>NC_135313.1:89100980-90445907 GCF_048772815.1 Callospermophilus lateralis
ATTCCAGTTCTTTCTTGCCTGACCTATGATTTCATATTTGGTTTGTTCATTTTGAAAACATTGTTTACTGGACACCTGGATATGTATGTGCCACTGGAATGATGAAGATAGCACTTCTCCTAAAGAAACTCATTCTAAATGACAAAGCAGACAATTGAAATACAATGCCTTAAATGGTAAGTTCTAGAAACTTTTCTCACTAGGATATAATACTGGAGATCAAATAATCGCTCTCCCATAAACATTTATTCCACTCTCATTTGTTAAAATCCTACTGTGTTCAGGACATTTTGTTAACACAACAACAATAGACCAAGAGGATCTTTCTGAAAACTGTCAGACCCAGACTTTCACCCTGGCCTGAAGCACCCAAGATCTTTTTCCTCCAAATACAAATGATATATGTCTTCTGTTCCTTAGACTCCAATAAAAGCCCTTTATAATAGTTAGCCTCTAGGACTGTCTCCTGCTCCTTCTGCATCCATGTATACACTGGATTCTGGTAATTATAGTAGGATGGAGGATAGGAAGTTGAGTCACATTTCTTTCCCAAACTCTGAACTGAATGTCAGCATGTTTCATTGCACCCTTCCTGATTAGCTGGAATCAGGTATTCTGAAGGCATGATATTTTTCTGAGCTGACTGCAGTGCCTGACAGAACACGTAGAAGTAGATATGGGTGATAAATCCACTTCAACTTCCAAAAGTCAGCATTAAACTCTGAGTGGCACAGTTGTCTTGAGCTTGTGTGGAAATGCCCACCATGATGTCTCTCCTACCTCAGAACTCACAGAAGAGACAACTGGTCCACCCCTGCGACTCTCAAAGTGTCTTATGACAGCCCAATGACTTACCATTTCATAATTCTGCATTGCTAAGCCTCCCGTGGCTTTTGACTGACAGAATGATATGTGAGTCTGAGATGGGTTTATCAGGGATTCCTCAGACATTCTAGGGAAATGTGAGGATTGCCCTGCTGCCTGTCACCCTCACTCTAGAACTAATAGAAACTTTTCGATGCTCTGTTGCAATTCTCACTGAATTCTGAACCATTCTTAGCATACTGGAGGACAATTTTGAAACAGGTCTGGAAATAACTTTCCTATCTAATCAATTTTTCTAAAGTTTGATGAGGATTCTGAAGAGAAGACTCAGGTATTTGGCTGAGAGAAGGTAGAAAAGCCAAAGTAAGGGGGAGGGGCCTTAGTTACAGTGTGGAAGGGCATAGAACACTCCAGAGACACATAGCAAATTAGACTAAAGCCATGGTCCCTGACACCAGCAGTAATCCTAAGGGTTACTTTCAGTTGTGCTTTGTAGATAATGGGGATACAAAATTAGTCACTTAACATCTTTTAACATCTATTCATTCATTCTTCATGTACTCTATTAAGGAAAAAAAAAAAAGAAGTCAGGCACCATGGTGCACACCTGTAATCTCAGGGGCTGGAAAGGCTGAGGCAGGAGGATTGCAAGTTCAAAGTCAGCCTTAGCAAAAGCAAGGCCTAAGTAACTCAGTTGAGACCCTGTCTCTAAATAAAATGAAAAATAAGGCTTGGGATGTGGCTTAGCAGTCAAATGCCCCTGAGTTCCATCCCTGGGACCACCCCCACCAAAAAAAGAAAGAAAAAAAATCCAACAACATGTTAAAGTGCTAAACATATTTTAAGGAGAAAGTAAAATATATACTATTTGGGTAGATTGTGGTTCTATTTCTTATCTCTCTCATTTTCTTGTACACTGAGAAACTTTTATGAACTTGGAGTCAAATGTTTCTCCTTCCCTCTTATTTATGAGCATATATCTCTCATTCCAGTTTTAAAGTATCACTTGTCAATTACCAAAAGTGTTTGCAAATCTGGTTGTCTTTTATTTCTTCACAATATTTTATTGTGCACTATAAATTCATTAATTATGTAGGGCATGTGCAGGCTTGTAATCCAAGCAACTCTGAAGACTGAGGCAGGAGGATTGCAGGCCTCAGCAACTTAGTGAGCCCTCAAGCAACTAGCAACACCTTGTCTCAAAATAAAACATACAAAGGGCTGGGAATGTTGCTCAATGGTTATGCACCCCTGGGATGAATGCCTTATTTTTTGTTAAAAAATAAGGAACTATCTATAAAATTGTAGCTCAGTCAAGGCAGACTATAAACAAAGGCTTGCTGGCCACCAGGACAAGTTTATCCTGCAATATGGATGACTTTTCTGGTGTACCATGAATTCCTTAAAGTCATAATGAATTATTCCATAAACCTGTATTTAGAGACTTTTAAAAATGCAGATTATTAGACTGAGAAACCACTTTGTCTCCTAAGGAACATTTGCAGGCTGTTGTGCAAATCTGCATTTGAGCAACTTTCACATTATGATCTTAGTGAATTCTTGACCAGATGGACTTGAACAGCTGCCACCCATGCCCGGTAAGTCCCTTTGCTTGAAAAGACAAAATAGCTCATTTGTTTGCAATTCCTTCCTGAAAGTACACAAGGGCAATTTTCTACATTGTGAATTACTTCTATCAGAGCAACATTTTCCCTGAAAGACCACAGCTCATTATGCTATTTAGAAACAAACAAAAAATACGCACAAACATTTTTTTCAGGACTCTTATAATTTGTGCCTAGAAGGGACAAGTTCCTTTTCAGATTTAGTTTTAAAAAATGTTCTTGAGTTGCCATTACATTCAAGCTGACATGGAAGGTTATAACTGAGAGAACCCCCCTCTGAAATAATAATGGCTTACATTTGTGTAACTCTATATGTTTTTCAAAGTACTCTCAGACACATTATCTCATTTGATTTTCAAAGCAACTCAGTGAAGCAGACAAAGTGGGTGTTTTTAATAGGTTATTTTATAGATAAAGAAACTTACTCACTCCACAAGTATTTTCTGAGTATCTGCTAACTCCATTGTATTGTATAAGGTGTTGTGGGGGATAAAATAGTATATTCCTAAAAGAATCTTATTTTCAGATAAGAAAAAAAACACAAAGCTGTATAATATGGTACAAAAGATGACAAAAGGTGACATATGGATAAGTATTAGGGATTTTAAAATGAACAAACTATGTTCTGGAGGGTTCTTGGAGACTTTTTGAAGTAGGTAGCACATTGAATATATGTGCCTGGGAGATGCTTAGAATCCATGAGAATTTTGACTCTTATCACATACTCTTACAACCTTAGAAAGCAAAAAATATATATAATAAAATAAAATTGGTATGAATCTAGTTAATACTGGCACCTGATGCTGGAACTGTTTTCATGACATCCTGGGCAAAAATATTTGAACAGTTATGGTTCTTAAAAATTCTACCTCACATACACATGAAATCTCCAGCTCTTCAATTCTTCTACCTCTTGAAGACTGGAACAAAACAACACTAATCTATTTTTTTTTAACCTGTGGAAAGTCTTTAATATTTCTGTAGTCAGCTTGGTGGCTTGATCTGCCTTTCATCTTTTCTTCTTTTTATTAAATCTTTACACTTCTCTAGGTATACACAGTTCTCATTATGCTACTGGACTCATATCATTAGTCCAAATTATCTGTAACTTCTGTCCTTCTAAACTGAAGCACTGTAGTAGGTATGAGGATCTGAATGGGAATCTTAGTCTCTGCCTCTAAACACCACAGTTACCTTTCCAATTCACCTTCAGCATGTGCAACCCTGATAATTGGGAACATTTCTTACACATCGTAGTAATTATCATGTGCAAGTTGCTTAATTAATGTGCCTGGAGTGAGTTATGAATGTTTTCTTAAAGAACAAAGGCCTCTTCTGTTGTTGATGGTTTCCCTTTGATTTTCTTTTTTTTTCTTAATCCTTTTGTGATCTATGCGCATCTACCCAGATGATGTTTGCTTAAGGGAAAAATACTGAAGCTCTGATAGAACAACGATCCTTGGCATTTTGTTTCTCATTCTTATTAACTGAGAAAATAAAAATTAATAGCTCATGTAAATTAATAAGCCAATACTGACCTCTGGTGTGTAATGAAGAAATTGCTCGTTGGATGAACTAGTGGATGCTTGGGAACAGTTTTATGTTTCAATGTAAGACTATCTTTCTAAGTAAAGAAGTTTCCTAAGTTATAATTACAAATGTGGATATTGGGAAATATGAAATTAACTATGCGAACAGAGAGAATGTTTTAATTTTATTTCTTTGTGGTGGGTAAGTAAAAGGTTAAAACCACTGACCGCGGCACAGTCCCATTCAATACTGTTTTTGTCTGATTGGGTCAGATTTTAAGCAACTGAAAACACAGTGAGTTGAGAAATGATCTACCCTCCCCAGTTGACTCCATATAAACTGGATTTTTAAAACAAGACTTGTTGTGAATTTCCCTGAGTCCCCTCCTCAGTTAGTAGTGTTGTAGGGACAGACGAGGCAAGGCACCAAAGATAGCAGGCAATAGTTTTATTTGGCTGCGGCCAGGTTCAAAGGGTACAGCTTTTGCTATAATCAATTAATCTCCTGAACCCCGAGTTCAGGTAGTTTCAGAATTTTATACCTGACATGTAAGGGGAGGGGCTCACAAGTTCAGTCTGCAGAAGTTCACATAAAAGCAATGTTTTTCTTTCACTGTTTTGGGCAAGTCAACCCTTCAAGGACAATACCTGAGAAGGGGAGAGCTTCTTCTCTCCTTTCTTACCTTTCCCTGCCAGCTGTTACCATGGAGCCCAGTTGGTAACTTCTCTTATCTTGGAAATGTAGACATCTCTGTGAAGCCTCAGCTCAAGGCCAGAAGCCTGTTTACACATTTCTACAAACTACAATACTGGATACATGTTTGTGAAAAACTAGTAAGGGGGTGTCCAGCACCTGGAGTGCTGATTTCTTCCCAGCCAGTGGCCAAGTAATATAGGGCAACACGAAAATTGGAAGTTTATCTACATTGAACTCTTTTGTAGAGACTCTTTTGTTGACAGTCCTAAAATCAGCCATGGTGAAGACTTCTGGAGAAGCCCAGTTAAGACTTTTCTGTGGAGAAAGGGGGTGCCACTATAGTAGGTGTGTATTCATTGATTTTCCGCAAACTGCCCTTTCACTTATTTCAGATTCAAAATCCCAAAGTCATCTGTTTCTGACTTTACTTGTTCTTCATTATCCTGTAAAATCCTAAAGCTATGCCATCTACCTGGGATTTTCTTGCTTTGTCACTCAAAAGCCTAGCATTTGTTAGATAGGTTCTTATTTCAGATTCCCCGTTGTCTTCCTGTTTTCAGTCTGTACCTTTCCCTTGCACTCCATGCTCAAGCCAATCCATCTACATAGCACTCCCCAACCTATCAGTCCTTCCTGGGCAGAGCTACTGTGGGGTGCACAGTAAGGGCTTCAGGTGTGTCACCTTGGAGACAGAGATGCAAGTCATACAGATTCAGGCCTCAACCCCACCAGTGACCCTAGTGCTGGCTCACCCTACCTGTGGCAGTGCTCAGAGGATCTTAGAAACTTACCTGATGAGGGTGTCTCCCTAGGTCGTTTGTTAGTAGACCCAGATTCCAGTTCCTGGCCCTGCCACTGACTTGCCATGAGACTTCTGCCACTCCATTCAGTTCCTAGACTGCCAGACTTCCATCTCTCAGTCCTTACAAAGAAGTGATCAAACTAGATGACCTCTAACATCCCAGGAAGTACTCTAATTCTACAACTCTCCAAACACGGGCTTAGGAAGCCAGCCTGGAGTGTGGTTCTCATATCCTGCACTGTTCTTGGAGTTCCTTCCTTGTCTCACCTCTAGTTTGCTTAGGTAGGTGGTCCTGTCCTGCACTTTCTGAGATACCATAGCATTCTACTCACCACCATCTACAGGTCCTCGTTGTCTTTTTCTCCTTGGTAGACTGATATTGTTGCAGCAAACAGACCAGTCGAGAAGCAGCACTCAAGAGAAGGAGAACTCTGAACTTCATTTTATACTGGTAGGCCGAGAGAAGAACACACTCCAAATTATGAGACCTGATCCACAGTTTCTCACAACATTTATAGGTTATTTGGCATCATCTTAGACCTGTCCTATATTTTTTTTTCCTTTTAAAATTTTCCTAATCTATCTGACTGAAGGTCTTGTGCAGGGTCTCTAAAAGGAAGCATTCTTAAAGAAACAATTAAAAAAAAAAAAAACAGTTCTTTTCACAGGCATCTGTTAAATCTCTAGCTTTGAAAGCCTGGCACAGGAATGTTACATTTCAAAAAGGAGTACTCAGACTCCTAGAGACTAGGTCCAAAATATAGGGACCTATGGTTAATTAGGTTTCCTGAAGAAAGGCTGACAGAAGGGAAGGGGAACTAATCCTTTCCCCAGGCATAATGTTCTTGTAATTTCATTTTACAACTGGGTCTGGTTTTGCCATCTCAGTATGATAGGTTGTTAGTAGCTGTCTATTGAGTGAATGAAAAAAAAAATTACAAATATCTTGTCTTCATCTTGCAAGTATGTAATCTGCCACATGGTCCTTAAAAGCCTGTGCATGCTAGAAGTTTAGAATCAGCATAGAATTTTTGTCGTGATTCTATAAACCAGGTTATATGCAAGAATTCTGCCTAGTAAAATTTCTCCAAAGCAAAAAAAGAAAAAAGAAAAATTGTTATAGTCCATGCTGGCAAGGTATGGAGGACATCAGTTGCCAGTGGGAGCTGAATCACTCAGCATATAGAGCAAGAAGTTTAAGTTCCCAGACCTAGGCACACTAGAAAGAAGCAGGAAGAAGCAGAGATAGGGCAGAGGCTGAGAATGGCATTGGTGGGATGGCTTTAGATTGAACATGATTTTTCAGTTATCAATGTGAAATCATCTGAGAGATGATACAGCAGCCAGGTAGGCTTTGTTCTTTAATAAACTCTATTTCCTATTATTAGGTAAGCCTTGTTCTTTAATAAGGTCTATTTCCTGTTATTAGCAACAATTATGTTAACTTTATAAATCTCCATTTTCCTCAAAGCTTGCCCCTTCCAATTCCATTTATACTCAACTAATGATCTATCTTCTATTTTTGAGAGTTAATTAGTGTTGAACATGAAAAATTCCTTCATTTCCTACCACCAGATCTGTAAATTTGTTTTCTTCAGAATTCTTTTTAACTAGTGCCTTTAATGCATGCAGATGGCCCCACATGGGGTGTCAAAACCCAACCAGGATATAAGACGGAGTCTAGATAGAGGTTTTTTTTCCCAGCATTTGTGGTCTAAGCTCAAAGAGCTGGTGAGAAGCAAGCATTCACACAGGGCCCTGGCACAGAGTACAGCTCCATAAAGAAAGAGGGGGTAAGAAAGAGTGTTGTGTTTAAGAAGCAGCTCAGTGTGTGATTTTTAGAGTCCAAGCAGGAGGGAGATGACATCTATATTCGTCTTCATAGCCACCTGCAGAGGGCTCCACGGTGACCATTATTGAAGCCAAGCAAAAGGAGAAGGAATCTGTGTACAAGTGGTGGCAGGCCCTCAAACAATATCAGAGCCCAAGCAAGATGGAAAGTGCATTACCTCAGAGGCATATGTGGTTGAGATGTCACAGCCTGAGCAGTGTGCAGCAAACACTGACATGGGGTTAGTCCAGGACCAATGAGAAGAGTGTCTATGTGAAAAGGGTGGTGACCTAGAGCAGGGATCAGAGTGACATTTAAGAATGAAGGAAGGTAAGCAGGGGGTATCTATTGAAGCCAGAGTAGAGTAAGGAGGGTGAGTACAGATAGGTGAACCTTAGTGTAGAGCCCAAAGGTCTTGAATGGTTCTGAGGATGAAATGACAGCTATGCATTAAAAATAACACAAACAATGCTGACAGTTATGTTGTGGCTCTGTAGGAGAAACCTTATTTTATGAAACAAACCCCAAAGATTTTAATAGTGATTTGGCATCAAGTCAGAAACATATTTTCAAATGGTTCAAGAAAAGATTTCTTTGTGTTTTTACTTGCAACTTTTGTCTGAACTTGACAGTATTTCAAAACGCAAAATATGTATATATTTGAAATGCTACAGCAAGAAAAATTAAAACAACAAGATGATATTAAGAAATGTTGAGACTGTTGAGCAAGTGGAACGAGCGTTCACACACTGCGGGTAGGAGTTTAACCTGTTACAACCATTTGGAAACCCTTGGTTTGTATTTTCTAAAGTTCAATATAAATGTATTTTATAAACCAGTGAACACATTCACAGGCATATACACAATACAGACATAAACTTGTTGAAAAGTTTGGGTATATGAAAGCAAGTATTCCATTCCTCAGAGCATATCCACATAAGGCTTTTGTATAAAGGCAAAGGATATGGTACAGCAAGTGAAAGAGGGTCAGACACGCATTAGGGATCTGAAAGACATCCCACATGTAGTCTCTCTCCCCAGAGATTCCCAAATTCATACACTGTGTTCTGTCCCCAGTTTGGATCATCCAGATCTGTGGTAGGACCCTTGCTTACAGGTGAGCTGAAAGGAGAAACCCACAGCAATTCCTTAATATCCTTTTGACCATGTCTTCAAGCAAAGGTAGTCAAATCAGTTAGGCCACGGGCAAAGCATCAGAACATCAATAAATAAAGCCACTCTTCACGTCATTGGTGGGGTGTATTTTTTAGCTTAAAATATTTATTATATGTTTCATTACAATTACCTTGGCCAAGAGTTAAAAATCCAGATGCCCATGTTTCCTTGGAGGTGAAGATAGAGCTTCATATGTCCAAATGTAAACACACACGTATTTACTGTTTTAAGAAAAGGACAAGAATATTTAGAGTATCATATTCATTATAACCAAAAACTGAAACTAACCCAAATATCCATCATGAGGAAAAAGGATAAACAACCTGTGGTCACCTGTAGAAGGAATATTATGGAACAATGAGTAAATCATGCATTATTGTTATGTAAAATAATCTGAATTAATGCCATGAATAATGTGCCCAGTGAGGTTCAATTTACACAGAGTTCTAAAACAAGGCAAAACTAGTCTTTTGTCTGAAAAATCAAGATGTTAGATGCCTGTGGGAAACAGGAAGAGAGTACTGATCCATAGTGAATATGACACTATCATATGACAAGTTAACAGTTACTAGAGTTGCTAGTCAAGTATTATCTCCTAACTTGACTGATAGTTAAATACCATGGTTATTTTTCAGTTTGATACATGTACGCAATATTTCAATAAAAGGGATTTATTAAAAAAAAAAACTTGGGGATCCAACATGGCGGCCGGCGAGGAAGCTGCACTTTCAATATCTCCACATTAACGGGATCAGAAACACCAATTAAAACAGCTACATTCTACCTACTGAGGATCTTCTAGCAAAATTCCGTTGAAAGGAGACCTGCCGAGAATTAGTAAGTTTATTAGACGTGACAGTTTGCCCCAGACAAGTGAAACTTGACCGGCAGCGCGGGCTCAGAGTCCAATCCCGCCGCCACCCGCCGCTTCTGCAAGCGGCAGGCGGCCCAGAGCAGCGCGGCAGAAGGGTCCCCGCCCGGCCAGCAGACAGCTCCCGCCATCCCGGCTACCCTGGCGGCCCTGCTTTCGCAAGGCGAACAGCCACCCCACCCGGCTGGTTCTTAGCCACGCGGCTGCAGTCACCCAGCTTTACAGGCGGCCCCCGGCGGCCCTGCTCGGCGAGAAGGGTCCCCGCCCGGCCGGCAGACAGCTCCCGCCATTCCGATCTTGTTCTGCAAACAGCCACCCCGCCCGCCTGGTTCTTAGCCACGAGGCTGCAGCCGCCCGGCTTTACAAGCGCCCCTGGCGACCCTGCTCGGCGAGAAGGGTCCCTGCCCGGCCGACAGACAGCTTCCGCCATCCCGGCTACCCTGGCGGTCCCGCTCTTGCCCTGCAAACAGCCACCCCGCCCGCCTGGGTCTTAGCCACGCGGCTGCAGCCACCCGGCTTTACAAGCGCCCCCGGTGGCCCTGCTCGGCGAGAAGGGTCCCCGCCAGGCCGGCAGACAGCTCCAGCCATCCCGCTCTTGCTCTGCAAACAGCCACCCCGCCCTCCTGGTTCTTAGCCACGAGGCTGCAGCCGCCCGGCTTTACAAGCGCCCCCGGCGGCCCTGCTCGTCGAGAAGGGTCCCTGCCTGGCCAACAGACAGTTTCCACCATCCCGGCTACCTTGGCGGCCCCGCTCTCGCCCTGCAAACAGCCACCCCGCCCGCCTGGGTCTTAGCCACCTGGCTACAGCCACCTGGCTTTGCAAGCGCCCCCGGCGGCCCTGCTCTGCGAGAAGGGTCCCCGCCCTGCCGGCAGACAGCTCCCGCCATTCCGCTCTTGCTCTGCAAACAGCCACCCCGCCCGCCTGGTTCTTAGCCAGGAGGCTGCAGCCGCCCGGCTTTACAACCGCCCCCGGCGGCCCTGCTCAGTGAGAAGGGTCCCTGCCCGGCCAACAGACAGTTTCCGCCATCCCGGCTACCCTGGCAGTCCCGCTCTTGCCCTGCAAACAGCCACCCCGCCCGCCTAGGTCTTAGCCAAGCGGCTGCAGCCACCCGGCTTTACAAGCGCCCCCGGCGGCCCTGCTCTGCGAGAAGGGTCCCCGCCCTGCCGGCAGACAGCTCCCGCCATTCCGCTCTTGCTCTGCAAACAGCCACCCCGCCCGCCTGGTTCTTAGCCACGAGGCTGCAGCCGCCCGGCTTTACAAGCGCCCCCAGCGGCCCTGCTCGTCGAGAAGGGTCCCTGCCCGGCCGGCAGACAGCTCCCACCATCCCGGCACTCCTGGCGGCCCGCCCGCTCTGCGAAGGGTCACCCCACCCGGCTCTTAGCCACGCGGGCGCCATCTGCCTGGCTCTGTGGGCGCCCCCGGCGGCCCAGCGCAGCCAGAAGGGTCCCCGCCTGGCCCGACAGAAGGCACGTGCCCTTCCGGCTCTGCTAACGGCCCTGCCCACCCGGGAAAGGGCTCCCCCCCTTGAGAGGATGGGAAGGAAATCTAACCAAGCCTCTATGAATTAGCGAACTGGGATCTAAAACCAGAGATTGTGTCAGACCAGAGACAAGCCAGTTCCACCTCTCCCTTCGGTCACTCCTGCAAGGAGCCAGGGGCCCGCCATAGCAGAGAGGGGAAGTCACCAAAGATCGGCCAAAGAGATTCCTTCCCAGCGGATTCTAAATTAGCAGGAGCGGCGAGGGAGCCGGCCGGAGCTGAGGCGGAGCTGACGTAGGAGCCGGCGGGAGCCGCGCGGCGCGGGTCTCCCAGCTACAGCTCCCACCAGTGCTGACAACTGAGGTCTCTTGCACCAGATACGGGGGCATGGATACCAGAAGGTAAGCAAATTTGCTGGGGGTTCTCAGCCCCAAGCTCTACAAACTTAGGGCGTGAGGGAGGCAAACAAGGAGAGTGTGCCCAGGCACTAATGAAACAGCTGCTCCACGCGTGTGCAAGGTAGGCGGAACCGTGACCACCGACAAAACAGGCCCAGTGGCCCGCCAGATACATCGCCCCGGTCGGGGGAGGGGCAGAGCCGCCACCAGCGCCTTTTAGGTAGACAGATCTGCAACCGACAGACAGAACAGGCCTAGTGGCCAGCGGAGGGGCAAAGCCGCTGCTCACGCCTGCAAGGTAGGCGGACCTGTGACCACCGAAAGAACAGGCCCATCGAAAGTACAGGTACAGCGGCCTCCTGGCGTGGAAGGCACATTGCCTCAATTGGAGGAGGGGCAGAGCCACCGCTAAAGCCTGCGAGGGAGACTTTGCAGCTATACAAGAGCAATATAAATATATAGGGGGAAAAATCAATAACACAACAGTTTCACCAAGCAGAAAGAAACGCGATCAGTATGAAAAGACAAGGAAAGAAAGGACCACAAGCAATGCAGGTCAACTCAACTTTAGAAGAGGTAATATCTGCAGCAGATGGAATGTCAGATAAAGAATTCAGGATATACATGCTTCAGATGATCTGGAGTCTCAAGGAAGACATCAGACAGCAAAATCAGACAATGAAAGACCACTTCGACCACTTCGACAATAAATTACATAAACAAATCCAAGAAGCAAAAGATCAATTATACAGGGAGATAGAGGTTATAAAAAACAAACAAACAGAAATCCTGGAAATGCAGGAAACAATAAACCAACTTAAAAACTCAATTGAGAATACTACCAGCAGAGTAGAACACTTAGAAGATAGAACATCAGACATTGAAGACAAAGTATTTCAACTGGAGAAGAACATAGACAGCTCAGCAAAGCTGTTAAGAAACCATGAGCAGAACATTCAAGAAATATGGGATAACATAAAGAGACCCAACTTAAGGGTCATGGGGATACAGGAAGGTATTGAGGTCCAAACCAAAGGAATGAGCAATCTATTCAACGAAATAATACGAGAAAACTTCCCAGACTTGAAGAATGAGACAGAATCCCAAATCCTAGAAGCCTACAGGACGCCGAGTGTGCAAAATCATAAGAGATCCACACCTAGACACATTATAATGAAGATGCCCAACATACAGAATAAGGAGAGAATTTTAAAAGCTACAAGAGAAAGGAAGCAGATTACATTTAGGGGTAAACCAATCAGGATAACAGCTGATCTTTCAACACAGACTCTGAAAGCTAGAAGATCCTGGAATAACATATTTCAAACACTGAAAGAAAAGGGGTTCCAACCAAGAATTGTGTATCCTGCGAAATTAAGCTTCAGGATGGAAGATGAAATTAAAACCTTCCATGATAAACAAAAGTTAAAAGAATTTGCAGCTAGAAAACCAGCTCTTCAAAACATCCTCGGCAAAATATTACAGGAAGAGGAAATGGAAAATATCAATGAAAACCAACAGCGGGAGGTAGTACAGTAAAGGTGGGGGGGAATAATCAAAGAGGAAAACAAACCATGTTTAGTAACATAAATAAACAAATATGGCTGGAAGAACAACCCATATCTCAATAATAACTCTAAATGTTAATGGCTTAAACTCACCAATTAAGAGACACAGGCTAGCAGAATGGATCACTAAACAAGACCCAACAATATGCTGCCTTCAGGAGACGCATTTGATAGGAAAAGACATACATAGACTGAAGGTGAAAGGTTGGGAAAAATCATATCACTCATATGGACTTCGGAAACAAGCAGGAGTGTCCATACTCATTTCAAATAAAATAGATTTCAAGCCAAAGTTAATCAAAAGGGATGAAGAGGGACACTACATACTTCTCAAGGGAACCATACACCAACAAGACATAACAATCATAAATATATATGCCCCAAACAATGGTGCAGCTATGTTCATCAAACAAACTCTTCTCAAGTTCAAGTGTCTAATAGACCACCATACAATAATCATGGGAGACTTCAACACACCTCTCTCACCACTGGACAGATCTTCCAAACAAAAGTTGAATAAGGAAACTATAGAGCTCAATAACACAATTAATAACCTAGACTTAATTGACATATATAGAATATACCACCCAACATCAAGCAGTTACACTTTTTTCTCAGCAGCACATGGATCCTTCTCAAAAATAGATCATATATTATGTCACAGGGCAACTATTAGACAATATAAAGGAGTAGAGATAATACCATGCATATTATCTGATCATAATGGAATGAAATTGAAAATCAACGATAAAAGAAGTAAGGAAAAATCATGCATCACTTGGAGAATGAACAATAGGTTACTGAATGATCAATGGGTTATAGAAGACATCAAGGAGGAAATTAAAAAATTCTTAGAGATAAATGAAAACACAGACACAACATATCGGAATCTATGGGACACATTGAAAGCAGTTCTAAGAGGAAAATTTATTGCTTGGAGTTCATTCCTTAAAAAAAAAAAAACCAACAAATAAATGATCTAATACTTCAACTCAAAATCCTAGAAAAAGAAGAGCAAAACAACAGCAAAAGAAGTAGAAGACAAGAAATAATTAAAATCAGAGCTGAAATTAATGAAATCGAAACGAAAGAAACAATTGAAAAAATTGACAAAACTAAAAGTTGGTTCTTTGAAAAAATAAATAAAATCGACAGACCCTTAGCCACGCTAACAAAGAGAAGAAGAGAGAGAACTCAAATTACCAGCATACGGGATGAAAAAGGCAATATCACAACAGACACTTCAGAAATACAGAAGATTATCAGAAATTATTTTGAATCCTTATACTCCAATAAAATAGAAGATAGTGAAGGCATCGATAAATTTCTTAAGACATATGATTTGCCCAGATTGAGTCAGGAGGATATTGACAACCTAAACAGACCAATATCAATTGAGGAAATAGAAGATACCATCAAAAGACTACCAACTAAGAAAAGCCCAGGACTGGATGGGTATACAGCAGAGTTTTTCAAAACCTTTAAAGAGGAATTAACACCAATACTTTTCAAGCTATTTCAGGAAATAGAAAAAGAGGGAGAACTTCCAAATTCATTCTATGAGGCCAACATCACCCTGATTCCTAAACCAGACAAAGACACTTCAAAGAAAGAAAACTACAGACCAATATCTCTAATGAACCTAGATGCAAAAATCCTCAATAAACTTCTGGCGAACCGGATACAAAAACATATCAAAAAAATTGTGCACCATGATCAGGTAGGATTTATCCCTGGGATGCAAGGTTGGTTCAATATACGGAAATCAATAAATGTTATTCACCACATCAACAGGCTTAAAAATAAGAACCATATGGTCATCTCGATAGATGCGGAAAAAGCATTCGACAAAGTACAGCATCCCTTTATGTTCAAAACTCTAGAAAAACTAGGGATAACAGGAACATACCTCAACATTGTAAAAGCAATCTATGCTAAGCCTCAGGCTAGCATCATTCTGAATGGAGAAAAACTGAAGGCATTCCCTCTAAAATCTGGAACAAGACAGGGATGCCCTCTCTCACCACTTCTGTTCAACATAGTTCTCGAATCACTGGCCAGAGCAATTAGACAGACGAAAGAAATTAAAGGCATAAAAATAGGAAAAGAAGAACTCAAATTATCACTATTTGCAGATGACATGATTCTATACCTAGCCGACCCAAAAGGGTCTACAAAGAAACTATTAGAGCTAATAAATGAATTCAGCAAAGTGGCAGGCTATAAAATCAACACGCATAAATCAAAGGCATTCCTGTATATCAGCAACAAATCCTCTGAAATGGAAATGAGGACAACCACCCCATTCACAATATCCTCAAAGAAAATAAAATACTTGGGAATCAACCTAACAAAAGAGGTGAAAGACTTATACAATGAAAACTACAGAACCCTAAAGAGAGAAATAGAAGAAGATCTTAGAAGATGGAAAAATATACCCTTTTCATGGATAGGTAGAAGTAACATCATCAAAATGGCGATATTACCAAAAGTTCTCTATAGGTTTAATGCAATGCCAATCAAAATCCCAACGGCATTTCTTGTAGAAATAGAGAAAGCAATCATGAAATTCATATGGAAAAATAAAAGACCCAGAATAGCAAAAACAATTCTAAGCAGGAAATGTGAATCAGGCGGTATAGCTATACCAGACTTCAAACTATACTACAGAGCAATAGTAACAAAAACAGCATGGTACTGGTACCAAAACAGGCAGGTGGACCAATGGTACAGAATAGAGGACACAGAAACCAATCCACAAAACTACAACTATCTTATATTTGATAAAGGGGCTAAAAGCATGAAATGGAAGAAGGATAGCATCTTCAACAAATGGTGTTGGGAAAACTGGAAATCCATATGCAACAAAATGAAACTGAATCCCTTTCTCTCGCCATGCACAAAAGTTAACTCAAAGTGGATCAAGGAACTTGATATCAAATCAGAGACATGGCGTCTGATAGAAGAAAAAGTTGGCTATGATCTACATACTGTGGGGTCGGGCTCCAAATTCCTCAATAGGACACCCATAGCACAACAGTTAATAACTAGAATCAACAAATGGGACTTACTCAAACTAAAAAGTTTTTTCTCAGCAAAAGAAACAATAAGAGAGGTAAATAGGGAGCCTACATCCTGGGAACAAATCTTTACTCCTCACACTTCAGACAGAGCCCTAATATCCAGAATATACAAAGAACTAAAAAAATTAGACAATGAGATAACGAATAACCCAATCAACAAATGGGCCAAGGACCTGAACAGAAATTTCTCAGAGGAGGACATACAATCAATCAACAAGTATATGAAAAAATGCTCACCATCTCTAGCAGTCAGAGAAATGCAAATCAAAACCACCCTAAGATACCATCTCACTCCAGTAAGATTGGCAGCCATTAGGAAGTCAAACAGCAACAAGTGCTGGCGAGGATGTGGGGAAAAGGGTACTCTTGTACATTGCTGGTGGGACTGCAAATTGGTACGGCCAATTTGGAAAGCAGTATGGAGATTTCTTGGAAAGCTCGGAATGGAACCACCATTTGATCCAGCTATTCCACTACTTGGTGTATTCCCTAAAGACCTAAAAAGAGCACACTATAGGGACACTGCTACATCCATGTTCATAGCAGCACAATTCACAATAGCAAGACTGTGGAACCAACCTAGATGCCCTTCAATAGACGAATGGATAAAAAAAATGTGGCATTTATACACAATGGAGTATTACTCTGCATTAAGAAATGACAAAATCATAGAATTTGGAGGGAAATGGATGGCATTAGAGCAGATTATGCTAAGTGAAGCTAGCCAATCCCTTAAAAACAAATGCCAAATGTCTTCTTTGATATAAGGAGAGTAACTAAGAACAGAGTAGGGAAGAAGAGCATGAGAAGAAGATTAACATTAAACAGGGATGAGAGGTGGGAGGGAAAGGGAGAGAGAAGGGAAATTGCATGTAAATGGAAGGAGACCCTCAGGGGTATACAAAATTACATACAAGAGGAAGTGAGGGGAAAGGAGGGAAAATATAAGGGGGAGAAATGAATTACAGTAGAGGGGGTAGAGAGAGAAGAGGGGAGGGGAGGGGGGAGGGGGGATAGTAGAGGATAGGAAAGGCAGCAGAATACAACAGACTCCAGAATGGCAATACGTAAATCAATGGTTGTGCAACTGAAGTGATTCTGCAATCTGTATATGGGGTAAAAATGGGAGTTCATATCCCACTTGAATCAAAGTATAAAATATGATATATCAAGAACTATGTAATGTTTTGAACAACCTACAATAAAAATTAATTTAAAAAAAAAAAGTGTGAAAAAAAAAAAAAAAAAAAAAACTTTATATGGCCAGGCATGCTGGTGCACTTCTGTAATCCCAGTGGGTTTGGAGCCTGAGTCAGGAGGATTGCAAGTTCAAAACCAGCCTCAGCAACTTAGCCAAGCCATAATCAATTTAGCAAGACTGACTCTCTAAATAAAATATAAAAAAGGGCGAAGGATGTGGTTAAGGATGTGGCTCAGTGGGTTTAATCCCTGGTACCAAAAAGAATTTTTGTACACATGATACCTGCACATACATTCATGCTTATAAAACTGCATTTCTTTTTTTCTAACTTTCAAACCCTTGGTGACTGATTTAGGTAGATATTGTAACTTAGAGATTTAATTTCTATGTCAATTACTTTTACTTAATATTTTCATCTTTTAAAATTTATTTGGGGGTAATAGCTAACTGAGATTGATCTTATAAATTATTGACTCAAGGGCTGGGGATGTGGCTCAAGCAGTAGCGCGCTCGCCTGGCATGCGTGCGGCTCGGGTTTGATCCTCAGCACCACATACAGACAAAGATGTTGTGTCCGTCAAATACTAAAAAAAATAAATATTAAAAAATTTTTTAAAAAAATTACTGACTCAATAAAAAGCCGTAGTACATTCAAGCATGGAGTATAGGTATTTATTTTAAAAATAAGAAAGATAGTAGTCTTGCAACGTATAGGTGCTATATACTATAAAGGAATATAATATTACATTTGAAATGGAAAATTAGTATCATTTATACAGTATGAGAGTTTTAAAATATCTCTGCTCGTGTGTGGCATCTGTGTGTCTTGAAAAGACTGCAGGCAAGTGTATTTCTAGAAAACTATTTGTTGATTGGGTGCATTTGGTTGCAGGTAACAGAAGAATTACTAATAGCAACTTAAGCAATAAAATAATTCCATTTTTCTATATACCAAGACTTCCAGAGACTTCCAGAAATGTAAGCTACCAGGTTTATTGTAGCGGCTCAACAACATCATCAAGTACTCAACTTCTATCTTTCTGCTCTGCTATCCTCAGCAGGTTTGATTTTCATTCTATGCAATTCCTCACAGTTATGAAGACCCCATCACAACTCCAATAATTATGAACTTAAGAAATATAGGTAAAGAAAGAAAAAGTTCATATTTTTGTCATCATTTTCATCAGAAGTTCAAATCCTATTAATAAACTCCTTTCCTTGGGATTCTTACAAAATACATCCTATGAGCTAGAACAAACTCCAGTGTTCTCTAAATGAATCACAAGCAAAAGAAAATTAAATCAACATTTGTATGAGTCAACTTTTGCTCCCATAATGCTTAACATGGTTGCCAACAAGCCAATGACCTGTAACAGCAAAACTTTATTTCTAAGTCATGAGTTGTGTGGATCAGTGGCAGAAATTCTGATCCACGCAACTCATTTCAAGATCCAGGTTGAAGCACAGGGGCTATCCGGATCATATGATTTTCGTAATACTGGGCAGGAGTGCAAGGAAAGAAACAGAAACACATGATACTTCTTAAAAGTTCTCCGTAGAATAAGCACACTGAAACTTCTACCTACATTTCTTTGGGTAATGTGATCATGGAGACAAGCCGGAAGTCAAAAGGCAAATATTTTTTCTTTATTGAAGCATGGCAAGGGTTTGAATGGGAACAAAAATATTATGAACAAATAATACAATATACCACAACATTGATGGCTTCGACCAATCATGGCTCATCTTCTCAGATTGAAAGATGAAGTAATTTTCTGTGAACTTGTTGCGGCAGCACAAACTTGAATAAACTGTGATCATTGTAAAGTAAGGAAACAAGGGATAAAATAAGGAAATAAGGGACTGTGGCTCTTGAGCAGACATCAATAGTGTCGGACACAGTCCACAGCAACTTTTTAGCAATGGTTATCTTGATGAGTTTCCCTAGGCTAGAGAATAGAAAGATTACACAGGGACTATCATGCCACTAAAACAAAACTATTCTGTGTTGACAGCTCAATATTTAAACATTTTAATTTAACAATCTGGTTACCTTCCAGAAACCATTCTGCCTTATTTCAAAATGGCTGAAATTTGTGTACATGGGAATTAATTTCACAGTACAGCCACACATGACTTAACAATACGAATGCTTTCTGAAACATTATCATTAGGTATTCATCATTGTGCAGAATGTTCTTACAAAAACTAAGCTAAGGGGCTGGGGTTGTAGCTCAGCAGTAGAGTGCTCGCCACACATGTGGAAGGCACTGGGTTTGATCCCTAGCACCACATAAAAATAAAAAAAGTAAAGGTATAAAAAAATCTAAGCTATAACTTCACTTCACTAGATGACCTAAACTTACAGAGCCATCATCATGCAGGTGGTCCATCATTAGCCAAAACTTTATTATGTGAAACTCGAACAACTCTGAAATCTTGGGAGAAGAACTCCCGGTTGTCTTTACCTACAGGACAGCAATTTTTTACAGTTCTAATTCTGGCCTATCCACTAGCACAGACTGTTCTCTTATGATACTGTCATGGGTAAGTGATGCAGGAACAGAAACATTGCTGATCTGTGAAATTGGACAATGCATTAAATCTGTCTTGGTATTTAAACCAGACTAAGTACCATGTTTAATTGAGTTTATGAAATGACATCTTGTTCAGGGCAAGGATCAGTATGGAAGAGAAACTATGATGGATATAAATTAAATGCCTAAGTTAAAGTGAAATTGTCATACACACAAGTCAGTAATTTCAGAACCATGTCTCAAATGAATCACAAATTGACCTCTTTGAACATACTGTAGGAAATATTTTGTGTGACATTATATGGCATGAATTTTAAAATCTAATCTGACTACTTTCTAATTGTATGTCCAAAAAAATCATGACTGGAAACCTTCTCTCTTGGCATTTCCTGACATTTTTTCTTAGTACTGAGTTAATGAAGGGCTTCAAAGCTAAAATCATGGGAAATGCAAGAGCTTACATAATTGTTAATATCCAAATCTTAGGGTTTAGCAACTGTAGCATATCTAAAGACACAAAATCCACCTTCTCTGATTTCCTGGAAACTCCAGATTGCAAATGCAGACCTCAGTGCATGTGGAAGTGTCCTACAGGCACCGTTTTCATAAAAAGAAAAAATAGTTGTTTTAATTTGTAGACCAGACTCTGTACTCCTGAAATCTGAGACTAATGAGCCACTTTCTCAGAGAATTACCTTTTCTAAATAAACAAGGTCTTTTGTACTGACCCAGGACTCTGAGTTCTAGCTGAAAGACAAATTATACCAATATTATAATGGGCACATTTACAACAATACAAAAGAAAATTCTCGCCATCTCCAAAGTCAGATGCTTAATCAGATGAAATCCAATTTATTCATCTGGAATGTTCTTAATGTTTTTCTTTATATCACTAAAGGAATCGACTTTTAAGAATATGGAAAATTCATTATTTTTACTTTTTATTCAATATGTATAAAAAATTCTTTACAAGTGAATTTTAAAACTGAATTTCTCCCTTGGTAATTTAATTTGAAAGAAAATTAGAACAAATCATTATAAGCAGAATGCTTTCAATTAAAACATAATTAATTAAATGTGCAAATGCAGAATACATTTGGATGTGCAATTTGGTGACTAATCATACCGGATATCTAATTTTATGGTTAAATTTCCAGCTACACCCCTGATCTTGGGCTGCTGACCTGCTGCAGTGGCTACACAATTGGACCTTACCTCTGGAGGAAGTTCCCCCAGTGGCCTAATGTTTCCTGCACTGATTCTATGATCATGTCATAATAACTGTCTTTAAAGAGTTGTCAGAGGGAACATGCATGGGGGAGTTTTCTTCTTGCCTTCCTTTTTATTTTTCACAAATTGACCTCTTTGAACATACTGTAGGAAATATTTTGTGTGACATTATATGTATGGCATGAATTTTAAAACCTAATCTGACTACTTTCCAATTTTATTTTTCAACCATCATTTTGCTGGTTTTTAAAGAAGTGATGCATATACTGGCAAACTATGGAAGGCATCTTTTGTCCTTTTGACCTTACTAACCCTTTCTTATTCACGTCTTTAAAAGGATGTTGACAATCCACATGTCAAAATGTAACAAAGTCCCTGAACTTGAAGTTTTTATTTAGGAATTTTTAATTTTGCATTTCAAATTGTCTTTAAGTTATAAATACAAATTTTTGAAATCTATACTTTGCAATTGGTGTTTGTGGATTTGTTATATCCCCAAACTTACCAAAGCATTTTAATTTTATTACCTCAGAGGTGGAAGGGATGATTCAGTCAACTTGAAATTGATGTGTCAATATTCTTCTAAAACTGAAGAGATTCCCATCACATTATTAGAATAATTTATAGGTTCAGATATTAGCCAATGCCAATGTGTCTCTTCTAAATCTGACATTGGTTTAAGCTGCCTTAGTATTTGAAAATTTTGTAAAATATTTTCAAAGCTTCTAAAAGGCAGGCAATTAATGAATGAGTGAAGAGTTCATGAATTTAAGAAGCATTTGTTGAATACCTACTATGCACCAGGCAGGTGTATTCTCGTGTTGTACCTATGTATATCAGCAATCAACCTCTCATCTCTCAGCTAACACTGCTGTGTCCTTTCCTGCAGGCAGAATCTGGAAACCCACAAGTTACCTTTCCTTGAGGCAGCACATCATTTCACAGAGCATGATAGAAAGACCCTTGGATCAGATATCTCCCCTAGCCTGAAATGTAGTGATTAGCATTTCCATCCACTGAGTTAGTCATTTTTCTGTTCAGATAACTTCTTTGAAAATGCAAATGTCCATCCAAGAGAAGAGCAGTTACCTTTTTAGATTATTGAAGCTTTCATATTAGTGGGTTTGCCAGATAATTTTCTTCAGGAATAGTGGATACTCCACTGTAAAGGCAGAATGAGGAGCCAGAGTAGATAGGAAATTGTTGGGGAGAAGAGGTACAATAAAAGAAGATAGACAATTGTCTTAAGTCATTTTGTCTTGCTAATGACACTATACTACATACTCCATAAATTATAAAGTAATGACTTTCATTTTGGCTCATGGTTCTGTTCCAAGTTTGAAGTTCACATCTGGTGACAGTTTTCTTGGTAGAGCTCCAGGCAGCACAGGTATCACATGGCAAGAGAAAGGGAGTGTGAAAAAGACCCAGACAAATTGGCTTTCATCGCCAATTCACTCTTAAGATAACCTATTAAGCCATTAATCCTACCTGCATAATGGACAGATCCATTCATGATACCAGAACTCTACTCACCTCTGAAATGTTCTACCTCCTAATTCTTCATAAAGGGAATAAATTTCAACATGAGTTTCACAGGGACAAACTACTCAAGCCATAGCAAGGATATCAGCATTTTCTATCTCATGATGGCATCTTGCTTTGTTCCTAAAGTCATTGAGGGATGGCTCCATTTCCATTTTCTTGTGCAGTTCTTTGATTTAGATTTCTGACCTTTGGAATGTGAGTAGAGGAACAGAAACACCAAGGAAAAAAAAAAAAAAAGCAGAGACTTTATTTCTTAAGAAACTTGAAGTAGGAAGTCCCAAACCATGATTCCCAGCCTGCACTGCTTATTGGAACCACCTGGGAAATTAAAAGACACTATTCTTGCATCCCATGCTCAGAGATTTTTAAAAAATATTCCCCTAGATGATTCTGACATCCCTACCAAGGCTGAGAGCCATTGCTTCAAGGAGCTCAACATAATTAAATGAATTTTTAACAGGTGCCCACAGGACTTAGAAAAATTCAGCACAAGGCATAAATGTCAAAAGCAGTATAGTAGTGTTTTGCTTCACCATCCAGCATCCAGCTCCTCCAGAATTTTCCTCCCTTCCTCCTCTCATCTTTGCCCCATGCACCCTGTACAAGGAACTATCAGATGAGGGACTGCACCACTGGACGGCTAAAGACTACAATAATAACAGCAAGTTTGAGACATCAGAAAGCCCAATTTCAGTGAAGAAATGCCAAGGGAAGCAGGTCCCACTAGAGAATCTTTGAGTGATCTAAGATTCCCTAAAAAATAGTTCAGCTTTGCAATGATAGTTGATTTCTTGTGATGAGATACAGAGCAGAAAGTTAATTTTTTCTTTGAGCTCATATATCCTTGCAGAAGGTAGCAAGGAGGGTTAGAGAGGTGCGGCAGAGTGAGACAAAGTAAGAAAAACAGGCAGGACACAAGAAATGAATATGCTATTTCATTTTGAAGACTCCATTCCCTCTGATATACCAATGAGTCTAAACCTTCTGTTTTATTCTTTGTGTCTTTTACCCATGTCTGCCTGGAATAGTTGGATTCCCTAAATTTTAATGATAGCTTGAGAGAAAGGATTATCAGAGTTAGCCTAACAGGCATTTTCTGTGAAACAGGAGGAAATACCCTGGGGAACAGTTGTTGAATATGAATATATGGTCAGACACACGTAGAAGCCTTGCCTAAAAAGACTGTTGAATCCCATTCCCGGGATATCTGATTTATTAGGTCTAAACTGGGGCTTGAACTTTTGAATTTTTAGCAAATTCCTGGGTGACACTGATGTTGCTATGTGGACATCACACGTTAAGGACCACTGCCTCTAGGGATGAAAAATGAAATGGGGTTATCAGCAATCTATCCTTAATGAGATTGCTTAAGGCATTGTGTTGGGGATGTATTTTGTCATATACATGATAAAGTAAGAATACTAGCAAGTAACATATTTTAAAAGTAAAATATAGTACAGAACATTCCAGAAGTTCCGAGAAGGACACAAAATGAATTAGTAATGAGGCCGAAGAGACTGGTTAGAAATAACAAGTATAATGCCAAGACCATGAATCACAGGAGCAGGGATGGTGAGTGGAGCTGAGTTTGTTAGAGAACAACTGAGCATTTGAACCCAAGGACAAAACTCAAGGTTTTAAATACTAGAAAGTGAAGGACCATGGTTACTTATGCCAACTAAGAATCACTCCTTAAACAGGCATGTTGGTGCACAGCTATAATTCCAGCTACTGTGGAGGCTGAAACAAGAGGATAGCATATTCAAGGTGAGCCTCAGCAATTTGGAAAGATCCTGCCTCAATTTTTTTTTTTTTTTTTTTTTAATGATAGGGGACTAGAGATGTAGCTCAGTGGTAAAATGTCCCTGGGTTCAGTCCTCAGCACTGTGAGGTGTGGTGGGGTAAACAAGTCCCCTTGTTTCTTGATCATGAAAGAGTCTTCAGTTAGATCTAGAAAGGGTCTGGTCAAAGAGCATAGTGGTTAATCAGTTTCAGCTGGCTAGGACCATTTGGGATGATGTAAAACATTTAATTTTGCTGTCTCCTAGGCAAGAGCTATTGCAAGTGAAAAATCTCTTTTTTTATAGAGAAGAAAACTTGGAGGGGCAGCCAAAGGTAAATCTCACAGGCAACGCCAGACAGGGATTGACAAAAGATAGAGAAGGGTTCATTGGCCCCAGGGATTTATGACATAAAAGTATCCTCAAATTGGAGATGGCAAGACTCTTATTGTTGAACAGATTGTGTTTGATCTCAGGGAAGGGATGACATGAGTCTGAAAGGAGAAATAAAGATATTAATGCAGTATTTAAAAGATGTGACCATAAAATGGCAAGTATAATCACAAAAATAATGACTGTCATGTCCCAGTGAATGGTCGCTTCAAAATAGTTACCTAGGAACAGTAAATATTTAGAATTCTGTTCAAAATAAATTTTGAGACACACAAAAAATAGAACTTATTGTTACTTGTGTATGTAGAAATTTTTCTATGTTCTACATGACATATAGCTCATCTTCTAAATCCATAGGATTTACATCCATGTGGATTCAACTAACAATGGAGCAAAAGAAATTTTTTTTAAATTAATTCCCCTGTATTGGACATGTACAGACTTTTTAAAAACCACACTCCTTAAACAATACATAATAACAACTATTTACATTATATTAGGTGTTTTAAGTGATCTAGAGCTAATATAAAGTATGTGGGAAAATGTATGTAGATTACTTACAGATACCATGCCATTTTATATTGGAAGTTTGAACATCTTCAGATTTTGATATCTGTCAAGGAACCCAGAACCAATTATCCACAGATAACAGGGAATAACTGTATATATTTCTCCCAACCTTATTCCATATGCTATACTGATTTTACTCCACATGACTTGGCCTTTTTTCTAAATTTCCCAAACTATTTTGAAGAACCATTAAGGAGATTCAAAGAATTTGATAGGCTATAAAATAATTCTGAGAAAAGCAATAAACGTATGATTAGGAACAACAGTAATGATGCCTAGGAATACTTTGGAGAGACAGAACTTATTTAGATATATAAATTCTGGTGTGTTTGATAAAGGAAAAAAATCCTTAATAAAGCAATTCTGAGTCTCTCCATTTTCATCATTATAAAATGTTGATAAGTGTTTAGAAAGCAGAAGAAATTAGAACCAAACCATCCACAGGTATCTGATATGTCTCTACTCTATAATGAAGGTCAATATAATTTCCCAATGGCTCTTCCACTGGGTTAGCCAATATACTGAAGCCAATTTACCATAGAGATTTTCTAAATTAACAGAATTAATTTCTAGACCAATTAAGCAGCTTAAGACATCAAATACCTTTAATTGAAAAATCAAAGAGAAAAATCTATTTGCATAAATATGAAAAATGAATGGCAAAGTAAATGTCTTATCTTTTTTCCTTTAGTGGTACTGGGGATTGAATCCAGGGACAACCTACCACTGAGTTACATCCCCAGTCTTTTTAATTTGATTTTGAGGAAGGGTTTTAATAAATTGCTCCAGATTGACCTTGTACTTCCTGCCTCAGCCTCTTGAGACACTGGAATCACAATCATGAGCTACCATGCTCAACCATCTTTTCCAGTAATGATGGAACCTTATTTTTATGATAAGTTTAGACTGACAGTGGGTCTCCAGGCCCTGATACTTCAGGCTGTGGTAGGGGTATCCACAGAAGACGCTGTATGAGGATATGAATGCATTTTCTGTGTTCCACTGACCTTCTTGGTGTGTCCAAAGCCTCTGGTAGAAGAGATGATGACAACAGTAAGTATTTCTAAGCAGTTGAATGGAACAGAACACTGTTGGAGGTTCAGTCTCTGATGGATCTGGCAATCAGGAAGTTACCACCAATTACCACCCACAGAGATGAACTGGGTGGTATAGTCTGATGGATCTCTATCTTTTGTCAATCCTTGTCTAGCGTTGCCTGTGGGATTTACCTTTGGCTGCCCCTCCAAGTTTTTTTCTCTATAAAAAGGAGATTTTTTCACTTGCAGCAGCTCTTGCCTAGGAGACAGCAAAATTAAATGTTGTACATCATCCCAACGGGTCCTAGCCAGCTGAAACTGACTAACCATTATGATCTTTGAATGACCAGACCCTTTCTAGATGGTACAGACTGATGGATCTAAAGAAGAGGAAGAATTGAGATGACCACCAGAGAGAAATAGAGAAGGGAAGTTGGCAAGCTGTCCTGGTTGAGCAGGTCACACCCACCTTGTTTTTAACATGAAATCCCCTAGAAAGTCTACATATGTGTTAGGGTGACCCCAAAAGCTCATTTATGAGACAATGCAAGAATTGTTCAAAGATACAATGGTTGGATTGAAAGGTGTAACCTACTCAGTAGATTAATTCACTGATAGAGATGAACTGGGTGGTAAGTGTAGGCAGGTTGGGTGGGCTGGAAGAGGAAGGTCAATAGGTACATGCCTTTGAAAAAATATTTTGTCCCTGCCAAGTGGAGCTCTGTCTGCTTCCTGATTGCCAGGTTCTGAGCTGCTTTCCTCTTCCAAGCCCTTGCACCTAGATATTCTGTTTCACTTTGGGCCCAGAGCTATAGAATTAACTATAAACTGAATTCTTTGAAACTCTGAGCCCTAAATAAATTTTTCCTCTTCTAATTGTTATTGTCAGGTCTTTTGGTCACAGTGATGCAAACCTGGATTAAAAAAAATATGTATGCATATATATTTTTATTTATTATTTTACAGCAAATTTAAAATGCTAATCATTTTTAATTTTACTATGGTGAGGATTAAGATGAAAATCTAGTTTTGTTCTCTTCTGGGTGTACATCCAGTTGCATCAGTATTATATTAAATTAATCATTATTTTTTCAAGTAATTAAAATACTTCATAGATGATTTATTACTTCTCATATAGACTGGGTGTCATTTCTGGATTCTCTATTTTTTTCCAGTGTCTGTTTGTTCTGCCTTATATAATACTGAATTAACTATTCATGTTTTCTAATATCTGCTAAGTTATCACGATCGTTTTCTTGACTATTATTTGGTAATGGTAATTGGTTTTAATATAATTTTAAGATCACCTTCTTATTTAGAAAAGTAATTGACTTTCTGATTTATATTATATGAAATTCATACATTAATTCAGGAGAATGAGCAATATCATGAAATTAAGCATTCTTAGCAAAGATTGTGTATTTCTTTCACATCGTATTTAGGTTTAGTATTATATCCTTCAACACAATTTTAATAATCTTCTTCCTATGGACCAGTGGCTCTTAAACTAAGTAACACGCTAGAATTATTTACAAGCTCTAAAACATGCATGCTTGGGTTTCACACCCAGAAATTCTAATTTGCTTTGTCTGATGTTCAGCCTGGACATCAGGATTTTTAAGCCCTTTAAGGCAATTTTAATATATGGCCAAAGTTGAGAATTACATAGAGACTGTGCCATTCATGTTAAATCTATTCCTAAGTATTTTTATAGTTTTTCTAAATTCTTTAAACTCTCTTCTTTTACCTTTGGTTTATACAAATTTCCTATTTCTTAATTAACAATGGGAATTTATTAATTTTCTCTAAAGTTTCAAGTGCATTTATATAGAGTTCCATATTCTCATTGTTTGTGTGCATATGTGTGTGTGTGTGTGTGTGTGTGTGTGTGCGCGCGCGCGCGTGCTGCACTTGGATCTCCACATATAATTTATTTCTGTGTTAGGTTTTCTGCTTTTTATATAGCAATTTTATTTCACTGGGTGTGTAATCTGACTGTCCTGCCTGGTCTTCTTCTTTCATTTTTATTCCTGCTTTGACCATCTCACTGAGACTCATTGTGGATTGTTGGAGTTGTAGAAGGTGGCAAAAGGCAGAAAGGCTTGTCCCTGTAGTCTCCTTGTCAGGTCCATACCAAGGTAGCAGGAGGAAACCTCTGGGATCCTTGGATTGCAAATACTCTATTTGCTGCAAATGCATTAAATCCTCCACTTACTCATTTGTACTCTTGACTTCTTAGGGATCTAGAAATCTAACACCTCACAGGAGACGTATATTGCCAGCTGTCCCCTAAGATCTTTGGAAGTCACCCTCCTCCTTGAGGAGTGCATTTCTTTGCCACTACTCATCCCTCAGCTCTGATACAGTTCCCTCATCCTTTGGTTTATGTTATCCCATGTTTATGTTCTCTGTTGAAGCCTAAACAAAGCCCAAGAATCGCTTTTTCCCTGTTTCTCCACGGTCCCAGTGTTTGACAACACCCTTCCCTGATCTCTCTTGTACAAACTCAAGTCACAAAGACATTCTTCCCAAATTTGCAGTTTTCTCTAGTTGGTTTCTCACACTATTTTGGTCCTCAACTGAGTAGGTGGAATATTGTTGTATAAGGAAAGAAAAAAATTGGGGGGCATGTAAGAAGTTATGAAAAAGTATTCTTGAGTGGCATGGGATGGGTGTGTCCCTTATCACATATCACCTACACTTACCTTGATAAAATCCTGATACCTTCAAAATTTCCTTTCAATGTGCATGGTAAATCAGTGTCTCACATCAAGGGCAATGTCACATGTTTCTTCTAAATATCAAAGGGAGATCACGAGGTGGATGAGGTGGTCTTACATAAACAGGCACTAAGCTGCCCTAGAGTTGTGCTGGTCATGTGTGGCCTGTGACAGATGGCAAGACAGCCCTGCGAGCTGTGCCTGTGAATGCATGATTTCTCCTCTGGTATTCAATTTCTTGATGGAACTTGAACACCCCAGGTCACCTATCAACAAAAACCAGGGTGAAAAATAGGATGAGTGGCAGGTGCAAAATAATTTCTTTTTAAAAAAATATTTCTGCTTCAGCTTACAGACAAGTTGATTTTTGCTTCTCTCCCAGCTCAGAGTGTGAAGAGCACTACTATTTTAGTCTTATTGTCTCTCCACACTAAAAAGACACTTATTTTGTAAGACTTGTGTTTATATGTGTGCTAAGTTTGGGGTTTTTTTATTAGGGCACAGAGAAACTAGGCCTCAAAAAAGAATAGGCCTTACTTGGGTGTTTGTTGTTGTTGTTGTTGTTTTAATGTAGCTTCTTTCACTTTGTCCTGTCTAGAGTCAAACATAGCATGTACTTATACTTTGACCCCACAGTGTAGGCCACTGAGGAAGAAACTCCACCATTTTTCAACTTTTCTGCCTGAGTTTTGATGGGCAAGTTGCTCCGTCTCTTAGAATCACCTCTCATTATTCATACATCCCACTATGGCCTATTCCCACAACTGTTTCCAACAGCTATAATAAAGAAGCCTATCTTCTAGAAATTTCCAGACCTTTGTGCATGCATTTAATGTTCAATGTTGCCATATGGAGACTGGGTTCATTTTCTATATATCAGGATATGAAGGAAAAGATAGACATCTCAGTGCCATTCCATAATCCCAACAAACTGCAGAAACACCTCTATTGTTAAGCTGGATAAAAACTGCTTTAAGGATTCATCTTTCCCATGAAATTTAACACCAATGATTACCTTGCGTATAGATATTAGACTTCATGCATTAACCTCAGTGCTAGCCACATGCCTTACATATGCTTCTTATAATTGTGCATTTTCTCTGTATCTAAAACCATCTTTCAAAAAAAACCTTATTTTTAAGATAAACTGTTTTGATAATCAACACTAGTTTGATGGTCAAATTATGAAAAATAAATTGATTTTATGAAAACTTCTCATAGGATTGAATTTGATATGCATTATCATAAATAAGGAATCCTCTGCTAGCTATGTAAGATGAAAAGTCACAAAGCCCAGATATAGGTTTACTAAATATTTTGACATGTGATTGTCTTAGGTCAATTCAGGCTACTATAACAAGATACCATAGACTAAGTGGCTTAAAGAATGGGAATTTATTTCTCATAGTCCTAGAGGTGGGAAAGTCTGAGATCAGGGTGCCAGTAGATTTGGTGTCTGGTGAGGCCCTCTCCCTGTTTTTCAGACAGCTGTCTTTTCATTGTATCTTCACGTGGTGGAGAGAGAATCCATGTCTCTTATATCTCTTTTTATAAAGGCACTAATCCCATTTCTGAGGGCCCCACACTCACAATCCAATCACCTTCACAGTTCTCCCTCCCCACATAATCATCTTGGAGGTTAAGTTTCAATATATGAATTTTGGCGGACCACAAACATGCCGTCTATGCAGTGGTGAACCCTCTTGACACTCCACTTAGATACCCTGGATCCTTTTTTCTGTGAGCCTCTGCCAGCTGCTTCATGCTTTGCAGGCTGCTCCTAGAAGTGACTCTCTGAGGAGTTCTATGGAGGGCTCGGGTTCTGGGGAGTTGAAGCCCTTTGAGCAGCCTTAGGCAATGACTCGCAGTTTCACGTGCCTGAAGGTTAGTTCCTTGGCCTCAAGCTGGGTGAAGCTCAAGCTGGACTTGGTCTAAACCTACGAGCAAGCGTGGGGTCTCTGTTCTGCTTCTCCTCTCTTTTGCCCTTTTCCTCTGAGATCATCTTCTTTTTTTAAAAAAACATTTTTTTATACCTTTATTTTATTTATTTATTTTTATGTGGTGCTGAGGATCGAGCCCAGGGTCTCGCACATGCTAGGAGAGTGCTCCACCACTGAGCCACCACCCCAGCCCCTGAGATCACCTTCTTAACAAGTCACTTTCAAGTGCCTCCTCATCTCAGGGGCTGCTCCGGAACATGACAGGACAATAAGTACACACAGAGCTTTACAATAAAATAGGAACTTTTTAAACCAAAATATAAGAAGAGCCCTTTGTTCTGTACTCGGTGCAGAAAAATTTTATCTTAAACCAACAGCAGTATAATACTCCTTAGGTATCCTTCAGAAATATTTAGGTAAGATTAGGTGGAAATGAATAGCAAAGACTGGGAACCTAAATCAATGAAAGAGGGTTACTACATCCGCCCCATTTATCCTCACGGGTTACTGAAGCCCCAAGAGGTTAAGTACAGCACTGTACACCTTAACTAGATAGTGGGACCAGCCCAAAAGGTAAAGGAACCTGGAAACCTGTTTTATGTCTAAATTTGGAATACAAAGCTAGAAAGTGTTCTCTTCACAGGTTCTCTTAGAGTGTAAATTTTAATTAGGGGAATTATTGAATTTGAGATTCCTAATTCTCTGAGAGAACTGAGACAAGGGAGATAAGAAAGATGGACTTAGCAAGAAGTAAAAATAGCAGAAAAATTCCTGGAAACTGGAAAAAATACACTAAAATGATACAAGTGATTAACTTAGAGGAAATGGAGGTTAGTTTGTTTTTGATTTGCTGTAATTTTCTCTATTGTCCTTATTTTCTGCGATTACATGTATTAATTTTATAATGTAAAAAAGTAAATTAAATTCTGATTACTTCATAACTTATTCTATATTTAAAAATAAAACTAAATTTGCATGGTTCAGGTATTATTAATAACTATGAACGTTCATATTAGGGAACTCTGTGCATTATTTTCAGTGACAGCACAGGGAATATTGTGCAGTCATTAAAAACAATGTCCATGAAGTATCTTATATTGTCATAAAAAAGATATCATGAAATAACAACGACAGGGTTCAAAATTGTACGTTGCTATTTGATATTCTAATTAAAATGGGTAGAAAATATGTAAAAGAAGAATTATATTGTTAAAACCATCATGAGTTAATTTTTACTACCTTGTGAAGTTATGGATTTTTATTGTTATTTCTATCTTATGAATATTCTGTACAGAATTATTACAATCAGACAAAAATAATCTTAATGTCCCTTGGAGGTGTGCACTCAGCTACACCTAGATATGAAATGCTAGCATCCTAAGGTCCTGGTCTCAGCATGCCTGGAAATAATTAGATCCATCCACAACATTTGAGCCAATTTATGCTTTCAGATGGGTCGCATTTTTCTTTGCTCCACTTCCCCATTTTCCTTTAAGCATCTATCTTCCTTTGAATGCCTGCCACTTCTTTGTCTCAGGAAGGCTTAAATTTATTTCCAGCAGTTTTCTTCACATTCACATGAAAAATACTCATCTGCTGTGCTGTGTGTCCCCCCCCCCCCTCACATCTCACTGAGGGTGTGCTATCATTTTTGTGATGATTTATGGAAAAGTAAATATAGTTTTCCAGGGCTATTCACCCCATGTAAATTTCTAATGATCCCAAATGTGAGGGTGTGTGTGTGACAATGGCGCCTTGGTAGAAAGCCAGCTGCTCTTTTCATTTGAGCAATAGTTTGATATTATTCAACTCACTAAGTGAGCTTGTTTGTTTCAACAGCTGTTGACTTCATCTCCCTCTCAATGGATGAAAAGAGAGAGATAAAAAGGAAAGCCTCCCTCCATCTCCCCTGCCTGGCTACCTTTCAGAAGTGCTCTTTACAAGGTAGTAGACCTCTTATCCATTATTAGAATCAGGGACATTTGAAGCTGGAAAGAATCTAAGAGATTATAATTGCCCAACGTCCTCTTTGTGAAGTAGTTTCACATCGCATACATTATGGTAAGTATCATTAACCACTTTTTTTGTGTGTCAGATAAGAAAATGGAAGCGCAGATCTATTAAGTAGCTTACCCATGGTCACAAATCCCGGGGAGTGAAAATTTGAGTCTCTCTTTTCTCTCACAGAGGGAACTGTAGGGGCTGAAACACTTATTGGACTTAAAGTCTGAAGAAGGATATCAGCCATAAAGCTCTTGTTTGGCTTCTATGATTTCATTTGTGCACTTAATTGCAATCTATGCAAGGGAGCCCGGACCTCCAGCAAGAGGATGTGAGTCCCTTCTGCAGGACGGGGTACCTGCACAGTTTCCGTTTCTCCAGAACATCTGTTCATGTGTTCAGACTCCAAGCCTCCAAGCCCATCCCTTCCTTACCAAGGTCCCTGTCCAGCAGGGAAGAACAGCTGAGAAAACAACTTGGTTTCTCTTTAGGGGTGCTTTTCCCGCAGTTGCTTCTGGGTCTGGTCTTTAGAAAGGTCCTCCTCTGGCTGTAGGAGAAGAGGATCTGTTTACAAGGTATAAAGGGGTCTTGTGACTTTCTCTTCATGCCTGAAGTTGACCAACTGGCACCTGTCATCTTCTGTTTTTGATTCATCATTGAATCCAGCCACAGTTTGTATAGTTACCATTTATCTTGCAGGTCCCAAAGCCAAATGAGATAGCACAAGGTAGCATACCTCTCCTGTCAGATCCCATCTGTATTTGTACCTAGGGGTTCTGTATGAAAAAAAAAGAATCTATTCCTTGCCTCCCAGAGCCTCTGGTAGCCTCAGATGTTCCTTGGCTTGGAGATGGTATTCTCCCTGTGTTTCATACCATCTTCTCTGTGTACATATCTGTGTCCAAAACTCCCCTTCCAATAAGTATAATGGTTATATTGGATTAAGGACCACTCTAATGATGTCATCTTAGCTTGATCATCTGCAAAGACCCTCCTTCCTAATATGGTCACATTCACACATATTGGGGATGAACTTAAATTTCATTTGGGGTTATATAATTCATACTATAAACATCATCCTAATTCACCATGGGTGAAAGTTAACTATTATATGACAGTGGCTATGAACTCTAGTTCTGATAACATTTTTTTTCTTTTTTATTGTTTATTCTAATTAGTTATATGTGACAGTAGGATGCATTCTGACACATAATACATAAATGAAGTATGATTTCTCATTTTCATGGTTGTACATTATGTAGAATCACACAGGTCATATAGTCATATATGTGCATAGGGTAATAATGTCAGATTTATTCTACTATCCTTCCTACCCCGATACCCCTCCCCTCCCTTTACTCCTCTACCTAATCTAAAGTAACTCTATCCTTCCCTAGTACCCTCCCCCATTATGAGTTAGCATCCGCATCTCAGAAAAAAATATTCAGTCATTGTTTTTTTGGGATTGGCTTATTTCAATTAACATGATACTCTCCAGCTCTATCCATTTACTGGCAAATGCCATAATTTCATTCTTCTTTAAGGGCTTAGTAATATTCCTGTGTGTGTGTGTGTGTGTGTGTGTGTGTGTGTATCAACCACAATTTCTTTATCCATTCACCTGTTGAAGTACACCTAGGGTGGTTTCATAGCTTAGCTATTGTGAATTGAGCTGTTACAAACATTGATACGGCTATATCTCTAGTATGCTCATTTTAACTCCTTTGGGTATAAACCAAGGAATGGGATGACTGGGTCAAATGGTGATTCTATTCCAATTTTTCTGAGGAATTTCCATACTGTTTTCCATAATGGTTGCATCAGTTTGCATTCTTACCAGCAATGTATGAGTGAATCAGCCTCACCAACATTTATTGTTGCTTCTATTCTTGATAATTGCCATCCTGACTGGAGTGAGGTGAAATCTGATGACATCTTTATTGGCATTTGACTAGTGAATTAACTTGAGAATCCCATCTTTAGAGTCTGTTCCAAAAACCATCCTTCACTCCTGGTGCCAAGTATCTTAATGCCTTCCCGAAACAGACTCTCAGATAAAGACTCATGAGCAAGGGACTTATTAATGGCCCGGGGAAATGTATAAAAGAGAAGGGGGTGAAGAATAGAGAAGGTGCAATTCTAGACAACTCCCCAGACTTATGTCAGAAGTGGGCCACTCTAAGGCAAACGTCATGCTTTCAGACTTTTGTAGCAGTCATTAGCTAGTGCTTCCCAGAAAAACCCAAGCCTCAGTGCATTTCAAGCCTTTTCTGTGTGGGTCAGATTGGCTCAATACCAGTTCTCAAAATAAAGGTTGCAAGGACAATCAATTTGCAGCAAAACAAAGAGAAAGTTTAATATAAATGCACATGACTGTTGAAATAGATTGGAGGTGACCTGGGGGGAGTGTGGACAGAGTTCACTACATGAAGGAATATACTTCTTCTCATGTGTGTGCAAAGCCTACTGCCTTCACTACATGAGTTTTTCAAATAAAACAGTTTCCTCAGGAAGACAAGGAATGCCTTATGATAGAATTCAGCATGTCCTGGCAGTCAGGTGCCATTGAATGGGAGGGAGGTGCCTGGCAGAGTTCTCAGAACAAAAGCAACTGCAGCGGAACACTGCAAGAACCAGCCCCCTAGGTCAATGAGATAAAGCAGCAGCAGTAGGTCCTGAGTGAGACCCTATCTATGAGATTCCCCTAAGACTTCCAAAGACAAATATAAGAGAAATGTCAGTGGAGATGCACTGAAGTGCTTGCAAAAAATAGATCTGCAGGTACAGCCAGAGAAATTAATGCTTACTATTTTTAATATGTCATTTCCCCCATCTTTTTAATGTTAGATAAGTGTGACAATCCTTTGTTAAAGATAATAATTTATTTTTTTCTACAATGGTACAAAAAGATTCATAAGGCTCATTAGAAAGATTTAGTGGATGGAAAAGAGTTTGAAGAAATAGATTAATTTGAAAATAGTAATTAACAGAAACCAGAAAGGGGGAGGAAGACGTACAAATTTACTTGAAAGTAGATTTCAAACCAGGGATACAAGAGGAAAAAGATTATGTACACTCTCTCTTTGAAGCATGACAGGTGGGCAGGGTGAGAGTAACAACTGTCTGAATGCTCTGTGCCCAAGTGATTTAAGTTTCTCTTGAGTTGAGGTCTTGGGAGTACAGATAATATATATTTGAAGACACTGAGGTTCGGGGAGGGTTTTTTTTTTTTTTTTTTTTTTTTTTTTTTTTTTTCCAGAATTATACAGCTGCAGGTTTTGAAGCAAAAAAAAAAAAAAAAAAAAAAAAAAAACATGTAAAAATATCTAAGAAGAATTTTGGTAAGAAGTAGGTATCTTTTTGGCTAACAGAATATTCTATGGCAAATCCTAGACTTAGAGTCTCACAACCATAGCCCTCAGCTGTGCCTGCATCCTCCTACCCACTCTCTCTTTATTGCTTGTGGATGTCATAAATTATCTTCATATAAAATCTATAATCTATAAATCAAGCCAACATCAGCACATTGTTGCGCTTACTGCTTAGGCAAATTAACATCAGCTTTGCTACAGCTGGGCAATTCTCTCTCCTGCATTTGACCTTTCAGCAACAAAGTGGTGTCTTGCAGTTTTCAAGTATTTCGGTCACTTGTATCTTGTTACATAGGATCTATGACCACTGAAAGGAAGCTCTCAGGAGGTCCATTCAAGGCTAAGGCAGCAAGTGTCCGAAGGAAGTAACTTCCCGGTTTGTGTTTGGGATTTCTCCAAGCCGCTGAAATAACGCTTGTAATGTGTTTTGGAGACGTGTGAACGTAATATCCCCAACGTCAAGTCTAAAATGTTATAAACTGGAATGCTGAAACCACAGAGGAAATCAATGCTTGCATTTCGCCTTCCTGGCGCCTGCACGGGGCCCTTTCTCTCCCTTGGTGAGCGCGCCCTCTGGTGGCCAAAGATCGCAACGGTTCATTACCCGCCGAAAAAGGGGTTGCAGGAAGATGAGGCCCCCTCAGTGCAAACTGCTGATTGTGACAAAATAGGGATTCTTTCACCATTCTTCACATTCCAACTGTCAGAGAAGCTAACTTCAAATTTTAACTTAAGCAAGATTGTGTTTTTTTTTTTTTTTTAAAGAATGTTTCTACTCTGAGGGCAGTTTTCATTCTCATTTGACAAAGTAGCATCAGAAAAAGATTTGGGAATGTTTGCTTGAGAGCACTAGACTGAAATGAGACTTCCAAATGACTATTGCTTTCCTAAGACCATAATCTGACCTTCACTTTATGACAAGAAGAACACTGAATTTATGCTCTGCAAGAGCCGTGCTTATTTGGAGGTGGGGGTACCCGTACCAGGAATTGAACTCAGGGGCACTCGCCCGCTGAGCCACATCTCCAGCCCTATTTTGTATTTTATTCAGTGACAGGGTCTCATTGAGTTGTGTAGCACCTTGCTTTTGCAGAGGCTGGCTTTGAACTCAGGATCCTCCTGCCTCAGCCTACGGAGCCGCTGCGATTACAGGTGTGTGCCACCGCACCGGGTGGTGCTTACTCTTTTTTAATGTGAGCTCTTCACAGAAGAGGAGTCTTGCAAGTTGAAATGTCAATATTGGTCAAATCATATCTACCCACTTCTTCAAGTTTTGCTTTTCTCCATGCTGCTTCTAAGAAAGAGAAGCTATTTTACAGTTCTTTTAACTTATATGATAATAATTAAAGATATTGGGACACAGGAAAATTAAGTCATCACAATCTTAATACCTACTTCTACTGTCATTGTATTTATTTTTCCTTCTTTTATATTTTCACTATATGTACATATATGACATATAATTTAGCCTATATATTAAATTTGGTTTTATAATTTTATATTTATCTTATATTCTATCTTATAGTATATTTTTATTATAAACATATTTATTACCTTCTTTTTTATAACGTTGATCAATTATTACCTTGGGTGAATTATATTCAGTGAATATGCTGTAGCAAGAAATAGCTCAATAACAAGGGATATGGACTAAAGTGGATCTAATTGTGCTCGTGTACTATGTTTTGTTTTGTTTTTTGGTAGCGGTACTGGGGATTGAACTCAGGACATTCTCCCACTGAGCCACATATCCAACTCTTTTAAAAAAATTTATTTAAAGACAAGGTCTCCTTAAGTTGCCCAGGCTGACTTCAAACTCTCAATCATCTGCCCTGCCTTGGTCTTCTGAGTAACTGGGATTACAGCGTGTTTCTGAGTACCATGATTTGTTATCCCTTTTCACCAAAGATACATCACATCGAGGAAGAAGAGAATTTTATACCTGAAAAGTTTTAGACTGTTTTGTGCTGTAGAAGATATTCTTAGAGACTAGCTCTAACTTGGTCTCACATTGTCCCAGTAAGTCACCCAAGTGTCCAAGGTCTATAGTTCACAATGCCTCCAGCTGCTCGGACCACTCTCCTGTGGCAGGTTTGCCTCAGGAGAAACACTGAGGATATATATTCTCCATGGTAAACCCCTTTGTATACGTGCACCTTCTTGTGAGAGTCCTTAAATGCTATGAAATGCCAACACCAGACACAAAGGTAAAGATGGATCATGTCAAACAAAATGGGTTTGGACTTCTGATTAGCAGTACAAATTCCAGGGATTTATGATTACCTGGCACCCATAGTATCAGTCAGATATGGGGCGTTTGGAATTGAAGCAATGGGGCCCATAGTAGCGCATTCCTTTAATTTTACATTGCCTCAGGGTTCCTTTGGAATTTAAGCTGGCTTTCTAATACTAGAAGCAGAGCCTAGTCACTTTCACACAGTTTTTCAATTCTCTTTTCCTCCCAGTTCCTCAGTGTGGTTGATTCAAGTATGTGTCTCATGTAGCCTCTGCCAAGTGACTGCCTTGCCTATGGGAAAACTAGATGGAGCCTATTTGGCTACTGTTCACATTCCATCTAAACTGTGCAGATTTGATGCAGTGACGACCTCTCAGTCTCAATGTGACCTCTGGGGACTTGATCCAGCTTGCTCTAAACCCCTGTAGTTTCCCTATTCCCATTACAAGCTTCAACTCACGAGTCCCTTGGCCTTTTCTTTTGCTCCCCGCCTGCTGATGAGTGCTGGGGTCCTGGATGGCTGCCCATTCCCATGGCCCTGTGATGGGTGCTGCCTCTTCTCTTTGGGATCTGTCAATCAGACACTGCTTCTGCTAGTGTCTTGTTGGGCTACCTCCTCTGTGTCTCATCTGACCCACTCACCTGAACCTAACTTCCTGCCTAGTCAGGGCTCTCCTGGAGAGTGGCTGTCTTGGTAGAAATAAACTGGACACAGCTCAGCAGACAAGAAGCACAAGGGCCTGTACATGTAAACACATCTCCTGTAACAGGAATAGCTGGTCATGGGTGAGACACTCAGGCATTAGGCCATCCATTAGCATAAAGAAGCATTCTATAAAAGGTAGATTCTAAACATCCATGATGGAGTCCCCTGGAACCCTCAGGGTGGGGCTAAAGTTTATAGCTGTTCTCCATAGAGAGACCTTCAGCCTAAATTAGAAAACAAAAAAATGCATTCCATTCCCTCCCCTCTCACTCTCTAATTCCTAAAAAAGGGGTTGGTTGCCTGTCATTTTCCCACTAGCCTTGCTCTCTGCCCTATCCCAGCTCATTCCCAGGAGGTAGGAACTGTGGTTCAACTCTGTAATACAGAGAAGATGGAGGGGAGGAGGGGCTGAGATTGGGGCCAGTTGCTTCTCAGACTTCATTTTAATTTGCATTAGCTCTCAACTTTGTATCACTCTCTCTGGGATACAATTTTGTATTAAAAAAAAATAATTTCCTTCTTTTCAATTTAGCTCCTGAAATTTTGTGAACAATTTGATTGCTACTTCTCCATCGCATTAGAATTCTCTTAAAATATATGCACACATTGTTATGTCTCTGGCAAACACTAATATGTGCTGTAAAAATATGCCTATGGGTATTTAATGCTAGAGATAATTATTTTATTCATTTTAACTTCCGTCCACAGTGTGGGTTCTCTTCTGAAAAATGCATGTGCAAAAATGATTATGTCCAGTATGGCCAAAAGCATTTTCTTCCTTTGTTCTCATTCTTGGGGAATATTACGTTTTATCCACCCTCCAGAATTTTGTAATTATTGTGTGTGGAGGGGGGACTAACTGATGCTAAATTTGTCGAATGCAAATCTTTCAAAAACTTCACCAGTAAAGTTGCCATAAAAACATCATTTTTCCCCCAAAATGGTTCTTGTCACTGCTTTAAATAAAGAATTTGCTAAAGATTTGGCTTGTCTGAATATGAAATCATGTTTTTCTCACAAAACCTTTCTCTCTGTGATTAAAATTTGTAATTCTCAGGTTCTAACTTATTTTTATTACCTGCTATATATGAAATAAATTTAAACTAATATGAATTTCCTTTTCCTTACCCTCTTAGCATATTAAGGTCTTTAATTGCCCTCACTTAATGAAGCAAGTTTAAAGGTCCGGCACCCATGTGGTATGTGAGAGTGCTCACTAATGCTGGCTTTCTGAGCACTTACTATGTGCCAAGTCTCATGCTGAGTGTTTCACATTCATCCCTTTATTGATTCTTCATAAAGTTTCTTGAGCTAGGAATAATGTCATACTCATTTTATATTGGGAAACAGATCCATTAGAATCAGGTCTGTCTGACTCCACATCTTGAGCTTAGCTGGTACCCTGCCTCACATGTTCCTAATAAACAAGGAAGATGATAGACTGAGATTCATTTGTGCCTTTTCTTTGGTACCATAGAGCTATATGGACTTGTGTTTGTCTTCTATATAAAATGACATTTATCCCAAACCATTCTAGATGGACTTGTTTTCCTGAATATTGAGGATTCTCTAAGAACATGTTCTCTCTAGATAATTTCATCCAATGTTATAATATTACCTAAATGCTGACTATTTCCAAATGACATATCTAGTCTTGCCCTCCAGATTTGGATATCTAACTGCCAAGTTAATGCCTCACTGGGATATCTAACATGCATCCTGAATTTAACAAGTCCAAACAGAAACTAGTACTCCTTACTGCCCTAAATGTGATGCTTCCCCTTACATGCAGCCTTAGTGGAACTATGATCTCTAATCACTCATTTATGCAGCCTCCATATTTAGGAGTCATCCTGATTCCCTGTTTCCCACTCCTCCACATCCACTGGCAAAGCCAATCAGTTTTATTTGCATAACATCCTACATCAAGTTCTCACCTCTTTCTGTAGGTACCATCCCAGAACATGCTTCCATTATACTTCTTCTAAAGTTCTGCAATAAATTCTGACTGCTTTTCTTGCTTTCATTATTTACTACCCAATGTTTTGAAACAGGAGTCAGAAAGATCCCACCACCCTACCCACCAAAAATAAAAGCATATATTAAATATACAAAGAATACCCATGCTACTAAGGATAAATCCAAAGTCTTCACTTGAATCTACCAGGACCTAGGCAGTCTGGTCCACTTATCTTTTGGACCTGCTGCCTTGAACTTTTCCTTCAATCACTCAATAACTTTTTCAGGAAATTCCCTGCTGTTATTGACCCTCCAACCCCAGCTCTTGCTGCCTTATGACCTCTGGCTATTCTTATTCCCCCAGATACTGATGTGGGTCTTTGTCATGACTTTCACTTCTGAGCCTTCTCTCTAACACACACACACACACACACACACACACACACACACACACACCTTATCTCTCTCTGTACTCAGACATGTTTTATTTTCCCCATAGGACCCCTCACAACCTCACACTACACCATCTTTATCTCTTAACTTTTGTCATTTTTTTCCTCCATAGAATGGATGCTCCACAGGAATAGAGATTTTGCCTGTTTTCTTGTTTCCCCACAGCCCAAATATTTAAAAGAGTACCTGGCACACAATAGGTTTTAGATTTTTGAAATAAATGTTGAACTAAAAAATTGTGTTTTTAAAATTTCCAAATCTGAAATAAAATTTTATAATTTTCCTATTCTTGGATTATGCTGAACACAACTGGATTTCCCACCACCGCCCCCCGGCCCAAGATTTGCAGCATCTGTTAGAAGTGCTAGTGCAGGCACTCTGTTACAGAGCGAGTTATAGATGGAAGAGCAGGATTAAGTCATAGGAGGCAAAGCTGAACACAGCCTTGGTCCTCAGGGGAGCACCAGAGCCACAGCCCAGTGACCAAGGCTTTTCTACCCTGTAAACCACTACTGATTACAGTGCTCAGGATTTTCTTTCCTGTCCCTTACATTTCACTTTGGAGTCTTCTCCCTGACTACTATTATTAATAGTATACTCACACCTTGTGTGTGCTTCTGTGCTCATCCATGTTCTCTTGAGGTTTTGTTGTTTCTTCTCCCCTTTCTTCCTCTTGATACACAGTTAAGTTTTACCTTCATCAGCATTTATAGTTGAATATTTTTTCCTTCTCTTTCAACACACAGCAAATCACACGTAATCTTCCTACAAGATTTACTGTTGTAATTCGGCTGCAGGATTTACTATATAATTGCAATAACATCATCATGTTATTGCAATTTGGTTATTGACTGGTCTTGGTAGGGTACGAGCAAAAAAGAAATATTCTTTTATCCACTAACTTTCAAATGCCCTTTAATGCATGTTTCTTCACCACCTGGAGGTGAGTTTGAGAAAGGCACAGAATTTTTCTGGTCATGTTCAGATGTTGAATATCTCACTTCAGGTAATAAAATGCCATATCTAGCACTATATTAAAAATCTATTTGCAAGTACCAAGGATAGAACAGCCAAGACAATTTTGAAAAAGAGCAAAAAGTCTGAGGATTTAATTTTTAACTATCAAAGCTTACTATAACCTAAGTAAAATAATATGGCATGAGAACCATCAAGGACAAGGGGACAATGGCATAGAACATAGCCCAGAAACAGACCTGCTTACATATAACACCTGAGCTTTGACAATAGCACTTCTATATTTCAGTGCATAGAATTTTGTATTTTGTTTTTGTGTGTTTGGTATTAGGAAATGAACCAAGGGGTATTCTACCACTGATCTATTTTCCCACCCTTTCTATATTTTATTTTGAGATGGTTGGCTGGCCTCAAACTTGCAATTCTCTGACCAGCCTCCCACTTTGCTGGGATTACAGGCATGGGTCACCACACCTGGCTAGAATGGTCTTTACAATAAAATGGAGAAAATGTTGTGATATGTACATTTATATCTAAATTATTAGTATTCCAAATGTATAAAGAGCAAATAGTTCCAAAAAAATGGTCAAAAGACTAGAACAGGCATCTGATACACATAGACACAGTCAATAAACATACAAAAAAGTCTTCAACATCATTACTTAGGAAATACAATGAGATACCACTATATGATTATAGGCTGTAGGTTAAAAAACTATTTACTTTGTAAAATTTAATAAAAGGAAATAGAGCAACTAGAACTTTCATACACAGAGGATTGCAGTGTAGATTTGTACAACCCCTTGGGAAAAACATTTGGCAAAATCTGCTTGTCTTGGTGTTCTGGATGGTCAGGTTCTGCAACCAAAGTTCACAGGCAGATTAAGTTTCACCCAAAAAGAGGAGACCAGTGCAGGATTTTCACTGAGAACAGACAACATTCTCAAGTAGGGCAGCATTTTCTCTCATCAATAGGAGAAACAATGCATAATAATCAGCCTCTTGCAACGCAGGGGTGCCCCATAGCAAGTGCATCCACTCCACACAAAGTGGGCCGTGTGGCTACAGGAATCCTGCCTCATGCTACAGTTGAAAGACCCCAGTTGCTCTCCCTAGGATTAAAAATACAGAAAAAAATGGATCTTCCTGAGGACCACTGATCCATGCACTTAAGCAGAACTGAAGAATGCGTGCTAAAAGGGAAAGATAACCCCATTTCACTGTTGATGGGTAGTTTCTAAGCTCTGACTATTAAGAATAAATAAAATAAGGAAAGTGTGGTAGGTGGAGAAATTCCATGAAAACAGAAGAGAGATCAGTGGACAGAGGAAAGGGATTAGGGAGAAGGAGGAGGGAGAGAAAAAGGGAGGAAGAGTGTAATGAAATTGACCAAATTATGCTGTGAACATATTGAAAATATCACAGGGAATTTCACCTGCATGTATATCTATAAAATACTAATTTTAAAAAATTATAGCTAAATAGAATTTAAACCAATAGGAACAAGGAAAGTGGAGAGGGAAAGGAAAGACAAAGTACTAGGAACTGAAGTGGAGCAAATGACATTCCATGCATACATGATTACGTCAAAATGAACCACAATATAATGTATAACAGTATAATGCACTAATAAAAGCCACAAAAGTAATAATAAAAAAATCAGAGATAAATTTTTTCTTTTCTTAGCAGAAACATTTGGTTTCTTAAAACATATTTAGAGTTGACTTCATGCCCTTTCTGTTTTGTGAACTGATTTTAATTTGTTCAACTATGTTAGACAATATATCTTATAGAGACGTAAAAAACTGTCAGATTTCTCAATCAGTTTTCAACTATTTTAAGAGAATACAGACAGAATAGGAACTATAGAACACTGTAATTCACTCTTTTTTTAAAGAATTTTTTTTTTTTTTAGTTGTGGATGGACACAATGCCTTTATTTTATTTATTTATTTTTTTAAGTGGTGCTGAGGACCGAACCCAGCACCTTGTACCTGCTAGACAAGCTCTGCACCGGTGAGCCACAACCCCAACCCCTGTAATTCACTCTTAAAAGCTAGATAATTGCTACATCCTCCCAACATATATTGATACAATAATCAGTCTAATACCAATATATATGTATTTGGGGAACATTGATTTTTTTTTTTAACTTACAATTTGTTGAAAAGCATTTTTACTCGCTGAAACTATATGGAACAAATTTCACTTTTAGTACTTTCCACCTGCTCAGTCTTATTTTTTATTTAAACAGAATGAAGTTGAGAGATTATATATACATAGATTCTGATTGAAGGCACTTCTTTTGTAAATGATTGTAAGCTTGTCTTTCATGCAATTACCTGAGAACATATTCTATTTATGGACAAGATTTTAACAGGTTATAAATAGCATTCCATCAAATTCAAGGCACCACCAAATACACCACTTCTCCTTTTTTCTTTCTCTCCTAATTTTATTTATTTTCTTAGAGAAGCAGAAGCAGCATACAAGGAGGGCTTCTTGTTTTGCTCCAACTTGTATAATATTGACTATTTTGAGTTACACAGTCTCTGTCAAATCAAGAAAATATGCTAGTCATTAAAATTGTGTAGTTTCATATTTTTTCACATTGAAATGGGGCTTCAAATTTAATTTATTATTTTTGACCTCTATCCATATGGTTAGCTTTTTCTAAATCTGACTTGCTGATATTATAGAAAATACAATGATTTGACTTCATATGGAATCAATCTGGAAGTTCTAGAGTAAAAAGTACTTGATTCTAATTTATATTCTTTGTGACATGACACTGAATTCAATGTTACTACTTATACATTTTTGTTTTATGTTTTTAAGTGATATTGTTTTAATGTTTCTTTTGTTAATCTGCACTTCCCAGAAAGAATTTTAAGCTTTTTATTTATTCATTTCACTTTGTGCTTAAATTCCCTGTAGGTAAAGCATTCTGGGTCTTGCAATGCTCATGGCAATAAATTTTTAATCCTTTCTTCAAATAATAAAGACACTTGAAGTGATATTGTTCTAAATTCAATTTGGTTGTATACAATTTTTGATAAGAATAAGTTTGTTACTGTTTTTATTTTTGAAGCAGTGTGCCAATGTGGCTTTTATTTTTTATTTGATGTGAGTTATTTGAAACTTTTAAATTTTTCAGTAAGATATTTTGGGGATTTTTTTCATTTTATATTGCTCAATTTATTTCAGTGTGGAATACTAAAATTTCATGATTTAGATTTATCTCACTTGCTTAGTATGTTAATCTGAATACAAGTTCCATTGATATTAGGAAAAATATTTTCCCATATTTTATAAGGCTATCAATTATGTTATTCAAATACATTATATGAATGTTTTCCATTGGTTTAAATTGTTCACAAATGATTGAAGAATAAATGTTAAGGTCTTTTTCTAAGCATTTCATTGGGTATTATGTATTTGCAATGCTGTTATTATATGTGTAAATGCTTATAAACTTACAGTTATTTACAAGGAAATTTTATATGCAATTTAATTATTTTGGCTTTAAGTTTTATTACTTCTATATTCATATTGTTGCTTTTTCACTCTTTATTGATTAATATTTGCACCATTTTTTATCCTCTACACCACTCCATAAAATCAAAGGATCAATCAATTGCATTTATAGGATGCAAGTGTAATCAATTGCATTTTAGGATGTTTTTATTATTAAAAGCAAGACTGGGCTGGGGAGGTGGCTCAAGCGGTAACATGCTCGCCTGGCATGTGCAGAGCACTGGGTTCAATCCTCAGCACCACATAAAAATAAAGATGTTGTGCCCACCCAAAACTAAAAAAAAATAAATATTAAAAAATTCTCTCTCTCTCTCTCTCTCTCTCTGTCTCTTAAAAAAAACAAGACTGCTCATAATATGGCCAATTTAATTCTATTAATTCACCTATCCATGAACATGAGATATACTTCTGTCTTCTTTTGTCTTCTATTTCTTTTGTCAGTATTCTGACATTTTCCTTGAGGAGGTCTTTCATCTTTTTGCTTAAATTTATCCCTAGGGATATTTTTAGGCTATTTTGAAAGGAATTGTTTTTGTGCTTTCTTTCTCAGTGGGTTCATTATTAGTGTTTATAAGTGGTTGATTTTTATATGCTGATTTTGTGTCCTGCTACTTTAGTTAATTTGTTTAGCTGACCAGAAGTATTCTGGTGGAAACTTTAGGGTATTCCAAGTATGGGATCATATCATCCACAAATAGGGACAGTTGACTTCTTTCTTTCCTATTTGTGTCCATTTTATTTCTTTCTCTTGCTTAATTGCTCTGGCTAAAATTTCAAGTACTATATTGAATAGAAGTGGTGAGAGAGGAAATCCTTGCATTGTTCCTAATTTAAAGGAAATACTTTCAGTTTTTCCCCATTTAGTATGATGTTGGCTTTGAGTTTGTACAATATAGCTTTCAATAAGTTCTTTGTACTTCTAGTTTCTTCAGAATTTTTATCATAAAAGGGTGCTGAATTTTGTCAAAGACTTTTACTGCATCTATTGAGATGAATGTATGGTTTTTGGCTTTGATGACAGTCCTCACAGAACTAGAAAAAACATTCCTGAAATTCATAGGGAAGACCAAAGACCAGGCATATCCTGAGCAATTCTGACCAAAAAACAGCAATGCTGGAATCATCACATACTGTAGATCTATTGCAATAAAGACAGCAGTATACCAGAATAAAAACATAGACCAGTGAAATAGAGTAGAAGACAAAGAGACAAACACAAAAAGTCATCTGATTTTTTTTACAAAGGTGCCAAAAACATACATTGGAGAAAAGCAGCTTCTTTAACAAGTGATTGTGCAGGGAAAATGGATATCATTATATCTCTTGCTCGGCAAAAAATATAACACAAAATAGGTCAAAGATCTAAGAATAAAATCAGAAACTTTGCAACCACCAGAAGAAAAACTGGGGGAAATTTTCTGACATACAGTTGTAGGCAGATTTTCTCAATAAAACTCCTATACCTCAGTAAATAATACCAAGAATCAATAAATAGGTTGGCATCAAATTAAAAAGCTCTGAACAGCAAAGGAAAAATAGCATGAGGAGGGATTCTACAGGCTGGGAGAAGATTTTATACCACCTATCTCTCCAACACAGGATTAATATCCATATTATACAAAGAACTCAAAAACAATAAAAATAAAAACAAAAATAAAAAACTCATTCCATAAATGGACAAGTGAATAAACAGACACCTCTCAAAAGAAGTAAAAATGGCTAACGATTATATGAAAAAAATATTCAACATCCTTAGCAATCAGAGAATTGCAGGTCAAACTACACTGAGATTCCATTTCACTCTAGTCAGAATGTCAATCATCAAGAATACAAATACAATAAATACTGACAAGGATGCAAGGAAAATGGAACCATCACATACTGTTGGGAATGTAAATTAGTACAGGCACTATGGACATCAGTGTGCAGGTTCCTTACAAAACTTAAAATTGAACTACTATATAATCCAACTATATTTAACCCAAAGAATTAAAGTCAGCAAATTTTAGAGATTCATGCAAGTCTATGTTTATGGAAGTGCAACTCACAATAGCTAAGAAATGGAATCAGCATAGAATGTTCATCAACAGATGAATGAATATGTGAAACATATATTTCATGTACATATTATTTTATATATATGTTATGTATAATATACATATTATATACTAATATATATATATATATATATATGTATATAATAAACATAAACATACACATAGTAGTGGAGTTTTATTTAGCCATAAAGAATGAAATTATGACATTTTCAGAAAAATGTATGGATCTGGAGAATGTCATGTTAAAGTAAAAAAAACAGACTCAGAAAGTTGTGTGTCATATGACTTTTATCATATGTAAAAGCTAGAGAAAAAAAATTAAAAAGGTGTCTTATGAAAATAGCAGGGAGAGTTGAGGAAGGGGATGGGGTGAAAGAAGAATAGGAAAAGGGAAGTATAGGGGAGTGAAATTGATCTAATTATGTTATTTTCATGCATGAATATGCCACATGAAACCATTCTTCAATATAATTAATACGTACTAGTAAAAAAAATTTTGAAAGCAAAGCTATACTATTATAATGAGATGTTTGATTGTGAGTAGGGAATCAAATAAGAGTAGTTAATTGGATGCCCAAACACAATGATTTTCTTTTTTTTTTAATTAATTTTTATTGTAGGTTGTTCAAAACATTACATAGTTCTTGATATATCATATTTCACACTTTGATTCAAGTGGGATATGAACTCCCATTTTTACCCCATATACAGATTGCAGAATCACATCAGTTGCACATCCATTGATTTACATATTGCCATTCTGGTGTCTGTTGTATTCTGCTGCCTTTCCTATCCTTTACTATCCCCTCCCCCCACCCCTCCCCTCTTCTCTCTCTACCCCCTCTACTGTAATTCATTTCTCCCCCTTATATTTTTCCTCCTTTCCCCTCACTTCCTCTTGTATGTAATTTTGTATACCCCTGAGGGTCTCCTTCCATTTACATGCAATTTCCCTTCTCTCTCCCTTTCCCTCCCACCTCTCATCCCTGTTTAATGGTAATCTTCTTCTCATGCTCTTCGTCCCTACTCTGTTCTTAGTTACTCTCCTTATATCAAAGAAGACATTTGGCATTTGTTTTTAAGGGATTGGCTAGCTTCACTTAGCATAATCTGCTCTAATGCCATCCATTTCCCTCAAAATTCTATGATTTTGTCATTTCTTAATGCAGAGTAATACTCCATTGTGTATAAATGCCACATTTTTTTTTATCCATTCGTCTATTGAAGGGCATCTAGGTTGGTTCCACAGTCTTGCTATTGTGAATTGTGCTGCTAATGAACATGGATGTAGCAGTGTCCCTATAGTGTGCTCTTTTTAGGTCTTTAGGGAATAGACCGAGTAGGGGAATAGCTGGATCAAATGGTGGTTCCATTCCGAGCTTTCCAAGAAATCTCCATACTGCTTTCCAAATTGGCTGCACCAATTTGCAGTCCCACCAGCAATGTACAAGAGTACCCTTTTCCCCACATCCTCGCCAGCACTTGTTGTTGTTTGACTTCATAATGGCTGCCAATCTTACTGGAGTGAGATGGTATCTTAGGGTGGTTTTGATTTGCATTTCTCTGACTGCTAGAGATGGTGAGCATTTTTTCATGTACTTGTTGATTGATTGTATGTCCTCCTCTGAGAAATGTCTGTTCAGGTTCTTGGCCCATTTGTTGATTGGGTTATTTGTTATCTTATTGTCTAATTTTTTGAGTTCTTTGTATATTCTGGATATTAGGGCTCTGTCTGAAGTGTGAGGAGTAAAGATTTGTTCCCAGGACGTAGGCTCCCTATTTACCTCTCTTATTGTTTCTTTTGCTGAGAAAAAACTTTTTAGTTTGAGTAAGTCCCATTTGTTGATTCTAGTTATTAACACTTGTGCTATGGGTGTCCTATTGAGGAATTTGGAGCCCGACCCCACAGTATGTAGATCATAGCCAACTTTTTCTTCTATCAGATGCCATGTCTCTGATTTGATATCAAGTTCCTTTGATCCACTTTGAGTTAACTTTTGTGCATGGCGAGAGAAAGGGATTCAGTTTCATTTTGTTGCATATGGATTTCCAGTTTTCCCAACACCATTTGTTGAAGATGCTATCCTTCTTCCATTGCATGCTTTTAGCCCCTTTATCGAATATAAGATAGTTGTAGTTTTGTGGATTGGTTTCTGTGTCCTCTATTCTGTACCATTGGTCCACCCGCCTGTTTTGGTACCAGTACCATGCTGTTTTTGTTACTATTGCTCTGTAGTATAGTTTGAAGTCTGGTATAGCTATACCGCCTGATTCACACTTCCTGCTTAGCATTGTTTTTGCTATTCTGGGTCTTTTATTTTTCCATATGAATTTCATGATTGCTTTCTCTATTTCTACAAGAAATGCCATTGGGATTTTGATTGGCATTGCATTAAACCTATAGAGAACTTTTGGTAATATCACCATTTTGATGATGTTAGTTCTACCTATCCATGAACAGGGTATATTTTTCCATCTTCTAATATCTTCTTCTATTTCTCTCTTTAGGGTTCTGTAGTTTTCATTGTATAAGTCTTTCACCTCTTTTGTTAGGTTGATTCCCAAGTATTTTATTTTTTTTGAGGATATTGTGAATGGGGTGGTTGTCCTCATTTCCATTTCAGAGGATTTATCGCTGATATACAGGAATGCCTTTGATTTATGCATGTTGATTTTATATCCTGCCACTTTGCTGAATTCATTTATTAGCTCTAATAGTTTCTTTGTAGACCCTTTTGGGTCTCGTTGAATAGATTGCTGATTCCTTTGGTTTGGATCTCTATACCTTCCTGTATCCCAATGACTCTGAAGTTTGGTCTCTTTATGTTATCCCATATTTCTTGAATGTTCTGCTCATGGTTTCTTAACAGCTTTGCTGAGCTGTCTATGTTCTTCTCCAGTTGAAATACTTTGTCTTCATTGTCTGATGTTCTATCTTCTAAGTGATCTACTCTGCTGGTAGTATTCTCAATTGAGTTTTTAAGTTGGTTTATTGTTTCCTGCATTTCCAGGATTTCTGTTTGTTTGTTTTTTATAACCTCTATCTCCCTGTATAATTGATCTTTTGCTTCTTGGATTTGTTTATGTAATTCATTGTCGAAGTGGTCGAAGTGGTCTTTCATTGTCTGATTTTGCTGTCTAATGTCTTCCTTGAGACTCCAGATCATCTGAAGCATGTATATCCTGAATTCTTTATCTGACATTCCATCTGCTGCAGATATTACCTCTTCTAAAGTTGAGTTGACCTGCATTGCTTGTGGTCCTTTCTTTCCTTGTCTTTTCATACTGATCGCGTTTCTTTCTGCTTGGTGAAACTGTTGTGTTATTGATTTTTCCCCCTATATATTTATATTGCTCTTGTATAGTTGCAAAGTCTCCCTTGCAGGCTTTGGCGGTGGTTCTGCCCCTCCTCCAATTGGGGCAATGTGCCTACCACGCCGGCAGGCCGCTGGGCCTGTACTTTCGGTGGGCCTGTTCTTTCGGTGGTCACAGGTCCGCCTACCTTGCAGGCGTGAGCAGCGGCTCTGCCCCTCCGCTGGCCGCTAGGCCTGTTCTTTCTGTCGGTTGCAGGTCTGTCTATCTAACAGGTGCTGGTGGCGGCTCTGCCCCTCCCCCAACCGGGGCGATGTGTCTGGCAGGCCACTGGGCCTGTTTTGTCAGTGGTCACGGTTCCGCCTACCTTGCAGGCGCGTGGGGCAGCTGTGCCCCTCCGCAGGTTTCTGGGCCTGACCTGCCGGTGGGTCGCAGGTCTGCCTACCTTGCAGGCTTGGGGGGTGGCTCTGCCGCTCTGCGGATTGCTGTGCCTGTTCTGCTGGTGGGTCGCGGGTCCGCCTACCTTGCAGGTGCCCGGCAGCTCTGCCCCTCCCCCAACCTGGGTGATTGTCTGGCGGGCTTCTGGGCCTGTTTTGTCGGTGGTCACGGTTCTGCCTACCTTGCACATGCATGGAGCAGCTGTGTCCCTCCGAGAGTTGCTGGGCCTGACCTGCCGGTGGGTGGCAGGTGCGCCTACCTTGCAGGCGCGGGGGTGGCTCTGCCGCTCCGCGGGTCGCTGGGCCTGATCTGCTGGTGAGTCGCAGGTCTGCCTACCTTTCAGGCGCCCGGCAGCTCTGCCCCTCCCCCAACCGGGGCGGGGCGATGTGTCTGGCCGACCGCTGGGCCTGTTCTGTTGGTGGTCACGGTTCTGCCTACCTAGCAGGCGCGTGGGGCAGCTGTGCCCCTCCGCAGGTTGTTGGGCCTGACCTGCCGGTGGGTCGCAGGTCTGCCTACCTTGCAGGCTCCGGGGGTGGCTCTGCCGCTCTGCGGATTGCTGTGCCTGTTCTCCACAATGATTTTCTGACAAGAGGTAACACACGCATCTTTGTATTGAATGACTCAAATAGAGAAAATGTTCAAAGTTTATAGGCTGAAGTACCCTTTCTTTTTTAACCATGTTGTATTTAATATTTACTTTATCATGTTAAACGTTTGAGTTTTGTAAATAACAAATTGTAAGATCCTGGCTCAATACAAAGCAGATACTCTTGAGGAAGACTGTTAACTCCTATCCTGTACCCGAGACTGATGGACCAAATTTCAAGACTGGGTCCCAGCTTTCATTAGGCATAGCCAATATGATAGAATCTAATGCTTTCTCAAAACTGAATCACTCATGTGTTTCTTGGAATACATACTTTTCTTTATTTTAATAATTATTATATATTTGGCAATTGTTCTAAAAACAAATTATAGATAAATGTAGTTTAAGTTTTTGGTTTTTTTATTTGAACTGACATAAATTTTTCATGTTTATGGTTATGACATGGTTTTAACAGATTATTCTGGGTCTCTATTCAAACACTTGGGGCCCAGAATACAAGAGAATGAAAAACACTGGGGATCAATTATAGTATTATGACACCAGGTGAAAAGTCCATTTTTCTGTAATAGGTAAATGATACATGATGAGTATTCAGTGGAGCTCTCTGCTAAAGTTTTCTTACCCCTATTTGTGGTTAAAAGCCAAATTAGCTTTACTGCTGCTTTTCTCCTGAAAGCCCAAAGATGGCAGTGGCTGATCTATCCCCCACTCCAACCAAATCTACACAGCCTCATCCACAAGTGCACACTGGGAATGAGAACTCCGGCTACACTCTCTATACCAGCACATGAACACTACACTCAGAAGGACTGGAGAGATTAATGGTTATTTTCATCTACTGCTCTTGTGCCCAACCCCTTCCTCCTTAATTTGACAGTATTAGATTCTACCAGAAATTTTTGAACTTTGACTTTATCTTTGATGTCTAAACCCTTGGTCTACTCCTCATTCCAATGCCACCTGTGCTCTCTCTTGCAATTATTCCATAATACTTCTGGCATGCAGGTGGCACTCTTCCTCTATTTCCAGTGTGGTATAAATATTTCACTATGGAGTTTGAGGTGGGGGTGGAAAGATGGTGAAGGAAGAGATTTAAAGTCAAAGGTCAATTTACCCAGTATACTGAAATAGGCCATTTAGTTATCTTAGCACAATCAATCTTTGAATGAATGCATCTGTGTGATCACTTGAGGTATCTTAGACTAAGATTAAGGACCATTATACAAAGTACATGTACAAAGACTTGAATTGGGTTTCAACATACTTTATATACAAACAGAGATACAAAAAAAAAAAAAACAAAAAAAAAAAACAAAACAAAACTTACCTGGCAATTGCGAACCATGTAATCAACCTGAAATGTGAGATAAAAAGAGTTGATCTCTAATGTCGCTCTGACCTTTCTAATTTCATGATTCTGTGATTTTTTTAATAGTGCATTTGACTGCAGTATTCTCTGGGACTGCATTCAGCTGCTTTTTAAGGAATCAGCCTTCACATGCATGTAAAAGTCTAAGTACTTTTTCTAGGTACAAAGGGAATGCCATTCCCTCAGAAGTTTGAATGAACTGCAGTAATAACAAGCGACCTGTGAGAACCCACTCTGCTTACATGGTACTTGCTCATTTATAATACTTGATGCTGTAAATATGTTAAGGACCATTTCTCCTGATGTTCTTGATGAGAAACGTTAAGCTCCATTACTCAGCATTTAGAACTAATGCCCGCCACTCTCTGCTTATCAGCCAGCTCCCACTTTTACCTCCAGAACTCTTGTGATGGCAAAAAGCATTTTTGAGATCTTTTTAAAGATATTAAGGTCAATAAAGGTCATATTGATGAATCCCTTGGTCCCTGTTAATTTTTCAACAAAATATTTGGTCTTATTCCAACTGATAAGGAGGAAAATGCTTACTAGGAAGGTCTATTTCAATAAGGAAATAGAGTACAATACAACAGCCTATTAAGGAGAGGTAATACTATATAGTTGAACATTTTAATTACCCAATTCCCAAAGAGTATGTTGTTTCATCGTGGTTTAAATATCTCTGACTATTATAAAGGATCATAGGTGTTACCTTGAACACCCACTTTTCTAGTTCTTAAAATGACCATTATAAGAGCCATTTGGCCTCTGCTATTCATTTCTCATTATAAATAAATATCCATTACCAACATAGGTATTTCTCTTGGTGAACATTATTTTTTAAAATTGTGTTTATTAATCTCCTTTGGTTTTACCAATTGTTCCTGTTTTCTGACCCACCTTTCTGACCCATATACATGCATGGAGAAAGAAATGATTTTCTTCTTTCATTCATGCACATGGTCATCCAATATGCCAGTAACCGTAAATATAATGTGTATAGGTGTGTGTGTGTGTGTGTGTGTGTGTGTGTGTGTATACACATGCATAGGTGTAGTTTGTGCCTGCTATTATCAGGAATCATGCTAGCTAAAAAAAATATAATAGTGATTAAAATTAAAATGACAGCAGCTTTCAGAGAATTCATTGACAAGAAACATCATGCACAGATGAACTGTGTCCATTTCAATATATGGTTAGTGCTTCAAATGTTTGAATACAAGTTTTGGGAACTATGCATTTAATAGCCCTATGTGTGTTTGACCTTCGTTGACTCTCAATGATTTTCTTGCTGTTTTACAAATGTATGGTACTTTAAAATATTATACTGCATTGCATTCATGGACTACTTGATAGAATAATCATTACAAATCTTATCATAATAACAGTGCCATTTTAATATATTTTATATATATTATGGTGTTGATTTCATTTTTAAGTATGAGGAAGCTGATATTCACCCAAGTGATTTATACAGAATCATAGAATTAGTGAGTGAAAGACAGAGCATTAAGATCCAGTTTGTCAACTCTTACCTCTCACTCATGGGGACAGCATTTTTGTGGTGAAGATGGGAAAGAGGTATTCTCCATATTTCAGTCCTATAAAGTGATATTAAACAGCACATGTGACAAGTGTCTCCAACAGGGGAATGAACATTTGAAAGGGGCTTCTTGCATATGCATCTTTAAAATATGAATCTTCACAGAAAATGGGTTTAACTGATGCTCAAATAATAGTGATACAGTGATTAGAAACATGGCATTAAAATTTTAGACCCAAATAATTTATTTTATTTTGTGAAGAAACAAAGATACTTCTACAAATAACCCTGGAAATAAATATTAAGAATTTCTATATTTACTATTCTGGTGGAATTCAGGCTTCACTGGTCAGTTGAAACTACTACAAGTTCACAGAAAAGATAGCTTCAATTTTTTTTAAAAAAAAAATCAGAGAACATAGACTTCATAATAATCATAAGTTATACCTGGTAAATACACACAATTCTGAACACTGTTAATCAATTACAGAATGGGGTGAGTCACTTAGTCCTGGAACATTCATCTCTACAGAACTCTTAACCAAATTTTTGCCACTAATGAACACAAGTGAGCAAGTAGATTTTTAAACATTTTATATAGTTATATAGACTGTTCTCTTGCCATGGAAACATTTTGCTTGTTATCTTTCTTTCTTCAATAGGCTTCAACAGCAGACAAACACGTATTTAATTGTCAAAGCTGAATTATTGCCATTTCTAGTTAACTTTGATTTCATAAAATTTGTAAAACACACAGCATATATGCATGTACACATGCACACAGTTTTTTAAAAAAGAAGTTCTAATTCCAATAGCAAGAAATGAAGTGCAGAACTCTATTAATGTTTTCATGGCTGCCCCGGTTATTTAAAGTTCATGTGTTCAGGTACATGTCAATTTACAGACGGCTATGAAATAATCATTAGTAACAAACTCACCAATTTCCCCAGAATTTTTATTTGGGGTATGTTCAACAATGGATAATAGCATGACACTTAATGTGTGATAATTTTAGAGAACTTGAGATCAGTACCATAATTCATAGTGTTAAAAAAAATAGAAACAATCACCTAATTTTCCATACTCTTTCTGTATTTCAAATTCTTACATTTTAGAGTAGGAAGAAGGGGCTGGGGATGTGGCTCAAGTGGTAATGCACTCGCCTGGCATGCGCGGGCCACTGGATTCGATCCTCAGCACCACATAAAAATAAAGATTTTGTGCCCACCCCAAACTAAAAAATAAATATTAAAAAATTCTCTCTCTCTCTCTCTCTCTCTCTCTCTCTCTCTCTCTCACTCACTCTCTCTCTAAAAAAAAGAGAGGGTAGGAAGAAGATGTAACTTGTTATAATGGGATAAAGAAGGACTTCTGAGCCCTCATAAATAAATATGAAAAAATAGATGGGACTATGAAGTGTAATTTCTCTGCATCATCAGATGCATGATGCAAGTTATATTAATTTGCATATTATAAATGCTTTAATTTCATCAAAAGCTTCATATTTTCTAAAGCTTCATATTTTCTTAATAAGAGTCAGCAGAGAATCCAGAATTATCATCTGTTTTCTCTAAACATGAGCTACCAAGTGACTTTTTACAGTTGAATGACAATTTACCCTTCTGTTTACAGCAAACGACTTTCTATCCATATAGAAACAGCATTCATCCTCCATAATGACATGATTATTTGGTGTCATAGGACATTGATCAATATTATTTTACCCAGACCAAAAAGCTTTTTCTTTATTGCTGAAGGAACAATTTATTCCAAGTCAAATTTTCTTCTAGTTTTAATATTCGAATTTGATTACATGTTCTAAAATTTTTACTTCATTCCCTTCTTCATCAGATTAAAATTATTTCTGAAATAAAAATATTTCCTATCAAAACAGTTTTTAAATTGAAAAAAAAAACACTAATGAAACTAATGTGTTCCTGAGTCACGAGGTGTCACAAGTTTTAAGAACCAGGGATCTTAAGCCCAAGAGTGAAATTTTGCTTATAGGAGGTATTCTAAAACACAATCCTATGGATGCATGAGTTTACTTTTTTCTTCTGTGAACAATAGATAGCTACAAATAAATGAAAAGTTGTGGTAAAGGAATTTAAATGAGTATCTGTTTTTCTCAAAAATAATAGTCATAGTAATAACAATAAAAGTTCTTGACTGCAGTGTCTTCTGGTATTGGTAGGGATAATGTCTCTGAGATTTCTGGGCCTTTCCTTCATCTGCCCATGTAGTCCAGGATGCCTACCAAGCCCAGATATCTTGTCTGTATTCAAGGACAGAAAAAAAGAGGAGAGCATACCACAGAGCCTGAACAGTCTTTCAATAAATCAAAAGTGTTTCCATCTTAACTGCCAGTGACCTGTATGGCTACTCCACCCAACGGGATTATGAGGAAGGAACACATTGGGTTTTTTCAGCCTCTAACTGTAGAAGAGTAAAAGAGTAAAAGTTCTTGAGAATGTGTTCTGGATTTGCACACCCACAGTGTCTGATTCTCAGTCTTTTTTAACAAAAAGCCACATAGAAGGTATTTGCTAAAAAATTCTATGGTCTGTCAATTCAGAGAGACAATAGCTTGACTTAGGAATATCCCTCAACTGAACAAGATAGATTTTCATATTTCTCGAACACATTCTGACTCAGTTTATTGACATATCTATCTGCCCTTCTATCACACTAGTTATAATTTTTTCACTTCTTTGTCTTTAATCAAATGTCACCTTCTCAGCATGGTCATAGAACACTTAATCCGAAAGTAAAATACCCTTTAAATGGATGGAACTAGAAAACAGTGTGCTAAGTGAATTAGGCCAGAGTCAAGGGTGGAATGATTTCTCTCATAGGCAGAAGCTAGACAGAGACAGGGACGGAGGGAGAGAAGGAGGGAAGGAGGGAGGAGAGGAAGAAGGGGGCGATTTTAAAAGGTGATCTTATATTACAAGGGAGACCAATAGAGTAGAGGAAGAGGATCCAGAGAGAGGGAGGAGGGGTGGGCATGGGGGAGTACTGGAGAATGAAATCTACCCAAATATGCTATGTCCAAGTACAAATATACCACAGTGGATCACACACACATATACAATTATGATGCACTAGTTAAAATAATAACAATAAAAGAGATCAGTAGAGAAAGTGGATCGGAGGAGGAGGAGGGGAAGGAAAGGGAAACTACCAGGAAAGGAGATGGAGTAAATTATGCTATGTGCATTTACAAACAGGGCACAATGAATCCCATGATTGTGTATAATTATAATGCAACGAACATGAATTTAGAAAAGTGTCACACCCTTTCACAAAAACTTAACCACTGCTTTTCATTGCTTCAATTTTTCTACAGTGCATGTGTATCATTAACCATATGCTTTACATATTTATACTATTTAGTGCTTGTCCCTCACACTAGAAAATAAGCTTGATAAATGCAAACATTTTGTTTGTTTGCTGCATGTCTGTTTCCCCTATTACCTGGCACCATACACATTTGTTATAAGTGATCAATAAATACATGGTGCAGAAACCAGTAAATGAATGTCTTTACTTAGTTCAAAGACATCTTTCTAATTAATCAATAGACCCTGTAAGAGATGAATTTAATTCTAGTTAAATTGTTGGAGATGAGATAGAATTATTTGTTTGTTAAAACCACAGAATAATATTGATCAAACTAAACTCATACTTTGATATCTACCTGTGCTGTAGATAGTGGTGATTGACCATCTTGGATACAGGTAGATTTTGCTTTTCTGATTGAAGTCACTGAAAGTTTCTGTTAGATTCCTTATGATTCTAGAAAGATAAATTTCTTTGCTACTTAGTGAGGATAACCAATCTGGATAGGGAGAAAGACAAACTGAGTAGACTCATATAATTCCAGATATTCTGAGAAAGATACACAACACAAAGTATACTACTCATCAGAAATCTTTAGTTTACTTGCCTTCAATTTAAGGCAGTCCTACCTACTACAGAATAATAAGTTTAGTGGACATGTACTTAACCTTTTAAAGTCCCTAACCTGACACTTCATCTTATTTTTTTAAGTGGTATATAGACAAATATATACCCCTAGGTATTTTCTACCTTGTAGCTTTTTGCTTATTGAGGACTTCTACCATACCATTAATAGGTCTGCCTCCCTCAAGGACTCCAGTAGAGATGGCATCTTATTCATTTTTCTGCCATTTAGTTAAAATACTCATTTTGATAATTACAGATTGTCCCCAATTTACAATGGTTCAGCATAATATTTTTCAGTTTTCTGAACATGTGAAAGCAACATGCATTCATTAGAAACTATACTTTGAATTTTGATGTTTGATATTCTCCCAGGCTGTTGAAATGTGGTCCATTGCTCAGTGCAATGCTCTCTGCAATTCTGGGCAGTAGTAATGAGCCCCAGTTCCCAGCCACATGATTTGTGAGGGCAACAACCCATATGCTATACATAATCTTGTTGCTAGGTTAGGTGTATAAAAGCATTCTTGACTTATGATATTTTCAAGTTATGATGAGTTATTGGAACATAATCCCATGTAAGTACAGGAGCATCTGTGTGTGTGTGCTGTCTGCAGAGAGATATACACAAATAATTGATTACTTCTTGTACTTGCAATTGGTAGATCAATTCTTTTTGTGTAGAGTTCTAGAGACAAAAAGAGACCTACTTTCTGATTCCATTCTGTCATGCACAAATTTGACAGTAATATGGTCAAACATTTATTCAACTAAAAATTATTAATACGGAGGTTATAAAAAATATGACTCACTTGAGTTTATGAATCTTCAGATTTTACTGAAGATCTGAAAGTTCTTAGTAAAATATTAGATAATTGGGATATTTTAAAAATACTACATGCTCTACATCTTTAAGAAATATACAGTTTCTGACTATTTATTATGACAAAGGGATCATCCCCCTCCTACAAAAAAATCAGAGTCTTATTTGTTAATACAAAAATTTATACTTTTCAGGTATAAATATTTTTACTTCCTGTTTGATTAATATTATCTTATAGTACTAAAACTCAACTTATTCAGCTAATATACCCGGTGTTAACTTTTTTGCCCTATGTAGTTCATAAAAAATAATAGTTTAAATTATTGCTCCATTGAAAGAAAGGCAAGCCTTTTAAAATGTGCATTCCTCCAACCCAAATTTTATCATTAAAATATTGTGAAGCTTCCTCATGAGCCTTCCAGTCATCTTAAATACTGCTTACTGTTGTTAGCTGCTTGGGAAGAAGGCAAATGGAGCATTGCTGAATTTTTTTTGGAGACCTGCCATCGAAATGATTTTGAAGATGTGTCCAAACAAGAGCTTCCAAGGTTAGTGCTATGCTTATTTTCAAACTGTGTCAGAGACCACAGTCTGTTCCCTGAATTAGATGATTGACTGAAGGATTCTTCTCCAACTTCCCTAGTTTATGTACTTGGCAGACTGTCACCAGCTGAATTTGAGTCATAATTAAATCCAAATGTGATATGCTCTTAAGCACATATTGGAGAGTTTCTAAAGAGATGATGAAAGGTGTTGAGTCTTGGTTTTTAGGATGGTGTCAAGATGTTTGACTCCGCAAGGACTAGCCAAAGTTTTCTCCACATTTGAGCTACATAGAGAGTTTTGAATTCTCCCACTGCAGACATTAGACCTACTCATATGATAATAACCTTCAATGCATGATTTTAAAGAAAGTGTAGTTCCCACTACATATTCTGTTTAATACATTAGGGTGTTCTTATACAGAGTGTTGGGTGATCAAATCAACCAGTTCTGTCCAGGTTAACATAAATTATCAGACATTTCATAGCTTCTTGCTTATTGAGTACCTCTTTTCAAGGTTGTGCACACAGAACTGCTATAAATTACAAGTAAAGAGCATGAAATCTCTTTGAAATGAAGTTCTGCTTTGGTCAGTTATGCTAATATCAGCTCTAAATACAAGTGATCCCTTTGAAGACAGATTGTCTTAAAAAGAGATAGGAAGCAAACCCAGAGGAGAAACTCAGGAATGTTAAGCCCCAGTGATAAATGCTCCTCACAGTTAGATGCGACATAGGGCCGTACTTTCCTAGGCATTCCATAACCTATAAGAAAATGTATATTTCTGTAATACACAGATTAGCACAAATCTATTAGGAAAATAAACAGAAATATCAAAATATAAAAATAATTAATTATATGTATTAGAAGTATAGAGATATGTGCAAATCTCAACATTTATTAACAATACACATAGATACAAGGAACTTCTTATAATTTGCATATTTGCTTTAATCCCATGAAACAGCTTATCCACTCTGATCTAATACACAATCAAACCTGGATGGATGTCAAAGATCATAAGACAGCGCTAACATTTTCACTGTCACAGAATCATAAATATGATTATTCCCATTATCTTCTCTACATTAGAGATGGACTTTTAGTGTCAGAGTTTTAGTTTCACTAGTTACTTGTAAACAGTATATATAACATTCTAAACATAGGTATCTTCATGTAAATATCTAGCAGGCTATATATAGTAGATTCAATATTTTGAGTATTTATCAATAAATAATTTCATTGTTTTTGTAAAAGGCTAAGTTATGAAACACTTTCCTGAGATGTTCTTTAGTGTTACTGATTATGTAGATCAAATTAACATTCTTAGTGGAAAAAAAGAAAATTGTACACAGTTTTAATAATTTTAGGCATAAAGAAATGGTATGGGTGCATTATTCAATACCTACCTTCTGTAGGCAACTATTAATGTGAAGTTTAAAATTCCTCGTAGGACTTTGAGAATCAAAATAACCTATGTGTAGTTACAGTGAAATCCCAATATAGCAATGATTCAAGTGTAAAGATTTAATTTTATAAAAATGTGGGATTAAATTAATGTGCTATTAATAATGAAGTAACTGTTGTAAATCTATGTGTTTGGCATGAATGAGTTCTCAAGATCTGGTCCTATGAACTCAATCTATACTGGCTTGGACTGTAGTTTGGCACCACCTGGTGGTTATTATCCATTTTAGTTTAAATATAGATGCAGAAGAGCTGGTTGCCTTGGATGTGTACCCTACCCAACCCCCTGACTCTGGAGACTGAAACAAAAGAATCACAAGTTCAAGGTCAGTCTGGGCAATTTAGTGAGACCCCATCTTAAATTTTTTTTAAAAAGGGGGGCCAGGAGATGTAGCTAAGTAAGTTTAACTTTTCATTACCTCCATTCTATTTCTCTTTCATCTATCTTTACACATACATGTGCATAAACACATCTATGTATTTATTACACTTATATTTTAATTTTAATATGTTGTATATATGGATGATTCTGAGTCTTGTGGATAGCTGGGGCTTACTGGACCTCAGGAGGAAATCCAGGAAGCTCTCCATTAACAGACACAAGGAATTAGGTCTAGAGAAAACTAAAAATGTGATTTCCCTGGAACTCCATGCCTCACAAAATGCAGTATACTTGCTGGCTTTTCCCTGTCTAACTCATTTTCCTAGTCCCTGTCCACTGTTCCTCACATCCAAAAACAATCTAGAAGTGTACACTCTCTGACACTTGAGAAAGGATAGAATTGTGTAATATGCAAATTGATATTATAGATTGTGCCAGGTTAACATGAGTTTTAATGCTTGGAGGGTTTAAATTAATATTTGATTTTACTAAAATATTACTTTTCCTTGTCTTTTAGTTCACCTAACAATTTTTTTTATAAATTTATAAGTAATACTTAAATAACAATTAGAGCAGTCTATTTTTTTAAATTAATGACTGATAAACCCAAGTTAAACTGATACTGTCTCCTAACCAGTGGCTCACACTTGCAAACTTAAGAATACCAAACTGAATGTTTAAAGATAATTTCTTTTTAAGTATGATAAGAAACTTTATTATTCTGATAAATAAATGAACAAATACTGCAAACTAAGGTCTCATAAATATGCCAATTCAATTTACAAACTTATTCACATTTTCTCACTGCTGAAAAATCACAAAACTAATACATTGAAATCTTTCAACATTACAAATATTTTAATAATGTATACAGATCATCCCAAATTTAACACAAAATGTTAATTTTCTGTGTTAACACAACCTAATCATTTTTATTTGCCTACCCAGTGCTCCAGATTTTTAAGTGATATAATCTCATTTAAATCTTCTCAATGACATACCAGTTGCCTGATGTTACTCATTTAAAATACTGAGGTTTCAGTATAATGTTTATCATTTTGAACTTGAAATAGAGAAGTGAACTCTACCAGAATAATTTTCAGTCTTTTTTGTTGTTACTATGTCAGCAAGCAGATAAAGTTCATGCTTCTCATCCAGAATTTGGTCTTGTATTCTATCCCCTACCCACGGAATCTGCCATTCCATGTTCATTTCAAAATTACTTCCAATAGCCAAGATAGGGAAGCAAACTAATGTCTTGTAATGTTTTTTAAGTGTTAATAGGTATTTTTGCTAGAAAAAAAAATTTGAACCCAACCCCAAGTTCTTGAATTTTCTATTTAATATCTGTATTGTCAACAACAGATCTATTTCCATTTTAGTTAGATCCTGCTGACTCTAGCGTCCCTCTCATACTTTTATGTCTCATAATGTACCACAAATGTGTAAATCAACAATATTGCTGAATAAGATTTGAAGAATTAGTCTTTAATGACACCACAGGGAACATATCATCCATTTGAAACAGATCATTCCACAATACACACTTTACTTTGCTTAAAACCCATATTCAAGCCATTAGATGTAAACAGATTATTGTGGTCACAAAGAAATGAAATTGGTGTTCAAACTATTCTATGCTATACTGCTGATTTCAACTTCTTTAGACCTCATTTATAAGTGAGATCATGCAGTACTTTTTTTATGTGCCTGGCTCATTTCACTTAGCATAATGTCCTCCAAACTCATCTATGTCAATATAAATGACAGAATGTCCTTTTATAAAGACAGTAGTATTCTATCGCATATACATATCATATTTTGTTTTCCATTCATCTATTGTTAGACACTTAGTTGGCTTCCCTATCTTGACTATTGGAAGTAATTTTGAAATGAACATGGAATAGCAGATATCTCTTCAACAATACTGATCTCACTATCTCTGGATATATACATGAAAGTGGGATTACTGGATCACATCCAAGTTCTATTTTTATTTTTTTGAGGAACCACTGTACAACTTCCATTTCTTAAGGCTTAACTCTGATTATAATGTTTAACACTGCTATTTATCTTCACCCTCTTCCTTATACATTCTGTTCTTCTCAATGTACTCCACTTACTTTTTTCTAGGTCATTTGTCACCTTAAATACTATGCAAAAATATGTATTTATTTGCTTTTCAACAGGTTTATATATATTTTAATCCCTTACCCAAATTTAAATTGAAGATCACTGGGAAATGTAAATCTTTGTCCACTTTTTCAGTATTGTATCTAATAATCTAAAACAGAGATTCCACTTGGTTTCAAATCACATTACTTCAGTGAATGTTTAAAAACCTCCAAACATTTCCAAGTGCCACTTTAATCAATCTTCTTTTCAGGTTTGTTTCTGCTTCCTAATGTCCACTAAATGCTATGTCAAAACAAACAGCTGAAAGGTTTAAAATTCAGCCAAGTTATTTTTATAAACTCATTTGAGAAAATATAAATTATTTGATTACATCCAATTAACTTTCTGTGGGAGACTTTATGTCAAATACCTCTGGTATGACAATACAATCTCTGCTTTCATAGGCAGCATTACAGTTAATACAATCATAATTGTGGATGCTGAACTCTTGTCATAAGATCATTATCCAAATATATGACAATTGGTAATTATTATATGTACATAATTCCTCTTATCAAAAGTTCTTAATGGCTTAATTGGGTGCATTCAGGTTTGCCTTCATGACTCATCCAGGTCTGTATTTGAATTTGAAACTAATACATTTCAGCAAAATAGTAAAGTGTAGGTGGCATGGCTATTTGCATTCTACTACCTGTTCTTTAAGAATTTTTTAAATCCATAAATGTTAATCATTACCCATTTACCATACAGTTTAATGGGTTTAGTTAGAAAGAACCCTCTAATTGGTTTAAAAGCCACCTGAAGTATCTTGAGGAGACTAAAGACAAAGTCAAATAATTAATGCAATATACACTAAAAACTGAAAATTTAATTGAAAATTATGATTTGCTTTCTTTTAAAAATTATAATCCAGTGGTTTTTAATATATTCACAGGGTGAACATGCAAACATTTTATGCAAACTATATATGCAAACTTTACTATTACCAAAACCTATAATACTTTCATCATTCTCAAAATAAACTCCAATTCCATTAGTAGTCACTCCTCATTTCTTCCTTCCCCTAGTCCTTTGCAAGTACTAATCTACTTTCTGTCTCTATTGATTTGCCTATTTTTGACATTTCATATAAACTGAATGCAACAATAAGTGGCCTTTTATGTCTGACTTATTTCATTTAGCATAACATTCCCAAAGTTCACACACATTGTATCAGGACTTCTCCCCACTTTTTGAAATGCTTCACAGAGACACAATTCCCGTATCAAAATAATTCACATGTTTAAAGTGTAAATTTCAATGACTTTTTTAGTATATTCAAGGGATTGAGCATCCATCGCCATTATCATTGTCTCCAAAAGAAACCCGACCCCCTCAGTGCTAACCTCACAATCCCCCATCACCTCTTCTCTGCCCAACCCTGGACAACTTCTAATCTCCTTTCTGTCTCTCTTTTTCCTAATAATGAAGCTACTGGGTCAAATGGTAAATCTATGTTTAACTATTTGGTGTATGAAATTGTCAAAGTGTCTGCATCATTTCACTTTCCCATGAGCATTGGATAGTATTCCACTTTTTCCCACATCCTTGTCCACCCTTGCTATAATGTATCATTTTTGTTTTAACTAATCTAGTAGTTGTGAATTGGTATTTCATTTTAATTTGCATTTTCCAAATGGTTAATTATATTGATCATCTTTTTTTATGTACTAATTGGCTATTCATATGTCTTCTTCGAAGGCATGTATATCTAATTCTTTGCTCTTTTAAAAATGGGTCATATGTCTTTTTATAGTTATCCACTTTTTATATTTTCCATATTTTTATTGGTGCATTATAGTTATACATGATGTTAGGATTTGTTGTTACATGTTAGTTCATGCACATAATATAACAATATAATTTGGTCAATATTATTCCCCACTATTTTCCCTTTTTCTCCTCTCCTCCCTGCCCCTAATCTCTTTCTTCTACTCTGCTTATCTCCCTCTAATTTTCATGAGATTCACCCACCATCTTTCTTTTCCTTTTTCCTCTCTAGCTTCCACATATGAGAGAAAACATATGATGCTTCACTTTTTGAGTTTGGCTTATTTCACTTATCATAATGTTCTCATGTTCCATTCATTTTCATGCATATTACATAATTTCATTCTTGTCTATGGCTGAATAAAACTCCATTTTACATATCACATTATCTTTTCCTTTATCTGTTCATCCGTTGGTGGTTTGGTGGACACCTTGACTGTTTCCAGAGTATATGTCTTTTAATTTCAAGTTATTTTTAGTATTTCAAGTATTCTTTATATACTCGAGACACTAGACCTTTGCCAGACACTAGACCTTTGTTTCTTGAAAATATTTTACGCTAGTCTGTGGATTATCTTTATCTTTATACTTCCTTGATAGAGTCTATCTTAGTCAGCTTAAGATGTTATACCAAAATATCAGAGGCTAGATAGCTTAAACCACAGACATTTATTCTCAAAGTTCTGGAGACTAAGAAATCTAAGATCAAGGTGCTGGAAAATTTAATTCTTGGTGAGGGTCCTCTTTCTGGCTTATAGAAGGCTGCTGTGTTGCTGTATCCTCCTTACTTTATGTAAACCTAATTATCTCCCAAAAGTCCCACCTCCTAATATCATTTTCACAGTGAGGACAGGACTTTAGCACACAAATTCTAGGGGTGCACAAAATTTCCATCCAAAGTGGTGTCTTTTGAACTATTTTTATTTAATTTTGATGACATTCAATTTATCATTTTTTTTCCTGTGCTTCTTTATGCTTTAAGTTTCATATCTTAAAAAAATTGCCTAATCAAATTTATGAAGACTTATATGCCTATGTTTTCCTCTAAGATATAATTTATAGTTTTAGGTTTTACAGTTAGGACTTTAATGAATTTTGAGTGTATTTTTGTATAAAGTGGGAGGTATGGTTGTTTCGACTTTATTCTCATGCAAATGACTATCCAGTGTTCCAGCACCATTTGTAGGAAGATCACTCTTTATCCATTGAATTGTCTAGGAAACTTGGTTGAAAATCAATAGAACAGAAATTTATGGGTCTGCTTTTGCATTCTCAACTATATTCCATTTGTCTATATTTCTGTCCTTACATGAGTACCACACTGTCTTATTACTGTAGGTTTTGTAGTAATTTTGAAAATGAGGAATCCAAAACATTATTCTTTTTTTCTTTTGAAAGATTGTTTTGGCTACTACGGATCTCCTGAACTTTCATGTGAATTTTAGGATTAATTCATCAATTTCTACAAAATGTAATCAGGGACGTTGTTAGGGATTACACCAAATCTATAGTTCAATTTGTGAAATATTTTCAGCTTGACAATATCAAATCTTCTAATCTATGAACAAGATAGTTTTCTTATTTATTTAGGTCTTCTTTAATTTATTTCAACAATGTTTTATAATTTTTGGAGTATAAATCTTTCCCTACTTTTGTGAAATTTATTCTTAGCATTTTAGTTTTTCATACTATTATAAATAAAATAATTTCTTAATTTCATTTTCAAAATTGCTAATGTTGTGAAGTATAATGGTTTTGTATATTGATTTTTGTAGCATACAACGTTGCTGAATTTGTGTGTATACACTGTAGGTTTTTCTTCAAACAGTCATCCCTCAGTATCTGTGGCAGATTGATTGCAGGGCACTATGGTTAATTTTAGCACAGATATAGAGGGGTAAGATGACATTTGGGCAGGCAAAAATGCAACAAACTTCACTGTTTTTACTGAGATACTGCCATGTTCTTTCAGTAAAGACTTGTTGAATAAATTCAAGCCTTTTAATAATTTTCAGAAGTCTGAAAAAGTTGATTCAGGCCATGTTCATCAGTTTTCCCATTGTTTTTCTAGAAATGGGATTCTCCAAGGTTTTACTCTGCCGTTTTCATTGATATCACCCCTGGAGGGGGCAGAAATCCTTTACATGAAATTAATTGTGGTGTATACAGTAAAACAGAAAGTGTTTTTATAACGATAAATATATAAGATATGCTGGGAGTGGTGGTGCACACCTGTGGTTCCAGTGGCTCCAGAAGCTGAGGCAGTCCAAAGCTAGTCTCAGCAATTTAGTGAGGACCTAAGCAACTTAGCAAGACTCTGTCTCAAAATAAAAATTAAAAAGGACTGGGGATGTGGGTCAAGTAGTTAAGTGCCCTGGGGTTCAATCCCTGGAACTAAAAAATAAAAATTAAATAAAAAAAAATTTTGGAATAATTCAAGCATTTGAGATATGGTTTTGTCTGTGAAGACTGGATAAGAAAATCCTCCACGTAAAATCATCAGAGCTGATTCTTTTGCAGGGAAATTTCTTTGTCAGTTTTTCTAAAACTTTCAGGGAAATAAGACAGGTTACATGTTCTACAAAACTATCCATGCATTTGGGTTTTAAAATTATTTGCATAGAATTGGATGAAGTAGATGCCCACGATTCTTTAAATATTTTCTTTCAAAAGTTATTTACCTTGTCACTACTCCCTCCGTTCATTCTCATATTTTGTTGGCCAGTTTATTTTGCAATCTCTTTTGTTTGCCAAAAAACTATTCATTATTTATGCATTTTTCTTTTTGTTTTCTTAAGTCATAATTTTTTTAATATCCTAGCTTTCTTCTTTCCTTTCAGAATAGTCTATTATCTCTAATATTTTTAGTTAGATATTAAGTTCATTTGTATTAGTTCTTTATTTTTTATTGATGTTTATATTTAGGACTTTTTAAAATCATTGCTTTAATTATATCCCGTAGGTAGTGTTCTCATTATTTATGTTAGGAACTCTAAAGTTCAATTTTTTTGATACAATTTCTTTTCGTGTGAATGTTTTATCTGTAATTCTCAAAAATTTCACTTAACTTTCTGGTTTTATTGTGTTGAGATCAGACAATGCTAATATTCTATTTCTACTTGAATTTATTGGACTTTCTTTGCTCCTAGAAATTGGTCAATATTCATGAACTTTTCGTACACATTTGGAAAAAAAGGTGTATTCATCATGAATTGGGTGCAAAGTTCAATATATACGAACCACATTAAATGCCTGGCTTTCTATATACTTAATTTTATCCAAAATTTCTATTTTCAATGTTTATATTTCTTATATGTTCAGGGTGTATCATGATGTTGGATATGTTAACATTACTGATGATTTTTCTATCTTTTTTGAAAGTTATGTCTCTTATTGTTAATGTAATGAGGGTTTTTTTTTTGTCTACTTTACTGCTTATTGACCTGAATGATTATATTTTCAGCTATTGAAACCACAGCCCCTTTTTATTGATGTGTGCACTTACAAGGGATATATCCTTCATGCCTTTATTCAGCTGTTGTGAACCACTTGGTTTAGGTTTGACTCTATCACATAGTGTAGATTAGTATTTGGCTTTGAAGGTGAATTGAAAAATCTTCTTACCTTAATAGAACCATAAGACCCATTTATTTTTATTTATAATATATTTATTATTTGGCTGATATTTTGGTCTCAGCTCTCTTTTTTATGTTATATTCAATGTGTTCTTTTCTCTATGTGGCTTTTTCTCTCTGGTCTCTATTCAAACAGTTGTATGAACATACAGATATACAACATGCATTTCCTTTGGCATGTAGGATAGTCTGTGTATATGAAGTTTTTCATGATATCTGATACGATTTGAAGTTACAGGGCTGTCATCTTTTCAAACTTCTCCTTGATGAGGTGTTTCTAAATTAATAGGGAGATTTATTTTAGTTTTTTCTATGTTAATTATAATACATTTTAATTAGTAGAGATTAAATTAATGACACAATAGTCTAATAATAATTATTATTATAATTATAATTATTATTATAATTATTATAATTGTAAGAAGAATTTATTTTATTATTATAAGAAGAATTTATTTTTATTTTTATTTTCCCATTAAATAGATATTTACTAGGTTGAGAGCTAATATTATTAATATGGTTTGGCCAAACATCACAAAAAGTTAGTAGAATAAATATGCTCTTTGATTTGACTTCATATAGTCCATTAGGTTGTCTTAAACAGCATATTACAGTTTGTCAGGTAAAAGAAGAAAACATAAGTCATACTAGTCATAGGAATGTTCTCACTTTGCAATAATTTGCTTTTATCTTATAGTTGAATTGCCATTTCATATAACTTTAACCTATTTGGTTTGATAGATAATTTATTATATTTTTTACACTTCTTGGTCTATACCTCAATAACATTTTATAAGCTATTAATATCTTAAAATAAAATATCGGCAAATGCATCTTTAATTACTACTCCAAGGTTATCATGGCATTTAGATGATTAAAATATAATAAATGTATTGCCCTTTCAACAAAAATTAAACATCCAAGTTTTAAGAAATATAAGGTAAAGAATAGGTATATCTTGGCATCTCTTTGGGATCCAGTAAAAGTGATCATCTCATCTCCCTTTGCCATTACCTGGACATGTACTATTAATTTTAAATGTTTTGTCTAAAAGAAGGTAGTAACACAAAACTTCGAGGTATGTAACAGTTATTGAAGGAAAAGACATTTAAAATATATGTTCAAATTTGCTCTACATCTATGCAAAATATTAATATTCAGCTATATATCAGTTCATTGGCACTTAATGTAGCTTGAGTCCATGGACAGTTGAATAAAAAGAACATAATACTCAGATTATCTTTCAAAAGCAAAGAATTAAAGGAACTTAGAATATTTGCATTTTTACCATTAATGTTCAAAGGGAGAAATGTCTAGATATACAGAAAATTACAAGGCAATAATTCACTAGAAAACTATTTCTGAAAAAGTTATTCCTGAAATGACCAAAGCAGTATTTTTTTCACCTTCAGTTAAGCATGACATAATCGAAAACTTATTCCGCTAACCCAAGCTTCCTCTGGGTTTCTCCATTTGAACTAGTGGTTTCCAACCATAAGGGTGCATCCTCATTATCTCTGAGGATTTCTAACAATAAACATGGAACAATTTTTTGGAGAGTAATCTGTCAGTATGAAAATACAAATCATGCATGCTCTGGACTCAGCATTTATACTTCCACAAATCTGCACTACATATACACAAGTAGATGTGCACATGCAAATTTGCATAAAAATGTTTAGAAAATAAAAAATACTCATAAGAGATTATTCAAATAATGGTATAGATTTACTATGAAATACTATTTAGTTTTTTAAAATAATGAGAAAAAAACAGCATAAAATGCTTCAATTTCCCTTGTGATAAAACAAATTGCATCTCAATAGATGCTGCAATGTCATTTATGTGAATATATGCATATGTGTGAATACATGCATATGTGTAAATGTATGCACAGATATAGGCATAAATACACACATACATGTACATACATACACACATGTTTATAAAAATACCTGATGTGTACCCACAAAATTGTTAGTAACTATATGGGGAAAGTCATCATTAAGATTTTTAATTTTCAATATATTGGGATGTTTTGACACCTTCAATAATCTTTCTGGTACTTCCTTCAAGGTTGCCAGATAGCAAAGGGTTCAGTCTTAAGCGTACCTTTGGCATGCAAACTACTTCTTTGTCTGGCCTTTACAACCAGGAAGCAATATTCCCATCTTTAACATTCCAGCATCAGGTACCGAAACTAGGGACCTCCCAAATAATTTAGAATCCATCAACATTATTCAAGTCAACCTATCCTAAGCCATTCACCTTGCACTGCCTTGCCTTCCATGCAGAAACTCCTATGAAGGATGTGGCCCCTTTGTTCTCTACTCTCAGGGCCTTTCTGACTCTTGTCTGATGCTGATACTTTCCCATGCAATGCATGCTGTTTCCAGGTCTTTGAAGTATAATAAACTTTTTTTTTTCCTTAGCCTCTCCTGTATCCTCACCTGATTGATCTTCACAAAGAACACAGAACAGGAGATGAGTTCAGGAGACCTATTTTTTATTTAGTATGTTTTACTTTATTAAATATTTGTTCATTTTAAAGAACATGTTTTCTCTAATATCAATTACAATATTTAATGCAATGTTTAAGGATAATGCTTGGAAATTCTGGTTCAATACCTCTGAGATATGGCCCAAGTACCTTTATAAGTTTAGAATCTCTGATTTTGATGGAGACTGCCCATTATGGACTAAACAGGCCTTTGGGAGGTGATTGGGTTTAGATGGAATCAACAGAGAGGAATCTCCATGATGGGATTCGTGCCCTTGTAAGAGGAAGCAGAGATATCAGAGCTTCCTCTCCTTGAGATGTGAAAATGAACCAAGAAAGTGGCCATCTGCCATTCCAGAAAAAGCATTCTCACCAGCAGCTTGATCTTGATCTTCTTATCCTCAGAACTGTGAGAAACAAATCTCTGTTACTTAAGTCACCCACACTATGGTATTTTGTTATAGCAGCCTCAGCTGAAACACCTCTCTCTTTCATTTTCTGAGTCCCTACTATTGGATGGGAATCGTGCTGGAACTGAGTATCCCAATGTTGATCAGAGACTGATAGAGGATGCGTACGTGAACCTCACAGTGCAGGCGTGGATACTACTCAGTTTATGCCCTGGCAACAAACCAACCTCAAAATACCAAGAGCTTAAAACAGTAAGTGCCAACAATTGGTAGGTTGTCCCTGGTACCCAAAGAGAAGGAGCAGAAGCTGTCTGGGCCCTGCTTTTCTTATGACAGATGTCAGGATTATAAGTAGAAACAGGCAAAGGCAAGCAAGGCTTTCAGAATCTTTGGCCCTTTCTCACCTGGAATAAAAACTAAAGACCTCAGGTTGGCCTACAAGACCCTACATGTTTTGTTCAGCTAACCTCCTGCATGAATTGGGTCCCTCTCTCTTGCTCAGGCTGCTGTAGTTACACTGGCTTTATGCTGTTTTTCAAACATGGCAAACATGCTCATGTTGCTATGACGTGGAAGTGGCTGTTTCTTCTACTAGGAGTGCACATTCATTATTTGCAAAAGTAATTCAACTTGAAAGAAAAATCATTGAGTGTCTTTCATTCAATATTAATTTTCACCTGGTTATTCAACATAATATAGGATAACATTTGTTTTTACCATAGACAGAGGTGACATTATGATTAGTCAACCAATATTATTTTACCAAATTTAATTTTCCTCATATTCAAAGGTAATTACTTGCACATGGGATTTTCCTGTCTGATACTTAGGATTCCTGAAGAGTGGCAATTTGGTTTATTCTGTGCACATCATTTGAATTTCAAATCTAGAAATGTCTTCCTACAAAAATAAAAAACAAAAAACCCTTGCAAAATATAACTGTGGACTACATAATATCTTCTTTATCACAGGGAATAATGGGACAGCTGAAAATTATTTTATCCCAGTGACAGAGATGGGAGAATCGATTTGTGGTTTCTAATTATATCAGTTACAGCAGAAATGTGAATTTTCCCTGAAATATTCTAAATTTTTTAGAGCCTTTGCTTGCCTCTTTCAAACACATTTCCATTATGTTTGAATAGTTAAGCGCAAGTCATTTTGCATTTTATTTTTCATGAAATTTACAAGACAATGGCAAAGTAAGACACAACCAGAATAACATAGCCCTAGCCCAAATATCAGTTCATTTTAAAAGTATGAGTTACCTTGTAATTAAAATAGGCAAAAGCATTGGGCATTAATTTTTCCCCTCAACACTTGCTCTTTGGATTTGGCCAGAAGAGGGCACTGGCAGAAGAAGGCAAGATTTTATTCAATTTTATTGCTGAGTAATATTCCATTGTGTATATATGCCACATTTTTTTTAATCTACTCATCTATTGAAGGGCATCTAGGTTGGTTCCACAGTTTAGCTATTGTGAATTGTGCTGCTATAAACATTGGTGTGGCTGTGTCCCTGTAGTATGCTGTTTTTAAGTCCTTCAGGTATAGACCGAGGAGAGGGATAGCTGGGTCAAATGGTGGTTCTATTCCCAATTTTCCAAGAAATCTCCATACTGCTTTCCATATTTGCTGCACCAATTTGCATGCTCACCAGCAGTGCATGAGTGTACCTTTTTCCCCACATTCTTGCCAACACTTAATGCTGTTTGTCTTCATAATAGCTGCCATTCTGACTGGAGTGAGATGAAATCTTAGAAATGGCAGAGAGTTCTCCACAAAGAGCAAATAAATATATTCTTGGATGGCTTCATCATGTTCATGCATGTAACTGAATAAATTTCTGTATATAATTTTTTATGATTGTTCTGATCATGGAAAACATCTTAAATTTTAACGAAGCATTCAATGAAGTGGTTACCCAAATTTAATATAGAATCAATAAGTTTTAAAATTGAGAACATCTTTGAATTTATAAAATGCATGTGTCCCACCCCAGAACTACTGCCTTATGGAGTATATACTTACTACTCTAACAAATTTGTTTGGAATTTTGCTTTGAGCAAATATCAAAACAGGAGAAGAGAACAGCTAGCATTTCTAACAAATATTTTAAGTAAAGCTAACATTAAATTTATTTCCCTGTCTCCTACTCCTGAACATTGCTCATACTTTATAGGAACACTGAGGTTCACTAAAAAGCTAGGAATTCAACAGAGGTTGATTTCTTAATAAGTTGGTTGCTTATCTTAAAGTCTATTTGTTTTCACTGCTTTGCAATATATACTAAAATTTGCAGAGAAACCAGGCATTGTTTTTCTAAGTATATTATTTTATGTTATTTTCAGAACACCTTCTATGAAGGAATCATTTAAACTTTCAGTTTAGTACCAAATAGTTTATTCTCTTTATGAATCAGAAATTTTTGGTTTAGTACCAAATAGTTTATTCTCTTTATGCATCTGAAATCTTTTAAAATGTATATTCCAAAACTCAGAACTCAATCTGATTAGTTACTTAGTTGCTCCAATCTCTGCTTTTACATGTTTGGGGATGTTAAGTTGTTTGGAGAATTATGTGGAAAAATCTTTGTTAGTGTTTGGTCTCCATATCCATGAATTCTTTATGGTCTTCAGATTTATTTTTTTTTATTAGTTGCTCATGACAATACAATGATCTTGATATATCATACATTTGAATCAAATGGGGTATAATTTCTCATTTTTCCAAGTGTACAGGTTGCAGAATCACGTTAGTTATACAGCCACATATTTAGATACAGCAATACTAGTGTCTATTTTTATTCAGATTTATTACTATTGCAATGATCACAACAATAAAATAAATGAGACGGGGCCGGGGGGGAAAGAAGAAGGCAAGAGGTGAGAAAGCCTGTGTTCTTCAGGTTACCCCTGCCTGGACTGCAGTGTAGCAGTGCTCTCTGACCTACAGCCACAGCTCTGGTTGGGCAGGCCGTCTTTCATAGCTACAGTTATAGTTCTCACAGGCTCTGGCAATCCCTTTCTCACCTTTTTCTGGGGTCTCAAAGTTCTACCTAGATGTCTTATTCCTCTGTGCTTCACCTTTTCTGTACATTCCCTTACCTCTGCCTCCAGCTGTCCAATAGTCTCTTCATTAAACTTATCCAGTGGTCCTTGATGATGATGTGATAGGATTTTCTGTCCAAGGCCATGGCTTATACTATCACCCATGATGTACTGTGTCCTTTAAAAGTTTTTCAATAAAAATGGCCAAGATACTAATAAATTATTGTTTTCCAACTGTTGAGTCTACTTTAAGTTATGATGATGAGATTCAACTGAACCCAGCCTCTCTTTCTAACAGACTTATCCCCCATGTTTTCCTGAGGCTGGAGCTGACCTACATGTCTGGCCCTTTGACTTGTTGAATCTGAGGGGACCTGAAATCTCCCAAGAAACTCCATGTAGTTTATCTGCTTGCTTGGATTTTATAGCATTTTGGAATAATCTATTTAGTTAAAATCATTTCAAAGAGGCAAAGGAGATTTGCAACATTATGATATGAAGTAGACTTGCCAATGGGAAAATTATCATTTATCATTTATCCCTACTATTTTTATTTAAAAAAACATTAATCTCCCTTTCTAGTGGCATAGGCAATATAGGAATATTTATTATTCATAAGATTTAAATGATATTAAGCTTAAAAATGAAAAGTTAAAAATCCTCTTTGTTACCTCCCAATCTTACTTGAAAGAACAAACTGTGCTTTGGCAACTGGCTAGGTCTCATTCATCCTCTGCCAAAATGCCTTTGTGCATATACAGGTACTTGTATCCTGTGCGTAGCTTATTTTTGTTTCTAACATCATTATTAACATATATTAAATGTATAATTGTGTGTCATATGCATATCATGTAAACCTTAAAAATTTTATATGAAAGTATGCCTTCATATGTCTATTATTTACCATATACAGATATCATTAAAAGGCATATATATGTTTTATGAACATATATAAATGTTTTTTGAACATCAAAAATTTTCTCTGTGTGACTAATCAAGAAATAATTGTGTTCAAAATGGGGAGTTTTCTTCTAAAACTATTCTTCTAAAACTGTAAAAAAGAATGCATTGTGTTTTTTTATTTTCTGTTGTATAAAAAAATACTGGAGGCTGGATACTTTATAATGAACAGATACTTATTTGACTTATTATTCTATTGGCTAGATGGTCCAAACAGAGCACCAGCCTGCTGGAGGCATTACAACATGGCAGAGGAACATAAAACAGAAAGGAACCAGCCACATAGTAGGACCCAGTATGTGAGTGTGACATTTTTTTTTTTAATAATGACCTTCCCCCTCTATGAGAACTAACTCACTCTACAAGACTAGCATTAATCCCTCACAAGTGCAATACTCCCAATGACCTAATTAATTTCCATTAGGTCCTACCCCTTAAAGGTCCCAACATCTCACAGCATCATCACAGCAGGGACCACGCTTTTAGCGAACAAACCACTAAGATACACTTAAACCATATCCAAATCATAGCATACATATTTTGGACCAATTCCATTTTGATTATGATCCAGGATGAATGATTATTAGAAATACTTAAGAGTCTGAGTCCCAAAGTGATACAGAACTTAAAAATCATCATTTCAAATGTCTTTATTTTATACTTAAGGAAATAATTATTGCTGAATTATGACAGAATTAGGAGAAAACTTGGGTATTTATACTGTCAAAACCCCATTTCCTATCATAAGGACAACATGGTTTATGTTGTATTTTATGTTTGGGGGTTATCGGCTCAAACTAGTAGTATATACTAATATATAAAGTATACATAGATTTTTCTCAATAAAGCTTGATCTGTTTGGTGTGAATGAAATACCATGTATATACATTGTATGACTTTTTGCTGGTAATAAAACTATTTATACATATATTATGATTTTATGTGGAAATTTTATTTAATGCCTATGTAAAAGATGTATCCTTAATACAATGGGCTTTCTGTATACGAATCATCACAATAATCACTTAAAAAATCTGTATATATTCTTTGAACAGTTCATGCTACAGATATTATTCCACCCATGTTACAGCTAGAAACCAAGACTTACAGCAATAACAGATATTTTTAAGTCAAATAGGAAATGGCTGTAATTTTAATTTTCACTCCTAATTCGTTATCTAGTTTTTTTATATTACAGATACAAAGTTTTGAGAATTTGAAGGAAATTCACTTTGTAGATTAATAACCTAGAATGAGTGACTTCCAGTAACAAGTGAATACTTCATGGGGACGAACTCTAAGCTTCATTGTACTTCTACAGAATTGTCTGGGCAGAACTTTGATGAGTTCTGTAAGATGTGGTTCCTCTAAGAGACACCTGCTAGGATGATACAATTTATTCCACGGCGTCTCAGGGGCTTTGGAGAGCTAAGTTTCTTTCAAATAAGATAATTGCAAACCTCATTTGAAGGGTGTGAACTCTGCCAGGTATATAATTCAGAATAAAGAGAAAAATGCCTTAAATAAAACCTATCTCCTCCATGGCATTCAAAGATATTTTCCAAAAAACTACTGACAATATTGCAATTTTCAATCCAAAAGCCCTTAGGCTACTAGCATTCATCTAAATACTTTTCTTTTGAACAAACACTATCAACAAAAGACTTCAAAAGTGATGCTTTCTAAGGTCTATTATACTAGTTTTATAAATTCAAAATTTTCTGGAATCTGTGAGTAGTAATCAATATTGTTTGTTCTTTGTTATGTGACTTTTCATTCTTTGAATTATCTGCTTTCTCCTTCTTCTTTCATATTTTATAGTTATTTAAATAAAAATACATTCATTTATTTGGTCCAGTTTTCTTCTGTGGCCTGTAAATTTTTGGTTCCTCATTTATATTTAAGAACAAGTAGCTGAAAAGTTGATTGGAGTTTCAGTTTATATGAAATGGGATTGTTATTGACTAGAATAATTAAAGGAGAAGTAAACTTATTAGCCAGGAAAGTTCTGTGTGATTGAAACGAATACCTTTAACCCAGGGTGCCAATGCCCACAGTAATTAAGCTAGCTCAACACATGTTGGATGTAGTTATTTCTGTGTGTTTGTCTTAGGAGAAGATAAGTAATGTGTTCAAGCTACCATCTAGGAACACCTCATCCCTCACACCTGTAAACATTATTTGGGGAACAGCCAGACTCAAGGGATACAACTATAAAACATAGACTTTGGTCTAAAATGAGGCTGTGTTATGTTGCTATTATTAAACCAAAACTTATTTTATTACTGGAAACAAGTCTATCTCTGGTTTGCAATATGTTCAACAGTAGTTCTATTCCTTTCCTTTATTCCATATTAAGCACTTGAATTTGTCCTTGACTCCTCTTCTCTTGTATTCGGTTTATTAATGTATCTCAGACTTTTCTTTTTTTCCCTTTCCTCTGGAACCACCTTTTGCATAAACTTCTATAAAGTAGTTATAATAAATAAGTCATATTTGTCATGAATATGCCCATACCTCAAGAATGAATACATTCTGAAGACAGAGTTTAAATCCTGGCTTTATCATTTATGTATAGGAAATAAGAATCTTATCCTCTTTAAGCTACTACTTTCTCTTATATAAAGCTGAAATAAATTCCTATCATATGTAAGTTTGGAAAATATTAAATAAGATAAAGAAGGTAAGGCCCTTCACACAGTGTCTGGCACACAGTTGATACCCAAGATATGTTAACTATTATTATTTTTGAATTTTATTACCAATTTTTAAGTATTACATTTAAGCCAACATTCAAATCCATATAATAGGAACTACAGTTATTTAATTCAAGACTTTTGTGAAGCAAGTCACTTCTAGATTTTTAAAGACAAATAGATGGCTGCCAACATTTTGTTGTTTCTATTTTTAAAAATTTATTTTAACTGGAAATTTATGAATGTATATATTTATGTATGACAATGTGATGTTATGATGTATGCATACAATTTGGAATGATAAATTGAGTTAATTAATATATCCGTCAAATCCTATACTTATCAATTTTTGTGATGAGAACATTTAAAATCACTCTTTTAGACATTTTGAAGTATGGAACATATTAACTATAGTCACCATACTCTCTGACAGCAAAAAACTTATTCTTCAAGTCTAACTGAAACTTTGTACCCTTGACTTCCCCTCCCATTTCCACCCAACCTCAACCATCATTTTATTATTTCTTGGAGTTTGACTTTTTAAGACTTCAGTTACAAGTGAGATTGTACAATATTTGTATCTGGTTTGTTTCACTTAGCATGATGTCCTCCACATTTGTCTATGTTGCAGCAATGGCAGGATTTCATTCTTTCTTGAGGCTTGATACTATTCTACTCTGCATTTATATCATATTTTCATTCTTCACTCATTCATCAAAGGACCTTTATGTTGCTTCCATACCTTGTATATTGTGAATGATGCTGAAATGAACATGGGAATACAGATGTCTCTTTGACATAGTGGTTTCATCTCCTTTGGATATATAACCAGAAATGGGATTACTGGATCATTTGGTAATTCCATTTTTTTCATGTTTTTTGGGTGAACCTCCATACAATTTTGAATAATCACCATACTAACTTATATTCCCACCAACAATATAAAAGTGTTCCCTTTTCTCAATATCCTTGCCAAAACTATTAACTTTCATAATAGTCATTCTAAACAGGAGTGAGTTGATATCTTATTGTGGTTTTGATTTGCATTTCATTAAATGATTAGAGAGATATAAAAAGAAAACCCATTTTCTTAATGATTTGTGATATGACAAAGACTTTAACAAATTACTGACAGTACTGGCAAACAAATTCAATAAAATCAACAGATGTAAAATTAATACACAAATCAGTAGCATTTCTATACACTAACAATAAATTATTTGAAACAGAAATCAAGAAAACAATCTTGTTTACAATAGCTACAAAAATACTTAGGACCAAATTTAACCAAGTCAGTGAAAGATTAGAGACTAAAAATAGAAAATATTGATAAAAGAAATTGAAGGTGACACAAATACATGGAAGAAACTTAGTTCTAATGCTTTAGAAATAACATTGTTAAAGTAGTCATATTACATAGAGTAACCTACAGATTCAATACAACCCCTATTGAAATCCTAGTGTCATTTTCTTAGAGAAGTAGAAAAAAATTCTAAAATTTCTATGGAACAACAAAATATGTCAAAAAGCCAAAGCAATCTTGAATAGAAAGAATTAAGATGAAAGCATCACATTACCTGATTACCAAATATAGTACACATAGTACTAGCATGAAAATAGACACATCTACCAGTGAAACAGGATAGAAAGTTTAGAAATCAACCCAGACATTTATGGTCAGTGGATTTTCAACAAGGGTGTCAAGAACACACAATGGGAACCTCACAATTTCTTCAATAAGCAGTTTGGGGAAACTGGATATCCATATGCAGAATAAAATTGAGCCTTCATTTCACACCAGGAATAAAAAATCAACTCAAAATTGACTGGAGACTAAAACATAGGAACTGAAACTATAAAACTACTAGAAGAAAATATGGACAAAAAGCTGTTCAATTTTGGTCTGGGCATTTTTTGGGGGAATTGGACTTTTTTTGGGAATTGACTCCAAAAGTTTAGACAACATAAGCAAAAACAGACAAATGGGATCATACTAAATTTAATGGTTTCTGCACAGCAAAGGAAACCACAGAGTGAAGAGACTACCTACAGACTGGGAGAAAACATTCACAAACTATAAATCAGATTCGGGTTTAATATTCAATATATATAAGGAACTCAAATAACTTAATAGCAAGAAATCAACAACCTGAAAAATGGGCAAAGGACCTAAATAGACATTTCTCAAAGGAAGACACACAAATGGCCAACAGCTCATGAAAAAGTTGGTGTCTCTATTTTTGGCCACTGTAGCTAACCCATACTCCTAAAATATCATGAATTCCTATAATGACTTTCACATGCCAACCTCATCTGAACAATCCTGATTTTTGCCAATTGCCTGGATAATAAAGTCCAAAGCCTTTGTTTATATTAAAAATGCTTTTCTTAAATTAACTTTTTAAAAATTTTATTTATATGGTGATGGGGATCAAACCCAGTGCCTCACATATGCTAGGCAAAGCACTCTACAACTGAGCCACAGCTCTAGTCCCAAAGATGCTTATTTATCTAGTCTCTATCTACTTTTTCTTTTGGACTAATTAATGCTCTATTTTTTCTATATATGAATGAATTGTTCTTTTCAGCACAAATTGTTTGATTGTCTATAAGCATACTGTTATATATTCCCTTACCTGTCTTTTTCCCTGATGAAATGACCTAAATTTTTTCTTGAATTACCAATTATAACCTCAATTCCTACTCAAACCCTAAGAATCTGTGGCCACTAGTTTCTGCTTCATTGTTTTTTTTCCACATTTTTCAAATTTATGGCATGATATCTTGTACTTTTATTAATCTTTTCACTAACAAAGTTCTAAACTTAAGAGTCAGGTAGCAGATGTACTTTGCCATTATCAATAAGTAGATGGCAAATAAGGACAGGGAGATTGTTTGTAATGGGATTTTTATAATATTTGCACATTTTGATGTAGCAGATCCACTTGGCCAAATCTAGATGAGAAATAACTTGAAATGCAGAGACAGTGTGAAGTATGCAGATGTTCATGATGAGATTGTTTTTAATTGCAAAAATTTTGAATTATAATGTTCAACTGTAATAAGATGGATAAAAACATCACAGTGCATGCATTTGGTGAAGAACTGCATATTGTTAAAAGTTAGGTTGTAATCAGTTTGAAAAACATAGAAAAATGCTTTCTATCATATTACTTACCAGTAAGTATATATTCTATATTGGAGTAGGTTAAGCAGTTACACATATTAACTTCTTGCTTCCTGGGCCATCTGATGAAGTTGAAATTTCTCTCATTCTGCTATTCTGTCTATTTACGGCACCACATTTGCAAGCTCCTTGTAAAGTTTTGCCAATAATGTTGATGACAATTACCAAGCATGTCTGTTAAAAAAAAAAGTAGTATAGATCCTCTAGTGCCATTTTGCATTTTGACCTTTTTTCTAGGGCTAGTTTCATGAATTCATGAAGTAAGTTGGAGCTCTTGTCATTGCCATGGTAGGTGACTTGGAGTCACATGTCCTCCTGGGTTCTCTTTTTCCCTGTGGGTTGTCACCCATTTACAACACAAGTGATGGCCATAATGTTTAGCATGTGAACTGTTTGATAATAACCCATATCCATGGTCAATGGAATTCATGCAGCATAAGTGAGTAGTGAAAGCACAGCTTTGCATCATGGGTAAATATCTGCCCTAGTGATTGAGGACAAGAAACTTACTTGTACTGCCTTGTGCCCTTTTGGTCACACTTCACCAGCAAACCAAGAACTATTAGACTCTTATGAGTTAACTTGTGCTTCCATGGATGGCCAACCAAAGTTTTAATGAGTCCTTAAATACACTGAAAGCAATCTCCTCATGAAATCCCAATACCCAAGATAAGTAGGGTTTCCAACAAGTTATATTAGGAAATCTGTTCAGAGTTCTTAATGAAGTGGCAAAGATAATTACAGATTCTAATTAACTACTTAATTGCTATGAATTAGAAAATCTCCCAGCTTGGATAGCTTTTATTCAGTTTTGTTGCTGAAAAAAATACATCTCGTCAACTATTTATTATTAGTCTCTCATTGTAATTAACCATTTCCTCATACCACTGTCCTCATCTTTAAAAAAATTTAATTATTATTAACTTGTTAAGTTGTATTTTTTTTTAAATTTTTTTTTAGTTGTCAATGGACCTTTATTTTATTTATGAATATGCGGTGCAGAGAATCAAACCCAGGGCCTCACACATGCTAGGCAAGCGCTCTACCAGTGAGCTACAACCCTAGCCTTTAACTTTTATTTTTAATCATTAAAAAAAAAAAAAAAAAAAAAACCGAATGACTTTATCAGGCAAGAAGCTACTCAGTTTACAACTGGGTCCATGTGATTTCACAACATTGAGTCAACGTGACCTTGAGACAAGTGCAACTTGTTTCTTTAACAGATGGGCAACTATATCAAATTCCATTACTAGGAAAGGGAACATATTACTTAATATTTTACGATACATTCTGGGACTTGTTATCAGTTAATATATTTCTACTCATCATCTTCTCCTCATTACAGGAAAATCAAGTATACTGTGATGGGATGATTGAGTTTCACTGCTAGTCTATGCCAATGAAGGGGAAAACACTGAGAGTTGACTTCAAAACAATCCTGTGCCATGGAGGGAAGGATGGGTTGGGCTACCAATGAGGAGCCAGCACTAAAGAAGCAGGAAGTACTGATGCACAGGGTGACTATAGATAACAATAAAATATTGTACTGTCCTTTTTTTTTTTTTGACATAGAAATTGAACCCAGGCACTTAACAACTGAGCCACATCCTAGCCCTTTTCATTTTTGATTCTGAGACAGGGTCTTGCTAAATTGTTTCTGGCTTTGCCAAACTGCTAAAGCTGTTCTCAAAGTTGGAATCCTTCTATTTCAGTCTCCTGAGCCTCTGGGATTACAGGCACAAGCCAAAGCAACCAGCTATACTATACATTTAAAAAAGCTAGAGGAAAGAAATAATAGGTGTTTGAAGAGAGATGTTTACTCTGATTTAAACATTATACAATGTTTACATTTCTTGAAACATAACATGGGTCTCCCTAAATACGTTCAATTTTTATATTTTTTATGTGTCTGTTAAAAAACAAATTTAAGCAGAATGTTCCTTTTGGCTTACTGCATTTATTCACAGAAACTTATCACAAAACCCCATTGATCCCTTTCCCCTGATTGTAGAGATAAAAAAAATCATTGAGTAGAAAGACAATTTTAATTTAATGGTTTGACAACCAAGAAATTTTTTCATAATGAATATGTAACATGTGGTAGAAATTATCACACAAGTCATTCTTTCTTGATCTCATGAATGGGATGAAAGAGAACAGGGTCTTAATCCCTACTTTCTCCTGTTGGTTATACTTTAGAACTATAACAGTCATTTACTCATCTATCCATTTATTATTTTATGAAATAAATCTTTTATCACCTGGATATTCTAATCCCAAACAAAGGGCAAATGTTAGTTCTTGACTCATTAAGAATGCTCTTAATTATCTCCACTCCTTGAGCCATCCAAATCTGGCCCCCCTCTGAGGTTCTAGCCAGTAGGGTTCGGTGGCAACCAAAGTCTAGAGAGAGGACTGTGTCTGCAAAAGACTGAGCATTTGAATATGAAATAAAAGGCTACTAAATCTGTTTAATATTACATATTTCATTAATTTGCTTATATATATTGGTTTCTTTATTCATAAGTACCAGTGGAAATCATAGCAGCTAGATATGCAAGGAGATTAATACTACTCTTTACCCTCTATGTGAACTTGGGTGTTGTCATTTGACTTCTTTAGGCTTCTGCTTCATTGACTACTAATTCTACATACCTCATAGTGGGATTGAATACTTTAAATAAATAATGCATGTATATGTTTCTTAGTAGCATGCTTTTCATTTATTAATACATGTCAAAAATTATCAACTAAATAGACAAATACCATCAACTAGTCCAATACATGTCAAGTTCTGAGGTGAACTAGCTGCTTCTTTATGAAAGCTAACCTCAAGACAACTTCAGATTTTAAAATGTTCCCAGTGAGGCAGAGAGGAACAGACTGTGTTGGATTCCTAAGCGTATTGTTTCTAGAACTCCTCTGGCAGGGTTTACTAACTCCCCACATCTGCTGGAATGTGGCCCTAGCCTCAGCCTAACTAGATTGGGCTCACAGTCTTGTCAAACTGAATCAGCATTGTGTCTGTGGCATTTACATCAAACTGAGGGTTGGACTTCTCAAATATCAGGCTCCATGGCTTTCTCTGGAACAGGTGCTTGACATATTCACAACAGTGCCACAAAATGCTCTTTTCAAAGTACAATTGTCCACACCTCTGCAATGCCCTCATTACTTTAGCCAGGTGTCCCTCCAACCCCCTCTCAGCCTCAGCCCGGTAAACACAGGAGGCAGAGTGGGTTTGTCACCCTATCTTTAGCTCCTCCTGAAGTCCCCAGTGTTTGCTGAACAAGTTCCCACAACCAGAGAACTGTGTGACAGAGTTTTAGGTTTTCTAGTCTTCATCTAGGTCTCCATCTCCTGATGTTTACAAAGATCAAGAGCAGAGCTGAGGCTACAGCCAAAACACAGTGGCCCTTCTTACTACTGCCACCTATAAGTGCAAGGGGTGGCAAAAATCCAGAAAGGAATGATCATGCCCTTATCTCCCTGTTTGTTCCAGTGAAGTTTCATTGGCCTGGTGGGAAGTGTTCAGGTTTCTGATTCTGTTGGGGGAATCAAAAAAGACCATAGGGATAAAAGTAAAACTTTGGCTTTTGGTGTATTTTAAAAATTTTTTTATTCTGCAAAATAGCACTTTACTCCTTAGTTTCTATATTCAGGGAATTCATGCCTTATGACTTGTGAACATTATAAAAAAAAAAAACCCGAAATAAAATATGCATTCAAAACGTATTTGATACTACAAATTCATAAAATTTTGCAATAGTTATAAAAATTACTTCTGAGGATAAAGAAATTGAATTTAGCCAGCCAAGGTGGTGCATGCCTGTAATGCTAGGGCTGGGGATGTAGCTTTAGTAGTCAAGAGCCCCTTAGTTCAATCCTTGGTGAAAGAAAGAAAGAAAGAAAAGAAATTGAACTTAGAAATGCTGAGTAATAATTCAGATTCTGCCATCTTGAAATGAATCTGAGATTTAAATTTAAAACCATTGGAATCTATTCACCTGTCTATAAAGTGTGGCTTCCAAAAAACGGAGGTAGCACCTGGGGGAGGTGTGTCCTCATGTTTATGAGGTGCTCTGCAAAATGAGATGGTGGTAAGGGGGAGGGAGAGTTAAGAAAGCTCTTGGGACAGAGACTGGCTCTCACAGGCTGCCATCACCCTGGGCCAGAACATTCCAGTATATATTTTTCTTCTCTTGGATGTTGAGGAAGTAAAATAAAGTCCCACCACTGTCACCAAAATCCAAGCCTTCATTTCTACACCTGGTGCATAAGTTATATCATATTTGGCAAAGGGGAATTAACGTAGCAAATGAAATTAAGGTTACTAATCAGCTGCCCTGAATATAAGAATATTGCATATTATTTTGAATTATTGAAGTGGGAACAATGTAATCATAGGGTCCTTCAAAGTGTAAGGAAACCCCAAAGAGAACGAACCATCAGGACAGCAGTGTGAAGGGGACTGACTGGTTTTGAAGATGGAAGAAGCCCATGCCAATGAATGCAGGTGGCCTTGGAGGCTGGAAAAGCAAGAGATAGATTTTGCCCTAGAGCGTCCAGGAGAATCAACATGCTGATATCTTGGCTTTTTAGCCCAGTGAGACCCATTTTAAACTTCTGACCTCCAAAACAGTTAACAGTGTGCAAGTACATTGTTTAAAGCCACGATGTTTGTGGTGATTTGTTATGGTAGCAATGAGAATTGGGCTGAGAACGTGTAGTTTATAATGGGGTGATCAGATCTGCCACTTCCCTCTTCACACTTACACAGAGGCTTTCAGTGTTATATTGGTCTCATCCTGGCGGCTAATGCAAATCCAAGTGCCCCAAGCACCATCAGTACTGGTGTTATCTCCACCATGGCTTAGTATATATCTTCAATGGAAATAAATTGTGTCATGAGGTATAAAAAATGTTCCAAAGCAAATCTATCAGTTGTTGTTGTCTAAACTGTTCCTTAAAATTTTTTTCCCTTTTGGTCAAATCAGAAGATTCCAAAAGGGGCAATGTTTCACAGGGAAGTAACTGGTGGAAGATGTGTATTTGCTTGTGATTTTTAACTACTCTACATTTGTAATCATATTCCTAGTGGTAAAGGTGGGCCCGACCTTTTCACTCCTCTGCTATACGGAAGATGGCTGGATAGGTACACATTTGTAGAAGAGGTGAACAAGAGGAGTGTGCACGTGTGTGCAGAGGCAGAGGTGGGAAGTGGACGTAGATTTTGAATTTTGATAGGGTCACATCTGAAAAGGGGAATTTTGATGTCAATTAGGTACCAATACCAAAACATGAAGAAATCAGAAGTGTTATCTTCTGCCATCAAATATTTCCCCACTGGATGGCAGTACAGTGTAAGTAGAAAGAAAATCTATTCCTCAGCCTCAAGCTTCTCTTGCTGCTGGTAAAGAACACTTCAGAGTTGTTTCAGGAGGAAAATCTATCATGTCAATGAGGAGAGCTGGGTCCTCTCTAGACTAATGATGGGCCTTGGAGAGGAAGAGCATGCACCCGTGTGTCTCAGCTCCTGTAATGCCCAGCTGTGGGATCCTGGCAAGTTACTTGATGTCTTGAGGACTCAGTTTCTACATTTGTGTAGTGGGTATGAACATTGATAGATTTTTGCTCTCTTAAACTACCATGTTTGTGGCCATTTGTTATAGCAATCCTAGGAAAATAATACAGATTTATAGAAAGAAAGTCTCTTTCCTCCAAATATATTTGAAGGTAGAAATTCCACCATTAGCAAATACATTCCTTTGTTTAAATGCCAATTCTTTTAAAGTAAACTACACACGTACCTTGGAAAAAAGGTCGTCATTTAAAGAATGAACATTTTACATTTTATGCCATGGGAATGGATGTCCTGGATTTGCAGGAAAGCACTGGATACTTTAAGAGAGTGATTCTAAAAAAGTACAGAGAACTGGCTCTAAAAATTAGCTTGACTTACTACAGTGCAACTTGTCTGGCTGTTGACCTAGAAGTTCATCATCATTCAATGTTCCTTAATGAGAAAAGCCAAGATTTGGAGAAATCCCAAGAAGTATTGCTTTTAGACTCATCTACAAAGACTCTGGACAAATTTCAGTATCCCCTTTACCATGAGCTGAGGTATCCATGGGCTAGTGGAACAGGTTCACAGATGCAGCACCTTCCCTTCTCAGACCATGATGCAGGTACCCAGAGCCCAGAGTTCCTTACCCAAATGGACCCTTAGACCTTTCCCAAGGTCCCTGCAGGCTTTTCCTCTATCTCTGTGCTATCTAAAGTAGACACTACTAACAGTGTGCATTCCCTTAGTCTCAGTGTTGATGAATATACAGAACATTATGGGACTGGAAGTGGCACTACCTTGTTGAGAGCCACAGCCGAAAGGGGCCCCAGCAAACTTCCAGCTGCCAGCAAACTTCTAGCTGCCAGCAAACTTCCAGCTGCCAGCTGATGATTGGCTCACAGGGGCCCCAGCAAACTTCTAGCTGCCAACTGATTGGCTCCTCTGTGGTGATGCTCATTGGGCTGTTTCCCCGCCCTTTCAGACCACGGAGCTGCTCATTGGGGGACTTTTTCTGGCTCCGCCCATGCAACCCAGCCAATCCGCCTCAAGAGCAGGAGGAGTGGGGGAGGCTGAGAGGCTTGTGGGAAGCTGGTGGTGGCAATTGGGCTCTGAGGGTTTTACCTGAGGAGCTGTGTGGTGTGGAGTGTGTGTTCTAAAAATAAAGTTCATTTCTTTTAACAAGTGGCTCCTGAATTGTGCCCAGCCAGACTGCAGCACTACCTTATTCTGGATGAGGAACTTGATAATTATGAACTCAAACACAGCTTCCTTGTTCTACATAAAGGTATATTTGTCAAGGTAGAATGACTGAACATGTTTTATTAAGTAATTTGTTAACGTGGCTCATAAATTAAATATTTAGACAAATGGAATGTAGACCTTACATTTGCACCCTTTCCCTGGGCCCAGAAAAAATCTGTGGTGGCCCTGACTCTGAGATATGCAGTGCTGTGACAGCACTCTATGCAGTGGAGAAGTGAGCACACAGCAGTCCATCAAAAGGAGCGCATAAAAACAGAATCACAGTGCCAGAGTGCCCACAAGGGGAAAGGCGTTCAGGAAGGAGTGGTAGTAAAACTTAAGCATGACACCAAGTATGGAGATGACTTCATTACAGACAACAGATACAGGCTCCCTCTCTCTCAGCCATTTGACTTTAGAAAAGATGCTTTAAACTTTGGAAGTGCAGGTTTTTAAAATGTAAAATTGGGTAATTTTATTTTATTTATTTAATTTATTTTTATTTGTTGTTCAAAACATTACAAAGCTCATGATATATCATCTTTCATACATTTGACTCAAGTGGGTTATGAACTCCCATTATTACCCCAAATACAAATTGCAGAATCACATCGGTTATACACTCACATTTTTACATAATGGCATATTAGTGACTGTTGTATTCTGCTACCTTTCCTATCCCCTACTATCCCCCCTCCCCTCCCCTCCCATCTTCCCTCTCTACCTCATCTGCTGTTGTTAAATTCTTTAAATTAGGTAACTAAACCTGCATCAAAAAGCCATCACGAGAATACAAAAAGGAGCAAACCAAGGTCATTACTTTAAATGGGGGCACACACTAAATTGTAACTTTGCATATTTTGACTATTGACAATTTATCTTCTGAAATTCCTGAGACTTTAGGATGATACTTGAGCATGAGATAAAGCAATGGACCGGACACCTTGCTCAAAAGCATCAGATGTCTGAAGAAGTAAATCAGACTGCTATATGATATTGAGCTTGCATGGACACCTACCTATGTATGAATGGAAATGAAATGTGGGACATGTCTAAGGGGGAATAATCCACTCTGAACATTCTAAAAGGGACTGCATATCTGGGATACTCACTTTAGCCTCAGTGTTGTAAACATGATTTTTAAGTTTCACTTTGAGTTGGCCTAGATCAATCTCTCTCTGACATGACACAGAGAGACAATATTAATTTTTAATAACAAGATAATTTATAAGAAAAAGATGAGTCATTTCAGGATGAAGATTGTATACAGCTTATTAAAGAAGTAATGTGATAATAACTGTACGGTAAACTAAAAGGTATGTAGGGCACACTCTGTTAAATTTAATTCTCTTTACTAATATCTGGTTAAATTCTGGTTCATATGGGAGTGATGAAAGGAATGGATTTGTTTGGGTTTAGCCCAGAGTTCTTTACTCTTTACTCTGAGCAGACTCAGCTAATTTCCTTAGTGGGATATATCCCCAAGTGAGCCCTGTCCAGGTGGCTGGGAAGATTGCTTCCTGATTCCATGATCATTATTGTAATTGCAGAGAATTTTTCCTGCCTCTCTGACAATTCACTGAAAGTCCATATTTTAAGTAATAAAGGACCAGGTATTTTCAGGGAAAGCCTCTTACTCTAGTGGAAGCTGGAAAAGGCCAGCTGCTAGCTGTGGGTTACTAATGGACTGGGAAAGGTCCTCTCTCTGCTTTCTTGGGTCAGTGCCCTAGTTCTGTCTTGGCCTCATCTATTTGCTCTGTGTTCTGCCCAGTTAACTCCTTGTTCTTCTCGAAACTGTGGCAGTGAGAAAGCTTTTAAGATCCGTAGCGTTTTTCCCCTTTTGGGCATGTAAAGAAAAACTTTCCAATTAGGTCATAGCTGAATATTGATTCTCTATTAAGCAAAAACATAAATAGCATTTTATTTGCTGTGCAACAGCATTAAACATTGTCCCTGGCTTCTGCAGTCCAAGGTTTATGATTTTTATTATTTGTCACCCAGTAGTCACTTGGCTGCTGAAAATCTTAGGATAGTGTCTGGTGAGAAAAAAAAAGAATGGCAGGCAATCAATCACCAGGCAACAATACTGCAGCATGGCAGCGATTGACAATGTCCACCTGTATTTTAGAGACCAACCAGTAAGACCTTTCCTGGAAGATTATTAATAGCTTGAATAAAAATAGTACTAATAAATATAGAAAGCTGAAAAAGGTAGCTAATACACTAAAAGTCAAGTAGAGAAACAAAAAAACAGGTACATTAGAATGATGAGAAGAAAGTCAGCAATGTTCAATAGATAAATGTCAATGCCTGTCCTGCAGGTGGAATATCTGCCATTTGCCCAGATGCAGCACAGGGAAGTGTATTAGTCAGGTTTCTATCACTATAACAAAATACCTGAGATGACCCACTTGTAAAGAGGAATGTTTTATTTTGGCTCACAGTTTTGGAGGTTCCGGTCCATGATCAGTTGGTTCCATTGCTTTGGGCCCGTGGTGAGGCAGCACATCATGGCGAGAGCACATGCAGAGCAGAACTGCTCATTTCATGTCCAGGAATCAAAAGAGAGTATCAGGAAGGGCCTGGGGACCCAAAATCCCCTCCAGGTCACACACTGGATGATCTAAGACCTCCCATTAGGCCCCACCTCTTAAAGATTCTACCATCTCCCAATAGTGTCACTCTGGGGACAAAGCCCTTAACACACCAGCCCTTGTGGAGCATCCACTTCCAAACTGCAGCAGGGGGCATGTCTTAACAGCTGGGCATTTCCTGGGGTCAGTCTCTGCAGCACGTCTCATACAGTCTCACAAGGCCATGTGGCCTGGCAAATTGGTCAGCCTGGCCTTCACCTTCCCTTGGAGCCTCACATCCAGTGACATTCTCTGCTAACCTGCTCCCTACACAGAGGTAACAGAGAGGCAGATTTTAGCTCAATATAAAGAAGACTTTTTCTAACAGAGGTGTTCAAAAATAGAATGAACTTTCTCCAGGAACAGCCAGCTCCCAGTCCCCACCACCCCTGCAATTCAGGAGATCTAGCTAGAGGCTTAATAACCTTTTGTAAGGTAATTGGAAAGGGGAGATTGAAATAGTGTAACTAAGGAAATAGGCTTTGGAATAAAAGAAAGACTTAAGTTAAAAAACTCTCTAAATAGATTCTTTGAGTGGATGGTGGTTTCTGGAGCCGAATGGCCTAATTTCCAATCTAAGTCTGCTATTTGTAGCTGATTGACCTTACCATGTCCTTACACATCTCCTGGCCTCACTGATTACATCTGTAAAATGTGGACAAACGACCTCCCTACCAAGTACAACTCACAGCATTATGCAAGGATTAAGCGAGCCAGTTACACAAACTCTCAGAATCCTACCTGACCTGTGGAAAGCATTGCATAGATGTTAACAATTAATGTCATTATTTAACTACCTTAGCCTGTTTTCTCCATAGAAAACAGATAATATGTTTCCCATGGATTTGCTTTGAAAAAAAAGAAACTAAATTTGTAGAGTATTTAGCATGGTGCTTGACACCATGATTATTACTTTGATATAATGTTATAAATTACTAAATAGCTAAGATTTTTATAAAACTACGATTCTGTGACCAAATCACAGGCCAGATATTAAAAGACTTTCCTACGTACTCTATGGGGGCAGATACCTATAACTTGTATATGCAGCAATGAAACAAAATATTCCATCTAATTTAATATACTAATGAAGAGAGGGACAGTAGAAGAGAGAGAATAAATACTTTAATTTGAAGCTTATAAATCTCATTCCCGCTGTTCCACAAAACAACACATAGACAACTAAGAATCAAAAGAGATTTTTAGAAAAGAAGAAAAGACTGCATCATCATCATCATCATCATCATCATCATGGTTCTCATATGCAACATATTTGTTCATTCTCATCGTCATCATATTTGTGTTGGTTTTGAAAAACTATGCATTTTTCAGGTGGATGGACAGAAATTCATTTTAAAATCCCTATGTAATTTTTCAGTTACATTCTAAAAACTATGAATTCCTCCTCAGTCTAATCACCAACACTAAAATGTCAGAATCAAGACACATCTGAATTTCTTTTCTCTGTAAATAATATTTTAGAAGGTATTTCCTGACATTGTCAATTCAAATGTTTCTCTCTTTTTTCATTTTTTAATTTATATGTGACAGCAGAATGCATTACAATTCTTATTACATATATAGAGCACAATTTTTCATATCTCTGGTTGTATACAAAGTATATTCAAACCAATTCATGCTGCATTATTTAGTATCTCTCTTCTATTCTGGTATTAAAATTTTAGGGCAGAGGCTACTGTTTTCTTAGTTTTGTAGCACCTATGCAGAATTCTCCCTTTAACTGCTTTTCAAGCATTTTTTAATACATTGATTTAGTCAACATTAACTTGTCTTCACTCAGTAGGCTTTAGAGTCTGTAGAAGATAACAGGAGAGCATAAGATCTCATTGCAGTGGTCCAGGTTAATATACTCTAGTCAGGGTGGAGAAAGAAGATGGAAGTAAGGAATATATCTACAAAATAATTGATAGCACCAAAAGTTGTTTATAAGGTGGCATTTGAGGTTCAGAGATAACTCTTGACTGATGTCACCCTGAAGAGGTGCTGTCTCAAGGTGATAGCAAATGCTGATTCCTGACTAATATGCTCTGACATGTTGGGCAGGGAAACAACATGGAATCTTCTTCATCTACAAAATGATCATAATGATGCCTCCTCTCTTGGTGACAGCAAGGTTAAAGAAAGTATGACAATGTCTGTGGTATTGAAAATAGTCAATAACCATGAACCTGTTTATGTTCATTCTTTTTTTTAATTGCTTTTATTTTTTAAATACATGACAGCGGAATGCATCACAATTCTTATTACACATATAGAACACAATTTTTCATATCTCTGTATATAAAGTATGTTCACACCAATTCATGTCTTCATGAATGTACTTTGGATAATGATGTCCATCATATTCCACATCATTGCTAACCCCGCCCCCGCCCCCTCCATTCCTCTCCCACCCCTCTGCTCTATCTAGAGTTCATCTATTTGTCCCATGCTCCTCTTCCCTACCCCCACTATGAGTCGCCAACTTATATCAGAGAAAACATTTGTTTTGGGGGTATTGGCTAACTTCACTTAGCATTATCTTCTCCAACTGCATCTATTTACCTGCAAATGGCATGATTTTATTCTCTTTTCTTGATGGAATATTACACATTTTTTAATCCTTAGCAGGAAGAGTGAAGCAGGAGGCATCACTATACCCGACCTTAAAATATACTACAGAGCAATAGTAACAAAAACAGCATGGTATTGGCACCAAAACAGACTGGTAGACCAATGATACAGAATAGAGGACACAGAGAGTAGCCTACAAAATTACAATTATCTCATATTAGACAAAGGCAACAAAAATATGCATTGGAGAAAAGATAGCCTCTTCAACAAATAATGCTGGGAAAACTGGAAATCCATATGCAACAAAATAAAATTAAACCCCTATCTCTCAATATGCACAAAACTCAACTCAAAGAGGATCAAGGGCCTAGGAATTAAACCAGAGACTCTGCATCTAATAGAAGAAAAAGTAGGCCCTAATCTTCATCATGTGGGACCAGGCCCCAACTTCCTTAATAAGTCTGCTATAGCACAAGAATTAAAACCAAGAATCAATAAATGGGATGGACTCAAACTAAAAGAAACAATCTGAGAGGTGAATAGAGAGCCTATATCTTAGTTATGTTCATTCTTGACATGCAATGTGGTGAAGGTTTGAAAGAATGAATAGAATTTAGAGACACACAAGACTTTGACACCTGAGTATGTATGACATGTTGTAGGAAAGGAGTGAATAACACAAATAGAATTTTCATGCTGAAAGTGCTAAAGATTGGAGAAGTTTGCAGGGGGGGAACCATGAACAGTCAAGAAAGTAGGGATTTATATTCCAAATTTAAAAATCTAAGTAGAGATAAATGATCATTGTCATTGAGAGTTTGAAATATTTAATTTTGGGTATCCTCTTAAAAGTTTTCATGCAAAATTAGGAACATAAATGAATATTTATTTTATATGAGGAAATAAGTCACAATATGTTAAAAAGTCTTAAAATCTGACAGATTTCAAAAACATCACAAAATTCAGAAAAAAATAGCACAATAGGACAATATGGTCATGAAACAAAAAAGAACATGTGCCACTAAACTGAACGGTAATGTATTTTCAACTAAAATTCTTGGTATACTGATTTAAAAATATTCACTACTCCATCACCTTCTGATACAATGGGCTATGCAAACAAGGATAAATTGAAGAAAGACATGGAAGTCATAATTTATTTAGGTTAGAAGGTTACCTTCTTGTAATAATATAATTCCAAAGTCCATGACAGTGAGTAGCCCTCAACCTTGTACCTCTTTGGCTTCATGGAAAATTCACCCCTGCAAATGGACATAAGGAAAACCATTGGAGTGAATTATCAGAACTATTGACTTAGGAATATGCAGCTTGTGTTGTTAAACTACAAAAAAAACTGAATATGGAGAGACCACCATATAGAAGTCAAGAAAGACAGAGGTACTAGAAGGAGAATCAGCAGTCATTAGATGACAAACACAGCATGGTCAATGACAGAGAGCAGGAATCCCAGCCAACAGGGATTTTGAGCTCATGTGACTGAGGCAATGTACCTCAGAAGTTCTAGCAATGAAAAAGCTCCCGTTTGTAGGAAAGTCTATCCACATCGTATTGGCTCTGAACCTCAAAGGAGAGCACATCACATTGTTGGAGAAGAAAAATGCCCCCTTTCCAATCTGATTGACCATATCATACATGAAAACAGAATTGCTAACAATTCCAGTGCTTATGATAGTTAGATTATCAGGAAGAGACTGGGGTCCTTCTATGGCTATACAACAATCAGCATCTAAGGATACCCAACTTAACCTAGACCAGATTTTAGGAGATGCCAAAGGAAAATATACATCTAGTAAATAGAAGGGAAATCATGCTTCTTGTTATAGGGGCTCTCTACAAGTCCCCAAAGGGGAACTGTTGTAATCTGGAGCCCACCATATATAGAACTCATGTTGCTCAAGTTAGAAGATTTTTTTCCTTAAGTCTAATCCTGATTAAATTTAATGCCATCCAAACCATTATAGGGAAAGGGAAGTGGGCAGACAGCAAATGAGAAAGTGTTTTCCTGCAGTGTGTGTGATGGGCTGACTTTCCCATTTAACCATCACACTCTTTAGCAGGCAATTAGTGTTGCTCCTCTTCATGGATAAGCTACTGGCTCCCAGTCTAGCTGCTTTATCCAAGACTATGTAAGTATAAAGGCTAATGATAATGATAGATAAAACAGTAATAATGTAATCTAACTATACTAGGTCATGCAATCAATACTATAACCCTGTAGGGTAATGCTGGTTTTTATACCTCCATTTCATGGGTTAACAAACTGAAACACAGTAAAGTCTAGTAGCTTCTCTGGAGACACACAGCTCATGGGAGAGAAGGCTGGGATTTGAACCAAGGCAATTAAGTTCCAGAATATGCTATATTTACCTGTCCCAAATGTCAAATTGTGTTTCTGTTTTATGCCCTATTCCTATAAAAAGATTTCAAATTAAGACTTTCTAACGCTTCAGGTATCTTGCTCAATTCATTCTACCACCCAGATCTGCATTCCCAGATACATCATCCCTCACAAAAAAAAAAAAAAGAGTATTACTCTGTTCAAAGTGTTAAAAGGAAAAAGTTGAAAGAGGAAGACAAATTTGGAGGGATGGTGATAAGTTTATTTTTAGGAAATACAAAACAGAGATGTGTAGCCCTAAGGAGAAGAAGCCTCCAGGGATTTGTCCTAGAATTGCAGATTTGAGAGTCAGCAGCAGGAGGTAAAAGAGCTAAGAGATAGGATCTGCTGCTGTATAATTACATGATTAAAATAATGATACCTTAGAGTCACTTAGTACTTTATACTTTCAAAACACTTTTACATATATTATTATATTTAATCACTTACAATATTTTAAAATTTAAGTAATACTGAAATTGCTGCATAATATAAAAATGTTTTAATGGTTCCTATTCCAGAGATAAAAGAACAAGATAACACAGGAAGGCCAGGAAACTGGTATTATTGTACTCATATGCCAAGAAAGGTATAAAATGTTTGTGCCATTTTCTCACCTACTCCAACAGCAAATTTATGAGAGTGAATCATGTCCTCATTTTACAGATAGGAAAACTTAAGACTTAGAAAGTTTATGTAACCTGGCCAAGGTCACATAACCATCAAGTGTTTGGCCACATTCTCCCAGGTAGCCTAACTTCAGAGCTCATTTCATGACACAACACTGTAACATCCATCTTTTGCAAAGTCTTTCCACCTGTGCTAGGTCCTCATGCATCATCCAGCAGATGACTGTGCCCAAATATGTATATTGCCAGCACTGGTGCATGAGAGTATTCATTTAAGTTTTACTCTGAACACAGATCACTCACACATCCATACAAAATGAATACAATAAAGATTAGATAATCTGTGCCAATGCAACTCCCATGACAACAAAATTCCTCTTTTGCTTGCAGCCTAGCTCATCTGGTGGTAATTTCCTTCTACATGAATTTTCTTTCCTTTAGAATCAAGCTCTATGCATTCAATGATATTTATTATCTATCAAAGATTGCTGAATTAGGTTTTGTCTGTCTTTCCATCTCTCCTATATTCTTCACCATCTGCCTCTCAGGACTTTTGCTTTCCTTTAAAATTCATTATTTTGGTCCCTGACTCATGTATCTTGTCTAAGCTCAGTTCTTGGCTTGACCAAGCATGACCCTGGACCACTTTGGCTAAGAGATCTAGTGGTCAGGAAGGCCACTCAAATAAACAAAACATCATACTAGAGCCACAGAGAAAGCCCAATAGAACAATGTGAATACATCCGTTTGTTAAATACAGCTGTACCTGGGTCAACTCAAGATATTTGAAACTACTCTTCAAGCATTCCAAAGCAAGCAGTCCCAGGTAGGGGCAGGTAGCAGGGGAAAAATATTACTGACTGGTTTGAGGGCGAGCATTGTGTGCAGATCCTGGCTCCATTTCTAATACATCATGTAAGTTTGGACCATATTTTAAAATATTGAGCCTCAAGATGTCCCATTTACAACAGTGAAGATACAATGTCTGCTAAGGGTTGTTCACATGCATTAATAGACATGAAACTTTTGTTACCTGTTGAGTACTCAACGAGGCTGTTGCTTGTATTATCAAACGCTTTAGCCACTAAGAGTTTCAGGCATAAGATCTCTGAAGATTTATTAGTCTTTTCAAAATGCTACTGCAGTTGCCTGAGGAGCTAAGTGTGATATAGAATGGTGGTTCCTAAATTTACTGCATGTCAGGACTCAGTGGAGCTCTTTGAAATTCCAATGTGCATCCTTCCTTGTTTAATCAGAGTGTCTGGGAGTAGGAACTCGGTGACCATACTTTACAAAGAAACACAGGTGATTTCAGTGCGGTTCAAAAGTTTGGGAAACACTGAGATGGAGTTGCTTTCAATTTTTCCAACTCCTATTTTTTCTTTTTCTTCTTCTTCTTCTTCTTTTTTTTTTTTTTTTTTTTTGGTGCTGGGGATTGAACTTGGGAGCACTCATCACGGAGCCACATCCCCAGCCCTATTTTATTTAGAGACAGAGTCTCACAGGGTTGCTTAGCACCTTGCTTTTGTTGAGGCTAGCTTTGAACTTTCAATCCTTCTGCCTCAGCCTCCTAAATCACTGGGATTACAGGAATGCACCACCATGACTGGCCTCCAACTACTATTTCAAGGACCCAAACCTCTCCACACATACCCCAGCCTCCACCAGGGAAGGGCAGGGACCCATCTTCCCTGTCTGGTTTTGCCTTCTCTTTGGTACATAGACTCCATCATTGGAAGTCCTAGTGAATGCTTCTTTGATAAAATGGCAAAGACAAAAGAGGAGAGAATATTAAGAAAGAATCAGATGGGTAGGTTGTGGAGACCCCAGAAATATAAGGCATGAAGAATTCATGGTTTTTGAGGCTTCAAGCTGGTAAGAGCAGTCAACCAAATGCTGGTTAGTCCCTCTTTTGAACCACAGCTCTTTCAAAATCCCCAGGATGATCTCACTCCCACTTTGCTTCAGATAATGGGCTAAGGTAGCATTCCTCCCAGGAAAAATGCTGAGTATTTCAACCCAAAGCAGTGCCTCCTCTCAAATGAATTAATGATTAGGAGAGATAAGAGATGCCTGAGAGGGTAATCCTGCGGTGATAGAAAACTGGTAAGAGTTATTTATGATCTATCCCTTCCGTTGGTGCCAGCAGCTGCTTCTCTGGTTAGAACTAAGGCTAAGCCTGTGTGTGCTATGCCTCAAAGTGGGTACTAAAAGGCTGACACAGAAAGTGATTCTTGTACTTGACCATGGGGTCTCCTCTTGTTCATCACGGACTAATGACTCCAACCCTTGTTCTCTAGCATTCTCTCTTTTCCCTCTTCCCAAAGATGTGGGGCCACTTGACCTCTCTGCTGCTTTGGGGGAAATATGTTAGAAAGGCATAGAAAACCTCACAGAAGTAGTGAACCTGACCTTCAAGGCTGTGGCCCACACGTCAGGAGTCCAGATGCTCTCAGAGCCACAGAAGCTGTATACTTTCTGGACTCTAATTCATTGGCATTTAAAAAAGAAATGATTCTTCAAGAAAGGTGGATCCCTGATCCAGGCTCTCCCATAAGCCACTGGTATAGAGCAAGACAGGAGATGATATTGTTTAGTCATTTCTTCACACATTGGGGGCAGTGCTGGTGCCATTCTCCCTGTGATGAAGAATGCTTGGGCTAGACCCAAGGGTGGGATCAAGCTCTGCTGCTGACTAGCCCAAGTGATCTGGAGCTGTTATAAGATAAACTTTGGCACATTAAAATATTAAAGAGCTTATTGAAGCTGACAGCAATTCATGAATCAGGGAGCTCCAAAGTATTTCTCATTTCCCACAAAGGGAATGAGGGGAAGCTTTTAAAGGGAGAGTGAGTGCAGAAGGGCAAAGAAATTACCAAATGGATTAAAGATTCAACAATACCTTCTTTGGATTATCCTGGTGAGATGTTGAAGGCAATTTGACTAGGTGCCCACTTACTCATCTGTAATTGGCTAAGCTTAAGTTTTATTTTTTTCTAAATTCTGAGTTAGGTTTCAGGCTTGGTTATCTACTCAAGGCATCAGGATCACCTCGGTTTAATGGCTTCCCATTTAATTATTTCCACAAAGCATTGTCTCTCTGTACATCAACTTCTGATTTGTAAATGGGATAATAAACTTCTGGTGGTTATGATTAATATTTGTAAAGTACTTAAATAATTTCTGGCATATAATAAGCATATTTTGCTTATTTGTAATTATTATCCCAAAATTCTCAATAACTTTTTTGCTGTCATTGCCCATTGGCAGCAGCTGCATTCAGGACTATGAATTTATCCTGAAATTTCTTTTCTGGTTTTCTGTGAGTCAGATCTGCTTCTCCTTTCTCTGATTTCTCACCTTCTCCAAGTTTTTTTCCTTCTGTTTCTCATTATTCAATCATCTTGGATCATCCCAATGTCCTGGTCATAGCTGCCTTTCTTTTAATCTCTCCAAATTCCCTTTGAACAACTTTAGTTTCTTCCTGTAGTTCCTTCTCTCATGAATAGAAAAATGATTCAAATAGGCTTTGAGATCTGGCCTTTGGGTTGGAACTTGTCCATTGATTCAGTGGCTGATCAGCTTTGCATCAGGAGATTTTGGACTTTGCTACTTACTAGCGAATGTTGACATAATTAGCAAATGATAGCAATGTAGTAGGGACATATTCTGAGAAGGGCACCTTTGAACAATTTCATCATTGTACAAACATCATAGACTGTACCGACACAAACCTAAATGGCATACCCGTCTAAATACTCGAGCTGTGTGGCATAGCCTATTGCTCTTAGGGCCATAAAAAACCAAAAAGGCTTCTGCCAGCATAGCGCAACATATGTTTTATTGCAAATTGTTTCCTTTTTTATAAATCAAGGATTATACACTAAGATAACAATAAGAATTACTGTAAATATATAAATGGATAGTTATTATCACTATCAAATATGATATACTGTATGCTAATTGTATGTGCTAAACTTTTATACAGCTGACAGCATAGTAGCTTTATTATTCCAGCAGCCCTGCAAGCACATGAACAATGTGCTGTATTCTAACATTACCATGACTTCCATGACATATGAGGTAGGTATTCTTCAGTTTTATTATAATCTCATGGGACCACTATTATATTTGTGGTCCATCATCAATCAAAATGTCATTATATAATGCATGATTATTCTTAAATTTTCTAAGTCTTAGTTTTACTCTTAATAAAATAGGGGCAATAAAAATAATTTCTACTTCATAAAGTAATTGTAAGAATTGAATAGATTTTTTTTTTGTGTGTGTGTGTGTGTAAAATGCTTAGCAAAGTGCCTGCAGTATAGACTGTGTTCTAACCATTCTATTGGACCTCTTTAAACTAAGATGGCTAAGCCTTCCACACAAATTAACTAAATTAACTCCTCTTCTAAATCTCTCCTTATCATTAATAGAACTGTCACATTCTTAGTCAACTGTTTTCATAGAATTGAGTCTTCCTTAATTCTATGCTTTTTTTTTTCACTCTATATCTGAACATCTGATGGGTCAGCAAATTTTGTTGATCTGTTATTCAGGTTCCTGCTAAATTTAACTTTGAATGTGCTTAATTTTTCTAATAGGTTTTAAGCCTCTCCCTCCTTTTATTTTATTTTTTTAAATTCTGACTTCTAAGCTACTTTTAATTTGCAATTTCAGATGATAATTCCAGTTCTTTGATGGCATAATAAGAACAAATTTCCAAAAAGTGACTCGAAGACATACCTGGGATTTAGAATGCACTCAGTGGGAACTCCTGCATCCAAATTCAGCACCCACTCCATCCGCATGCCGTGGAGGGCACTGTAACATCCTTTGAGTCACAGGGTCTCTCAGTTCTGACTATCTGGTTTCCTCACTCATGCTCTATGAATAGCTTTCACTTCAAATTCAGACTCCATGTGGAATTCTGCATATTCATCCAGTCTGGGTCGATTTCCCAAACTTCTCCTATAAAAAGCAAAGCAACAAGGAGAATTCAGAAGGAGTTCTCCATATAAAGCTGCCCTATAAAGCCACTGATAATTCTGTGATCAGCTTTTTCTCTCCAGCTTCTTCCATTTTTTTTTTTTCCAGTGAACTTTCAATATACACGGAGGTACTTACGTTTTTAAATAACCATCTTATGATCTGCTCCCTCTGCCCTTAGTAAGTTGTCATCCCACATCTGTGTCCTCCTCTGGACATCTGCCACCCTCCCCCATTGTACTTTAAAGGCCACCTGCTTTGGGGAAGCTTGCCCTGGAGACCAGTTCTGGTAAGATCTCTTCCCTAGAGATTCTCCTCCAGATCATCCTTTCAGTACTTCACACATTGTGATGTGGTTGGGTTGGTGAAATTTGGACATACCTTTTTAAACCACCTCTTAATTACAAAATCTTCAAGGAATAAAACTTCATCATTGTATGGTCCAATAGTTAGCACACACAGCTTGGCTTGAAGTATCCGATAAAATGTGAGAAAAATAGAACTTATTTTTCCTGGCATGTAACAAGAAAAACGTGGCCCATTGATAATGTTTTGGGCTTTCAAAATGAACACAAAGGTTTTCTTGAATTTGAAGGCTCTACAAGCCAGTGAATTACTGAATGCAAACTATAACTGTCATCTTTTTCTGACATTCTGACTCACTGAAGCTGTATCATCCAAGTCTAAAGAGCTGGCAAGTCTTCTGTTTTTTTATTTTTTTCTAGGCTACACAAAATGAATAGCCACTATATTTTTATTTGATTGTGTTTGGTCCTTAAATTACCCGCAAGCTATTTTTGTGGGCAGTGAGCCTCACTTCCCAGTACACTGCTTATCAAAACACCAGCTCATTTATGTATGTGGAACACTAAACTTATTTTACTCCTTGCTGTCTTTTATATTCAAATATATCTCAAATATGAGTGAATACTTGAGAAAAAGACTTTATGATAAAATGTCTTTCATCAGGTGTAAAATAAGGCTGTGTCAAACTTCTGGATGTAATGTCAAAACAACAAAGATATTAGACATAAGCCACATATCCTTCAATATTTGCTCTTTTTTAATAATTTTTTTTTAGTTGTTGATAGACATTTATTTATACATGGTGCTGAGAATCGAGCCCAGTGCCTCACACATGCCAGGCAAGTGCACTACCACTGAGCCCCAGCCCCAGCCCCAGCAATGTTTGCTCTTATTTTTCCTGAAGATGTATGGTATTCTTTAAGATAAATTTTATTTCATGACTTGTGATCTTTGGATTGATTTATTTTGACCTAAAATGCAGAGGACTGGAAAGCAAAGCTGTCTGTATTCATACTCCAACAGCTGTTTTATTTGTTTTTACCAAATGCAAATCGACATAAAATAACTTAAAACCACAGATTTCTAGAGCAACTGGAACTGAATTTATTCCCCTTTGGAAGCAACTAAAATAAATAAAAATATGTGAATCAATAGATCTCAGACATTAGTCAACAGATGGTGAAGAATAGTGATCTTTGAGAAAGAAAGAAAAGAAATAAGATAAGACCTATGAGAGCCACAGTATGTTAACTGGAGAATTATCAGACAAGATTGTCGAGAGGGGATTAGGGTTCTCCAGAGAAACAGAACCAATACATGGCTGAGGATAGATAGATAGACTGCAGATAAAAGATGAGTGATTCGTCTTATGGGAATTGGTTCATGTGATTATGGAGGCTGAAAAGTCAACTACCTGTCATCTACAAACTGGGGGACAAGGAAAGTTGATGGTATAATTCATACTGAGTCTGAATTCCTGAGAGCTAGGGGAACCCCTAGAATAACTCCCAATCTGTGTCTGAAAGCCTGAGAACCAGGGAAACTGTTGGTGTATGTCCTGGAGTAAAAATCCCAAGAACCAAGAACTCTCATGTCCAAGGGCTGAAGATGATGGATGCTCCAGTTCAATAGTGAACAAATACGCCATTCATCCACTTTTTTCTTCTATTTGGCCCTCAATGGATTGGATAATGCCCACTCACATTGGTGAAGGTGAACTTTACTGCATCCACTGATTCAAATGGTAATCTCATCTGGAAGCACCTTCACAGATACTCAGAAATAATGTTTTGCTTGCTATCTGGGAATCTTTTAGGCCAGTGAAGTTGACACATACAATTAACCATCTCAGAGGGAGAATCAAAATGGAGTGTGAGGTTTTCCTGAGTAAAAGAGACTAAGTTTGGAGTTCAGGAAGCCAAGGCAACTAGGATTTGTGGGGAAGAAAAAAATCCTCAAGAGCCCTCCTGAGAGGGCTTCCCTAGGTCAATAGTTGAGTGCTCAGTGCATGCATGTGAAAACAACCAACAAAACTGAGCAAAGAACCATCAGAAATTTGTGGGCAGAATAATCCTCAGAGCTCACACAAGGCTAGAAATAGTTTTGTTTTTACCAACCAGAATGGAAACATCTCCTAATACATATGCATCAAGCAAAGTCTTCAAAAGTCTACACTGTAGAAGTAGTATAAATTAGCCATGTAATAAAAGGCTGTTCTATCCTAAACTCAAATGTTGGAAAGCAAGCATCAAATGGATAAAACAAGTGACAATTTTATTCCAGAGCAAAGCTCCAAAATATTTAAGGAATTTAAAAAAAGAAGAAGAAGCCAGCATCCGACATAAAATTCACAATGTCTGGCATCCTGTAAAAAAATCTCTCAGGCATGGAAGAAGCTGTAAAATATGACCTGTAATGAAGAGGAAAATCAATCAATAGAAATAAAAGAACTAGAGCAGCCATTAAAAACCAAAGATTTGCATGGTAAATAAGGCAGTAAAGAGGTAAATTAGAATAAATACTCAATTCTTCAAGCAGATGGTGGTATAAGTGTGTAAAGTTAACAAATAATAGATTGAACAAACAAAAAGAAAAAAGAATATGGCAGATTTATACCTAACCATATCAAAACAACAGTGGTCTGTTTTCGTAATGTCCTAGCATAAAGACCATTTATATGTGAACCACATGTGAAAGGTCTTTAATAATAAACTGACCAGAAACCTGGTCATTGTGGTCATTTTATTTACTGGAATTTCTTTTTTCTATGAAAAATGTAACGTGATGTTTGCTCATGAACCATCCTTCAGAAAGAGTTTGTTTGTAGCTGTTGTTGTTTGCTATTTTAAAGCTCTCTTTGTGTATGGAAAAGACCACTTAGGAAGAAATAAGACTGTAAAATTCACATACACTGAGAATATCACATGACTGAATGCAGAGCATAACACGTAAGCTATTTTTTCTCGCATTTTAACTATGAGGGGGATATAGTGAGGGAGGATTGAACTAAGTTTATCCTCCTTTATATCACTGTCACATATTTGGTGAGCACCAGTGCATAACATATTTGTTTGGGCTTTGATTTGACATTGAAGAACACAAACATTTACACATTTATCACTGTCTTTGTAAAATCTAACTAAAGAGAGGAAAAGGGTATCTCTTGGTTGGGTTTGATGAAAGGCAAGGATACATTTGTGTGTTCCACCATTTATGCCAGACTTTAAGTTCATTTTTTTTTTTTTTGAAACATCTTCCCTTTCCATAGGAATTCTATGACTTTGGAGATTGGAAGTAAAATAAAAATCTACTATGTCTTATGTTATTCGCCTGTAAAAAGAGGATAATAACAATTTACAATGTTAATGCATCCAGTCTAAACCACTCAAAATCATTTCATACGCTGTGAAGGAACAAGAAGGTAATTTAGCGATAGACATACCATGCTGCTCACTAGTCCTATGATCTGGACAATTTATTTAAACTGCCTGAGTCTCAATATATATCTTTTAAAAGCAGTAGCACTGGCACAATTGCAGATTCAGTGAGGTCATGAAAGTAAAGGCCCTTTCATTTAGTCCTGGTCACTCACTAGGTGACTAACAAGCGCCAGTCCTCTTTCCTTCCCTTCCTACATCATTTTTGCCTCAATTTATTAAAATAATTTAAAACTTTTATCTAGTAATGTGCAGGTTCACAGCTTTATTAGATAGATATTTGGAAAATTAAATTTGGTAGTTTACTGTTTGAAATGGCAGACTGACACATAGGTATGAAAATACCATTGAAAGTAGAGTGAGAAAGTACTAAGTGGAATAACTCCTCATAAGAAAGGGGATAATGAGTACCTCGGGATGACGTTAATGTATAAACCAGAATGGAGGAGGAAAAAAAATCCCCAAAGAAGGCTATATTGGAAGTAGGAGCCGTTTCCTAGTAGGACCCTAGGAAGATCTTAGGCTCAGAATCATCAGGCAAGGAAAGCAAAAAGTGTTGTAGGATAATAACTTGAGTAATTAATTTAAAAACTGTCCCTATGAAAACTAAATCAATTGATATCTTTTAATTCAAAGATACTTACATATATCAAGAATTGGCTGCCTCCAGAGCTAATATTCCACAGGAATATCGTCTCCAATGAATTTGAATGACCTATTTGTATAAGGTTAGTATTCCTAACAGGATATGTTTGCTCAACAATAAAAAGCACTTTTATTTCTGTAGAAGGGAAGTATGGTTTGCTCACCCACTTCCCACCTGTACACCAAAAAAAAAACAAACCTAAAAACTAGCCTGCCCTCCCCAGACACCCAGGACCTATCGTCATTGCACTTTGGTTAGATTATTTTAAAATAAGAATCAGACATTGGTTTTGTAAGAAGCTTAGATCAAGTTGCCAATTATCTATGGGTCATTCATCTCCTCATTTACTCACAAACGTGGTAGAAAATTAAAGACAACAAGGCACTTCAGGAAAGGCTTACTATAGGAGTACCAAAATGAGCACACAGATCAGCTGATCAAAAGGAAAATATGCATAGATTCAGTAAACTTTTTATTCCCAGTTTTATTTTCATGGAGAATTGCAAAGGTATTAATCTTTATTGCAAGGACAACTATGAAAATAGAGCATTTGGAAGGCATAGAAAACACTTAAAAATTGTAATTGACAAAACAAAAATAAAAGAGAAATAAGCTGAAGAAAACTCATAGAACTTACAGTCAGTAGAATACTATCTCATGATCTGAGCAATTTTTTAAACTGTAATTCATTTAATTTCCAAGTAAATTAAAAGTCAAAATAGAAGAAGTTAGAAGTTTTGTACCTGTTAATAATTTCACCTTTTTTGTGATTCAAAGGCAGAAATATTTCAGTTAGGACTAGAGAACATGGATTGAAAAAATGGAGAAGGAATAAGAAAATTTACTGGAACTGGAAAATAAAGAAGCCTTTGAATGAAATATCTAGAGACTGATATCTAGATTTAAATATCTAGAGGTTGATATCTAGAGATATTTTATGGAATTTTGGAACACTAAAGATCCTGAAACTTACCTGAAAGAATAAGATTTTAAAAGTCTCAATTAGCAAAGAAATAATAATTAAATTGGTACCTAATCTTTGATCAAAAGCCCCAGATACTGAAATGGTAATTCCCAGTTGTGGAAAAAGAATGTCTCAATCATACATATAAAGCCTGTATCAGGCAGAATAGTCGCAGCAGTGCTGAGGTAACAAATAACTCCCACATACTTAAGTTACATATCCTTTGTGGGTGGCTGTGTCTCTACCCTAAGACTCAGGTCCCTTCCTAGAATATGGCTGTCTTGGTGGTAGAGGAAAACAATGTAACAAAGACTGAAAGACAAAAGTCTTATTCATCAAATATTGTGATTAAAGCTGGAAGATTACAGTTATGTCATAAAGAATGTATAATTTCCTCTAGCCAATAGAATAGAGATGTGATTAGAAACTTTTAGGAAGACATGTCTACCCAAGAAGGTGATGCTGAAAATATAAAGAAAAACAAAATTTCATGCATCAAAAATTGATAGAGAAAAGCAGAATTATTTTGACAGATGTTAGGAACATTCTCTTTTCAGTAGCATATTTAATATTATGTCAAATGACTTTTCTTTCTGTGAGTTTAAGCACATTACTTGGTTCTAAAAGAAGACGTATTTACATGATAAAAATAATATTAATCCAATTTATTGGTGTTCAGACTTTTAGAACCTCAAACTATTGAGCTATCTGAATTAATTATGGTTTTAAATCAGAAAGTATATATCATAAGTCTTGATACATGAGAAGACAGGATGAAAGAAAAGTAGGTTGGTGAAGGGATATAAATTTCCTTCTCATTTTTAGTTTTAAAGTTGATGGAACAAAAATATTGGCCCAGATTTTATATATATATATATTTACTATATAAGGGATTTTTGTAGAAGAACTAAAATAATAACTCTTATAACTCACAATGAAGGGAAATATTTGATAGGTGGTAGAATTAGTGAGCTGAATTTTAGTTCTCACATGCATCTAAAGTCATTAAATCAAGCAATGGATTCATATCAATATTGTTAAATTGGTTACCTGGGAGATAGCTGGAAATGCCAACATCATAATAGCTTTTAATACCATATGTGCAGATATTATTTTCATAATAAAAATGTTGATCAAATTAGAACAAATGTATGATAGGATTAGATAATTTCAATGTAGAAAGTGATTACAAGCTATCATTAACAACCTGTATCTGGTAAAGTTATTTCAGGATTTAATGAGATAGTGAATTGAGAAATGATAGGCACATAATATATAACAGAAGTACAAAATTCTGTTTTTTTCTCCTAATTTATAGAAAGTACCCTGATTTTTTTCCAAAGCTCAGTTATACTGCTTTATTACAAGAAGATTTACTTCCTCACAGGTCCCAGAGAAAATCACACTGCTTTTGTTCTTCATGTCTTAGTTCTATTTTTCTGAATCACTGACAATTTGATCTAGAATATACTCCTTGTCAAATGTTCCCTTTCACTCAACCATGAGATAATTTTGAAAGAGCCATGTGCTAGGGGCTGGTGACAGTATCATCCATACAGGTGGCTACCAGGGATACATTGCCTCTGAGGAGCTTACAAATGATCAGGGAGGAGGCAATTTCAGAATACTATGGTAACTTCTAGCACAGAGTTATGTGAAGATACCTTAACAACGCAGAAGAGGGTTTTCTAGATCTAGTCATGCTGGGTTTGAGAGGCCCAGAGAAAGTGACACTTGAGTTGCTCATTACAGGCAAGAAAATTGTGACCAAAACAGTTTGTAGATTTGGGTGCTGCTTTGTAGGCTAAAGTGGCACATGTCTATAATCCCAGTGGCTTGGGAGGCTGAGACAGGAGTATCAAAAGATCAAAGCCAGCCTCAGCTAAACAACTAAGTGAGACCTTGTCTCTAAATAAAATACAAAATAGGACTGGGGATGTGGCTCAGTATTTGAGTGCCCCTGAGTTCAACCCCCATTACCCCACCACCGCACACAGAATTATCATGGAGGTATCAAACAAGAACGGAATTTTGGGTAACATTAAGTAGTTGACATGCCTAAATCTAGAAATTTCAGGTGAGGAAATATGAGAGAAGATTACACCAGAGTTGCAAATATTGGTGGCAGAGTTTATTCTGAAGCTTTGTTCTAAAGCTGTTGTTTCCTGAAGCAGCCATTGCAAGCTAGTGCCCAATGACAGTTTCTCCCTAAGTGTCTTTATGGCACATGTTCAGGGTCTTACCAGTATTGTCCTACACTCTCCAAATTGTTGTGCACATGTCTATTTTTTTCCTTGGAAAGACCCCCATAACCCAGGACACAAAGATTTTAGTTTATTTGTATCTTACATAGACAATAGAACAATCCTTGATATATCATGGTGCTAGTTATACATAGTTATACAGAGTTGTTACATTAAAATGTTTAGAAACATATTTAATAAATACAATGTGATAAGTCTGTGATAATCTACTTCATAGGATATTGGCAAAAGGAATAAATACACTGTCATTGTAGATGTATTTATTTCTGTCACATGAATTTTTGCACATCTGATTCTAGAATTTTTCTCTTTTGGAGATGCTGACACTGAATAAGAAAGATAAATGAAATGCTACAGTACTTCTCAAATTATTTTTATATTCTAAACTTTCCCTCAGTTCAAAGCAGAAAGCTTTCATCAGAATGTGTCTACATATTCAAGAATAACATCACCATGAAGTGAATGTTAAAAATAACTTTTTGTTCTCTTGTCAATCCAGACTGCCAAAGTATTGTGGCATTTTTAGCAGTCTAGATTCTCATTTTCAAATGAAGGTTTGATTTGTGTTCTAAGTTCTGTGCTGTATATCAGACAGACACCTCATTAAAGCTTTGGTTTATTAAAATAGAGGAGATGGCAACTCCCAGCCTTTGCTTCTATGGTGTGCCTATCTATAGCACACACAATAAACAAGATTCGAATGATGCAGAGTAGGAAATAAGTAATTTGTGAAATGAATTAGAATGAACCGAGAAGTTAGGAAATAAATCCCAATTTGCAGAAGGCCAGAATATATTGGATATAATCAAAAGGGCACTGCAGGGAAGTACCGTACTATTGCCAAATAATGTGAAGCACTGAGTTTCCTGAAGGAGCAAGCAATGTATAATTTTATTAATTTTAATTTAATTCTTAAAAATGTTCTCTTTTTATACTGGGATAAATGAAATTTTTGCACTCTTCTTACGCAAAACAACTTCTCTCCGTGTTTCCATTTCTGTCATCCAGAACTTGTTGCTGGCACATAATAAACACTCAATGAATAGTTGATCAGAATTGAACTTCTTAGCTCATCATCTGAGAAACAGGACAGAAAGGCCGTGTCCCCTGTCTATCACATTCATAAGCTGAACTATAGTGGGTCTTTGACGATGCACAACATTAACTCTTCCCTCTCAATTTTCTTCCAAGGAAACAATCATCTGTCCATTTATTGCAGTGATAAATTTTTCACCAACAGACTGTTTTGTAGTGTTTCTCTACTCAACTATCTTTTTTTGAAATATATCTCTCTATATTTTTAGTTCTAGATGGACACAATACCTTTATGCTGTTTATTTTTATGTGGTGCTGGGATCGAAGCCAGTGCCACACGCATGCTCAGCAAGAGATCACACTCCCGGCCAAACTCTCTCTCTCTCTCTCTTTTTTTAATCCTCTGACATTTACATCTGTGGGACTCCCAGCAGAAAATCTAACCCTCTATTTCTTTGAGAAAACAAATGCTACCAGAAGGAAATTATTCTAATGAGTTTCTATGAAAACCTTACATCTCTATGTCCTTCAATACCTCCATATTGCCTGGCCTCAAAATGAAAGATACATCCCTCCTACCTTTTAAGTCCTGACTTCCTTCTGCTATGCTGGAACCCCTTCAGAACTCTCATCCTTTTGATTATCTTCATTCTTTGTGGTACTTTCAGCATCTTTTTCTCTTCCAGCGTATGCATGCTAGCTTTTCAGTAGGGTCCAGAATTCTATGTTTAAATACAATAAATCATACTTTATCTTACTTTCACTTCTGGCTACTATATTCATTGTGTTCATCTTCACAATCAATGTTTCTGGAAAAAAAATTGTGTATCTTTACTCTCTTCTGTGTTTTTTTTTTTTTTTTTTTTTTTAACTTTTCCATATGTCTCAACCCCTGTTAGACTACCTTGCACTGCATGGAAACTACTTTTATGTCATATATAAATAACTTCCTGGGGCTGGGGATGTGGCTCAAGCGGTAGCGCGCTCGCCTGCCATGCGTGCAGCCCAGGTTCGATCCTCAGCACCACATACAGACAAAGATGTTGTGTCCGCCGAAAACTAAAAAATAAATATTAAAATTCTCTCTCTCTCTCTCTCTCTCTCTCTCTCTCTCTCTCTCTCTCTCTTAAAAAAATAAATTAAATTAAATAAATAACTTCCTTGCTTATAGTATTTGGTGACTCTACAGCTTTCATCCTTAAAAACTGCACCTGAAACTTTGACATTTAAAAGTAAAAGAATGGGCATGTTGGTGCACACCTGTAATGCCAGTGGCTTAGGAGGATGGCAATTTGAGGCCAGCCTCAGCAACTTAGCGAGGCGCTAAGCAACTTACTAAGACTTTGTCTCAAAATGAGAAATAAAAAAGGGCTAGGGATGGGGTTCAGTGGTTAAGTTACCCTGGGTTTAAACTCCAGTACAAAAAAAAAAAAAAGTAAAAGAACTTAACAAAACAGAGCCTTGATTGTGTGTCCTCAGAAAGGCATGCCCCTGGCAGGCATCTAGGAACTTGGATTTGGGATGGTTTCCCCACAAATCCCAGAAATGATCATTGAAATCAGGATTATAAAGAGATATTTGTACTTCCATGTTCATTGCAGCACTCCTTATAATAGCCAAGTTATAATAGCCAAGTTATGAGGTTACTTAAATGTTCATTAACAGAAAAATGGATAAATAAAATATGGTATATACAAACAAAGGGATATTATTAGGCCTTAAACAAAAAGGAATTATGCCATCTGATATATGAATGTACCTGGAGGATGTTATGCTAGGTAACTTAAGTGATGCAGGGAAGGGCACTACAGGATTTTCCATATATGAGGTGCCCAAAGTAATTGAAATATAGAATGGTGGTTACCAGAGGCCGGGGGTAGGAAAATGAAGACTAGTTGTTCAATAGACAGTTACAGTTATGCAAGATGAATTAGCTCTAGAAGTTGGCCCACAACATCATGCCTATAGCCAGCAATATTTTATCATGCACTGTATTGGTCTATTTCCTATTGCTATAGCAATACACCTGGGGAGTGGTACTTATAAAGAAGAGAGATAAAGGAAAGTCAGAAAAGCAGGAAGAAAAGCAGGAAAAAGTGTTCCCAGAGGTGGAGAGAATTTAAGAGTTTTGGAGGCTTAAAGTCAAAATAGCATAGTGCCAGCTCTGGCCAGTGTTCCCAGCTGCATCATCTCACAGAGGTTGGGAGCTCCTGTGTCAGAGGCAGATCACATTATAATGTATAGGAAGCCAGAGTGAGAGGAGGGGCCAGTAATGCCCCCCCCCCCATGCCCTACTTCTTGAAGTCCTCATCACATCTTAAATCATCATACTGAGGACTAAGCCTCCAACATGTGTCCCTTGGGGGACAAATCACATCTAAAATACAGAGTACACTTAAACATTTAGTTGTTAAAGGAGTAAATCTCATGCTAAATGTTCTTACCATAAAAACAAACAGCAACAACAAAACACAAAAGGACACAAGGACATTTTTTGAGGCAATGGATGTCTGTTACCTTAATTGCAGTGCATATGTCCAAACTCTACTATATTCTGTGCATTCAACATATGCAGTTTTTTATATATCAAATAAAGGTCAATAAGACTGGCTCAAGAATAAAAGGTTAACTATACAAACCACTTTGTGCACAACATGCTTTATGCTGGATACCATATTTCCTTCAGGGAATCTGGCATTTTCAAACATTCCAGGAATTGGGTTTCTGTATGACAAACACCCTATAAAAAAAAAGAGAGAGAGAGAGTTTCTCACATGCTTTCTGGGCAGGTTTCCAACATGTCACACATGTTGCTACAACTTGTTGCAGGGGGAAATTAACTGTGTTCTGTGTGACTGGCACTCCTGGGGGAGGACCCTGGAAAGTTTGCACTTGCTTTTCTCTGGACTTATCCCATCTCCTGACCATTGGCTGGTTTTGCTTCATATCCTTTCCTATCACACAGTGAGTCAGTCATAAGTGCAAGTACATGCTGAGTCCTTTGAGTCCTTACAGAAGAGCCCTTCTAGAAGGGAGTGGTCTGGAGACATGTCTTAAGACAGCCACTCTCAAAAACTCCACCTCCAAGAACACTTTCTCAGTTTTCATGCCAATGATTCCCCAAATGATTGTGTGTCTCTGAGTATCTCCCCTGACATAAATATTTCATCCATATGTTCATATTTAATTGTCAACAAACATCTCCAAGTTGATGGCTCTCAGATTTCTCAAACATAACAGTTCCAATACCATACCCTAGATTCCCTTCTCCAAATCCCAAGACTTTCCCACCTCAGCAGTGGCACCACTTCCCATGTCCAGACCACCTGCAGGTTTTAATGGTGAAACCTTTAAACATTTCTGAGATCATTACCCTCTCCGACCCATGAGCACTACTCACTTCAGGCACCGTCATGATCCTAGTATATGTGTGTGTTTGCATTTATGTTCTCAATCCATAATCTTATTCTGAACTGAATTGTGTCTACCCCCTGTTCAGACATTGAAGCCCTAATCCCCATTGTGACTAGATTTGGAGATGGTGCTTTTAAGGAGATAATCAAGGTTAAATGAAATTTGATAGGACTAGTCTGCTTATAAGAAAGAGAAGAGACACCAGTTCCACCTCCCCCCTGTCCCCAGCCCATCTTGGGCTCCCAAAGAAAGGCCATGTGAGAATGTGGCCAACTATGAGCCAAGGAAAGAGGCCTCACAGGATCCCAGTCCTTCTGGCCTCTTGATCTTGAGCTTTCAGCCCTTACAATAGCTCCTAGGAAATAAATGTGTATCTTTTAAGCCAGTCAGTCTGTGTGGAGTCTTGCTATGGCAGTTCAAACTGACTAATGCAAATCTATTCTCCACACAGATTATTAAAAGAATCTTCAGAGACATAAAGCATAAAGATAATATAGTGGGTCATGTTACTTTATGCTTAAATTTTCAACAGCTTCTTAGTGCTAGTCAAATAAAACCTAAACTCCTTACTATTGCCTGCAAAGCCGCTGCCTGACCTGATGCACCTTCAACTTCACCTTGAACTATCTTTTTCCTTCATATCTCAATTGCTCTATCTGTATCATTTCTGCAAACATCTCAAGATAATTCTCTGGGCCTTCCTTTGCCTAGAATCTTCACCTACTCCTCACATGACTGCTGCCTTCTAATCCTTCATTTACTATTGGCATAAATTACCCTGATTCAGAGAAACTTCTCATGCCACCTTATCTAGATGAGTTAGATGCTATTATCCTCTGTTTCTAGAAGCAGGCTATTTCCTTCATTGTACCAATAAGTTATGTCACATATTTGTTTGTTTGCTCTACTTATTTATTGTCCATTCTTCTACTTTCTCTATAAGGTTTACACGCAGGAACGATGTCTACTTTGTTCTCTAATAGAAAGCTAAATCCTGCCGCAGTACCTGCCACATAAATGAAGCTTAATATATATTTGTTAAATAAGAAGGTGGACAGGTGGGTGAAGAAACTTCAAACAGAAAATCCAAATCTCTTAAAACATTTACAAGACCTTCCACAATCTTACTTGGGTGACCAATCAATGCATGACTGAACCACATGATCTTGGAGATGGAATTTGATTCTTCTACCTAAGAGTACATTGATCCTATCTTAGAAACATGAACTGATATGATGTTTTTGAGTACCTATTTATGCTAGTTTCCCTGCCTGATCCATCACCCCTATTTCCCCTCACTTCACCATTGTAGGCAAACAATACTGAACATATTGTATTCCACCAAGGTCAGTATTTCCCCTGCTCTTCCCTTGTCCTTTAAACAGTCTCTCTAGCTCTTTTCACTTGGCTAATCCCATTGGTAGCTATAGTCGATTTAAACATCAGTTTTGAAAGGAAGACTGTCTTTGGCCCCTAGGTTATTCAGGTCCCATTTCAAACTTCTTCTAGCTTCCCAACCCTCCCATCTTTCCTCACATTGTCAATATTTCTTGCTTTACTATCTTCCCTTCCATTACAGTAGCAGGTGTATGACATAATGTACTATGCCCGATTGTATCTTTAGGATCTAATACGTTGGCTAAGAAAAAAAAAAAAAAACCTGTTAATTTAGACTGAAATTCTCAAAGTTTGTAAAGATCAGATTCCTACTTCAGCACTTTCTGGCTCAACCAACTATAAACTGGTGGTTGTTACTATGGAGATTCTATTTACCAAAGCAACTTCAGAACTAATAAGTTTTAAAAAATGTGCCTTTATAAAATGCTCCGTGACATTTTGTGATAGAAGAAGGCTTCATACAAAAATGCCTGATTTTCTACCCTCATTTAATCCCTCTACAAGGCAATGGTTTCACTTCATATCCAGCGATCCTTTTGCAGTCAAGAGATTTTATGAATACTTAAATTGGTATAAAATACGAGCATCCTCATTTTGCAATTAATTTCCTGCTTCCTTAAATAGGAGTTAAGTTAGCCCAGTACTTTCTTGAGAAATTAAGCTTATGCAATCAATGGATTTTTACATGTTTGCAGGGTTAAGTAAAATTAGCTATTATGCTTGTCCAAGGAGAAGCATTTGACTAGTAAACCCAGGGGTGCTTTGAGTCACTGGGCTGGCTAAAGGTGCAACCTTCAAGAACAAAGTCAAGAGGCAAAGACCTTGGTTACTGGGAACTTGTGGGCTGGCACAAGTTTAAAAGTTTAATGATGTGCTGGGTGAGTTAGTAACTTGTGTGCATCAGATGATGTTCTGACTCGTCAGAAACCCTTAGACCTTTGATGCCAACACATTTCTCAGCCTCCACCCAGCTTCACCTCCCTAGCAGTACTCCCTTTCCCTCCACCTGTCCTACATATCCCTCAGCCTCCTTTCCTTGGCATAGAAGCTTCCCTACACTCTAGCAACTTTGCCCTCTTCATGTCCTAGCTAAATCATTCTTCTAATCCTTGTTCTTAAGCTTCATGTTCTCATTGGTGGTTAAGTCATTGTTTTTACTGGATTTACTTATCTTAATAATAGGTCAAAAGTTGTAAGAGAGAAACACCCAACTCACAGCAGTTTAAGCACACTAACAACACTGGGAGCTAGAAAGGATACCCAAAGCAAAAGAGCTACAGGAGCCAAGGTAGCACATCATGGGCTATCACTGGGATTCAGATCCCGTTTCTCCTTTTAAAATTCTCACATTGAAGATATAGTCTGTCCTCATGGTTGACAGATGCTTCCAATAGTTCCAGATCCATTCCACCATTTTAGCAATCCCCATTGAAAAATGGCAGAATTCTCTTAGCATCTGCATATTAACATTTTTTTAAATAAGCAAAAGATAAGTCCACAAAAAATTAATATCTATCTCTTGGACCAATCACTATTGTTCAGTGAAAGGGTTATAATGATTGGCCATGCTGGAGATATGTGTACATTTCCATAGCCTTAAGGAAGGGGTAGTTTTCAAGGGGTTGGGGAGACCATGAAGGGTACTCCTACAGATGTACTCTCAGTACAGTGAGACAACAAAGAGCTCATGTTCTGATTTACTTAATCACTAGCTGAATGGCTAATCTTCCTATTTCCTGGCATCTTGTCTTCCCTTCCCATTGACTGGATTTATTGTGAGAATAACATACAGCAAGATAATAAAAATATTAAAACTTTTAGAATTCTATATATAATTAGGTTATTTGATTTCTTCCAATTTTTGTTTGATGAGTTTCAGATTTTGATTCTTTTAAGTATTTCTCCTTTACCATGACACAATCTGGCTTTGATGACTTCTGGGATAATTTCACATATGAGAATTTTGAGTTTCAAAATAGGAAGTTTGCCAAGCCTGTTGGTGCTTGCATGTTATCCAAGGAGGATGGCAAGTTCTAGACTAGCCTTGGCAACTTAGCCAGACTCTGTCTCACAAAATAAAAAATACAAAAGAGATAGGGGTATAGCTGAATGGTGGGGCCCCTGAGTTCAATCTCCAGTACCACCCCCCCCCCCAAATGAAAAATTTCTGCAATGCTGAAACAAAAAGTTATATGTTAGTGGTCACTAAGGCCCATAGTTGTACAGGAGTGTCAGCCTCTGCATGCCCCAGGACATGGATGCTCATCTGTCCCTGATTGGATATTTCCTTGCCTTGTCTGAGTCACTCTGTCTTTAGATTGACAGGTGCTAAGTGTGTGTGTCCCTAGGAGAATCTCAAACAGCCTAAGAATAACACTTATTATTCTATAAAGCAAGTGATTTAGATACCTTTATAAATGAGATGACAAAAATTGAAACCCGAGGCTCACCAGAACTAAGAATCAAGTTGGAAAACTCAAAAAGTAAGGTACTCTAGACTGGGATATACCTGCTTCTCTTCTTACTCATTTTTATACAATGATCTCTCCCCCTTGACCCCAGGGGATTTATCCGCTCTATCTGCATTTCTTTGGTTCTGTCAGGTTCCAAGCAGGAAGAATAAATAGTTTCATTTTTTTTTACAAGGCTTTTACAAAGATACTCACAAATGTAGGGAGGGAAAGCACTTCCGTATTGCATATACTAGTGTTTTAGGTTTCCATAACTTCCAAGACTGGGATATATAGTAGGTTTTATGAACAACTGAAGAAATTCCACAGAATTCTTTAGGATTTATACTATATGTATGTTGTCTTCTCCTTTATTTAGGACTTCATTTCCAGAGGAAAGGACTGATAGAATCCTTGTCCACCACCTAACCCTAATGGGCAGAGTTCTTCCCCTGAGCTATTTTAGAGCCAGCTGGTCTCTGTTTTTTTTTTTTTAAAAGACTGCATTCTCTTCCATTTTTAATCCAATACATTAGCCTCAGTTATTTCTGCAACTTTTTTCCTGCAATGCTAAGTGAGATTATGGCAACAATGTAAGGCTTCATTATCTAGTAAACATTCTTTCTCTAATCCAGATACAATTTCCAAAGGGAATAAACTTAAGAATTTATGCATGTATTTCATTCATTCATTTGTTCATTCAGTCATTGGATTAATATCCTGTACACATGTTCAGGTACTAAATTATATTCTGGAAATAAAACCATGTCCTGAAGCCTGGAGGAGGCCTGGAGGAATTTACAATCTAGTAGAAGAGACATTTATGTAAATTGTCATTGTGGTGTATTATGCTAACATGTAAGCCATAGATGTATTAGTAAAATCGTATGAAATAGAGATAAAAGAGTCTAACTCCCTAGAGGTGTCTGAAGCAAGTGGAATCATCAGTCTCTGGGGAGATTGCAAATAAATGAAGTGATAGACTGTCTAGAATCATTTGCTCATCTCTCCCAGAATTAAGCATGAATCTAAAGAGTTCAAAAGTATTAGCATTGGGGGAGGGGGTGAAAAAAACTTTCACTATTGGAATTCTACTAAGATCCTCTCCTAATATCTTGCTCATGCCATTCCATATCTATATAAAAGCTCACTGGATTGCTGTGTTCCTCCATTCAATTACATTTACTCCATCTGTACTTGCTTGTGAAAACTCTTTAATTGCTAAGCAGAGATTTAATTAAGCACCTTTTTAGTCACTTAGCAGGAAGTTGTGAAAGTTGTCAGAGTGAGAATCAGTCATATGAGACGAATAGCCAAAAGTATAATAGATCCACCTGTTCAAAATAGGTGGAATAAAATGAATGTCGAGAGCATTAAATATTCGGTGGAGCATCTTCCACTTTATTGTTCTGCAAAATGGCTTTTGAGTCATCATTAATGCTCTCAGTAATTAATGAACACCAGATGGAATATGAAACACACAGGGCCACATCCATCAGGAGGTGTTTTCTCAGAGTTAAATGAGGCTGAGCTTGGGAAGTTTTTACCTCCTTTCGTCTTGGTTCAAAGAAGATCCGTAGTTCCATTTTTACATATTTTAGAGGAAAGCTGAATGCATACCTTGGCCTCTCTGATACCCAAATATTAGACACTGTGCTTTTCTTCTATCCATTTGTTTCTAATGCAAGCTTTTATGACCTTGTTCCAAATATCTACAAGTAGTTTTTCTTTTCCTCCACTAGGAAGAAAGAATAAATTTGAGAATCTATAAAAGGAAGAGCTCGGTATGGTGGTGCACACTTATAATTCCAGTGGCTCAGGAGGCTGAGGGCAGAGGATCACAAGTTTGAGGCCAGCCTCAGAAATTTAGAGAAGCCCTGAGAAACTTTGTGAGATCTGTCTCAAAATAAAACAAAAAGGGCTGGGGATGTGGCTCAGGGGTTAAACACCTGTGGGTGCAATGCTGGTAAGAAAGAGATGGAGACAGGGAGAGAGAGGAGCGGGGTAGAGGAGGGGAGAGAGAGAGAGAGAGAGAGAGACATACCGAGACAGAGACTGAGGGAGTCTATAAAAGGAAGAAAGTAACCCATCTTATTCCTTATGGCTAAATACAGAAACAATTGTCAACTGTTACTCCACAAGGTCAGTTATATATCCACAGCTGAAGCATATCACTGATGAGAGAATTTCCATATAGTAAGAACAACAGATATTCTGAGGTTCCCTCAGTCCCCAAAGACAGGAAACCAAGGTCATAGCCTAGGAGTTTCAACATGCAGAAGGATTATTGAAGGTGAGATAATGTGGGATGAGGCAACAGGCACAGATGCAATTACTGTGGTTCTAATGAAAAGGTTAAGTATTCTTTATATTTTTCTGTAACTTGTATCTGAAACCTTGGGAAGTTTCAAAGAGACTAGAATAAACTTTTAAGTGCTAGCAATGCAAATTTCACTGATAGTGTTTGAGGAATTTAGCAGGAAAAGACTCAATGAGAGGGGAAGAAAGGAAGGATGCCTTTTAATATGGGGAAAGCTCTCCAAAGTGTGAAAACCCACAAATGTTTATAGATAACACAGTTGGTTGTGCTCCGGGTCCTAAGTTTGTGCCTGTTATCCAAGTTGGTCAGATTTTGGAAATCAGAGTTGTGCAATGTTATTGGCTGAATGATTGAATTTTTCTCAAAACTCATGTTAAACCTAATCCACAAAATCATGCTATTAAGAGGTGAAGCCTTTGGGGGGTAATTAAGCCTTGAAGGCGGATCTCTTGTTAATGGGGTTAAAGTCTTTCTAAAACAGACCCTGGAGAGCTACCTTGCCCCCTCCACCATGTGAAGACACAATGAGGAATATCTATGAATCCGGATGCAGGACTTTACCACCTACCTGACAATGAGTCTGTCAGCACCTTGATCTTGGGCTTTCTAGCTTCTAGAATTGTTAGAAATAAAGGTTTGTAGCTTATGCCATGCAATCCATCATATTCTATCATAGAAGAACTAATTTTATCTAAGTCACATCAGTTAAAATTAAACAAGTATCCACTATTATTAAAGATAATTTGAGCTATCAGCTTAGTTGACTTTATCCACTCTCAAATCTGAGCCCTGGCATGTATCTTTATTAACTGAATTACTGTTACCCATTACCTTTTCTCTTTTATCAATCTACATGATGCCACCCTTAAAGGCCCAACACAAGTCTAACACTTTCTAGGAAACTATCTTCTGTGTTCATTCCAATCTCTCTCTTCTGAAATAGTATGACACTTGCAATCTGTTCCATTTAATTCATAATTCAAATGAAGTGTGTTTTATAGTGTTTGCTATTATTTTACATGGGCAGCCTTACATCTTCAACTAGATCATATGTTCCTGTCTCCAAGACTGTGAATTATAGCTCTAGTCTATACCCATATCACTGAACATAGAATAAGAGAAATGTGTAAGCTGGAACAGAGTTTTGATTTTTAAATCCTATATTTAAAGATGAGGCAACTTAGAACCAGGGTGAAAAAAATCATTTTTTAATGCTTCAAAGAGTTAATTACAATGTCAAAATTGGAGTATAAAATTACCCAAGCCTAATGCCTTTTCTATTATAACAGATAGCCTCTAAGATCTGATATCTAATGAGACAAATTTAATTACTTTGTAGTTCTTAAAATTCCTAGAAGCATTCCTTAAAATATAAGATCAGAATGTATCTATTTTTTTTCCGGTTTTAAAAATTGGAAAACTAGAGTTTCCCTCAAATTTAATCCATTTTTGTCTGAGCTTGATTTTTGTCTGACTTTGATTTTTCTAAGCAATGTCTCTGCTCTTTGGTTCTTTCTGATAACCAGCAAGAAGGAGGGTTTAAACTAAATCACTCTATCTGACTGTGAGACCATCTTTGTGTCTTCTCTAGTGGTTAGGAAATGTATTAATGTGGTGTCAAGTGTCAGGGGGACAAGTTCCAGCTATAACTTGAGACTACATCTGAAACCTGCATCCCTTTCCGGTATAGCTTACTCAGCATCTTCTCAGCAGCATATGAACTTTCTTTCAAAGAAAAGGATACAAATGCACAGTGAGAGAAGGCAAGGAAAAGGCAGACAAAAAGCACAAAGCAAAAGAAAGCACTAGAGATGTCTCTCTTTTGCAAAGCTTACATTGCCTGTCCCCACGCCACCTGAGACCTCACCCATAGGTGCCAACTGCCAGGATATAGGCATATGTATGAGCCACTAAAGACACAGAACAACTGGATTTCTTCAAACCTGACAGCAAAGAATAGCAAAGAATCACACTTAGTGCACACTGAGCATTGAATAAAAGCTGCTTGAAAGTAGCAATGATAGTGAATTACACATGTTCTTTGAGAAATTTATAAAAAGTAGAAATTCTCCTTGAATCCTGAATAAATAGCAGACTCTTAGTTTCAAGGAAGAGAATTGACCAACCAATTACTCCTAAGTTTGGAAACTTACAGGACAGCTAATTAACTCCTTAATTTTTAAACTTATTTTATTTTTTTGAGGGGGTTACCTTGGATTGAACTCAGGGATACTTGACCACTGAGCCACACCTCCACCCCTATTTTGTATTTTATTTAGAGACAGGGTCTCACTGAGTTGATTAGTACCTCACTTTTGCTGAGGCTGGCTTTGAACTTGTGATCCTCCTGTCTTAGGCTCCTGAGCTGCTGGTATTACAGGTATGTGCCACCCTGCCTGGCTAGTTTTTTTTTTTTTTTTTTTTTTTTAATCTCTGTGGGTCTAGGAAGTCATCAGAACTGCCTTAAAATATTGCATGCTGGGGCTGGGGCTCAGCAGTAGAGCGCTAGCCTAGCATGTGCAAGACCCTGGGTTCGATCCTCAGCACCACATAAAAATAAATAAATAAAGGTATTATGTCCAACTACAACTAAAAAACAATATATATATATATATATATATATATATATATATATATATATATATACACACACACATATATTTCACATATTTTCCCTTTTCAAATGCATTCATTCACAAAGTTGGACTTTGCAATGTGCCAATTTAGAAAAATCAATACACATAGAAAAGAAAATGCTAGATTTTTATGGTTTGAATATCTCAGGGAAAAGTTGACACTTTACATGACAACTAAATTAAGTTAAAAATAATTTATGCTATGTCTTTTTTGAAAAAGACATAGCATAAATTATTTTATAATTATATGCTTCAATGTACCCTGATTTTCTTATTTTGCTGAACTTAAATGATGCCTGGAACTAAAGAAATGTATGCTAATTAATTATAAAAGATTTGTTACTGAAATGTATTAACATATATGTGTATGTAGACATATGTATATGTGTATATGTATGGTATTTTATAAGTTAAAAGACTTTTAAGGACTTCAAAATTAACATTCAATCTTAATACTTAGAAATGTATAGAAATGTATCATATATATTTATTAGGAAGAATGAAAAATGTCTACTTGTCTTATAAGAAAAACAAGACATACATAATTATACTAGAAACATAAATTTTAGGTATGTTCTATGAGGGAGTATGCCATAATATTCAATTAAATAAAGCATGTTTTTGTACTTCCTGTGCCTTGCTTGTACTGATCAGGGTTATATTGCCTATTAAAATGTTTTTTTTAAACACTCAAAGGTACTTAATCCTTTTGGGTGATGAACCTTTACATTTGATCATGGTGTTTAATGTGCTTTCAAATCCCTGAATCGATGAAGTTGTGTACACCATTGATTTGCTCTGTTTTTGTCAATGTGTGGTAGTGATCCTTTATCATTATTCATGTTTTTTAAGACCTAGCCATAAAACTTTAACATTTTCTCCAGTACTATTTAATATGTATCTAAAAATAGAATGCTGTGTATGTGTGTGTGTGTGTATTCCTGTATGTGTATGTGTGTATGTAAATATAATTCACTAAAATTTGTAGTTAATATGTTTATTTTTCCAAGTTTCAAATGCTATCACACATTTGTAGCCAATGTAACATGCTGTCGCAATTCAGTGCCAGAACTAGGGTGAAGAGAGTAAGGCTCTAGGGCCCAGAATTTGAGAGAGATTGGCTCTCAGCTCTGACATTGGACTTGCATGATCCTCCAAGTGAAGTGTTTTCTTAAATTTTATACCCTACCAGCCTCATTTACAGATACAGCCCCTAGCTCCTTGTTGAGCTCCACACTTTTTGCCAATCAATGATCTGCCACACTTTCTTGAACCAAGTACTGTGGTGCTGTCTACACTGACCCTTTACCATCTATGTTATAGTAAACAACTCAGGCCTATATATGTCTGATTAAATGTGTGTAATGGATAGGAATAGATCAAAAGAAAAAAGAAAAAATTCATACTGGAAGCTAAAATGTCAACATAGTAGTGAGTGAAGAAATGGAGGAGACTCTAGGAAAATATCATAAAGCAATTGGGATGGGGGAAGTGTTCTGGAATTTAAAAAGGTGTTATGATCTTTGCCTGGGATTATGGTCCAACAATTACCTGAAGTGTAGCTAGAAGAATCTGTGGGTGGTAGCATGTTCTAACTTGAGAAGATTAAAATGATACAAAAGAAAAATTGCTGATTTATTGACCTTGAAACCATTTGCCAGATTAGAGACTAGCCTATAAAAACCCAACATAGCTATGATTCATCTATCTCTGTACTTCATCATTTTGTGAACACCTACCTTGTTCCAGATCTTTTGCTGGATACCCATCATGCATTAATTCTAATTCTCATAGCAACCTGTTTTACAGGAGTTACAAGGTATCAGAATGATTAGGTGATTTCTAGCACCCAGGAAACTATTGGTTGTCAGACATGGATTTTATTGCAAGTTCTTCAAGCAACAAAGACTTTACTATAAATCATTGCTTGTATTACATGATTGGAAAAGCAATGATAAAGGAATTATTGTAATTAAAGAATCAGGATGATCCTATAACCCATTAGAATATACTGTGATTAGCCTTATGACTTGGGCAATATTTAAGCATCTTTCCCTAAAACCAGATCACTGAACTCTCTTCATTGGATATATTCTCACAATATTTCCCAGTAGAAACACTAAGCTACACTTCATTACACACTGTAACACAGATTCAAACAGAACCATATTTTCATCTCAATATGCAGAATTAAAGATGAGCCAATTCCCCTAATGTTTAAGGTTATCATAAGTTTGCAAATAATTATATTTCCTACAAACTTTTAGGAAAGTAAATATTGCAGTCTAACAAGCAATCATGTCAATATTGCATGATCTCAAGAAGATTAAAGCTTCTCATATTTTAGTATTATGAGTCTTACTAATCAACAAGTCAGCATTTACTTTTCATATATTTGGAGAGGAGCTGATGTATCTTGTGCCCAAAGGAAATACAAAAGTAGTAACATTGTTTATTAAAAAATAAGTGCCTAGCCCCAGAGTTATTAAGAGTGTTTTCTTTCTTAATATTGTCTTCCTTGTTTTGAGTAAATTGAAATGAGTCTATCCATTGTCACTCATATATTGCTGTTGGCACAGGGATTGTGTGTGGTGCTGAAGGTGTTGGAAGGAGGCAGGGGGCCTGGACCTGATATTTGGTAAACATCTTCTACATGACTAACCTGTTGGCTCTTCACAGTACTCATGAAATTTGATAATGCTCTATAATGTTCAGGACTCTTCCAGTTACGAGTGACAGGAATCTAACTCAAAATGCCTTAAAAAGTGGCTTGTAAAATAAGCTAATATAGCCATAAACACACAATGTACTGACTATTAGCACAGGCAAATCCAGGGGCTCAAGTAATATCATTGGTGCACAATCTTACTATCCAAGTCTGAGGTTTACACTTGAGCCAATTCTTCAAGTCCTAGAAAATGACTGACAGCAACTCCTGGCTTCAACGTGTATCAGTTGCAATGAAAACACATAATCTCCCGTACCCCACCACCCCTTATAGAGACACAATTCTCATAAGTTTCTCTTTGCTTCCACCTGCTCCATTTCTTACAGATTAACTGCATACTAAAGTTAGCTAGAAATTCCTTCCCAAATATTCCACAGTTCTAAATTACAGGAGAAGGTCACATCTAGAAGGGTGTTTGCCAGAATGCTGACCTCAACTAAAAACAGACCAAAGCCATCTAGTCAACACAGGTTTGATCATTGATGTCTTCTTTGGATTCATTGTATTGCAACTCTCACTGACCTATGCAAATGAGACAAAAGGCGCGTGGCCCTCGAAACATTGGACAACTAGGGTGTCTGCCTGTCTGGGTTCTTCCTTTGAAAAAAAAAAAATTAAAATTTCACATAAAATTTTTTCCCTTAGGGAAAGGATGTTGAAAGGGAAGCTTACCATCTTCCAACATGGTACATTGTTTCTTTCTCTGTCACTCTTATCTCTTGATTCATTGATTCTATCAGATGGCAGCGAAAAGAACCTTGTGCAGTTACAGCAATAGAAAGTCACGTCCTCGTTGAGATTTGCTTTATCCAATCCCAGGATTGGGTTCCATCTGATCATCATGATCACGTAAGTAGTTTTGAATAAGAAACCCCACAAGGAGAATTTGTTGACAAATTGGACAAACCTGTGTCCTGTTGCCTGCTTAATGCCCAGAGAAGAGAAACTCTACTGGAATCATGTGGGCTTAGAGTGGAGGAGGGGTGATTCCCCAGGGAAAATTCAGAAGTGGAGAGAAGGGAAAAGCATAGCGTTATGCCATAATATTCAAGATACTCATTTAAATTTGAATTTTAGATCAACAATAAATAAATTTTATTATAACTTCAAATATTGTGTAACTTTTAGCACAAATATATCTCATGCAATATTTGAGACAAAACTAAATATCATTGTTGACATAAAATTTGAATTTAAATGGATGTCACCTATTTAGGAAACCCTAAAAAAGAAAAAAAAAAATAGCAGACATCCACTACAGAAGTCCTATTATTTACATTTTTCCCATGAGAATTTTATAGCCCAGAAAAATGCTGTAACAATCACACACATATTTCATGTCACTGCAGTATATGAACTCGTGGCTGACTGACTACAGAGCCCAATTACACTCCTACTCTTTCCTGACTCAGCCTTTGACATAAGAGCTCCCATGAGTAGATGTAGAATGAAGAAACTAACCTTTGCTTTAAATGTCCTAATGCTCAGCAGCAACCACCTGAAAGGACTTCCTGAGCCATCAACTCTGACTTCAGTCAAATTAGTGAACATTTGCAGCTGCACGTTAAGTACATAAAGGTAACACCAATTTTAGACTTGGTGTTATCACTCGGTGTTTGCTTTATTAGCATTTTGGGGAGAAATGCAACTGGTTCCATTTCATTTCCTGATCTAGTGTAATCCATAATTTTTTTTCCATCATCTCACAAAGGCAGATTAGCATATTAGGGTTAAATGAATATTCTATTTTAATTATGAATATTCTCAATGTGCTTGAAAACTTCCTCCTGAACACAAAGTGCAAAGAATTGAGAATACTGCAGTGAAACATGAGGAGGATACCTGCTTAGAGTGGTTTATGAGCTCATTATGATGGAAGAGCCCCTATCAGTTATGGACAATGAGGTCTAGAAAACCAGAAACAGTGGTCAGTTCAGACAAATTGAGACATAGGAATGATATCAAGAATTGGATTCAGTTAACATGAGTCATTCTATGTAGTCCATCATTGTTTCCAGAATGATCCAGAACCATCAGATTGACAGAACCAGGAAGAAATTAATCAGAACAAATCTGTCCAATTACTTCTCCTTAATGGTAAGTGTTAACACCACCATATACTCAGCTGATCAGGCTACAGACCCAACTGAACTGGCCAGGTAAGGCCCAAAGTCATAATTAAAGAAACAATGAAACAGATTTCAGTTACCTGGTTGAGGACTCCACCCTATTTAACTTTATGACTGTTTTCTACACAGGGCTACCACTTAGACTAGATGTGAACATTTTAACAAGGAATATCAGCAGATACTCTCGACAGAGTGGAATGAGTTGTATATTTGGGCTATGCAGCTCCAAGTTACAAGTGCAGGAAATTATGTAGAGAAACAAATCTATCCTTCATACCTCAAATAATATTCTTTTCTGAGGCATATGTGCATACAAAGTCAACGTGGAGAAAGGAGAAAGCACCGTTTCAGTAATTTAATACAAGACTTATTATAACATTGGCTATTGGTAAAGTAGGCCTTTTTAAATAAAGATATTTAACATCTATAAGACTTTTTTACAAGATTGTAGGACATTTCTAGAACTCTGGATTGCTACTTCCTTATGATTCAATGTAATTCAGGAAAAGAGGAATCTTTTTACCTTGTCTAACCATCACTAGAATTATCCTCATTAAAAATTAGTTATTACCTATATGCTACTGTTTCCCTGCCAATAAGAACCTCCAAACAGGTAACCTTCCTGTGTAATTCATCTCTCTCTCTCTCTCTCTCTCTATATATATATATATATATACACACACACACACACACACACACACACACACATATATATACACACACACACATATATATACACACACAATATGAATTCATATATATATAATTATATATATTTTTTAAAAGATTTTTTGCTTTGCATATTCTTTTTCCCCACATTTTATTGGTGTATTATAGTTGTATGTATTTATGGTATTTGTATTTATATTTACATATTCATACATGCACACAATATAATAAGACAATTTGGCCAATATCACTCCCCAGCACTCCCCTCTCTCTCCACATTCTTGGGTAATTATTAAGCAGAGAGTGTTTAGTACACTTCAAAAACCATGCTAATATAGGTTCTAATCTCTAAAACAACTATTCTGTGTAAACATTATTATTTCTTCTTTGCAGGTAAGAAAACTAAATACCAGTGAGCTTTAGCACATTACCTACCGTTAAAAAGCTAGTCAGTAGGTAAATAAATAAATAATTTTTTTTTTAAAAAAAGCTAGTCAGTAATAGAGAATGAAGATGGAAGATATAGGACGGATGCACTTCCCATCAGTTCTCAGCACCAGACTTACAAAGTGGAAAGATTACTCCTCAGCAATCTGGGTAACTAAGAGAACTCATGGAAACTTAATACTGGCCTGTAAAAGAAACCACAGAGACACAGAAAATCAGAACCTTGAACATCATACAAGAAATAATACTTTAGAGATGAACCAGCATGGCTGCCAGTGGTGGTTGTGGGAGCAGCAGAAGGGAGGCTGGGGTGCAGGCAGACAAGGAGACAAAATAGCCAGCAGATAAAGAAATTTAGATCATCATATTGTCATATGCAACTAAAAAAAAAAAAAAAAAAAAACTAAAGAAAAATTGGTTTGGGGAAACCTGTGGATTAGAAAGGAACACCAAGTTTAATGGACATAGAGTCAGTGGGAAAAGCGGTTCAGTAAAATCTAACCCCAAAATATTGCTCATTTCAGGGGCGGGACATATTCCGCAGGTGTGAGTGTTATCCATGGAAACTGGTCAAAGCGCACAGTGCAGGAAACATCTCTAAGTGTGGCGCCCCAGCGAGCAGAGGCAGGAGCTTGTGGATTCATAAAGGAAGATCCCCGCAGTTGCCTTATTAAAATTCCCAGAGGATGTGTGAACCAGAGAGATTGAAAGATGCACCAAGAAAAATACACCCTGGACCATTCAGTCACCAAATATTGAGAAATAAAGCCCCTTTGCTGCTGTATGAGGGAGACATCTATAGCAGCCATGGGGTGGATACATGGTATTTCACATTCATAGCGGTAAAGGTGCAACCTGCGGAGGTTTAGTCCCCACACCCTAAAAGTGGATTTAACCCCAGGACCTAGGGTTCCAGTTCTCCTATAGAGACTAGCATCTCCCCAGCTGTTTGGGGTGTGAATCAAATCTCAAATACACTCCTACGGAGTTCCAAAATTTGGCAGAGGCTAAACCCAACTACTGGAACATCCAATTTAGAACTCTGCACCAACCCTACTGCAAAAATACACAATTTGTAGTAGATTCCCCCCAGTGTATTCCACCCTATGCTGGGAGACTGGAAGCTGAGATCTACTATGATCAGCCTTGGCTCCTAACCACAACAACTGGCAGCTAAGAAAGCAACACAAGGCATTGGACTTAACAACCCCCAGCCATTGACTCAAGGGTTGTAAAGCAAAAAAACAAAAACAACAACAACAACAACAACAAAAAATCCATCCCTAACAAAAGTTTTGCTGCCACATCAGAAACAAAAACAAGTCCTTTATTTCTCAGTAAAATTTTTCTTTCATTTTTCTCATCTTTTTTTTCTCCATGTGTACCCCATTGTTAAAAATATTTTTTACTCTAGTTTTTAAAAATTTTAACATTTTAAACTTTTTCAAATATAATTTCATTGTATTTTTTTTATTTTATTTTTTTTTATTTTACAAGGTTTTGCTGTGGATGTGTGGAGGTATGTGTATGTTCTCACTGTGCAAATAGGTTTGAAAAATATATATACACACACATACACACATACATATATAATTTTACTTTCACTTTAACCGCTTCCTCTTTCCCTGTTTATTATTTAATATTGGTTTGATATAGGTAAGGTGAAACTACACGTGAATTTGAATTATTTTGATCTTATATTTGCTTGCTTGGTTTTTGTCCCTCTCATTGCCCCTTCTTCCATATCTTCCCTCACTAACAGACAAATTTTCTTTTGGTTTTCTCAATACTTTTATTTAATTTTTCTTATTCTTTCTTCTTTACAGCTGACATCTACTACCTATCTTATGCCTCTCATATATGCATTTTTTAACTAATCCAAACTTTCTCTTGCCTTCTTACCCTATTTGTTCTTCACAAAAGAAACTGTAGTTCCACTCAATTAGAATGATATAGTTTATATAATTCCTACCCCATTCATGTTATTGTGATTATTAATGCGGTGGACAATGTAGTAGACACTTGCTATCTAATGCTTGATATAGTCCATAATTTTTTTAATTGTTCATACTGTTGTTAAATGCTGATTTGAACAATTCTATATAGGTAGCAACTCGTGTTATAGATATCAAAGTAGACACCAGACATTTACCTTAAGACTGTACGTCCGTTTTTAACCTTAGTGCTATTCCTGGTTCCCTCTTTCCTCTATGAGCGATTGAGACACTTCAAGTTAACAGAGTATAGATCCTGCTGAAGAGCAATACTCATGACTCAGCCAATTAACGGCAAGATCTTTCCCCACCTGTACCTCAACATTGTCACACAGAATTGGTGAAAGAAAATCTCCCACACAACAACCAGGCCGCAAGGAGGAACAACAACAGGGGTTCTCAGGTCACACCCCTGGACTTCTACTAATATATCAAAATCAGAGACAATTCCCTGGGAGAGGGAGAAACCTATACACAAAGAACAAGCATATAAAAGGGGAAGGGAAATCCATCTCAATGATGCATAAGTCCAAGATCTCTAAAAACAAATCTTCCCCCCAAATTCACAATCCCTCAACATAGGAACCCACAGATATGAAAGTAGATGAAATTTCAGAGAAAGATTACAAATAACATTATTAAAATTTTCAAAGAACTAAAAGAAGAACTAAGGAATGAATTAAGACAGCAAATATAGAAGTTAAAAAAAACTATTTCCAAAAAGAAACAGAGATATTGAAAAGAAACCAATCAGAACTTCTGGAAATGAAAGACACAATGAATAAAATTAAAAATTCACTTGAAAACATTGAAAGGTTAAATTGCATAAAAAATAGAACTTCAGCCCTTGAAGATGGAGTATAAAAAATTGAATATTCAGTATGCAATGAAGGAAAAGAAAAAGACCACAATCAGATTGTAGAAGAACTCTGGTACAGCATCAAGATATCAAGAGAACAAACCTAATCATCATTGGGATAGGTGAGAACATGTAGATATGGGCTACAGGCATCAAGAATATTTTCAATGAGATAGTAACAAATTTTTCATGTGTCAGAAATGAGATACACATCAACATAAAGGAAGCACACAGGACCCCAAATAGGCAATATCAGAAGAAGAAATTCTTTAAAAAACATCAAAATCAAAATGCTAAATAGAAAATAAGGAAAGAATATTAAAAGCTGCAAGGGGAAAATGTCAACTCACATTTAGAGGCAAACCAATAAAGCTTACCTCCAACTTCTCAAGGCAGACCCTAAAATCAAGAATGGATTAAAATGTGATATTCAAAGCTCTAAAACAAAACAATTGTGAGACAAGATTGCTATCTCCAGCAAAGCTCTCTTTAAAAATAGACAGGAAAATTAAAACACTCCATAACATGGATAAACTAAAATAATACTCTAAGACATACTGCACTCAGAGAAAAACAATCCTCCAAGCCCTCAATTAAATGAAAATCATGTGAAGAGTAACCAGCCAAATAATTATCAAAACAGAATTAAATATAGCAAACAATTTGAAATGCCAGAAAACCACAAACAAATATCCATTATAACACTGAATATAAATGGTCTCAACTTCCAATTAAATGACATAGATTATCAGAATGGATAAAAAAAAAAGTTCTGACTATATGCTGTTTGTGGCAGACTCATCTCATAGGCAAAGAAGACACCCACAGTATGAAGGTAAAAGGATGGAAAAAAATATATTTCATGCAGTGAAATTCAAAAACAAGCGGGAGTAACTATACTAGTATCTGACAAAGCAGATTTCAGACAAAAATTAATCAGATGGAACAAGAAAGGTCATTACATCCTTTGAAAGGGAACCATCCAGCAGGATGATATAATGATACTAAATATATATGCCCCAAATATCAGTGTACCTAATTATATTAAAACACACACACACACAGACACACACACACACACACAAACACACACACACACTTTTTTGACATGAAATTCCAGTTAGACTCCCAAACAATAATGCTGACAGATTTCAATATACCCTTATCACCACTATACAGGTCATACAAACACAAAATCAATAAAGATATTACTGACATATACAATACTATAAATCAATGGACCTAATAAACATCTACAGAATATTTCACCCCAAAACAACTGAATCTATGTCCTTTTCAGCAGCTCATAGAACCTTTTCCAAAATACAACATATTATAGGACACAAGGGAAGTCTTAGCAAATACAAAAATATTTACATAATCCCATGCATCCTGTCAGATAACAATGGAATTAAAGTAGAAGTCAACAGTAAGAAAAATATGAGAAATCACATAAACATTTGAAGATTGAGCAATACTCTTAAAAGAAGAATGGATTATAGAAGAAATCAAGAAACTCTTAGAAATAAATAGAAAAGATACAACATATCAAATTCTCTGGGACAGTATGAAAGCAGTTTCAAGAGGCAAATTTGTAGCATTGATTGTCTACATTGAAAAAAAAAATCAGATCTCAAATAAACTTATTCTCCACTTCATGGCCTTAAAAAAAAAGGGAAGAACAAAGTAATTGCAAAATCAGTAGAAAGCAGAAAATAATAAAGATCAGAGCCAAAAATCAATGACTTTAAAATTTAAAAAAATAGACAAGACTAATATAAAAAAGAATCAGTTAATTTGAAAAGATAAGCAAGATTGATAAACCCTAAGCCAAACTAACAAAAAAGAGAAGACCCAAATAAACAAAATTAGAGGTAAAAAGGAGATATCACCACAGAAACAGATTCTCTGAAATCCAGAGAAACATTAGAAACTTTCTGAAATTTATATTCCAATAAATTGAAAAATTTAGAAGACATGGACAAATTTCTAGATACATATAATCTACTCAAACTCAATCAAGAAGATACAGAAAACTTAAATAGACCAATATCAAGTAATGAAATTGAAACCACAATTAAGAGCCTTCCAACAAAGAAAAGCACAGTACCAGATGGATTCTCAGCTGAGTTCTTTCAGATCTTTAAAGAAGAACTCAACTCTTTCTCAAATTATTTCATGAAATTCAAAGGGAGGAAGCACTCCTTTTATACATTCTATAAAACCAGTATATCCCTGATATTAAAACCAAACAAAGACACAACAAGGAAAGAAAACAACAGAGCAATCTCCCTAATAAATATAGAAAAGTGGATATTCATATGTAGACGAATTAAATCCCTCTCACCCTGCACAAAAGTTAAATTAAAATGGATCAAGGACTTAGGAATTAGACCAGAAATAAACCTTGCAATGCTAGAAGAAAATATAGAGTCAATATTCCATCATACAGGTGCTGACACTAACTTCCTCATTAAGACTCCTAAAGTTCAAGAAATAAAATCAAGAATCAGTAAGTGGGGACTGGGTTTGTGGCTCAGCAGTAAAGTGCTCGCCTCTCACGGGCAAGACCCTGGGTTCGATCCTCAGCACCACATAAAAATAAATAAGTGAAATAAAGTTATTGTGTCCAACTACAACTAAAAAATAAACATTTTTTTAAAAAAAGAATCAATAAGTAGGATGGCATGAAATCAAAAAAATTGTGCACAGCAAAGGAAATAATTAGAATGTGAGGACAGAGCCTACACAATGGGAGAAAAAAAATCTTTGCCAACTGATCCTCTGATAGGGGATTAATATCCAGAATTATATATATATATATATATATATATATATATATATATATATATATATATATATAATATAATATAAATAATATAATATATATAAAGAATTAAAAAAATTTAATGCCAAAAAACCTAATAACACAATTAATAAATGGGCAAAAGAACACAAATTGCCAACAAATATATGAAAAAACATTTTTTCAACATCTCTAGCAATCAGGGGAATACAAATCAAAACTGCACTAAGATATCATCTCATTCCAGTCAGAATGGCAATAATCAAGAACATAAATAATCATGAATACTGGTGAGGATGTGGGGGAATATGTACACTCATAAATTGTTGATATGACTGCAAATTAGTACAACCACTCTAGAAAACAATATGGAGATTCCTGGAAAGAAACCAGAATGGAACTACTGTATGAACCAGCTAATCCCACTCCTTTGTCTTTATTGAATAGAACTAAAATTGGCATACTATAAAAATACAGCCAAGTCAAAGTTTATAACAGTACAATTGCAAAATGACAGAATCAGCCCAGATGCCTGTCAATAGATGAATGAATCAAGAAAATGTAGTTTATGTACACAATTGAATTTTATTCAGTCATAAAGAATGAAACATTGGATTTTCCTGGTTAATGGATGAAATAGAGAACATCATGCTAAGTAGATTAGCCAGACAGAAATATCAAGGAATGGATGCGTTCTCTCATATGTGGAAGCCAGATCAAATTAAGGGAAAGAATATGGTGGTAGGGTGGGAAACAGATATTATAAATATATAGGGAATATCAGGGGGTTAGAAGGAAATTGAGATAGAGGGAGGAAGGGTAGAAAGGGGGAGAAAATATGGAATGAATTTATCAAAATCACATTTTATTCATATATAAATGTACCATAGGGAATTTAACCTTTATGTGTATGTAGAAAGCCCCAATCAAAAATAAATAAGTAAGTGCAACAACATCAATAGAGTAGAGGAACAAGAATAGGGGAAAGGAGCACAGGAGGGAAAGAGGGGAACAGGGATCGAATGAAGTTCCATACACATATGATTTTGTCCAAATGATCCCAACTACTATGTATAACTATAACGCTCCAGTGGTAATAATAATTATAAAAAAGCCAGTCTATAGAGCCAGCAAAATTTAACCCCCAAGAACTAGAACCTGCCTCTGTTCAGAGATAATGTCAAAAGACAAAATTACAATGAATCTAGTTACAGATCTAATTAGTTTTTATTTGCTATTCAAGAATGGAGCAGCCTCAAATTCAACAAAATGGAAGGAGAAAACCCAGTGGGAAACAGAAGAATAGGAAGTTTTATAAGATAGTAACAAGGAAATAGAACTGATAGGAAAAAAGTTATTAATTTACATCAAGATACAAGATACGTAAGACTTTTTTGTAAGAGATAAAATGAAGGGAACCTCCCTATTATGTCAACACCAGTACACTGAAAACTCCTGTTTTCAGGGTGGGGGGTGGTCTATTAGAACCTACCTGCTTTCTTTATAGTTTTTGTTTGATTATATGGCACTTAGCACAAGTGACTCCATTTTGGTTTGGTCTGGTCTTTGGGAGCCTAATACAGGAGCTCAGCATAAAACATTGTCCTCCCATAAATTGGTTTAACAGAATGAATAGAAAACATGACTCCTTTATTACAGAGTGCAGACTTTACGTGGAGCAAACTGGACAGAGAATGCATTGGTGAAGCAATATTAAGGCATCCCTCTGGGAATTACTGCAGATTCATGAAGAGATTGATTGCTCTATTGTCAGACCTGGGATCACATTCTGTATTGCCAGTTCCTTGCTTTGTGTCCTTGTGTATTAGTCATGTGTTTTTGATGTTTTGACATCTGTGGCCTTGCTGACCCTGGAGAGTTGGCTGTTCCAGGGTTTGCAGATTCTTAGAGATTAGTAAGGATTCTTCCTCATGTGTGGCTTTCATATGCAAACTGTCCAATCTGGATCCCACACCTCATACCTCCTCTTTCACTCCTACATTTAAGGCAATTATCCTTCTGCCTTATTAACCCCAGGGCCAGTACCAGACAACCGGGGACACCCTCACAGGCTAAAGCCCACTGAAATGTTTCAAGGTGGTGAATTCTAAACTGCTTGGATGATTTACCCTGCTTTGCCCATCCCCTCCCATGGAAAAACACAATTCATTTTCTGACCACGTTTCCCTCCTGCTCCCTCCACCTCCCAGCTGACCCTAGTGCTCCCAGAAATGGCCCTGTGTAGGGGTCATGCCCCCTTGGGAACTGTGAGTAACAACTATCTTTTTAATGACAGTCATCTCCTGATCCGCTGGCTTCGAGCACACCTGAATAATAATAAAACTGACATTTTAAAACTCTTGGGAAATTTCTTTAACCTCTCTGAACCTTATTATTTTTTTTTTTTTAAGTTGAGATACTAATAGTTACCTCCATCACCATGTCGATCACAAGTTTCTATGTGAAAATGTGCATGCAGGCCTCAGCACAGTGCCGGGTTCATGGTGAGAGTTCAACAAAAGGGTAACTTTGTCAAAATCATCCCTAATGAGATTATTATTATTGATAGTGTGCTCCTGGAAAGTATGGACCAGAGTTGATATATCTCTGCATCTCCAGGGCTTGCAGAGAGTACACACTTGAAAACCATTTGTTGAGTTTTAAATAAATTAAGTCATTTATTTTCAGAGACCACTGTGACTAAGATTAGACATAACGAAGCCAATCTGCCTTTCTGATCAGAGTGCTATAAATCATGAACACCTTCACAGAATGGCTGAGCAAAACCATTAGTTTTCGGGCACACGCATTTTAATTTCTTTATCGTCTAAGTAAATACAATTATGAATATAATAAATATTCACATACACAAAGGCACGAAAATGACAAGTAAAATTCTCTGCGCACTTTTCTCAATCCTGATCTAGGAATTACTGTATGTTTAGAGTTTTGCATATATGCTTTGAGGGAAAAAAATGTGTACATTCTTTTTAAAGTGAAATAAATAATAAATGTTCTCACCTCAGAACATGGTGTCTGCAGGGGACAAATAAATGCCACATTAAGAAGGAACAGCACGCATCCTTTATAAGCAAGTTACTCTAAAATTGTCCCCTCTTAAATTTTTTATTCTAATTGTGAATTCCAGAGGCATATCATAGCATGAAGTTCTGGTGAGCAAAGCAGAGTCACTCTCAGGAAGACTTTGGACTCAAATGACAATTAGAGAGTAATGAGATGTCCCGATCTTTTGTCCCATATGTGCAAGCTTTGATCAGCCTCCAATGCTGCTTTCTTTGTCTGTGTTGGGGAAATGTTACCCAGAGCATCAAAGAGAGGATATGGGTGTTAAGAATAGAGACTGTAATGTCTGGCAATAATTTCCTGGAACCTGAAATTCTCTATAATACTTCCAAAATTTATGGTAGCTGTGGGAGAACAGGATATAAGAGAAAATGTAGCTCAGTAGGAAATTTCTAAATACCCCAGTAGAGCTGATTCAGAGTGACAAGGTGATTACAAGGTAATGTCTACAAAATTGTCCAGGGATCACCTTCTCTCTTTAATCTTACCTTTTGAGCCCTCTCTGAGAGCTGAAGCCCACCGGCTTAAGAAGGAACTTCAGTTGTCCTCTCTCAGGGTCAGAGAAGTTTTCTTTTTACATTTTGTTTTGCTTCTTCTTCTTCTTCTTTTTTTTTTTTTTTTTTTTTTTTTTTTGATGGTATGTTGGCTTCATGCTTTTTATTGCAAAACATATCTTTTATTTCATATATAAATTAAAGCCATAGCAAAATTTGGCCTCATATGTGTAACACATAGCTTCTTAATGATTTATGATTTTTTATGGATTCTTCAACTCACCACTATCGCATGGCTAAAATTGCTTCCATTTTTTCCTCATTGTCTAATCATTAGTGTTGACCGAAAAAGTAGTCTGTAAATGAGACCAGAGCAAAGGACAAGTAGCGATTATCAAAGAAGAGGAAATGGGCAGATAGCACTATTGCTAACAGCCTTCTGCAGAGGGGAAGGATTGTACTTTCTAAAACAAGCAGTCACCGCCTAGATGGCTCTCTTCCTGCCTTTTTGTCAACCATTGGTTACATAGGTAGAAGAGGAGGAGGGGACATGAGAAGAAAGGAAACCTAGAATCTATAAAGGAGCAAGACACCCCCACTCCCACAGGCAACAGCTCTGTAGGTCCCTTCCCCTCTGAAAGAATTTCTCCTTTTTCTCCCCATTCTGTCTTTTAGATAAAATTTACTTTTTACTCTTGCCTCAGCGTTTCTCAGGTCTTTAATCATCAACACTGGGGGAACAAGGACCTGATCCTGATTTTAAGACCAGTATCATACATAGTACTTAAATCAACATTTATTTAGTGCCTGCTTTGTGTAGCCACTGTCTCAGCTTTGCTGCATTCATTGTTTCTAATCCTTACAAATATTATCCAGGCTCAATATTCCCATTTTATAAATGAGGAAACTGAGGCTCAGAGAGATTAAAGAGGACAGTAAAATCCATGTGTGTGTGTGTCTATATATATAGAGAGAGACACACACATATATATAGTAGATAGACACAATACCTTTATTTTATTTACTGTGTGTGTGTGTGTGTGTGTATGTGTGTGTGTGTGTGTGTTGCTTAGGATCAAACCCAGTGCCTCACAAATGCTAGGCAAATGCCCTACTACTGAGCTACAACCCCAGCCCAGTCCATATATTTTTTTATTATCATATTCTGTATTTCAAATTACTATTATTTTTAGTAAATGAACTCTGAGTTAATTATATTTAATAGAGTTTTCACACTATTCTATCCTTGGGAATTCTTAAGGAAGAATTCTGGTTGCTCAGATCTGCCTTGTACCATAGCATTTATGAGGAAAGATGATCTTTTAGACCCTGCCTAGCTTCCAAGTTGAATGTCTAACCATTCTCCTTGGCTGTGAAAACATGTCTAGACAACCAAGAGGATCAGGCTCCCTCCTGATGCCACCGCTCCGAAACTAAGCTAGAAAGGCAGATGTCATATGATTTCATGAAGGCCTGGGATTAGGTGGGCCTTTTGATGAGGCATTTAATTTGAGGTTTAGCACTCTAACGTGCAGCAAGCGCTGCTGGGCTGTTGATAATCCTGGGGACTAGGCCTTTAATCAGCGGACGTGTCTTCTGTCTTGCTAAGGTTATTTTTTCAGCTTATCTTATAAAACAATAAGAATTATCAAACAGGAAGCTGCTTGAATGCCAGTGAACAAGCACTGTGGCACAAGCTCTGCCTAAGAAGTTTAATGAGAGTCACCCACAAAAGGCTTATCCTAGGGTTGAACAGTGAAATACCAGGAGGGAGAAGTTGCCCTGGAGACCCAGGGAATCAAAGACCAGCCAGACTGTTGTTAAGCTCCTTTTATCCACAGCCCACATTAACCAACTGCCATCGTGGGTGCTTTTTTAAAGCAGTTTCGAGGCCCCTGCCCCAGTCTTATCATAAAGTATTAATGCTGACAAATTGGAAATGTCGCAGAACTAACATTCCCTGTGGCCTTGGCTGTTTGTAGTGACAACAGACTCTTCCATGCTGTACCTTACACATTTGACATGAAGTTTTACTTATCATCCTAACACTTTTATTGCTATTTGGAAATAATATAAAAAGGGAAGATTGGTGCTGGAAAGAGAAAAGGAAGTAGAGCAGATTGCACAATAGGAGGAAGTTTGTTTTTTTTTCTGACACAGCTTTGCATTCCAAAAATGAAACCAAGTCTGCCTGGGCCCAAAAGGACACTATTCCCTCATCTGTTGTTGGGGATGAGTGGCATAAAATGCCAAGTCAAAAGGTTTTCTTAGACTTACAGGCTCTGACAAGATGTACTCAGGTAAAGCTGAGAAATCTAGGTAAAAAGATACATGTTTGAGTAATATCCCTCATCTTATACTTGAATATCTCCTTATCTGTGCCAGGCAGAGTAGTTTAAATAAAGTCACCCCACACCTTTTCTCTTGCTTTTTCTTAAATTTAAAAGGAAACAGAAAGAGAAAAGAGAGAAAATTCACGTTTTCTACTCCATTTTTTACAGTGGTTAATTCCATTGTTAAATTTTGGTATATTTTCTTTGAGCCAGTTTTTCTTTCCTTTTTTTCTTATTTTTTTTTTGTTGTTGTATAAACATTACTCGTTTAAACATTGTTTTTATAAAATTAAAAATGATTTTCTAGAATTGTTTAAACAATTAAAAATACACAAAAGGGTTGGGGATATGGCTCAAATAGTAGCGCGTTCGCCTGGCATGGTGAGGCACTGGGTTCGATCCTCAGCACCACATAAAAATAAAATAAAGATATTGTGTCCACCTAAAGCTAAAAAATAAATATTTAAAAAATACACAAAAGGCATATGAAAAGATGTTTACCATCATACGCCATCAGAGAGTTGCAAATTTAAACAACTATGATGTACAACTACACACCTCTCAGAATGGCCAAAAGTCAAAATACTGACACCACCAAATGGTGGTAAGGATGTTGAGCAACAGGAAGTCTCAGTAATTGCTGGTAGGAATGCAAACAGCCTCTTTGGAAGCCTGTTCAAGAGTTTCTTACCAAACTCAATACATTCTTGCCTTATAATCCAGAAGTTTCACTTCTGTGTATTTATTCAAAAGAGTTGAAAATTTATGTCCGCATAAAAATCTTTATATCATTATTTATGACAGCTTTATTCATAATTGCCAAAACTTGGAAGATGAATAGATGAGTAAAATCTGTGGTACATATAGACAATGGTATTTTATTCAGAAATAAAAAGAAATACCCTATCAAGTCATGAAAGGACATGAGGGCACTTAAATGCATATTACTAAGTGAAAGAAACCAATCTGAAAAAGCTACATACTGTATAATTCCAATTATATGATATCCTAGAAAAAGCAAAATTATGGACACAATAAAAATATCAGCAGTTTTCAGAGTCCAGGGAATAAGACCAGGTGGAACATAGAGGGGTTTTAAGGTAATGGAACTATCCTATATGATATGATAATGGCAAATACATATTGCTATGGTCTATATGCGAATATGTCCCCAAAATTTATATGCTGAACCTAATTCCAAATGTGATGATATAAAGAGGTGAAAAACAAAAAGATCACTAGGCCATAAGGGTGGAACCTGCATGAATGAAATCAGTGTCCTTATAATAGAGGCCCCAGAAATCGGCCTTATCTCTATCATGCAAGGACATGGCTAGAAGGCACCATCTATGATCAAGAAAATGGGCCCTCAATAAACACCAGATCTGCCAATGCCCTCTCTTTTAGACTCCAGAACTATAAGAAATAAAATTATATTGCTTATAAGCCACCTAGATTTGGGTATTTTGCTATTGCAGTCCAAATGGACTAAAATACATGTCATTGTTCATTATGTCAAAATCATCAACTGTACGACTCCAAGAATGAAACTTAATGTAAAATATTTACTTTGGATGATGATAATGGTGATGTCAATGTAGGTTCATCAGTCGTAACAAATGTACTGCTCTTACATGAGATGTTAATACTAGGGGAGCCATGTGTATATGGAATTAGGGAATATGTGGGAACTCACTCTACATTCCTCTCAGTTTTGCTGTGAAATTAAAACTTCTCAAAATTATAAAGTCTATTCTTTTTAAAAGCACAAAGATAAAGGGTTTTTTTCTTTGTTTTTAAATGAGCCAGCTGGGGATGTGGCTCAGTGGTAGAGCGCTTGCCTAGCATGCACAAACCCAGGGTTCAATCCCCAGCATCACAAAAATATAGAAGAGAAAGAAAACTAATTCTTAACATCAATACATTTTTGTTATTCACATAATTGCATGTCATTTTTTAGATGCCGAGATGATGGATAGATTTATAAACAGACAGCTAAGAATAAATAGATGCAAATATTTGCCTAACAAGAATTCATAAAGTATATTATTTGAATAAAATGACACTGTTACTTAAAGTTGAAGACTAAAGAAGTGGAAGTAAAGTTAAAAAATTAAAGTCATTATAAGAAATTAAAAGAAATATTGTAAGAAATATTTCTAAAACATCCAACTACGTTTTTTACAAGATACCGTCATGGTTTAGATATTAGGCAGCCCTGAAAAGGTCATGTATGAGAAAATGTGAGAAGATTTAGAGGTGACATGATTAGGTTATAAGAGCCCTAACCCAATTAGTGAATTAATCCCCTGATAGGAATTAGCTGGTAACTGAAGGCATGTACCATATGGCTGGAGGAGTTGGGTCACTGGAGGTGTGACTTTGGGGTACACATTTTTTCCTTATTAATTAAGCTCTCTCTTCTCTGCTTCCTGGTGCCATGTTCCCAGCTGCTTTCCACCACCATACTTTTCTGCCATGATGTCCTGCCTCACTTCTCTCCCTGAGGAATGGATTCAGCCATCTGTGGACTAAAACCTCTGAAACCATGAGCCACGGAAACTTTTCCTCCTCTAATTGTTCTTGTCAAGTCCTTTGGTCACAACAATGAAAAAGTTTACTAAAACAGATACCATGAAATACTTTGCATAAACTGGGGTCATTATGCTTTTTTCAAAATGTTTTAATTTTAGGCCATTTCTGTAACTGACTGTGCTTTAGAAGGATATCAGCAATCTTAGCAATACTAACTGTGCTCCCCTTTGCCTCTGGATTTCAGTTATTGGTTTTCCTACACCATCAACTTTTATGATATTAGCACTTAATTTTTAAGTATGATTTCAATAATTGGTTTAATTTCTAGGCTTAAGGGACATGATACTATGAAGCAAAGTTCATGTAAGACCATTGTTGTGACTAGCCTCCTGCTCTGGCTCCAGCAGGTTAGACCAAATCAGAACACAATTGTCCATTCCAAGTGTCATACAAACAAACTGAACTTTGAAGTAGACTAGTTTCTCCCAAATCAGGAGATCCCTGTCAACCAGGTCAATAAGGTAGTCCTCTCTGTTTAAAGTCTATAAGGAAAGTAGCCTTCAAATGATTGTTCCACTTCTTGTTTCCTATTTCTGCTTTCTTCAACTCTTTTCTACCTAAAAAGACAACCACTTCTGCTAGGCTCAGTACAGCTCTCACCCTCTTTCATGGAATGAAATGTTACCCTATTCTAGAGTCCCAAATAAAAGCCAATTGCATCTTTAAACATATTGTGATTTTGTGTTTTGATGGAACTAAGCAGTAATCCTCAAAATCTGGTTCCTGTGATTTTTATTTATGTCTTAATTAGACCTTTTATTTATTTATTCATGCATTTATTTATTGCTTTAGACAATTCTTTATTTCCTGTTTTCTTCCTTTCCTTGTTTTTTTCTTTCTCGTCTTCCTTTTTTTTTCTATTCTTTTTTTTTACCTTAGGTTTGCCTATTTGCCAAGATTGCTTTATTTTCTATGTATCTCTTTTTGGGGAGTCTCTGTACATTTTATGGCATATTTGTTGTAATAGAGCATGGTGAACCCCACATGTATATTTTTAGTGTATTATTTCTTTTTCCCCATCTTTCCTTTTCTTTTTCATCATCAGCTATATAGCAAGAGCTGTGCAGTTTGTATTATTTATAATTTTCTACAGCCAGAGGAGATGGAAAAGAGATGGGCAAAACTAAGCTGAGGAAATGTGTGATTTTGGCTGGAATAGCTGGGATCTATTCTTTCTTCTGAGATTTTGGCAAGAGGAAAAATAGATCAGTAACTTTTATTCCTCCTAGTTGGGGCCAAGGCAAGCTGGTGACACTGTTCCAATCAGGACAGACTAGAAAGATTGGTGTTTCAGGATTGATGGTTCCTGGTCAAGGCAAAGAATGTGGGAAACATCCTTCCCTTGGTAATACACATTGGAGTGCAGGTCACCTCATGTCTCTCCAAGAAGATCAGTCCCCTACTTTATTTTTTTCTATTTCCCATCACAGAGATTCCCAGCATTCTTTCCTGCTATCATAATTCAGAATGTCCAGTGTGTTCTCATTTTTCAAGTTGCTCCATTTCCCTGGTAGTTCAGAACTTAGAGGAAACATCCATCATCATTCAAGAACATGAAGGAAACCAAACATCACCTGAGGTTCCCTGACTATAAACAAGGGAACAAATGAAAGATTTCTACAGAATAACAGTCATCTTATTTTAAATCCTGAATACAGGATAAGTAATTCCTAAATCACAAATCCATTGGTTTGGCAATTTATTTCGTTTGGCCCAAGCCACATGAAAAATTTAGGAATCCCCTAAAGGAAAAAAAAATGTCTTGGTTAAATTGAATAGAGCCCTATCATGAGGAATTTTTATTTTTAAGCACCAAAACTCTTCCTTTGACAAGGCGAATCAAGATTTAAAGAAAAAGACATTTGTGGCAAAATTAGATGTAATCATGAAAAAATGAAAGAAAACTTCTTGTTCCCAAGTAGAAAAACAATTGTATAAACAATGGTAAGCTCTTTTTTTTTTTTAACTTTAGCAAGTTTTCTCAAGTTGGGTTCTTTTAGTTATTGTTGTTATTTTTAGTTCTACAAGACAGAGGATTATATTTTGACATATTTATACAAACATAGAGTACATCCTGTTCTAATTAGGATTCCAGGCTCGTGGTTGTACATGATATGGAGATTCACTCTGGTGTATTCATATATGTACCTAGGAAATTTATGTCAGATTCATGCCACTGTCTGTCTGATTTTATCTCTCCTATGTCCTTTCAATCCCCTTTGTCTAATCTACTGATCTTCTAGCAACTTTCTTGTTCCCAAATAGAGAAACAATTGTGTACACAATGGTAAGCTCTTAATCAAGGAAGACCGCGCAGCTTAAAATCTTATGTTTAAATAGCTGTAAACGTAATAGGGAAAATTGTGATAAAAGTTCTAATACAGCTGTCAGGTCTACAAGTGTCTTTTATGATCCCCATTTTATGCTCATGACCAGCATAGTATCTGGCAGTGCCAACACTGTGAAGGATCGACAAGGAACCTGGCCACTCTCCTAAGAAAAGGAGCAGAGTCCATCCTCAAGCAGAATCAGTGTCAGAACACTACTGTCAGATACTGAGCCACCTCTCAAGGACACCAAAGCTAGGATACCTCACAAATACAATATTTTTCTCCCAGTGGAATGTGAATTTGATGTGTCTTAATGAATTCAGGCCATTTAAAAATCTCAAAAGGAATATTGCAAGATTGAAACGCCACTAAAGTTCTGAGCAGCCACTTTTTTTTTTTTTTTTCCTTCACTAGCTCCTAATTACTATAAAATTTTGACAAGTGGTTCACACATTCAAAAATCCATGCTTGGCTCTTCACAGATCGCCCAAATCCTTTAATCATCTCAGCCCTGGCAGCTGTGTCGGTGCAGAACAGGGAGGATATGGCAGCCAGTGAGGACTGCAGTGGCCCCATGCCTCCTCCTTTCAAGCCTGGAGTGGCAGACAGGACACAAAGTAAAACAGCCACAAAGCTAGAATGTCTTTTCAAAGACTAACTGAAACTTAATGAAAGAGGAAAGTTTTTATTAAGCTGAAGAATCAGAAAAAACAAACAATGGTTAGAGACATTTTACTTTGAGAGGAGTTGGGGAATGGCAATTTTCAATTTGAAGAAAGTTTAGGATTTTTAATCCTTGGTCAGCTATTTTAAAAGTACTTATTCTGTAAAGATTTGTGTAAGATCCCAAGGGGGATGGGCAATATAATGTTTTTCCATTTTCAGCATGTCATAGTTTATTTTTCAGATATTCACAATTATGTCATTTGCTTTATTTATCTTCAATGAGATAATAATTCATAGAGTAGATTCTTCATTCATTCATTCGTTCATCCAATAAACTAGAGTTACTTTAGAGTTACTCTGCTAGGTATAGGATACAATACAGTACCTGACCATGTTTTAGACAGGTAGATAAATGAACAGATGAATAAGTATAATAAATAAAATTCTGGCTGACTATCAGAAAATGACAGAGTTGGATCCCTACCTCATTCTATATAGTAAGACAAATTTTAATAAATTGTTCATCTGGCTTCACTTCAGTTGAGCCATATGAAATAGAAAAAAACAAATGGTACATAGCACATGACTTGTTATTGTGAAATGTACAAATTCCAAAGCCATTAGGGCAGAACCTGACACAGGGAAGTTGTTTAATTAATGGCTACAACTCTTGTAAGAAGTCTCTCTATAAGGTATGAGGAAGAAATGAACAGAGAGTGTTCACACATGGCTGAACATAATGGATATGCAATGAGTCCTTCACCTAAAAAGAGTAAGAGAAAGATACGCAGAGACTGAGGACATTTAATTACTTTGGAGATACAAACAGAGGCATGGGAAGGCAATGTTAAGAAGAACAAATGAAAAAGAGAGAAAACTAATAACTGTCTACCTTCAGAGGAGTGTGATTCATCATCAAATATATAACATTTGTGGTACTTTCTATTTAAGCTGTTCTTACATATTGTCTAATGGTATTCACCTTCTGTGGTAATAAATACCCTTTTTATTGCTCCTATATCAGGTAGCTCAAGCCAAATTCTGCTGCAGTACTAAATAACCCCCAAATTTCAGTGTCCTCAATAGTTTAGTCTTTGGTTGTATTACATGGTCATGGTAGGTTCTATGTAATCCATTGTCTTTGTTCTAGGACACAAACAAGATGAGAAAACAATGTTTGTTTAGGGTATTTCCAATGTCATGGCAGCGAGAAAAGAATGACAACAGAAGGACACGATGGATCCAGAAGCTTCTATTCATCAACAATATACATCATTTCTATTCACATTTTATTGCTCAAAACAAGTGATAGATAAGATTGAAGTCAATAGATTGGGGTATATAATCCTCCCACAAGAAAGAGTAGAAAATATTTTGTGTAATAATGTAAGACCAATAAAGGATTCATCCTTTCAAAAAAAAGAGAATCTTACAAATTAAATAAGTACTTATATATTACTGAAGATATTAAGAACATGTTAATATTTTATTCTAATTGTTTTTTTTTTTTTTTTTGTCTGTAGTAGACATAAATCTCCTTTCATTACATGTCAGGTAGATCCTCAGCAAACAAACTCCCTCAAGTGTCCGACTGATGCATGTGCTATGTAAAAGCTGAGCACAGGGCCTTTCGTGATGCTATCAAAACATTTTCCCTTAGCAGATATGGATTATGAAGCTACCAAAATATTTTGATTATTATTAAAACCTAACTTGAGGGAGAATTTCTGAAGTCTAAAACATAGAAAAGTTATAAAGAATTCACTTTAGAGAGAAATAGAGAAAAGTAGCTTTGTCAGCTCAGCAAGATCACTGCTGACATCTACTGGATGGAAAATTAAGAAAAAAAAAATGTAGCCGACAAGTGAGAACTGATGTTCTAGTTTGGAAGTTATTCTTCTATGGCATGGTGGCAAGTAAGCAATTTCTAGCATTTCATGAAAATTTTAACCAATCCTTCTGGCAATACATACTAAGCACCAACTCTATGTCAGGTGGTGTTATATGCATGGGAAATGATAACAACATCATATTTAAAGCTTATTCATTGCACAGAACCTATATTAGCAGTCAATGTATGATATCTCACCCAATCTTATTGTCAAGAACTCAGAAGGCCCTGAGATTTGCTTATTTGTAAGCTAACAAGTTTTACAAAGTTGCATGGGTAGATTACATGTGACTCCTGATTTAGAAAAGATAGACTAATGATAATATAATTAGCTAGAGTATCAGCACTTTTTCTACTGTTCAAAGTCCCAGTTTCCACAGGACTAAGTGATGAGGGCCAGAAAGCACTGACACATGCTGTCATTTGTATTATAGGAACTCTGTGCTTAGGATCCTAACATTTTATAATAGGCAATGAACGTGCCTATTATTTGCTGAAGAGGGAGATGATATCTTCATTATATTTGACACTAAGAATTCTTGCTGTTTGGTCTAGAAGGAAATGCTACCTCTACCTTCCAAAGTTGATCTATGTATAAACATATTTATTTATTTATTTTGGGGGGGAGGTGTTGAGGGTTGAACTCGGGGGCACTCAACCACTGAGCCACATTCCTAGTTCTATTTTGTATTTTATTAGAGACAGGGTCTCACTGAGTTGCTCAGCACCTCACTAAATTCCTGAGGCTGGCTTTGAACTCACAATCCTCCTGCTTCTTCCTCCTGAGCCTCTGGGTTTACAGGTATGTGAAGACATTCTTAAAAATATACTTCAGAATAAAGATTGGTAAATGCCTCCTCACAAGACATGCAAAAACCTAAGATATCTCTGTGGAATTATCTCCCAAACAATATCTCTCTTTCATTGCTATTTTGATGTGACTTCTGGCATATTTACCTCATGGCCATGCCATTCAATTGGCCACTCTAATCTCAACAACATAAGCTAGAACCAATATATTAACTTAGGTAAGATTATCACTTAAGACTGCTATCACCAGGATTCCAAGAAGCAAACAGAAGTCAATCTGCATTATCCCCAGCAGGACCCAACCAATTAAATGAATTCCACAAAGCATCAAGGTCTACCTTAGAAATTCACATGATTTTCTTCTAAGAGTTGCATTGACTTTTCCATTTTTTTCCAAAATCTTAATTCACATGCAACAAGATGTATCAGCAATTACACAGAATCCACCTTGTCTTATAACAAGAAAAATGTAGGACATTTCCATCATCTAGCATAACTCTAGTCATTAAGTTATGAATGATCGGAATATTTTCCAGAAGTGAGCTGGTATTATTGATCACTATAGCTCGATTAAGGACAAATTTCTAATTGGATTCCTCCTAATTTAGGATAACTGGCCACAGCATGTAAATAAATATTGAATCATTCATCTCACCAGGAATCTCCCTTGAGTAATTCAGGGTAGCCAAATATTAGAGAGATTTCTACAGTCATATATGAGCAACGTGATCTACCTGTGTTTTCTTAAATACTTGAAAAACTTCTAAGGTCAAGTAACTATGCTTTCAGGAGAATATCAGTAATACATGACTTACACATAAGAAGCAAATATATAAGATGCACTTAGAAACAGAGCATTGTTTAAAATTGTTGTCTCCGAAGTAGTACCAACTTTGATGAAAGATACAATTAGACAGGGCATCTAACATGATCATCTGTCTGGCGAGTAGATCTTTGAAATCAGACCAGTTCAGTTAATATAACTGCATTAAGTCCTTGATTTAGAGGACTTGCTTGAGGCCAGTTGGTCAAATTGTCCATTTATCTATTCCACCTGTTGGATGGAATTAGTATGCCTTTCAGGACTGATCAAGGGCCACAGGTGTGGGGAGGGATTAGACATTCCAGATGTGTGTGTGTGATGCTTTTTCCAACAGACTTCTTTGGAAGGTTAACCCATTGCCTGAGTTTTCAATTGTGCAATGAAATTGACACAGGTGCATTAAAATATGTTGGAAACCATGATTTAGAGCTTATTTCATAACTTGTTATCATTAATAATATTAATGATGTCATTAACAAAATTAATGATTATTATCACTAATATTTCAACCTAGTTATTCTTCTACCTGGCGACAGGATATTATTCTCCACCACAAAATAGATGTATCTGATATTAGTATCAGTAATTTCACCTTTCAAACAATCATTTCCTGCTCACACCTAGACTTCTTATCCAGAAAGTACAGGTATGAGAGAAATAAGAGAATTTTTATAAAACAGACACCTGATATATTCACCAATTTGTTCTGTGTTGACTGCTGTGAGAAGAGTCAATAACAATATTGCCAATTAAGAGATCATTATCCTATGATCTGGGGCCATATCAATCCAACAACTACAAAATAATTGTCAGCTGCGTCAGAATTAGGTTTATACCATTGGCCCTCCTTTTTGCCATTCAAGGGATATATATATATATATATATATATATATATAAAGCAAGGTGGCATAGGTTTGTCACTAGGGAAAAGTAAGAAACTTCATATCTAAGAATGATCAAGAAAGAATCCTGAATTTTCAAAATATTTCTATATAACCTACTGCCCTCTTTGATCCTGATCACAAGAAGATGATCCCTTTCTGGGGACAATGGAATTTAGTCACCACACTTCCTTACTGTCATATGAACCAGGAGAAAGTGGAAAAAGTTGAGTCAGTAATAGTTTGAACAAATTTTTGTGGAAGTAGTTGCAAAGCATATGTAACAATATCAGATCTCTGTAGTGAGAAGGGAATATAGAAATCCATCTACTACTTTGATAATCAGATAATTATTAAGAAACTTTTATGATTAAAGAAAAAGGACTTACCAGTTGGCAAATGGTGTGTGCTGAGAGCCATGGCCAAGTCTGTATGGCCCCTGGCATTTTGCCAACAGTATTGATTGACAGGCGAGGCATTACTATCCGCCTTGGCTGCTACTTTTGAGTTCTCCCACTACTCTGGAGTTCTCGTGGGGATTCCTGGGGATTCCCCGGGAGTTCCCATTGGTTGGAGAAGTGCAGGAGGAGGGATTTCCGGAGAAGATATTTCCGGTGGCTGGTTCCTGCATGAGCCTCGTGGCGTTTGGGAGGAGTTGTTGGTGGAGTTCAAAAATAAAGTTTGTTCCTGCTTCAGTGGCTCTTGATTTGTGCCCAGCCAGACTGCAGCAGATGTGGAAGGTCAATACATGACATGGATTAGTTTTAGTGGCCACACTTGTAGCCAGACCCTTACCATGGACATCTACATAAGTGACTCTGATGTGTCTGTCCATTAGTAGCTATGATATATTTTTATAGTTTGTGAATCTAAAGGGGATTTTACTCTAACATTTCAGTCTGTAGTGTGCCAAATAGGAGACCAAGCAGCTAGACAAGCACTCAATAGTCAGTACAAATGTAGGAAGATTCATTAAGGGTAGTTATTACCTACTAAACAGAGCCATTAAGTCCATTTTTGCTCTGTACAGCTGGTACTGAGGTTGAACAAAGCAGCAGCTAGTGGAAGTTACTAGATTTCACTTTAACTGTGCTTTTAGTGAACTAAGCACACACAATGAACTAAAGGCACAAATGAGCCAGCAGTTTTTCTTAGGGCAATGGAGGAGAGGTTAGAGATTCCCCAAAGCTATACTTGTTAGAATTAATATAAATATAAGATGCTACCATAGAGGTAGAGTTCTAAAACATAACAGTTTTTTTTTTTCTACAAATGAGGCTTGATGGATCTTTCCCATCTGGTAGGTCATTTAGTCTAAACCAACCAATGCCAAAGTAGAAATATGAGGGTGGGTTGTCATAAACTCAACATGAATCCAGGGTTCAGTTTGAACAAGAACCCCATAACAAGCTAATAGCCTCTTTACCAAGAGTGTGTGCAGTAACCATGTCAAAAAGGCAGCCAGTTCACAACTCAACAGGATGCCTTCAGATGGATATTACCTTTCTTTGCTAGGGGATCCACTCAACAAAATCATTAGTCACAGGTATTTGTGGTTTGAAGGGTCATTAGAGAAATTCAAGAAAGATAAATCCAAAGAAAACCAGACCTTGGTAAATCTTAGCCAGTATGGTGACATCCAAGAATTAAAAAGGAAATATTTGAAGCAGTAAGAGAACAAAGTGATACATTTTATAAAGGGTAATAGAAGTAAGAATGATCATCAATTTCTCTTTAGGAATTATTAAGATCAGAAGATAATGGGGAAAAATCTTTAAATAGATGGGGAAAAATTCTCTATCCAGAAATACTATCTTTCAAATAGGAAGGCAAAATAAAGACATTTGCAGATTATGAAAAAAGGAAGAGTACCTTGAATTTTAAGAAAGGTTATTAGTTCTTCACTCTGAAGGAAACTAACATCACATAAAATACAGATCTTCAAAACAAATGAAGATCATTAAAAATGGTATCTATGCAGCAAATATAAAACATTATATGTAATTTTCTTAGGTTTTATAATGGCATAGGTTTAGAGCAAACTTTCAACATTGTATGATGTGTGTCATATAAAAATGTGAATATATGACAATAGCACAAAGAGTAACGTGGTAAGTTGAATTAATCTATTGTTACAAGATTCCTATTGTTAGTGAAATTATAAATATTAATTCTAAGTAGATTGTGATTAAAGATTCAAACTATAATCTCTAGAACAACCACTGAAGAAAGTAAGCAAGGTAGTACAACAACAACAACCATAAAAAAAGCAGAAGAAGAATCAAATTGGAATATGTAAAACACATTTGTTTAACCCAAAAGTTGGAAGAAAAGAAGGAGCAAAGTAACACAAAAATTTAAATGGAACAAATTGTCAGATTAGATAAGAAGCTACTTACTTCTCACAAAAGATACATTTTACTTATAAAATTAGGATGGGCACAATGGCCTGTCTGTTATTCTAGCTACTCCAAGGCTGAGGTAGGAGGATTACAAATTGGAGGTCAGCCTCAGTGGCTTAGCAATATCCTGACTCAAAATAAAAATAAAAATTTTCACAAAGACTGGAGATATAGCTCAGTGGTAGAGTGCCCTGGGTTTAATTCCCAGTGCCATACACACACACACACGCGCGCGCGCTACTTTGTAGTTGAGTTCTCATAGACAACAGGGATTCTATCTTAGGTATTTTAACTTAAGCCTTAAATTAGTTTCAAATATTTAATGGTAAAAGTGTCGAAACTTGAGGTTGTGGCTCAGTGGTAGAGAGTGCTTGCCTAGCACATGCGAGGCCCTGGGTTCCATCTTCAGCACCACATAAGAATAAATAAGTAAAATAAAGAGATTGTGTCCAACTACAACTAAAATAAATAAATAAATATTTTTTTAAAAAGCTTTGAAACTCAAGCAAGAAGGCAAACTAGAGTTCATTATCATTATCGTTATGATTATTATATTATTATTTTAAAGACGGGAATAAGTTCTACCTATGACCTAATAAGAAAAAAAAATGAAAGAAATTTCAAAAGAAAAAAAAAACTGTAATTGACACACTAGATATAGAATGAGACATAAAAGTAAAAAATGGCTTTGGACTTAGAGTGGCATTTTCAAATTAACATTTTATTGAGCAACCACCCTTCTTTGAGTTAATTCTGTAATTTTAGTGATTGTCATAAAGGAAGCAAACAAAGTCTATTTGATTTCCTTTTTCCCTCTCTCAATTTGGCCTCAATTAGAGACAAATGGGTTCCAGAGTGGGCAGAGAGCTCCCATCCAGAGTCTTAAATTGTGAGAAATGGCCAAAATCAAAATAAATCATTAGAGAAAAGAAATTGAGTTTCTACAAACTTCATTAACAAAGTTTTTGTCTCCAATTTGTCAGCTGAATTTGCCCTACCAGCGTTATCAAAATATTCAGATACCTTTTACTCCCTACTAAACTTTCTAATTCTTGCATGTCACCTTGAGTGTAACAGAAAAGCTTATCTTGCCCAGGAAGTAAAACTCCAAATATGTAATTTAGTTATAATACAAAGAACCTACCTTGTATATGGCTTCTCAATACATAGATATGTACATTGCTTATAAGAATCTGAAGTAAACTCTACTCTTAAAAACAAATTCAATTTCAGTAACTCTAACTTATGAAAAAAATTGATACCTAGAATCAAAGCTGCTTTGATTTTTTTTCATGTAATGAAAATGTTCATCCTAAAACCAGTCTGGGAATCTGCCTGAAGATCTAGATTGATAGGAGTGCACGTTGTGATTGTTAGTATGTTGTTGGCGTTGTTTTGCCATCTCTTAGTGATGTTTTCTGAACATATTTTTGCTTTAACATCCATGGTGCCCCTATGTTTATATTAGCTTTGTGTGCTCATGGCAGAACAAGAGATATAGCCTCATGGGGAAAAATATCTCTAAGAAGGAGACTGTAATAGTTCAAATAACTCCCAACTGCCCTGAGGAGATAAGATATGAAGAAATGAGTAGAAGGCTGAATGTAAATTGAACAAGAGACACCAAGTACAAAAAAATGCTATTATAAGGAGGAAAGTACTTAGTATTTGTATGCAGTTTTAGCCACTGATGTAGTGACTTACTAAAGAAAATACTGCAAGGCTGATTCCAGTTGCTATGTCTTCCAAAGGCACCTAAGGTCTCGAAAGTTCTCAAAACATACATTGTCATTAAGTTGGTTTAGAGGGCAATATGTAAAGTAATTCTGTAATTTCCTCTACTTTCCAACCCTGCTGTAGATTTCAGCCAAAGAACAGAGGACTGGGGAACTGTATTCAATGGTAACTATAAAATAATTTGGAACGTGTATTGTTTTCCAAAAGGTTAAAAGGTACAGTTTTGAGTGACATACACACTTCTTTGGACTAATCATTGATTTTTGTTTGTTGACCAATTGTTCTTTGCTTTGATGGAGTATGCAAGGGAAGAATTAAGCCTCATTAAGGCTGTAATCTCTTAAATATTCTACTGTTTAGTCATCAGGACATACAGCTCCTCACCTTGTTTAGTCTTCTCTGAGCACCAGAATCTTGACTAATTTTATAAGATGGTTTCCATTCATCTTGTAGCAAAATATGGAGATCTTATTTAAGAAATATTTGAGAGGACAAAGGAAAGACAATAGGAAACATATGACATTTAATGTACACATATACAGTGAACTCTGAAGTGATTAGTGGCTTTTGATATGTATTTGTAATGCTGATTGTGGTAGTGTTGCTAATCTCTATGCCACATGACAGGGAGATGACACTGAGCCTCACTGACTTCTCTTTTTGGGAGTCCTACAACAGCTATTTCTTTCTTAGGACTTCAATGACTTATTTAGTTTCTTACTTCTGGGACCTTTAGCAATGGATTTTTACAGAACCTGTATTTTACCCCCACAGGCTCTGCTCAATGCCAGCGTCTTCTTTTTCATATTATCAGAAATAGCTGTGGCATCCTGCAAGTCCCTACTCCCCTTGAGGTCTGGGGCTGTGCTCTCTGTCATCCATGGCCTCTCTGTGAGATTGAGATTCTGTCAGGTGCTATTGAGATGGAAAGGACATTTCACAACTTCATCTGTTGGGAAAATCATTTTTCTGCCCAGAGGCTTTGTAGGAAAAGCACTGCATTTTGACCTAAGCCAATGTTAATATGGTCATTCACAATTTTGAGGTTCTTTTTGGTTGACACAGGGCAGACGCTAGTAGGATCAAGATAATTGAGAGCTATAGGCATCCTGCTACACAGATTCGCTACCAGAGAGTTGGCAACAATGAAAGCAAATTCTGCCATACACATCAACATTGATTAGCAGTTATACACAGAAATTATCATAGAACATTTTCAGTGATATCAATGAGGTCTGAAGCCTCTGTCCATTTCCTTGTCCCAACATCACTTTATATGATTGCGGATGTGACATCCATTCCAGAGGCAGCATTCACTCAACATAATATATTGAGGTGCATGTCAGATTCTGTGATAAGTAGCTGTGAACTTGACTGACTTAGCGGGGTGCTTAGACATTTGGTTAAACATATATTCTGCATGTTTCTCTGGGGTTGTTTTGGATGAATTAAAAATTTAATGGATAGACTGAGTAAAGGTGATGGTCCACCCTAATATAAGTGGGTCTCTTCCATTCAGTTGAAGTCCTGACTAGAAAAAAAAAAAAAAGCCTGATAGCCTGCCCCTTCCCCCAAATAATTCTTCCTACTGACTTCTTCTAAACTCATACATTGTTGTTTCTATTTTATGCCTTAAGACTGGAACCTTATCTCTGCACTTCCTGGATCTTAAGCCTACTGACTGCAGAATGGACATTTGTCAGCTTCATAACCTCCTGAGTCAAATTCTTTATGAAAAAAGTTCTCTCTTCCTTCTCTTTCTTTCTCTCTCTAATTTCAGAACCTAAATGTATTATCTTACTCTTTAGGATTTAGCCTCTTTGGTTTTCTGATTCTTACTTTCTATTCTTAACAAAGGTGTTGGGGTGGGCCATGTTGCCAGGAGAGGCAACTGGCCCCTGAACTCAACTCATTCTAAGCTCTATTTAGTTCATCATCCAGTACCTTCACTTTTAAGGGTTTGGAACTGGATTATAGATAAAGAAAATTAAAGCCCCTAGCCTGGAGGCTTGTAGGGTTATAGGTTGGTTATAGGAACTTTCAATGTTCACTAACTGTCCCTAAGTTATAGATTAGAAATAATACACACTTACATTGCCTGAAGCATTTAAAAATCAAATATAATAAAACAGACCCTCCCTGTAATGCAGGTACATGAATAGCAAATCCTTTTCTGCATAAACCAGTAACTTCTCTTCAGCAGCAGTATCATGAGGCCTTCCTCTTTCATTACCTTATGTTCTGGATTATGAGGCTCTTGAAGTAATAGGGCATTTCATACCTTGTATAAAGCCAAATTTTCAGATGCAGGCTCTGTTATCAATACTTTTAAAAGAGTATTTAGAAACAAGCATTTCAGTGTGACACATTCTTAGAGGCTTGTATTCAGCATCAGTAGCTCACAAGTTTTCCTGAAGATACAACATTTCATTGCCAAGTATAAATGTGTCTTGCAACACTTCATGGGAGAAAATTTCATGGCTTTTGGGTTCTTTAGAGTTTGATTATTCACAGACACAAAACAGATTTATATATCATTCAGGCTCTTAGATTGGATAGTTCTATTCTTAAAATGAATGCAGTTTCTAAACATTCGTCCATTTCTCTAGGAAGATATCTCTCTCTCTCTCTCTCTCTCTCTCTCTCTCTCACTCACTCTCTTTCAGTTATCTTTATGTTTAAAAACTGCTAAAGAGCATTGAGCTCTTGCTGATAGTTCTTGTGAAGCCATGGCATGTAGATGAACTGAACCATGAACTAAAGGACCTTTCCTGTTAGTAAGAACTCTGTAATTTAGCACAGCCTTTGTGGTGACCTTCAAGTGTGAAGTCCTCTGATTCAGCTCAGCAGTGCCATCAGAACATTTGGTTTGTTACAAACTACACACTAAGGGTGCTGGTTTTTCACCTTCAAATACAAGGGTCAATTTCAGTTCTAAGTAGATCAATAGATGAAAGGTACAATTTTAAGCTAAAGACGATCCAAATAAAGTATCTATTTCTTCTATGAAGGTGGCACTTGACACAGGAGAGCAACAAATTAAGGGTACTTTCCAGCCAACCTTGTGCTTGTAGAGACACAATTGTTTGCCTACTCTTGCATACTCAGGTCAGGTCAGGTTTTCAAAAAAGCTTCAGCTCTATTTTGAGTTCTAGAGGTATGATAACAATATGCTTGTTCATTAAACCCACAGTCTATTATTGGGGCTAATATTGGGGCCATTTTTCCTGGTTACAAAATGAAATAGAATCATTGGCACCCTGGTCCCCAGATTCAGTCAACGAATATACCAACAATAGTTTTCATCACTTCCTCAAAACACGCCAATTATCCATAAGCAATAGGTCAATCCGTTACTTGATTGAATCACCCTTTACTTGATGGAATTTAGAAGCCTGATTAGTTAAAAAAAGTAACCCAGAAATAATACATTAAGTGGGACCCTTTCTGCTATGTTAGACTCTAGTAGTAAATTTCTAGGGCCTGAATGGATAGATTGCTAGAGAACTTTCTAGAACTTTCTGCCAGAGAAGAAGCATAGTGAATTCATTATGAACTTTGTTCTTGCATCTCCCTTCTGTCTCCATAGTCATTTTGGAAGTTTCTGCCAGGGTCAGAGAGGCTGCTACAGGCTATGAAAGCCAGACAGTTCTGTTTGGGCCTGTTTTAGTTTTGCTCAATGGGCTTCAATACCTGGAAGGCACAGACAGAAAAGGACTGCAGCTTGCAAGTACTTTCAGTGTCTTGGGCAGAGAAAGCATCTTCAGAATGATTTCCAGGAGGCAAAGAAGAGAGCATAGAGGGAGCTCTTGTGGGTAACAGGGAAGAATTCAGTGATCTGAGGTGGGGGGTAGACAGCATCCTTTCACCCCAGAAGGGACAGGCTAAGCTGGTCCATACAGATTCAAGACCCTGCAGCAGGGCGCAGTGTCTAGGTAATAATCAGATCAGTAACAGCCTGCAGACTGCGATAAGGAAAGGCAAATGTGACAGGGCTGAAGGGGAAGAATAATGGGCCATGTCTTCAACTGACAAGTCCTAATTGTCCTTTAGGGCTGGGAAAGGATCAGCCTTCTAAGGAACACACTTCCTAAAATATCAGGCAGAAACCTCAGGGCTTTCAGGCTGCTTAGAAGTCTGGGTGCCCTTTCATTTACAGGAGCACTCAGCCTTGCAGCGGCAGGGCTGGTATTAAAGTGACTGAGGAGGAGGAGCTGAACAAACGGGCATGTAACATGCTGAATATCCAGGTCAGCATTTAGGAAGCTATGCTTAGGCTGTATAGGTTTTTTTTTTTTTTTTTTTTTCTTAAAGCAGTATTGGTTAGTGCTAAGAAGAAACTTCTGGAGTCAGAAGTTGAACCCATGATATAGGTTAAAATTCCAGCTCTGCGACCCATGTGACATGGAGTAACTTTTAACTTTTCCCTGACTTTGTTTTTCTCATCCAGAAAATGAGGGGACTAGCACTGTAGCAAAGTACAGAGCAGATGAGGAATATAAACAGGTTATGCCCATGCTTGGCACAGAGCCCATCATCCACAAATGTTCCCTGTGATTTCTCTTGTCCCCCACATCTGGGTGTGTGGCTAGGCTGAGGGAAAAGCCTTTGTGATTCTATGCTTTCACGTGGGTGCTAATGTGGTCCCTTTATGTGTTCCTTCCTAAATGAGGACTTGGGTAGGTGATAACAGAAAGGAAGATGATCAAGATACCTCTGGTACCTGGCACCACGGGGACGTGCTCAAAAGACAGCGACAGATTTCCACACAAGCAGAACTGAAAGATGATTCCTGTTATTGTCTTTTTCTTTCCATGCTTGATGAATTAACAAAGCTTCTTGATGTTCACTTTTGACGATTTTCATAGCATGTTCTTCATTAATTCCCAGTGTCACCAAGAATTACTTGGTGCATACTGATTTCCAGACTTCTGCAGGAAAATGGCTATTGAGGCAAAGCGGCCGAGCACTTCACACTGCTTAACTTTTCCCAGTTTGTTGTGAGTGATCAAAATTTTGCAGTAAATTAATGAGATGATATAGTTTACATCACCTTGTCAATTCAGTTTTCTTTTGTGCCCATTTTCCTTTCAGAATAAAAGGTTGTCAGGACCCAGTTTTATTCTTTTTAGTTGAGGTAACTGTTTTATATTCATTTAGTTACTGTGTGGCATTTTTATATCAGGAAAACCACATTTGACCCTAAGGCAAGAAATCATGAATTATCTTTAAAACCTGGTAATAGGTTGAAGTTATAAACAACTAATAAAATTATTGAGAGGCTCTGTTATCTCCCCATCAGATTTACCTGCAATTCTGTGGCAAGATTAATTTATCACATAAATCGTTGTAAAGATGGTGAGTGGCGATTCCATTTTTTTTACTTTCAAATTGAGAAAGAATGGGAGGAGGAAGTTGCAGAGAAAAATCTGTAAGTTTATTGAAGAATTAGACCAATAATTTTAAAATGAGCAAACACTCTTAGGATTTCCCATCATGTTTAATGTAAATGCAAAATGAAAGAAATTTCTCGAAATCCAGTATGGAATATTTTTTTAAATTAACACATATTTACACTCATTAATCTTTCATAACTATCAAGAAGTATGCCGTTCTATGAAAATCATTGAGATCCATCATATTAAGAGGGATTTCCTTTCTTTTAAGTCAATAACATGTACTCTATTTATTAAGAAAGGTTCTCTATAAAGAGAGAGTACATTCATACATACATAAAGTGAGTGTATAGTATTAATAACTATATCAGTCAGTGGTTACTGTGTTTGTCTGTTAAATAGTTAAAACAGGGGCTGGGAATGTAGCTCAGTGGTAGAGAAATTGCATAATATGCACAAGACCCTGAGTTATATCCCCAGCATTATAAAAGAAGAAAAATGTTTGGGGAAAAAAACAGCTAAAATGTCTCTTCTTTGTGTTTTCTAAAATTCTAGTAATGCAAATATTTGGAGTGGTGGGAGACAAAGAGAAAGTAACAATCTCATTTTTTTTGTTGTAATATATATCAAAACTTATTATATAAAATGGAAACAGATTAAAGAAAAAGAAAATGTAAATGAAGAGAAGATAAGAGACAGAAAAAAAAAAATCAAAGGAGAAAGGAGGAGGAAAGTAATGGGATGCTAAAGGAAAAGAGTTGGGGGATTAGGAAAAGAAGCTAAAACAACAACAACAAAAAAAAAAAAAAAAAAACAATGAGGAACCACAGTCTCAATTAACCATGAGTAAGATGCTCAGAAATAGTACCTGAGGGAAGAACATCTCTGATAAAGAATGGGAGAAAAAAAAAAAAAAAAGAAGGAAATGACTACTGCTTCTCGCATGATTGAAGAGATAATGGGAAAAATGAAATCTTGCCAACCCTCAACTAAAAGTACAGAAAGCAGTCTTGAAAATAGTTTTGAAAAATCATCATCTCTTATACTCCACCTCCTGAAATACACATAATTCAGCTCCTCTTTATTTATTTATTTTTCCCTGTAGTCTTGTAACTTTTAAGGATTGAATTTGTCTGCCTGATTGCCCTTAACTTCAACAAATTGAGGATATATAGTCCCCTCACACAACGGGAAATCTGAAGGCAGGTATTTGCAAGCCTGGGTCCTGCTGCTCAAAGACAGCTGCCTCTGAGTCTCTCTGACTCTCCTGGCTTTTCATTAATGGTCTTAAGATAGCTGCCCCAGAACCAGATTCACAGGCATACAACAGAGGAGGAAAGGAGATAAGAGTGGGTAAAAGTTTGTGAACCCACTTAAGAAGATATTGTAAAGAAGATATTCAGGCATCTCTGTCAACTACTTCAACTCTCATCCTAGTTAGCCACAATTTCATTATTTGGCCATCCTGTTCGGAAGACAGACAGGATCATGCCTCTTTCTTTCTTTCTTTCTTTCTTTCTTTCTTCCTTCCTTCCTTCCTTCCTTCCTTCCTTCCTTCCTTTCTTTCTTTCTTTCTTTCTTTCTTTCTTCTCTTTTCTGCTGAGCTCTTCTTGGCTTCCCACAAAATCAGAATGTCAGTAAAGCAGAGAATGAATACCAGATCAGTAGCTCTTTGGGGGCTACATAAATTAAATTTACTGAAGCAGCAATAATAATAGTTTGGACTGGTTTTACTATTTGCTTTGCTAGGGATATAAAAGTATTATTTTTCAGTGAATATTTATGCCTTCCAAAAAATAATTCAGGTAAGGAAAATGACAGAGCAGGAAGCCCTAGATCCTCCTTACCTCCCAGAAACACACCAAATCAACATCACCTCCTGAATTAATTCTCATGGTGAGGACTGAGAAACAAGTTGAGAGGCTATTGCACCTCGGGTGAACACAAAACTAGCTACATAGTGTTATTTGCAGAGCAAGCTGAAAAAACGTTAGCTGTAGGGTGTGCTGAACACTCAACCCTCACCCTCACCCGTCTGGTTCCTTATTGCTTGTTTGCCTCAAGTCTCAACACTCAGTCACACTCAAGGCTGAACACTCAACCCCACTTAAGGTTGAACACTTGACCCCCACCCCTCAGGTGCAATGGAAACCCACATCTGGCCCCTGCCCCATCTGCCTGAAGGCAGAAGATGACACCCTTAGCAACTACTGTATGATCCAATCACTGTACGCCAACAAGGCAGCTTGCAGACCCAAAGACCCCATTAGATTTTGGTTATAAAAACTCTTCTGCCACAGTCTCCCTCTCTTGCTCTCTTTTTCTTCTCTTGCTTTTACTCTCTCTCTCCCTCTCAGTCTCACTCTCCCTTTCTTGAGCTTTGCTCTCCCTGCCTAGCTCCCCCCCTCCTCATTTTTTCTCCTCCTTCCTGTTAATCAGACACTGCCATAATAAAGATCTCTTGGTCGCTCTGAGCGTCATGGTCACTTTCCTTTCATCTGGTGCCAAAACCCGCGAAGAGTGTGAAAACCCACTTTTGGGTCCCTCTTCCTTTGGAAGCGCCATTCACCAGAGGACCTGAACCATTTTCTCCACCACCAGAACTACGTTCACCACCGGCCTTCAACTGGTGAGTTTCCCCTTCCTGGAATCCTAAACCCAATGGTGATCTTGGGAGTATTTGACTGTTGATGATCTAGCAAACCTCGTCGCCCACCTGCGGGGAGGAAAGCATCCCATCAGAGCCTTCAAGGCCACAGTGGTCCTCAGGGACTCCCTCCTTGGGCAGATTCAACTTTGGGGTCCAAAAATTATTTCCCTTCCCCTTCCCCAGCATAGACTTTATAGGTCACCCTCGAAGGATTGTGTAACCTCAAGGAACACATAACGGAGATCTGAGGATCACACCCCATCCAGACCTTCATGGTTGCTGTGGCCTAAAGTCCTCTCACCTTTAAGACTCAGCTGCTAGAGATTCTCTTACCCTCCCCCCCCACTCTCCTCTCTCTGGCCCCGAGAGTCACCGGCCTCTCCAGAAGGGGTCCTGAAAAGCCTTGGCCAGGTCTCTCACAGTTTTGGCCCCGTCCAGACGGGAGCCTGGACTGTCAGGAATTGGTGACAACTAATCTCTACAGCTCAAACCTGCCACTAGGCACTGCCTGATTTTTGGCTCTAGCGGGGACGCCCCTTTGGCCAATAAATTAGTTCCTTCCCCCTCCCTTACACTATGTTTGCAAATTTCCCCCCACCTGTTCTCACACTACGTTTGCGACATGGGTGATGCATCCTCTCTGCCGGTCGACTCTTCCTTACAGTGCCTTTTAGACAACCTCAAGACCCTCTCCTTGACACCAGACATCAAACTCAAAAAATTAGTCAAATATAGTACCCAGGATCGGCTCACTCTTCCCCCAGACAACCAAAATAAATGACTCCTTTTTGGGTCTCTGGATCCCTCCATTCTAAGGGATCTCTACAGCTACTATGAGCATTCAAAAAAAAAAAAAATGGGTAAAGAGCCCTGATGTCCAAGCTTTCTTTTTGCTCCAATCCAATCCTGCTCTCTGCACCTCTTGCAAACCTCTACAAATTCTTCTAGCTTACAAACCAACCCCCGACCCACCCAACCACCGATTCCCAACCTCTCCTCCTCCTGACTCATCCACTACTTTTTACCCTGCTGATGAACCTCCACCCTATCATCCAGCTCAAATAAGTCCTCACTTTCAAACTTTTGCCCCAGTCCCTCCACGGTCACCCCCACCTCAACAACCTGCTTTCTCCCTTCCAACTACTAGATCAAAAAACCTACACCACTGCCCTTCCTCAGATCATTGTGTGAGGTAGAAGGTACTGTAAGTGTTCCTCCACCCACTCACTCCTCTCTTCTCCTGTCAGTGCCCACACCTGGTCCTCCCAGGCTATCTTACCAGCTAACCCAAAGCTCAAATGAGCTGAGGAGGGCCCACAGACCCCTATCCGGAGATCTAGTGAAAATGGCCTTTAAAGTTGCTTTGTTATCACCGAAAACAGTTTACTAAGAATTTAAAGTCCCTTACAGGTTTTTTGGGATATTCACTCCTGTCTTTCCCTCTGTTCTACCTGATCTACTGCTCAAGTTTTTCTTGCTAGGGAAAATTCCAAACCTCTTTCCCATTATTCTTTTACATCTCCTTCCTCATTCTCAGATCCACTGGAGCTGCTCTCAGCCCCACCTATCTGTCTTCCCCCTCCCTACCCAGGCCCACAGAAAAGTCTTAACTGACCTTTGCCAGAAATCTTCACTATGGCTGATTGTAGGACTGTCAGCAAAGGAGTTTCTGCAAAAAGTTTCAATGCAGATAAACTTCCTCTTTTTATGCTGTCCTTTTTTACTTGGCCATTGGCTAGAAAAATCAGCCAACTGGGCTCCATGGTAACAGCTGGCAGGGGGAGGAAAGAAAGAAGAAAAGCTTCTTTCGAAGTTTTCCCCTTCTCAGGTGTCCTTGAAGGGTTAACTTGCCTTCAAGGCAAGTGAAAAAAAAAAAACTGCTTTTATGTGAACTTCTGCAGACTGTGAACTTTTGAGCCTCTCCCTTTACATGCTGGGTATAAAATTCTGAAACTACCTGAACTCGGGGTTCAGGGCATTAATTGATAATAGCAGAAGCTGTGCCCTCTGAATCTGGCTCCAGCCAAATAAAACTGTTTCCTGCTATCTTAGGTGCCTTGCCTGGTCCATTCCTACAACAGTATAATTCTATGTACTTAAACATTGCTTATGTTTTCATGAAATGGTAAGCAGATATGAATAACTGTATACTAGAAATAACAAATTATTTCTTATAAAAATGGAATAATTTGCCTAAATTCAGAAATTTACAATGATTTTTCCAAAATGTGAATAAAGAAGGGGTTAACAGGTATGGATTTAATAGAAGGGAAAAAGGTGTTTCTGGATAAGAGAGTCTACGTGATTAAGTAAATAAGAGGGTTTAGGTAAGTGATAAAGAAGGTCTGTGTAAGTTGGCTATATAGGTTTAAGTAAGTGACAAATAAGGTCTGTGCAAATTGGTTATATATGTAAGTTTTTTTAGCAAGTAATCTTGAATGAATTAAGGTTATACAACTGTGGCTAAACAACAACTGTTATTTTGCAATATTATGATGTTATTTCTTTAAGAGCTAAACTTGATTAATATAAAAACATCAACGTAATTGTGGTACTATTACTCTTCTTTGTATATTAAGTATGTTCATATTTTCCAGGTATATAAGTCTTTAACATAGGAGCTTTAAAATAGCATTATATCAAGCTTATGTTCTCCAAAAAGTTGCATGGTAATTTTAGGCATATAAGAATAACATATTGGAGATTTATTTATATCATTTAATGTTCTTTAACTGGACCTGTTATCGATAAGATGACTATAAAGTTCTACATACTGGGATACAATTTAAATGTAATATTATATTGTGTTAGCTAAAATTCATGTGACCTCGAACAACAATATATGTAAATTTTATAAAATGATATTCAAGAAACAAAGATTAGCTTCAATACTAGAACATTTTACCTAAGATTTAAAAAGAGCCCTGCCTCACCTGAGATTAGACTCTGCTTCCCGTCTTATACATGACAGAATGACTCCAAAGTAGGCCAGACTTCAGGTATAGCCCCGTATCCTTAATTTAAGACTGATGAGATTAACTTGCTAGATGTTTAAGAACTTGCTAGATGTTTAAGATCAAGACTTTAAATTAAAAAGGCCAACCCCCCCCCCCCCCATATTTGGCTCTTACCTTCTGAGTGAGTCTGAATCCAGGGAACAAGGAACTTCTCTAAAGAGCTTTGCAAATCTGGGCCACATAACCTCCCAATCAGGGAGATTAATGAGACCACTGGAGAACGAAAAGCCAGTCAGTGCACTTGCTGTGAATAGAAGGGTCATTGGGAAAAGGAGATATCCCTGATGCTTCCAAGGGAAGGCACATGGTCAAGCATGGACCCATCCTAGAGCAAATGGCACTAGTGGAACTAAGAAGCTGCTCTCAAGTTTTTCCACGAGTTACTCCTATGGGAACTTGGCTGACACTTAACAATAGATAGAGAATAAGTCAATTTTGACCAACTTGATCTTAAACACCTACCCAAAACAGTTAAACCTAAACACAGTCATTCTGGGGGGTAATGAAGGACAAGAACAGCTAAAAAAGAGGAGATAGCAATTAGGTCTATAGTCTCCATGAGAATGTTCAGTCAAGTATGGCCTTGGCTCCTCCCCATCATAGAACCCCTACTAGTCCTCTTTATGTTTCTCCTAATAGGACCATGTCTATTAAATTGCCTACAGAAGTTCCTGCAAGATAAAATACACAGATTCACCAATCAGTTGGTCAATCAACTATTTCTTCAAGACTACTAGCCCCTGATCCCCAAGATGGAGACCTGCGACTCATAACCAACTCCAGAGACTCTTCCCCCACCTAAAACCCTCCCTGACCTCTTTTCCAGTTTTTACAACCCCTCTTTTACTTCCTAGGAATGAGAATTACTCAAGCAGGTCCACTATTCTTGTTCTATCTGCTCTACAGTATCCCCACAAGGAAGCATCAAACCTAAACTCCCCTCGAATCAGATGAGGAGGCACCAGCCAGGTGAAGACTGGTAGATCAACTTCACTCATATGCCTAGGCACAAAAAGCTTCGCTACCTATTTGCTTTGGTTGATATTTCTTCAGGTTGGATAGAAGCCTTCCCTACCTCCAGGGAAATTGCTGATACTGTCGCCTCCATCCTCATCCAGCAGATCATTCCCAGGTTCAGACTTCCTGCCTCCATCCAGTCAGACAACAGTTCAGCCTTGACTTCTCAGGTTGTTCAGCTAGTCTCCAAAGGCCTCAACATCACTTGGAGGCTCCATATCCCCTACTGACCTCAATCCTCAGGTAAGGTGGAGAGGCCTAATGGCATTCTCAAAGATCATCTCACTAAACTTGCTATTGAACTCAGGCCAACTCTGGCTCTCCTGGCCCAATCTCCTGCCGTTGACCCTCACCCGAATTCAGGCAGCTCCCAGAACCCCCTCAGGCCTTAGCCTCTTTGAGCTACTCCACGAGTGCCCTTTCTTAACCAACCAAAGCTTTCCAATCATTCCTCCTCCCCTGTGTCCTACCTGCCGGATCTCACATTTCTAAGCAAACTCCTAAGGGAATATGCAGACCAGGATCTTCCTGTGCCATCGGCTGCCTCAATCCCAATGAAATCACAAACCAAATTGGACCCTCTTCAACTGGGTGACACAGTCTTACTTCGGGAACTGCATCCTCAATAGTTGGAACCTCACTGGACAGGACCCCATACAGTCATACTTACTACCCCAATGGCAGTTAAGCTTTTGGGCCACTCCCCTTGGTACCATGTGTCCCACCTTAAAAAGGCACCTGTTTCAAATGTCCAGTCCTGGACTTTTACCATGCCCACCAAACTCAAGATTTCTCGCCAACTCTCTTCTTCTTTTATTCACCATTAATCTCTCTCAAGCTTCTATCCCAAACCACATATGGCACTTCTACATCCAAGTGACATGGCTCCAGGATGGCACCACCCACTATCAAGGTGATTGCCCTTCCACCAGCTGCAAATGGCCAATCACCCTTAACATTGCTGGATTCAACAAAGCCACCTCCAATATTTACTAGAGTCCCTATGACAGGACCAATGGCTGATACCAAGGATCTCCACTACTCAGGAATGGTTTGATGCCATTTACAACTTATGGCTTCAAGGAACCTTTATGGACTTTTCCCCTTCCGAGATAACTGTCTATAGCCACTGGATGCTATCTCTAGCTGCCCTATTATTCCCAAGCCTGTCCCCCGAACATCGCCCTCACTCTCCCAGGAAAGCCCCATGCTGCCCCCTCTCAGCTGTAAGTAGCCAGATGGATTATACCATTCCCACACCACCTAGAAAAACAAAAAGGGAGAAATGTTAGTTGTGGAGCAGGCTGAAGGAATGTTAGCTGCTGGGTGGGCTGAACATTTGACCTTCACTCTCACCAGTCTGGTTCCTTATTGCTTGTTTGCCTCAAGTCTGAACACTCAACCCCACTCAAGGCTGAACACTCAACCCCACTCAAGGTTGAACAGTTGACCCCCACCCTTCTGGCACAATGGAAACCCACATCTGGCTCCTGCCCCATCTGCCTGAAGGTAGAAGATGACATCCTTAGCAACTACTGTATGATCCAATCACTGTACACCAACAAGGCAGCTTGCAGACCCAGAGACCCCATTAGATTTTGGCTATAAAAACTCTCTCATGCCAGGCCCCCCCTCTCTTGCTCTCTCTTTCTTCTCTCATTTTTGCTCTCTCTCTCTCTCTCCCTCTCACTTTCTTTCTTTTTCTTTCTCTCTCTCTTGCACTTTATTCTCCCCACTCTTGCTTTCCCTTCCCCTCCCTTCTCCTCCTTCCCTGTTAATCAGACACTGCCATAATAAACATCTCTTGGTCACTCCGAGTGTCGTGGCCACTTTCCTTTCACATAGAAACTCTTAAGGAAATCCAAGACACACTCTCTCCAGAATTCCTTCTCCTGACCACATTGTATGATTGAGAGGAACCTTTGCACACTCCCTCACTTTTCCTTGGAGAAGGAAAGAGTTGGACCACCTAACAACTGACTCTGTCTTGCCTGATGGGAATCAGATTGATCTTTCCCCTTAAGGCCAGTAAGAAAAAGACATTGATTATATATAACATTTTATTAGTGACGACAGCCTCCTCACACACAGTTGAATGAAGAGTGAACAGTCAAGTTTTGATATTTAGGGATGTGGAAAGATGTTACCAGATGCTAATGCTTACCTGAAAATGAGCACAAAACACGGGCAGAGACTGCAGAGTAACACATATGAACATGAAACTTTGTGTAGGGAAGGAGAGGGTGATCACTTTGCACACAAGGCAAGGAATATTTCTTAAAATCACTTTAAACCACAAGGTCTTCTATATGAATTTTCTCCCTCTGATAGCCACATGTCTCCTCCCAAGCTACTCTCAGGATTATCTCCTGCCTTCTGCTCAGGTCAAATACCTACTCATATTTCCAAAAGTCTCTTAGCTCATACACTTCAAAACAAGCCCAGACATTCTGCAATTGAAGACTATATGATGTTCCTTAATTACTTTTTCACATATTAAACATCTATTAAATGTTTTGGACACAGGAAGGGTCTACATTCTCAATAGTGAACAAATTCCTATTAAGGTTTTTTGTAGATTCCAGGAATTTTTAGAGGAATGTAGAATGTAAACTCCACAAGGACCAAGGTTTTTTCTCCTGAGTTAACAGTTCCTGCTGTGAGTATCAATGAGTACTTCATAAGCAAGTCTTGCCTGTTTTTCTGATGGGACCCAATATAGCTTGCTTGTAACTTAATGTTCTCTCCAAGGTGTTTTTTTTTTTATTTGTTATAATTAGTTATACTTGAAAGTAGGATGCCCTTTGATATATCATATATAGATAGAATATACTTTCTCATTCTTTTGGTTGCACATGATTAGAATCCTACCAGTCATATAGTTATATATGTACATAGGGAAACAATGTCTGATTCGTTCTACTATTTTTCCTATTCCCATAACCCCTCTTCTCCCTTTACTGCCCTCTACCTAATCTAATCTAACTAGCTCAACCCTTTATTGTGAATAAGCATCCACATATCACAGAAAACATTCAGCCTTCAGTTTTGGGGGATTAGCTTATTTCACTTAGCATGATATTCTCCAGCTCCATCCATCCATTTACCAGAAAATGCCATAATTTCATTCTTCTTTAAGGCTGACTAATAGTCCATTTCATATATATATATATATTACATTTTCTTTATCCATTAATCTGTCAAAGGGCACCTAGTTCCAGAGTTTAGCTATTGTGAGTTGAGCTGCTACAAACATTGGTGTGGCTGCATCACTGTAGTATTCTGAGTTTAAGTCCTTTGTGTATAAACCAAGGAGTGGGATAGCTAGGTCAAATGGAGGTTCCATTCCAAGTTTTCTGAGGAATCTCTATACCACTTTCCATAATGGTTTCACCAATTTGCATTCCTACCAGCAATGTATGTGTGTACCTTTTTCTTCACATCCTCACCAACATTTATTGTTGTTTGTATTTTTGATAATTGCCATTATGACTGGGGTGAAGTGAAATCTTAGAGTAGTTTTGATTTGCATTTCTCTAATTGCTAAAGATGTTGAACATTTTTTCATATATTTATTGATCAAGAATCAATAGATGGTATAGATTTAAACTAAAAAGCTTCTTAGCAAAGGAAACAATGAATAACGTGAAGAGAGAGCCTACAGAAAAGGAGAAAATCTTTACTACATGCACCTCAAATAGAACATTCATCTCCAGGATATATAAAGAACTCAAACAACTTAACAACAAAAAAGCAAATAGCCCAATTAATATATGGGCTAAAGAACTGAACAGACACTTCACAAAAGAAGAGATACAATCCACGGTGATTGATTTCTTTCAACAAATACTATTCTATAGTGTTTCCTATGCACATGTTCCCAGCTGCTTAACATGAGAGGCATAAATACATCTGATATTTTCCAACAGTACCAGAAGTTCTGGTCCTCACAGGACTTACAGAATTAGTTATCATTTACTCCACCTCTGTGTGCCAAGTATGGTGTTGGACCTTACAGACACCATTCCATTTCATCCTCTAAACAGTTCTATGAACTAGGCTATTTCCATGTGTTTTGTTTGTTTGAGATACTGGGTTCAAATCCAGAGCCTCACACATGGTAGGCAAGCACTCCACCATTAAGCTACATCCCCAGCCCCTTGAAATAGAAATCTGAATCAGAGTATAACTAAAATTGGGAAGAAGAGGGCCTAAAGAAGGCCTTTAACCTTGATTAAAACTGTGTAATATTTCTATTATTTATTATTATGGAGAAAATGAAATTTTTTTTCTAATTTTGTAGATAATGTTTCTACTTTTGAAAGCTTAATTAATTTTGATAGTTTAAGTTAAGTCAGCTTTAATCAACCACAAAGCTGATTCTCTGACATTCTATTCTTAGTATTAGTGCAGGCTTTCCAAATAATTGAAAAATATAACTCTTCCAATCAAACCTTGAATGGCCAGATTTCTCACTTAAAAAGCTGTGTTGGAAAATGCTTAATGACAGGCTATCCACAAAACCAAGCAAAACAAAAAATTAGTCCTAATTTCTGTCATTTTTTTTGTCAATTCTGTGGTTTAAATATTCTTTCCATGACTGATTTCAAGTTACCATTAAAGTGTGTTGGGATGAGATGTACACAAAGGCTCTCATTAGCCAGTATGAGCCAGAACATCACAGACTCGATGGTAATTAGTAACAATGTCTGTGCTCTGCATTAGTAATTAATTTAATGATTAATGACCAAAATAAGAGACGGTATGGGGAGGACTTCTTAGACTTTTCAGGTCAATCAGAACGGAAACCTGGCCTCACTAGGAAATAGCTTCATGTGATTGTGGGTCACTTATTCTTCCTTTCTGAGTTTCAGTTGCTATATTTCTTAAATGGAAATGATACCATCGACCCTCTAAGATCTAGTGAATAGTACAAAATAACATAGATATTGTACTCCATACGGTAAAAGTTAAGTATATTTAGTTCCCTACTTATTTATTTTTATTCATCTTTAACAAATATTGTTTAACAAATACAAAATAATATTTTAGTGACTTTATGAAAAATATATTTTCTGTTTTTTCAATATTTATTTTGGTTGTAGTTGGATACAATACCTTCATTTTATTTATTTATTTTTATGTGGTGCTGAGGATCGAACCCAGCACCCCACACGTGCCAGGCCAGTGCTCCATCACTGAGCCACAAATCCAGCCCCCTTTTCTGTTTTCATGATCATAAAAAAGCATTTTGTTTAACCTTTTATTTTCTAATTCCTGTGAAATCTAATTTTTAAATATCTTCTTTAAAACACCATGAAACCCATGCTGCATAGACCATTTCTGACTTACAGGTTATTCGTTTGCAACTTCTGAATTAATCAGTGAAGAGGTCTTAGAAGAATAGTTGGAGTGTGGAGCCTGAACAAGTTGTAGAGGCTGGAATGACCAGGTAGACATGCTCCAGGCAGAGTCTGACTCTTTTGGAGAGAATCACTCTTATAGGAGACAAGCTTGGATCAGAACTACTGGAAGAAATTGAGCACGGTCTACTTCTTAAAAAATGGATTTTTTCTTCCATAGAAAATGAGAAAAAAAATTTATCATGAAAGTGAAATACTTAATTTTATAATAATGGAGAATGAACTCAAGAATGGGAAGTGGTACATACAAATGTTTGAGGAGCCTCATCTTTGGTGCTGGAATGACTAAGTTTGCATTTAGCTCACCATTTTATAATTCTATAATTATGTAGAAGTCATTTTATCTCCTTGGGTTTCATGATAATAAGATGCTTTGAAGATTAACTGATTATGAAGTGACCCAGTAGTACCTAGCACACGGGAAGCATTTAAAACACTGTTAGCTATTATTATTAGTGTTCAGATAAGGGAACTGAGTGGCAGAAACACTGGATAAAAGGTCAATCTAAACTGCAGGTGTAAATTATTCAGTGAAAATAGAGGGCATTTAGTAGTCTTTTTTTAAGAAAAAGATAAGAAAAGCATAAAAGTAAACCTGAAGTCTTTTTCTAAACTTGGATAATAAGAAAAATGTCCTACCTTGACAAAAATAAGGAATTAGAAATGAAGAATCGTGTGATAAGACAAAGATGAGTTCAGCTTTAGATGTTGGTGGAATGCCAGTTAATAAATAAAATGTCCTGTCAGCAGTTGAAGAGGTAGGGCAAGAGGTAGATTGCCATTTATACATGACACAATTCCTAAACAGTGAATGGTGTGCCGCTCCTTATGTTCAGTGCTTTCAGAGGAAAACAGGTATGTAAAATGCAACCCATGCTCTTCAACAAAAAAATATAGTTTATTTAAAACTCATGCCCTGCACCCCCCATGTACCCCAACATATACAGGGATGTGGTACAGAGTTTAACTAGGAGAGAGGGGGCTGAAGAAAATGCACTGGGGGCAGGGATAACACAATTGGGTGTAGGGCACCAGTGGAATCAAGAATCCTCTTAGTTTGGTTCCAATGGGGAAGTTCCTGGGGATGCACTATGTAAAGCAGGAAAGTGGCTGAGACACTTAGAGAGGGCCTCGGATGTCAGGAGGAGGACTTTTCATTTAATGTATAAGGCGAAGAGTTCTCACTGAGCATTTTGGGAATGTAGTTAAAACAAAGAAGTTCTGCATGTCAAGGATTTCTATGGCATTTTATATAGGATGGAGTAGAGGAGAAGGCATGTGAATGGAAAGTTTGTAAAAGTAAAATCTGTCTGGTTTTGTGACGATGATAAACTCAAAGGAGAAGAATAGGAAAAGTGTCTTTAAGCAAAGCGGCAAAGTTGAACACAGCAGATGGTAGCCAGGAAAAATATTACTGTAATTCAGAAAAGAGGTCAGGGCTAAAACTGCAAATTTAGTAATCACCTACAAATCATGGATGAAACTAGAAAGTAAATGGGGTGGTTGGGGATACAAATTCAGAAGGAAAGAAAGATTCTGTGTCAAAGCCTTTTGTGACAGCTACATGGAAGGAAGAAGAATAAAGTTAGTGAAAGGGGCAGAGAAAAAGAGGTTATTGTAGTAGAAGAGATTCTGGGACAGTGTTGTGTCCTGCAAACATGGACACAAGAGAGCTTGGCAGCAGAGAGCCAGCCAAATCATGATTGGGGCTGAGTTCCTGGGACTCCTTCATTCTTTTGTCATCAAATAAAAGGGGTCTGTGGAAAAAGAAGACAACACTGAGCTCTGTCCACTTCTGAGAAGGGGGCTGAACTGTAGGAGGTAAATTAGGAGCAGTTAGAAAGAATTCAAAATCCTCTAAACTGTAACTAAAAATGCAGTGAGACTTCTTGGATATGCTTCTATATGATGTACACCTATATTAACTGACCTTTTGAATTTTTATTTTTAAAATATTTTGCTCAGAGTAGCAGGATTGGAAAAGGGAAAGGAGGACACTCTCCAGAGAGAGAAAGAGAGAAAGAGAGAGAGAGAGAGAGAGAGAGAGAGAGAGAGAGAGAGAGAGAGAGTCATTTCAGAGAGGAGGGGGACAGCAAGCCCATTTTGTTCTCCAGTTTTATTGGGAGTTCCAGGATGTTTCCAGAGTCCTGTCCAAGTTCACCTCTTGACCTCTGACTGACATCATAAGAATGGACCAAGAGAATGGTGGAGTGGTGCTCACAGAGTAGTTTTTAAGAAAATTGAGTCCCCCTGTTTTGTCTCAATATCTGATCCCTTTAATCTCTTCATTACCCTTTGAATAGCCCCTATCAAGCTTCCTTTGTGAGGGTCTTGTTGTTTGGGCTATCAGGGTGATGGGAGTGGTGACACAGTTTCAGTGATGAGAGGATCCTGGCCATCTGGTAGGGAATGATGTTGAGGGCCACAGCCGAGTAGGGATGACGCATGGCATTTTTGCCAGAGGTAGTGGTTGAGAGGTGACGCTAGCGAGCCATTAAGATGATGACTTTTGAGTTCTGGCGGAGTTCCCGTTGAATTCCGCTTGAGCTCTTGTGGGGATTCCCAGAGAGTTCCCATTGGTTGGGGAAGTGCTGGAGGTGGAATTTTCTGGTTGTTGGTTCCTGGAGGAGCCGCATGGCGTTTGGGGGAGTTCCCGGTAGCATGTGGAGTGTGTTGGTAGAGTTCAGAAATAAAGTTTGTTCCTGCTTTAGTGGCTCGTGATTTGTGCCCAGCCAGACTGCGGCAGAATGACATGATCTTGAAACAAGAGTTTTTTCTTAAGGGTATGTAACTATGGCTGGGGGAGTTTTTGTCATACTAAGCTCCCATCTTCCAGGTGCAATCTGTCAGCTAAAGCTCCCTGTGACTTTCAGTCACCCTTCATTGTCTTTTCCCTGCTCACTCATTTATAAGCTTTGGATTTTTAAAAGTTGTTCACTTAGAGTGGAAATATCTAGATGCACATAGACTTGTTTTGATAATGCAACCACAGAACGCTGAGGAAACCATTGTGTAGTTTCAGGTTTATCAGCCTTGGCATGACTGCCACTCTGGGCTGGGTATTCTATCCTATAGACTGTAAGACCCTTAGCAGAATCCATGGCTTCCATCCAGTAGCGTCACTCCCCATTTGTCACTACACAAAATGTCCCCACCAAATAATCTCTGAGGGAAAACACTGTCACCTTCCCCCTGCACTGGAACTATTGCTATAGTTTAATAATAGACATAATAATTTTTCTTTCTTCTTCTACAAGGGAAAGAAAAGATACCTAGACAATAAAGTTCCTGGAGTGATAAAATTATTGTTACCAGATTTGTGACATAAAGGTGTCACATATACATAAATACATACATATATTTTCAGAGAGAAAGTTATGCTTTCAAGTGCCTAACAAGTGGAAGAGGCTGAAGTTATAAAGCTGAAAAATAAATTAACCATTATATCTCAACAGATATGCCAGAGGGTAGTATTTTCATTTAGTGGCAAATACAATTAAACAGACATTCGGTTTGAAGCAAATAAAATCCTCCATATATCTGGTGGCATCTTTACACTGATATAAATTGCAGTGAGAAGCAATTTGTATAAATCACTATTATTCCAGAGAGAGATATACAGACCAAGCAAATCTAATGTGACAGATGTTATAAACGTTGTCATTATGGTTTTTCATTTCAATTCAAACAGTTCATAGACTTCCTCCACTGATTGCATTAAGCAAGGGATTGGAGTTTCTCCTGTCAAGAAAGACAACAGTTTTGTCATGCAGCAATTTGTTCACTCCGGTTGAGCTTTTTTACTTCCCATGGATGAACGAGGCTCCACAATATGGTACACAAAGCAAGTCCCTTGACTTAGGAATAGGCTGAGAATCTACCCCAGTTTAAGACAAAATGATTAAGAAAAACAAAGAACATCTGGTCAGTATCTAAAAACAATTTTAGATAAATCTGTTCAAAATAATAATGAATTTTATATTTTTTCCACATAAATAAACATTAAAATGTGCAATAAGCAATCATATCCTTGGCCTAAATATGTAGTCTAAATTCACATATGCAGAAGGTATAAGGGCTGTCTTGTGGCAGAAGATGGAAATTTCTTTTTATTCATTTAAGTCCAATGGATGGTGTAAAAAAAGAATGTAGCTGACTGTATGTATGTATCTTTGAGACATTGTATTTTTCTAATATTTTATGAGAAATATTATTTCCCCTTAAGACCTTTCCAAAAATAGGTATGTACTGCTATCTATTGAAGTGAACTGACTATGCAATTTTAATAGCAAATGTAGACTATTTTGAAGTCTAGGTCAGAATTGTGAGTCTTATAATTATTCTATATAAGTATCATATTAATATTTGTATATGATCTTTAATATAGATAGAATCAAAAAGATCAATCCTTTGAAAGAGCAGATGCCCATGCAAACAGAACACCCCAGTTTTCATTCGATATTAAGAACTAAATTATGTTCCCCATAATTCATTAAATTGAAGCTCAAACTCTCTTGATGGCTGTATTTGGAGACAGGTCCTTTGGAGAAGTAATTAAAGTTAAATGAACTTATAAGGATGAGGCTCTGATTCACTATGACTAGTATCCCTATAAGAAAAGTGAAAAACCATCGATGTGCACTCAGAGGAAAGGCCACATGAAGACATGGCAAGATGGTCATCCACATGCCAAGAAGAGAAATCTCAGGAGAACCTAAACTTGCTAACACGTTGACCAGGAACTTGCAGCCTCCAGAACAATGAAACAATAAATTTCTGTTGCTAAATCCACCTACCTTGTGATTGTGATATTTTGCTATGCCCTAGCAAACAAATATGTAGAAGAAAGTCACCATTGTTCAATTTTCCAAAATCTGTAGACTCAGCTTCTATTTCTCAGGCTTATAAGAACATATAGACTGAAAAATTCAACCTTTAGAAATATCTCCCAAATTCCCTACAAATGCACATTGTATCTGCCCATGAATGAGAATTTAGTAAGACTTGCAGTTCTTCTTTCCCAGTAGAACAGCAAGCCATGTAGTCCTGTCAGGAATTCTAGAAACCCCTGGTCTCAAGTGTAGTTGTCCAAGAGAGTTTGAGCTACTGCCATCTTGGTTGCATCACAATGTGTAAAATAGGAGATTGCTGGTAGGGCCCTAAAAGAATAGCCTGGAAAATTCAACGCTGATAATATATTCTGCATGTCAATTTCATAGAAAAGAACAATGCTGCTGTAACCACCATTGTGGAAACTGTTGAACACAGGTCTCAAAACAACAGGGCAAAGCACCCTATCTACACAAACTTTGTAATCTAGTGAGAAAAAGCAAAAATTAAGTAAATCATTTTGTAATGAAAATGACAGCATTTTCATCTTAATAGCTTCACCTTACCTAGTCTTGAAGGTTGGGAAAGGCTCTCTGAAAAAGCAACTTTAAGGCCTAGGTTACGATGATGAGTTGGGTCAGGTACTTGGACAGTCAACTAATGAAGAATGTTTGTGAGGACTTGAAGAGCACAGATTTGGGAACCCCTGAGATATATTGCCAATATGCTAGACCATAATGATCGCGCACAGTGAGGCTGGAGAGAAAGATGGAAGAAAATGATGGTGTGAATCCAAAGTAGTGGAGAACAGGAGGAGAGCACATGCAGCATGAGGCTTGCAACCCTCTTTTTGTATCTGGAAAAGGGGAGATAAGGAGAGAGAAAGTCCACTTTGTAATGCTTCCAGGTAATTAATTTTACTACACTAAATAATTACGGAACAAATTGCCATAAAGTAATGACTTAATGTGCATATTGGTAGTCATGGAGCAATGGAGTTAGGTGCATTCAATTGATTATAGGAAAGTATTTCTTTGGAGCTTATGCAGAAACTACCTATGTTGGACCTATTGCTGGAAATATATGTTGGTGAAAGTAAACATTAGAGAATGTATTCATGAATGTGTAAAACCGACCTCTAAATAAGCTTCATATCTTGCTCAGAAAAGAATAGTGTTGTCTCTTAATTTTTCCCATCTCTAATGGTCAGCTACTTGAAGGATTACAGCTCCTGAGACTCATTCATTGCCACACCAGAGAGATGCCCAGAGACTGCACGGCTCACAACAGAGCTCTACTGGCTTGCCACATTCAGGTCTCCAAAATGAAGGCAAAAGTTTTTGGTTCTCTCTTCCATGCTAAATGCCCTAGTTAGAGATTAGATCTAAGAACTGTATCTTTGATGACAGATCAAAGCTATTAAGTATGTCCTCAGTTCACATTCTTATTAGAGAAAGCTCACTGCTTATTTTTGAAATCATTTCCAAATCAATGTAGCCCTTGAAATTCTTAAATGGCCAGTGCCTCAGCCACTATCTATTGTAACCCAGACTGATAATTTCAGCAAATTAGTTTCAAATGCAAATGGGCCAACAAGGCAGTTAGCCTACAATTTATTTCTCAGACACTTATTATTGTCTACCCTAGAGCTGTTAAAATTGTTTAAACTCAAAAAATAGTAATGCTTTTGAAAATAAAAACTAAGTAATCAGGAATGGCCATTAAAATACCTTCAGGTGATCACTGGATTCTAAAAACAAAGATAATTATTGAAATTAGACTTGGTTTAAGTCTATTTCAGTGTTGAAATTCAGTACCTAGAATAAAGACTTGAATATTATATGGAAAAGCAGGTTTGGTATGCCCAAATTTTACTCTCACCTATTTCTCACTCAACCTTCTGCTGCAATAAAAATAATAATTAAAAAATCAGTTTCTCTAGATTTTTTTGCATAGTGCCATCTTTAGCAATGTATTAATGAGCATCAGCTACATTTAAGTCAAGTACTAGATGTGTCTGAATATGATGCATAAGACAAAGATGAATAAGAGAAAGGAGAGAGACGATTCCTTAATAACTACAATGCCAACTATAAATTTAAAGGTGATAAAAGTAAAGAATCAAAAGTTCCATTAGATGAAGGTTTTGAAGTCAGTTGATTATGCATGATCAATGAATAAGGAAAATGTAGATACAAGGGTGAATATATCTAAATGAAAGACTTGAACTTATTTCTACGATTAAGAATCCTGTCTAATTTTTTGAAGTAAATTTTCTTTTTAATTTTGTGAACATATGGTGATATCAATGATTAGGTAAGGAATCCTAAAATGGATTCAGATTCTCTTCTACATGACACGAAATCCAAATACTATATCTGAGACCCCTATTTTTAGATCCAAAGAAAGCAATTCACTTGGGTGTGTTGAATGTTTAAGGAAGTCTTCATGAAGGCAAGAACTTTGAGTTAGGTCAGTCTTGAGCACATTACACAGTCAGCTGATTTGTGCTCTGCAGCACACAACTGGTAACTGACATGTTGATACAACAGAGGTTGGAATTATCACTCTCATCAGCTTAACATTTAAGTAATACTGAAATGTTTGCTACAGTCAAGACATTTAACTCTTATACATACCGTATTAATAAATTCTCTTTTGTTAAAAAAATCAAGTAAAAAAAATATAAATACTAAATATAAGAATTCTGGGGTGTTCTCTAGAACTCAAAGGTAGAAGAAATACCACCCAAACTTGACCTTCACCAAAAGAAAGAGAACTAGAGGGCGCTGTCACTTCACAACTTCCAAATTCACATGTTACAGTTCAAATTATCAATAGAAACTAAGTTGTGGTCTCTTAGTGGAGAGGAGGAACTAGAACCTTGGATTTATTCAAAGTAGTCATCATCCTGTCAGATACCTTTTTTAGAAGTAATACTTATATTAGTATTATGTTATTTAGTTGAATTATTATTATTATATTTATTAGTTAATTCACCAAGGAATTCAATGAAGAAATAGTATGATTTAGAGTTGAGGACAGCAAGCACCAGTGAGGTTAAGGTCACTGTTCAAAGTGATAAAACAGTTAAGTAGAAGAGCTTTTATGGAAACCATGGAATCTATACCACATAGAGCCTTCATGCCTAAGAATCTAAGGGAAGGTCCTCAAAAAAGAGAACTAGAGAGACTCTGTGAAATGCATCAAAGGTATTTCAATGGTAACCACTGAAAGATGCAATCATCCAACTGGCAGGAAGTTCAATTTTTTCAAGACTAACACAAATAAAAACTTAATTTTTAGAATATCTAATAGGAAATGAATTTATTAACTGTGTTTTTATTTTGATGCAGTTACACAAAGATGCTGTACCTGACCAGAAAAAAAAATCACTTAAAATTGAAATAGAAGTAAGATAATTATAATGTTGAATTCTTTTCATTGAAATCACAGTATTTATTAATGAAACTAAGAAAAAAAATAACAGCTCTTTGATTTCCATATTTTAATAAATACTGCTGTTTTGGACTCTGGAATTATCTTGACTATGTTTTGTTGTAAATCAGTTATAAATATCAACTCATCTTAAATAACAAAAGATAATAAATGCAGAATATCATTGTGATAAATGAAAATATCCAGTATGAGTTGGGAAAATACATAATCATTTAAAAATACAAATTGGTGAAAACAGAAGTTAATAGAAAACTATTTAGATAGAGCAAAGTAAGCTTACAAAGTCTAGTTAGCCATAGAAAGTTAGGCCCCAGCATCTTGAATGAATATCTAATGTAAAGGAACCAATTATTTTCCTTTATAGTAACAAAGGAGACTATATGTACACAATGTTGAGGTATATTCCTACTATCCCTAGTTTTTCTAGTGTTTTGAACATGAAAGAATGCTGTATTTTGTTGAATATTTTTTCTGCATGTATTGAGATGATTATATGATTCTTATCTTTAAGTATATTGATGTGATGAATTACATTTATTGATTTCCATATGTCGAACCAACCTTGCATCCCTGGGAAGAATCCCACTTGATTGTGGTGCACTATCTTTTTGATATGTTTTTGTATTCTATTTGCCAGTATTTTATTGAGTATTTTGCATCTATGTTCATTAGAGATATTGGTCTGAAGTTTTCTTTCTTTGATGTGTCTTGCCTGGTTTTGGAATCAGGGTGATATTGGCCTCATAGAATGCATTTGGAAATGCTCCCTCTTTTTTAATGTTCTGAAATAAATTGAGGAGTATTTGTATTATTTCTTTTTATTTTTAAATTAAATTTATTTTTTAATATGATACATAAAAACATAAAAATGTAGATAGTATGGGACTACAATGTGGTATTTCAATATATGTATACATTTTGTATAATATTTTAAATCAGATTAAACATATCAACCCCCACAAACATTTATCATTTCTTTATGATGAAAACATTCTAAATCTTTTCTTCTAGCTTTTTTGAAATACATGGTACTTTATTGGTATCTATAGTCTTCCTACTGTGTAATATATTTGTATATAACCAGAGATATGAAAAATTGTGCTCTATATGAGTTATAAGAATTGTAATGCATAGTGCTATCATATATAAATTTACAAAAAGCATGAATAAATAAATAGGAGAAAGAGTTCTGTTGAGTTAGTTCTTCTTTAAGGGTCTTATAGAACTAAGCTGTGTATTCATCCTGTCCTGGGTTTTTCTTGGTTGGTAGGCTTCTGATGGCATCTTCTATTTCACTACATGAAATTCATCTGTTTAAATGGTATATATCGTCCTGATTCAATTTGGGCAAATAATATCATCCTAGAAATTTGTCAATGCCTTTAATATTTTCTATTTTATTAGAGTACAAGTTTTCAAAATAATTTCTAATTATCTTCTGTATTTCTGTAGTGTTTGTTGTGATTTTTCCTTTTTCATCACAGATATTAGTAATTTGAGTTTTCTCTCTCCTTCTCTGCATTAGCATGGCTAAGGGTTTCTCAATTATATTTATTTTCTCAAAGAACCAACTTTTTGTTTTGTCATTTTTTTCAATTGTTTCTTTTGTTTCAATTTCATTGATTTCAGCCCTAATTTTAATTATTTCTTGTCTTCTACTGCTTTTGGTGTTGATTTGTTCTTCTTTTTCTAGGGCATTGAGATGTAATGTTAAGTCTTTTATCATTGATTTCTAATTCATTCCATTACGATCTGATAAAATGCAGGGTAGTATTTCTACTTTTTTATATTTGCTAAGAGTTGCTTTGTGGCATTATATATGGTCTATTTTAGAGAAAGATCCATGTGCTGCTGAGAAGAAAGTGTATTCGCTTATTGAAGGATGAAATATTCTATATATGTCAGTTATGTCTAAGTTATTGATTGTATTATTGAGTTCTATAGTTTCTTTGTTCATCCTTTGTTTGGAAGATCTATTCAGTAGTGAAAGAGGTGTGTTAAAGTCACCCAGAATTATTGTGTTATGGTCTATTTGACTCTTGAACTTGAGAAGAGTTTGTTTGATGAACATAGCTGCTCCATTGTTTGGGGCATATATATTTATAATTGTTAAGTCTTGATTTGGTGTCAGTACCATGCTATTTTTGTTACTATGGCTCTATAGTATGGTTTAAGGTCTAAAATAGTGATGCCCCCTGCTTCACTTTTCTTGCTAAGGATTGCTTTGGCTATTCTGGATCTCTTATTTTTCCAAATGAATTTCATGATTGCTTTCTCTAGTTCTATGAAGAATGTCTTTGGGCTTTTAATAGGTATTGCATTAAATATATATAGCACTTTGAGTAGTATGGCCATTTTGTCAATATTAATTCTGTCTAGGCAGGGGCATGGAAGTTCTTTCCATCTTGTAAGGTCTTTTTTAATTTCTTTCTTTAGTTTTCTGTCATTTTCATTGTGGAAGTCTTTCATTTCTTTTGTTAGGTTGATTTCCAAGTTTTTTTTTTTTTAATCTATTGTAAATGGGGTAGTTCTCCTAATTTTTCTTTCAGTAGATTCATTACTGATGTATAGGGATATATTTGACTTATGGGTGTTGATTATAAAACCTGCTACTTGGCTAAATTCATTTGATCTCTAGAAGTTTTCTAGTGGAGTTTTTTGTATCTTCCAAATATAGAATCACATTATCAGCAAATAGTAATAGTTTGAGTTCTTCTTTTCCTATTTGTATCCCTTTAATTTCTTTTCCCTGTCTAATTGCTCTGGCTAGAGTTTCAAGGATGATGTTGTAACAGAAGTGGTGAAAGAGGGCATTTTGACGTTTTGCATATATAGCTTTTATGACGTTGAGGTAGGTTCCTACTAAAATACATAATGAAAAAGGAAATATCACAATGAACACAACTGAAACACAGAAGATAATTAGAAACTATTTTGAAAATTTATACTCCAATAAAATAGAAAATCTTGAAGACATCAACAAATTTCTAGAGACATATGACCTATCCAAACTGAATCAGGAGGACATACGTAATTTAAACAGATTAATTACTAATAATGAAATAGAAAATGCCATCAAAAGTGTACCAACCAAGAAAATCCCAGGACCAGACAGACTCTCGGCCTTCAAAGAAGAATTAACATCAATATTTTACAAAATATTCCATGAAATAGCAAAGGAGGGAACCCTTCCAAGCTCATCCTATTAGGTTAATATTACCTTGATACCAAAATCAGACAAAGACACATAAAAGAAAGAAAACTTTAGACCAATATTCCTGATGAACATAGATTGCCACAGTCTGGCTGGGCACAAAATAACCGAGCCACCACAAAGCCTTATAGATTCAAACAGCAACTCTTTATTCCCAAACTCTCACCGACACTCTACACACACTACCTGTGAACACCCTGCCTCCACTCGGCTCCGCGTACCAATTCTCTCAGAACCCTGAGAGAACTCAACGGGAACTCCAAAGGAGTGGGCGCCTGAGGCAGCAGGATATGCCCTAATCCCAGCAGGATCCACCCTAAACCTGGAGCCGCCCTATTCCCAGCAGGATCCACCCTAAACCCCGGAGCCACTCTAATCCCTGAGCAGGGTAACCTTTCAAACCAAAATGCCATGCGTCATTCCTACTTGGCTGTGGCTCTCAGCAATAGATGATGTAAAAATTCTCAAGAAATTTCTGGAAAATCACAAGCTAAAACATATTTAAAAATAGTGCACCACAATCAAGTTGGGTTCATCCCAGGGATGCAAGGTTTGTTCAAAATACGAAAATCAATAAACACAATTCATCACATATACTTAAAAACAAGAATCATATTATCATCTCAATGGATGCACCAAAAGCATTTCACAAAATACAGCACCCCTTCATGAAACAATCTTTTATTGAGTGTTTTGAGTGTTTCAGATCGGATATAATTGAACTGAAAATAACATTTCACTGGAATTAGGAGATAAATGCTTCAATTATAACAGTTAAACAAATCCCATCAGGAAAATAATGTTTCAGTAGATAATTTAAATTTAAATCTTGAGTTATCTCAAGCAGTATGGTGCATTTATTTATTTATTTATTTGTCAATCAAAGTTCACTTGAGGAGGTTTTCAACCCAATGTAGGGTTGGAAATAGAAGTCAAAAGTTCTAATCAGGCATGGTGGTGCATGCTTGTAATCTCAACATTTTGGGAGGCTGAGGTAGGAGGATCACAAATTAAAAGTCAGCCTCCACAATTTAGCAAGGCCCTAAGCAACTAAGTGAGAGCCTATCTTAAAATAAAATATAAAAAGGGCTGGGGATGTATCTAAGTGGCTGAGTGCCCCTGGATTCAATCCTTAGTACAAAAATAAAAAAATATAAAAACCCAACCAACCAAACAAATAAACAAAAACCCAAGAGTTCTAGAGGTGGAATCTCCTTTTTCAGTGTTGCAGATTTAAAAATCTTGACCTGGTCATCCTACTGGTATCTGAAATTATATATATCTCCATCTCATCTCAACATTTTTTTCCTCAAATCAGATTTATATCCTGCTTTCATTTCCATGTTACCAAAACACAGATCTGAGTAGTGTTCTGCTTAAGCCTACTGAATGGATCTCTATAGCCTTTGGTCAATGTCCACACAGTATTCTATCAGTGACTCTATAATTCTGCTTTCCTTCCACCCCAAGAGGTTGATTCCATAGTCCTACATTCACCTGTCCTGTTATGCTGTTCTAGCAATAGTCCCCAAATATCTCAGGTAGTTTGCTTTCTATTTACTTTGCTTGAAATGCCATTCCCTAATCTGTCTCATAACTTAGCTTCAAATCCATTATAAAGACATTTTCAAATCATTCCAACAAGTTAATAGTATCTTTGAGTTGCCAAAATATTCTGAACATACCTTTATAGTATTACCTAAACATTTTATTGTACCATATTTTTATGAGACTTTGTCTCTCATAACAGATCATCAGTTCCTTAGGGATAATACTAATATCTACTTCCTCTTGGTGTTAGGTTCAGCTGTACAATGTTTTTCATAAACTAGAAAAGACAAAGTCATGCCAGATTTCAGTGGCTTGTGAAATTTTATTATTCTCCTGATGTCAAGGCTCCATCAAAAAGAAGAAATAGAACTTTCATCTTACTCCCTAAAGAATATATTTGGATATGTTTATATTAGTAAAAATACCATTCTATTCCTTTTAAAATTATAATTTTCTCATTGATTTTGCCCTTTATGTGTTAACAAATTCATAATTTTGAATAATAACAATGTCTTTATTCATTTTTTCTCATCTTACCACACTGTATAGATCTTACCCCACCAGAGAGAACTTTTAGTACTAATAATAAGGTTAATAATTATGTGCTTGACTTATTCCTGATTTTAATGGGGAATACTTCTAATATCTCTCCACTACTAATGATAACCTACATACAACTTTAGTAGATGATATTTTAAGGTAGTTCCTATGTATTATTAGTTTTCTTGCAGTTGTTACCATTAATAGTGGTTGAATCAAATATTTTTCAGTTTTGACATGATTTGTTTTCCTCTCTTCAATTTGTACATGTATCAAATCACATGTACAAATTTGTTTTTAAATGTAAACTATCATGGCATTATTGGGAAAACCTGATATCACCGTGCTATATTTTTATAAAGAAATGAGTAGATTTGATTAGCTAATGGTTTTTAACAGTTTTGCCTTGATGCTCAGAAAGAGTTTGGTCTGTAATTTCCTTTGTCTTTATTTTTGGTCTCTCTAATACCATACAACATTCATTTTCTATTTTATCATGCATTTCTATATGTAATAAATTTGATCATAAATTTGCCTAATTCTCCTTCTTTCCTTATCTTTCCAGGTACAATCTTCCCCTCCTATTTAAAAATATAGTCATTATTCAAAATGTTCCCCTATATATGTTTATTCATACATATATAGATATATGAAAGTGATCTACTTCTTCCAGCCACACCCTACCTGCCTACAATTACCACCCAGTTAATACATATCAGTGGATTAATCCACTAATTAGGTTAAGGTTCTCCTATGCTAATCATTTAACCTCTGAACACTCTTGCCTTAACTTACACATGAACTTTTCAGGGACACCTCATATTTAAACCATAATAGGCAGAAATTAATATCATTATACATATGTCTTTATGTGTCAATGCTTTAATTTCAATTATATAGTTTTCTAGGAAATGGATTCCTGGAAATATGCAAATACATATTCGGTTCTTTTCTAGTTAGCTTTTACTAATGTATATCATACATGTAGAAGTGCACAAATCATATGTATACACTACATAGTATGAAATATAGAACACTAACAATATCCTACTATTGAACTTTACATAAATTGATAAACTGTGTACTTCCTGTCTGACTTATTTTGCTTAAAATGTATTTGTTAAACTAATCCTTATTATTTATAAAAATGTTTTCATCATTCACCATCATATGATATTCCATTATATGAACAGATCATAATTAAACATTTAGATTGTTTCTATCTTGGAAATTATTATGGTTTAGATATTAGGTGTCCTCCAAAAGTTCATGAGTAAAACAATGCAAGAAGATTTAGAGGTAAAATGATTGGGTTATGAGCAACTTAACCCAATCAGTGAATTAATACTCTGACAGGGATAAACTGAGCAGTATTTGCCTTATGCTAGAATGTGCCTGGATGAAGTGGGTCACTGGGAGCTGCTTTTCTGGTGTATATTTTGTAAGCTGAGCTTAGTTTTTCCTCTGTTTCCTGGTGTCATGTCTTGAGCTACTTCCCTCCACCACACTCTTCCTCCATGATGTTCAGTGTCACCTTGAGCCCCAAGGAATAGAGCTGTTATAGTTAAAGCATCATCCTGGGGTTTCATCAATTGACTTCCAGACCACTTACATATAATCAAATCAAACCTTTATTAAAGAACACCGGTGGTGACTGATCAGAACATAAAGCTGTTCCCCTGATTAGCCCCGAACAATTGCCAGTGAGCTCCTTATAAGCCTGAAAACTGCAAAAGGGATGTTTGGGGGTCTAGCCAATGCAAGCAAGCTAAGTTACAGAAGAGGGAGAGTGCAGTCAGGCGTAGGGAAGCCTAACCAATCACAATTAGTCCAGTCACCCCTTACAGAAACAGACCCCCATTACCCTAGTTACAGAAACAATGCCCCATTAGGTAGTTCCTTGTTCTTAAGGATTTCTATAGCAAAAGGATGAGAACAACTTGCCCAGGTCATGACCCTTCTACTTGGCATGGTTGTTTTACAAAATAAAGTTACTAAACAAAATGCAGTCACTTTTTGCTTTACCACAACAGAGCCAGCAGTCTATAGAAAGAGTCCTCTGAAACTGAGCCCCCAAATAAAATTTTCCTCTTAAAATTGTGCTTGTCATTTCTTTGATCACAGCAATAAAAAAGCTGACTAAAACAGAATTATTATTAGTAGTACTGTTATGTACATTCTTGTACATATATTTTGGAAAGTGTAAGCTCATAATGTGTAGGAAGAACAGTGGGTCACAGGCCATGCTTATATTCCACTCTGGTAGAAATTGCTACAAGGTTTGTTTAAAGTTTCTGAACCAGTTTATACTCCCAATGATAGTATATGAGGGCTCCTTTTATGTCATATATTTACTAGTTATTACCAATATCTTATATTGCCATTTTAAAATTTAGTTTTATTTTAATCATTTGACATATGTATAGTGGGTATCTCACTGTGGTTTTGATTCCAATATGTTGGGGACTAATAAAATTTAGCAATTTTTCATTTGTTGGCCATTTGGATATTGTCATTTATAAATTGCCTATTATAAATTGTCCTGTTGGGTTGACTTCCTTTTATTGGTTCCTTGTATGTTTTAGATATATGATACAGACACACACACACACACACACACACACACACACACATACACACACACACACATGTATATTATATACATTTCTCCCTCTTCTTGATTTACCTTTTTACTCTGTAATGGTGTCTTTTAATTAGCATATATCTTAAATTTTAATGTATTTCATCCACCAATCTTTCATTTTATTATGGTTTCATGTCTAGTATAAGAAGTCTTTGCCAACTCTAAGCTTATAAAGGTAGTCTAACATATTTTCTTCAGGAAGTTTATTGCTTTATTTAATCACATTTGGATTTACAGTCATCCTGGAATTGATTTTTGCATATGGTGTGAGGAACGTGTCAAGATTAAAATATTTTTCTATATGAATATCCAATTGACTCAGCATCAATTATTGAAAAGACTATTCTTTTCCACACTGTATTACAGAGTCATCTTTGATATAAATTAAATAGCTGTCATTTTCACAATTTCTATTTTGTTTCTTTGATTTACTTTATACCTACACCACATGGTCTTAATTAGTGCATGCTTTAGACACAGTTTTGATATCTGGTAATAAAATTCCTCCAACTTTATTTTTCTTCTACAGATTTGTCTTGTTTATTCTTGGTCCATTGCATTTTTTCATGTATATTTTAGGACAAGCTTAGGAATTCATACATATATTCTGGGATGTTCTTTAACTTACCAATCAATTTGAAGATAATTTCCATCTTTATTATTCTGAATAGTGCAATTTATAAAGCTCCATTTACTCAGAAAGACTGATTTATCGCAGTGTTGTCTAATTTTCTTGTGTCTATGTCTTACACAACTTAGTGAATGATAGTTCTTGTTGTTAATGTAAATGGTATCATTTTAAGAAAAAAAATTTTATTAATTGTACCTGTTATATTTATTTATACACTGAATTTATTTCTAGAAACTTTATTAAATTCACTTTTAAAATTATGTTCTTAATATTTGGGGGTCTTTTTCATATACACAGTGACATATATGAATGATCAGTATTTTAAAAATTTTTTTCCCAAACCATATTCATATTCCTTTTCTCTCTCTTTTCTTTTACTTTCTTTATTACCATGCTGCAATAAAGAGGGGTTTTCACAATGTTGTACAATGTTGAGAAGAGGTGGTGATAGTGGACATCATTGTCTTGTTTTTTATTTTCATGAAGAAAATTCAGTACTTCATTATGAAATATTACAGTTACAAATATCATTTCATGCTATTTTAATTGAGTTAAAGCTTCCCTACTATGAAGTTTTCAAGTATTAAGTGCTCAAATTAATTAAAGTGCTCACACAAACAAACACACACATACATACACCATTTTATAAGAATCCTGGATCAAATATAGCACATTCCTAGCATTTCACATGTGTTACATAAGTCTCCTCCCATTTCTGCCAGCCTCTCTGACTCTACACTGACATTAAATGGATAAGGGGTCTTCCAGATAAAATTCATTAATCATTTTCTGGAGCATAGAGCATGGTGGGGGAAATGAGAGTTAAATGTGCAAGGATGAATGTAAATATTCATCTTTTTCTGCCTCAGAATTCATTATTGCCTTTTGTTCTATTAAAAAAATCCCTATGCAAAAAATCCCAGGATCTATTACAGCATGCTAAAATATCAATCTAGCCATTCCTCTTCATGAAACCTAAGACATAGCTTTTTACTCTTCATATAAGATATCAAATGACTGGGAATATAGCTCAGTGGTAGAATGCTTGTCTAATATGTGCAATGACCTGGGTTTATTCCCCAGCACTATCCACTGCCTAAAAAAGACATCAGTAAAAAGAGAGTGAGGGACAGTAGAAAAATAAATTAACCTAAAACATATCTGTTGGAGCTATGATCTCAATTAAATTATAATAAATTACACAAAAAATTGATCACACAAATATGTGTGTGTGTGTGTGTGTGTGTGTGTGCACGCACACACGTTTGTTTAAAGTCATCAAAGAGTTATGGGCACAGATAAATCAAATAAAATAATTAAAACATATGTTAACTCTTTAAGGATGAACAAAGATCATAACATCCTCTATTTCTAAATGAAATTGTTGATTCTACAGAAACACTCAGGTAGAAAAGTAAGACCATTATAGACAGTGGAACATTAATGAGAAAGGAGAGATCAGCTGAGGCATTCACCATTGCAAATTGGCCAACAGGGATGCTAACCAATTCTCTGTTAGTAATTTGAATGACTGAGCAGTGGAAAGTGAAAGTGCATTGGAAAATGAAGAGAAGTTGCTGTATATTCTTGATTAGGTTTCAAAGCGTCCAGGAAAGGTAGGGTGTGACCTCCCTGCGGAGACTGAAACCCAGAACTTAAATGAACTAGACTACTGATTAAAGATACAAGCCCCTAGCAGCCTAACAGAAGAGCAAAGCAAGTTTTTTTCTGGAATATTATCCCTAATGTAGACCACGTCCAAAACCTAGTAGACATATAAAGCAGCAGGACAACGTGATTCATAATAAAAAGTAAGATTCAAAGTAAGCAGAATCATAGATGACAAAAAAATGTAAAACCAAATTTTATAAGTAGGTTATTTAGAGGAAAAAAATGCATGAAATAGTATCAAGATATATTGTAGCTGCAGAAAAAATTAACTAAAAAATGGAGATTCTAGAACTAAAAATTTGATTAATAGTAGACTGGACAAAGAAGAAATGTCAGAGACTTCAAAGAAGTTCATTTAAAATGATCTAAACTGAAGGATGAAGAGGGGAAGGACTAATGATTTTTAAAATTGTGATCAAAACTCTATAAAAGAATGTCAAATGTTCCTATATAAGTAAAATAATAAATAATCAAAAAATGAAAACATTTTTAAAATACCATACTTACACCTGTACATTGAGAATTACTGGAAATAAATGGAGAATGGAAATCTAAATATTAAGATGTCTCATCTGAAATTAATCTATAAAATCATAGCCCTACCTTTCTAAATTCTAGCAGTTTTTTTTTAATTTTCATACTAGAAAAGTGTGTTCTATAATTTATGTGGAAATGCAGAGGCAGAGGAGCCAAGATAATTTTTGAAAAAGGAGAAAATAGAGGACTTACCATATTTCAAGACTTAGGATAAAACTAACATGAAGATTTAACTGAGATATTTGTAAAGAGAGAGTAAAATGCATTGTGAGCCTAAAAGTAAACACTTAAATTACTTGATTACACAAAGGCATCAATGTAGTTCATTGGAAGAGGGGAATATTCTTCAATTCAAGACACACATATTTTTGGAGAAATTGGATATTCAGATGGAAAAAAAATGTTAAAATTAGTTAACATTGATGTGTTAATCAGCTTTGCATCCATGTTACAGAACACCCAAGATAATCAACTTATAAGGAGGAAAGGCTTACTTTAGATGATGGTCTCAGAGGTTTCAGTTCATGGTCACTTTGCTCATTGCCTTTGGGACTGTGACAGGCATCATGGCAAGAGTGCATAGTGGAAGAGGAGTTCTCACTTCATGTCAGCCAGGAAACCAAAAGAAAGAGAGTGTGAGGTTTGAGTACCCATATCCCCTCCAATGGCTTTCCCCCAGTGACCTGACTTCCTCCCACTAGGTACCACCTCTCAACAGTTCTACCCCCTCCCAATAGCACAGCAGGCTGGGCACCAAGCATTCAACACAGTTGCCTTAGGGGGACATTCGAGATACAAACCATAGCAATATACCTACTTTTTCCCTTCACACTAAAATTATTTCAAAATAGAACATAAATATAAATGTCAAAGTAAAAGCTTTAAAGCTTTCAGAAGGAAACAGAAATCTCCTGGTATAGCAAATGTTTTTTAATTAGGACAAAAAAAGGCATAAAGTATAAACATGCTGAAAAATGAAGCTTAAAATTAATCTTTACAGTAAAAGATAAGGAAATGAAGAGGCAAGCCATGGGCTAAGAAAATATATTCAATAGCTGTATCTGTGACAAAAGATTTATGTCAGGAATATATAAAGAAACTCTACAAATCAACAATAAAATGGCAACTTTTTCTAAATGAGCAAAAGATTTGAACAAACACTTTAGAAAATGAAATGTCCTTTTTAGCCAATAAGTATTGCCATGACTTACACAGATTACATCTATAACAAATTTTTAAAAATAAAATAGCGATAAAACATTATGATAAAATTTGGATCTTGAATGTCTTCCAAAGGTCATATGTTGAAAGACTTGATCCTCAGCCTGTGGCTCTGTTGGGAGACAGAGGGTGGAACCTTTAGAAAGTAGGGCCTGGTGGGAGGAAGTTAGGTCACTGAGAAGACAGGTTCCTTCCTGTCTTCCTTTTGCTTCTTGACTGCCATGAGATGAACAGTTTGAGAAATAGCTCCAGATTGACTTATGTATAGCCTCTATACCTCTACGATGAAATCATTAGGACGTCGCTGTACATGAGTGCATTGACCAAACACCACAGTGGCTGAGAAAGAGGCGGAGTGACATCAGAGAAAAGATACTATCTAATTATTAAGAGTATCCTGGGTTATGAATACCCTCTGATGGACATTTAGCAGAACATGAATATCTTTAAACTCTGTGCCAGGATAGACACCAATATATTTTACTCTTCTACTTCATTGTCACCAGTTTCCAATTTTCAAGTCCCTAAACCAGGCAGTGTATAGCAATGCTTTATGAATTGGTGTTAATCTTTACCACAAGCATCTGTCTCTCTCACGTAGTGTGAGCAAACCACCTACTGGGAAGATACTCCTTCCCCATTTTCTTTTTTCTCCATTTCCAGATTGTGGCAGAACACTGCACAGATCATTTATCATCCAGGTCTGCTTTGTTTCCCTTTCCATGAACTGGTCTTGGGAAACTTTTCATGAGGCTATAAGTGGGATGAATGAGACAGAGAAGCAGTAAGAGTAGGCACCCAAATCTGAACTTTGTTGTGCAGTTTACTCATGTGTTATGGATCTACTTGTGCTGGATTGCATGCTATTTCCATGATACAAGGCAACAGCTGCCAAAAATGTTTCAATTTTATTATTTTTGTAAATTATATAACACCAAGTACTTAGTAGGCAGTTTAGATTGCATATATACTTGATGTCCCAGGGTTATGCATTCAGTAGTAAAGAAGGGGCTGATTTTCAAATGGAGTATAATTGTCAAAGAGAGAGGGGAATGAGAACGTGGTCTGACTCCAAAGTCCTCAAGGTCTGAACACCGGTTCTCCTGCAGGGATTTGCTGGGGGTTTCATTGAGCATCTCTACCACAGATCTCTCTGAAACAGTCATGGCTATGCAGCTTCCTTTAAGCTAACCCAGGAAACATCTTGAAATAGCAAGTCTGATTAAGTAAAAATTATGCACTAGTTTAGAGTATCACCATTATTGGATTTCTTTCTTCATTGATGGGCAGGGAACAATCAGGCAATTGGATTTTTACTTTATAAAAGATATTCTCCTAAGTTATAGATGAACGTGTCCAGAAACTTTACCAGTGTGGTAGAACTCTGAATTTTTGTGGGTTTTATTTTCTCCTTCTCTGGAGCACACATGTGTTATTTCCTACTCATGAGGTGCAATGAGGAATATTTTTTCAATATAATGAATCAGTACATTTCATGGGCTGTTAGGAAGATCCAGACCTTTTTAGTATATGGCATGAACAGAGAACAATAAAGGTGATTAAATCTAATGACAAGATCATAATAATACTTTTCCTAATTTATGAGATGAAGTCCTTCTAATTATCTTTATTGATAACCATAAATCAAAAAATATTAAGTAAATATTTGTAAACTGGGTTCCAATGGCTGTAGGCATGTTTTATTTTGTTGTAGCCATTTTTTTGGTACTGAGAATTGAACCCAGGGTACTTTATCAATGAGTTACATTCCCAGTCCTTTATTTTTTTAATTTTGAGATAGAGTCTCACTATATTGCTGGAGATGTCCTCAAACTTGCAATCCTCTTGCTTCAGTCTCCTAAGTTGCTGGGATTACAGGCATGGGCTGTGTTGGTTTTGCCTCTGAAAAATAACCACACTTAAAAAGACAATTGTAATTAATGTCACTACTTGATTGTTTGTGCTGATGTATGCCAGAAGACATCTGGCTTTTGCACCATTTATTTGAAAGGGAATGAATTTCCACTTGTCAGGGGACCATATTTCCGAGAGGCTCTTAGCTAGAAAAACATTCAGTTACCTGAACCATAGAACAGGAACTAAGGTTTCTCAGAGATACTCAAAATACAGGCATTAGTAGCACTTGAAAACTGTCATGCAAATTTATAGGCTCCATTTCAGACCTACAAAAGCAGACTTAGGTGATGCTGTCTAGCAATCTGCATTTTATGGAGTCATTCACATGATTCTGGTGTGTGGTGAGGTTTGAATTTACTTGTTATACTCCTATTCAATTTACTTGTTATACTCCCACTTAGTCTTAATTCTTGGACAGGCTAAATCTCAACAGGATGTGTTTGAGCTTTGACTGACTGAACTGATTGTGACATGGAGTCAGCAGTTTATCAGTAGAGCTCCATAAATACCCTCTGAATTTTGGAGCATGTTAATGTTTTAAGAACTAGTGATTAGCATCAATTAATCTGAGTGCCTAATTAGTCTAGCACGTTGGTATGTTTCCATTTATGTAGTGCAAAACATCATAGAAAATGGTCACAAGCATCTCTGAGGAAGGTTTGACCAATGATACAGAGTCAACTATGTTAATCATGTTGCTGGGTCTCCTCTGTCAAGAATTGCAGGTCCATAAATTACTCAGGTTCAAAACTTGTGTGAGTGGTCACAATTACCTTTTACAGTGATCCAAGACTGGTACCGTTTTCCTTCCTTTATATGGAAAGTAGTACTTTAATGAATCTTGCATCGATTTCATTCCAGGAGGCTCATGATCAATGAAAGATTACCACAAATTCCTGTGTATCAAAGTATTCTCATTGCAACTTGTAAATTTTTGTGGCAATTGTGCTTAATTTTATTGCTGATTTTTTAAGTAGCTTTCTTTCATAAGATCTTATTATTGTCATTAAAACCAAAAAAAGTCAATTTTAGTATGGCATACACCACCATCATCCTGGACCTCCAGATGTCAGCTACTGGTGCTCTACTTCCAGTGAATTCCTTAATGCCTTGGTAAAGACAGTACCTTCTAAACCTTCCATGAGGTCAAGTTAGTCGGTGACTGAGTAGGTCCAACATATTTCCACCCAAATCCCAATTTCTTGAGCTTTTGTCCTCTTCCCCAAGAGCACATCTCACTCACTGTCAAGTTCAGGCTTAATTTGGTCACAGTAGATGTCTATTAACACAAGTCTTAAAGTTCAAGGTAACTTGCTTAATCATGAATCTTAGTCCACTGTGTTTCTGTCAATAATTTTATATATGAAAAATGCCTTCGTTTTAATAAAGGTATTTAATCAAGTCATTTTTCTCCCATTTTTGGTCTAACATCCCTGTAATCCACTCATGGATGCTCCTCAGACTCCAGCCAAAACAAATTCAGCTAATATTTTCATTTCCTGGACCACATTTATACTCCATGTTGTGATCCATCTCTTCTTATGAGCCTAAGGGAATAGTGGTAGTGGTGGGTCCTGAAGATAATCAGCATCCCTGATGAGGGAAAGTACACAGAGAAAAGTCTAGTCTCCTTAAAGAGGAGGAGAACATGTACTACTATTTCCAAAAGAGATCCAGGGGTATTTGAAACACAGAAGAACAATATTGTTAAGTGTCTGTTCAAGTGCTCTGCCCCATATCTCAGATTTTCACTCCTCTCAGACCAAAAACTTTATGTGGGTAACAGATACCTGCAATGCTTACAATCAAACTTTGGACTTACATGTCAATCATAATTGTCCCAAGCTACCAGCTATCATATAAATGTTCTAATTTTTGCCCATAATCTGAGTTGACATGCAAGGCCTTTAATTTTTTCTTTCTTTTCTTGTGTGTTTTTGTGTGTGTGTGTGTGTTTGCATGCTCACACACGCACCTGTGGACACATCAAGAGCACATGCTCTCCTACATTATAATCATTTTTGTCTTTGCAACAATGAAAGGCTGCAGGTGACCTCCCAATGTCTTGCTCTTCATTTGCATTTCATAGCATGCCACCATTGTTAATCTGGATAAGTGTGAATCTACTTCATGCCAGTAATTACTAGGGCAAGAAAGTAATTTGCACTCTCCTTAAACATTTGAGCAATATGGTATAAAACTCCCATTTCCTGGAGTCACCCTAATACAAATTATTTTAGTACTCAGAGTCGAAACAGGAAAGAATGGCTTACTCAGAGTGATTGATTTGAGTTTAATTAAAGAATTTTAAATGAATGAATTGAGGGAAAACAACAGTCATAAATAATTATTACTCTTATGCTTAAAGGAGAAAACAAAGGTAGTGGAGGGAGTAGTTCCTGCAACCCAGAGGCAGAATCTGTAGCTGAAAACCAAGCTACTTGATAGAAGATGTGGTCTTCATTCAATGGATTTAATCAATCCATAGCCATCACCAGGGAGGCAGTTGGCTGAATATTCCTTTATTGCTCTCTGATCTCCTGCTAGTGCTTCTCATTCACTGGTCTACCCAAATCCAGAGTTCAAGGGAACCGATTGGTGTAGTTCATAGATTCACTCTTCAAAAATTGGTGGGGAAGACTTGAGAATGGGATTAGAGGGAAAACATAGAAAACACACAGCACATATTCTCATTTATTTAAATTTTCTTTATAACCTTTAAATAAAGTGTTATCCTTCAAAAAGTTCTTAAATATGCTAGGGTGAATTCCTAACTTTTTGCTGGATGGTGGGAGGGCTGGCATTCCAAATGGCATTTCTTTCTATTGCATTTCTAACTATTTATTTATTGTTGGTGTAAAGAGTTTGAATGGACAACAGTGTTTTGATTTCCTGTCAGAAAAACTAAGCTCTTATTAGTTTTGAAAACTTATCTGTAAATTCTGCTGCATTCTCTATTAAGATAACATTTCATCTGTAATAATTTTTTTCCCCAACTGTATGTGCGCTTTTTATCACTGGACAAAATACCTGAAATTGACTTATAAGGAGGAAAACTTTATTTTGGCTCATGATTTTAGAGGCTTTAGTCCATGGTTACTTGACTCTAATGGCTTTGGATCTGTGGCAAGGCGGTATATCATGGTGGGAAATAGATGGTACAGCAAGTTTTTCACCTCCTGGTGGCCAGGAAGCAAAGAGGAAGAGGAAGGTCCAGGTCCCAATATCCCGTTCATGGGTTTGCTACCATATGACCAGAAGATTTCCAACTAGACCCCACCTCTTAAATGTTATACCACCTCCCAATTGTGCCACGGCCTGGGAACCAAGCCTTTAACACATGGGGCTTTGAGAGTCACTAAGACTTCTTCTTCTTCTTCTTTTTACTTTATTTTTTTATATGTTTTAATTAGTTACACATGGCAGTACAATAACCTTGACATATCATACATTTGAATCAGATGGGATGTAATACCTCATTTTTCTGAGTATACAGGTTGCAGAATCACATTGGTCATGCAGTCACATATATACACACATTATTAATAATGTCTGTTTCATCCTACTATCCTTCCTATCTCCCCAACCCCTCTCCTCCCCTCCCATCACTTTCTCTACCTAATCTAGGGTAACGCTATTCTTTTTTTTTTCCTCACATCTTTATACATATATTTTGTATAACAATGAGGGTCTCCTTCCACCATCTATGCAATTCCCTTTCTCCCTCCCTTTCCCTTCCACCCCTCTTCCCTATGTAGAGATAATCTTCTTCCCATGCTCTTCCACTCTTCCCCATTTTGAGTCATCTCCCTTATATTAGAGAAGACATTCTGCATTTGGTTTTTTTTGGGGGGGGGGAATTGGCTAACTTCACTTACATAATCTGCTCTAATGCCATCCATTTCCCTGCAAATGCCATGATCTTATTATTTTTTAGCACTGAGTATATTCCATTGTGTATATATGCCACATTTTTTTTTATCCATTCATCCACTGAAGGGCATCTAGGTTGGCTCCACAGTCTAGTATTGTGAATTGTGCTGCTATAAACATTGATATGGCTGTTGCTGATGACATGATTCTATACCTAGAGACCCAAAAAACTCTACCAAGAAACTTCTAGAACTAGTAAATGAATTCAGCAAAGTGACAGGATATAAAATCAATACCCATAAATCAAAGGCTATTCTGTATATCAGTGACAAACCCTCTGAAAAGGAAATCTACCTCATTCACAATATCCAAAAAATAAATAAATAAATAAAATTAAATACTTGGAAATCAACTTAACAAAAGAGGTGAAATATCTATACAATGAAAACTATAGTACCCTAAAGAGAGAAATAGAAGAAGACCTTAGAAGATGGAAAGATCTACCTTGCTCATGGATAGGCAGAATTAATATTATTAAAATGACCATATTACTAAAAGCACTATACAGATTCATGTGATTCCAATCAAAATCCCAATGGCATTCCTCACAGAAATAGAAAAAGCAATTATGAAATTCAGCTGGAAAAATAAGATACCCAGAATAGCTAAAGTAATTCTAAGCAGGAAGAGTGAAATAGATGGTATCGCTATACCAGATCTTAAACTATACTACAGAGCAATAGTAAAAAAAAAAAAACAGCATGGTACTGGCACCAAAACAGGCTGGTAGACTAATGGTACAGGATAGAGGACACAGAGACTAACCCACAAAACTACAACTGCCTTATATTAGACAAAGGTGCTAAAAGCATGCACTGGAGAAAGGATAGCATCTTCAACAAATGGTGTTGGGAAAACTGGAAATCCATATGCAACAAAATGAAATTGAATTCCTATATCTTACCATGCACAAAAGTTAACTCAAAATGGATCAAGGATCTAGGAATTAAACAAGAGACTCTGCATCTAATAGAAGAAAAAGTAGGCCCTAATCTCCATCATGTGGGGCTAGGCCCCAATTTCCTTAATAAAGCACTTATAGCACAAGAATTAAAACTAAGAATCAACAAATGGGATGAATTCAAACTTAAAAGTTTTTTCTCAGCAAGAGAAATAATATGTGAGGTGAGGAGGGATCCTACATCCTAGGAACAAATTTTTACCCCTCACACATCAGAAAGAGCTCTAATCTCTAGGGTATACAAAGAACTCAAAAAGCTAAACACCAAAAATACAAATAACCCAATCAACAAATGGGCCAAGGACCTGAATGGACACTTCTCAGAAGAGGATATACAACCAATCAACAAATATAAGAAAAAATGCTCATCAGAGAAATGCAAATTAAAACTACTCTAAGATACCATCTCATTCCAGTAAGAATGGCAGCCATGATAAAGACAAACAACAACAAGTGCTGGTGAGGATTCAGGGAAAAAGGTACACTCATACATTGCTGGTGGGACTGCAAATTGCTGCAGCCAATTTGTAAAGAAGTATGGAGATTCCTTGGAAAGCTGGGAATGGAACCATCATTTGACCCAGCTATTCCTCTTCTTGGACTATACCCCAAACACCTAAAAACAGCATACTACAAGACTTTTTAATATACAATATTAAAAACAAATGCTGACATACCTGTCTTCCTTGTTTTGTACCTGATTTAAAGTGATTGTTTTAATAGTTCATTGTTTTATCTAAGAGTACTCCAAGTTTTTAGAAACCATTTTATCAGGTGTATTAGTTATTGATTGCTTAAAAACAAGCAATTTAAAAATTAGTGGCTTAAAATAATAATAAACATATATATCTCATATTACCTGTGAAATAATGAATCTGGAGCACCTTAGGTGTTTGATTCTGCCTTGTATCTCAAAGTTGAAATCCAAATATTAGCCAGAGTTGTAGTCATATGAAACTTTGAGCAGAACTGGAGTTTTGGCTTCAGAAATGGTCTGCTCACATAACTGGCAAGTTGTTATTTGTTTTGGATAGAGGCTTCAGGTCTGTTCCACTCAAAATGTACAATCAGGGACCATAAGACAGAAAGCAAAATGTTTTTATAACAGCCTTGAAAATCACACACTGTTACCTCTGCAATATCTTATTGAGTACACAGATCAGCCTAGTGAAATATGAAAAATCTAAAAATTTAAAAATGAAATATAAAAATTTATGGGAGGTCTCTGTTTTCAACTGAGTTCCTGCACGAGATCCTAGCAGACCAATCAAGAATAGAGTAACTCTTGCTAGATGCCATCTAATTATACTGAACTTAGATTCAATAGGTCCATTTTTCAAAAATACGAGATTAATGGCAACCAATGTAAGGATGCCCAGTCAACTTGTGCTGGCTGTTATAAGAAAGTTCTCTGGGATTTAACCCTTAAGCAATCAAACCACTTTTTGTTACTTATTCTTTTCTGCATCCCTTCTAAGGAAATGGCTTGAGGCTATTCTTCATCAAAATAATGCAATAATGCAAGAAAAGGGAAGTCAGGGGAGTGAAAAACAGTGAATCAATCTAGTCGATCAACAATGGAAAGTCCCAGAATGAAATCTCTAAAAAATACTGAAGTACAACCAGTTTGGAATAAAGAAAGACAATCAAAGACTCCTGGCATTTGGTAACTGGGTGGGGGCCGGGAGAGAAGCCTTTTCGGAAGATAATCTCCATCTTTGAGATTAAAAAAAATTAGGCTATAACTAAGACAGATAATAGTATGGAGGGAAAGAAATAGAAATTGTAAGGGGTGGAGAATTAGGTGAGAAAGATTTTCTAAATATGATTAAAATAAAAAGCACATAATTTTTTAAAAATTAGGAAAGAAATCAACTATTGGATTGGATGCCTAGTGCAGAAAATATATTCTAATATTCTATATGACCAATTGAGCTATAATATTTGGTCATTAAAAAATAACTTTGGGATATAGATGAGGGAAGGGGAGAGAGAAGCATTACTATTTTTATTGAAAGAGGTGTCAAGGAAGTTGAAGATAGAGGTTTGAATATATTTTACATTTAAAATATGTAGAATATCTAAAATAACATAAATATGAAAAATTAGAAGAGAATTCATCTGTGAGCTCAGTACTCTTTCATATTGAACCAGAGTTTTGAGAAGAAACTAGATTTTCTATTTCACCAATTTCTTTCTGGGTTATTTACCTCACAAGTTTGAATCATAAAATCCATGTACAATAATGGAAGGAAAGAGTAATCATAACAATGGTCCACTTTTTGCTTTCAATATAGCCTTTGAAGCTTTGCCACAGCAACTTATTTTTGTTTTTTAATGTTTAGTTATAGATGGACACAATTCCTTCATTTTATTTATGTATGTGGTACTGAGGATCAAACCCAGTGCCCCACACATGCTAGGCAAGCGCTCTACCACTGAGCCACAACCCCAACCCAAGGCAATTTATTTTTAAAATAGACATATTTCTTTTTCTTCCTCTCTTCCTCCTCCTCCCTAATCTCCCCTCCCCCACCCTTGGTAATCTTCAGAGAAAGATTACCTTCCTTCCCACCCCAGGCAGAATTTTATCTGTCTTTAAGCACACACCCACCACCGAAAGTAATTCAGACTTCTGGGATGCACTAGAAGATCTCAAAATGACTCAAAATTAACAAGACAGAGAACATATTAAATGTAGCTATTGAATCACTTTTTAAAAAACTTTCTTTCCTCCTGATGGACAGAATCGAGTCTCTGGGACAGGAGTCCCCTATGTTTCTCCTTTGCTAGCAAAGCAATAAGACTTCCTTTTCCTTTTTCTTAAAACCATGTTTTCATTCTTGGATTGCCAAGGGGGACGGGGAACAAGATTTCGGTACCAAAGGAGTAGAATTCATTTCAGTGAGAAGAGAAGAATTAGAACTCACACAAGGTGGTAGAGGACCTGATAGCAGGAAAAAAATTTTTTTTTTCTTTTTGTGGGGGGGGGGGGGATGAGCATTAATCAAAATCTTTAACATAGATTTAACATGGCATTAAAAAAGAGCCAAAGTCATTGACTGTGTCCTTTAGCCTTTGAGTTTTAATCCTTCCTGTAACTCCCATCCAGGTTCACCTCCAACTTCCATTTTTCCACCTCTCTGGAACAAAGGAATTGGCTGGAACTACCAACAGGTTAGCCTCATGGTCTTTACATTTGAAAAAAGGAAAGGCCTTTATGGCACCCATTACCCTGATTGCCTGGCCATTTATTGATTCTTATTCAATATGATGAATTCAATTTTTTTTTCTAAAATTAACAAACCAATAAACACAAATAGAAATATATTTTTCTGGAATTATGGAGATACACATTTACTATGTAAAACTGGTGAAATGACTCAAGAAATTCCATGTGTTGGTGGTCAGTCACTTACATGCACATTATTTATATTTATAGAGTATTTGAACCCAATACTCTATAAATATAAAGAAAACTGTGGATCACTTTGAAACACCACTGAATTTACCCATATTTTCTTTCAAAGATACATATGCTTACCAGAAATCTCTTTCTTCAAAGCCAGAGTTGAATGGAAGAACTGTGTATTGGTTGTGGAGGAAATCAACAAGGTTATGCTGGTCTGAAGGAGAGTAAGTTTATTGGCATTTCCAACACAGTGTGCTTGATAGGCATCTGAGTGAGAGATACTAACACCAGAACCAAAATGTAAAAAAATAATAAGTTAAAAAAATCTCAAAATTTGGAAATTGGATCAATTATCAATCTGTAGACAAGTAAGAATGCAGTGAACATGTTCTGGGATGACTGCCTGAAGCCCAGATGATTTTCAATAAATTGCTTTTGGGATGGTCATTATGTGCTGTATTAGGTGGCCATGAAAGCAAAGCAGAAATTGGGACATGCTGACTTTATCTCTTGATCTATAAGCCCATGATATGCTAATAGGAAGAATGGTGCTAGAGTCTGAAGATAGATTTCAACTCTTATGGAAAAGTGAATCCTTTATGGTAACATAAATCTACCAACCTTAGGTAGAACAGAGCTGTTAACAGCCCACAGTCAGGTAACTTAGGAACCATCTGCATGACACAAAACTTGATGGAAGCCACATTTGTGCCACATTAATGCACCTAAATTTATTTTTAGGATATGCTTTTCTTTCATTTTTATATGTTTTTATTAATAACAGGTCACTTCACAGAATCTGGCAGTACACTATCCTGCCTTATTGCTCCTGAGATTTATATGAATAAATATCTGGCTTAAAATAACCATGATAATACATTCTTTGCTGTCTAGCCCCCAGGGTATAATGTGATTTAATTAACATATACATTATACAAATATCTGCTCATCTTACTTTTTTGCTTGAAAGGGATTGAAATTTGTTCCACCAAAGAAGCTAAACCAACACACACACAGGCTGGGTGCAGGTATATTAGCATTTCAGAGGCTCAAGTGTCATAACTAGTTTAACTAAACAAAGCCACAATGTACATTTCAGAAAACTGCCAGGAATGAAAACCAGTTCTGTATTTCAATGGAATTCAAATAAATCCAGGCTCCTGTATCTGCACATCCCTCCAAGGATTTCAAATGTTTATTTGCAATGAAAGTCTTCCTTAAACTTGATTAAAGAGAGGCAAAAATTGGCCATGTTTCTTAAATGAAAAGGTCTATCCCAGGAGATATAAGAAAATAGTTTATGTCCTCAAAAGTTACTAACGTTGCCTTTCTAGATTTTCAATTTCTATATAACTTGTAATTACTATAAGGTTAATTACTACAATTTTAAGATTTAAGTATTAATTTATTCATTGTCTTTGGGAGATGGATTAAGTAAATTAGTAGTGGTATATAAAGCCTAGTGTCAGATCAATCTGATGGCGATTAACATGCCAAATGTTCAGTCATATGTACATTTAGTTTTTCTACACATTGTTGGAATTGAACGTTATTTTTTAAAGAAAATTTAAGAAGTCAAGGAATTAAATTTCATTTTAAAAACATTTTTTAATCTTTTCTTAATCTTAGTATAAGGAAAGATACTGGCCTATTGTCATGATATTTGAAAGATGTAATGATGACAAATGTAAGATCTTATACATAAAGTCATTCTCCATTGAAAAAATAGAAACAATGAAATATGTTTTTTTGAGTAAAAAGTAAATTCATAGGCCCTGAATTTTTTTCTTAAAACCTCTATTTCAGTATAAAACATTGTTATTCCTTATCTAAAATATAAAATATAATAAATTCCTCCCAATTAAAGAATTAAGGGGAAGTTATTGCACACCATCAAGCAACGGAGACCATCAAGGCCTCAACATCATACAACTCCATGTAGCAACAACTGGGAATGGCAACCCCGGTTGTATAGTATGGGATATGATTGATCTGAGGTACTGGCATGAGGACCATAGATATTTCTTATTGTTCCTATTCTCTGTATCAAATACACAAAAGAGGAGACTTGACATTCTTCACTAGTTTTCTAATGTGTCCCACAGTCTTCTTCTTTTCTTCCTTTCCCCCGCCCTATCTACCCCATTGCCTTATTAAGCTGCCTGAGTATCTTCTTTACCTTGTTGGTGATTAGACTCATTGTCAGGTTTCCCGTCCAAGAGAAGATGGAGTACAGGGCCATCAAGAGGAACTATGCTCTCATTCTGTTAAAATGAAGGAATGGTAACAGTAACTCCTGTAAAATGAAAATAATAATTTATTTGTTGCCTAATGTTTGAGCTGGGACAGAGTAATTCTTAAGTAGTCTCAGATCTTTTCTTATTCATCTTATTTTAATTTCCCTGGAGATATGCATCAGTATTTGTGTGTACATACACATATACACATGTAATCATTATCTATATACATATATGTAATCTCAGGAATTTTAGCTATAAAAAATTAGTTTTGCAATGCTGGAGCTACATCCTGAGCCTAAAATTTTTATAAATATTTTTTATGGCAATGACTTGGGGGTCCATTCAACTTATGGTATAATAATCAGAAGCTGAGGTTTCTCTCTATTATTTACATTAATTCCTTCAATTTCTTTGGAGCTTTTTGCCATTTCCCATCTATTGTTTTAACTGAATGTCCCTTTGTTACTTTATTGTTATAATATATGGTCATATTAAAAAGGTGTTAAGTGAGAAGTGTTTGGATAAAGAATGGGGGGAGAACATGGGGATGGAGAAAGCATATTCTTCCACTTTAAAGAAATCTTCTATAAAAATAGTGTCTGCACAGAATATATATGCTGGGGGTGTGAGTTCGCATACACAAAAAGCCCTTGACTGTTCCCTTTGTGCTTTTAAATATGTAACAAATCAATAGGGCTTGATACAGAGATATTTGGAGATTTGAGAAATAAATGGAAGCAATATTTTTATGAACAAAACAACAACAACAAAAAATGAGTCTCAAGCAGTTTTTCATCCCTGAAATGAAAAGCAAGCTCATAGAAAATCAACATGGGTATTGAAAACCCTGATATACTTATGGCTATTCAGAAACTCACCTCTGATTCACTTTGCATCAAAGGTCTCTTTGGGATTACATCCACTGGAAATGTAGCAAAATGTAGCATCTGACAAGTGTGAACTACTTGCTTAAGTTAGTTCATATTTCAACATTAGATCACATTTCATTTCTTTCGATGATGTCACATCTTTATGAAGCTAGATTTTTATTGCTCACTGAGATACAAGTGGATAGCGCATAGAAATCAATATGGAATAGGAAATGAAGGTGGCAGCAGCCAATTTGATTCTATGTCTGAGAGGTTTCAGGAGCCCAAATCCACTTAGACTTCTAGTTAATTTATTAACTGTGGCTATCTAAAAATCAACTTAAAATACTTTTATTTTAATTTATGAGTATTGCTATTCTTTTCAAAATACCACTGCATTCTTAAGACAGATTATTAAGTTATTTGTACATGATTAAGTTGAACTACTTCATAAACAGCATGGTTAAGTATTTCTTTTGGCCTATCAATTGCCATGAAGCAATTATGGATACATTAAGAATCCTGGGAAACAAGGAGGTTTGGGAAACTCTGAATCACATAATTCTGTTATTTGACACTATTACATCTGTTGATTTTTCTTTGAAAACAATCAAGAAAGGCCAAGTGACACTTTAGGAAGTTTATTCAGTATGTGTACATATGCATACATATGATTCCCTAAATCTGTAGTTAAATATTCCCCAGTTCCCCATTTATCAATGAACGGAGGCAGGGTTTTCTTAGGTATTTGAGCAGTATGTACTCCTTTCCACAGCTCTTTTCTGGAGTCAGACTTCTGAAGTTGCACATAGTAGACATGGGATAGAAACACTTTAGTAGGGCAACTCCTAGTGATTTGGTTCTTAGAACCCAAGTCATCTGAAGCTATAAATGGAGAAGCATTTCATGCTGCTTGATGGAGAAATTGATACCTCTCAGTTTAGTATTTCATTTCTGAATCAACCAAAGAAGTGAAGATCACCCTCATCCTGGTCCTCGTCTTGAGGACAGAGAAAATTATCTTAAATCTTTGGGGAAGCATTGTCTACCCAATTATCGGTACCTTTCCCTTCACCATCATCAAAGTCTTCACTCTTCGGTGTGTAACTCAAATTCACATTTCTTCTGAAGTTCTTCCTTAATTTCCCAGATGCAAAAAAGTAAAGTATTTCTTTGTGCATCCATTTATATCATTGTTATTGTTTCTATGGGGTTTCTTCCTAGCTTATAAATTCAGTTCGAAATAGGAATTTCTCAGGAACTTTTTTCAAATTGTTCTAATAGCCCTCATAATCTTAGGACTTACCACACAATGATCTTTCTTTTCAAAAAAATCATTAACAAGTTATTATTATTACCCACTGCAGTATTTCTTAAATATTATGAGACATATCAGAAATGATAACCAGTCCTCTAACATGATAGAGTAAATGCATGAGGTTGTGACTATGAGGCTGATTGGCTCCGGCCACTCCCACATTGGAGAGGTATCCATATTTCAGCACACCTTTAAGCCACCTGTGGCATTCTGTGCACTCCAATATAAAATTAATAAGCTGAATTTTATTATATTTCGGTTACACTAACAACTTTATGTAAAATTTACAGAAGAACCCCTATAAGTATTTTAACAAATTTAATACTTAATAAAAAACTCCCACAAAATCTCTTTCCTAAAATCATTGAGCTTGCTGTTTAATGGTTATTGAAAAACTGCAGAACGTGTCACTAAATCCATTTTACCCTAGGGCTTCTGCTCTCAGGGGAATCTTCTGAGGCAGAGACATTGAACATGGATCTTTTGAGATTCTACTAGCATAAAAATTTCTTGTTCATGAAGGATATGCTGATTTATAGCACAGGCTAGGTGCACAGATGAATGGGTCTGGTCAATCCAGGGTAAGAAACCGCATCATGTCATGTCACTCTGCCAAACATTCCAGCAGATGTCCGTTATATTTCTTATACAGAGTCCTTAACATGGCTTCCATGGATGTATGGTGTATATTGCTTATGTCTCTAACCTCATGCAATCATTCTATCAATATTAGGTATGTACCAATTCCAAGCATTTGGGATACATAAGTGAAGAAAAATAAGATCCTTGTCCTTATGGTATTAACACAATAATGCAAAGGGAAAACAGACAATAAACTGTAAAATAAACAGGCTTAGTAAATAGAATGTTAGAGGTGATCAGGCTCTTGAAGAAAAAGTTGGGGGAGTTAAAGGGCATGGATTGTAACTGCAGAAATGAGGACAGCAATTTTTTTCTACAAAAAATAATACTTTTATTTTAATACTTAGATAATATTTCAGGCTTTGTAGGTCATACAATATCTGTCACATGAGCGCTCAGCTCTGCCTTTTGCTCAAAGGAAGACTTAGACAATACATTAGTGGGTGTGGCTTTGCCTTAATAAAATTTTAGGAAACTGGACTGATCTGGACAATAAACTGATGGCTGTGAGATGCCTCATTGAGAAGGTGAGAAAGACTTGAAGGATCTCTCATATCACTCTCATCTGGCTCACATTGCTCCATTCTGCTAATCATGTCTATAAATCAAACCAAGGTTGTTTTTGTTTTGAGGCTTTTACATTAGTTAATCCTTCTACCTGAAATTTTCTACCCCAGATTATGGATTTTTTTCTTTTCATCTAATTCTCAAATTGTATGTCACCAAACCAAAGGTTATCTTCTTAAGTGTCCTTCCTGAAGACCCTACACAAAGTAGCATACCCCACTCAAATTACTCTTCATCCCATTATCCCATACAGTTTTGATCATGAGATGTATCACCAGGTGATAAATATTTTTTAATTAGTGAGTCTGTTAGAAACCTGTTTTTATCTCTTTCTCTCTCTCTCTCTGAGTGTGTAAGTTCCATGAGGGCAGCAAGCTGTTCTCTTTTCACATGTCTAGCATATGCTCAGCACCTCCAGTAGTGTCTGGCACACCATAAGTATTCTATAAATATTGTTAAATGAATGATAAATGGATGTCATTTCCAAAGAGACCATCCAACATTCAGTTCCAGCAAATTATTACATAAAAGATTGAGATATTTGTTACCAGATATTCTTAGTTTTCAAGAGCTAGAAATCCAAATTTTTATGTGAAATAACTCAATTTTAAATGACTTTAATTCAAAACTATAAAAATACTTTGCATATCAAAGTAACTAGTTCAGCAAGCTAGTTCCCTGAGACTTCTGCCATACACAATCATGGGTTAAACCAGCTGACGTTTTTAGTAAAGTATCTTCTGCAATGTGCTATGTGAAAGGTGATTTAAATGATTTGTTATCAAAGGCCAATGGCTGGGTGCTGTAGTACTCACAACTTCTGGCTCCTACTCTTATTCTATTCCTATAAGAACTACATGTTAAAATTGTTTTTTACTGAGGAATCAATATGCTCTAAGGAAATGTGTGCATGTATTTCAAGCATAAAATTTCAGAAAATATATTACCTTATGGAATTTTTTTTCACTCATGATTTTTACTTGGCTTTGCCTATACAGAGGTAAAATTCCCAAAACTTTGGATATTTGTGGCATAATTTGCACGTAAAATAACAGAAAGGATCACATTTCATTGATTCAACAGTGTACCTCTGAGCACTGTGCCTATGATATTTTATAAATATGTATTGTTTGAATCAATAGAATATGCATTAATTATGATATTTGAAAAATAGGTGTAACTGAGTTAAGAATATTTTGAATAACTCTGTACTATTAGAGAAACAATTTTACTCAACCATGAATGTTAAAATCTAATATTTTAACACAAATTCAATATATATGGATAAGAGCTGAATCTGTGTACCTAATGAAAATATTGAATGACCTAAGGTCTCAATTCTGAATGTGCTATAAAATGCTAATTATAGATGGTGAATGCCAAGTATTTTACATTTATCATTAATGTTTACCTTGAAAGGAAAATTTTATTATCTTTACTTTTGGCATCAAACAACTAAGGTATGAATAATTTATAGTCTTTGCCCAGGGTCAAACAGTCAGTAAAGGGCACAGCCAGGGCTTGATGCTCTTGAACTACTCTGAAGACTATTGAGCTTTACCTGAAGCAAAGCCCAACTCTGTTTCCTCAATCACATGATTGAAATAAGGTATTCCCTTTGCATTCACTTTTTTTCTTTAAAACCATGGTGACATTGGACATAATCAGTTCATCCAAGGGCTCACTTAGTTGATGAATGGTTGGTAAAAGCCATAATACAAATGAAAATATCCTCTACCCTCCTCACTGAATCACATTTCTAAGATTCCCATTTTCTCGGCTCTCTCGGTAATTTACATATTGATATTTGCATTATTACAGTTTTTGTTCTAACATCATCTGGGCTATAAGTGTTCCTTAAAAGCCTCTCTGTATCCCTATGACTGACTCTGCTTCACAGTACACCTGAGAGTGTTGAGAATCTGGGATAAGATTAGCTTTCTCGGTCAGTGATTTCATCTGTCAGCCCGAAAAACAACAACACAGGAAAACCGGTATTAAACCGTTTTTGTCAAAGCAAAGATGTTTTGGAAACGAATAAATGTAAAAGAGCCAACACTGCAGTCTCTTGAGCACTTTATTTGTTATAAATACAAGTCAATACCACAAGATGGCACCTTCTTACTTTCAACACCTAGGATTACAAACAATTATCTTCATAAAATGGTCTCAGCTTTTTAATGTGTTGTTTTAGGTATTATTGAAACCTTATAAAAGCAAGACTTACTACAAACAGGATTGGTGTTCAATGTATATTAAATGAGGTCAGATAATTAAATTCAAGAAAAGAATTTATAAATATTCAGATAAGAAAATTGAAATTACAAAAGCAGAGTTTGTCATCATTAAACTGAATTACAACTGTGTGTGGTTAATGTTATATCTACACAGCTAAGTTTTTGTTAAAATACAGTTTTAGTAACCAAATAATTACCTCATTCTCCAATATAGCCACCTATTTTCATTTATACACTCTAACATTCAGTACACATTTCATTCAGAAACCACCTAGCTTTCACCTAGCCCAGCAATTACACACACGCTATTATCAACAGATGCAACCCATGAAGTGCCATCATCCCCTGGCTACAAAACAAAATACAATATTTAAAGGTAAAAACTCAGAGAATTTTTGAAATGGTAACCCATTCTCTGTGTTCATGAAAATAGGCAATCCAATTTGAAAGTCTTTGAACCAATGTAAACTCTAGAAAACTCATGTTGAAGTATGGGAAGAATAAAGACTTTGCACTAATATAGTGCATAACAATGCAATGTCAGACTCATCATTTACAGTAAATGCCTTGATTGGACTTCCTCTGGATTGTCATTATGCTGCTGAAGATCAAGTTTACTCAAGTCTGTGGGAATTCCATCATGTTTTCTTCCTTTCATTTCCAAACAGGAAGAGAAGGGTGTTGGGTCCCTTGGGAAAACCAAAAATAATAAAACACTCACACCCACAAACAACTTGAAAACAAAATGGCAGACCTAATAATCCTTGACTCCATGTCCAAATGAAGTTGAGGCAATATTACTTTTGCAATATTTGTATTCTGCCCAATATATCACATCATGAGATTCCTCAAAAAACTGAGAAGTCTGAGAGCTACAAAAGTGAAAGCAGTTAAGGCAGTTGATGTCTACATTTGGATTTCTTTTTCAGGTTACATGTCTAAGTCTCCATCGTAGGCTAAGGTCAGAGGCTTCTGATGGGGAGGTGTGCTTTGATGTGGTTTTGGCTTCTTGCTGCAAAGGGAAAAGAATTCCTTAGATAAAATTCACAGAGCTCTGTTTCATCTGCCAATGACAATTTTGAAGTAGAGAAATTCAAGTATTAAAGTGACAAAAGATTCATTTCTCTGGATGTGTGTGTGGGTTTCTTTTTTGAATACAGTCATGCATCACTTATCAACAGGAATACATTCTGAGAAATTATTGTTAGGTGATTTTGTCATTGTGTGAGAATAATAGTGTATACTTATATAAACTAAGCCAGTGACAACACCACTAGGCAATTGAGTTTAATGAGACCACAGTCATCTATGCAGCTTATCTTTATCAGAAACACTATCATGTGGTATGTGACTGTATTATATACTTTAACCCTTTTAAGAAAGAAGTCATCTTCTTCTTCTTCTTCTTTTTTTAATCTCTAGAATGGTTTAGAGGAATCAAGGAACTTGGTAGAAGGGTATTTTCATTTCTTATTTATACACAGAACATGGACATATGCTGCTCACCAATTCCTAAGCGACTGTGACCTCCACATCACAGATGTTTAACATTGTAAGCAGCTGGAGCAGCCAGGCTCCTGTGCCTAACTCTGATCTTGTTTTTAAGCAAATGTGTTTCAGCTCTGGTCTGAAACCTGACATCTAGCTGCCACGTCACCATAATCTGTCAGGAAAATTTCACAAGTTCCAGGCCAAGCCATTGTCACCTGGTCTATGCTTTATCTGCAGTCTGTGATTTTTTCAAGGAAGGGCTACTTTTCCTTCTCATAGAGAGAAGCTACAATTGAGTAACATTCCCAATTCACACAGGGAGGCATTTTATTGCTTGTTTCTTAGTGTGCATAAATTTCTATTTATAAATATTTGTAACTAAAATTCTACCATGCACTTCCTTGTCCCATGGTTGTTTTTCCCGCTCCATGCCTTTGCTTTGCCATGCCTTCAGAGCCTGGCTCTCTCTTGGGCCATTCTCGGTAGGGACCCATCTCTTTTTTGGTCTCCACATATCTATGCTACATATTTTATAGCAGCATCACTTATTTTTTTAGATGCATACTAAGTGCGAAGTTCTGTGCTGAGCAGCTTACATCTTAATCTCTCCATAAACCCTAGAATGACCCTAAGAAGGAGGCATTAAGATTAACGTTACTTTACAAAGAAGGACTAGAGAGATTATTTACCTTCCCACAGGTCATTGGGTGAGCCGCAGAGCACAGATTTTATGGAAATCTAACAAGACCTAAGTTTTTAACCAGGTCACCACACACTCCGTATGTATGTGTCACTTATTTGGTACTTTTTAGAAATGAGGAGTTTAAGGAGGCTGATACATAGTGGGATAGGGAGCAGGAGGATGGGAGAAATAGATGCACTCTAGACAGGGCAAAGGAGTTGGAGGGGAAGGGAGGGGACATTGGGTTATTAATGATGGTGGAATGTGATGATCATTATTATCCAAAGTACAGGTATGAAGACAAGAATTGGTGTGAATATACTTGTATACAACCAGAAATATGAAAAATTGTGCTCCATATGTGTAATAAGAATTATAAATACATTCTGCTGTCACATATAAAAACAAAACAAAAAAAGAAATGATGGGTTTATCTGGATATAAATTAAAAACAAAAAATTTTAACGTGTGACATTTAGTGGCATTAACACAGTAACAATGTTGTCCACAGTTACCACTACCTAGCACCAGAACATTTTCATCACCCAAAAGGTAATTCTGTTCTCACCGAGCAGTCTCTCCCCATTTCCATGTTCCTGTGTTCCTGGGGAACCACTAACCAACTTTCTGCCTTGGTGGATTTGTCCATTCTGAATATCTCACTTCAGTTCTACCCTATGTGGCCTTTCATGTCTAGCCTCTTTCACTTAATGGTAAAATGGTGAAATTTATGCTATGTGAATTTTACCACAATAAAAAAGTTTGATGAAATAATAATAGGGAGAACCCCCTAGTTTAAAATGCTCATGTTCTAATTTAAGGAGTAAAATTAAGTCTTCAGGTTGATATTTGAAATAAATGGCAGAAGTTAAAGAGATAAAAAAGGATATTTTAAAAAACTACTCAAAGGAACCACAGATCATCAACGTGACCCTCACCCCAGTACCTGACATGTGATGGGTGTTCACTGAGGACTTGCTGGGTGCATGGACAGTGGGTGAATGGCTCCCAGCCAGAGAAGCTAAGGAGAGGCAGCTGTGTGACTGATAGAATCCTCCGGAGAGGGAGTCTCAGCTTCCCATATCCTGCTTTCTAGGCCCTCGCCAGCTTTCAAGGGGTCTTGCATAATTACCTGAATAACATCCAATTTAACTTTATCCATTTTAATCTATAAGCATGTTCCAGTAGCTCTAATTATATGCCAGCCCAGGCTCTAGAGTGGATAATAAACCCAGCTTCATACAGTATCCTGATCATGCTCATGCACAGCATTTCAAGGTACAAAGAAGTCACACACGAAGTTGAAGTTGGGACAACCTGGAAGTGACAGTTGGTGTATCGACCCTGGTGGTTGTGTATGTTTCCCTAATGATAAACTGAGCACGACAAATTTTAGCTGAAGTGACAATAAGTATCTTTCCTTCTCACCTCTCCTGTGCTGTTTCTCTGTGTGTGTGGGGGCGTGAGGAGAGGAGTGGTTGAGCGCAGAGAAGAAAGGGGAAAGAAATGTAAGTGCTCTCAAAAAATTTTTTGCAACCCACCCTTCGCTGGCATTTACTGAAGGTTACTACACAAAGCGAAATAGAGATTGACTCTTATTCCTCTCATGCTCCCCCTCCCTATCCCACTATGAAACAGCCTCCTGATATCAGAGAAAACATTTGACATTTGTTTTTTTAGGATTGGCTAACTTCACTTAGCATTATCTTCTCCAACACCATCCGTTTGAACTCTAGAGCAGAGGGGTGGGAGGGAAAGGAAGGGGGCAGGAGGTTAGCAAGGATGTTGGAATGTGATGGACATCATTATCCGAAGTACATGTATGAAGACATGAATTAGTGTCAATACTTTATATACAACCAGCGATATATAAAATTGTGCTGTATATGTGTAATAAGAATTGTAATGCATTCCACTGTCATTTATTTCTTAAAAAATCAATTAAATAAAAGAGATTGAATCTGGGGAAATGGGACATCTAGAAAAAGGAGAGAAGTGGAACAATAAAGAAGGCTGTATATGGAGATAATAATATCGCCTGGGGAGACAGGTAAACTTGGCCAGGCTCTGTGAACTGAGTCTGGGATATTCTGCTGAAAATATAAACAGATGTTTTTATGCCAGTTTCCCTGTGTGGACTTATGAACATTGTATCTATCTCTGCACAGACAAGAGGGCCTAGGACTTTTGGGGCCATGAAGCGTGCTGGGATGGGTATAATTAGAGCTTTTTTAATTGTAGACCTTTCCATATCGTGTAATCTCTCCATTGACAGATTCCGGAAATCTCAACTGAGAATATGTAATATCTGAGAACTTTTATAGAATTTAAAAGAAATCAACATCTTCTTGAAATTAATCTCTGAATATGGTTGCATTTTGCTGGCCATCTGTGGCTTTCCAAAGCTTCCTGGCCAGTTAAACAGCCTCCTAAAAAGAGGAGCTATGAGGAGGCTTGTTCTTGGAGCCTGTAGGGTCCTTTCCTTTTCCCTTACTATAATCTCTGGTTTTTTTCCCCACCCTTAAGGAATACAACTTTTGTTTTTGTTTTTTCCCTCCAATTCTGGTATTAGGAAAGGTGGGGCCACACTAAATCAGGACCCAAAAATGCCTGGCACATAGGCCACCACCACCACCAGTCATTTGTGCCTAGCCTACACCTCTAATCCATCACACTCTTCCTTCCTGTTGAGCCAAAGTACAGCTCATCACTCTTCCTAACTGAGCACTCCTGACTGCCACCACTGCTGTTAGAGTTAACACAAAAGATAAGACCATTTTCCTGTCCTAGCTGTGAGAGATCATTGACTAAGACATTTGAAGTGTCCTCTTCCAGGGCCATTTATTTGCATTTTAGCAAAGGATAAAAACACATTCCGACAGAAGAGTGAGCTCATTGTGGACTGTCAGGCGAGCTGTTGCACTTCTTAGAACCCTTGAATTCAGGCCACGAGGGCTCATCTTTAGGCAAATAGAGACTAAATAATTGGAAGAAAGCAGCAAAATCTTGTTTTGGCAGCTATTCCTGAAAGGCAAGCTTCTGGAAGTGCCACCACTTTTAAACTTGGAAAGAAATGAGAATTCTGAGAGTATGTTACTAAATCGTGCTGGGCAGGGAAAAATGGACACCATATCTGGAGTAACTTCCAGGCACTATGTCCTCACGGGTTAACTACAAGCTCTCACCCAGTGGTCATCTCCACTAAATTGCCTCACTGATATTTATTTCCAGGGTAAACTGGGGCATCAGTGATATTTCTAAAACTCCTAATACTAATGGCAGATGTTCAAAGGGTTGTATATTAAAGCAAAAGTCCTGAAGAAGACTATTTTTCTACATTTTCTCAAAGCCATTTCCAAGTTTTATTATAAATTGCTTTCATCTAAAGTATATACCTAAGACCTGCCATATTATAGCAGTTCTCTTGTCCTAAGTCTTTTATTTGGGTGGAAAATAGAAAATCTCCAAAACTGTCATCCTGGAACTCTCCTGCAAGCTATTTAATAGGATTAGGTGCTGTGAAAACATCTATTTGGCTTTCTTTAGGCAGCTCATATGTAGCAGTAAATGGCATATGCTTCCAGGTCTATAGCTTACTTTACCTGTGAAATCAGGAACCTGTAGGAAAAGTGACAGCTGGAGACATGACATTGAATCTGAAGTTTTCAGGATGACTCAAGAAACTATAGAGACTGCTGAAAGAACAGCAGAAGTGGCTTCCACTCAGGGGTTAGGCAAACCTACAGTTAATTCTACCAGATTGGTGACTGCAGAGATATTATTTAATTTCTCTGAGGATCAATTACTCAGTCCAAAATAGGGATGATAATAGCAACATCTCATTAGACCATCACGAGAACTGGATAAGGCAATGTATATAAAGTGCTTTATGTGACATATAAATATTAGATTTTTTTCCTTGACATTTTCTTAAAGGCCATGTGTAATAAATTAGTTTTCATTAATCTACTCATTTATTTCACTAATTTACTCATTTACTCATTTATTCATTCACTAATTCATGTGTTCAGTAGATAACTTTTCAAATGTCTGCTTTAAAAAAATCAATAAAATATAGTTATTACATATTTTATTGGGCTGTGTTTCAAAACACTTGGATGAAAATGAATGTGCTAAACATGAGAATATAGTTATTACAGACCCCCTCTCGAGTTCTTGGGGTTTAGTGGAGTTGGAAGAAGTTTATGAAAATAACTACAATGTCAGCATGAAGTAAATATTATAGGGGAAGAGACATGAATAAGTTATTCCAGACTGTTTCAGAAGAGAAGGTTGATAATTGAGTTTGACTGGAGGAACAGGTTGAATGCCAATAGCTGATGATGAAAAGTTCATTCTAGAGTAACCCATGGAAGCTATAGCCTTCCCAGGAAATTGGAAGGACAACTTCCTCAGTGCCCTAATATTAAGTTATTCCACCCTGAAAATGATCCCTAAGAAAGAGGTCTGTTCTGGTTCAGATGCGAGGTGTCCCCCAAAAACTCATGTGTGAGATAATGCAAGAACATTTAGAGGTGAAATGATTGGGTTATGACAGCCATAACCCAATCAGTGAATTAATTCCCTGATAGGATTCACGGAGTGGTAACTGAAGGCAGGTAGGGTGTGGCCTTGCAAGCATGCCGGTGGGGTACATACTTTGTATCTGGTGAGTGGAGTGTATTGCTCTGCTTTCTGATCATCAAACCTCCTTCACACTCTTTTGTCATAATATCTGCCTCAGCTGGAGCCCCAAGAAATGGAGCTGGCTGTCTATGGACTGAGACCTCTGAAAACGTGAGCCCCTAAATAACCTTTTCCTCTCTCATAATTGTTTTTGTCAGGTCTTTTGTTCATGGCAATGAAAAAACTGACTAAACCCACGCCTTATATCCAACTCTTATTATAAATCTTTTATACCATATGGTGCAAAAAAGTTTCTTTTAAAAAACAGCCATAATAAATATAGACACAAAACACATAAAATGACCATGTCTCTTAAAAGAGGTGAATAGGTTCTTAGGCATTAGAATGAAATCTCCAAGAGAGCAGCACAGATAGAAAGAAGCACTGTATCTCAAAACACTTGGATGAAAATGAATGTGTTAAACATGAGAAATCAAATTTGTGAATAAGGAGACTGAAGCAATGACAAAGTAACTGATGTGAAAGATGTGAATGTGGAATAAAACTGTTGTGAATATAAAGTTAAAGACATTTAGTATTTTAGAGTGAAATATTAATATATAATGAAGGATCAGTGATGGGACTGTAGAATTAAGCATATCAATTAAATATTAGAGCAGAAAATTTACTATTTTAATTGAAATCGAAACTTGTTAATTTCATCTAATATTTTCGTTTTGGGCATTTTGTTTTCCTCAATGAGAAAATGAAGACAAATATATTTGGGCCCACACAGCACACTAGATTTTCCAGAATACAGGGAGTCAGTAGAAAATGAAATTGAAAGAGTTGTTTGAGATCCAGTTGTGAAGATTTTGGCTGATTGGTTAAAAACCCAGAACATGACTTTGATTTTGCTGCCAGTGGGATTAGATACCACTGCTGTGTCAGTGGGAGAGGGCTGACCACCTGGAGCAAAGTTTAGAAAGACTAATCCTGCTGTAGACAAATATGTGGCTATTATGCAATGCCCAGAGGGGAATTATTAAGGACAGGCATTGGGGATGAAAAAATAGAGAAGAGAAATAATATGCATAATTATGTATATTATTTGGTCCTTGGAAAATAAGGGGTAAGTTCTACTGATAAGGTAAACTATATTATCAGAATTCAGTGATGTAACAAATTAACCCCCAGAGACAAGTTGTACAGAAAAGGGCATTACTAAATATTTGTTACTAAAGGAATGGATGAGGTTAATACATTTTTAAGTTGGAGATAATGGGGAAAAGCAAAAATTTATGTGCAGCTACATGTTTGTTTTTCTCTCTTAGATACAAAAAAAAACTTGTATAAATTCTAGCTATTAATAATCACAATAAAATCTGGTTTTGGAGATGTGGTTATTAATAGTTAAAATTCATCCAAGATATTTTAATTTGTTTTTTGAGATTTTTTATATATATTAGTTGTTGATGGACCTTTATTTTATTCATTTATTTATATGTGGTGCTGAGAATCAAACCCAGTGCCTCACATGTGTGAGGCAATCTCTCTATCACTGAGCCACAACCACAGCCCATTGAGGATTTTTAAATGTTTTTTTATTAGTGCATTATACCTGCACATAATAGTGGGGTTCACTGGGACCAAACCACACATGTAAGAATATAATTTTCTCCCCATACAGACCAATAGACTACCTGATTATCTTGTGTCTTAGTGACCTGTTACTTTAAGAGCTGTTTCCTGTATGTCAAACCTCCATGCCCTCTATGGCAACTTAGTCTTTTCTCCTTTTCCTAAACTTTTCTGATGATGAAAGTTTCTGATCATTCTAAACCTCATACAAAGTTTTCAAATTCACATTTGATCATTAAGATTGGTTCTAGGTAGTAGTTGCCAAGCTTATCAATTGAAACATATAAACTGGTCAAATCATTTGATTATAGGGTGAATGACTAGCTGAAGACATTTATTACTTTTCACTACAACATTCTAGAAATGTTAGCTGGCTGGAAATCCAATTTCTAGGGAATCAATTTTTATCACAATAGGTGGCAGAAAGAATTAAAGTCATCTTATTTTCTTTGCCAACTTTTACTGACCAAGAGCAAAGATTTAAAAACCTGTGTAGCCTTGGAAACAGAAGTTGAGGCTAAATATACAAAGGCTAGATTTGAATTAAGATTGGGTTAAAATTTTCAAGGAAGTAGTTTATGAGACCAATGATGACTATAAATATCTTAATTTGTAGAAAAATATGAAATAACACTTTGACCTTATGAAAAAAATCCTCAAAAATTATGCTTTGTAAGGTAATAAAATATTCTTAACATACTTGAAACTGTTCAAATGTATTTACTTCTATATGATTTCAAGAGGTCTGCACATCAACTAAAATATATTCTATACAGTAAACTAATTATCATTTTCTGAGAATAATAATTTTTTATAATTTCTATTAAGAACTAGTCACAGAATGGGTTTCCTGAAATTGACAATTAAATTTTCTCTTATAACCTGTCAGTGTTGATAAGTACTTGACTCTACTATTTAAGATGCACTAAGGGGTAGTTTAAACCAACTGGTTAGTATAACATAACTGGTCAAAATAGGTCAAGTTAAAAACAAAATTTAAAAACTAGAATTGAGTAGTGTTTTCAGTTTTCAGGAGCAGATTAGAATCAACTGGGCAGCTTTTATACACCCAAATGACACAGCCATACCTCAAATTAATTGAATTAAAATCTCTGGACCAAAATGCATTGAGACTAAAACCTACTCTTCTAAATCAAAGTATTAAGTAGAAAAGCTCTAATAAACGAGTTTTCCTGGACACCTGGTATTAATTCAAATACCAAATAAAAGAAAACTATTTATATATTTATGGGAGCAACACCATAACAATCCTCTATTTCAACTATTTAATCACTCTACTACTGGAGACTATGGTCTCAAGGATACTGTTATAATGGTCAGTGATCTTGAAATATGTTTGCTTGTAGTTTAACATACCACACATTTAAAAATAGAGTATATGTTTTTTACTATTTAGTACTTACCAAACAAGGTAGGAAGTAAATATTAGGAAAATCATGATAAGAAAACCGCCACCTGAAACGCCATAAACCCAAATTTTTACTCGGCCATCTGTTTAAGATAGAGATAACATAACAAGCTTAGCATAAGATGTCTATAGCATTTCAGACAGAAAGAGAGGTATAACATAATGTCTAACAATCCTAAACTGATTATCAGTTCAAGACTTGAAATGAACACCAGCACCTTAAGCCAACTGAGCACTCAACTGCATAAATTAGCGACATCCTGGTATTATCTGTGAATTGTTAGGAAGTGACAATGTTTTCTTTTGAACATCTTAGGGATATGCGATCTCTACTAGAAAATATCTTTGGGAAAAGACACACTCCAAATTGTATTACATTGTACTGCTTTTCATGGACTTTTGTAGATACAAACAATTTGATTTGCTATGTCTTACCCCTGTCAAATTGACCCTCAAAAACATTAGGTTGTAACTACATGGCACTAAAACATTTATTTTGCTGGATGTTTTATTTTTCACCTAAATTGAGAGATTTGGATAGTTATAAGCATAGGTGGAAATACCAATAGGTGACAGATGCCAAGGGTAAATGAAAATAACAACAACAAAATCAGGTAGAAATGTAAGCTATGATATCATCAAATATTTTCACAATGTGAAGGCAATACTTACAATCACTATTTCACCAATCAAATCAATTCGCAGGCAATTTTGAATTTATTTGAAGTTGCTAACAGTCTTATGTATATCAGAAAAAAAATTGCAAAACATTCTGACAACATAAAATGATCAAAAATTATAATCAAAAGATAATCCTGTATGTCTCTTAATTCTGCATGCAAAGGAACTAGTCTGATCATTTGGCAGGTAGGGTGTGGCTAGAGAAAGTAAGTCTCTGGGGGCTTATCTTTGGGGGTTATGTTTTGTCTGTGGTAAGCAGAGAGCTCTCAGCTTTCTTTTGCCATGTCTTGACTGCTTTTCTCCCTACACCATTCTGCCATGATGTTCTGCCTCACCTGGGGCCCAGAGCTTTAGAGTCAGTACCACGGATAGAACCTCTGAAACTGAGCAAAATAAACTTTTCCTCCAATACATTGTTCTTGTCAGGTCTTTTGGTCACAGAGACAAAAAGGCTGACTGAAACAACCACAATCACTTTCAGTTCTAGTACAATTACATATTATAGTTTTTGCTTATTGGACACTTTAAAGCCTTAGTGGGCTCTGAGTGCAGTAAAGATATTTTTCTATGATCATAAAACTTTTAACAAAGTTTTGATTCCAATTTCTCTGAAACACTAATTATGAAATGTCCTATTTTCATATTTCACATTGGCAGCAATAAACAAATAAATTAATAAGTAAAAAGTCTTCTTTGGGCAAGAATGTTCTTTCTATCTCTTTGACTGTAAAACCTCACAGAGTTGATGTATTGGGATGATCCAGTGCTTTTAAATTCCCAATGTAGATACATGTAATGGTCCAAGACCTTTAAGTTGTGTTACTTTAAAATGAATTTAATGAATAAATAACTTTAATAAGCATTTTTATGATACAATAATGGATAGCATAACTATTCAGTCTGTTATACCATTAAAGCAGTTAAAAATATATAGTAAAAATGGCTTTTCATCATCCTCTCTCAGTTCCCTACTTAGGAGTTACAATATTCCCAGTTTGTATTTTCAGTTTTGGTTTGCATATGCAAGCATATGAGTATACACACAAATTCATAACCTTCTTTGAAAACCACAAATGATGAATATCATTCCTTTTGATCTGTACTTTTTCCTTCACTAAACAATACAGGTTTGGATATATGTCTATGTTAGTTTATAAAACCAGGTCTACCCTATTTTAGTACCTTTGTTAGATACCACTGCACAGCTGTACCATATTTTTTATATTATTGCATTTATGAGCAGTTTTTCCAATTATGTACTATAACAAGAAATAATGCAATAAATATAATTTACATACTTCTTTTAGTATATGTCTATATATCTGCAGAATGAAATATTCTAGAAGAAAATTTTAGTTCAAAATCTATGATAGTATATACATTAGGACAGTCTTTCTTCCTGAGAGGTTGTTGTAATTTATACTATCAACAAACATATATTTATATGTATACTGATATAAACACATGCATACGTACTACACATATATATGCATATACATATGCTTGTGTGTATATGTACACCTACACAGATACTATTGATACTCTAGTTAGACCCTGAGAGTCTGCCCATGACTAATGTTTAAGGACCTCACTTATAGATTTGAAGAGGACTTGACCCCAGTTCTTTTTCTGAAATCGGGTCTACAGGCAACATAATTTTCCCTCAGACTTAGAGCCACTTCTACTTTAGTCATAAAACTAATGAGATATTTTTAAACACTTTTGACTTTCCAAGACAGGTAGGGAAATCAAAGTTCGAAAAAATACTGTATTCTTCCTTAAAAGTTGGTTGAGGTATATAATTCTCCAGTTAGATCCAGAGTCCTTTGTACCCATGCTCTGGTTTTTGCTTCATTTAAACATGTCATCAAGACCTCATTGGTATGGTCAAGTCTTCAGGTCTAGAAGGAAGTCCCCAGGGTGTATCTGCCTGAGCTTTATCTCTTTCCTTCCATGCTCCACCAGTTATGATGAGTTGCTTAGTAATTAATTTATAGTATTTTGCTTCCTAGAAGAGTATGTGTGAGAGGCACAGAGACTCTTACTTTTTTTTTCTGCCCACTTTACACCGTGGCACATAAACTCCTTAATGACCTGCCTTCTTCAAATTTTCCTATCACTTGTAATGTGACCCTGGTAAAATTAGTTTGAAGTTTCCTCATTTCTCAGATGAGGATGACATCTCTTTAGACTGGAAGAATGTAATGATGATTCCTGCAACAAAGCCAGCTAGCACAGAACCACAGGGCACACAGCCAGCATTCAATACACTTTCTTTCCTATTCTTAATAAATACTAATTGCTGAGAGCTGACAATCTGCAATATCTGGGACAATTTTGCAGGGCAGGTGCCACTAGATTGATTTTATAGATGAGAAAATGAGACCCAGAGAAGTTAAGAGTTGATTGTACCTAATTACAAAACAGGTGAGTTTAAGCCATGATGCCAGTAAGGTCTGTCTGCCTTGAAACTGGTGCTGCTTCCTTTGGTGCTCTTACCATTTCACCTGTGTTTCTCAAGCCAGACCATGTCTCTGAACATTTCCTACAAGTTTCTGAGATTCTATTCCACTTTTTCCTTGAATTTAAATTATGCATACAAATTCAGTTATAAAAGCAGAGATAATTCACAATTAAAAGGATACCATTTTGTGACTTAACTCACAAGTGCTTCTTAGACTATGATTGACAGACTAATAATCATCCTTGAAAATATTTCGTATTTAAAGAGGATTCATATCATACAATACTTCACATTTTAGAAACCTTGTGCTGAGCTATATTGCATCTTCCTCTCTCCTCTTCTTCCCCTCCACTCTTTCCATAATGAACCACAAATCAAAAATAGGAACCCCCACAAGAAAATTTCCATTTCTTATTTATAACTGAGACACACCTGGATCAAATAGTTGAAGGGACCATCCTTTAAAAATATCGTGTATTTTTGAATTTACAGGTCTATTTTTCCCAGAAAGGTTTTTCACATCTGCTTTTTTATCCTCCGAGCCTGGTACTTTCATGCAGTAATCCAGGAAGCCATTTGATCTCATTATCTCTGTATAGCCCTTCTCACAACCACAGACTCCACCCTGTAGCATAAAAAGTATTTTTATGGTTACACAGTGAGTTGTGCAGATGAATAAGGAACAATTCGAATGCTGAAATCACTTAATTTTTGTACAATGTGTCATGACAATTTAGGGTTTTCAGCAACTGTTTTACCAATGAGATGAAAATCAAATATATAATTCATTTTTCTGAATTACAAAGTCAATATTAAATAAGTTGTCACATTTTTATTATGTGTTTATAATTTTGACATCTACCAAATATGAAATTACAGCTCTTTGCGAATAAATTATATTAACTCTGTCTTCTCCTCCTCTTTTTTTAGAGATGTTTATGACATTTAATCAAATCATATTTGACTGTCCTTGTCCCCCAATTGTTTTAGATATATGCTCATTGGTTCCAACCACCCCTTCCTACTGAAAAGCAAAGCAGTAGGGATTATGTATCTACTTTCTGCAGATTAGGTGCTCTCTGAAGTCTGTAATTACCACAGCTGCAGAATGCTTCTATTACCTCCTACAACTGCCTGCTAACTAGTCCCATCTATCCCTAGTCCCTAACTGCTCATAGGAGTGCAGTCTAAGTGGAAGAAGAGAATTTACTAAAGGTACATATCAGAGAAAAAATCTCATATATCTATCTCAATTACTCTTTCATGTAAAAACATGAGTGTCATATGACATCATCTTCCTCATTGGTACTATGACATTGTGTCCTTTATATTTGTCTATGAAATTCCTGGTCACATTCACATGAATGTCTTTAAGAAGTTATGATGAGGTATGATAGACATGGATTCCTATCTATCCTTGGAAGTGAATCTGAAAATAATTGCTCTTCTCCTAGCAAACAAAAAACAGAGAATAGAAAAGAAACAACATAAGATTATGTATCTCTACTCTGTCTTTGCTATTATGGCTTCTTACTAAAACTATTTATTTGACATTTTATGAACAGACCCTATCCTCTTCTAGCTAATGTCAATCCTCATTAGTCAGCCAGCTTTATTTAGGTCAATAATTGTTGACTAAACATATGATCTGAAGGAGCAATAGATACTATAACTAAGTAAGATACCTTGATCTTTTACAAAAGGAAAAAGGTCAGAAAAGCAAATGTTATAATTAGCTGCCCATCATTCAATACAGGTTGCAGTCATAAAATAATGAAAATTATCATGGGGGTTTTAGCTGGTTTTAATTGAAGTTACCACATGATGTTCAATGGAGAGATCTAATTAAGAAAATGTGGATATTCTCAGCTATTAAAGCAATCTTTTCTAGGTGCATTTCTGAGAGAAAAGTTGTAACGAGTCAGTCCCCTGTGTCAAGGGTTCAAGGAGAAGAGCAATTTATGTTTTTATTACAAAGGGAATCAAGGGAGTTGGCAGAAAGCTACAACTTCTATTTTGCAAACATCATTAGCCCAAATGAAGTTGTTACTTATCTTCTGCCTTTTTTCTTCTTCTATTACACCCTGAAAGCTTGCCCATTGTCTTTTCTATGGTAAAGAATTGACATATCTTTAAAGAATTAACCCATTTTGAAGGAGAAGAACCATAAAATAGGATTGAGTGCTAGCATTATTTTTAATCAAATCATTTTTAGAATAAGCACACTCTAGGGAAAAACCTGTTTCTTAAAAGAAATGTAATTTAACTTTTAAAAATTATTTATGTACTGCACATTATGAGTGACATTTATTTGAATACATAACACATTTTGAATTAATTCCTGAGCAGCAGTAGATAGGAGTTATGGGAGAAGAAGGGATGTAAGATTTCTGCTTGAAAACAGACACATAAACACACACACACACACACACACACACACACACACTCACACATTTTTCAACCATAGCAACATGTAGCTTATTTAAAATGAACTAAAAATTCACTCACACCATAATCATCATGGTGTAATAAATTTTACAAAATAATTTTATCAAATATGAACAGCATTTACATCTTTTAATGTAAATGTATGAAGGCTAAGAATAGAAGACATAAATCGACTAGTCCTAGTAGATAGAACTAATATAAATTAGATATCTGAAAGGCAGATTTGATTATAAATAGATTTATAAGGAAAAGACTGCTTTCCTTAATACATGTAATACTACACAGAATTTCTCATATCTGTGGTGAGTCCTGAAAGTGCCTCTAGATGGTATCATGGGCACATGGAATTGTTGCCTGGGCTGTAGCAGACAGGAGCACATCTAAATGCATATGTGTAACACGACAATTAAAATACCTGTGGAGGACTTCAGCATGTGGCTTACCTGTGTGCAGTAGGAGAAAGGTTTTCTGCAGGCTGGGATACACTGCCGAATAGCAGCAGGGCGTGCCTGAGGGGAGCAACCTCCTACAAAAGAAATACCACCATCATTTACAGATATCTATACGATAGATAGAAATTTTTATATTTGGGAATATTTTTTGCCCTCTGGCTATGGTCATCTTGTAATGATATTATCATTATTATTTTAAATCTACATATCCACAATGTGGTCCAGCCCCATCTTATTGATTACACCAGGATGTGTTGCTTCAGATGGGGGCTCTGCCAAAAGACAATGTTTGTGGTGGAATTTTTTCCATGTTCAATGGCAATGTGGCTACATTTGAGGGAAGAGTCTATGTGTACCAGAATCAACAAAAGAATTGATGAAATGTCAATTTAAGTTCAAGAGCAGAAAATCCATCTGTTTGAAGATACTGTGTTCCTCCAGCTCCTGTAACCCAGCTAGAGACTAGGCTGATTCCAATAATCACATGCTAAAAGAATGTTAATAGTGAATTGATGGGACGACAGTAGCAAAACCTTTGGAAACTTTTTACACATGTACCAGCCAGAATAAACACAAAGAGCCACATATAGAGACCCACACAGATTTTTGGAAACAAATACATAAACTCTGGTGGCTGGGGTCAGGGGACATCTGACAATGGACTTGTAGGAGCTTAGTAAATCCTTTAGCGTAAATGGGTGGATAATTTATGTTTTTGTAACCTGAAAATAGTCTAAATACTTGCCTTCTTGAATTCAAGGCAGTACAATAGACATGGGGAAAAGCCTAAAGATAGACTGAAAACTTAACTTATTATTCAAGGGCAATATTTCAACAACATTTATATAGTATTGGTTGCATTTATAGGTTCTAGTCTTTGTATTACCATAATTTTTAAGAAATTACATTTTATGATTTTGTAGCTAGCCAACCCAAGGCAGTGTAGGGAATACTCAGACCTATGTTTCTCATGAAGCAGCTAAGTTATCACTATTACTTCAAAAATAAAACAAATAAACCACACTGAAAAGAAAAACCCTACTACTGAGAATTAGTACCTGGATGTGAAACTGATCATTTAGTTGTTAGAGGCCATAACCAACATTATGCTGTCATTATGTTTGGGGAAGGGGTTTCTACTCTTTAAACTGGTGATCTCCAAAGTAAGTTACCCCAGGGCACATCCTCCTGGGGACCAGAAAGAAAATATTGGAAATTACATAGATTATAAACCATGCTTAGAAATTTTAGGAACAAAATTAAGCTCTAATGATATTTATCAGATGATACTGGTGATCTGAGCTCATTCATCAGATGGCTGCATGCTGTGTAGAAGGACTACCATGCCGAGAACTTGAGAACCTGACCCTCATCATTATGCCAGCTCTCAGCACTCTGCAGAACAAGAGGTGCTTTTTGTACTCCTGGCAAGGCAGACTTACAGTATATTGAGTTTTAACAACAACTTACAAAATGAAAAGGTAGCTTAAAATAAATTATTGTATGGATAAACTATGGATTAAAAGGAACATCAATAATGCAAAGACATGTAAACAAGAAAAGGGAGGAGCTGACATCCTTCTATTTCTATAGAAGCTACTCTCACCTTTGAATAAGCTGTTTGTCAGTGACAGTACTAAGGAAAATCAATGTCAACTTCATTTGCCCTGATAAGAAGGCATCAAAAAAATCCTTAAAATTATTGAGGAGATCATCTGTTCAATCAAATTGTATCACTGTTAGGAATGAGGAACCTTTTCTTCACTCTATTTTTAGGTACTAAATAATAACCATTATCAGCAAAATGTTCAAAACTAAGTTTTCAGTGCATAAATACAAGCATCTGTTACAGTAAGAATAATTTTTTTATCATGAACATAGACAATACTTAATTTTAAAATCTTTTTCAATTTTTTAATTTCATTTTTTAGTATATTTTATAACATAAAAGCAAAACAATGCAGGCTGATAATGTTGGACTATGTCCTCAAAACCTTTTGACTGAGAAGGTACATGATTTAAAATTTTGGAGACCATTGTTTTAAACTAGCATCTATTGTTTTGGGGTTTTGTCTGAGGTAATAAAATTTAAGAACATTTTATTATATTTCAGTTTATTTCTTTAGCTTATATGACATTTTATGAATCTTCAAAAACAATTGTTTGCTTTTGAAGATGTCAAGGTCTAATGAAAATTTGCCAAAAAGATCACGAAGCAACCTGCCAAGTCATCCTTTGTTTATAATTTGTAAGGTAATTCTTCTCACAAACTCCACATTCCAAGACCTTTGTGAAGTGTCCACATGCATATTAGGAAGGAATACCTGTGACATTCATGCCATCTGATCGTTGGCACCACACAGTTCGCTCATTATTGTTCCAAAGACTTGCTTTCCATACGTAGTGATAACATTTGCCTCCTGCAGGTGAACAGGGACAACAGAAGTTCTATTAGATCTCACTTCAAGCCTCCTTCAATTGAGGACAAAGACCTGAAAAGTACCCTGGGTACCTGTACAAGGTCGAGTTTCTAGAACCTGTTGGGGACAAGTGTCTTGATTCTCAAAAGACTGAATTATAAATGTCCTTGACCTAGATTGGCGGCCTGTAGTCTCGAAGCTTCTTCCATCTATGCAGGTTAATTCGCACGCGCTCCATTCTGACCATGCAGTTAAGTGGCAGTCTCCTGGACAGAAAGGTAGTGCAGGGTGGGAGAAACAGCGTGAGAACTGGCGCTGAATAAAATCTCCCTGGACAGGACACATACAGAGATCTGTGGTGGAAGTGCAGCGTGATGGACAGGTTCTAGGTACTGCATATTATACTGGATCAACATCCTAATTAGGAAATACTAAGAATGATCAAGTAATTCACAAAGATGGGGCCAAAGGCTAGAGTGCCATTACTTTGTTTCAAATCACAGTAGCCATAGCTAGAGAATACTGTGTGTCTGCTAGTGGTAATAAAATTTTTAAAAGGGAGATGTAAAGATTATAGTAACTCAGTAGTCAAAGATCAGTGTAACATTGTAAAATGGATGTTGATAGAAATCATATAAAAGAAAATAAGTAGATCACTAGAATTAAATATCTTTTGGCCTAAAGAATATTTAATTAAACACTTTAAACATGCATAATTAATAAATGTAAACACATTTGCATATTAATTAAATGCACACATTTGTGTGTGTACATATCTGTGTTTCTACATAATACATATACATGTATGTGTATGTACACATACACAGTATGTTATAAAGATATATTGGTTCTGGGGGTGTAGCTCAGTGGTACAGTGCTTGCCTAGCAAGCACAGACCCTGGGTTCAATTCTCAGTACTACAAAAGAGAAAAAAAGAATATATTAAAACATCTTAAAGTTATTCTATACAAGCTAAGTTGTGTTACTAGAATGAAAAACTCATGCAGTTTATGTAACTAATGATAATCTTCACATGTACACAGAACTTGAAGGTTTATTGAGTGCTTTCACAAATTCATCACCTTACTGATTCCTGACCTGTCATTACCTAAGACTGATCCATTCATGGATTTAGTCCATATTCTTTGAGTGTTGGCCAATGTGCTGTGGCTGTGAACCAAACCCATTATCTGGATGGAGAAACCACTGCTCAGAGAGTTAGACTATACATGTTAGGTAAAACAACAATGAAGTGACAGAAACAGGATCCTTAGGTTTCTAATTCAGGGCCTTTTTCTTTCTTTCCCCATTTGTTTACTTCACCTTCATCAAAGCAGTTGTCTGTTCCAAAATGATAATCGCACTTCAAAATAAATCAAAGTTAATTAAAAACTCCACTTTGATAAAAAATAAGGCTTCTCCAGAAAAAAATGTAAATCGAAAAAATAAATAACATCACCATGAATGTACCTCTAATCACTTGGATCACATACCTGGGCAAGGCACAGAGCATGGCTGCTTCAGGATGCTGTCTTGAAAGGGCATTTCTCCACACAGTGAATCCTCGACATGGATAGGCAGATGAGAGATTGAACCATTGTGAACCACACAGGAAGGGCTGCGCACCTGAATTCCTTCCCCACAATCTCCACCCTGAAAGAAGAAAGGACATTCCCCAAATTGCCCCAGTAATTAACATCTCAAAGTTTAGGTTCCACATGTGCCTAAGAAAACCTTAGTTGCACATTTCAGCAGTCTCCTCTTAGAAGTTCTCTCTCAATTGTTGACAATACAGACTCCCTGAGCAATATTTCTAGAGCTGATAAAGAAAATGAAGTAGACATTCAAATTTATGGCCATAGAATTTATGTACTCAGAATGTGACCACTCATTGTAGAACTCAGCCAGAATTGACTAAACAAGTAAAAATAATACATAATTTGTCTAGGTGTATGTGATAAAATGGCCTAATCCATAATTACCTCCCCAGAGAACATGTACAGCCACAGGGCACAAATTTCTCTTTCATTTTTCTTGTTTTTTTCCTTTGTAGAGCATTCAGTGCTTTCTTGTATGGATTAGGTTGGGGTTTCCAGTAAACACTGTTTTTCTCTATTGCCTCAAAGAGTTATTTTTCCAGCATGCCTTCTGTGTCCAATGATAGTCTTTGAGGGTATTTTATACCAATCTCACTCAGATATTCTGGGAAATTAGAAAAATTTTGTATGGTTTCTCATAGAAACAGAAGCTTTTAGTGGTTATCTGGCCCAATCATCTGCTTGATGAAAGGTTCCCTATTATAAAATTTCTGGCAGAAACTCACGACTATCGTCATCTCAATTTTAGTCAGGTGCTCATACTTCAAAATAAAGTCCATTGGATGTTTGGATATCTTCAGCGAAAGGCTCTATTTTCACATAGACACTCTGGAAAACAGAGCCCAAGGCAAAGTTTTTATGCTAAGGAGGTATAATCCCAGGTTGAAAAGAATGAGGGTCACAGAGAATGGAAGGGGGTAAGGAAGGGAGGCAGATACAATTTAGTGAGTTCCCACACTGGCCTCAACTTGATAAATCAGCACAGTCAAATCTTGGATACCCAGAACACCTTCCAGGCAGGTCATGTGGTATCACCATGTTTCAGTACTACCCACCAAGAATGGGGAGGGGAGGGAATAATGGAGAGGCATCTACATGCTAGCAACTCCTTGGTTCTAGTTCTCATTGATCATTCTATTAACTCCCCTGCACTTCCAAATTGTATTACCCAGGTTCCACTAAGTCCAGAAGTTGGTGGAGAGTTGGAGTCTTTGTAATTATTACTGATTCTGGGGTTGCATATGTATGTGTGTGCTGGGGTTGGGGGAGACAAGACAGACAGGCATCTAGTAGAAGTTCAGGCCTACAAGTTCTTAGCCTTTGCCCTTTTGCTGTGCAGACAGAGATGTGGTATGCTACAACCCATCATTAGGTGACAGTCTAAGAAATCTAGGCTACAAAACTGGGTTTGATCTCCTTCTTATCCCTTCCACCCTGTAGAAACTGTACCACATAGACCTTAGGAATGTTGTGATAGGAGTGAAAAAGGACCAACCTGGTCAGCTAAAGCAGTCAAGATAGTGTTGCAGGGCATGGAACCTGTGATCTACAAAATGATGGGTTAAGCTGGGTACCAGCCAGGCCAAGGCACGGTGGTAACAGCTGCTGGGCATCAAGGGAATTTCATGGGCTGACTGCTGAAGGAGTAGGATGGAACAAAGTGGCTGCTGAGAAAGATTTTCAACATGAAGGGACTTGTGACTTAAGGATCTGCTGTACCCTTCATCCCACCCCCATCTGTGGCTTCACATTCCAAGGTTTCAGTTACCCACACTTAAACACAGTCTGAAAATATGAAATGGGAAATTCCAGAAATAAGCAATCTATGTTTTGAATGATAAGCCCTTCTAAATAGCATAATAAAATCTTGAGCCATCCCATTTCAGTCCTGTCCTGGATCTGAATGGTCCATTTTTAAAGTGTGTCCGGGCTATATATACTATCTATCTGTTAGTCAGTTAGCAGATATCTTGGTAATCAGATTTGCCATCTTGGTATCACAGTGCTCATGTCCAAGAAACTCTTACTTACTTAATAATGACCCCAAAGAAAAAGATTAGTAATATTTTCATTTTTTTTGCAGTATTTTGTTATGTGTTCTATTCTAGTATTGTTGTTAATATCTTACTGTGCCTGATTTAATTAAACTTCATTATATACATTTGTGCATGAATTCAGGTATTCACTGGGGATGTTGGAATGTATCATGGATAAGAGGGGACTACTATATTGGCAAATAAGAAAAGTACAATTTGAGGAAGTCGAAGTTGTAGTAAATTAAAGCCTAAATAACCTGAGGCAGCACATAAATTGGGAACATTAAACCTTCTTTTAGAGATGTTTTAACAGAAATTTTAATTGGTTTAGAAGGATAGCATCTTATTCTGCTCAAGCTGCTATAACAAAATACCTTGATCTGAGTAAGTCAGAACAATATAAATTAACTGCTCACAGTTCTAGAAGTAGAAATCCAAGATAAGGTGCCAGCAGATTTGATATTTGGTGAGGATCTTATCCTCACAGATGGCTACTTCTTTGTGTCCTCACATGGCAGAAGGGAAGAACGAGGACCTCAGGCCTCTTTTATAAGACATTAATCCCATTCGTGATGGCAGAACCCTCATGACCTAATCACCTTCCAAGGACTCTGCCTCTTAATTCTATTATATTGGAGGGTAAGGTTCAACATACGCATTTTTAGAGCACCCAAATAGTCGGCCATAGCAGATGACAATTCCCACACTTGATCTACCAATGTGAGAAACAGAAAGTCTGGTGTGGTCCATTTTCAGAATACAGTATTTAGTTCTAAATGTCAAATGATTAGGAGGTAAGAAAGACAGGGCAGAATAAAAAGTTTCAAGCAGTTAACACAGAAGTATAAAATTTCACAGCCTCTTGACAAACAGGAGGTGAGATTCCTGGGCCTAGTCACATAGGCAGGAAGGGGAAAGATAAGGGGAAGAGGGAAGGAGAACAAAGGAAGCCTAGGACATATAAAAAGGGCAGAACACCTTGCTTCTTGGGATACCAGGAGGTGAGAAGGAAGGGGCCTGACCTGACCAACAGAGATAAACTGAATACTTCCCAAAAGGCTCTCAACCCATGGGGAGCTTCCTGCCACAGAGAACTAAAAAGGTGAGAACAACTAAAGGTGTATTTCTTTAAATAAACTAATAAAACCTAGGAGACATTCAGAAAGATCGGGCACACCATAGTACTCAGACAATGAGGAATTAGGAGAGGGATCTTGCATGCTAGGGGACAAAATGCTGGTTGTACCCAATATGTGTCCCTGACCATCAGGTACCAGATCTTGCAAGATCTTCATAAAAGTAAAGTCTCACTTTTCATTGTATCTTGTGTGTCTTAGTCCATTCTTTGGGCTTCAACAGGTGAGTGTGATTCTCACACTAATTATAATTGCTCTGATTATTTGTGAAATTTTTTAAAAACACCATAAGTTTAAAACTAACTGCATTTTTTTTTTTTTTAGTTAATAGGAGGTTCGAAATCAATTGATAGTTTCATTCAGAAAAGATGTTCTAGTCAACCTTTACTCTCTAAAATGGAAAATAACATTTAAACTAGATTTTCTTTTTTTGGAGGGGGGATATTTCCTAACTTACTATCCAGATGATGAATCTGTTAGAGAATTTTCTAGATAAATAAAAGAAGAATCCAAAGATACTGCAGCATGTGTGAAGTCTGAAAGTCTGGATATCTTGAACCTCAGGTAAGAGAAGTTGCAATTGATGGGAGTTTTGTTCGACACTCCATGAGGCAAAGTGTGAAGAAATGACAGGAAACAAGCCTACACCAGGGATCGCTTTTAAGACTAAGACAAACAGCAATAGTCTCCTAGTATGTATCTTGGGATCAGCCTATATTCAACCTTAATCTCTTATACCTTTGACAACAGCTACAATATGAAGAGAAATCGGTATCAGAATGATAATTTCATTCATAAAACAAGCATTCACTCAACCAGATTCACACACTTGAAAATAGACTGGGCTTCTTAGAGCGAGATTATAAACAACCAGGATTCTCTCACAACCTTCCAAGTCTCACATCATTAATGGAGGTTTTCTATTTACTGAATTGGCATCTCAACCAGATGCAGATAGGCAGATGGAACTAATAAACATAATCATACTTTTAATTAAAATAACAATAGCAACCACAATTTATTGAGCTCTTTTTATTATGTCAGGTACTAAGTACTTTATACAATTTATCTAATTCCTACCAGAACCTCATCAAAATAGGCACAGTTGGCCATCCATAGCGGGGTGGGGAGGTCTACATTCTACAATCACAGATTCAGCCAGCTGAGGATTGAAAATGCATTTTTAGAAAACTGCATCTTGGGATACCAGGAGGTGAGAAGAAAATCTGTATTGAATATGTACAGATTTTCCTCTTGTTGTTATTTCCAAAAAAGTACAATATAACCACTCTTAACAGAGTATTCACATTGTATTACTATTATAAATAATCTAGAGATGGTTTAAAATTTGGGGGAGAATGTGCAGAGGTAATATCAGGTATATCATTTGATATGAAGGACTTGAGCTTCCATGGATGTTGGGGTGTGTTTGTGTTTTGGACCACTGAGGAAGTTCTAGAACCATTGAAGCCAGAATTAGACAGGCAATAAGTACAGATAGGTAAACTGAATCAGGTCGATCAAGGAGGCCAATTTTGAGTGAGTCCAGCAAGCTGGAGACTGTCCCCCAGGGACTGAAATGTTAATTCCTTCAGAGCCCTTCCTCCACCCTTATATAATTATAATTCTTTCAGAACCTTCCCCTGTTGCAACCTGTTGCCAAGGTAACCTGTCCCAGGAATTGCCCCTTCCTACAGGGAGCTATAAAGTTGTTAAGGTGTCCTTGGCTGCTCCATCCAGCCCTTCCCCCTCGGCCCACCTGTTTCCCACCTTTTGGCCCTCCCACCGAGGATTCCTGGATGTACTCACTAGGCAGGAAGGAGAAAGTTTAGGGGAAGGGGGTTGGAGAACAAAGGATCCCCAGAACACATAAAAAGGGTAGAATACCTCGCTTCTTGGGATACCAGGATACCAGCTATGGCCCCCTTCTCCCTCAGGGAAGAAGTCTGCTACCTCTTTTTGAATAAACCCTGCTTTATATGCTTGCCTCAGTGTGCTTCTCTAATGTTCAAACTTCAACATTTGAGGGATCAGAACTCGGTAACTGGCAGTATCACCATGACCAAAATCTGCTGGACTCCAGAGTCTTGAGTTCCCTGAGCAAATTTATCAGCACATGTGCGTATACACATTAGCAGCTGAGAAAACAGGAATACAGTTAGGAACTACTAAAACAAAAGTGATGCCTGAGGATAAATACTTCCTTTTGCTAATATCTTTCCATGAGAGATAGTAATGGAATTGACACACCACTGCGCTTTACGTAAGCTTCTCTTATTATGCCTTGCTTCCTCAGGATGGCAAGCAGCCACCAAAATGTCATCATCACCCTCAGTGAAAGAGCTCCTAACCTGCATTTGGCATGTCAGGGCATGCCAGGACATGGAGAAATAGAAAAGCATCTGCAGAGAGATGTTCTTCCTTTGTGGGAGAGGCTGAATGTGTTTTGAGCAGTAATGCCAAAAACTCAGTTTACACTTAACTTGAAGAAAAGACAATTAACTGAAAAGATATTGTATTATCTATTTCACAAAGAATTTAAAAATCAAGCTTTAGGAAAGTAAGAATGTATCTGGAACTCAGGAAGAAATCAGCTCCAATAGGGTCAAGATTCCCTTTGTCTTTGGCCTTTGCTTTCTTTTGTGTCCTCTGGTTTGTGCTTTCTTGCTTCTGAGTAACTGACTATCTATAAGGCGGAAAAAGTCAGCAGCTAAGAGGGCCTGATTATAGTACCTTATAACAGCTTTAAATCTACTTCAAATTCTTGGGAAAGAACCTTGATTGGCGGTCTGTAGGCAGGGTGGGTACCCAGAATAATTAACTAGAGACTTGTTTTTTGAGGGCTTTCAGAGTTTCTTCCTGACTGGACGTGTCAGGGAATAAGACTAACCCCATCTAGAACCTGAGGCAATTCTGAAGTTTCTAGAGGCAAAGTCAGTCACCTTTTGTGGGTATCTGGAGTCTCTAAAACTAGGTCTCTAAAATGTGCCCCAACCTCCTCCACCCACCACCAGCACTATTACAGAGAATGGTCACAGCCCATCACTCTGTCCCTGTGTTTCTGGCAGAAGCAGCTCAACATTTGACAGCAAAACATTACATTTGGCATTTTCCTATAATGTTCCTATGAGACAAGTTGGCAGACTGGTCTATCAAAAACAAAAAGATGCCTGTCACCTGAGAAGATTAAAAAAAAAAAAAAAAAAAAAGCAGACAGAGGTAGTTGTGTGCCTGGTGAGGTGGGGAGCAGAGACCCTGTCATGAGTTCTCTGCAGACCATTCCCTCCTTCTTCCCTCCTTCACTTTTACCCCAACTTTCATTCCTCTCCCTTCCCCAGCAATGACTCCCTGAATTCTTTGAACTTCTTTTCTCTATTCTGTCAAACTACCACAACTGGAAGGGAAACGATACCTTCCATTTCCTCAATTGTAAATGATTCTAAACAACATTTAAAAATTAAAGACTTAGGAAAGAAGATGTTTAGACTAGTAGACAAAGTATTAATATTTAAGGCGATTAGGTTATTTCTAAATCACCATCACGGTTACCTTATTTTCCATAAAAAGAAGACTGAACAAATGTACCACACAATTTTGCTCCTCTGGGACCTATTAAAATACATGGGCATTTACTTCTGCAAGATAATAACGTTGCATGACAATGTCATTCTGACAGGAGCACTAAACATCTCTATGAGAATACTCTGCAGATTTCTTAATGCGTAGTCAAAATTACTGTTACCTAATTACAGTATGTTTTGGAACACAAACTGAAGGATAAACTAGTAAAATAGAAAAGAGGGAAAATCAATGCACTTTTTCTTAAGCAAAAAGCCAGAGAGAACGCGCAGTAGAGGATCTTTGCTGATCCAGCAGAAGCTCTGGGTATGTGATATATTATGATGTTGCTAGGCATTTATACTTTAGGCCAATAAAAAAGTAATCATTGAGGAAAATGTAGTAACCTTGGTTCGCATAATAATGTTAAAATATAACTTTCATACACTTTTCGTTTTCTACTCTTATGCAAGATTTTGTCTAAGCCTAAAGTGCCTATGTAAGAAATACAGTCTAACACAAGCTGTGCATTTCCACAGCATCAGACTTTTGCCTAATTAAATACTACTTTGATATTCTGAAAGAAGCCAAAAAAATTTAGCATAGAATTATTGAAGATGCCAAATAGATTGACAGCCCCATGACCCAGCTTAGTATAATCAGTGCCTAATGAATGGCTATTTATTTTCTTAGCAATATCACTTTGCATGAGGTTAAGTCACATGTGTGTTTTTCTATGTTCTCTGTTATACTAAAAGTACAGTGTGTTAGACCCCTGGTGCTATGAAATTTATTCTATCAGCGCTTTTGACCAGACAAGTGCTTTGGATATACTGAGAAGCATTTCTCTAAGTGTCATTACATGACCTACCTCCAATTTACATGCAGACCAGTTGCCAAGGACCCAGCTGTAGCAGGGGGTCACTGGGCAGGTTTTTTGCTGGGTGAGCTGTGTGGGGCATGGTCGTCCTTCTCCTTGGGTTGGCATAATGATAAATCGAGTCCGGCTCATTCGACCTAAAATGATAAGGGATGTGGTCAGCTTTTCAGTTATTGTTTGACTTGGAAAGGGAGTTGGAGGGCAGGACGTTGCCTTACATATGTAAGTCTTCATTATAATACACTGAACTCTGTCCAGTTACCCCTTGAGTTTCCTGCCATTTTAATTTAGATTTCCACAGACACACAGGCTATCCACGTCTTCATTATGCTTTAAGGATCCAAAATTCTGACTGTCTTCTACTTCTTTCATCTTCCCAAATCCAAAGATTCTATTGTTGCCAAACAGACTGATTGTGTAAACACTGGTAGAATGTAAATTTATTTAACAAATGATTACTTATTAAGCTCTCCCATGATCAAAGCATCTTGCTATGTGCTACTTACAGCGGCAACATTGTCAGATGTATCTTCTGCCCTCACAGACATTATGTTTTAGGTCAGGATTATAAATATTAAACAAAAATAGAGAAAGTTGCACCTGTTTGGTTTTTTTTTTGTCTCTTACATAATAAATTAGGTATAAATCACAAATAATCCAAATTAGTCTAAAAAGTTTTATTGGAAGGTACCCCCTTGAGGTCTCAATCATGTTCCTCAGTTAGTTCAACATGGCCAATTTTCCTAGAGATTGAGGGTCAGTTTCTTCCTTCATTGATCAGAAGAAAAGGTTTGTTGGTTTATATGAAGGAACCATGATGTTTAAACAATATGTCATCAAATGCTCACATTCCATTCCACAATGAAAAATGGTTGGATAATAAGAGTGGCTGAAGAGAGAAGAGGTTCTCTTTATCATCTTATGACCACTCCTGGTATCAGATCATTAGCTCAAGTGGATTAGTGGATAAAATGACCGACACTATTTGAATCTCTTTCTCTCTCTCTCCCTCTTTTGTACTTTCACTCCTATGCTTTTTTTCTCTTTTTTTACTGAGGAACTAGTAAGTTCATGTAACTTAATTAGCATAATTTAATGTGTGAATATGCTGACCTTCTATTGATGTTGTAAAATTAATTATGTCAGGGGGCTGGGGATATAGCTCAATTGGTAGAGTGCTTGCCTCACATGCACAAGGCCCTGGGTTCAATCCCCAGCACCACAAAAAAAGAAAAAAAAAGTTAATTATGTTATTTTTTATGACAAATATTAAAGGAAAAACAGAGGGTTCTGTGGGAACAGTTTATTCTGGAATGAATCCTTCTCCTAAGAGGCTGGACTTGAAGCAGATACCCGAGGAGTATAAGCCAGATGTGATGTGAGGAGAGTATATCATGAGAAGAGGTCATGAGATACAAGGGAGTGTAACACCCTGAGGACCCAATAGGCCAGTGTGGGTGAAATAGAGATTGAGGAAGAGAAGAACTTTACCTAAGATTCTATGTTTATATCATAAGAGAAATGGAAAGATTTTCTATTATAGATTATCTATGATAATCTGAGAATACCCTTGAAGAGAATTTGGAAATTCTAATCACTGGGTTTTCAAATTCTTTAAGTTCAAGTTTCTATTCTTGGCATGATTCTTCATATACATTAAGTAGCAACTGAATATTTGCTTAACTCATGTTTTTAGAAATGTGTTCATGATATTATGTTCTCTGAAAATGTGTGATAATATAGTGATATCAGTGACACTCACTGAGCTGGTATCCTGTATGCTAAGCAATATTTTAAAACATTTTATAGGCATTGACTGATGGACTAACTGAATGGTCAGAAAGATCCCTGCAGAAAATTCTATTATTTTGCCATATTATAGATGAGGAAAGTGAAGCATGAGACATTGAAGATACTTATCTGAGGTCAGAACACCAGTGAGTTGTAGAATAGGATTCAAACCCAGGATGTTTTTGCTCTACAAGCTGCAGCATCAACTGTGCTGCTGGGAGGACACAGGTCAGAGAGTAGGGAGAGCTCCTTCTCAGGTATTTTATGAGAAAAAGAAACTTTGGATGAGGGTAAATTTTGCATCAGTGATAATATGGGCTTGGTGAACCACAGAATCCACCCACTCTTTATCCTTAGGTGCTCAGCTTCTGAGTGGAGCATGTGTGTTTGGGCAGATGTTCTCACCAGCATCACTCGAATCAAATTATAGGTGAGACCTCATTCATTTAAAATGCTGTCTCTGCCTGATAAACACATTTGGCTCAAGATTTTACAATAATTCTTGCTCAAATACTCCCCAGTTTTAATTTTTATGTTTATTCTCTTGACCTAAATGCCTATTATCCTCATGTCATCATAATTACATTGCTTCCTAGCCATTTTGTAAAAATATTGAAAATGTGGTATTGCTTTTAACACAAAGGGGCTTTATTTGATTTTTACCAGATAACTTAAGTATGTCCTTAAATTGATGGCATGATGAAGGTCAGTATATTAGAAGCATTTTATTTATGACCACTGTAATGAGACATGTGTGTGTGTGTGTGTGCATGTGTGCGTGTGTGCGTGTGTGTGTGTGTGTGTGTGTGTGTATAGGAAACCTAATGACCAAATGAATTCAATAGGAAAAAAAATGATGCCATAATTATTATTTATATTATTGTGCTGGAAATTGAACCTAGGGCTTTGCATGTGCTAAGCAAGCACTCTACCACTGAGCTATATCCACAGCCTGTTATCATTTTAAATAGTAAAATCTTATGACCATTCATTGAAGTCATAACCAAATGATATCTACATCTTTTGCTATTCAAGCACAAAGCTCTTCAAACAATAACCATTACTTCCATGACTTTTTTTTTTTAAATCTGAGAGAATAGCCAATCTGTATTCGGAAGTATCTTGTCATTTATAATTGCCTATTAAAATTCAGTAAAAAGTATTGCAAATAAAGAAATGAGAGGGTAAAGAAAAACTAATAGATCTGATATTTCTGTGGGGTACTTGAAATCTTCCAGTATGTTTCTTGTTTCTTTTAAAGTCAAAGGTATTTTGTTTAAGTTAAGTAACCTGAGAGAGGATCCCTCAAATTAGAGGCTGTCACATATTCTGTAGTTATAAATAAAAATCAAGCAACACAAAATGCAGATCCTCTATATGTGGGGACCCAACACTTCCCAAGGTCAAACATTACTCAACCAAGCCACTCTCTCTAAGTAATGATTAATCTGTTAGGAACCTCAAAGAGCAGGAACCTGGAGGCATTGTTCTTGTGATACTAGATTTTGATGGAAGAGAGAATCAGTGGTCAAATTAAAGGCATTTAAAATTATGATGGAGTTGAACATAAGAGGAAGAGTATTTTAAAACAGCTGATATATGGTGCAAAGAGTACTAGACTTGGCATCAAAGTCTGTAGTTGGACATATTTCTCTGAAATTAACAGCTAGAAAATGATGTGACTGCATAAAAGTACTGTAATTCTTCTGAGCAAGAATTTCCTCTTCTAAAAAAATACAACTAAGCATACAGAAAGTCCTTATTACAAGAGGATAATTCATGTTGGGAAAAGTGTCACTAAAAAGTGAATCTCTTTTAAATGGCAATTAAATTATTTTTAATAAGTAATGCAAATATTTAAATGGGATTTTTTTTCTGGAACTAACAAGTATACAACTGGGTTAATTTAATCTAATATCAACTGCTATACAGATTATAATTACAATTATGCATTCATTATTAGAACAAAGAATAAAAAGCCATTGAACATTTCTTATATAATTTTATGATTATACTATTGAAAACCCATGTTTCATGACTGACATTTGCAGCTTGATCACAATGCCTTTGGCCTTTGAGGCACTTTTCGGCAATATTCCTTGACCTCCCTTTACTGTTTGGTGGGAAGCCCTCTCCATTGTGTAGCTCCTTTTGTTGTGGGTACACATTCCATTTGTAGCCAGAGATTGATCAACAAATCTCAATAAGCAATGACAAAATACATGTGTTAATGAAGGATGCTGACTGATGGGGGGAGGGGTTTTTGTAAATGATCAGCTCTTTAGTGAATACTTTTATATTAAGTGGGATTTCATTTCATGTAGAACTCACAATGATGGAGATTCAGGCAAAGAATATTCAGATGATGGGGACTAGTTGGATATATTTCCCATAGGTTGTATGATTAAAATAAACATTTTATAAATAGCACCTTACAGAATACTTAAAATATAGAAAATGCTTGTTAAAGTACTATTTCATATCAGTTTCTAAAACTCGTCTTAGAAGTAAGCCTGTAATGGGCAATACTGTTCTTAGCTGTATTTTTCTGGGGTTTATTAATAAATGCACATAAATTGAAATTCATAATTATTCATCCAGGTCCCAACTCACCAAATCATTTACGCTCTATCCTGGACTCCTTCTGCCCGCAGAGTAAGAGTGAAGCTTATTACCATACATATGCTTGTGCTTCCAAAATGTAAGCAGGGGAATTTCCTTGTCCACTCTCTGGATTTTTTTGTTTATATTAGGTTTTTCAATAAAAGAACAAGATACGAGTCTAGCCATCTCTAGGAAACTTAGTTCAATGATAAAGATGGACACTATACCTGATAGGCACTGCCAAGTGTTAGGCAGAACTTGACACAAGGAAAATCATTTTGAAACATATTCTCCATCTTAGAACAAGAGTCACCTCAAGGTCACTCTGACTAAATCCCAGATAATACTCCATCATCTTGCAAAGAAACCCCAAACACTCCATTATCTAAGAAAGGAAATTGTTATCTGGGACTAGAATCCTGAAAACACATAGTTTATTATGAAGGTGACACCACAAGAACCCTTCCCTGACAACTCCCTAGCAATGGCCTAACTGCAAAATCCCCCACCCACAACCCTATATCTACCCCAGGCTGTGAGCAGAAGACCAATCTCAGTCTCTACTGGGCCTCCCTTTGCAGGTGCTCCCAAATAAATTTGTACATTACTGTAGAGTTGACTCTCTTCTCTTGCTGTCTTCCTTCCTTACACCACTAAAATCAAAGAACTGGAGCAGACTTTTTCTCTACTCAACCACTCCCTACCTACATAAAGTGTTTTCAATTTAATATAGACTTAAATTATGGTAGGATAAGTTTACTATTTGCTAGAAATTCATCTCTCTGAGCCATTTTCTTCCTTCCTTCCTTTCATTCTTTCTTTTTTTGAGAAAAAAGAAAAAGAAGTTTTATAGCTTTGGCAGCAAAGGAGAAATACAGGGGACTTCAGTCCCAGAATTTGTGATTCTATCTGGGGGACTTGAGAGCGTTTAGAGGTGATTCAAATGCTTCATTCCACAGGGTCTTTGTCCAGAGTTGTAATTCATTTGTTAATTTGGGAGATCATCATTTCTTAGTCTATCCTGGAAGTCTGAATTACTTGCTACGGTGGATCACTCTGCCTAGGACAGGACTGTCCTTTCTTTCTTTGGGGAATATAGGTATCTCATTATAAGCAACAGTGAGACTGGGTTACTATCTATTAAATTAGCGATAATTACATGAAATGAAGAAAATAAGTACTATTTCATATCAGTTTGGCAAGACCTGCATGAAAAACAGACAGTGAAGTGGAATATTAGTTGTCAAAACCCCAAACAGAGAAATGCCAATCCTGAAACTCACATAGGGTTAAAGCACAAAGAGCCAGATTACAGTCTCACTGAATTTAGCAGTCATCAGACTGTACACTGGAGTTCTACTAACAAGGTCTATATGGGAAATTTAAAGCAACTAATAAAAATCTCAAAACAGGTTTAATATTTGTCAAGATTTGTCACTTAGAAATAAAGTGAATAAAAAGATTAGTCACTTAAAAACTGTCTTTTAGAATATGAAAGGGAATCAAATACAATGACGACTGATCATACTTTTAGATCCAAGCAAGCCAGCCACCATGCCCTTTTAAGTGACATGGTTTAAACAATTATTCTTTAGCCCTGATATGCTGTCATTGAATTAGCTAAAAAAAATGTGTTTTGGAAAATTCTGGCCAATTTGGTAAATAATCCAAATTACCTATGTAAGGGAAAGGGGAAAAGGAAATACAAGAATAATAAAATATTTAAGAAGATGTCTACTTAACCTCAAATAGTTTAATAAATAAAATATCTGAGCAACTTATATGAACATACCTTTCAATTCCCAGCTAGTGTAGATATGTAAAGTAATAACAGAAGCATATGAAGTGATTTGGAGCTTCTTGCATGCTTATGGATATTATCATTACTGGCAAGCTTTCTACCAGCACTATTTCTTTTGAATGTGAACTGAAGTTCAATCATTGGCTGGGAATGGTCATCCACATGCTGACATCTGCAGGGGACTGGCCAACTTAGACAGCACATGGAACAGGATGTTATGTCATTGAACTCAAGTTCATGGTGTTCTTTGCTGATATGCACCAAAATATTAGGTTTCTAAAAAAAAAAATGTTACTACATTCAACTGTTTTCCCCTATGGATTTATTCTTCAGCTTTTGGCACCTGCTACCTACTCTACCTTGTACCTACTCTACAAGTTCAATTTCTCAATTAATTTTAGTCATACATCTCTGTGGTTAAGGCAATTTATTGCACAATAATTTCGGACACTATGAAAGTGTTCCTCACCATGAGGGGAGGGACTAAATTATTTGAGGGATGGAAATATGTTCTGATGTATAGCATATCCTTTCTTAGCTTTCTTTTCTTCCTTATCACACATTCTTTCATTCTACTTGCCCTGAGAGTAATTTTCCCTCCCCACATGCCATCCCCAATGTCATGCCAAGTAAGTCACTTCAACAAAACCTCTGTGTCAGGCTGTGCTTCAGACATAAAATATTCTTAATACATGATAAACTGAAGCTAAGCAAAGTTAAGTTTTGCAAAATCACACAGTTAGAAGTATTGGAACAAAAGTTTGGCTTACTCAAAATGCACGTGCTTTCCAATAAACCTCATCTGTTCCATGTCACGGGCCTTTGCTTTAGCTGTTAGGCCTCTTGAACAAGTTTGAGAATCACTCTTAAGCCCATGAAGTAAACTTGCTTCTGTATTCATACACTTCATATTTTTCCTCCAGTAAAAAACGATTAAGATTAATGTACTAACATGTTTCTCCTACAATAACTCTTTATTTGTTTTTGGCTACTTATCAGACCAATTTTCAACAACAGTAAAAAATCAGATTGTATATAAAATGCTCAATTAATTCTATGCAGAACTTTATGCTGGACATGCACTAAAATGATTAAAAATATATTTTTCACTTCTTTTAAAGATTTCTAGAATTTTTATTTAAGTTCAGATTTATTTTAAATGTGTGCCTTGGTGAATATGGATTGAGATCAAGGTTATTTTCTAATGTAAACAGGGTGGAGAAGTCAATGTCCTGATCTAAAAATAGCTCTTAAGCTTGTTTTTGTTATTGTTAGAGATGGTTGGGTCTGGTGGGTTTCCTTTACAGAGGAATTCCTTGCCCTATCTGAAATTTGCTTCAGATACATAGATAACTTTAATTCTGGAGAACATACAACTTAAGGAAGATAAATATTCCAAAGGCCATTCAGAACCAATGGACTCTAGACTCAGCCAGAATCATCCCTCCAGAAGTGAGCCTAGTTACTTGAAGAAATAATGAGACAACAGTTTTAGTGCTCAAGATTGACTATGATTTATAGGGGGGTCATATTTTAATGGAGAAAAACTGAGCACCTTTGGCTTAGCTTAGATGTAAAGAATTCCAAACTTCCAGTGGCACAGTGTGTATATGCATTTTAACTGCTTACCTCCAATTCTATTCTCAACAATCACATTAGTCCCAGTAAAAACTAGCAAAACTTGGTGCAGCACTGTACATACTTACAAATGGCAGCAATATCCCAATGAGGAGTCCCTATGGCAATCAAGATGAGGTCAGAAAGAATGATTTTGGAAATATTAGAGCTACCTTCTTTTTAGACAAAACCATCAGAATCACACATTTTCCATCTGTAAGACTAATAGCTATATTTCTAGCACATGAACTAGATATTAAGCAACTTTTAAATTTTCTTTTAGCAGTGCTAGGATTGCACTCAGGGTTGGACCCTGCCACTGAGTTATAGCCCCTGTCCTATCCAATAATATTGATAATGATATAAGTATATACTTGGGAGACAAAATTCAGAGGAACTTCTTAAAACACCAATATAACTCTACATTCCAATCTAAGAACCATTTTTTTTCTGCTTACCCTTAAATATATCTATAAGTTAAAAAAATTATAACCCAGGTCCATGTACATAAGAGGTGATTACAGAATGTCAGATACAAAGGGGTATAAAGTGGAACAAATGAGGACTTTGGAGATACCCAGACCTGGGGTCATATCTAGCCACCATGACTGACAAGCTGTACAATCCTGTGCAGATTACTTAATTGTCTATCATCACATTGTAAATGAGGCCTGTACTACAGAGTACTGTTATGAATTATTACTAGCATACCCCTGGCATTAATAAGCAGGTCCTTAACCAACAGATATTAAAAAGTAATCACTCTAATATTTCATAAATAAAAATAGTATGAGTTTTGCGGATTAGTGAGCACCCCCAATTCCTACACATGCCTTTGGGAAAGCAGCCTCTAAAGCTCAAATCCTCTGCTTTCTCATCTAGTTTTCTTTTACATTTCATTATTTAGCTTCTTACTGACTTTTCATAGGAATTAATCACTTACTACAGTAAATAAGTTTGAATTGTTATAACTATCAGACTCTGCCCACAGATACCACAGTGACCAAAAATTTGATGCAGATACCAAAAATGAAGCTTACTGACTTGCCCTTGAAACCCAGGGGGAAAAAATCTGGAAATAAAAGCCATCTTGTATTGGAGTTAATAAATTAGTTTTTCATTATTGGGTAAAACTGATAGAAACATTATGCACCACCTGGGAAACACAAGAGGCAGGCAGGATTATATAGTAGAGAAAAATATTATAAACTCATATATACTGAATTAAAAATATAAAATGAATATAGTCTGAAATTCATAACATTCTTAGAGTCTTATTGGTTAAATAATAATTGTGAATAATTCATGATATGCTAAATTTAGGGAGTTCTACATTTCACTGAACTGATGAAAATTGAATAGACAAAGAACATGCCTAATCCAAATATTAAGCTCTTCTACTACAAGCTTTGATCTTTGAAATCTATCTAAAAAAGATCCCTTAGTGGAAGCTTAGAATCAGTCTCTCTCTATCCTGAAATAAATTGGATTCAAACTGTTTCTGACCTTGAAATCTTTAACACAATTAGAAAGTATGTGGCAAGCTTCAGGTGTACATTAAAGGGGCAATCCAGATGCTTGGAAAATAAAGTAGGAGGTCATTTTGAAATTTCCCCTCAAATCACTGTAGTTCTTTGAGCTTGATAGTAAAGTGTGGCTCACTGGGTTTTGCCCAAAAGCTCAGTGAATTCATAAACACAGATAACTATGTGGAGTTTTGCCTTTGATGGAGAAGTAAGCCCAGAGCTGCAGGTGCTGACGTCTGACTCCCATGTAACTCACTCACCCACTTTAATATGACTATGTAAACCGTCATCTCTTCTTGCAGTCTCCGTCCCACTGCTGCAGCCGTTGGAAAAAAGAAAGTGGCTCATACAAAAGACAAGCTGCTGGCACACTGCTTTGAAGAGCCAAGCTGCAGGTGTTTTCCAATGATAGGTTCTTACCTTTCAGCTCCAGAATTTGGTCCCTTAAGAAATAAGTTAATCTGTACCACTCATTTCTGCTTTTGATGACTGCTGTTTATTGTTTTCAGGTTGTGCTGGGTGAAGATTAAGATGTGATTTAAATATAGAATTCTCTCATTTTGGAAATATCACCATGGACCACAAGGATGATGATCAGGGAAAAGCAATCAGTGTTTTAAGACCAGAGCAGGAAGGCAGAATCAAGGAAATGTTCACAGCTGGCGAGGTATGACACAACCACAGACTCCCTCAGTACAATCCCAAGGGTAGGAGCTTAAAAAGTCAAGGACCCAGTGTCCTATCCGTCCACCCCCCACTGCCTCCCTTTCTTCTCCTTCCTTCTCTCTCTCTCTCTCTCCTTCTTTTTTCTTTTTTTGTCTTAAATTGAGGTCACGCAAAAATAAATACCGTTAGAAAAATAGTCATTTCTATATTTGTGCCAGCAGGTCCTAACATAAAGCCTTTAATATAAGAGGTAGCTGGGTGCAGTGGAGCATACTGGTAACACTGGGGAAGCCTCACTCTGGAGGCTGAGACAGGAGGAGGATAACAAGTTCAGGGACAGCCTCAGCACCTTAGTGAGATTCTGCCTCAAAATAAATTAAAAAGGGCTGGGATGCAGCTCTGTAGTACAGCACCCCTGGATTTAAACCTCGGCACTGGGAAAAAAATCATAGATATACACACACAAATACATACATATGTGTGTATATATAATATATAAATATACATATATACACATTATATATATTATTTATATATATATTGGGTAGACAAAAACTGCTTGTGAGGTTATACCATCAAGCACCCTAGCAAAGAAAACACTAGTTATAAACACTAAGGCATCATCTTCACATTCAACTTTGGCATGATCATTGCCTCCTTGGGGGTCTTTCTTTCCCCACCCTTCACTCTCCTGCAAGATACTTGTAATTTTCTGCAAGTTTTGGTTTATCATAGCACTCAGCATTTACTTTTGTGTTTACTTACTTGCTCGTTTGCTTTCTCTCTCTTGGTCTTCCTACTCAACTTTCCACTAGAACATTCATTTTATGAAGGTATGAATAGAGCTTTGTTCATCTGAAGTCTTAATCTTTCCATGCACAGCATATTCTCAGTGCCGGGGAAGGTGACTTGCACTCCAAAAAAATCCAAGGAGTAAAGTCACCAGACAATTTGTTTCCCACATTTCCACTTTTGACAATGAAATAGGATGCCATTAGGTGCCAGAATAATAGGTGTAAACTTTTTAAACCTTTATTGAATGGAAAAAGGAGCAACCAAATGCATACATACTTGGATGGCTGGAGGGTTTATTAGATATCAGGATTATGAAATGATTTTGAAACTGTATTATTATATTTAAAAGTTCAAAAGATTAAGATATCTAGAGATCAGGAAAGGATTCCCAAGAAGTTATCCTTCCCAATCCTTCAAAACTAGCTAGGGGCTCTTGATGACTGGCCTCATGTTTACTTGCTAGTGGACACTATCTAAATGCTTCTCAAGTGCTTTGAACTTGATTTTTCCTAGTAATCGACATTCCTCCCTTAGTCCCGCTGTACCTCAGTTCATTTAATGTCCCTGCTTATAAAATCTTTGATCAATGATTGTCTGTTTATCAATGTAAGAATTTGAGGAAGTAGAATTTAAGCTCAGACTATACTTGCCTAGATTTCTCCAACAGCAAGATTCAGATTTCGAAGGTTTTGCTTGTTTGTTTCTATTAGACAAACAGGGTCTTGATGAATCTACAACGCTAACATAACTGCTTAAAAATTAAAGTAACATTTAATAATACTAAGTGTATGATTTGTGATGTGTTGGAATAATACAATCCGTCAATTTTTTTGATGTCTTTTTATTACAGTGGCAGAATTAGGGCTTCCAGGTTAAAAAAACAAAACAAAACAAAACAAACAAACAAACAAAAAACAATAAACAGATTTTCTATCTATTTGCACTGGATACATTCTTGGGAGGTGAGACCTAAGAACCTACATAATGAGGCAGAGGATGGGAAAACAGCCACTCCAGGGACCGACTGCCTTTGAATTCACAATCCAGTCTGTAAGCTCTAGCCCTGTGTTTTCTCCTATGGTCCAGAAACACCTTCTAATGTGCCAAGTACTATGTACTACATTTCATCAGAGGTGAAGAGGTCAGTCCATGTAAAATCCAAACAGAGCTTTTGGTTCTTTTGTAAACATTAAAACCAATTCAGTTCATACTCAATAAATGTCATAAGGGTCCTTACCAGGGGTGACAATGAGATGCCCCTTGCGAGAAAAAGTGTTAGGGTGAGAGGATGCACAATGCAATGCAATAAGGGTGTGGCTGGAATATAGTGCTTTGGGCAAACAGAGCCAGCAGGGCAATGGAAGGTGAGACAGAGAAGGAGCAGAGGTGAAATCCTGCAGGTCCTTGGGGAGGAGGGCATACTCTCCATTAAAGAACTTTATCTTCCAAATTTTTTGCTTACTACCCTTTCCTGCTGGGATAGAAGAAACACATTCTAGCAGTGACCCTTCAGGACAAAATTATGGTGACTGGCTATGGGATAACCAGGTGGGGGATCTTTGACAGAGGAACAACCAAGTGCTCTGAGAACAGGCATCTCTAATGTGAGTAACATCTCCCATTTGCCTGTGTCTTCAGTGAATTATTCAATATGACTCTTACTACTTATTTGCTGTCTGTTCTCCCTCAACCAGAATGTAAGCTCCGTGAATTTAGGAAAACTGTTTTTTCTTCCCATTGTTGCATCCCCAAAATATAGAACTAGAAACAGAACATATGTATTTAATTGATACATGAGCAGATGCATGAATAGTACTTCACTAGGAAAACACTTGATCATATTTTCCCTTTTAAAATATTCTTCAGCCGTGATGAGAGTCCATGTATATTGAGTAGGGTAAAAAGATGATATAGAAAATGGAGAGATGAAGATGACTGAGTGTATGAAAGAATATTTGAAGATACTAGGGAGTCTTCTTGTAACCCTCTCTACTACTGGTGGGTAGAAAGAAAGAAATAGAAATTAACATACACTAAACACCCACACTGTGTGAATTATTATGCTAGATATCTTCATAAGCTTCGTATCACTTAGTCCTCAAAGCAAAAACAAAGCCTCTGTGTTGGATAGTTTTCTATCACTATAACAAATACTTGAGATTACCAACTTATAAAGAGAAAAGGTGTTGTATCGGATCATGGTTTTAGTCTATGATTGCTTGGACCATTATTTTGGGCCTATGGAGTTACATTATGGTAGAAGCATGTGGCAGAGAAGAACCATTCCCCTCATGACTCATAAGTGAAAGAGAAGAAGAGGGCTGGGGTCCCATTATTCCCTCCAAGGGCACACTCCCTAAAGATCTCCCACCAGGTGCCACCTCTTCCACCACCTCTGAATAGTACCACACTAGGGACTAAGCCTTTAACACATAGGCCTTTAGGGGACACTTACAATCCAAACTTTAGCAGCCTCTAATGTGTGCATTAAGGCCAATTTATAGATGAAGACACTGAGACTCAAAAGATTAAATCACTTACTTAAACAGCAGCGATTTATACCTAGTTTTATGCAATTTACAATGAATGCCTAAATGAAACCCCACTGTTGCCTCTCCAAACAGTATAAGAGCTATAGATTGACTATTGAAATCTTGGTCCAAAGATTCATCACATGATTTCCTAAGGTTCTTCCTCCATTTGTATAGAAAAAGGCATATCATTAGGGCATTGCAATTCCCACATTTTTCATTGAAAATGATGTTCTCTGTAAAAAGTTGTCAGTTTCAAACAATAATAAGTGTTGGTGAGGATGTGGGGGGAAAGGTACACTCATATATTGCTGATGGGACTTCAAATTGGTGCAGCCAATATAGAAAGCAGTATGGAGATTCCTTGGAAAACTGGGAATGGAACCACAATTTGACCCAGCTATCCCTCTCCTCAGTCTATACCCAAAGGACTTAAAAACAGCATACTACAGGGACACAGCCACATCAATGTTTATAGCAGCACAATTCACAATAGCTAAATTGTGGAACCAACCTAGTTGACCCTCAGATAGATGAATGGATTAAAAATGTGGCATACATACACAATGGAATATTACTCAGCAATAAAAGAGAATAAAATCATGGCATTTGCAGGTAAATGGATGGCATTCAAGAAAATAATGCTAAAAGTTAGCCAATGCCAAATGTTTTCTCTGATACAAGGTTACTGACCTATAATGGGGTAGGGAGGGGGAGCATGGGAGGAACAGACGAACTCTAGATAGGGCAGAGGTGTGGGAGCGGAAGGGAGGGGACAAGGGGTTAGCAAGGATGGTGGAATATGACAGACATCATTATCCAAAGTACATGTATGAAGACATGAATTGGTGTGAATATATTTTATATACAGAGACATGAAAAATTGTGCTCTATATGTATAATAAGATTGTAATGCATTCTACCGTCATGTATTTAAAAAGTAAAATCAATTAAATATTTTAAAAAGATTTGTGTATAACTGAAGTCCACATAAATACATTTGAAAATACATTATTTTAACATACTCTAAAAAAGTTGTCAGTTTTTTTTTACCTATAATTTCCAAATATAAATATTGGCTATTGTTTTCAGCTCTGCTCTCTTTAGAATTGTATAGCCATGTTCACATGCTAAGTCCTGCCTCGTTCCTGACAATTCCAACTAAAACTGAATTATTAACCATCCCAGTATGTCCATTTAGGAGGAGCTTGAAAATAAATTCATACCCTAGCACTCGTGGTCCAGTCTCAAGACTTCTAGAAAAATGCTTCCAAATATCTCAAGTTGGCAATAGATCCAGCTCTTTGTATCCTCTTCTCCCATCTGATTCTATAATTTCTACAAATATCAGCTCTTTCTTTTTCTGCCTAACCACATACCAGGATTTCTCCTTAGGTCTCTACTTTGAATTTCTGACATTTACTTTATGGTAAATTATTAACCCTATTTCAAGACCAGAGTTCTGTTCTAAAGTTGCTCTGAGCTTTCCTACTATGCTCTTGTTGCTCTCTCTCTCTCTCGGCATGGCCACCTGTCTTGGCTCTTATTTTAGCCTAGTGGCTGGACTGCCGTGTCTTTCCATTTGCCTAGTTTCTGCAAATTGATCAACTGCTGAGTCCCTTGTCCTCATGTGATGTTACCTATTGAGGTCCTGAGCCTTACGGCAGTAATTGCTCTTGATTTGCCAGTGACTCACACTCCTTTTCTGTTGCTGAGAAGTCACTGGCCACCTAGAAACCACATTTCCTTCCCTGACCACTTGCACTGAGATGGGACATGGACTAAACATTGTCTAATAGAGTATGTTTGGAAGAGAAGCGTGCAGCTTCCAATTTGGTCCATTAGAGCCTCCATAGAGGCAGCAGATGCCACCATCCAGAGAAACTGGTTGTGTTAAAGTGGCAGAACCTCTGTCAACCTGTTCTTGGTTGACTTTTTGAAGCTCAAGTGACACCCCTCTCTCTGTATGTGGGTAGAAAACAAATCTTTTTTCTATTATATTAGGCCACTGGACTTTGGAGGGTTTACATGAAGCAGTGGTCAGTTTCAATAGTATAAAACACATGTCTTCCAAATCCACTGAGTTCAACATATTTTTCAATTGGTAGAGTTTAGGATCTTCTGAATGAATGTCATCTCATAGGTCCAGCAATTACTTTGGAATTTGTGACTGTTATGAGGTCAGTTCTCAACCCTCTGTTTAGTCCCACTAGTCCAATGTGAGAGCAGGTTCTGTCTTGCTTCCCTTCTAAATGAGTCTCATTGCCTTCATCTGGCCAACATGCTGTATGGCACTTATCAAGCTTTCACTTATCGAAAAATATTTTTTAAAATCAAATTATTTAGTAAAAACAAACACAGGGAACCAAAATACCTCCTTGGCCACAGGTTTGTGAACACTCTGTCCAAGCCGTCCACACTGAGAGCTGACAGTTGACCACACATTCCACCAAGCAGGGAACACTCATTCTCTGGGGCTTCTCTAAATTAATCTGTAAATGAAAATGAAATACAACTTCACAGGAGAAATCATATAGCTATCAGATCAAATCACTGTCCTTTTATAGGAAAGACTACTCTTTATTCTGTGATAAATAACTTTTCTATACTTTTGTAGGGGAAAATATCCTTTCTCATATAAATTGGTGGCATTCACAGAAAATGGTTGTCTTAACTTCATGAATAAAATTTTGTCAGTCCAAATTTCTTTTTATAAAACCCTAAACTCTAGAATGGACCTGCTGTTAGGGTGCTGGGAAATCAGAAGGTCACAAGACACAGGAGTCTTCCTGTTGCTTAGTCAGCAAGGAACCAGGAGGACATCTCAATGCTAAATCCAGGCACCCTGGAATGGCCCAAAAGTACATAAAGAGCTTAAAACTAATAGCTGCCAAGACTAAAAAATATATATAAAATAGTAATAAATAACCCATCTGGACTCCACAGGCTAAAAAACCCATCATAGTGCTAACTTTGGGACAAATTGGTGGTACCATTTATTTTCTTCTTGTCCTCTGTGAAATCAGCATACAATCAAAATATACATGGTTTCTAGTGACCAATGTAGAAGGGGTCTTAGTGAAAGAATAAATCACTTCAGAAACATGGAAAGAATAATGGAATAACATGCTGTTCAATCATACATCGTGTGCTTAATTAGAATAACTTTGACATTTGACACAGATTAAGTATTAGTAATATATCCACACCAAGCTAACATCATTATAATAATTTTTATAAAGTTGATCATTATAGCATGATGATGATTTGTCAAGTGTGTACAATAAAAATTACCACAAAGGGATCCATGATTCATTTGTAAACTATAGATGGTCCAGTTAGGGTAATGATTTGGGACCTCTTTAAACTGATATTCTTTAAATATTTGTTGGATATTTGCTATTTGGAAGATAAAAAATTGATTTTCTATTAATGAATAGTTTATCTTTCTTAGTATCCAAAGATTTAATATATATACTAAATCTGTATTTGAAATTAATGTAGACGGGTGATTTCTTTCTGAGGCAAACAGCTTAAGAGGCAGATTAAATAAAACAAAATGTTAAATCACTGACACTTGACAGGTAGCACTCTACATTGTATTAAACAGTCCATAATTTTAGTGGGTGGGGCATCCAATTTCAGGTGGTCTGGTCCAGGATGGTGTACTGGTCAATGACCGACCGTGCTATTGGCATAGAGAATGTGATGTGATAGTGTTTAGGGTTAAGTCAGGATAGTCAAGGAACTTGGTTGTGTTTTATTTTAATTTCCACAAATTTACTTCACCTGTTAGGAAAAATAGGACCAATTTTTATTTTGCCAGTTTGTTACAGAAGTTTCTGTGGCAATTTTAGTTCACTGGCCCCTGTTTTCAATTTATTCTGAAAATTGCTCCAGTGATTCTTATAATGTGATAGCATCTTTATTTGTATTAAACTGACCCTATTGTACTTTTCATTTATATATTGGGAAGGGAAATGCCAATTTCTTTGGCACTGGTCTGAATACAGCTTTCTTCCAAATTCCATATAGTTTCTCACAGGAAAAAAGGAGGAGCAATAAAATTTAAAAAATTCAGAACTCTCTAACTTGAAACTTGACAGGGAGGCATTTTATGTAGATTGAAAAGAAAAGTACAATTATGCCATTTATCCAGCAATCATTTGCTAATTAAAGTAGCAAAGTGTTCTAACAGCAAGTGTCAATGTCCATTTTACATTCAGGGGACAGTATATATCACATATACAACCCACTCTTATAAAAATGATAAAGTCACCAATGTGAACAGCTTGTTGGCAAGCAAGTAGAGTTAAACTAGGTGTTCTTAGAGGTTACACACACACACATACACAGACACACACACACCACTTCCCCAGTACAAAAATGACCGTTCTGCATCATTTTTAACAAGTTCTAACTCGTGAGGTCTAATTGTACTTTCTAGTACCTTTTACTGTAACTGAATCTCAGCTAAGAACAGATCAGAGTCTGTCTTCTATAGCAAACATCATAAGGGATGTAGACCAATATTAAGAAAAAGAAAGCGCCAGGTGTGTGATCCCAGTATAAATAAGTTACCTGCTCACATTGGTCCATGCTGACGGGCTTGCCATCACTGCGCACACAGCTCAGCAGGCGGGTCCTGACACCTTGACCGCAGGAAGCATTTTCACTCAGCTGGCATGTGCTCCACTCTATAGGCATAGGATCACCCACACTGAGTTTCAAAAGTATGGCCATGTGAGAACAATGCATCCAATCTTTCATTATCTGCACCGGTGGAGAAGGCTAAGTGCACACATAATCCTAAAACCACTCTCAGGTGACTTTGGAAAGCATCGTGCAATTATTTTATAGTTACACAAATGAACATAGACACAAAAAGACTAAATAAATGAACATGGGTTACTTTCCTAAGTTTGCCTTCCAGAGGCAAAGAGACAAATGGTTTGTTAGATATCATCTCACACTGTTTGTGGTGGAAGAGATAAACACTAACCCGGATGGTGAAAGAGAATGAGCTTGGGACCAACTACACTGGGATAATCCAGAGACAAAATAACCCAGAAATGATGACAGTTTCCACAGCCTGAATGTTTATGCCAGCCTCACTGAAACCCAAACCCCATGGTGACAGAAGCAGAAAGCAGAACCTTTGGAAGGTGATTTGGTTATGAGGATTGAAAGCTCACGAATGGGGTTAATTTCTTTGTAAAAGAGGTCCTAGGGAGCTTGTGTGAGAGAGCCAGAAGGCACCATTTATGAGTAAGGGCTCTCAACATCAAGACATCAAATCTTTAAGGCCATCCTCTTGGAATTCCCAGTCCTCAGAACTATGAAAAATAGATTTCTATTGTTTATAAGCTATTCAGTCTATGGCACTTTGTTAGAGCAGCCAGAATGGACAAAGACATCAGTCTTTGATGTCAACTTGAAAATGCTTCCAAAGAACAAATCTAATCACCAACTATTTTGTACATTTGATACAGTGTAGACAGGAGAGATGTCCCAGAAAGAGAGAGAAAAAAAAGGAAAGATAAACAGAAACTCTTTAAGTTTTTCAAATTATTCTACTATCAGAGAAGGTTTTACAAATTTGAATAGTCACATTTCAAACTAGGCAACAAGAAGTCAAAAATAAATTACTCTGTAATTATTTAGAAAAGAAGATCCTTGACCACACCAATAGAATCTCTTGAAGGAGATGGTCCATATCTGGTAAATGACCTAAGAGTTTAATAGGATTAGCAAACTCAGATATAGTAAAGACAGTTATAAAAATATATGCTTCTCCCATAAAGCAAATTTTGCTGTATTTCTGAAAAACTACTATAAAAACCAAGGATCTAAAAAAAAAAAAAAAAAGACAAAGCCACCACGTCATATTTCACCCATAAAAACAACAGACAGCTTCACAGCATTTACTGGGGGTTTCCTATATCAGGAATCTCAGCTGAGTCAATGTGGCCACTCCAGGGAATTTTTTTTCAGGAAAGGAGATTACTATGCCTCTGCAGGCATATGGCAGTGTGGTCCTCAGTAATGAATTTGATGCTGAGACTTAACATGGTTCCACATTTTGTGGTGTTTTTGTACATTTGCTGCTGCAGAGAATGGTAGGTAGCAGATCAATGTAGCTATAGTGGTGCTTTGGTTTTTAGACACTGAGCACTGTGGTACCCAGGAAAATCCCAAGCAGTAGCTGAATAACTAGGTTGTGATTCTCACTACTTTCCAAACATCCCTGACCACTTAGGGCTCGTTCATCTTTTTTGAGACATATGGAGAAAGTATATCAATCTTGAATTTCTGAAATAATAAAAGCCCAACTCTCCAACAGTATGATTATACCCTTCTCTCAATGGAAATATGTCCTTTGCTATTTATTTTTTTTGTTGTTTCAGTATGTGATGGCTTACTTCAACATTATTTTCAAATGCTGACAAGTTTTTCTAAGCATTTTTTACTTTGAAGATTCCAGGTGGCCTTTCTGGATCTACATGCGAGAAACAGGCATTTCATTTTATGAAGAAACATAGATAATAATAGGTCTTGGGCCTTTCATGTGTCACCGTCGCATATTCTACTCTCTCTCCTTGGCACCAAGAAGGAAAACACATTCTCCCACAGCCAATGTTCAGAGAAAAGAGCAAGATCATGGATTTCAACTATACCTGTTAGATTGTACTGGAACTGGAAGCAATTTTCATTAAGGAGGCAGGGTCGCCCCTGAGAGTCTTCAGCACAAGTCCTTGAGCTCAGTGAGGGCCTCAGAAGATGGCGGGTTCTTCTCTGCATTGTGTGCGGATCACATGACTGTGAAAATCAAAGAGCACCAATTAGGCCCAAGGGCAGTTCATGATTGATGTATGATTGTATGTAAACAAGGAGGCACACATATAACAACTGCAGAGAAAAGATGGTTGAGAGTGACAAATACAGTATTGGAGACAATATCATTCTGATTCACTGTAAATTCTATTTTGTTTTTCATGAGACAACTCTCTCTTTTTTCCTTTTTTTTTTTTTTTTGGTGTTGTCTTGAAAGCTACATTTCTCTCTACCATGTATAATTAAAAACATGGAGACTATTTTCATCATTGCAAACTCACTCTGTACTCTGAAACAGTCTGCCACAAAATAAGAAATCAATACATTTTTCATGTTTAAATGAATGAAAAAAGGAAGACACTGTCTCTGTGACCTTAGATAGTCTAATCCAATAGAAATCAGTACACAGAGAACTTTAATGAGAAAATCATTTTTAATATCCTAGAACAAGTAAGTATAGAGAAATAATTATGAATCAATATAGACAATATAACCGATTTTTGTGTGTGTGTGTGTTGGGGGGAGGCCCTCTGACTCACAGAATGAGCCATTGCATACTGTTGCCCTTTCCACAAAATGAATGCATGCCTGTGAGCTCCAAAGACTGGAACATCTCACAATACACATGGGTCCACACATTCTCCTATAACCACAGCTCACATATTGCTCTTGAGCCACTTCATATCCAACTGGTCTACCCACAGTAGCCCCTTTCAGCTTCTTCTACTAGAATAATCTTTCCAAGTTCTTCCAAACCCTACCCTTCACCTTTGTCAGAACACTACTCCAGGCTTACTTATTTCATAGTCTGCTCTTTATTATTGTCAAATTCTTCTTTTCCTCTTTGTGCAAACTTCTGCTCATGTTTAGGGAGTTTTCTATAGATTTGCTTCTAAACACATATATATTCACAAACATATATGCCAAACCTATCCTTATATTTGATTCTTCATTTCTTTATTACCCTGATCCTTCCTTTCTTTACAAATTATTTAGGGAATAATGAATGATGGCTTCTACTTTTCTTGCCCCTCCCTAAAATCTCAATATAAATAATGCATAGAGGTTTTTCAGTAAATATCATTAACTATATTCCCAACACATTTCCAGAAGACAAAAATTTAAAGATACTTACAGGCAGGAGATATCAAAGTCATTAAATTTAGATCACCAAAGCACCATTTGATTTTTCCTATATAGTAGTTTTTATTTTTTTTCCTTTTACCTTTTCAGATACTATAGTAAGAACACAACCCATACACTGATCATGACTATGAGTCAAAGTGATAATGTTGAGTTACAATAAAATATGGAAAAAACAAGGCCACAAATTTTTCTTCTAATCATAAAAGTTTGGACCATTGAAACACATTTAGTATCCAGCTGACTTCAAACTTGAATAATCTGTCATTACTTGTAATTTTAGATTTAATCATATCAAATTGTTTCTACATCATCAAAAAGAGCAAAACAATTATTCTTGATTATCTGCACAGGAATCCCATATTATGTGTTTACCAATAGTTTATTTCTATTTTACTAACTAATTTGAATGTTTGCTATCATGAGGAGAAATAATAACTTAAATCATTTTCCAATAAAAGGAAATGAAGGCATCTCTGTAGATAACTTCTGATCAGTGCTCTGCAGCATTTCTCTTAGAAAATAATTAATGTTTAGAACAAGTATACATATGTAAGGATTTATGTACCTGGTTAGTTAAGCTACCAAATAAAAGAGAAAATAAAATATAACCCTTATCCAAAAGACTTGAGACCTGAAATGTTTCAGAATTCAGTGTTTTTCAGATTTTCTAATATTTGCAGGTAGAAGCTTCCTGATCTGAAAATCCAAAGTCTGAAATGCTCTGAAATTGGAATCTTATGCTATGTAATTTTGAATAATGCACTTAATTACTATAACCCACAGAACTACTAAACCTATGTGGGAGCTGGGTGTGGTGGTACACACTTGTAATCCCAGCAGCTCAGGAGGCTGAGGCAAGTGGATCACAGGTTCAAGGTCAGCCTCAGCAATTTAGCAAGGCTCTAAGCAATTTAGTGAGAATCTGTCTTGAAATTCAAAGTGAAAAGGACTGGGGATGGGGCTCAGTGGTTTAGTTCCCCTGGGTTCAATCCCTAGTACCAAAAAGAAAAGCAAACAAACAAAAAACCTACATGAGAAAAGGGGGTGATGATAGGTGTAATTTGATAACATTTAAGAATTTCCTTCCTCAGATCTCATTCTGTCTCCAAGTTTGCTAAACATGGCTTTAAAATATCTTCTTGGGCTTAACCCAACTTAGCATTCATGTCATGTAACCTTTGATAATTATTAGATATCAATTTTATAGGAATTATTAAAAACCAATATTGAAGCTAATTCTTTATCCATAGAAGCAGTAGAGGGAAGTGTGGGGTCCCTGGAATCCATAAATATGAGACAATCTCACCTTAGGAGAAGTTTCATATTCCATTTTGTAAATATTGTTCTTGTGCTGGTTACAAGTGGCTGATTTCTGTTTCTCCTCATTTCTTTCTATTAGCTATGCATAGAGAAGTTCACAAAATACTAAATTGACCACAAGTGTAGGGACAAGGACAAAGGAAGTTATATCTTAATGGCTTCTTCATGGGATCAAAGCTCCTCAGACCCACACCTATATCTCTTTTTCTAGTGTGTGTGTATATGTGTATATGTGTGTGTGTGTGTGTGTGTGTGTGTGTGTGTGTGTGCGCGCGCGCACGCGCGCACGCATGCGCGTAGATACTGTCAACTTCCTAAGTACAGAAGTGAGAAAACAATGTAGGAACTAACCCAAAGCCAACTTTGGACTAGTTTCATTATAAAGATAAAGGATATGCAGTTAAAATTCATTTGGTAGAAAAGAAGTTGACCAAGAAAAAAATGAGTTTGTTTCCAGTACATAAACCCTTTATGAAACTAGATTTTCTAACTTATTACCTCTGTAAACAGGGTTCACCTTAAAGTTCATTTCTTCCCGATGACATTCATACCTTTGTTCTCCCTAGCCGCAAGGCTTCTTACCATCCCAAATACTGTATCCATCCATCAAAATAAAGTTAGATGTCCCATCTGTGGACCTCCCCTGGCTTCCTCAGATCCATAACAGAATCACTTCATCTAGTAAGCCTTTCTGCTCTAATTCTAGTACATACTGATGTGTGCTCATCACACAAAAACCCTTCCTGTGGGCCCTTCAGAGATTTCATGTCTTAATTTTCTTTCATAAAAGAGTCTTGTATCATGTCTGGCACAGAGTATGCAAATAATAAATACTTTTATGTAGCATAATTTAGTTAATCCCAGGCAATTTGACATTTCTGTAAACTGCCATTAGAAGACACATGTTAAACACTAGATTATGATCATATTGCCTGAATGTAAAGGTTTCCAAAAGTCTGTGTATCTGATAAAAAGAGTAGACTGTTTCCTCAAACTTCCATACATTTCACATAAAATCTAGAGGGTTATTTCTCAGAATAATAATCAAATTCTAAGACCTATCAATAAATACGTTTTTATTTCCCACTTAAAAAGATAATAGATAATTCAGATAAAACATTTTAAGTAAATCCAAACAAGGAGGTATAATTTGATATTTTTCTATCACTGAACTATTAATAATCACAGTTTAATAGAACCTGTGATAAATCCTGGCACTTGGGAATTTAAGTTACTCTGCAGATTTTCTCGTCTGGAGATGAGCATGACTCCAAGGCCTGGCCTTGGCATATCCCATCAGATAGTGAAAGCCAACACTTTTCATTCTGTAATGGGGTTCATCTGATAATTCTGAAAAAGTTTCCCCCTCATTTCGCCAGTTAGCCCTACTGTCAAACAGTTTTGCTGTTTCTAAAAGCTTTCATAAGGCAAAAATGGATACATACTCTATGAACTTTAGCTTTGGCTTTTTCATTTTGTTTTTTAATATGGAAAATGGGGTAGAAAGTTCACAAGGAAATAAAGTTTTGAAAGATTTTTTAAAAAATGAATTAAACCCTGATTCTAAAAGTCATAGGGGTAAGAAAAATCTGTTTAAAAAAATGTCAGAGACTCTGGAAAGATGGCTACAGATGTGAAAACATTCTTTGCATATCACAGTGCAATAGCAGAATGAAGTAAAAAAAAAGAAATAGACACTATGCTCAGTAGAATTAAGTGAGAAGTCATCTCCACAAACCCTCAAAGGAAGGTGGAGACCAATGAGCAGAGCTACTGGACCTGTTGATACCAGCATCTGACGGGAGAAAACAAAAGGAGCAACTGATAGATGAATGATCACCAAAATGTGAGAGTTGGAGGATTCTGAACAAAAGCAGAGGAAACAGAGGGTCCATGAAGAGCTCTTGGCAGTCCATATAGCTCAGATCCAATACAACTCTTCACATTACCAAGCCAAAGCTTCCTTTTTGGATAACCCACGCCCCTCCCCTACCCCTCCATTAAAATGAAATAGGGCAAGAATTTCCAAACTGAGCAAAAGCGAGATATTAGTAATGAAGCAAAGAACAGATCAGTAAGAAGGTGGGGAAGGAAAAGGAACCAGCAAATCTCAGAAAGCAAGCTGCTTTGTTTCTGAACAGCCTCTTCTAAAAGTTCACAAAAAACTGATTGCCCAAAGTGAGAAGTGAAGAAAGAGATCAAATTCAAATGTCACAGAAGGGTATTATAAGGAAAAAAAGAGAATAAAGGGCAGGAAGAAAGTACACCAGAAAGACAAGCATGCAAAACAAGATGAAAACTATCATTCCAAAACGGAGCTAAAACCCTTAGAATGTGACACAAAGTATAAAAATATGAACACAAATAAGAATTAGAAAAACTCAGATGAAAGACCTCAGTAAAACATTAGAATGATAAATCATTTTCAGAAATGAGAACTATAATAAAAAAGTCTTTGGATAAACAAAGTGTAAAAAGAAAAAAAATTGAAATAAGAAATATGAAAAAAGAGTCTACAAGAATTTGAGAAAACCTGCCAGATAGATACCGAGGCAAAACAGATGCCACATGCATATAATAAGATTTCATGAAAAGAAAACAAAAGCAAGACCACAGAATTTAATAAAAAAAGATTCAAGAAATCATTCCAATAAAAGCAAAGAAAAAATTTGAAACTGCCTATTGAAAGAGCATATCAGAATCCCCAATACTGAAACATATCCTAGTATAATTATTGTGCTTTACAGAAGAAAATAAAAAAAAAAAAAACTTTGAATGCCTAGGCAAGAATACCAGATGGTTTATAAAGGAAATAAAATCATATTCTCATATTTTGACAGGAAAACTGTATGTCAGAAAAATGTGGAAATATAATAAAGATACACAAAGAAAAAATTGATCCAAGAGTTTTACAGACAGCAAAGCTAACTTTCAATTATAAAGACTATAAACTTAAGAGCATGCAAGAACTCAAAATTGTTTCCACGAGTACTTTGTGATTTACTGGAAACTGAGTTTTCTACATCCATATGGCTGGCTAGAAGGACATCAGTTTACAGACTGGTAAGAAGCCAGGTTCCTATGTAGAACTTATTTAAAAGCTGGATGCACTGAAGACATCGATAAAATATAAATGGAAAAGAATAAGGAGTGCTTATGTAAAAATTGTTAATGTTTTTAAGTATTATATTGCTGGTAGTGTAGGTATGATTATTCTGAGAATGCTTTCCTGTTAATATGGAATAAAAATGAATGTGATTATCCCTAGCTCCTTAGAGCACTTACTGTGGCACTAAAGAGCCATTCCCGTAAAATAAGGCAGGAATTTTTAGAGAAATAGCTGATTCCAAGTCTGGCAAAAGATATGTCCAAGATGAACCTAAAACATCTTGCCATGTCATATAGCAAGAAAGTGAACAAAGACCACCACAATGTGTATTTAAATGATTATAGAACACATTTAAAAATACTTCCACTACGACAGCTTAAGTGTTAGTATAGATGATAACTAAAGAAGATAAAAATGTGTTTAACATCTATTTATATTTTTTAAAATGACACTGAGCACTTGTAGTGAAAGCAACTAAAATCATGTTAAATATGGTATTTAAGGTTATGTATTTTTTTCTTGCCTTCTTTATACAAAATGTATCATCTGATAATTAAGTAGTGGTTGGGGCAAAATTTCCAAAAAAACAAATGCCGAATGTCTTCTCTGATATAAAGGAGGTGACTCAAAATGGGGTAGGGAGGAAGAGCATAAGAAGAAAATTACCTCTAGATAGGGAAGAGAGGTGGGAGGGAAAGAAAGAGAGAAGGGGAATTGCATGGAAGAGGGAAGAAGACCCCCTTCGTTATACAGAATTCAAGTATGATGATGTGAGGGAAAAAAAAAGAAGTAGATATTAGATTGGGTAGAGAGAAGTGATGGGAGGGGAGGGGAGAGGAAGGGTGGAATGGAAGGACAGCAGAATAAAAGAGACATTATTATTGCTGTGGGTATATACGTGACTGCATGACCAATGTAATTCTGCAACCTGTACACTCAGAAAAATGAAAAATTATATCCCATCTGAATCTAAACAAATAAAAAAAGAAGTAGTTTCACAAATACATGAGGAAGGATAACAGAATTGAAATGTTGTTGTTTTGTATTTCTAAACTATAAAGATGCTACATATTGTCCATTAATGAAAGTTACGCTCACAAAAAGCAATAACCATACATTATGCACTTCCTGATAGAGCATACTTTCTATAAAGGAGTCTAGTCAAAGACTGAGGAAGCCTCTATAGTCAGCAACCAATTTACAGGAAATTCAAGAAGAGCAGAACATGCTAAACCTCACTATGTAGACTGGCTGGAAATTTTCATAGGACAGGTGACTTATTTTCCTTACCAATAAATTATCAGGATGCCATGGGAGAGAAGTGAGAAGAAAACTAGATTAAAAGAGATTTGAAGAGAGGCAGAATTAACCTCAACTGTTTAAGCCACTCAGACCACAGATCTATAAGGAAGAGATTATTGTAGAAATCATTACAGCATTTACTTTTGAGAGAAGAGTTTATAATTACAAGAAACTGTGAAGTTACTCCAGGGCAACAGGAAGATTCTACCTTCTAGGTGGTTGCTACACAAGATTTAACTATATATTTGCTTTATGTGGTTTTCTGTATTTGTGTTATAATCAACAATTTTAAAAAATTAAATAAAATATTCCTCTTATGAACCTTTGAAAAGTTAAGCTTGTTTTTATTATGGGAGTTAATGGTCCTCTGACCACAGGCTTTACCAAAGTGTCTTGTTTTCTACAGTGCTTTGATAGGTAACAAGAGAAAAAAACAAGGGTCTTGGTCAAATATACTTAGGAAACAGTCAAATAAATGGTGTTAAGTACAGATTTTTACAGTAGAAATTTACATGCTTAGTACAGTCTGTTTTTGCTCATTAAACTTTTGCCTCTCTTCCTCATTTCTTCCTGGGCACAGGGCCGGACCAAATATCCCAGCTTTCCTTGCAGTTGGATGTGACTAGGTAATAAATGAGTTGATAATCACTGTAAGTGAGGGCCATGTGTGACATCTATACTCCTCACCCTAAAATCCACATGTCATCCTCCATGTTTTTTCCCTCTTGAGGGAGCTGGAATAGTGATTATCAGAAGCCAAGCCGGAAGATGGTAGATGCACCATCCTCCTGGGCCCTAGAATGATTGCATGGAGCAGACATTATCCTTTCCACATCTGAAAAAACACCAAGGACTGTTTCATGGCCAATCGATACAGTTATATTGCATTTGAACTATTATAGTTTGGGGTTGTTTTTACAAATTAGCTACAACAGCTCCACTGTGCATCGTGACTCTCCAAGACTCTCAAACTGTTATTTATCAACTTAGTATTCTATGCAACACAACTTGGGTTACAGATTTACACATAAAGGAATGAGAAATTCTTTGTGAATTATAAAATCATTAATTTATTATCTATGTGAATCCCTTGGTCTCCTTGAAAACTCTTCTGTTAAGGTTTCCATTCACTTTAAACAAACAGTATTGAAGAACACATTAAATGCACGGCACCGAGCCAATGAATAAAACATCATCTCTGGGAGGATTTTTCTTTTATCGTCTGGATTTTCAGGAGATCATACCTTGTTTCCCCAAAAGACATACAATTACATTTTAAAAGAACATATTAAAGTTTTTTAAAAAAAATAATAGAGCTATTTCATCCTCCCTTCAAAAGAAAAAGTACTTATTGAATTTGGCTCAGAAAAAGTTAAGTTTAATTTACTAATTTTGTATGTATTGAAAAGTAAAGTGGCAGGCAAGTGATGTTAGTCATTCAAAGAAGTGTTTTAAAACTGAAGTCATTACACATCAGTAGGTTGTAAAACCAGTATTAATAGCTAATACTTTCATAGTGCTTACTGTGTGCCAGCCACTGTTCTAAAGTCCTTTAAATTAATTCATTTCATCCATATAACTGCCTTATGAACTAGATATATTATTAACCCATTTTACTGAGGACACAGAGGTAAAGTAATTTCCTTAAGATCATGCAGCTCTAAAGGAGCCTAGATCCCAACCCTGTAATTCTTATAACTCCATGTTTGTAACTATTCCATCTTGATTCTCAATTATTGGGTCAAAATTAGCAATTTAAATACTAATAAGGCATAATATAGAAAATGTGTATCACATATTCAAATTTATTTAATAGAACTTTTATTTCATATGTGTGTGTGCATGTGTGTGTGTGTGTGTGTATGCATTCATTCATATATACACATAAGTAAACAACAAGGTATATGCTCTGTTATAATAAAAAATGTATTTCTCTATGGTCCAAAATATTTATAGTCCACTAATCTAATTAAAAATCTGTATCAAAAGAATTTCACATTAAATAGATTATCATGATCATTGTTTAAAAACTATTTTTTGTTTACACAAATTGCATCTTTATTTACCATAAGACCATCATCACAGTTTTAAAATTATTATTTTACCTTTAAATCAAATATGAGAAGAAAAGAGCTACAAATGAAATGCATAGCTATATAATTTTGTGTATTTGCCTGTGTATCAAAAATGTGTTTTTATTACACAAATTGGTCTGGTTTTTGTTTTACAAGTATAAGCTATGGATTTTTTAAAGTGAATGATAATCACTCTATTTTTCTCTCCAGAGTATTTCTCTAATAGCATAGAAACTAATTTCTGCTTTAAATACCCGGGTTAATTTCAGGATAAAGCAATTACTGAATTAACTTTGTACCTAGAAAACTCACATGTATTTTCAACTACCTGGGGCTGAAAGCGCAAATACAGTTATTAGGTGTAAACTTGTAAGATAGGTTAATTTCTAGGTGTACCCTTCTCATAAGAGGTGGGTATGTGTACACCCTGACTAGACCAATTGGGGTTAATTAGAGGGGACTGCAAATGAGAGTAGTTGATTCAACTATAAAGTGACTATTTAGGATACAGATGGTCTCTGATGGAATGTGTTTTGACTTATGACTTTTCAACTTTATAATGGTGCAAAAGTGATATGAATTTAGTAAAAACTGCACTTAGAGTTTTGAATTTTGATATTTTCCTAGGCTAGCAATGTGAAGTACTCTCCCAGTCTCTAAACACAAATTCAGTTTATGATATATTCAATTTATATAACCACATTATAAGTCAAGATACATCTGTGTTCCCTTTTATGGAATATGAAGTGTAGTTTAAAACTCAAAAAAGTTGTGGTCTACCACTTAGGCCTGAGCCAATAGACATCGTATTGGCCACCAATCTGAAGAAAAGGGAACTACATGAGTCCTCCGGAAGTTAAGACACAGAAACCTTCCAGTATCTATGTTTAACTCCTCTCTTCTAATGACCTGTGCTTCTTTACCTCAACATGGTCTTCTATAAACACTGTCAGTACTGGAATGTTCCTTCTCCAAGGACTGTCCCAATACCCACAGCATTGACGTCACTTGGGAATTTGTTAGAAACACCAATTCCTGGGCTCCCTTCCCAGATTTCCCAAATCCACTAAATTAAAAATTTGGGGAAAGACAAAAATAAGACAAACTAAAACAAAAATCAACCCCAGTGTTTAGATTCAGCAATCCATGTTTTAATGAGTCCTCCAGGTAATTGTATGAACACCATAGTCTGAAAACTACTGCCCCAAAACCACTGTGTTTGAACTTTATATGTACAATAACAAAATCTCAATGTCCCCCTTTCCAGCATCCTTATCTTTCTCATCTTTGTTAATGGAAACTCCAAAGATCCAAATGTATGGGTCAAAAATTTTGTAGTCATTGTCGACTTCTTTATTTTTCTCACACCTTACTAGTAGACCCGGAGCAAATCTTTTCATCTTTAAATCAAACTAAAGGGCATGACCCATCTACTTCTCACCACATGCACTATCCCTCCCTTGGACAAAGTTGTTGTTGAATTTTACTAAGATTATAGCAATAACCTCACAATAAATCTTGTGTTTCCCATTCTACGGAATAGGTTGAATGATCTTTTTAAAATAATTTAAGTCGGATCAGTTAACTCCTCTCTTTCATACCTTTAACTGTTTCCAAACTTACTAGAGTGAAAACCAAGACCTAATCTAGGCCCAGTCCTACTTCTGAATGCTCACGTTTATTAATTCATCTATTGATGTTGTCTCCCCCGTTCACCACTGGCCTCCTTGCTGTTCTTGGAGAACTCCAAGCGTTCCCTTGCCTCAGGCTTTCATTCTTCCTCTTCCCACTGCCTGCAGTGTTCTTTCTCCTGTAATGTGTCCTTTACTTCCTTCAACTATTGCTCAAATGCTCACCTACAAGAAGCCTTCATCCACTGTGCTATTAAAACACTATCAACTACCTCTCAAGGGTGCTCCTTGTCCTCAATACACTGCTATTTTTGAAATCATTTATCACACTTTTTATGCTATATATTAAATCAATGCTTTTTTGTATATTTTTTTTAATTTTTAGTCCTCTGTCCCCTCCACTATAACATAGCCTCCACGAGGATCAAGATTTGGTCTTATTGATTATTGATATTTTTAAGGCCTGTAATAAACTCATGCCCGTAGGAGATACTCAATAAATAGATTTTAAAAGACAATATGCTAGTGAATTACAAACTCAAGTTCTGCAAGAGAAGTCTAAATGGATATAAGTATTCAAAGTTCCTGGGAGTTTCAGATTTTGCAAGTGCCATACATGCTTATTATGACTTTTACATAGGTAAAATTGTAGCACAAAAGTATATTTACTATAATATTATGGCAAAATTGATCAGAAATTAAAAATAGTAAAACGAAAAGAACTGGTCAATCAGAAAGACCAGAGATTTAGATTCCTGGTTCCTAGTGGAATGGACTGTCTTTTTGTATACTTTTCCTTAGATTTGAGGATTCCTACAAATCCTACAATCTGGTCTATCCTTGTTTTTGCAGATGGTAAAATTGAAGCTCAAAGAATATAATACCTTTATACGAGGTACTCAAATCAGGATTTGAATCAGGGAGGGCTAATTTGCTTCTAAGTATTTTCAATTCTTGTACTTGTTGTAGTACCACTCTGTTGAGATACACACAGTGAATAAATCAGTTCACCCAAGACTTGTGTCATGACTGAAATTATTGTTAACTGCTACTACCACTGAATCCTGGAAAGTGTTTAGGATGTTCATGGTAATTGAGGATAGAACAGAGAAAGACTAGAGCCAAGGAAGCACAGTTTATAAGCTAACCAAATAGCTATATCAATCGTATACCAGAATGGGAGAGACAAGCTAAGTATAGGGCAATGAATAGAGGCTTGCTGAGAAACCCACAGCTCATAAAAGATGCACCCCATCTAGGGGTCTGACTTGTCATACTTAGAGAACTAATTGGAAGAAGGAGTGCCAGATACATGTCTCCATATAATAGGACTGACAAGAACAGGTACAGAAGCTACGATATCATCAAGATGATATAACATTCCTTGTAAAGGTTTGCTGGCCTGCGGTTAAGAGGAAGTTAGCATAGTCCATAAATATCAGTAGGGTTTTGCTTAGCTAAGATGTTTGAGGCAAAATTTTATAATGGATAAGGACATTCCCACTGGCATTTTATGACACGAAGGAGCTGTGAAGGTACATATTCACAATCAAGTCACAGGCCTTTGATTATATGAGTGACACGTGACACATCCAATCACAGAATTTGAGGTTGTCCCCTATTTATATTTCTGTTGGAGCGTGGGAATGAAATCAGGTGGATGATCTAGCAACAGGCCAAAATTCTGGTCTGTATTTTTTTTTTAAAGCCATTCATTTTTCTGAAAGAGAAAGAAAAAGTGAAGAGTTTATAGATCCATTAAATGCAATAGGGTTTAGATTCCATAATCAAAAACTATAATTATTGGACTAGACATTATTAAGGGCATTGAGAACATAAAAATATGACCTACAGGTTAATTTTAAGCATTGTAATAATGTTATGTTCCTTGACTGTCTTAACTCTGCTGTAATTAGCACAGAATATTCCTGCACACAGGAGTACATGATAAATTATCAACATTAAAGAGCAAAAGGGATTATGCCTGGATACACAAATGGTTCAGAAAAAATCGTAGTGTGCATGTTTATATGTCTATATACACATATTACCCATCTATGTATATACCAGTGTGTGTATATATATCCATTGTGGGGAGGCAGGTAGAGAGGAAGAGAGAGGGAAAGCATATGTAGTAAACTTAAAACCTTGATGTACAAATTTTATGTATATTTTGAGTTTATTTGGAAATATTTTCTTTTCACTAAGAGAGATGTATAAATGGCACCAGAACACAGACATTGATGAACATAAATGAAGCATACACTGATAATTCTCCATAGTCTACCTAGAGGGTCCTTGTGTAGAAACTGCTGTTTGAACTCAGGGTGAACAACACCCTTGATTTCTATCTCAGTCACTTTCCCTCTTTCAACTTTCCTCCTCCTCATTCTCCTGCCCATCTTATCCTTATTTCTTTTCCCTCACTCTAAGCTCTAGTCATTCAGGGACCAAATAGAAAGTCAAATCAAAGTATTCAATAAGTCACATTAGGTCACCCGGCCTGTGAGGGGATCCAGAGTGCTATCTTAAATGAGAATCCCAGGACAAAAATGTTGCCCTCTTCCATCAGTGTGGGAGTTCTAGGGCTCTTTCCTGGTATAGAAAGATGAAGGGAACACTTTGAGTAGCATTTTTGTTTTAATGTTTGTGTCTCCTCCATTTCCATGCCCCACCATAAACCAACGGAAATGGGCCAAACAATGCATCTAGAATATCTTTGCCTTTACCTATCCTGCCCCACCACAGAATTTTGGGTCCCTTCCCTCTCAGAAGAATATCAACCTTGATTGGTGAGAGCCACCTGACCTGCTCCTGGGAAAAGTGATATTCAGTTGTGCCCATGAGGCTGACAACACAGAGGTCCTGCATGAACTCTGATCTGGTCCATTCTTTCTGGTTACACTGCCACTCTGGATTCCCACTTTCTTTTTACCTCTTTTCTCTTTCTGCCTCTACTCCACTTTGTCTAACTAACACTTATTAATCTCTTAGTTTTCCAGGAGACTATTCTCTTCCTGAAGAACTTCTCTGGTCCTCTCAGGGGGTGAGAAATGCGCCAATGAATATAAGTTCTCTTGGGCTGACAATGTAGCTCAGTGGTAGAATGCTTGCCTAGAATGCATAAGGCCCTGGGTTTGATCCCCAGTACCACAAAAATAACAATACAAAACAAAAATACAAATGCTTCCTTTCTTGATAACCTTAGCTTTCTTTCTATTAACACCTACTACACTGTAGAGATTGATTTGGAATTTTCTGCATTCCTTATTAGACTCTAGGTTCCTTAAGATCAAGGAGTCCTCAGCATTTTCGTCCCAGTGCCTAAAAGAACATCTGTCACATACTAGTCACTTAATATTGGCTTAGAAGATAATATTTAAAATTTATTCTAGTACTAATGCACCAGACACCCTGCTAAATGGTTTATATGTATAATCCCAATACTAATTTTGGAGTAGTAGACTATTATTCCCATTTCTCTGACTTACTGAGGTTAAATAACTTCTCCAAAATGCCAGTGGCCCAGTGTCTATAATATGAAGGGACACAAAAAGAGACTATAGTGCATTTAAGCTGATTTTAAAACTCAAACTGATTTCACACAATTGTTCACTCAGCATTGCTATGTACTTAACAACTGCTGTTTGACATGGAAATTAGCACATAAGGAATTGAAAAGGAATTATTTGGAAATCTAAAGGAAAAAAAATATGAGAGGTGGGAAAATGATCTCTATAAAATCTATTCTAATAAGCAAATTTGTAGGTAAAAATACCATAGGACTTTCACCTGAAATTTCAGAATTATTATTATTATTTTTCTATTTATTATAACCATTTAATAAATATATTAATTAAAAATTAAAAGCCCTAAAGATAAATATACAGAACTATGGATTACTAATGGGATAAGAGAAATCCAATACGGACAGACATATTACATCATTCATTAAGAAACTATAATTTTCTTAAAATTATTCAGAGTTATTTTTCAAGATAATATGCGTATCACAATGCAGATGAAAAAATATTAAAATTTGAAGATAAACGCGTTAATTTTGAAAAGTTGAAAAATGTGAAAATAATCAAGAAAGACCACTCTGTCCATTATGACTCACTTGATAAGCCATTTTATTCAGAGGTTCCCTGGCAACCAGTGCTGTGATATGCCATGGGGTAAAAGCATTTTCACATTCTTTTTCATATTAGCAACTTTGAGGTTGAAAAGGATGCAGAGAAGGACTTGTAAGATAACCTTCCTGTACTCTAAATACATGTTTAAAATTCAAAGTGAAAATCTGCCCTTTTCTTCTTGGACATGAAACATACACTTGAGATGAAATAGAAATCACAAGTAAAGTGGATTATAGATCATACGTCTGAGTTCAAAACTAGTAATACATAGTAGTTTGGTACTAAAGTTTTAATAATAGCCACCATAATAATGAAATATCATTACTAGTAAAGGCAGATCTCATATAGATCAGAAAGAAATTGAGTAATTTCAAAAAATTAAATTTTATATTTTCACCATTTTAGAAACTTAAAATGTTCACTCTTTTCATATTTCTTGAAGAAAAATTCTGTACTTACTTTCAGAAGGCTAAAAGCAATTAGAATTACTTATTATAAGTGAATCTGGGTTCTGTTGTTTTTTTTCATTTTCAATATTACTAATTTTGATAAACATATAATCTCAAGCAAAATCATATTTGATATTACAAAAGGTAATAATTGTATTCACTTTTGATTTTCAGTAAAGTAAGCTTCAAATAATGTCAGCAACCTGTCAAATTCAGTTAGCATAACTGCAGAACAGAGGCCAAAATCCATATATACCTTCTTGATATCTTCTTAGATGTAGAGTACCGCATCAAGTGTGATCTTCATATACTTGCTCTATGAGCATTAATTCAAAACCAAGAAGAATAACTTTATAATGATAGCTAATGAGTGTTCAGTCTCCTTTCTAAAATATATAGATGGCTAAATTCTTCTAATTACACTTGTGTCATGATCTGGATGTTGGCATGTCTAAATTATCCTAACAAAAGTTAAAGGTTTAAAGACCCTATTTTCAGCACATTGTGATTGTGAAGTAATTGTTCAGAGAGGTCTATTTCTTTAAAAAAAGGAAGTCATTGCCTTTACAAGCTAAGAGTCATTTCTCTGTCTCAGTTACATTTCTTTCTTTCTGCAGTGCTGGGGATTCAACCCAGGTCCTCACACATGCCAGGCAAGTGCTCTACCACTGAACGACATCCTGAGCCTCCAGTTTCTTTATTCATAGATTCACTCTATATAACTCATAATGAGGTGAAGACAATGAAGTAAGTTTTAGAGCACTTTAAATAACACAAAGCAGTCTATAAAGAAAGCGGCACTATGCATGTTGTACTTGTGGGACCCTCCCAGGACGGGAGGGGTTCAGGCTGACTGCTGTAAGGCCACAGCTCAGCAAAACATCATCTGAATGAAGAGCCATCAAGGTCCAACTCATCACTGATTATGTGATGGTCAGAGCAATTCGATCAAATGCCATGAGAAACAAATTGAAAACTGGTGGAGCACAAAATAGATGATAGTGAGCCTCAGACGTGAGGCAGCATGCATGTGGACAGCTGAGGACTGCTGAAACTGGGGCTTCAGGAATGGCAGGTGCAGATCTGTGGCATCACATTGCAAGCATTCTCTACTCGGTCTCTATGGAGTCTCGGGAACAAGCAATGTGTTGAAGGACAATTTGGATGACTTCCCCTCTAGCAGCAAGGTATATTCTTTCTAAGTTAGAGGACCAACACAAGGGAAAAAGGTGAATGAAGGCAACATAGGTATATGGGGGATGAAGCAGCCACTGAAAATTTGGAAATGTAAACACAGGTAAATGGAGGTAAAATTTTATTATGTCTATTGAATATACATAATTTTATTTTAAAAAATATTTATTAATATTTATTTTTAGTTGGACGCAATACATTCATTTATTTATTTATTTTATGTGGTGCTGAGGATTGAACCCAGGGCCTCTCATGTGCTAGGAGAGCCCTCTACCGCTGAACCACAACCCTAGCCCAACATAATAAAAAAATTTTTTTCCATTAGATTAAAATAGCTTGCTACAGTTATGAACAATTAAATGGAACTGAAAGAAAACAGATGTTGGCTTTGGAATAAGGCTCAATTTCAAATTCTGACCCCAAAAGTTCAAATATTAGGAATTTGGTTAGTTATTTCACTTCTTTATCTTTCCCTTTCCTCACTAATAGAAAAAGTGTTAATAATGCTCAACTGTCAGTATTAAGTGAGATCACGTATACAAAATAGCTAGAACAGAGAAACAGTCCTTTTGTTTTGCTTTGTTAGTTTTTAAATTCCCTTTTACTTAGAAGAATGGTTTCAGGGATATGTACTGAAAATAATGATCTATATTATTTCCAAAGCTGAATCCTCATTTTTGCTTCTGACATATTCTGAGTTCTAATGAAACTGATGGTGGCTGAAGCAGATAATTGGTTCCTACAAGATAATTAGTGTTTTTGTCTGTGTTTGTATGTAGATTTCTGTGTGTGTTGGGATGAAAAGGAGGAAGGGGGTGAGATAAAAAAAAGGAGGAGGAGGACATGGAAGCTGGAAGCTGAGAAGTGTTGAGAAACTGTCTCTCCCTGCATGGGCACAAGCCTGGGGGAAGTACCCGAGCCTTCCAAAAGGATAACTCAGTATAGAAAGGGAAGAAATACACATGAATGGTGACCCAACCACATGCAGTGAGAGTCATTCTACATGCTTTCATTTGGTTTCTTCTTGTTTTACACTAAATCCTGCAATTTCTATTAAAACAGTAAAACTTTATGAAAGCATTCAAAATGAATTTCTTGAGCTAGATATTTATCGATATCACACAAGAAGAGAGAGGGAGGGAAAAAAAACATGAGAAAAATCTCTAAGGTTTTCTTTAGAGGGCTGCAAATCATGGAATATGAGTTACACTGATATTTACAAGCTTGGCCCAGATAGAGTATTGTAATCTATAAATGCTATTCAAGTGATTTATGGCGCAACTGTTCTAACACATTAACAATATCAGGAAATGCATTTAATTTATTCTCAGGGATGCACATTTACATTATTCACAACAAGCCATTTATAGGGAAATGTGCAACCCTTAAACTAAAGTAAATGCATCTCTAGTGGGTTTTGAACAGTTATAACTGTCTAATAAATGCTCATATCCTCACTTCCTGTACAAGCCAATGTAAATATTCACCAGTCATCCTGTAGGCACTTTATTCTACGAATTAGTGAACAGTCTGGAACAACTTTAGACTGGACCCTAAATGACAAAGAACCTGCATGTTAAAGAATCTACTTTTCTTCTTGAAATTTTGCTACATCATGAAAAAGAATTTATATTTTACTCCTGATACCAGACTAAATTTTTTTTTTTTTTTTTCGGATGTAGCAGCATGGTATCTTTCAAGGTTCTGAGGCTATGCATATTGGCTACTTCAGGAAAATGTAGTAAACACACAGTGTTATTGACCAAGTATGCATTCTACCTACATCAAGAACAAAATGAATTCTTTATAAAAATCTGCATATGAGGAAGTGAAGGGTGAAGAGGAAGGAGAGAAAGAAAGGAGAGCTGGAAAGATAAGAGTAGAGATGAGAGAAGGTGAGGAAGTAGGAGAGGTAGGAAACAGGGAGAGAGAGCTCCATGCGGAATTACCAGGGGCTTTAATGTGTTCTGTCTTCTATTTGTCTCAGAAACCCTTTGAGGAATAAATGATAAATAACCATTACAGATATAAAGAGTGAGGAATGAATATATATATAGTGCAATTACAATTCTAATAAGTTAAACTTTTACCAATTAACAGTGTAGCACTATTTTAAAATAGTTAAACTATATCTACCAACACTGTGTCTCCTTTGCAGGTCTTCCCTCAGAAAACTGTGCGTGACGAATACACATTATATTTCCTCACAATACAGAGTATATTTTCCTTTTACAAATTTGGACAGCTGAGTTTTCCCAAAATGGAATTACAATACGTGTTTGAAACAATACATGCCAATGTCCTTGGTTCTTTGTGATGCTTCCAATTGCAGATTGTATGCTCTCTGTTTTATGGCCATTGGTTGAGTCTTTCCTTACTTCTATGTAAATGCTTCAGTGAACTAAAATTTTTCCTTCCTATGATTTCTAATGATAAGATACCTGCAAACAATAACATCTTAAAAAAATAACCATTTTCCTCCCCTTTTTTCCACTGGACATTCTTGCATTGGTAAATGATTCTGAAAGCCAGCTTGTAAAACCAGGATGTATTCTGAGCACAAAGAAACCTGTCTGCAAACACTAAAACATCATGCCTTCTGGTCTGATGGACATAGAAGAGTTCTATGGCCTAATATTGTTTTAGGACCAGGGAACCATAACTCAATTATACAGGTGTTCAATAATACAGGCAGAATTTCATGATCTTAAAAATCATTACAACAAAGATTATATCCAACAATCTGTTTCCATGTTTCATTTTTTTGTCTTTGGCAAAAGTAATTTGTTTTATATAATTTCAATAATGTACCCAGTATACAATCCTCTGACTTTATCTCAAAGCATGCTCCACATTACCTCAGATCTATGAATTTGGAGCCTGGAATACCAGAAATTCTAGTTTCAATTCTTCCTTTTGGTTAAAAGAAAAACACAGGGGCTGGGGATGTGGCTCAAGCGGCAGCGAGCTCGCCTGGCATGTGTGCGGCCCGGGTTCGATCCTCAGCATCACATACAGACAAAGATGTTGTGTCCGCCAAATACTAGGAAATAAATATTAAAATTCTCTCTCTCTCTCTCCCTTTCTCACTCTCTCTCACTCTTAAAAAAATAATAATACAGTTTAAAAAACACCACATAGTAGTCTCTTAAATGTTCATGAAACTAATGAACAATTGCGAATGTAGCCTATCATTTTTATGGCAATGCATATTCTCTAGCATATCTTAAATTTCTACATAATCACCTTGTTTCATCATCTCATTTCAAACCTGAAAATAATTAAATCACAGAAACAAAGGAGGAAATATGCTGCTCAATCCACTCAATAATTAAACCATGGAATACAGCCACGTGGTACTATCAACTTTGAAGAATAAACAAGGTGAGAGGGAAGGAGGTGGATAAGAAAGGGAAAAGAAAGAAGAAAAATAAACTATTCTTATATCATAGCACATATGACTCATAGCACAACTCCACATTAACTCACTTTGTATGTGCTCTGAAGAATTTGATTGAAATCAATTCATTCTTTTTCAATGTAAGATAAAAGTTGTGACACGGTTGTAACTGTTTGATATTTGATCAGAGTAAGCCTAACCATTATTATAACATTTTGGTTTCAGGAGCAATCAGAATATGATGTTTAAACACACAGCTAAATAAAGTATAATTAAAAGAATATCTTTAATAGAAATTTTTAGGAAGTCTGCAGTTTGCAAAACACTTATTGATTCTATATACTGACAATACCAAAACAAATCTGTCATCTATGGTTCAAGTTTTTGTTGTCTGTGTCTACTTAACCAAATTCCTGCATTTTGTTAACCATACTGCACATCAGACAAGGTAGCTTCAGCCCTGTCCCTGGAGAATAGATGTGCTCATGGTTTTTGCCTGTGCTCGGCAATTTTCTAAGTGTTCTCCAAACTTGCAAGATACAAAACTTTAATCAGCAATTTTCCTTATTCTCTGATTTATGGTTATTTCAATCTCTTGGTGTTTTTATTCCCTCCTCCAGAAAAGGCTTAAAGGCTGAAACACATATGACATTTTGTATTACTGTTTTTGAAACTTGCACAAATATTTTTGTCCTTCACCAGGATACTGAGTTTTTAAGGATTAGAATGATATAATAAAATCTTCAAAAGTACCAAACTTGGTATGAGCTCATGTAAATATACTTAATAAGTGGAAATTAAAATATTAAATAAGTATCTAATTAAAACTTTTGCCTAAAGAAGTCTATAATAAATTGCATTCTTTATAAAGTTTTGTGTGATTAATAAATCATTCATTATTGATATATATTCATTGATACATAAGGAAATGAGTGCTTTCTGTAATAAGATTCTCCCAGAGGATATCTAATGAAAAGAGATGTTAGCATATGAAAGATAGTTCATTTTCTGTGTCAAAGTGAAAACTAATATATATATATATATATATATATATATATATATATATATATATATATATATAAATCTCTACTTAAACTTTTTTGATTCTTATTTGAAATAATTTTTAACTAAACAGAAGTTGATTTAGAATTATACAAGCAACCACTGTATAAGAAACCAGAGCCTTTTTTTACAAGTTACTTCATCCCTTTGAGAAAATACTAATTACTTTATTCTTACAATTTTGTCTGCTTTAGAGCTATCTAGTTGGTCATGTGCTAGAAATATGATAGAAAGCATGTTGAGGCTTAAAACCCTCTACAACAATATATTCATGTTATAGTCCATGAGAAAATATGACAAAAAAAGTAGAAGTGTTGAGAGGCTGAAAATAAAAGGAGTCAGTGTAGCATTTTCACATTTTCTTGTAATTAAATATTGTCACATTGGAAGATATAGATTAAAAACAAACATGGAAAGGAGGAGGATTTGGGTTTTTTGAGGACATAATATATGTTATACATCATGAAGGAGTCCATATTATCCAGATGGAAAAAATTAGCAAATTTATCATAGCTGTAGCATATAAAGTTAATATTTAAAAATTAATTGAATATCTGCACAGTACCAACCAACAATAGGAAAATGAAAATAGAAAAACAACTTGCAGCAATATTAAAAACATAAAAACACAGTAGTAAGATGTGTAAGACCTCTATGTTAAAAACTAGAAAACATTGTTAAAAGGAATTAAAGAAAACCTTAACAATGGAGAGAGATATTATGTTAATGGATTGGGAGACAATTCTTAAGATAATGGTCCTCTCCAAATTGATCTATAGATTCCATATGATATCAATAAAATCACAGCAGGATTTTTCTAAGAAATTGTCAACCCAATTCTAAAATTTATAAGAAATGCAATAGCTAAGACATTTCTGAAGAATTAAAATACTGAATGATTTACATTAGATTTTGAGACTTTGTTCTAAACCTATAATAATTAAGACCATGTGATATCAGTATGTGGAAAGCTACAGAGATCATAGGATTTGGATAGACAGTCTAGAGAGAGAATGTTCATAACTACACTCCATGGTCTGTGAAGCAAGCATGCAGCCTTAAGATCTTGTCAAATGATGCTGGAGATACTGGTTATCTACATGGGAATGAGGAGCATTCATCCTATAGCACATACTCCTCATACTCCTGGTGTTCCATCCATTTTGCTTTGGACTTTTTAACAGCCCCATCTTATCTTTTCTCCAAGATTTGCTGTTAATAACTTGCACCAGAGACACTCCAGTGATTGCCCTTGGGAACTTATCTCACATTTCCAAAACTCTCAGGAGAACCAAAAGCACCTAGAGAATTTAAGAGCTCTTCTTCCTACTTCCAGGTAGCCAATGGCTATTGAGTTATGAGTGATAGGAGACACTAGTTCAGATTCTTTGCCTCAAAAAAGGTATCTCTGTGGTACAATAAAGCGCTAGAGATTCTTTTAAGATGAAGTTTAGTTTAGTACTTCCTTTGAAATGGCATCCTTGCTTGACTTCTTTCCCTTTTCAAATCTGCTTATCTACTACCTTATTCTTACTTCTGAGAACTCTTAACACTTCTTTAAGAAACAATTTGAACTGAATTATTAGTTCAGGAAACATCTTTGGAAGAACTCAATCACTATTAAACCATTACACAAAAAAACTTATTTGAGATGGGCCATATACCTAAATGTGAAAATTATACCTACAATACTTTTAAGAGAAAATTTAGCAAAATGATCTTATTGCTTTGGTTTAGAAAAACATTTTTAGGACAGAATTTATATTAACCATAAAATAAAGCAATAAACTATCAACAAAACTAAAATCCTCTACTAAAACAAAAATATTATAAGCAAAGTAAAATGATAAGCTAGACATTGAGAAAAATATTAACATTGTATATGTTTGACATCCAGAATACATGCACAACTTCTTTAACCAATAATTTAAAAAGAACTTATCAAAAAATTGGCAAATGACTTGACCAATAAACCTATTTAATAAGATATCCAAATGCCTATAAGCCAATGAGAAGTTATTCAACATTACTGATTGTGACAGAAATGGAAATGAAATCACAATGAGATATTACTACACACCCAACAGAATAGCTAAAATTTAACAGAAGAAGAAGGAGAAGGGGGAGGGGGAGGGGGAGGGGGAGGGGGAGGGGGAGGGGGAGGGGGAGGAGGAGGAGGAGGGGGAGGAGGAGGAGGAGGAGGAGAAGGAGAAGGAGAAGGAGAAGGAGAAGGAGAAGGAGAAGGAGGAGAAGAAACAAAAACAAAAACTTGAAAGCACCAAATATTGATGAGGTTGTATTACAATTGGAAATTGTAAAAAATGGTACTATAACTTCTAAAACTGTTTGGAATTTCTAAAAATAAATCTATAACTGCCCGAATGGACCTATCCCAGTTACTAAATATGTGCTTGAAACAAATGAGTGTATTATTCAGTAATAAAATGAAGTACTGATACATGTTACAGTGTAGATGAACCTCAAAAACATGTTAAATATAAGAAGCCAGGTACAAAATATCACATATTGTATCATTCTATTTAAGTGAAATAGTCAAAATAGGTACATTCTTAGAACATAGATTGGTGGTTATTAGGGGCTAGGTGAAGGAGGGGATACAGACCAACAATTTAATGGGTATAAGGTTTCTTTTTAAGTAATGAAAATGTTTTGTCATCACTCTTGTAATTCAACATTGTGAATGTACTAAATGCCACTGAATTATACTCTTTAAAAAAATAGAAATGAGGGTACCTATTCACAAAATGACTCCTAAAGAAAGTTTACAATAGCTATGTTCATATTGACCCTAAACTGAAAATGAACCAAATGTCCTTTAACAAGAGAATACATAAATAAATGATGCTGTAGTCCTATAATGCATACTATTAAGTGCCAAAAGGAACAATCTATTGCCTTTCCAAACAACACTCATAAATCTGAAAAATGTTATCTTGAACAAAAACAATTAAATATAAAAAAAAAACTATGTGGATCCTTTTGTATGAAGTTCAAGACATAATGTTGAGCTAATAACATCAGATACAAAAGGGTAGATATTGTATTATTCTAACTCATGAAGTTCAAGGAGGAAAGAGAGTAGGCTTAACAGAGTATAAATAGTGGCTAAATTTGGGTGAGGAATTGTGTGTATAATCTAAAAATGTGGGACACACTCAGCCCTGATGGTCACAAGAAGAATCAGCCCATAGCCATTTTTCAGAGCTAGAACTGTGGACAGGCTGAGACCTGCTAGAATGGGAATTACAGGCACCCATGACTGACCTAGCCATTTTCATACCTATGATAATAACATAATTATTTCTATATGTATAGCATAGATTTTATATTTTCTTAAGTATTTAATGTCTATTACAATGAGTATATGTCTGTGTATTAATCAATGAACTCTCATATTTTGAAAGTTTTTATATTAGCCATCTTTGCTAAAAATCTTTGATGTGACTTAATCATTGATAATTATATTCATAACTTAAGATCACAATATTTTGTTTATAGATTTACATGCAGAGAAGTATATATTCAGAGTTTTTCATAAAAATTTAATATAATCATACAAATATAAGGCATATCTATAAAGCCACTGGAAGTAGAAATGTCAATGATCCTTTTTCTCTTTTAAAAATTTTTTTTAGTTGTATATGGACATAAGGCCTTTATTTATTTTTATGTGGTGCTGAAGATTAAGCCCATTGCTTCACACATTCTAGACAAGCACTCTACCACTGAGCTACAACCACAGCCCGATCCTTTTTCAATAGTATAAAATAAAACAAATACCAGTAATAGCAATTAAAATAAAATTTAAAGTCTCCTGTGAATAACTTAGAAAGTTAATCTATATTTGAAATAGGAAGTCATTATTATAAAACAGGAACAGACAAAAATGAACAAAAAGATTAGTAAAGTTATATAAAACATACACATAAAGGAAAATGACCAGCATATGTCCCATATTGCTGTATCTTATATTAGCTGCTTATATTACAAAGTTTTTCCAAGTGGGCTGGGGTTGTGAATCAGGGGTAGAATGCTTACCTAGCACATGTGAGGTAGTGGGTTTAATCCTCAGCACTACGTAAAAATAAAATAAATAAAAAAGGTATTGTATCCATCTACAACTAAAAAAAAAAAAAAAAAAAAGTTTTGCCAAGTATTAGCCATGATAAATAGCTCAGTCATTGATCTAGGTCTTCCCAGGACTTGCACAAAGAAATAACAGAAGCACAGCTCAGACATGCAAAGTGAAGCATGGGGTCCTGATAACAAAGGAGAAAATCAGGAGAACCCTCGAAGAAAAATAAGGACTCAAAAGTCAAGAATATCACCTTGATTTTCCATACTCTTTAATACAAGTGGCAGTTTAGGTCTTAGTCTTTTGCTCTTTGAAGCCAAAAACTCAGTTTTAATATTTGTGAATCACTCGGCATTGTTGGGAAATTCAGGGATGCACCAGGATGGCCAATGATCAGAGTATCTAAGAGTCATGGATGTTGTTTACCAAACTAAGCGAGGGCTGACAAAAATAATTAAACACATTGACTCATACACATCAGAATAAAACACATTAATCATTTCAGATAATGTAATTGTGTCCCTTAAAATACCAGGACCCCAAACACAGGATGTACAAAAGAAATTATAAGTCTAGTGAAGTGAGTAGAAATCTAAAAAACAAAAACAAAAATATAATACAGTATTATGCCACCACGCCAGCAATAACATTTACACCAGTGCCATTGAAAACAGGCATGCCTAAGTATAAACTTAATGTAAATTCCTATGTGAAGAAGGTCACAACATTTTACAAACTTATGTACATAAAAGAAGTATTGAATTGAAAAATGAAGTATGTAAGAGGTTAAGATCTTACGAAGATAAAAGTTGTAAGGTTTTATTTATATTATTATTTGTACTTTTCTGTATGCTTAAGGTTTTTCATAATTAAAAAAGAAAGAAAATATATTAAAAAGAACAAAAGAGGTAAAATCTCTTTCCAAACAAAATACTGATAAAATAAAAAAGTAATAAATATCTAGGTATTGTTTTTCTTTTAAAGTACAATTAAATATAATAATGATATTTAACATAGAGTTTACTTTATTACAATTTAAATTAAAATTGACTTTAAAGGATAAATGCATATTTCAAAATTGGAAGACCTACTTTAAAATTATAATATTTATAAAAAACAAACACCAACAAGTATATCAGTAATTCTACAAAGCATTTGATACAACTGGGTAATCATTTCTGAGCACACACACACACATATATAAAAGTCACTGAACTTTTTAAACAAAAATTAGAAATAAAAAGAATATGTTCAGCTTTAAATAAGAGTAAAATTTATGTAATTTGCTAGTAAATGGAAGTGATTAGGGGGGATGTGGGGCTAGGAAAGACAGTAGAATGAAACAGACATTATTACTGTATGTATATATGTGACTCATGACCAATATGATTCTGCAACATGTACACTCAGAAAAATGAGCAATTATATCCCATCTATGTATGATATATCAAAGTGCATAATGCATTCTACTGATTAAAACAATTAAACTAATTAAAACAACTAAAAGAAATTTTTAAAAAAAATTTGTCTTAAGCACATTATCAAGCATCATATTCTGATTGAAATGAGGACAAAGACAGATATGGTTTTTATTTGATTTTGTACCATTCGAAAAGTTTTCCTAATAAAGTATGTCTAGAAAAGATAAATATCAAAAACATCATGACACAATACCATATAATTTTTATATTATAAAAATAATTTATAATTTATATCAGATTAACATTTCACTCTGTAGACTGAGTATAGCAGATTGCCCTTCCCAGTGTGAATGGCCCTCATCCAATCCAATTATATGATTATAAGAAAAATCTAAAAATACAAACTAATAAAAAAGCTACTAGTAGAATAAATAAGTATTTAGAAAACATTGCTGAGTGATAACTGATTTGGATATTGGGGAGTACTGATATTGGATATAATATAATATTGTATCCATCTACAACTAAAAAAAAAAGTTTTGCCAAGTATTAGCCATGATAAATAGCTCAGTCATTGCGATCTAGGTGACTAGATGTGTATCCCAAACCAGGATACACATGTAACACCTAGCAGTTCCTTAGAATTAAAATGTCTCCTAGACTTGTATGCACTTTGCAATGGGTATTTCTTGCAATTCTCCAGAAATCAATGTTTGCTTATACTGGGGAGTTTCACTGCATGCAAATTAATATTTAGTCAAGAATTCAAGGGAATCACTGTGCAGATATCTAGATTTTTTTTCCTTGTGTTTCCCCTTCTTCTTCATCATTTTGGCATTCAGATTTCTACTTCCTCCATCACTCAGACTCTGTGGATGGGTGCCATGTTCTTGGCAGGATCACACTCCCTGCACAACTTTTAGAAAGGTGCCTCTGGTCAGAAAACCTTAGTGATTGTAAAGCTCATCTCATTTGGCTATTGTCTCTCGGGGTCACCATCTCATGATCACTGCTATCTAACATCTAATGTCGTTTTATCCTTTTTAAAGTTGTTTACAATAGTAGCATAAATCCAATACAACACAAACAAGTCCTGCTATATTCCATCACTGCTAGAAGTGAAAGTTCTCTGTCCTCTCCAATTGTGAAAAACAATAACAATAAAGAGGAGACAGACAAGGTGCAGAGGCAGGGAAGGTGACTGAGTGGCTCTTTGTCCAAGTGGCCCCGTTTATTTATACTAATAGGTTACATTAGGTCATTAGTACCATAACTACATTATTGTTTAGAGTATCAGTAAGGTTGCTTATTCTGCAGTTACATTTCACAGTTACAATATGCAATGTCAGGAGCTTTGTGCAGTTCTCAAGAAAGTCCATTGTCTGAAGTTACTGTTAGGCAAGTAGATCCAGGAACACCAGAGCTTGGTGAAACATTGTAGTTATCAAGCAAGCAAGTTCCTTTATTCCCAGAAGTTATGTGCCTAAGATTAAGGTCAAAGCTGATAAGACTCTAGCATGGAGGGTATTACCACAGCAACCAGGCATCCTATGCCTTTGCACAGAAACTTTCCCAGGCACCAAGCATGCCACAGCCATGAAGTCATCAGGAACCCCAGTCCCAAACACAGAACCCCTACATTCAATTGTCTTTGAACTGGCCTTATAATTAGACAGGTTTAATGATTAGTAGGTCAATTAACTTGTGACACTTTGTATGAGAATCATACTTTTAAATTTTTATAAAGTGTAAAAATATTTTAGTTACATTCAGTTGTTGTGATTAATCATTATCTCTCAGGAAGAAAGAAGTCTTTATGAGTGAAATGACATCAAATGTGAGATATAGAGTATCTGTGGGTATTGCTAGGATTGGTTCCAGAACCTCCCACCTTTAAGCATACAGAAATCCATGGACTCTCAAGTATCTTATTAAAAAATGATATAGTATTTTCACGTAACCTACACACATCTTCCTGAATGCTTTAAATCACCTCTAGAACACTATAATACCTAACACAATGTAAGTACTATATAAATAGTTGTTACACTGAATTGTTTGGGAACAATAAGAATAAAGAAAGTCTATATATATTCAATATAGATACTTTTTTCTTCAAATACTTTTGATTCACAGTTGGTTGAATCTGCGGATGTAAAACCACAGGGAAAAAAAAGGATGAGAAATGGAGAGGAGTAAACTTATTATACTGCTGTTTTAACTGAGAATTTCTATTATAAAACAGAAATAGAAAAAGAGGTAGAGAGGGAGAGGAGAAAGAAGAAGACTGAGAACAATGGAACCTATATTTTGTACTCCAAATTGATAATATTGAGAATCAAAGCAATCAGACTGTATGAGAAAGATTGATAAAAAGCATATGAAATTTAAAAAACTGGAGCAGCCCAGGGACTGCCTTTATCCTATTTTCATTTTCTGCACCAATGCATGAAACAGGCACCCTTCCTGCAATGCCTCATGTGGTACTGGAAATAAGACTGCTCTAAGTGGTATTAAATCTTCTGCACACTGGGTATAATACTCCTTGGTAAACCCCAGTGCAATGAACGATCATATTCTTACAAGCACCAATACCAATTTAACAAAAGGAACCAGAATTTACAGTCCAGATTATAGCAAATCATCAACATTCTCCTCCTCTGGCTTTCAGCTGGGAGACAAAACATTAGGCAGTTTGAGGGTCTTTACCATCAGACAGGTCCCCTAGGGGTAAATCCAGGTTGCCCTCTGCTTGTTAGAGACTGCTAGGAGAGGTTGAGTATGTGCTTGAAGCTGAACACTGGCATTAAGTATTGGGGCAAATTTCTTTGACATCAAACTTAGAGAAGTGGCACTAAGTGCTGAAAACACTGAGTCATCAATAGCAAAATGTCACTGGCTCACAGCCTTTCCCCCAAATAATGCTGGGGCACCATGAAAAAAGTTCTTGTTAAACCCAAATGCTTAATTATGAATCACTTAAAAAAACTGGCATTGCAATTCTCCTTCTCTTTTAAAGCAGTCTCTGCCTGAAGGAATATTGACAGCATTCTGCACTGGCTTCACTAGAGGATCCTGTACACATAAAGAGTTGGAAAAAAGGATGAAGTATAGAAATAAGGTGTTTTTGGAAGCACAATAGTAAGACTATAAGAAATGGGGAGGAACGAACTTATTATACTACTATTATACTGATAAAATCCAGGTTCTAGCCTGCCTAAGTCCTACGTAGTTTCTTTGCTAAGTTTTCCTTTGTGATCCTTCTTTAGGTATTGTTCTGGTGACAACATGGAAGATTCAAGTGACCGTTTGATGATGAGGTTTTGTCTGGAGAACTCTCCAATGAATCCACTGTCTGAGGGGATACCTAGCTAGTCCCAGCCTTCCCCTGAGGCACTCAGCGAGAAGCAAATCAATTATAGTTCAAATAGGTTTGCTAGACCTAAGTCAACATTCTAGAGAAGCGTTTCGAAGTCTTGCTTCTGAAAAATACACAGCAATTTGGAAATTCATTTCCAAGACTTTCTTTCCTTTCTTCTATCAATATTATTGTTTAAGCAATTCCTTTGGCAAACTTCCAGAGAGCCATAAATATAAAACCTATATTTCTCAATGGAAAACTTTTGTAGGGATTGGTAACATAAATGGACTAAATCAGATATTCCTTCAGATATATGAGGGGGCTGAACTGATTCAAATATTCTAAGACATCTGAGTCTAGAAATTTATAAACCCTAGTGAATAATATATGACTCTATGAATACACATCAGCATTATTTTGAAGTATGGAGGGCCAGGATAAAACATGTAAAAATTAGAAAAAATTGTATAATAAATAATGAACTATGATATATATATATATATATATATATATATATATATATATTTGTATGTATGTGTAATTACATATGTGCATTTATACACACATAAGCCTACCTTTAAACGGTAAATACTACTGAGAAACTTTTCATCTATACAATTTCTTATATAAGCTACTGTTCAAAGTAACGCATTGTAGGAAAGTGAGCAAGTTGGAGTCAAAATATAAATGACGCATCTGTATGCTATGGGAATAAGAAAAAAACAGGAATATGAAATAAATAAAACACAAGGCTTTCCATTTTCTTCAAATTCCTCCTTGAATTGTGTTTGGTTCTGCTTGATTCATTTATAATCTCCAGTTCTTCCCTGTACAGTTTTAAAATGCTCTCTCTACAATTTTTGATATCTTTGGCCTTGTTTGTTCTTCTAAACCGTTTGCAATTGGTAGGAACTTTCAGGTCAGTAACCTAGTCATTCAAAAGTATTTATCTAAGGCCTTATCTGGGGGGACTACTATTAAATCAGACAAAAGTCATATTTCACTAAGGAAAGTGGAATTTTATTCCTGTAGATCAAGTAATAACTGGGGGGGCGGGATATTTTCTGTATAGCTTAAAAATGTACTGCTATTTGTCTCTTGTTTTACAAACACATTGTAAATAATGTTAAGGGGAAGCTTTGATCTTATTTTGTTCATCATAGTTGTCCTCTTTCTCCTCTTCCATCAATACTATATCAAGTTATGATCCATTATTCACTTTACACTTATTATCGCTAATCTTTAACAATCTGGAAAAACAGCTGTCATTGTCCTCATTTCCTAGAGTTAAGGAATCTCTAACTCAGAAGTTTAAGTAACTTACCACAGTCATACTTAAATCATAAACTTATTTATGTGTTTAACTTAAAAGAGTTGCCCTGGGAGGAGGCAATGCACATAGTGAATTGGTGCCCTTAGCACAGTGTCACTGCAGACTATCAAGGGAGAATTGAATAAAGTAACAGTAAACACAATCCTTAAATTAGCACATGGTATAGAGAATAATCGTTAAATGATTGTTGCTTTTTCATGAGAAATAGACATCAAAGGGCCAGTTGAACTTTAGACACAGAGTTTCAGCCTTTCCTATGGTCATCATCTTTGTCAAGCATTGATTATGCTCCTGTGATGTCAAGGCATTATACCAAGACCTCTAAACATGTCAAAATTATGCAACATATCTAGATACAGGGAAAATTATCAAGTCGTCTCTATCTCATTCTATTTTGAAGTCCTATTTACACTAGAGAATGAGCCCAATATGGTCAGACAGACAAGGAGAGCATGAACAAGTGTTCCAACCTCTTAGTAGTGTGTTGTTAGGAAATAGCCTTGCATAGCTTCAGCACAGTATTGGTCACATAAGACATACTCAGTGAAAGTTATTGTTATTGTTGTCAGAGCTGTTCTTCTTCTTCTTCTTCTTATGTAACTTTGAAAGTCCACAAGCAGTTGAAGGAATAACCCTCTTATGTTACGTTGACATGGGAGTAATTGTCTGTCATCTTCCAGATACATGGAAGGAGGTTAAGATTTTTTGCCATCTGCAACTTCTAAACAGTCCCAAAATAGAATCATTGTATGTGGAAAATAAATCTTAAAGAAAATAGCCACCCCAAAGAAGCAAATGCAGATTTCTGAGTCATCACAATCTTGTGCAAATGTCCCTGCAATGAAAATTTTAGCTCAGTGGTCAGAGACATCCACTTGAGAGAGCAACAGTTTCATTGCAAAGTGACTACCCTTAATGCAATTTTCGATAAGTTAGAATAAAAATTGAGAAAGATCATGACCTCTACATTTAATTAAACTTCTTCATTGTCATTAAAAATATTTCCATTATCTTTCCACAAATTGTCAGTATGACAGTTGAATTCAATTTATTCTATTCTTTAATTCTTAATATTAGAACTCATATAATATGTTAATAATTCCCATTTTCTTTTTCCAAACTTTATGCATAAATGCAAGTTTAAAATATCATAATTTATCTTCTTGAAATATTGAGTTGAAGTATGCTACTCGAAGAATATTTATTTTGTCATTTTCCTTTTGTTTCAATTTCAATAAAAAGAATACAGGCACATGCTTTCAATTTAAGTGGTTTTTTTGGAGGGGAGGGGTCAGCTTTGGAAGAAGTAGGAACATAGTAAAAGAAGACTTTCTCTTTGGAAAAACAGCTAAAGCAGAAACAGATCATCACTAACAGAAGAAAAATGGCACAGCGGAGTTGAGCTCTTAAAATATAATTGATTCCACCAGAATAAAAATGGAACAGAACCAAGAGATTATAATGAGAATCATTTTGGTGCTAGAGAAGACCCTTTTAACAATGGGCATACAGTCAGATTCTAGTGTGATTATCATAGGCTCATTTTCCTTGTTCATGTTCCCAAGATAAAAGCCTCAAAAGAAGCAATGGCATTTTAAATTGCTCAGCATCACTTGCAAATTTTTTTTCTCTCTCTCTTTTTGGTGTTCCCAGGAAAAAATTATTTTCCCATGTTACTAGAAGAATGGCTTGTAAAGCAGCACTGTGAATGTACAAAGAACAACAGCAAGGGCAGCACTGGAGAATTAGGGCACGGACAAAGAAAGGAAAATTACCTGTGGGCATTTGTTCCATGTTCCCCATTCAGACATGACACATTCACTAGGGCACAGGAGGGAACAGGACTGAGTTTCCAGAGGTGTTTCATCACGGTTGCACAGGGTACTGTCCACAGCTCCACCTTCACTATCAGCTGTATTCACACACCTGTTAGGCAAGACCACAAGATAGCTTGATTGCTTAAAAGAGTAGAGCGTCAATTTAAAACACTTATGGTGTGTCATAGCTACTGACCCTTCAAAGATACTTATATTAAAGAAAAAAGATTAACAGAAAAAGCTAAGCAAAGAAAAACTTTCATTCCTTAGTCATTGGTCCTTTATTGAGCAATAACTCAGTACAGAACTCTTTATTTAGCAGAGCGAGAAAGAAAAATGGAAAGATTACAGAAGGTAGTTATCCTTGAAGAACTCCCAGTCTCAAGAGACCTAGAATATATTTACTCAGGCCTAGCACTGAGGGAATATGCCTTTTACTGTAATGAATCTTGAAGGCTTTTCTGAGTAAAACCATCACTTTGTAATAACCAGAGCCTTCGTACTTCCTGTGGATTTCCTAGAAGTTTCCAAATATATTTGCCAAACCTCCCTAATCTTTGTCCCACACATTTAAGGTAATAGGAAACTAATATGAAAATCAATTGAATATGTTATTCTTTCAGGCATTTTTTACATTTCAGTATGGGATTTTGCTATCACAAAGCAAAGGCCATAAACAAGCATTGTCACACAGCTCAGTAGCATTGAGCATAGATGTGTACCTTATACTTGCTTGGCCAACAGTATACCTCAGGATTTGAGGTATGCCCAGGAACTGATGAGAATCATAATGCTATGGTTATGGATAATGAAGATTCAATCAAAACTAAAGAATTAGATCACTATACACACCTACAAATGGTTTAAGTAAATGTTGAAAATATTAAGAGTTGGCAAAAATGTGGAGCAACTGTAATCTTACTCTGCTGGTGGAATGTAAACTGTTTTGAAAACTGGCTAGCAGTAACGACCCTATATAAGCCAACATTAATATAACTCATAATGGTGATGGGGTAGCATGGGAGGACTGGAGGAACTTTAGGGGAGGGAGAAAAAGGAAGGGGGTCAAAGGGTAGGAATGATGGTGAAATGAGTTAGACATCATTATCCTAAGTACATGTATGAAGACAAGAATGGCGTGAAAATATTTTGTGTACAATCAATGACTTGAAAAATTGTGCTCCATATGTGTAATATGAAATGAATTGCATTCTGACATCATGTATAGCAAATTAGAATAAATAAATGATTAAAAAAAGAAATGCATACAAATCCATATCAAAACAAGAGCAAAAGCTGATGGGAAATGTTTACAGGAGCACTAATCATAATCAACCAAACTAGAAACAACTCAATTGTTCTTAATAATAAAATAAATATATTGTGCTAAATTCATTGGGTTAAATAACATAGAATAATTAGAACATATAGACTTCTGTTATATAAAAGAACATGCATGGGTGATGCCCATAAATGCAGTATTGGATAAAGAAAGCCAGAAAATACACACACACACACACACACACACACACACACACACACACACATTATGATTCCATTTATACAAAGGTAGGAAAAAATAGAGGCAATATTAATATATTGTGTCAGATGTTAGAATAGTGGTTACCCTGGGGAGGGGAATGATTAATGATTGAGAAGGGCTTAGATGGTCCCGGTAATATTTTGTTTCTTGACATCTAGTCTGGTTACACAGGTGTTTACAGAGAGAATTCATCCAACAAGAACACTCCCCGCCATGATGGAAGCATTTCTCTCTGCTTATATCTCATAAGTTTATTTTTTATGGTACTTATATTTCATGCCCAGGGGCACTTAAACACTGAGCCATATCCCCAGCCCTTTTTTGTATTTTGTTTAGGGACAGAGTCTCAATAATTTGCTTAGGGCCTTGCTAAGTTGTTCAGGCTGGCTTTGAAATCATGATCTTTCTGTTTCAGCCTACCAAGTCCCTGGGATTACAGGCTTATGCCACTGTGCCCAGTGTCATCACATCGTTTTAAAAATATTTTTTTTTCAAAAATATTGAACAGACTCAGGCTATGTGCAAGTCTTCTTTGCTGGGTGTTGAGATACAGTTATTATTTATTAATAATGATATATTTAGTAAATATTTTGGAGGGCATATTATGTTTTACATACCATGCTCTAGCTGAGGGGTTGGGATACAGAAATAAAACAAAAAACAAAACAAAACAAAAAACCAGACATGGTCCCTTTCTTTATGGGTGTTTTGCTCTAATAATATTGATAAAGGAGAATATAAAAATGACAATGCCCTTAGCTGATCTGGTAAGTTCATGTATGGCAAAGTCAGAACAGTGCTGTGCTGAGGAGCTTGGGTGCTCCCCAAATCATGGTATACTAGTGAATTTTATCCTATGACTTAGGAGCTTCTTTACATTCAAATTAAAAATTGAAAAAGATGACTCGAGAAGTGTGCAGTCTCTTATCAGACAGTGAAAAATACAAACAGATTTATGAGATGTTAGTGATGAAAAATTAGATATTGTATGAAGGAGGTTATCAGAGAGAGGTAGACATGAGATGTTAGCAATGCCCTCTAATGTAGAGAGGCGTGGTACAGTGTCATCTATGGACTTTGTTCTCTCCTATGGTAGTTGTCAGCAGGGGAAGGAGGGTCCATGGGATAGCTTGGATCTGTCCCTGGACAAACTGAAAAATGCAGAAATTGCTTTCCTTCCTGCCTATGCATACTCAGCTGATGTTCTTTTATTATTTCACTAAGAAAAGAAGAGAGAAGACTTCTGGGTAATGATATCTTATGAATGTATGCATTATTTTCTGTTCACTCCCAATATGCCACAAAAGCAATAATAAAGGAATTTGTTACCAAAGCAACAACAACAATAATAATAGTGGGGGATGGAAATGCATTACCTTACAAGAATGAAAACATGGGAGAGGACAACTGCAAAAATAGATGATAGACAGGCTCATAGTAACTGCCTTAACACACCGAGAAAACTGATTTCTAAGCTTTCAAGCAACAACAATAAAATTACTCCATTCCTACTACAGAACACATAAAAAATTCCAGAATGCGTAGCACCAAGTATCTCTAGACATGGGATTGAAAATTAAGCTGAAAAACTGGAGGTTTTATTGAAGTATGTTTTAAGAAGTACCCAGCTCCCCATATCCCCTCCCTTAACCCATGCAGTTGAGTGGTTGCCCCTCCCCTGCCCCTGTGGGTAGCTGAAGGTTTGTTATCTGGAGAGGGTCTCAAAAGATTTACAGACTAGAGAACACCATAATGAAAACAGGAGTTTAAGTAAAAGTTTACATGTTTAAGAAAAAAATCACCACAATTTGGGGGCTTCAACAACTAAATGTATTTATAATTCTGTAGCGTAGACATCCAACATGGGCCTCACTGCACTACATCAATATAGCAGGTGCATCAGAGCTTTGTTTCCAGGGATGAATCTGTTTTCTTGACTTTTGCATCACATCCCTTAGCAGCCTCTTCTCCACCTTTGAAGCCAGCAGCCTTGCATCCCTCTGTGACTGGCTTTTGTAGTCACATCTTCCTCACTTCTGCTTTTAAGAACCCTTGTGGGCTAATTGTTCCTCCCCCAGACAACCCAGGAAAATCTCCCATTTCAAGTTCCTTACCTTAATCACATCTGCCAGGTCCATTTAGCCACAGGTAACCTACTTACATAATCTAGGACTATGATGTGGATATCTTTGGGGACCATCATTCTATCTGCCACACACAATTTCTTCTTTCATTGGGTTTGCAAATACTGGGTGTTAGAATTATCTATTTTACACATGATAGACTTTTCTGGGGATTCTTTCCTGTCTAAGGGTAAGATGTAACAGACTGAAATTAAGGATGTTCTCAAACAGAAAAAGAGTCCTCCCCTACAGATCCCTTGCCTCTCTCTCCTCAGTCATCATTGCACTTGTATTCAAACTTCAGGGAATTTTCTGTATTTGCTATCAATGTCACTCTCCCTCCACTCCATTATTACTTCCTGAACACACTTTAATTGTGTTGTTATTGCCACTGAAGATAAACTTCTTATCAAAATCATCTACAGACTCCCCATTGCCAAATTCAGTGGTCAATTCTTAGCTCAGTAAACATCTGAAACAACTGATTACTTTATCTTTCTTGAAAAAATTCTCTGGCTTGTCTTCTCATTTTCTTTGTTTTCCTCCAATTCCCCAGACTCTAAGTTTCATATGTAGAACCTTTCTCTTTGACTCTTTTTAACCATGAAAGTGGTAGTTCCTCAGGGCTCAAAATCTTATCAAAATATACTAAATTTATAAGCTAACGACACTCAAATTGATAACCTCACTGTCTCTTGAACTGCAACCTGTAATAGCTCAGCCAGTAGGCTAAAGTCACATCAGATCTGATATGTACAAAAGCTGACTTTTGCTTTTTTCTCAAACCCGCTTCTAATGTTTCCCAATTCAACAAAATGGCGCCATCTTGCCTACTCTTGCTCAGGCCCTACAAACTAACAATCTTTTTTAATGCTCCTTCTCCTTCTCCTTCTCCTTTTCCTTTTCCTTCTCTTCAGCAAATCCTATGTTTTAGATCTTCAAAGTGTATTCAAAGTTTGACTTTCTCATCACATCCACTGCTATTAAAATCCAATCCAACTATCATCATCTCTACTGCTACTAAAATCCAATCCAACTATCAGCCCCTCTCACCAGGAATTCTGCAAGGACCCAAATCTATATCCTTGCTTCTAAAATACTATTTTCAAATTTAAATAAGACAATGTAATTCCCTTCTATCCCAAACCTTCCATAGCTTCATGGAGTCGTGCTGCTGTTAGAACAACACCCTGTCTTTTCTTTATTTTAGAATATACCACATGGTCTGAATACTGGCACTAGCCATATGGGACATCTTACTATTCTTCCAACAAGCCAAGAAGTTTCCAGTTTTACATAGTTCTTCCTCCTAGGATTCTCCTTCTGTACATCTTCACATTCATTCAGGTTTCTCAGTTTATTTGGGTCTATGCTTATATATCATAAAATTGTATCTTTCTAAAACAGTGACCCCCATTATTCCAACTCAGTTTTATTTTTCCTTCTTGACATTTCATAGCAAAGACATCTCATTATATATGAACTTCTGAGCTTAATTTTTCTCTACTGATACATTGTGAGTTCCTTGATGAGATAAACATATTTTTTGTTTTTTGTTTTTTTATGTTATGTGCCTTGAGCAGCATCTAATGTATAGAAAGCAAATGATCCTAAATGTGCTTTGAGTTGTCAAGTGATTGCAATCCAGGACAAACCATAAAGATATTCTTTAGTTCAGAGGTTTTAAGAAAGATAAGATATGTTATGGTTTGGATGTGAGGTGTCTTCCAAAAGGTCATATGTGAAACAATGAAAGAAGGTTCAGAGGAGAAATGATTGGGTATGAGAGCCTTAACCCAATCAGTGAATTGATCCCTTGATAGAATTAACTGAGCGGCAACTGAAGGCAGGTAAGGTGTGGCTGGAGGTGGTGGGTCATTGGGGACATGCCTTTGGGGTATATATTTGCTGTGCTGAGCTTAGTCTCTCTCTGCTTCTGATCATCATGTGAGTTGCTTTCTTCTGCCACACTCTTCCGCCATGATATTCTGCCTCACCTCCAGCCCTTAAGAATGGATCTGGCTTCTATGGATTGTGACCTCTTAAACTGTGAGCCCTGAAATAAACTTTTCCTCCTCTAAAATTGTTCTTGCTGCTCTTTCAGTCAGAACAGCAAAAAAGCTGTCTAAAATAGTATATAAACTGTTTTATTAATAGTTGTTATAAAGTTTGGAATGCAAGGTGCCTGGAAGATTAGCTTCACGTATTTAAATGTAACCATGCACATGAAGCATGTTATACAATGATTACATAATAGTTTGCTAGGACTGCATAACCAAATACCATAGACAGGGTGATATCAAGGGCATAAATTTATTTTCTCCTAATTCTGGAGGTTAAAAGTCTGAGTTCAAGGTGTTGGTAAGATTGGTTTCTTCCGAGGCCTCTCTCGTTGGCTTGCAGATGGCCATCTTCTCTCCAGTGTCTTTTTTTTTTTTTTTTTTTTGGTACCAGGGATGAAACACAGAGGTGATTAACCACTAAGTCACATACCCAGACCTTTTTTATGTTTAATTTTAGAGCAGGATCTCGGTCAGATACTTAGGGCCTTGATAAGTTGCTAAAGCTGGCTTTGAACTTGCAATTCTCTTGCCTCAGCCTCCTGAACTGCTGGGATTGCAGGTATGCACCACTGTGCTTGGCTCTTGTGTTTTCATGTGGTCTTTTTTTCTGTATGTATCTGTGTCCTAGTCTCCCCTTATAAGGACACCAGTCAGATTGGTTTAGGACCCAAGCCAAGGACTTCATTACCTTAACTATCTCTTCATCTCCAAACATAGTCACCTTATAAGATAAGAGATTAGAGTCCTGACTCATGAATTTGGTGGGGGAATAATTAACCCATTTCAGAACATTTGGTTGTGTGTATGTGTGTGTGTGTGTGTGTGTGTGTGTGTGTGTGTGTGTGTGTTTAAATCAGGCTTCAGAGGTTTGAGCTGAGCAGTATGGCTGAAAGACCCTCCTGTGTATTTTCTTCAACCTGATGCAATTCTGCCAGTACTAATTTGTTTTCTTAAAGTATCCCGTCTCTCTGGAGATTTTCTTTTAATATTGCTAAGAAGTGGGGACGGGACAAGAGTAAGAGGTGCCACATCTCATTGGCATATTACTGTATCAACTGGGTTGGCCAGTCTTTCTTCAAAACCATGTGAGAATAAGACATAGGAGGAGATTTTGAACAGAAAACGGTAAAAGCACAAAGTGTGTGAAAACCTAAGCACGTGATTTCTAGGAGAAAGAGCAACTGACAGAAGGAAAGAAAGGGACTTGGTCTACTAGCCATTTTCTTGGGTTGGTGATAAGAAGCACCTTAATGATTTTGCCTTCAGTTAGACTACATGCCTACCAGTGATTTCACAACTTAAAGAAGGTCAAAGGTATGTGCTGCTCATAGTGGCACACACCTGTACTCCCAGCTACCGTGGGATCCAAGGCAGGAGGACCACAAGGTCAAAGGAGTCTGGGTAACTTAACAAGACCACTTCTGTTTTAGTCAGCTTTTTTGTTCCTGTGATTCAAAGACCTGACCAGAACAATTGTAGAGGAAGAAAAGTTTATTTGGGGGACTCATGGTTCCAGAGGATTCAGTCTTCAGAAGACTGGCTCCATTCTTTGGGGCTCAGGGTGAGGCAGAACACTATGGCAAGGGGGTGACACGATGATCAGGGAGTTGAAGACTCCACTCGCCAGATACAAAACACCTACACCAGCACAACCCCCAGTGCCCACCTCCTCCAGCTACATCCTTCCTGCCTTCAGTTGTCACTCAGTTAATCTCCATCAGAGTATTAATTTACTGATGACTTTAAGGCTTTCATAACCCAATCATTTCTCCTCTAACATTCTTGCTTTGTTTCACACATGCGTTTTGGGGCACACTTCACACCCAAACCATAACACTATCTCAGAATAAAAATAGAATGATGGGGGTGGAGCTTAGTGGTAGTGCACCCTGGATTCAATTCTCAGTACCAGACCCCAGAAAAGGTGGTTATATACTGAATTACTGAATAAAGTTTCACTGATGTTGAATAATGGTCAACACACTCATAAGCTCTGCTTTGACAACTGATTTTCATCTAACAGTTAACTCAACAGCCAGCTGATTTAGGCACTTTCTGCCAATTTAAAATGGCATTTCATAATTCTGGCAAAAATACTACTCGCATACAACTAAAGAGTTGACTATACTATGTTTTCTTTATTTTACATAATAATTATTGTGTATGAATATTTTAACTTTTGATTGTAAGGTCTTTTATGTTTATTGCCATTACCCTTATTTGATAAAGAAATGATTCTTTATTCTTTCAAGTCATTTCCAAAAAAACCAACTTGACAAACTCATATCAAGTGTACCCTTTGGTTACCACTGCTGTATTTACAAAACAAAACCTTTAAGCAAGATCTCTCAGCACAGCATTTCCAAATTCCCTTAGAGATGTGCTCTTTTTATATTAAAATCCACAGCTACTATTCATAGGCATGTCGTATTTTAGTTTCCAAAGCTAATTGTGGAGTTTTAAATTGACTTTTTCAATCTATAGGCATCCCAAAGTAGTAAACATCCATCAACTACACTAATGATAGTGTGGAGAGAGATAGAGAGAGAAACAGACACAGAGAGAGAGTGAGTTAAAATATCCTAATCTGTCAGCACTGGTGGCCAAGCATCAGTGGAATGATACCAGCTTATTCCATGTGCTGGCTTTCCTACCAGTTGAAATTCAGGAAACACTATTGGGTCTGCATTGCAGAGGAAATCTCATTAAAACAGGGCTGGTTAAAATACATATGCTTCCAAGGATGCCATGAAGATGAGCAAAAGCCAGAGTACATGGTGATAAAAAGCAAGGTATAGTTGGATAGGGAACACTGTTGTTTTTATTTATTTTTTAAATGTAAGTTCCGATGTTCCCACCTCCCAAATCTCTCCGTTTTCACACACCTGATTTTCCTAGTTTGTGTTCCTCTTCCACAACGCGGAGACCTCAGCTCATTATTGATTTTGCATGGAGACCAGTTTTCTACAACCCAGGAATACTGATTGCACTCACTGTAACACGGGACTGCCTCATGCACCTGTCAAGAACAGGAAAGAATAAAAAAAAAATTATGTGGAACTCTCTAAGTTATAGAAAAATCACTTATCTGTTAGTAATACCTGCTGAATATAACCCAAGAAATAACACTCTGGCCAAGACTGCCAAATTACATTCCTTGGAAGATGTGGTTGACTTATCTGAATTTACTGACTTGCCTGAAGAAGCATACAGGGGAATGCTTCAACTAAAATATGATCTACGCCTTCACAGAAGAGAACAAAGGACAGGAATTTCTTAGCACCATGAATAGAAATTCCATTATCATTTCCTCAAAGAGCTCACATGGTATCTGTGAGATGGTCCAACTCTCAACTACATGGCATATTGTATTCTCAGATGTACTTTTGCATGTCAATTGAAACAACTATGTATTAAGAAATTTCCTGCTGAATATAAGCATTCCTAAGAATGCATAAGGAAAGTGGTATTATTTGCACTGGAAATTTCTTCTTATGCCTTCAAACAATCAATGCTAACAGGCAATCATTTAGCCTCTTGGGCACTGTGGCTTCATATGAATGGAGTTGTTTGTAGGATGTTTTCATAGCATGGCTAACTAACACACACACACACACACACACACACACACACACACACACACCACACCTCACAAGACAGTTACTGCCAGCATGTTAGTGGTTCCTTGTGATTACTGACTATCAACATTTATAATTTTATGGTGAAAACAATGAGTACCTTTAATAAATTCTTAGGTAACTTCTTTTGCATTTGTTTGTGGGATTATTTTCCCCCTGAAATGGCATTTGAATGGGCAGCCGTGCAGTTTGTCAATCTTTTTGAAGCTGCATTTATCAGTCATGTCTTCTCAATATGGAACAGAACCTTCTCCGTAAGTAAGAGAAGTAAGGAAAAGAAGGCTGCTTCATAGCATGATTCCACCCAGAAGTCTCCAAAGATGGCGCTAGTACAGGTGTACTGGAAAAGAACGAATGGCTCACCAATTACCAATACGATTAATTAATGCTCTTCCTTTTAAATAAGAATTTAATACCAGTCCTTCCCTCCTTTTGCCTTCCTAATTCCATAAAAGTGTGAATGATGACTAGGCAGTGCTTTCCAAACACAACCACTGGTTGTATGTTCCCACTAAATTTGAGGGCGAGCACTCTGTAATGGGATAATCAGAAAACAAGATTGGAGCTCTGTCAGCACGTTAGCTGGAAATCAAATGAGAAAAGGTGATTTGTGAGACTATTTCTTGGGAATCACAAATAACGTCAGAAACTATTTTTAACCACGGGGTTCTATTTGGCTCTCTCCCGCACAGCTCCCAGGGAAAAGAGAAACCACAAGGTAAAGGATATGTGAGGGCAAAATCAAAGGAGATGGGAAAAGAGAAGTGGAAATGGGCGTGAGGAAAGTAAGGAATTAAGTAATAAATGGATTGCATCTCATGCTGTGAATGCGGACAGGAGTGGAATGAAAGGGTCAGGAGAGGCTCCAATATGAATAAGGAGGTGAGAGTTTGTAACTGAGAAAAGTCTGCCCTCCAAAACTCACAGGGTAGTAAAGAAGAAAAAAAAAAATCTACAAAAATGAAAATGCATGACCCTAACACAACGGATCCTAGGAAACAGAGCTAGCAGTAGAAGGTGGAGAGCTGGCCTGATTGCACCATGTATATGATGCTTTCACTGACTTTATGGGGTCCTTCTATAATCTTCAATAAATATCAATGTATATTAATTTAAACAAAGCATTTTGGCTTTCCTATGAAATATAAGAAAGTATCTTCACCAAAAAAAACCCTTTTTACAAATAAGAGATAAACTAAAAATTTATTTAAAAAGCATTTCCCCTACATTTCACGCCTGAACGAACCTAAGAACAAATGGATGGCTATCCTCCTTGACATGGATGTATTTTTTTTTCTAAAGCTATCAATACAAGGTAGAGCGTTTATGTCCCCTTCTCTTTCATATGAAACCCAAGGTCAGAATGAGAAGGATTAAACCTGTCGAGCTGTATGTTCCTTTGGTCTAAACATTTGATTCCTTATTCATGTATTAGCTAACTGCTTTAACTCTGTATGCTCCCCTGCTTCCCCCTGTGGCAGTGTAGCTAACCACAAGGATAGGCTATTGGAAGACAGGACAGGTCTTTGTGGGAAGATATTAAGTTCTTTTCTTAACTGTGAAAACATTATTTCTTAAAAAAAGATTTCCCATCCACATGGAATTACTGGATCTGTTGCCCCTATGTGTCTAAGTTTTATATTTTTTTGGTACCGGGGATGGAACCCAGGTCCTTGCAAATGCTAGGCAAGTGCTCTATCACTGAGCTATAGTCCCAGCCCATCTGCTATTTAAAAATGTCTTCATGCTATTCATTCTACCTAACAAATCTTTTCTCTTCTTTCAAAGCCCAAGTAAATCCTTCCACCTCCAGAGTTCAGGGTTGGCATGCTTTGGGCTGAGGCATGTGTGGTGGTTAGGGCCCAGCAGTGCTGCTAGGAGAACAAACATGTTTGAAAGTCATCACCTTGACTCCTTCTCTGTGCTTCTTTTCCTCTCACTACTTTTTTCTTTTCCTCACCTTAGTCCTAAATATACATATGGCCACTTTGGACCTTAAATACTGCTCACAGAAATGCAATTTGAACTCTATATACCTGCACAGGCCTGTAGTCCTGTCTCCTGGGGAAAAGAAAAAATAATAACTAGTGAGTCTCAGGCAGGGAGGGGCTTGTATTCATGAAGTCTATATTTTCCAAGACATGGGGTGAATGGAGGTGTCTAATCAGTATTTATTGAGTTGAAACTACTTTTTGAAGAGTCCCAGGCTGTAAGTAGCCTTCATTTAATTCTCTAGAGAAAACAGGTCCAAAGAGGTGCTTAAAGCACAAAGCACAATAAGAAGAAACACAAATGGAAACGTTGTCTTTCTCTAATGTAACTTGAGTGAAGAATAGCTATCACTCTATCACTAAAAAGTGCAGCTTTATAATTCTGTAGAAAGGAAAGGCTGGCCTGGGAGAACTCCGAGAATTGGCTCCTTAAAACTCCAGTCTACTGGGCAAGGACTCTTACCTGGAGGACCAAAAACACTCACAAAAGGCAAGAATGAAACAGGGCATTCAAGGATAGAAATTTACTACCCAGGTGCCTGATTTCTTCTCCTAAGTCTTTAATGTTCTAGTTATTGCATATTGTCGTTTAGTTGGTGCTTATATATTATTGTAGTTTTATAATGGGAATGTGTTACAGCATGGACTTTATCAGGGAATCATAAGAAAATGTTCTGAAGGAGAGAAATGAGCCATGATAAAATTAAATGAAAATCATTTCACAAATTAGAAAGAAAATAACAGGGTTTTTTTTTTTTTTTTTTTTTTTTTTTTTGAGAGAGAGAGAGAGAGAGAGAGAGAGAGAGAGAGAGAGAGAGAGAGAGAATTTTAATATTTATTTTTTTAGTTTTCGGCGGACACAACATCTTTGTTTGTATGTGGTGCTGAGGATCGAACCCGGGTTGCACGCATGCCAGGCGAGTGTGGTACCGCTTGAGTCACATCCCCAGCCCAACAGGGTTTTTGAGATACTAAAAAAAGAAAATGCCAGGGAAAAAATCTAAATCCTATCAATGCAATTGAAACTAAAAAAGAATTTGAAAAATTAACAAAACAATAAAGCTGGTTCTTTGAAAAAAATAAATAAAATTGACAAACTCTTAGCCACTCTAATGAAAATAAGGAGGGAGAAAACTCAAATTACTAAAATTTGTTATGCAAAAGGAAATATGACAGACACTATTGAAATACAGAAGAAAATTAGAAACAATTTTGAAAATTTATATTTCAGGAAAATAGAAAACCTCAAAGCACTGACAAATTCCTAGAGACATACGATCAACACAAACTGACTTAAGAGGACATACAAAACTTAAACAGATCAATTTCAAGGAAGGAAATAGAAAATACCATCAAAAGCCTACCAACCATGAAAAGTCTGGGACCAGATGAATTCACAGCTGAGTTCTATAAGACTTACAAAGAAGAATTAATACCAATACTTCTCATATTATTCCATGAAATAGAAAAGCAAGAAAGCCTTCCAAAATCATTCTATGAAGCTAGTATCATCCTGATACCAAAACCAAGGCAGAGACACATCAAAGAAAATGTCAGCCCAATATCCCTGAGGAACATTGATGCAAAAATTCTCAATAAAATTCTGGCAAATTGAATACAAAAACATATTTAAAAAATAGTGCACCACGATCAAGTGGGCTTCATTTTAGGGATGCAAAGTTGGTTCAACATACAGAAATCAATAAATATAATTCATCACATCAATAGACTTAAAGATAAGAACGATATGATTAAATCAATTGATGCAGAGAAAGCATTTGACAAATAAAGCAGCCTTTCATGCTTAAAACACACAAAAAAACTAGAGATAGTAGAAACATACCTCAACATTGTAAAAACTATCTAGCAAAACTCAAGGTCAACATCATTTTAAATGGAGAAAAATTGGAAGCATTCCCTCTAAAAACTGGAACAAGACAGGGATGCTCTCATTTGCCACTTCTATTCAACACAGTCCTTAAAACGCTAGGCAATACAATTATACAGACACAGGAAATTAAAGGAATACAAATAGGAAAAAAAGAACTCAAACTACCATTATTTGCTGACAACATGATTCCATACTTAGATGATCCTAAAACTCCATCAAAAAATTTCTAGAAATAATTAACGAATTCAGCAAAGTAGCAAGATATAAAATCAATACCCATAAATCAAAGGCATATCTGTACATCAGTGGTGAATCCCCTGAAAGAGAAATTAGGAAAACTGCCCATTCACAATAGCCTCAAAAAAAAAAAAAAATCAAATACTTGGGAATCAACTTAAACAAAAAAGGTAAAAAAGACTTCTACAATGAAAACTATAGGACACTAAAGAAAGAAATTAAAGAAGACCTCAGACGTTGGAAAGATCTCCCAAGCTCTTGGATAGGCAAAATTAATATTGTCCAAATGGCCATACTACTCAAAGTGCTATGCAGATTCAATGCAATTCCAATTAAAATCCTAACGTCATTCCTTATAGAAATAGAAAAAGTAATCATGAAATTCATTTAGAAAAATGAGAGACTCAGAATAGCCAAAGTGATCCTTATCAGGAAGAGAGAAGCAGGAGGCATCACAACACCAGGCCTCAAACTATACTACAAAGCTATAGTAACAAAAATGACATGGTATTGGCACCAAAATAGACTTGCAGACCAATGGTACAGAATAGAAGGCACAGAGAAAAACAGTTATTTCATATTAGACAAAGGAGCCAAAAAACACATATTAGAGAAAAGATAGTCTCTTCAACAAATGGTGCTGGGAAAACTGGAAATCCATCTGCAACAAAATGAAATTAAACTCTCTCTCTCACCATACACAAAACTCAACTCAAAGTGGATCAAGGACCTAGGAATTAGTCTAGAGACCCTGCACCTAATAGAGAAAAAAGGTAGGCCCAAATCCGTATCACATCAAATTAGGCCCCAACTTCCTTAAGACTCCTAAAGTGCAAGAAATAAATTCAATAATTAATAAATGGGATGGATTCAAATTAAAAACCTTCTTCTCAGCAAAAGAAACAATCAATGAGGTGAATAGAGATACTACATTTTGAAAGTAAATTTTTGCTACATACATGTCAGATAGGGCACTAATCTCCAGGATATATAAAGAACTCAAAAAATTAACACAAAATACAAACAACCCAATCAATAAATGGGCTAAGGAGTTGAACAGATACTTCTCAGAAGAAGATACCATTCAATCAACAAATATATGAAAAAAATGTTCAAAATCTCTAGCAATTAGAGAAGTGCAAATCAAAACTACTCTAAGATTTCATCTGACTCCAGTCAGAATGCAGTTATATCAATACAGACAACAATAAATGTTGGCGAGGATGTGGGGAAAAAGGTATACTCTCATACATTGCTGGTAGGATTGTTAATTGGTGCAACCAATCTGGAATGCAGTATGGAGATTCTTTAGAAAACTTGGAATGGAACCACCATTTGACCCAGCTATCCCACTCTTCAGTCTATACCCAAAGGACTTAAAATCAGAATATTATAGTAGCACAGTCACATCAATTGAGCCACAGCAGCTCAATTCACAAAAGGTAAACTGTGGAAGCAACCTAGATGCCCTTCAATAGATGAATGGATAAAGAAACTATGATTATACACACACACACACACACACACACACACACACACACAATGAAATACTATTCAGCATTAAAAGAGAATCAAATCATGGCATTTGTAGGTAAATGTATGGAGTTGGAGAATATCATGCTAAGTGAAGTAAGACAATCTCAAAAAACCAAAGGCTGAATGTTCTCTCTGATAAGTGGATGCTGATCCATAACAGGGAGAGGGGAGGCATGGGGAAAATGGAGGATCATTGATGGGCAAAGGGGAAGGAGGGTAAAGAGGGTACATGGGGGCAGGCAAGATGGTGGAAACAGATGGACATCATTACCCTAGGTACATGTATGACTGCACATACAGTGTGATGCTATGTTGTATACAATCAGAGAAATGGAAAGTTGTGCTACAATTGTGTAAAAATAAAAGAATAAATAGGTAGGTAGATAGTTAAATAAATAAATAAATAAATAAAATTTGGGGGGAAAAAAAACCTAAATCCTCTGAGAGCAACATGGTTTCATTCTAGAAACAGACTTATTTATTACTTCTGAATTGGAGACATGGGTTTTTATAATTTTGCCAGTTCCAGATTCATATCATAAATGCATTCATTTAAGTTTTTTTAATATTAAATAAGCCTCTGCTCATTGCAATTGATCATTTTTAATGATGTACTGCTTTCTGATATGTAGACTGATTACCTGGCATAAACCTGGGACCATGGTCTCACTGGGAAGGAATTTCACGGATCTGATTTTCTATTGCAATCAACTTCTGTTCCAGTGAGGCTCCCAGTCAAGACCCAGTATAATTCAGGCTTCACATCTCCTCCATGTTGGCTACTGTGGCTATATAGTAGAACTTGGAAATCAATTCCAAGGCCCATCTGGAACCAGAGATGCTAACAAGTCAGACCAGGGTCTGGCCCATTAGAATGTGAGAGTAAATGATCCCTAGGAGTAGTGAGGTCTTTTAGTAAAGAACTATGGGGTCCTTTCTCTTCCAATTGTTGTGAGCCCTGTATATATTTTATACAAATATATATATTTGTATAAAATTTATACAAATTTGCCTCTGATAAAGTCTAGGATCTTCAGTCCTTAATTCAAAGAATTTCCCTCCTAGACCTTCTCTATCTATCCATGCTTTCTGTCTTTCCCTTTGGCTCATACTTTTCCTCCACAGGATACATGCTCCCTCAATTTACAAAATTCTGACCTTTTTCTTATTCAGTCAGTAACTAAGTTGTTCTTCCATTCTGATAGGTACAGAAGACTGGAAAGTATCACATTTATACAAAGAACTTTTGTTTCTAGTGTTGTCAATCATGCATTTATAACTGCTTACACACAATGCAATAAATGCAATGCTAAAGTTCAGTCCTAATGCAACTATATCCACATGCTGTACAACTGTGCCCATTAATAATCTCTGGTCAGGAATGTTATCAAAATAATGTTGTGTAGAACTTTATATCTTATAAAATATATTCTATGTCTTAATTCTTGGTCAATACAATCAAAGTTTGTATGATCCTTATTTACAGAAAATAATAAACTCTGAAGAAGGCAATGACTGATTTGGTGATCCAGCTTGAGAATCACATTTTGAAGAGGCTAGTGATCAGCTCTGCCCACTAGCTCTGCCTGTTTAACTTGTTTGGGCTTATCACCATACACCAAAAGAAACTATGTTTTCAATGCTAATATAGTCAGCCTTCTGTAACCATGAGCTCATATTCAGATTCAACCAACTGCAGATCAAAAATATTCTAAAAGAAAAAAAACTGAATTTGCACTGAACATGGAGAAATTTTTCCTTGTCATTATTCCCTAAGCAACACAATATAACAACTATTTACATATCATTTACATTGTATTAGATATTTTCAGTAATCTAGACATGATTTAAAGATATATATGGATTATATGCAAATAATATGCTGTTTTACATAAGAAACTTTAGTATCTGCAAGTTTTTGTATCCATAGAAAGACCTGGAACCAGTCGCCCAAGAATAATAACAGATAAATGTAGTTCTAAATTCCTGAAAAAGGAAAGCCACAAACTGATTTTTTTTGTTGTTGTCGTTTTTTGGAGGCGGGTTGTTGCTGGGTGTTGATCCCAGGGATGGTCACCACTAAGCTAGATCCTTAGTTCTTTTTATTTTTATTTTGAGACAAGAGTCCTGCTAAGTTGCCTGGGCTGGCCTTAAATTTGTGATCTTCCTGACTCAACTTTCCAAGTTATTATAGGTGTGTGCCTCTAGGCAGGCAAGTTATTTATCAGTTAAATGATGCCAATTTTCTTACACAGAAAAAAAAAATTTGCATATGCAATTTAGTATTAATCTTTGGAAGGAAGACTCCTTTGACAATTTTAAAATGTCAGAATGACTTTCAGAAAACTATTTTCCAAGTTCAAAGCAAGACGGGCCTATGTTTTTAGGGTGATTGAACTTCTTAATGTGAAAATGGGCAGATTTAAAAAAAAAAAAACCACCAAAGTTTAAAAAGTAGAATCAGCAGGAAAACCACTATGCCTGTCACTTTGTGCTATGGGTCATTTGCAAGGGCAGCATTTAGAGTTAGGTTTTTCTGGAGATCCTAGGTCCACTGATCAATACTCAGAGGTGTTGTAACTGCCAATGTTAGTTCCGATACTCAAGTGTGAGGCCCTGCTGCCCTCTGCTTCTAAGAATTGTCACACTCTAGCTTCTGTAGTTCCACGGAAGTTGCAAAGCCTTTCTCAGAATGCCCTGAGCTTCCTATCAGGCCTAACTATTAAGATTCACTATTCATTTTAAATTACATTATGTTTTCAATTTTGATATTAAAAATCTAAAGATGAGCCAAATAATTTGAATGAGCTTTATGCAAAAAAAAATTACTAACAAATAAATCATTGAACTGTAAAGCCAATGGAAAGTTTATTAAAACAGTAACTGTAGCAGCTTTATTTCCTGTCTCCTAAGAACAGTTGTTTCCAACCTGGATGTGCAGACTCTAAGGATGTAGCCTAATTACAAGGGGCCCACAAATGCATTCATATACCACACTTTGCCTGTAGTCTCAATGAATAACATAATCTGAGACAAGTTGGGATCACCTCTTGTCAAATGAATATGGCACTGTTGTGATTAATGAAATTTTAATTTCATTTGACAGCACTGATGAATTTGAATTAACTTTTCTCTCATTAGGTTCTTTCCCAATCTAGTCTGACTGAGAGGATAAGATCCTTGTAGAACAAAACGTAGGGAGCTTCTGTCTTTTCATATAAATAAGAGAAGAAATTGATTAATAAGAGGCTATAATCTAAATCACATTATTGCTTATATTTGATAAAAGGCATGTAAAGTCCTCCCTTCCAAAAGGGAATATTGAAGAGTATTTTTTACTGAGAAGTTCTGTATACCATGTTTTTTTAAGGTTCATTTTTTAAAGGTTTATGCATGAGTTTAACCCTCAAAGTCTTACACTGGTGGTAGTAAGAGGGTTGAAACAGTCTGACTAGTGTTTTGAGGTGGGACCTTTAGGATGTGATTAGATTAGCTTAGGTTATTAGGGAGGAGCCCCCATGATTGCACACTGGAGGCATTATAAGGAGAGGGGGAGAGAACACACGGAAAGATACACCTGGTCTCTTACCATGATGTGATGCAATCAAGGGGGCCCTTGCCAGAGCTGTGCCATGCTGTTTGGACTTATGGACTTCAAAACTGTGAGTTGAAAAAGACAAAACCAAAAACCTTTCTCTATAAAGTAGGCTGTTTCGGTAACAGTAATGAGAAAGTGACTAAACATGTATCACTGACATGGTCTTATTTTCCTGCTCATGGAGGGAGATTTAGACTGAATAAACACATCCCCAAATTATGCAAATATTTCTCCCTTCTTTCATGGTTCCTGCCTCCTTCAAGGATGTCACATATAGTACCTTGTCCCCATTATAGTATGTATTTAATAGAGGGGAGCCACAAGGCCCTCATTTGGAAAATCACAATTATCTAAAATGTATTACCAATAATTTAAATGATTTATAATGGCAAAGAAGTAGAAACACTTTAGTTTTTTAAAATTGTATATAGTCTGAACATCCATAATCTAAAAATTCAGAATCTGAAATGCTTCAAAATCTTAAATTTTTGGAGTGACTACATGATGCCATAATTAAAAAATTCTACATCAGATCTCATGCAATGGGTCACAGTCAAAACATAGGTATGTTAAAAATGCTGTATAAAATTACCTTCATGATATGCATAAAAAGTGTATGTGGTCCCATTCTCAAGGTATTTTATGATATACAGGCAAATATTCCAAAATCTGAAAAAAAATCCCCAATCTGAAATACTTCTATTCCCAAGCACTTCAGTGAAATGATACTCAACTTATATTTCCACCTGAATCAGGTTCATATTCTTATTCTGTGTCACTTAAGAGATATGAAAGTAAATCATGGTCTCAAAGTGAACTACACAGTAAAGGGCAGTCAGTCAGCAACATAAATGATCATTGTGCAGGTTCTATAAAGTGCATGTTAGTCTACAAGGAAAGCACTAACACACATGTGCACAAACACACATGAGCATTGATCAGATTCTTTCTCTCTGCTACATTTTACAGAACAGGGGGTACATAGTAACATAGGCAACTTAGGACAAATTGAACTGTGAAGCTCACATTCTGTATCACCATTCTATGCAAACAATGACAACAAATAGCATGAAAGGAGGAAACTTACTCCAGAATCTGACTGCTTTCTCCACCACCCTGGGAGATGCCTCTTACTGCCATGCTAAGTGGTGGCAAAAAAATCAGATGGGATTTTGGAGGCTGTTTACAGAATGCCAGGGACTATAGCTATGGTGGCCCTTCTGGATTTCAATAGAACAGATTGTGGTTACCTGTCAAATTCAAAAAGAAAAAAAAATCCCACCAAACTAGTAAAGATGGATAAACTTTCAGAAGATACTGGAAGAGCTGAATTCTTAGCGCTTCAGAAGAGAATAGAAAAATGGATGAACTTTATAGACATTATACTCAGTGAAATAAAACAATCTCTGAAGAAAATACTACCAGGTTCTACTTATATAAGGTATCTAAAATAGTCAAACTCATAGAAGAAAGGGATAGGATGGTGGCTCCAGGTACTTGGGGGCTCAGGAAGTAAGAGCTGCTCATTGATGGATATAATATTTCAGTTACATGAGATGAATAAGTTATGTAAATCTGCTGTATGACATTGTGCCTATAGATAACAGTAATCTATTGTACATGTGAAAAGCTCCTCTTAAGAGGGTAGATTAACATAGAATTTTTTTTTTTAAGTTTGAAAAGAGCTTAGTGTCTTAGAATGGGTTAGAAACCTGGGATAGTCTCTGGAGTCTAGGGAAAGGACAGATGGAGAGAAGAATGTGTATAGTGAATGAGTGAGTCTGGATTCCATAATATCACCACCAGAAATTAAGTAAGTAAGGGAAGTTTTCTTTCTGTGTTAATAGAGAAGAATGTTTGAAAAAGGAGACAGGTCTCATTTAGCAAATCTCGGTTCTTAGAAACAAATATTCTAAGGGTAAGTAAATCATATAAGAATTTGGTGCTATTTGGGGTTAATCAAGAAAGGAGAAAGAATGAGCTTACATACTAGGCCACAACTTTTTGTTATCTAAGAAATGAAAGTTTTAGGGAAAACATTGCTTCATTATGGGTTTTTTTTGGGGGGGGGAGAGGAGACCTTACAACTCCTTATTCTCAGTGGATAAATGTTTCATGCTTTGCCTGCTTTCTAGAATATATGCAATTATCTTCTAACTCAATATATGTAAAAACCCTGTGGAACATGCCATGGAAATCAGTATAATGTGGATTATAAAAGTGTATTTCTATAACAAAGCAACATAATCTAAGATTCACATTCCTTAGGCAGAGAAATCCTGTATTTGTGTGGCTGGACTATCAAATACAAATGGACAAGGATGAATGGCCCAGCTAGGATTAGTCTAATATGAACTGCTTTGGATGGGAGATTTGTCAATCAATCAAGCAGACAAACCAAAATCTAAATGCAATTCTCATAAATGGTACACAAGGGCCATGATGCATAAAGAATGAAGGTCTGGAGACTGCAGCTAGTCGGGTAGGTAAATGGGAAAATATAATGAGGTAGAATTTTGTTTGTAGACAATGGAGGCCACTAAGCTGTCTGTTATTTATATCAAGAGATATTCCAAGCAAAGTTTGGGGAAGAATAAGTCATCTTGAATGTGAGAGAGGTGATAGTGTGGCTGACAAAAGAAGAAATTGCTATGGTCTCTGAATGAAGTTATGGCTATGAAATAATGATCATCATAACCACTATTTTTCAATATTGGTTCCAGAGAGTGGCCACTACATAGCAAGAAGGAAGAGATCTCAAGATTTGGTAGTAAATATGAAAGAGACAAGCAAAACACCAGCGTTACTTTTAGGAATCATTTATGAGTAATATATTCTAGAACCTAGGGACACAAGTTTCCTCTTTTTCACCAACAACACTGTGAGGAAAACACAAGGCGACAGCTTCTTATGTCCTAAAAATTTCAGAAGTGCCGCTCAAGAGTACAGCAACAGATACTCTTGGGAACATGTCAAGAAAACTTTTCATAACATATTTGTCATCTTATTTCATCTTACATTGGCTTACATGGGATAGACTGGATGCCATGTGTGACCTGAAAAGCAATCTGGTCTTTGAAGTATTTGTTCAGAACTTACCAATATTCTCAGTAGGCAAGACCAAAACTGGGTCTGGCTTGAATTCCTGGATTATGTCCAAAAGGAAAGCCCATAATTGGTAAGAAATCCCTTTTCCCGTTTTCTTATGCCATGAGGGTCCAAGGCACAGTGTGACAGTCTATTAATCATTGCCACTAACAAACCTTTTTTACTTTGAAATGTATCAGCTTATTCCACAGTCTATCAGGAAATGAAAGAAAATGGAAGAAAAGAAGCAGCCATAAAAAATGGCCTTCCTTCTGTCTAGAAAGACTAATTTTAAAAGAAGGGAAAATAAATATTCTGGTTTGTAAATCCCATTCCAAATTTGCCTAATTTGGAATGGAATTGATGCTGCTAACATAATATTCAGTGTCATTATATTCAAGAAAAATTGGACAAACCATTATATCCTTGTATTTAGGGAAAAAAGAGAAAAATGAAGATAATTATTATAAAATACTGCTAAAGGGACTCTATGTACAGATGACAGGAATAAATATTTGAGGAAGTAGTCCTCAGTTTGCATTATTCTCTAACACGTTAACATATAAGGCCAACTACAGCACAGAATGGCGTTTTGAGGCCTCCTATAATGAACTTGATCTGTCTAGCACAAAGTTAAAGTGGACCATGGAGCCAGAAGTGGTGTTTTATAACCAACAATGGCACAGCCTGACCTTTGCAGAATTAAGAGGCAAGATTGATTAGATAATGGAATCCCTGCCATTCACTTACATGGTGATAAATTGGGATCTTGGCTCTGATTTCCACCCTAATTCCATCAGTTGGAGACTCTTATTAAGGACTAATTGAACGCTGCTGTTTTATGGAATAAAGAACATTTTGTTGCAAACAGTTCCTCTTCTGAGGCAGACATCGAGGTAGAGATAAAGACTCATACTTTTTTTTTTTTATTATATGAAGAACTCTTCAGCTTTTCACAAAATAAAAGCAGAAAATTACTAAATAAAAATGATAATTTAAGGCCAACCTGTTCTTGGCCTTCATTTTAGTAAACTTACTTGGCTGACCAAAAGAAAAATAGCTGATAATAAGGTAGAAGCAACTTATAACAGGTGCAAATGCCATGATAGAGAACATAAACAATGAAAATTGTATATTGTATTATAAAGTGGTCCATTAACCAATTTATAAAAAGTTTCTACAAACTTGTCCTTGATAATAAATATAAATATAAATATACCAACAACAAATGCTGATTGAAAATTAAGAACACTGACAAACCATATTTTGTGCAAAAAATAAATAAATAAATAAATAAATATCACCTAACCCCTGGCTCAATAAAAAAGACAGGAAGGAAGGGAAGGAAAAAACTTTATACATTGATTTATGCTTTGTGCTCAATAGGTGTTTATTACCATATACACTAAATAAATGAAAGCTGAAATTCTCTGAAAATGCTTCCTGAAAAGCCTATCTAGATCAAATTATGATACTTGTATCATCCAAAGCTAAAATTTCTACCACCTTTGTTATTAATGAGTAAAAATTTTAGTCTTATGTATCAATAATAAATAATTCAAATGTAATTATTTGTCACTGAAGTCTTGTCTCTAGATTTTTATCATTCTGGAAACTTGATGCCCAAATGAATTCACAGCTTAGAGTTCTTATATTTTATAAGAATTAAAATTCTCTCACAAATTCACTTCTGATTTCTCTGAATATAGATGAAGGTAACTGCAAAGTATTACCCCACTTACTTATCCCAATTAGGTATGTCTTAGGATGAATATAAGCTTCTAAAAGGATTGATATTTTTTTTTCCAGTGGAGGTCTTGCACATTTTTTATTTCTTATAATTCAGCACCTAGCATCTGGCATGTGCTGAATTCATGATAGGCTCAGGATAAATAAATGCATATGGACTGAACTCTAGGAAGGATAGAGCTTATGGTTCTAGATCTGAGCAGGCTTTTCATTTGGGAGAGGAGTATCTGTTAAAATATTCCTTCTTAGCAGGAAACACACTGCTTTGGATTGACAAAATGACATCCGTAGAGCAATTTAGGTGATGGGCAACATCAAGTAGTTTACTTGTATTGGATTCCTGTCCTTCATTATTGGATTCCTGGGTTGGGTCCTATTAAATTGATAATGCAGTTATCTTTGGGGTGACTTCATTGCAGCAATGGGTGAAGTGTACTTTTATACTGTGCTAAAGATTATCTGTGGTCTGGTGAGCAGACCAGTCTGAAGGAAGCTGTGGGAAAGGGACTTTGTTTCAGGTTCCTCCATTGATTTTCTGGTAACTTACTTACGGGATTCTTGGGGTCTAGTTTTTCTCTTCATTATCTGAAACGAATACTTATCATTTTCAAGAGAAGTACAGTACAATGATACAGTACAGCTTTAGAAACTTTGAGAGTTCATTGCATTAAGTTACATTTGTTCTGAGTGATATTGAGACATGGAGGTGAAGGAACTTTGGAGCAAGGAAAAAAATATGTGATCATCTATTCCAGTTACCTCATTTTCCTCATCAAAAAATATGCCAGAACTCCTGGTGGTCTAATTTAATAAACTTTGAACTCTTGCTAGCTTTGCATCCTCAAAACTGGAAGAAGTGACTGAAATAGACAGACACAAGCCCTAAAGCTTTATGCTTTCTTATCTTCTGTAGCACCTGATAAGCTGCTCAGTACAAGCAAGAGATGCCAAAACAGTAACAGTTAAGCCAGCAAAACTACCTCAGTCATTGCCAAAATAGCACTGCTAAAAAACGGGGGAGGGGGGGCATTAACAATTCCTAGTCATGTCAATTTATGCCATTTTTCTTGACTATGTAATAATTCTTCCTAAAAAGTCTTTGATTTTATAGGTGTTAGATAAAGGGCCCTATGCTTATTTACTTAATTAAAATTAAACCATTAACTAAGAGGATCAGTATTAATAAGGAATCAAAAGAAAAGTGTATAAATATCATGAAGATTACTCTTCATTAAAGATAAATGTCATCTGGTAACAACAGTTATGGATTATACTCTTTCAGTAGTTGGTGTTAGATCTCTTATACTTATTTAATTACTCATGCATTTATTCAGCAGATATTATGGATGCTCTACTAAGTAAGAACTCAAATTTCCTTGATGGTGAATAAAGAAAAATGACATAAATCTTTTTCTCTTGCATAGGGGTGGGCAATGTGGCCCCTGGGCCAAAATTGGCTTGCCTCCTATTTCTTTTTTTTATAAAAATGAAACATAATTTATATATCATAAATTCACTATTGCAAAGTATAAAATTCAATCTTTAAAAAATATAATCAATCTTTAAAAAGCCATAGGCACTGTCTATAATTCCAAAATTACAGATAGTAAAAGTTCATCATCCCCAACAAAAAATCATATCAGTTTGTCCAATTTGTCTCTTTTTTCCTTGACTATTTGAGCTTTAGGTGTTTTCTTTCTGATCCTAGATCATAGATATTAATACTTAGGTTTTCTTTTTTGGGGGGTGTCGGGGGGAGTACTAGGGATTGAACTCAGAGCACTCAACCATTGAGCCACATCCCCAGCCCAATTTTTTATTTTATTAGAAACTGGGTCTCACTGAATTGCTTTGTGCCTCGCCATTGCTGAGGCTGGCTTTGAACTCTCGATCCTCCTATCTCAGCCTCCAGAGCTGCTGGGATTATAGGCGTGTGCCACCACACCTGGCTTAACATTTAGGTTTTCTCCTATGTATTTTATATTTAGTCTCTTAAATTTTGGTCTTTGATCAATTTTTAACTAATATCTTTGTAGGATTTGAGGGAGTAGTCCAAATTCATCCTTTGCATGTGGACATCCAACTGTCCAAGCATCATTGGTTAGACACAAAACACATGGTGCCTGTGCTAGGCTGAACCATGGCCTCACAAATACCTACACCCTAGTTCCTAGAATCTGCTAATGTTTCTTTACAGAGCAAAAGAGACTTTGAAGATTAAGTTAAGGATCTTGTGTTCAGAAGATTATTCTGAATTATCTAAGTGGAAAAAAATATAATTCAAAAGGTCATTAAGAGTGGAACACAGAAAAGTCCAATCCAGGACAAGGTGTCGAGAAAGCCAAGGTTAGTGACATGGCCACAGATACTGGAAACTTCTAGAGCTGAGAGGAGACCAGAAAGACAACTCCCCTAGAGTCTTAGGAGGGAGCCAGTCCTACCAGTGCCTTGCCTTCAGCCTCATGAGATGGACTTCGGACTTTTGACTTCCAAAATTACCAAATAATAAATTTACATGGTTTTATGCCACTAAATTTGTGATAATCTGTCATGATAGCAAGTGAAAACTAAAATAACAACCTCATCAAAAACCAATTGATCAAAATCAATTTATTTCTCAAATTATATAATGAGCATGTATAAATATGGCATAATATATAAGAAATAAATTTAAAAATCAATTTTATTTCCTGGCTGTCAGTTTATTTCCTTTGAGCTGTAGACCCATCCTCTATCAGTGGAAAAGTCTTGATCCTGTAGCTGTTCAGTAAGCTTTGAGATGAGAAAGTCCTCCAATTTTGTTCTTTCTCAAGGTTGTTTTGGCTATTATGTTTACCTTGTATTGTATGATTCCAATGAAATAATTTTAAGGTCTTCGAGACTGTTACACATCCTAACATATGTTGTGTCCTGGAGAATGTTCCCTATGTAATTGAGAAAAAATGCGTATTCTGCTGCTGTTGGGCACAGTGTTTAATATTATAAAATAACTTTGTGAGTTTTACCTTTGCTGCTGTTCTTTATTTTCTCTATGTGGACTTTAATTACTTCTAGTGTCTTTTCATTTCAGCCTATAGAACTTCCTTTAGTATTTCATGTTGGTCATGTAGCCATTCGTTCTCTCGGTTTTATTTGAATTTTGTCTTCATTTTTAAAAAAAATGTCTTGGCTGAACATCGAATTCTTGGTTGTCAGCCTTCCTTTCAATACTTTGCAGGTCTTCCTATTGCTTTCTGGCCTCTGTGGTTTTTAATGAAACTTAGCTGTTAATCCTGATGTTGATGATCACTTGTATAAAATGAGTCACTTTTACTGCCACGGGAATTCTCCCTCTGTGTTTGGTTTTGGCAGTTTTCATCATGCTGTGTCTAGGTTTAGGTCTCTCAAGAGTTTCTTTTACAAAGAGTTTCTTGAACTTTTTAAAATCAACTTTAGGAAGTTTTTGGTCACTATTTCTTCAAATAATCTTTATTCCCATTTGTGTCTCTCCTCTATTTTTCTGGGATTCCAATCATGTGTGTGTGTCTGAATGCTTAGTAGTGTCTTACAGATTTCTGAGTGTTCCACTTTTCTTCATTTTTCTTTTGGTTCATCAGACAGGTAATCTCATCATCATATCTTCCCATTTATTGAATCTTTTATTCTGCCTCCCCAAATCTGCTGTCCAGGCCCTCTAGGGAATTTTCATTTCAATTTTTGATTTTTACATCTACACTATTTATTTAGTTCTTTCTTATCATTTCCCAGTGCTTATTAACATTCTTTATTTGGTTTGACAACATTCTCAAACTTCAGTCCTTTAGATGTGGTTCCCTTCAGTTCTTTGAACCAACTTAAAATAGCTGATTCAAAGTCTTTGTCTAGTGTCCCCAGGGTAAAAGTTATTCAGACTATGTGTCAGGAGATCCTGGAGAGTGCAGTATTCCAAGGAGGAATCTCCAGACAGTTCAAACTACTGTCCGTTCTTCAAGAACAGGACTTGGAAGGCGATCCAAGGCTTCCCCGCCCACTCTAGTGGCTCCCAGGCTGCTGTGTTGCTGTTGTTCTTGTTTAACCACAATTGTGAGCAGCTTTGTTGAAGGCTACCCTAGAGCTGGGCCTGGGGACATTGAAATGGAACAAGTAAAAGTATAAGAAAGCTTTTTGTTCTTATTTAGATTCAGTTGTTTTTCCCTGAATAAATGATCCCCAGATTGTTGCGAGACTAATTTTCAGAGTTCTAAGAAACTGTATTTTGACAAGTTTTGCCAGTGTTTTTGTTATTTTTATGCAAGAGAAGATTTTGAGAGATTTTTCTCTCCACTGTTTTTGCTGATATTGCCTACTTCTTTAAATCAGGTTTTATGGAGTCACAGCCCTGCTCATTCACGCATGTATTGTCCAGAGCTCTTTTGGGCTCTTAGCACAGAGCTGAGCCCTTGTGACAAGATCATGTTGCCCGTAAAGTCATATTTGCTAATCCCTTCCTTATGCCTCATAGTCCCCTTCACATGAGACATAAACTATATTAAACTTTTAGTTTATTTAAACTTGTATAGTTTTTATGCCATGTAGTCAGGATTGGGAGGAAAATTTCAAATGTGATTATTTATATTGTAAAGTTAAATAAAATAAGAGACACTAATCAATAAAATGAAGAATCAATTATTCACAAATAAATTTGTTGCAAATCAGGAGGAAAATGTCCACCAACCATCCTCAACCTATAAAAAGGAATGATTTAAAGTCAACACAATGAAACACTTTGGGGCAGTAAGCTAAAACATTCCACAATGTTACAACATTGCAAGTGCTACACACCAGGGTATATGCCTGCAAAATGCCTAGCAAAAAATCATTATTCCCACCCATAGAAAAAAATTCTCTATAGAAATCTAAGTATTCATCTTGACAAATCATTGTAACAATCTTGGAAGTAAAATAAGAAAATGTGAAATGAATATTAAATTTTAGCAAACATAATCTGGCTGTATATGCCCAGAATGTGAAATGGTAGCCAATTCTAAGAATATCATGCAATGGTTTTATATACCATATGACTAGAAAAAACAACTTCAGCATTTAAATAGAGTTTAGGCACCACAGAAGGTATGACATCATAATCTTAAAATCTGTGACCTAGCTACCAATCAGAAGGGAGTATAAGTCTGGAATGGCACATTTTATATACTCCCCAGGATGTTGGACCTAAACTACCTTGCTATTTTATTTTCCCTCTTCAGTCCTTATAAAAACTCTGTACATGAGAAAAATCTGAATTCTCCTGTGGCTGACAAACTCACTTTAGCTGTACTTAGCTTTTGACCCCTAAGGCATCATAAACATCACTCCAGTTGACGATACATGTAGTCTCTAAAAGGATTAGCAATGTTTTTATTCATTATATGACCAACAATATTTCAAACAAAATTTGGGGTGGACAGAAATAACATTTGGATTTATTCAAACTATAAAAGTAAAGAACTTGACATTTATTGAGATATTGATGTAATCTTGAAAGTAGATTAATGTTCATAAAAAAGAGTGAGAGTGAGATGGAGAGAAACAGAGACAGACACAGAGACCATCAATTTTCTGAGTGCTATAGCTGAAAATTTGGCAATCCTAGAATTGGTGTCTGGGTAGAAAATCCATGTATAGAATCCTCAAACACTGTTTGGAATAATACTGACCATGCACAGTGCTGTCTAATACATTCTGAAAATAAAGACTAGATCTGATACCAGAAATCTTTTCAGAGACTGGTATATTCTTCTATTTTTGAAAGCCCAGAACATTGTTTCCTTCCTATCGTAAAATAAGCCAGGCATGGAAAATTTAAGCAGATATAAATCATTTTGGGTAGTTTCTGAAATAGTTATTCTGCTGAAGTAAAAGAATTCATTCAACAGCAACATATAAAAAACTGATTCTCCTATGGGAGAATTTTTTTTCCTTCCGTGTGTGAACAATGTTTTGATCAGGATTTACAAAGAGAAAAAAAAGCTGATTTGTAAAGGAAAACATCAAAGCTTCTTTTCACTAAATGAAAACAGTAAAGATCAGAACAGATTGCAACACCAACCTGAGCCTTTGTAGAAGTCCATGTTAGCAGTAAAGGATAAGCAAAAGGGAAAGAAAATTATATAGGCATTAGTAGAGCTGCTATTATAACAAAAATTTTTAAAAAGTAAAAAAAAAAATCCTTTTCCCTGATTATTCAAAATTGATGGCTACATTTCAGCTAGAATTTGAATGTTTCCTCTCAGTTCAAAAGTAAAATACCCTTCTAAGTGGATATCAAACTTAGGATTATGTAGCAACAAGAACACATGGATCTGAAAAGGCTGAGTAGATTTTCACTAGTTGTCCTCTTGTTATGAGAGCTGATTCCTAAGATCAAGGGTCTTAGTGGGAATGACATAAATATCTGAGGTCTAACTCAAATGCCCTAAGAGTATAACAGTCACAGTTGATTACTCATGGCAAACGATACAAGAATTGTTATTTTTGCAGTTACAGCACTTATAGACCAGACTTTTACAACGTAGATTCCATGATACTCAAACTGGTCCTTCCTCTCTATCATGGATCTTTCTTTCTTCCTTAACTTTACCGCAACTTTAATTTTGAACTTGAGTGATATGTTAACTACTATCATCTCTAACATTAGACTGTATGTTCCCAGAGGGCAGATCTGGAACCATTTTTATGTCTAGCATTTTATTCTGAATATACAGTACCTGGTATACAGTAAATATTTCAAAAAACTTTTTTTGAAAGATGAATGAATGAGTAAATGAGTATAGTTCTGAGATCACATAAATTATACTTGGACATATCTGAAAAATTATAACCCGAATCCACAATCCGTTTTCAGTTTGCATTGCAATAGATCAAAATCTTAATAAACAGAATAATAATTCCAAATAAGTTGGGTGGGTCAATTAAACATCCTTCTATCTGGCATTTTAATTGCCTTTGAATCAAATCATCATCATCATCATCATCATCATCATCATCATCAATCTATAAAGAAGAAGTTGTCAAATAAATCATTGAGACAACAGGGCTTCACAAACTCAGACGGTGGCCACATTTATTATCACTATTTCAAAAATAGTATTAAAATAGATCATTTAATAGTTATAATTATATAGGCTAATCAAAATAAGAACATTGTTAGCTTTAGATATGTCCTTATATAGAAATATAAACCATTAAAAAATACTTAATGATAAGAAGCTGAAGAAAATTCCTAACATTAGTGAAATGTCTGCTTCATGATAAATGGTGGACATAATTAACTCAGAGTTAAGTGATCAGTGAACAATGAACCGTGCTCACAGGATTATTTTATTGCACATTAGTATCACATCTATGGAGATGAGTTATGTGCTGTCTTAATATTACTACCAAATCTTGGTGACAGCTGCCCAAAGATTAAAATTCATATCACTGACCATGGAAACTTGAGTATATTATCTGATTCACTCTCCTTCTCTCTCTCTCTCTTTCTCTCTCTTAATAAGTGCATTGAACCCATGTCTTCAAGTGTGCTAGGCAAGTCTACTATCACAGAACTACATCCCCAGTTTGTATACTCCTGATTTTGTATAGATCACCCAGGAATTTTGGTCTGTCCAGAACTTAGGAATCCAGCTCCACAGTTCAAGGGTTGCTAGAATTATTGGATTTCAGTTCACTGCATCACTATATGAAATATGTGTTGGGCAAATAATGAATGCATTATTAATACCAAAGGGGAAAATATTCTTGATGAATAATAATGGGTAATTTCTTTGATATGGATAGTTAAATTTCCACGGGGCAATAAATAAAAGCAATCAAAAGTACCTCTTTGTCATTCCTCGGGATACATACTGAAGAAGTGTTCAAAAGCATGAATAATTATATTAGACATAAGAATTTGAATGTACTATGACAAACTAAGTTGTTTTCCTGAAATAATGTGTATTATTTTCCCTTTCTGTCTTTAAAAATATTCTTTGCATCATAATTACCTAATCTCTTGTTAAAATATATAATTTCTATAAAAGATTAAATCTGTATTGTTATTGCTCAAAAATCTTTTAGATATTTCAACTGTTTTTACCTTTCTATATAGTCTTAATCTATGTCCTTGGCCTTGTTCAAGCTGCTTTTGGCTATTTCTAATATAAAATATGGCTACTGTGTTAACATCAATGTGTCAAAATGGAAATGGTTTAATTTCCCCACAGGGCCAACTACATCTCCACATATCAAAATATTACTCTTTCTTGGGGCTGGGGTTGTGGCTCAGCAGTAGAGCGCTCACCTATCACGTGTGAGGCTCTGGGTTCAATCCTCAGCACAATAAATAAATAGATAAATAAATAAATAAATAAATAAATATATTTTTAAAATATTACTCTTTCTTTAAAAATCATTTTAGACCTTACTTTCTCACCCTGCATTTCCTCACTTTTGTGCTTTTATTGTCCCCTGAATTCCGAGATGCAACACACAGTACCACAGATTTGGCTTTCTATACACACGTTCTCTCTCTCTAGATGGAACCCGAGTTGTGTTTTGAGAGTAGGATCAGTAGTACATACTTCATCAGACAAGATTAAACCAGTTCTCTCTCCTACTCAAAACACTGCTGAGGCCCCATCACACATAGAATCATACCCAAAACATTCATATGAATGGCCTACTGAGCCCTAAATGACCCAACCCTGGTGTATTTCTTTTAAAATCTCCAATACTCGCCGTGTAGCTTAAGCATTCCAGCCACACCACCCTTTACATTGCTCCTCAGCCAGAACAAGTGAGTGTCTGTCTGAGTCTCTCCCCTATGTCTAAGGAATAGTTTATTCCTTCACTATAAGCTTCGTTAGAATTTTGACTGCCTTATTCTTAGATGTATCTGAGCAAATGGCACCTGGGATGCACTTAATAATTGTGTGTCCCTCAAATAATTATCTCTTCATATGTTAAGCAACTGGTATAACATCTTAAGCAAGGACTGTGAGGATTGGTAATTAAAGAGTATTTGGTAAAAAGATACTATAAAACTATACATACATGATTATACTTAAAGAAATAGGGATATGTGTTTGTATCCATTTTCATAATATCTGATTTACTCATTGCATAAGATTCAATATCAGTGACAGTTAACCCAAATGGTAATTAAGGAAGTTCACTAGGAGACATTCCTTCTTTGTTTCATGCATTCCAGCACATACCTTGTCTGCATTTCCACAAATTATGAATTTTCCTTGAAGTGTGTTACCATGAATAAATAGAAGTGGTATATACCCACATAAATAATGAATGCTTATCTAGGTGAATATGAATCTAAAATATTGAACATAAGAAAAAAATGAACAAATTTGTTATCAAATTACAGATTAGAAAACTTTCATATTGTCTTTTTCAAAAATTTTAAAGCACTAAACACCATAATATTGAATCAAAGGCTAAAGAATATTTGAAATATTCCTTCCAAAAATAATGGAGGAAACAAGATTTTTTTTTTTCAGTAGTAGGGATTGAACCCAGAGCCTCTGCACATTATAGACAAGGATTCTATCACTAAGCTATATCCCCAGACTGAAAAATAAGAATTTTGATGAATATATAATTAAGAAGGATATCAATAGACAAAACAGATTTCAATTCTATACAAAGTAAATATGTGTTTTTCTTCTTGTGAAATTTTATAATTAAATTAAGGCATACCATATATAGCCATTCTAAGTATTATAATGTGGAATCAATTGAAAGGATGATTTTCTATGTGATATGTTCTTAAGAAATATACTTTTCATTTTCTTATTTTAGAAACTCACATAAAGATGCTAATGATATATTTATGACTCATAGGCCTGTGCATTTATTTCTACATGTGTTAGAATTTGGGGGAAGATTAAAAACTATATTTGTAGCATGTATTTTAAATATGGTACAGAAACTTTCCCATAATTTAAGTATTTATTTTGTGTAAGAATAAATTAGGTAATATTTACATTTTACAATTAAAGAAGAGTTAAACAAAGATAACTCAAAACTCACTTCTTTCTTTAGAGCGCTATATTTTGCTCTCTCCTCAGGCTCCAAATGAGAAAAAAGAAATGCATTGCCCAGATATCTCATTGATGATATTTTTGTGAATGCAACTTCTAGTTGGCCATAAAATTCTATCCTATGCTCACAATGACGTAAAAGGGATTGCTATACATGACTTAATAAGCACCAAGAACTCTAAAAATAGACATACTACTGTTAGAACCCTGGTTCTCGTTAATCCTCTAAACTCTCCATAAATACATAAGAAGACAGAAAAAGAGACAACTATTTTTCTTTCATGATACAAAAACCAAAAAATCAAGGAAGACAACCGGATCAGAACAAAAGGGGAAACGGAAGGGTTAAGGAAATAATCAGTGCTTCAAACACTGTGGAAGAACAAAGTTGGAACGAAACCAGTTTTCTTCCCAATACAATTGTGTGTGTGTGTGTGTGTGTGTGTTTTCACATGTGCGTATGGGCAGAGTTACTGTATTTACTTTTATATATTAGAATAAACAAGAGTGATATTGGAGAGAATAAACTTTTAAGAGTGTAGTTTCCAAATTAAAGGTTTAGTCAAAGTTTTCATTGTGCATCCATGTAATAAGGAATCGCCAAAAAGACTGTCAGAGACAAAGGCCTGGTTCCAAGAGTATAGTTTTTTTAATTTTAAAATTTTATTTATTCTAATTAGTTATACATGACTGCAGAATACAATTCAATAAATATTACACAAACAGAACACAATTTTTCAGTTCTCTGGTTGAACACAAAGTAGAGTCACACCATTTGTGTTTTCATATATGTACTGAGGGTAATGATGTCCATCTCATTTGACCATCTTTCCTACCCTAATGCCCCCTCCCTTCCCCTCCCTCCCCTTTACCCTGTCTATGGTTTGTCTATTCCTCCCATGCTCCTCCATCCCCATTATGAATCAGCATCCTTATATCAGAGACGACATTTGGCATTTGTTTTTTTCAGATTTGTTTAATTCACTTAGCATTATATTCTCCCACTCTATCCATTTACTTGCAAATGCCATGATTTTATTCTCTTTTATTGCTGAGTAATATATATATATGTGTATGTATGTGTGTGTGTGTGTGTGTGTGTGTGATATATATATATATATATATATATATATATATATATATATATATATATATATATATATATATATATATATAATATACCACATTTTCTTTATCCATTCATCTACTGAAGGTTATCTAGGTTGGACCCACAATTTAGCTATTGTGAATTGCGCTATTATAAACATTGATGTGGCTGTGTCACTATAATATGCTGTCTTTAAGTCATTTGGGTATAAACTGAGTGGGATAGGTGGGTCAAATGATGGTTCCATTCAACTTTTCCAAGGAATCTCCATACTGCTTTCCAGATTGGTTGCACCAATTTGCAGTCCCACCAGCCATGTGAGAGTGTGATCTTTTCTCCACATCCTCGCAAACACTTATTATCATTTGTATTCTTAATTGTTGCCATTCTGACTGGTGGGAGGTGGAATCTTAAAGTAGTTTTGATTTGCATTTCTCTAATTGCTAGAGATATTAAACATTTTTTCATATGTCTATTGATTGATTGTACATCATTTTCTGAGAAGTGTCTGTTCAGTTCCTTGGCCCATTTACTGACTGGATTATTTGGGAGGGGGGGTTGGTGTTAAGATTTTTGAGTTTTTTATATATCCTAGAGATTACTGCTGTATCTGATGTGCATGTGGTAAAAATTTGCTCCAATTCTGTAGGCATTCTGTCACCTTGCTGTTTGTTTCTTTTGCTGAGAAGAAGCTTTTGAGTTTGAATACATCTGATTTATTGATTCTTGATTTTATTATTGCACTACAGGAGTCTTATTAAGAAAGTTAGAGTCTAATCTGACATGATGAAGATTTGGGCGTATTTTTTATTCTATTAGACACAGGGTCTCTGGTTTAAATCCCAGGTCCTTGATCCAATTTGAGTTGAGTTTTGTGCATGGTGAGAGACAGGGGTTTAATATCATTTGGTTGCATATAGATTTCCAGTTTTCCCAGCACCATTTGTTAAAGAGGCTATCCTTTCACCAATGTATGTTCTGGTGACTTTATCTAATATAAGATAACTGTGTTTATGTGGGTTTGGTTCTATGCCTTCTATTCTGTATCATTGATCAAGTTTATTTTGGTGTCAGTACAATGCCGCTTTTATTACTATAGCTCTGTAGTATAGCTTAAGGTCTGGTATGGTGGTGCCACCAGCTTTACTCTTCTTGCTAAGGATTTTACTTTAGCTATTGTAGGTCTCTTATTTTTCCAAATTAATTTCATGATTACTTTTTCTGTTTCTATGAGGAATGTCATTGGAATTTTGATTGGAATTGCATTAAATCTGTATAGTGCTTTTGGTAATACTGTTATTTTGACAATATTAATTGTGCCTGTCCAAGAACAAGGGAGATCTTTTCATCTTCTAAGGTCTTCTTTAATTTCTTTTTAGCATTCTGTAGTTTTAACTTTACAAGTCTCACTTCTTTCATTAAGTAGATTCCCAAGTATTTATTTATTTTGAGGCTATTGTAGATGGGTTAGTTTTGTTCATTTCCCTTTCAGAGGACTTGTCACTGATATACAGAAATGCCTTTGATTTATGGGTGTTGAATTTCCAAATACATTCACTAGTTCTAGAAGATTCCTGGTGGAATTTTTTGGGTCTTCTATCTATAGAATCATATTGTCAGCAAATAGTGCTAATTTGAGTTCTTCTTTTCCTATCTGTATTCCTTTAATTTTCTTCATCTGTCTAATTGCTCTGGCTAGCATTTAAAAAACTAGGTTAAAATAGAAGTAGTGAAAGATGGCATCCCTGTCGTGTTCCAGTTTTTAGATGAAATGCTTTCAATTTTTCTCCAATTAGAATGATGTTGGCCTGAAACTTATCATAGATAGCTTTTACAATGTTGAGATAAGTACCTGTTATCCCTAGTTTTTCCTACTGTTTTAAACCTGAAGGGGTGCTGTATTTTGTCAAATGCTTTTTCTGCATCTATTGAGATGATCATATGATTCCTATCTTTAAGCCTATTGATGTGATGAATTACATTTATTGATTTCCGTATGTTGAAACAACCTTGCATCCCTGGGATGAACCCCACTTGATCATGGTGCACTATCTTTTTATATGTTTCTGTACTCGATTTGGCAGAATTTTATTGAGAATTTTTGTATCTATGTTCATTAGAGATATTATTCTTAAGTTTTCTTTGTTTGATGTGTCTTTGCTTGGTTTTAAAATCAGGGTAATATTGCCCTCATAGAAAAAGTTTGGAAGTGTTCCCCTCCCCTTTTTTTTCCCTATTTCATGAAATAATTTGAGGAGTAAGTGGTATTAGTTCCTCTTTAAAGGTCTTGTAGAACTCGGCTGTGTATCCATCCGGTCCTGGGCTTTTCTAGGTTCATAGGCTTCTGATGGCATCTTCTTTCATTGCTTGAAACTGATCTGTTTAAATTGTGTAGATCATTCTGGTTCAGTTTGGGTGAATCATGTGGCTCTAGAAATTTGTTGATACGTTTGGGATTTTCTACAAATTATCAAAATAATTTCTAATTGTCTTCTGTATTTTTGTAGTGTATGTCATGATATTTCCTTTTTCATCACGGATGTTAGGAATTTGACTTTTCTTTCTCCTTCTCTTCATTAGCATGTCTAAATGGTTATCTATTTTGTTTATTTTTTCAAAGAACCAACTTTTTGTTCTGTCAGTTTTTTCAATTGTTTCAGTTTCATTGCTTTAGCTCTAATTTTAACTATTTCCTGTCTTCTATTGCTTTTGGTATTGATTTGTTCTTGTTTTTCTAGGGCTTTCAGATATAATGTTAGGTAATTTATTTGTTGACTTTTTCTTCTTTTAAGGAATGAACTCCATGCAATGAACTTTCCTCTCTGTACTGTCTTCATAGTGTCCCAGAGATATTGATATGTTGTATCAGTGTTCTCATTCACCTCTAAGAATTTTTTAATCTCTTCTTCGATGTCTTTTGTAAGCCATTGTTCATTCAATAGCATATTACTTAGTCTCCAGGTGTTGGAGTAACTTTTATTTTTTATTTTATCATTGATTTCTAATTTCATTCCATTATGATCTTATAGAATGTATCTGTAGTTTTTTGTATTTGCTAAGAGTTACTTTGTAGCATAATATATGGTTTATTTTAGAGAAAGATCCATGTGCTGCTGAGCAAAAAGTGTATTCACTTGGTGATGGATGAAATATTCCATATATGTCGGTTAAGTTTAAGTTATTGATTGTTTTGAGTTCTATAGTTTCTTTGTTCAGTTTTTGTTTGGAAGATCTATCCAGTGATGAAAGAAGTGTGTTACAGTCACCCAGAATTATTGTGTTGTGATCTATTTGACTCTTGAACTTGAAAAGAGTTTGTTTGATGAACATAGATGCTCCACTTTGGGGGCATATATATCTATTATTGTTATGTCTTGTTGGTATATGGTTCCCTTGAGCAGCATGGAATATCCTTCTGTATCTCTTCTGATTAACTTTGGCTTGAAATCTACTTTATTTGATATGAGGATGGAAACCCCTGCTTGTTTCTGCAGTCCATGTGAGTGGTATTTTTTTTTTTTGAGAGAGAGAGAGAGAGAGAGAGAGAGAGAGAGAGAGAGAGAGAGAGAGAGAGAGAGGGAGGGAGAGATATTGAGATTTTTAATATTTATTTATTTTTTTTTAGTTTTTGGTGGACAACCACATCTTTATTTTATTTTTATGTGGTGCTGAGGATCGAACCCAGCACCCTGCACATGCTAGGCATGCATGCTACTGCTTGAGCCACATCCTGAGCCCTGAGTTGTATGTTTTTTCCCAATCTTTCACCTTCAGTTTGTGGTTGTCTTTTCCTATGAGATGAGTCTCTTAGAGGCAGCATATTGTTCGGTATTTTCTTTTAATCAATCTGCTAGTCTATGTCTTGATTGGTTAATTCAGGCCATTAATATTCACGGTTATTATTAAGACATGATTTGTATTTTCAGCCATTCTTGTTTATTTTTTATATTTAACTGACTTGGTTTCTCCTTTGATTAGTTTTTCCTTATGTTTAATACATCCCTCTGCTGATTTTCATTATTTTTCATTTTCTCCTTGTTGAATATTTTGCCAAGGATGTTCTGTAGTGCCGGCTTTTTAGCTTTAAATTCTTTTAACTTTTGTTTACCATGGAAGGTTTTTATTTCATCATCACATCTAAAGCTTAATTTTGCTGGATATAAGATTCTTGGTTGACATCCATTTTCTTTCAGAGCTTGATTTTCTAGGTTTTAGGGTCTGGTTTGAAAAATCTGCTGATATCCTAATTGGTTCCCCCCTATATATAATCTTATTCCTTTCATGGCTTTTAAGATTCAGTACTTATTCTGTATGCTAGGCATTTTCATTATAATGTTCCTTGGTGTTGGTCTGTTGTGATTTTGTACATTTGGCATCCTGTAATCCACTTGTATTTGTTTTTCCAATTCATTCTTCATGTTTGGCAAAATTTCTAATATTAATTCATTGAATAGATTGCTCATTCCTTTGGTTTGAAACTATGCCTTCCTCTATCCTAATGCCTCTTAAATTTGGTCTTTTTATATTATCCCATATTTCTTAAATGTTCTCATGGATTTTTACCATCTTCACTTTTTGATCTTCATTATTTTCGAGATTATGTATTTTGTCTTATTGTCTGAGGTTCTGTCCTTCAAGTGGTCTAATCTGTTGGTGATGCTTTCTATTGAGCTTTTAATTTGGTTTATTGTTTCTTTCATTCAAGGATTTCTGTTTGTTTTTGTTTCAGAACGTCCATTTTCTTATTAAAGTAATCTTTTGCTTCCTTTATTTGCTTATGTAGCTCTTTATCAAAACGATCTTTTGCTGTTTGTATTTTGTTCTCTTATATCATCCTAAAATTCACAGAACACTTTAATTATGTACATCTCTGTAATTTCTTTTGTTGTGCTAGCCAGGGATTCTAATAATGTAGTATCTTGATTTGTTTGGGCACTTTTTTCCCTTGTTCTTTCGTGTTGTTCCTGTGTCTTTCCTTCTAGTACTGAGATCCACACGTTACTCTTTTTCATGCTTTAGGCTATTAGTGTCGCTGCAGGGTTCAATACCTTTCCTGTTTAGCTGGTGTTCCAACCTGGTATTTGCCACAACTAAAGATGGAAATGACGGTATCCCATGATGGAGGTGGCTGCATTCTGCAATGGCGTGTCAGGTCGGTCAGGTGGGCCCCAGCGATGGTGTCAGGCAATGTGTTCAAAGACGTAGTTCGGACCCAGGCACAGTCTGCGGGTGTTAGTGGGGTTCTCCTGTGCCAGGTCAGCAGGGCTGACCTAGGCTTGCCTCTCTAAGACTCTTTTTCATCATTTACAACTTGCTGACATCTTCATACTGGGTAGACCAGTTGGTGACAGCCCAACTAGGCACTCATAGACTATGATTATGTTAAGACAAATATAATATCCATTTGAGGAAATTATATTCAAAAGACCAACTATCTTGGTCTTTTGAACAGGGCAATTCATACCACCTTTATGATACCCTGCTTTGAACTATATCATTAAATAAATTCTTTTTAAGAATGAAAGATCTAAAACAAACAAGGACAACAAAAGTATCAACAATAAACGTTTCAACTGTTCTACTAACTTCTTGCTAGCTTCAAAATGTCTGTATACATAAACATGGTTATGTGTGTGTGGAATTGACATGGAGGAGAAATGACATTGGATTTAAAGTTGAAACTAATAAAATAACATCACAACACAGTTTTTTATGTGACTACAGAGACAAGAGGTCAATTTAACTAGTGTAGGAGAAAGAGGTTTTTCTCTGTATTCTAATAATTTTCTAGAAGACAAGACTCTGAATAAATATGTGACAGAGAACATTCCAAATACTACAGGGATGAGTCAGGAGTAATTTTTTTTCCAAAGAAATTAAGTAATAGAAAGTCATTTACATTTGAAGGCTATTGAAGTGAAAAGAAATAGTCTTCTCTAATACTTCTAAGAATCTTTTCTAAGAATATTAGTTTATTATGTTTATATGCATCATTATATGTTTATATATAAGTAGTATTATATATGGTACATATTATATATGACCTATTATATAGATATGTATTTATCTGTTGCCTTCTTTTATCTGTACATTCAATTCATTAACTAGGCTTATTTTCAATTACAAAAATTATGATATTAATTATTAGAAAAATACAAGGGGAATCAAATACCCTACATATAACATTGGAAACAAAAGAAGAAAGCAGAATAAGAATGTAAAGAAAAATCCAGCTGTATTCTGTATCTTGAGACAAACTCTGAGGTAGATTAGCAACTTATTTTGTCTATTCCATAACCAAACAATTTAATGGTTTATAGCAAATCATTTAATTTGTTACACTCTCTAATAAGGAAGTCTTATCTCAAAGATGTGAATTTTTCCCCAAGGGCTATGATCTCATGAAATTAAATTTAAATTAAATGTGTTTTGAGGAATTTGATGAGTTATAAAGAGCAGAGAAACAAAATAATCTAAAATAATTCCTTTTTCACTTAAAGTTTCTCTTTTCTGATAATTAGAGTATCTCCAGCTTCTTCAATGATTAGTGATAGAAAAGATTGAAGAATTTCTCCTTTAGAAACCAAGATAGTAATGGTTTCCTGTATTTAGAAAATTATCCTTTATTGGCAATTTAAGATGTTTCTAAGCTGGGTGTGGTGGTACATGCCTGTAATCTCGGGAGGCTGACAAAGGAGGATCACAACTTTCAAGCCAGCCTCAGCAAACTTAGTGAGACCCCAAGCAACAAGTGAGACTTCATCTCAATAATTTAGAAAATCAATCAAAAGGGTTAGGGATGTTGCTCAGTGATAAGCACCCTTGAATTCAACTACTGTTACAAAAAAAGAAAAAGAAAAAGAATGCTTCTGGTGACATCCCAAGAAGCATTTTCAAAATCTCTGGTCCTAAAATAATTGCAAAGCTCATTTGTTCATTCACCAAATGTTTATTGAACTCCTATTTTCTTTTCAACATTATACTAAGCAATTAACTGGGTAAATCAAAACTCCTCACTTCTTAACAGTGGACTCCAAGAGTAAAATTACCATGAACTTTCCCTTTAAAGTACACCTTGCTCTGCCAAATACACTCCATGTTTATTTTATAGAAGTCTAATCATCTCTATTTGACTATGAGACTTAGGTCTGAGCTCATTTCTCCTTCAGGAAAGTACTATTTGATATTCTGAGAGCAGAATACCACAATTTACCTGAAGTCTCCAGGTCACTCCAGAAGGCACTTGACTGAGAATTTAAAACCCTGCGATGACAACTTAAGGCATGAGCATAGTGGTAAAAAGCACCCAACATTAGGGAAAATGGCCACATAGGTGTCTTTGTTTTAAGCTCACATTTAGCCCTTGAAATCAACTACAGTTCCCTTAAGCTTTAGTCTATTCTATGCTTTACAGAACTACAGGTGTAAAAAATTACATGCAGAAATAATTGCACCTGAAATTACCAAATACAAGTATAACTGGTCAGTTGTATTCTCTCAAGGGAGTCCCTAGTTGATTATGTCCATTATTAGATAATTACAGGTATAATTATACATGTTTCTATGCAATTTCATTGCTTTAAAGAACTCTAGTTCAGAAAATAAGATATGAACATAAGCTTTCATAAAAACTTCATTAAACGACAGTGCTGTTTGCTTGATGGGTTTCAAGCACTTCAGAACTGAATTTCACACTAAGAGTTCACAAAGCCTGGTAGCCAGCCTCTATCCTCAGTCATTGTTTACATGAATCATACTCATTCTTTGTCTAACAAAGAGATGTGGCAAGAACATCTTTTTCAGGGTATTGTCTTGAGTTTAGCACTGAACCTCAATGCCATCTTTAATTGTCGAAAATATACTCTGATAAGACTGCCTTACAGACCTTCAGAACATAGGCAATGCATGTATTTCACAGTTGAGTTCTGCATTTCAGAGGAAAGTTGGGTATATATTTTAAGAGGTCAGGCCTTACTGCTTTGGAACAGAATGGCGGTATTCTCCCTAGCAGAATGAGCTTGCTCAGTGTGATATTTTATTTTCTGGTTATGCAAGCAATGGGGTTGCAATCATTAAAGATACCAATGCATGATAGGAAGATGAAGGCTAGAAAGATACTTTGTATTGATAGAAAATATATTATAAATATTGTCTGTTTGGATATTTGAAAACTGATGAATGGAGTTCTCTTTATTCTGGATTGTTGTATATTGAAATTCAGGGATCATTGATGCCTGCATTCCTCCACAACCTAATCTCAGCAATGCAGCTCCTGCCATTCTCCTTGTGGGATCAAGCAATTCTAATAATAGGGCCTACTCTTGTTCCCTTAAGCTTCAGTCTATTCTATGCTTTACAGAACCCTATTTTCTCTTTCCAGGTTTCTGGCACTCTGCTTCTGCATCCTGCTCCTGAGATCAGGCCTGTGAATCATTAACCCTGCTACCCCCCCTGCTATCATCTGCATGTGTGCCCTCCAAAGTTGAGGTGTTGCCAATGTGATGAGGAGGGCCCATCAGAGGTGATGAGATCGTGGGGACTCCCCCGCTGTGAATGACATCAGGCCCATATAAGAATGGCTGAATGAAGCACTTGGTCTCTTACTCTTCTGCCATGTGAGGACACAGCATCTGTCCCTTTGGAGGATGCAGCTCTCACCAGACAACTGAATCTGTGGCACCTTGATGCTGATCTCCCAGCCTCCCAAACTGAGACATCCATTTTTGTTTTCTAAATAAATTGTCCAGTCTGTGGTAGTCTGCTGGTGCACCACAAAATGGGCTAAGTAAGACACACTCCTCACTGCTGCCTCTTTAGGTTTCCCAATTTTGCCTGCAACAATATGCCTCTGAAAGTTTATCCTGCTGTCCCAGCCTAGTGACAGCAACATTATCCAAGGAAGGCTGATGGCCAAACAGACTTGAAGCTCTAGCTTACTGTCATGGTAAAGGTCATTTTATTTATCCAGGAAATCCCAATTCATATTGTGATTTGTATCACTCATATTGTTGTTTAGTCCCATGACAGTTGTGATCCAGTGATACCATTCATTGTCAGGCAATAATATGTCATCCACATTGTCACTGAAAATCACAGTCAGCCTGACAGGTCATTTAGCCATGTCCCCATATGAATCTCAAAATGGTCAATTATAAAAAAAAAAAAAATCTCAATCAGATTGGAGCATCTTCATCGTCAGAAGAAAAAGCTGTAAATCTATAAAATACTCAATTATAAAAAAAAAATCTGTAGGGCTGGGGATTTAGCACAGTGACAAAATGCTTGCATAGCATGTGTAAGGCCTTTGATTTGATCCCCAACATCACAAAAACTCTGTAGTCAAATATTTTTGATATTTTTATGAGATAGCTATCTGTATCTTAGGTACAGATAAATGATTTCAAGAATTACAGAAATAGGTTTAAATTCATTTTAAAATCATGTTTTTAAATCTTATTTCAGAAGAGATTCCTTCTGGGAGCAGAACAACTGATGATAGCCTCTATACCATCTGTAGAACATGCTCTAGGAAACAATGTTCAAATGTTCCAGTTGTTAACATGGCTTATTCCCATGAGCTTCTCTACCTATTATTTAGTCCATAATTAACTATTGCAAAGCATTGAAGAGGCAGACACATCTCTGTAGAGGATTGCAAGAGCAATAGTAAGAAGCTGATTGTTTTCTTTAGGCCTGCACAGCTTTTAACTCTAAATCTCCCACGTGTAATACAGTACATGCTTTACTACTAACGGTAACTGTTTTTCAATTACCAGTCTATATTAGGAGGGATCAAGGGAAAAAAAAGCTCTTTTCCACTTAATTTTTCCCATACACTACTTAAAAGACACTTTCTATCCCTTTCAATGTTAATTGGATTGTTATCATCTTGTCACTCAATGTTTTCTATGCACATGGTGAAGGGGCTCAAAACCAGGGCTTCAACTCATGCTAAATAAGGGCTCTATTACCAAGCTACACTGGCAGCTCTCAAATTTCACATATATGGATATGTCTAATGCTGCCATGTAATTAGATGGTCACATGTCTCTACTGTCTCATCTCAACAACAGCAGAATAAACAGGTGTGATTAATCTAAAGGACCGTTTAATTTACCAGATTTTCTTTTCATTCTGCTTTAGAATCTAAAGAACAGTTTAATTTACTTTATTTTTTTCATATTGCTTTAGAAGAACTTAAACTTTCAATTTGAATTTCTATTTTATGAAGATTTCTGTGATTTCTTAAAACGCAGGTGCACTGTGAATGTCCTGTTTCTTTTTTAATCTCTTAAGAAGACTGTAAATTCCTTAAAATATCCAGATTCTTTGAACATTCTATATTACCCTCTTTCTAATACTTGTTTATTCTTTTCCTTTAAGGCTGGACTCTTACCTCCTTTACGAGGCCTGCAGATGAAGTTAGTCAGCATTTATTTTGGGGATAATCATTAGTCCCTTAGCATAGGCAGGACTTGTTTTTAAACAAAATTTTGGAAAATGAACTGATGCCCAGATACATAGAATATTCCCACATTGCCTATCATTGCATTCCCAGGGCCTTTCACTTCTTCTTTCATTCTTTCTCTTATTTACTAGACATTTACAGAGTGCCTCATTAAAAACAGTGATCATATCAGAATTGCTTATAGTCTACTGAAGTGGAGGAGGTGTGGCAGATGACAGTCATATAAAAAAAAAATTCATGAAGTGAAAAGTGCCCTAGAAAGAAATTCTCCTGTGAAAAGTGTGAGAATTTCAGAAGACTGAGTCAAATTTCTTTCACTAGTGATAAACAGTTGGCTAAAAGTTGAAAAGAAACAAAATTCAATGATATGCTCAAGGAATACATGTGTGCTCAAGAAATGCTCAGAAAATTTTTAGTGTGGCTGGACAGTAGAAAGTGAACAGCAAAAAGATTAGTCTGGAAAGTGCCAGACTGTGAAGTGCTTCGGTACCACATCAACTAGTGTGGTCTTCATCCCCTGTGCCAGCAGGTCTAGAATTTCAATATGTATTTTGGAAGCTCTTAAGAAAGTGAACGTTTGAGGTCTAAAGTGGAATGTGGAAATGTGTATTTTTAGCATCTCTAGTGATTCCAATACAAGTTTTCCTCAGATAAAATTATGATAAACAACACCTGGATGCAATGGAAAACTTAAGGGGGTGATTCAATAGATGTGTGAGAATGGGTTACCTTGGGGGAAGTGGCTAGTAAACTGTGCAGGGATTTTGGCAACTGATCAGGCAAATGATGTTGATTATAAGAATAATGTCTATCTACAAACAACTTTGTTTATTTAGTTACCTTCTACTATTTTTGAAAGATGGAACCTGAGTAGACCCATAAGTAAACAAACTAAAATCATGTGTATGCTTCACTATATTTCAGCAATCATTATTCTTCTCTTATTATACAATATATTGACCCAGGTAAAATAAAGCCTCACAAAAATCCGATGAGGTTGTTCATTACTATCTCTGTCTAAAAGATGCAAAAACAAGAGTTCAGAGAGTTGAAATGACAGCCTTAGTGCTGCAAAAATGCAAACATAGAGCAGTTCCAAATAACTGAGGGAATATCTCAATACACAATGAAATACAACAGACATCAATTTTGTCCATGATTAGTTGAATATGAATTTGTTAGTATTGAAATTAAAAATACAAGTATTCAATTAGTTTATGCTAAGATTGTTCCTATTTTGAATAATTAAAAAAATCAAGCCCAACTGATTTAAAGAAAATGTATATTTATTGATTCTCATGGCTGGAAAGTCTATAGTAGAATTTAGAAAACCAAAAAAGTGACTGTAGAAATACTTTTCTCCTTCTTGATATCTTTACTGCTTTATCTTTCTTGTTTCTATGTTAAGTTCCCTGGTCCTGGTAAGATGGCTTGCTCCAGAGAGCTAGCTTCATATACTTTGAAGTTCAAGTCCAGTGGAAAATAGAACTTTTCTTTTTTTTCCAAAAATTTCTGTCAAAGACTTGGTTCTCAGTTCTAACTGGGTCCATGGTGCATCCTTGAGTCAATACCTGTAGCCAGGTAAATCAATGCTCTATTTGTCAATATGGGTGTAATGTTTACCTTTAGGTCCAGTATAGAGTCAATGCTATTCAAATGTTGCAGACTATGAGTGGGAGACAGGTGGTTCTTTAAAATTTGGTTGATGAAAAAAAAAAAAAAAGAGAAGTTTCAAATTAAGGGAAATAACACTAACAAAAATCCACAATGTTCAGCTAAAGTAAGAGCAAGTAACTGTCCTTGATTTTTATTGCTAGGACAGACTCAACTAAATTCACTGATGAATTAGATTATACTTTTCTAAATTTCTTTATTTCCTTAGGACAGACCACTGTGTGGATGGAAATTTATTTTAACAGGACATTTATTTTTACATAATTTACACACACCCACACACACACACACACACAATTTCTATAAGATTGTTTCTAGATATAGATCAAATCTATTCAAATAAGATTATTCTGTAAATAACTGACTAAATTCTCTTTTCAAAATAACCCCCTATTCAATCAAAGACAGGCACTTTTTTAAGCTTTAAACTAATTAGTGTACATATAGTCATAGTCATTCTTCAGCCAAAATACACTGGTGCCTTTAATCTTTTAGTCAATACTTCCCTCGAGCAATTCATACATATAGTTTTTCTCCTTTGCAAAAGTCTTTTCTCCAAGAAAAGTAGAAGGTTTTACTGACTCATCTCTTTGGTGATTATGAATTGGATAAGCATTCACAATTCTTGGATGTTTCTCTTTGGTAATATTTTATGTTCACATCAGTGTATGTACTAATTTTCAACCTGCTAATTCTTTAATGCACAGTTTTAGCTTCTAAGACACGTGTCCTCTCTCTATCAAGAACCCTTATTCAAAAATATTTATAAGTATGCCACAATTAATTACTAATACTACAATAATGAAATTAGCTAATTACACAGATTCACATTAATTAAACTTTTCTTGGGGGAGTGTACTGGGGATTAAGTCTGGGGGTGTTTTACCAATGAGCTGCACCTCCAGTCCTATTTTTATTTTGCAACAAGATCGAATTAAGCTGCTGAGGATCTCGCTAAATTGCTGAGGCTGGCCTTGAACTTGTAATCTCCTACCTCAGCCTCCTGTGTCACTGGAATTACCAGTTCTATACCACCACACCCAACTAAGTTCACACTAATTAAATTTTTAAAAAATTTTGTTTCCTTCTCTATTAACTGAAGGCTCATTGAGGTTGGAGCTCTGCATTCTCAGCCCTTAGCACAGTTTCTCACAGCCAATGAAAAGACATGTTACAGTCACTCATGTGCTAACGGAATAATTTACTTTTTCAAAAACTGATTTCGTTCAATCTTCCTGGGTACAAAGGTTAGGAAAGAAAAGTATTCAGTATAGCCAGGTCTCCCCTATTTAAAGCTACAAGACAGGGCATGGTCAGGGACACAGCCCCCTCCCCCCCCCCCCCCCCGCCCCCTAACTTTTCTTTCTCTCTCTCTTTCTTCAGGCAATAAGAGTATGAAACTAGGAGGAGGACAGAGGAGTGAGTCAGAGGATCAGGCTGAATAGCTGACCCAGGACAAAAAAAGAGGCACTTACAGACTAGGGAGGAGAGGGGCAGGCTGGCATACCAACTGTGACAGAGCTGGGTGAAGTTGGCTTTCAGTTGCCTCTTTACTGGGGATGTATGACTGACTGTATTAAGAGTGGGAACTGAGGGAATAATTCGGTTACACAGATACATATCTAACACCTTCTGACTCATTAAATACTTACACATGTGTGAATTCACCAGCAGCTCTTTGCTCTCTGGCTTTCTTCCCATTAGGTGTTATATTTTCTGACTATAATATTTTCATTTCTAAGCATGGCACATTATGAAATACCGTATTAATGATATTTAAACAAATTAAATTGTACTATTATGTTTGCAAAGTGTGGCCCACATCGATCAACATGACAGATTACTAATGCAAAACACTCCTTAAACGGCATAATGACAGCATATTTTAAAATGCATCCCTGAGTGGCAGTTAGGAATTCCACAGGAAGAGAGAATTGAATTACACATGGCTTGGAAATGGATAAATAAAAATAAGTAACTAGCTCTGGGAAAAGGATTTGACTAATCAAATGCATGTCCCAAAGATAGGCTAATAAACTGTCCAAGTGAAGAGATTTTGCAGCTACCCAGGAGCTGGCAGCTCTTCCCTCAGCTAGACTCTGGAGCAATTGTTTGTCCCTGGAATGTTAAGAGTTAGAAGAAACCAGTGTTTGGCCTTTTATTTGCTCTGCAACAGTCCATTTTCAGATGTTATTTATTGTGAGTATACTGCTCATTTCAATGTAATGGTCATGTGTGGTCCAGTATTTTTGGTCGTTTGAATCTCCTAACCAAACAACAAATATTCATCTCATACTAAGTACCAAGAAGCCTGCCAAGCATATGGAAAAGTAAATCAAACACAGAACAATCAAAAACAAAACAAAACAAAAAATACAAAATACACAACGACAACACCAATACAAAGCATGAAGAATAGATTCTCTTTTTCTCCAATCTAGTTGTGAAAAATTGTGAAAAGCAACATGTCTAACAAATGCAAGTTCTAGAGCAGTAATGCTATTCAAAATATTTAACAACCTATATGGCTGGCATCCACCAATCAGAAAAGTCATCAATCTGAGGGAGGGCCAGCTAACAAGCCAGACAGGTACACATCCATGGAATATCAGTTCAAAGAGGAGGGGTGGTACAAATGACCTGTTTGGAAAGCTCACTTCTGCCACTGTACATCACCTTTCTGATAGTGTAAACACATACCTTTTTTTTTTTTTTCTGCATACTTGATACTTATAGGATACATTCTAAACTCTTTGAGAGTTGGGATGGTTTCTTGTTCAACCTTTAATACATAGCACTTGACTCTTTAAGACTGTTTTGGCAAACATAATCAAGGACGCAGCAGTTCCATATTAAAATTTCAGATGTTTCTGTAGCAGACTGTGTGGGGAGGTGATGAGGTACCTTCTTACTCCAAAATAGCTCTGACCCCAGAATAGTAGTAAACAGGAAAGAATGAGAAACGAGCAGTGAGCTCTAACAACAGAGAGCCCCATGCTCTGCCAGTCAAGCAGCAATCTCCAGTGGTCCATGGCAGGGATGGCAAGGAGGCAGTTCAACATGAGGAACTTCTTCATGAGTTGGAAAATGTCTCATAGGCGAACTGCAAAGCCTCCCCAAGCTGGCTTGGGATTTTCTGTTTTTTTTTGTTGTTGTTGTTTGTTTGTTTTTTGAATATCCTATTAGTACCTCAAGGCATTCTTTTAAAATGAGGTTTTGATGCCAAATCTTTTGACATTTTGACAGACTACCAAATTCAAAGCAGCAGAACTTTCCATCCTAAATGTAGCATTAGGTATTAATGCAGTAAATACATGCAATTTCACTTAGTGACTGTAAATACAGTTAATTAAAACCCAGAAATTGATTAGTAGTGAATTTCAATGGGAAAATTCATTAAGAACAAACTTTACATAAAGTTAAATCCCCTCTATATTTTTAACATAAAGTCACATGTTGAAAACTTATTTATTCAAAATATGCTACAGCCATGTTCTTCAAACCTGTATTCAAATTTAGAACTATATAATGATCTTTTTTTAAAAAAATGATGGTTCCCATGATCTATCCCAGAACTTAAAAGACTGTGCCCTAGAGAGCTCTAAGTAGGAATTGTAAGAAGTAGGTCATAGGCTGTATATGAAACACCATAATGCAATAACCAGAGTGGCTCAGTGCCACTTTGATTATCCCAGTGGTGCCGGGCCTATACCTGACTGAGCACATATGAGTTCCAACAGCATGGGAAAGGGAGAAAAAATGGCTACTGAGCAGGCAACCATTGAGTAGGCAGCCAACTGTGTCTGCCAAATACTGTAAGTATTTCAAACTGTTCTTGAAAATTTAGAGATGGGAATTTCACCAGAGCAGAGTTTGAATATGATAATGTTTATCAAATCAGTTCTTCCAGTACCCTTTCTGTTCTAGTGAATACATACCAAAAACTGAAAATGTCTCAGGAGACTGTGGGATTAGATTTAATAATTTTTTAAGCTCCTTCCTACCTATGCAAAGCCATGATTTAAGATCTAGTAGGAAATTTTAACTGTGAGAAGAAATAGACATTTCTGGCCTTGAAAAATGTGATCATCTTATGAAGACATATTATGGACACAGGGAAAGCAACTAAAGACTATATCAGAAAATAAATAAACAAATAAAATTAAATGTTTCAAAGATTACAACTTGAATTAATAACAGAAGAGCTTATCAACAAAAAAATAACTATGACCTATGACTATAACACTGACTATATATACAGTCCATTTCTATATCTAAGAATTTGAAATTATATTTATAGTTTTGCATTGGTTTAAGAAAAGTGTTTGACTCTTTAATTCTCCAGGATGTTCATTTAAAACACTTAGTATGCTTAGTAGGTACTATGTGGACAGTCTTCTGTTATGCATTAGGAATATTGAAAGAAAAATGAGATGCAATCCTTGCTTTCAGACAGATAAACAACTAGTCTGAATGCAATCACCCAGCACAAATGGTGGTAATTGGCAGAGTCTTAAATGCAAAAATGATCTATATCAAGTAAAAGTATATTGTGACACAACATATAATTCCCTAAGTGCTCTGTTCTGCTCCACTGAGAGATTTCTAATCAAAATCTGCCTTGTTCTCATTTAAGTCTCAGGTAGGTCTGCTACAAATCTTTGCCTTTATGAAGCTAAATTTATAACAATGGCAGTGAAATAATACAGAGGAGTAGAAAGTCCAGAGCCCAAAGAGCAGTAGCTAAGGTGTCTAACTGCTTTATCATATTCTTCCCTCTCTATTCCTGAAAAAAAAAAAAAAAGGAAAAAGTCATATGGAATTATTTTCTTTCTTTCTCACCAAGTCAAAACTCTGGGATTTCTGGATTGTTATTATGATTTTTAGATAAACAAATTGAGACACATTCATTCACTTGCTCTTGTTACAAAAGAAATAAGAACAAAGTTCAAGAAATTAAGCTCATATCTTTTCCACTCTAATCCTGTTTACATGTTATCATCCTACAGAGCACATGTAGTCTACAATGGACTCTGTCTGGATTCTTAGAACTACGCACAAAGAAGAATCTGAATGGTTCACAACGGGGCACCCGTGGGATGCCATAGGTGTTTGCACCAAGAGGAGTTTATCCGAGTTGGTCCAAATCTCATTAAAAAAAAAAAAAAAAAAAAAAAAAAAAAAAAAGGCCTAATCTACATGGTCATCAGACTGAGTTAAGATAAAAGGGAAGTGGACCTCTTTCTAGGCAGCTCTCCCTGTTTATAAAGAGAAGACCCAACCAGGACTTGTGAAATTTCTTCCAAGACACCCCCAGAAAGATATGTGAGAGCATTCTGTGTCTTAGGCTTGAAAATAATAAAAGTATGGAGTGAGGCTATTTAATAGCTTGGGAATGTGTTAGAAGAGTCTGCCCAACTGTGTGGACATTTTATGACTGACAGGCCTTCTGATGCACTGTCTTGTGACACAGTGACCATATGCTAAGAAGCACTCCTGCTTTATGGAGATCCAGATCGCCAAAGGAGTCTCAAAATTCAGGCAGATGACAGCGTCCTCTCTACTGTCCCTGATCAACCAGAAATGGTCTTGCCAGATGGCAGCTCACCTCCTCCTGCCCTGCTCTGATCACAGAAAACAAACAGGTCAAGACACTAACAACTCTATCCCCCAAGATTAGTACAGCCCTGCCAGTGAGAGAGCACTTAATGAGCAATGGATTCCAAAGTGAAGACGGAGGGATGGGGCAAGTGTGATTTTTCTTTTCTCTGCTATTTTCTCCTTAGACAATGGTGTGCTGTACTCTGCATGACCTATTATAATCCAGAATTTCTCTACCTATACAGTCAAGTTTCTTGAGGATTGTCACAGCCCCTATCTAGCACTATGACTGGCACAGAGTGTGAGCTCATAAAATATCTTTTTTTTCTTTTAATTTTGTTAAAAAATAAGTTCTATGATGATGAATGGAGATAAAATACCAGTTAAGTAAGGACTTCAGAATTCGTGTCATATGGAACCTGAGATCCCTGAAGAGGCTCCTTCTCACCCAAAAAGGATAAAAACAACACATCATCCCATGATCAATGCCTAAGTGGCTCTTTGGCTTCTAGAGCAATTTTATTCCTCTGCCAGCAATGCTACCAGGCAGCAAAAACCACAACCTCAACCCCATCCCATGCCAGAGAAATGTCCAGACATGGTAACAAGACTAATATTTCACTTCTGTCTGACCACAGAGTTCAGCCACAATGGTTCATTAAGCACAAATTTAAAGCAACTTGAAGAGTGTGTTAAAAATCTAAGTGCTGATAATTTTTAAATATTCATCTAGCATATTAAATTATGAAATGTAATTTGTAGAAATTTATCACCCTCTAGCAATATTAAAGTATTGATATATAACAGCAAATTTAATATAAAACATTGCATGTTTATTGGTTTCTCGGTGCATACATTGTGCTACAAGGATGCTGAGGATAAAAGGACCTTATACCAAACAACAGCACTTGAACGGACTGATAAAAAGAAATTGAGCAATAAATGAGGTTACCATTTTTGCATGAGCTCTGGCTGTAACACTGCCTGCTTGGAAATCTCTGGACATAAAATGTATCCATATTTATAAGCATCTTTCTCTATATATTCACTGATTTCAATGGAGAATTGAGAAAGATTTTCAGTTCTGCATTCAGCTATCATCTCATATGCAGAGGAACCATCCTAATTTTCTCCTTGGATAAATGGAAGTGCTTTAAACACATTAGCAATGAATTGCTATTATTATATGTATAGTGTGCTTACTCTTGTGCCTGGCATATGGCTAGCATGCAATAAACATTTATTCTATTAGTTACAGAAGTCATCATCATCTTTTCAACAACAATGAAGTTGAACAAGACCTCTGTAGGACTAACTAATCCAAACTTGCTTTATTTTCCATAGGAAAAGAATAGCCCACACTCTATTTACCAAAAGTATTATTAATGTCATCCAACTAATCAGTGAGAAAAATTGAGAACAGAATTGCATCCTAAACGTCAGTCTAGAGATTTTTCATTCCACTATTAAGGAACATAGAATGTCTTCAGGTTATTAAGGGCTTTGGACAATATCAGGAAATGGAGAGTCTCTACCTATTAGCATCTTTGATAATGGTCCTTTGATAATGCAGAACACACCCAGAGTTCTATGTCTTTGACTGTTTAGCTGTCTTTCAATTTGCAAAAGAAAAGGGCCATAGGGAAGAAAAGCTTTTTATATTCCTTTGCTGAGATTCACACATTCTCTGAAACATGTTTTCTCTTAACGTACTAGTGCCCAAATAAAGTGGTTGCTCTTACATAACAAGTAATTATTAAACTGATTCCAAGAAAGATTTGAAAGAAATTGTAAGAAGCCCCAAAAGTAATAAAACAAAACCAATAGGGCCTCTACTTTATGATAGATGCATTCGTGTATTGCTTCCTGTTCATATGTTAGACATTTACCCTAAGATGCAGGTCCAAACTTGTTCTCTTTTCACTTTCAAATTGATGGGGCCAGAAGCTTGAAAACTACAAGTTGTAGGCTTCCTTGCTAGCACATTTCTGGTTATATTCTGTCAATTGGAAGTACCCATGCCAAAATGGAAATCATTAAGGAGTTAGACATTTGCTCTGGCAAACCCTTCTGTAGCAGCATCAACAGCAGCAGCAGGAGCCCATGTTCTGTTAATTAAGCATTTTAGAATCAGCAGCTAATTCCATCAAATGAAGAGACAGCAGCTCCTGCTCATACCACTCCCATGACAGCAGTGGCATTGAAAATAACTGTTCTAACAATGTTAGTGGCAAGAATCTTTTTATGGGCATAAGCTCCCTTCCCCCTTTTCTTTTCTAGCTCATCTAATACCTTTGAAATCTTCTATAATTAGTTCTTCTCTCATTGAAACACTTCTGTTGGTGTGAATTTTCTGACTGGACAATGACTGACTTCTAGATATAACCTATCTTCACAATGGCTCTTCAAGCAGGTATTGTTATCTATGCTTTATAATTGAGGAAGATAATTATGAAAAGAGTGAAGTGACTTGACCTATGTATTCTAACAAATACAAGAATCAGAACTATAGTACTATTGGATTCAGATACTCTTATCATTCATTGTTAAGAACAGTCTGTTTCAGCATGTTATGAAAACAGTAAGTGGATTTTATTCTAATTTTGAAATAATATACAGAAAATATATACAATTTGAAAAAATACAGGAAACAATCATTTCCTTTTAAGTCTTCAAATGAATTGAGGGACCCCCCCCCAATGATATCCCCAGATCCTTTTATTGCTGTGATATGTGATAAAGTTTATGTTACATATATTGTCATAGAGATCAGCAGTACTAGAGGGTGCAAGGTCAATATTAAGTCATCCATCAATTTTCAGTTAATGTCTCATGGGAAAATACTATCAATGATGAAATAAGAGAGTCACAGAATGGATGAGAAAAAAGAAATACAGTGAGGCACAGAGATAGAAAGCAGCTGTATTACTACTTTGAGATATAAAATTACATTTTACAAAAGCAAATGGAAAGATATAATCAAAGAATGTGTATCTGACACAATTCATGTCTGGTTTCAGATTCTCTAGACATAGTCTGTCTCCCAGTACTCAGTTTTTCTCATAGAGACTCCAAACTTTACTTCCTCATCTGCAAACTCTGCTGGCTCTCTGGGTAACCTCTGATTAAGTGTCAGTTCCAAAACAGCCCTCATCATGTTGGCTTTATCTTTGCTTCAGGATCTGATTTCTAGTGCAATCTGATTCAGACAGGAAAGAAACTCATTCTTAATGAAATGTTTACAGATTTTAGTTACATTATTTTCAGTGAAATTTATACCATAATGTCACGAGCCATCTGTGGGTTGAGTGTGGGTTACCACACATGGAAGCTTTGGGGATAGAGGCATCTAGTATCTGGGAATGGCTATGGACATTTCCTCTGGTCAATTTCCCAGGGACAACATGAATCTCTTTCATTCTCAGCAGTGGCCTACACAGTACCTGAGATGGGTGTAATATGCCAAGATGTCAATCAACCTGCTGGCTTTAAGACATCAGGAAGCAAGACTCCGCCCTTGAAACTATATCCCTGTCTTTGATGTACCTCCTTAAACCACCAGAGCCGTTTTCCTTTTGTCTAGTTCCAGAACCCATGTGGACTAGATCTATCAGGGGCTTTGCATTCTGTAAATATATTTCTGAGTATTTGTGGTTTGTTACTAATTATCTAAAATTGTAAGTTTTAGGGTGGCTTAGATTTCCTGAGGCAGGAAGAAGAACCCCTTATTGAGATGCTGGCCGTCATCCATCCCCCTGAAACCATAAAGTCTTTATTACATTCAATACATGACTATATACTTTATAAGTATTCCACAGCTTCCAATTATCAAAGTACACCATGTATTAATTAGTAGTTTACAGTGTTTGGATCATAATATTCTGATCACAAATTATTAGAGGATTTTATCTTTATTTTTATGCTCCACTGATGAAACCTAGACTTTCATGTGATGCTGAATCTTACACTCTCCAAATCCTCCACTTCCAATGAAAACATCAACCTATAGCAAAGTCATCAATTTTTTAACTATTCACTTTATTATGCCCTTTTAGGTATGTGTTGCTGCACAATTTTTTACTATCTCCTAATCTCAAAAAATACACTCAGAATCTCAATGTAACCTACAGCTTATTATTATTCACCAGCTTACTTACTGAGTATGAGTGATTAATTAGATACATAAATAGCATTGTTAAAGTATATGACAAATAAGCCCCATTGGTTTTAAGAACTCAAATTCTTTAACATGATAAGTCGAAAGACACAGGGAACACTAAGGGTCTATCATGTTTATTCTTAAGAGGTTTTTAATAGTGTTAATTGGACATTTTAGTTTTTTTTATTTTTTAAAAAGTATGATTTAGCCAATGTCAGAAGTCCTTGAGAATTTTTTCATATAGATTTCCCTCTCTAATAGTGTGAAATTAAGAGAATATATACAATGGTGACTATCTTATAATGCCTGAATTCGAAAGACTGGTGCTTTCATTTAAGTAGCCAAGTAGCCTTGGGCAAGTCATTTAATTCTGCCTGTGCTTAGTTTTCTCATCAAAAATGAAGACAAAAAATATTGCCTAGTGGGGATGAAGATAAAATGAATCATTATGTGTAAGGGACTTAGAAATATGCCTAAGTAAACTTTAAAATATATGATATCTTTTATTACAGGCTTTTAAAGTCCTCAATAATAATAATAATAAACCCTCAATTATAAAACTGATTTTATAAGTGACTTATAAAAGCATTTATAATAAAATGAAAGAATTTAGCTTTTAATAATGACTTGATGAGAGAGATGAATGATTAGAAATCAAATTGGTCATAATTATCAAAAATAATTATTTCAGGTCATTTAAAATGGACCAGTATAGGCAATGATTTAAGAATTATTTATTCAGGGCTGGGGATGTGGCTCAGGCGGTAGCACGCTCGCCTGGCATGCGTGTGGCCCGGGTTGGATCCTCAGCACCACATACAAACAAAGATGTTGTGTCCGCTGAGAACTAAAAAAAAATAAATAAATATTAAAATTCTCTCTCTCTCTCTCTCTCTCTCTCTCTCTCTCTCATCTCTCTATTTAAAAAAAGAATTATTTATTCAGGAAACACTGTTAATTTTTTTCACCAGGTGAAAGGGGTGATTTTTTTTTTTTTTTGGCCATGTTATGAGGACATTTTTATTTCTCCGATTCAGGTGGAAAAATGTCTTAGCTTTCCAATTGATGTTTGCAGACTCAGTTAAGAGAAGGTGACAAGCAATGAGGAACATAAGTGGGAGATGTTGGGAGTAAGGGAGAGGGAGAAACTCTCCATACATTCCTCATTTACTCTTAGAGCCCCTGAAGGTAGAACACAGCATAGTCAAGATAAAATTTAAAAGTCTGAGGAAGAACTAAGGATTTGCCATGTCTTTGGAGCCATTTGTCAACTCACACATTCAGGTGACAGAGGATGGAAGCCTTATTGAGTTGGAGTGTATAACTGTAATCTTACATATGTCATTGGCTGTCCATGAAACTGCAGGAGAACCAGGTTACCAAACACTGAGTGGCTACATTAGGTACTACACACCGCACAGCAGAAATATTTTCCAGCTTATGTAGGTTCAAAAACATTAATTTTCTATAAAATAAAATTACAAAAACCCTCAGAGAAAGAATAAAAAAAGAAATTGATTAAAGTAACTGCAACAAATCATCTTCATTGTTCAGTTTCTCACAAAATAAATTATTATCCTGCAAAGAAATAAGAATAATGCACAAGAAGAAAAAAAGTAACAGTATACAAAAATTGGCTAGGAGTGAACATAAGCAGACCAAGATTTCAAGTGCTATTTTTGATATTTCCAAATTTAAGAAAATTATATTCAAGGAATTAGAGGAATATATGTTCAAAGAATTAGAAAAATATAGAAATAATAAGCAAAACAAATCAATATGTGGACAGTGTGTTATCCAATTCAAAGAACAGAATGGAAAACAAACATTTTCAACATTTGAACAGAGATCTGTGACAATATCAAGCATTCCACCAATTATAATTAGAGTTCTAGAGCAAGGTAAGGAAGGAAAAGAGGAAGAAAAAGACTTTACAAATTATACCTGAAGTTCCCAAACAGGTGAAAATACATACAAGAAGCTCAACAAAACCCAAATAGGATAAACACAAAGGAGATTGCCCCAAACACACAGTGTCTAACTCCTGATAGCCAAAAATAAATAGAAATCTTGAAAGCAGCAAGAGAGAAATGACAAATCACCTATAAGGGAGAAACTTAATGGTTAGTGGCAGAATTCATCCACAAACAATGGCAGCTAGAGGAGATATTTGAAGTCACATTCGAATCTCATTGACAAAATAATCAAAAAAAGAACCAAGAATTTTATATCCAGAAAAATCATTATTCAAACCTGATGGTTTGAAACATTGAAATCAAATGTTTTCCAAAGAAAAACAAAAAGTAACCTGTTTCCAAGAGAATTGCACTATATGATGTACTAAAACATCCATTTAGCTGAATAAAATAACAAAAAAATTGATAACTCATTTATAATGGAAGAAATGAAGAGAACCAGAAATGATAACCATATATAAAACACATGCACACACATGCATTTCTCTTAATTTGTTTAAGTCTTATACTTGGGTAAAAAAAAATTGTACTGTATTCTGGAGCTTAAATGCATACAGATATAATATATATGATGATACCAAGACAACAGAGCAAAATGGAGCTATTCGTGTATACAAAGTTCCTGTATTTTATTAGAGGCCAGTGTTATTTATATTAGATTATAATAAATTCATGATGGGTATATTCTAACCCCAAGAGTAATTACTCTTTTAAAAGGGAGGAATTTGGCTAAAAAATAAAGAAAGGGTTGTTGTAATACATCCAAGAAACTAGAAAGAAAGAAAGAAAGAGCAGGTTTAAAACATAAAGGAGCGAAATAGAAAACAGGTAGCCAAATTCCATATCTAAATCCAACTGTATAAATTATTACATTAAATATGAACCCACCAAACATACTAAATCACAGAGATTTTCAAACTGTATAAAGAACAGACCACACATATATAATATATACAGGAGATATAGTTTCAATTCAAAGGCACAGATAGATTGAAAATAGGAATGGGAAAGTTAAACCAACAAAATGATAAGCAGAAGACAGCTAGTGGGGCTCTGTGAATTCTAGGCAAAATAGACTTCAAGAGAAGAAATATTCTTAGAGAAAGTGATTTCATATTTAATGATCCAAGGAACAATAAATTGCAAACGTGTAATAATTATAAAAGTCTAAGCACCTAACCACCAGAGTAATTACAAAGAAGCACACTTGGCAAATGTTTTGTATAATGGAAGTGTTCTAAAACTTGCTTTTGATAGTAGCCAAAACTCCTCTGACTATATATTTAAGTGGCTGAATTTTACTATATATAAAAAAGCTATTCAAATTAAATCAAAGAAATGAAGGGGGAGAAAAAAGAAAGGCAACTCTTAATCACACAGGGTTGTCATAGGATGTACAGGGAACTGGACAAATGTTTTTGGTGTGTGTGGCCTCTGCCTATACTATGTGTGCAATTTGAGTCCTCCAAAATTAGAGTATGAGAGTACTCTTCTGGCAGCCTGATTTCATATGGTCATGCAAAGAACTATTGCTTTGCCCAGTGAAAGTTATTCACTTGCCCAGTTGTCTCTCAGGATTAACACCTGCTCACCAGGCCCTAGGGAGACCTCACTATGGCAAGTCTTGAATGCGTTCATGCTCAGATTAATAGGGCATGAAATAGAAGGTTGAAGACAGCCCTGTCTTGCTCCAGGTCTAGGTCTAACCAGGGCTCAGAAGCTTGCCCTGACTACACTGCTGAGCTTGGATGATTCTAGGTACTAGGTTACTAAGTACTTTCTATCAAAAAGGGTAATCCAAAATATAATGTCTCTTGAGAAGTGATAGGGTCTGGCTTGCCCAGATCTATGGGAACTACTGAAACCAGCTTTATGCATATAAATTCTATTTGACTAAGTAAGTTTAAAATGGCTTTTTTTTTTTTAACAACTAAAGTATAAGCTCAGTTCATCTCAGTTTACTGGTTTTTAAATAACACTTTAGGGTGTCTCATTTATCAAATAATTCAATTACTATATACCATACAGTGCTTTAATGTTTTGCAAATGTTGATTTATTTCATTATTATAAAAATCTTTTTAAATTTTTTTATTTGTTCTATTTAGTTATCCATGACCATAGAGTTTTGACATATACATACATGCAGTATAACCTCCCATTTTTGAGGTTTCACATGATGTGCAGTTATTCTGGTCATGTATTTATGTGAACATAGGAAAGTTAGCCTGATTCATTCTACTGTCTTTACCATTCCTATTTCTCCTCCCTTCCCCCACTCTTCCCTGTCCAATCCAGTGAACCAGAGAGTATCCAGATAGTCTCCTGTTCTATCCATTTACTAGCAAATGTCAAAATTTCATTTTTCTTTAAGTCTGAGTAATATTCCATTGTGTATATGCACCACATTTTCTTTATCTATTCATCTGTTGAAGGGCACCTAGGTTGGTTCCTTAGCTTAGCTAATGTGAATTGAGCTTCTATAAACACTGAAATTGCCACATCACTATAGTATGCTGATTTTAAGGCCTCTGTGTATATACCAAGGAGTGGGATAACTGGATGGTGGTTCCATTCCAAGTTTTCCAAAGAATCTCCATACTTCTTTCCAAAGTGGTTGCACCAATTTGCAGTCCCACCAAAAATGTATGAGTGCATCTTTTTCCCAACATCCTTGCCAATACTTATTGTTACTTATATTCTTGATAATTGCCATCTGACGGGAGTGAGATGAAATCTCATTGTAGTTTTAATTTACATTTCTCTAATTGCTAGTGATTTTGAACATTTTTTCATATATTTGTAGACCAATCATATTTCTTCTTCTGTAAACTGTCTGTTCATTTCCTTTGCCCATTTATTGATTGGGTTATTTACTTGTTTATTTTTGGTGTTAAGTTTTTTGAGTTCTTTACATATCCTGGAGATTAATGCTCTGAGGTGCAGATGGCAAAGATTTTCTCCCATTCTGTTGGCTGTCTCTTCACATTCTTTATTGTATACTTCCTTGTGAAAAAGATTTTTTATTTTAATACCATTTATTGAGCCTTGATTTTACTTCTTTCCCTTTAGAAGTCTTGTTGAGGAATCTTGTTCCTAAGCCAACATGGTAGAAAGTTGGGCCTGCTCTTTCTTCTAGTAGGCACAAGGTCTCTGGTCTGTTGAGATCCTTGATCCAATTAGAGTTGAGTTTTGTGCAGGGTGAGAGAGAGGGGTCTAATTTCATTTTGTTACAAATGGTTTTCCAAGAACTATTTGTTAAAGAGGCTATCTTTTCTTCAATATATGTTTGTGGTGGCTAGTATAAGATAACTGTATTTATATGGGTTTGTCTCTGTGTCTTCTATTCTGTACCATTGGTCTTCATGTCTGTTTTGGTGCCTGTATATTATAAGAATCTTGTGAGGTAAATACTATTATCTTTTCCAGATTTTAAAAATGGGAATTGCACAGAGAAGCTAAATAATTATCCATATTTACAGTCATTTAGTAACTACAGGATTCAATCCCAGGGAGCAAGGACTTCTGTGATTCTCTCAGTGTTATGCTATATAAATTAAAGATTATATCTACATAAAATTAATTGATTTGGGTCATTTTTAGCTCATTTTTTTAAAAAATCCATTGTTTTCTAAAAACAAAAATAGAAATAAGGAAGGACACAAGGCTATGAGGAAGGAAGGACAGATCAGAAGGCAGGAAAATATATTTAAACACAGTGAGTAGGAATCAGACCAGAAAATTAATCTCCTATTTGAAGTGTAAGTATAACTTTACAAAGAGGTTTTTTTTTGCCATTTATTGCTTAATTCAGGTTCTTATTAAACTCATGATAAAAGAAATGGGATTTATGACTTCATAAAGTTTAGCCACTTGCCTCAAATGGCAAAGCTAGGTAGTAACACAGCAGTTCTGAATCCAAGCCCAACTGAGCTTACTCTTTTAAACTTCACTCAAGAATTTTTAGATCATGAAATTCCAAAACAGGGGAGTTTCCTTCCCCCCCCCCCCCACAGGAGAAAGAAAGTGAACTTTCTGGTATGATTTATATTCTGAACATCCCTGAACCATAATGGGTGACTGAGGTTTGACCTCCCCTGCAGCTGACAATTCTTTGACTTTGTGTGGAGGTGGCTCTAATTTCAGTGGCTGGAAGAGAAGACAGAATATAGGATTATTACTTTGTGCCATGGGAGTGAGCCCCATTTGTAATTTCCCTCCCACTGCTGGCTGTCATTATAAGATGATGGTGGACAAACAGGCCAGATTCTGTATGAATGAGACTAGTCCATTACTGGAGGGGTTATCTTGTTTCCATTCAAGGACATAATTACGTACTGTGCTTCTCTCCCAAGTCTCTTTAAGCACTGGGAGCCTGCCAGCTGAGCTTGTGTTGTTATGCCAAAGTCCATGCTATTTTCTTCAGAAAACACCAATTATATGATTGTTATTTCTCGCAAGCCTCTGGAGATGAGTGTTCTGCTGAGTTTAACGATGCTAATTCACCTTTCTGGAAATGCACTGTGTGGGACTCTATTCAGGTACAGATATTTTTACTAATAGCAGACTATTGAGCCCCAGAGCTGAGCAGACCTATAGTAGCTTCCAGAACATTCCCAGACAGCAAGAACTTAAAATCCATTAGCACTGAATCAGGTTTTCATCACAAAATTTGAAAGAGAGCTGAAAGAAGACAGGGCTGGAGAGAAATATGTCTACCCTCTGAAACATTTTCTGTGGTAAATGCTAATGGCTAAGTCTGTTTTGTGGGCTTTCTTTGACCCTCCCTCCTGAGTACTTACCTAAGCATTCCCATGGCCCCTTGCTTTCCACAAAGCAAAGGTCCAGAGACAAAGCTACAGAGTAGAAGGCAGGTAGCGTCAATCTACTTAAAGAAATATCAGGGTGATTTTAATTGAACAGAAACAATGATTTGAATAAGTGTTTATTCAAGAAAATTTTAAAAATCCAAGAAGTTAGAAGAAAATTCTTACACTGAGTAGAAAAAAAAAATGGTTTTCCCCAGGACATAAACAATCTCCAGACACAATTCCTCAGGTGTAATGACAATGTTTATGATGAAGAGCCATCGAAGAGCCTTTTATGTGCACAACTCATTTCTGAAACAAAGCCAAGGGCTGCATTAACCGTGTTCTAGCGTCTGTCAATTTGACACTTTAACCCCTGCCCTGCGAGCTTACTTCAGCCATGGCTTGTTCTGGTCAACCTGATAATATGCCAGAATCACTTTGCTTTGCCTCCAGCCTCCCTGAAAACACCCATAGCCCTCCTAGGAGGAACCCTCTTCCTCAAGGGTACATTTTTCAGATAGAAACCAGTCAATCCAGAGCCCATTCCTCACATCCTTTATTGCGCTGTCTCAGTACCTCCACCCACCTATTCTAATCATCAGCGGCCAAAGACCCTTAACTCTAGAGAGAGCTCTTAAGCCAGTTATTCAAACCAGCCAAGTTTAAGTCCACTTAATCTACTTCACTCATCCCTTCCCAGGAAACCACAATAACAGCTCTCACCATAGTCCTCCCCTCTCTCTCTGCATCCTGCCAATCCAGGTGCTCTCCTGCAAAACCCTCCTAAGTGTGGCAATCCCTTCTCTTTGGAAGTATACATAGACAAACTGTTCTTTCATTGGTGGCTCTGTTTTTGATACTATTCCTCCAATTTCCTATTGCTATAATATATTTTAAAACACTGGCCATTTATTGTACAAGACTACCACAGCTTATGTAACATGATCTCACAAGGCTAGTCACAGATTTTTGACCTAAGGAAGATCGTATGACACAGAGGGTCATCTTTAGACTGGACAGTGATATATCAGTTGGGAAGGTACAAAAATTCTGTGGATCTGGGCTTCCTTGCTTGCAAATGAGTGGGAAAACAATGGTCCCACCAGTAGCAAAGTGTTCCTACTATTGTATCTCAACCTGTGGTCCTCAATCCACTGGCACCAGCAGTGTGTAGGAGCTTGTTAGAGATGGAGAATCTCAGATCCTTTCCCATACCTTCTACATCAGAATTTGAATTTTAATGAGAAGTCCCATGTGATCTTTATGCTCCTTAAGTTTGGAAAAGATTACTTATGGTCATGAGGATAAGCCTCTCAGCACCCCAAACTTCTGAAATTTGAAATCCTTCATTGCATTTGCATCTGTTACATAGAGTAGGCCATGGTTCCCACTGACTGCTCCCACATAACTCAGAAGAGGTGTGATAGGAGACCCATTCTTGGGAAATGTACAACAGACAAATTCAGTTCAAGAACCCTCCAATGGCTTTGTTGAATTTCCCTTTGAACTGTATTCTAAGATGTTTACCCAGACCTTCCTTCCATCCCCTTCTCCTTCACTTAAGCTCAGACCAGCATCAGAATTCAGTGGTTTTCCCAGCACCATTACTTTTTTTTTTTAATCTCATGGATATTTTCCACAATACATTAATCTTGTTTTAGAGTCTGCCTATTGAATAATCTAGACTAACACACTATTTTACTGTATTTTAAATTTTTTTTAAATTTTGTATTTTTAAAAAATTCTAATTAGTTATACATGAGAGTAGGATGTTTTTGGACACATCATACATAAATGGAGTATAACTTCTCATTCTTCTGGTTGTACATGATGTAGAGTTACACCAGTTATATATTCATATATACACATTGGGTAATAACGTACAAATCATTTTACTACCTTTCCTACCCCCATACTCCCTCCCATCCTTTCATCCCCTCTATCTAGTTCAAATTACCTCTATTCTTCCCCAGTGCCCCACCCCCTATTGTGAATTAGCATCTGCATATCATAGAAAACATTTTTGTTTGGTTCCTCTGGGATTGGTTTATTTCACTTAGCATGATATTCTCCAGTTCCATCCATTTACTGGCAAATGCCATAATTTCATTTTTCTTTAAGACTGAGTAGTATTCTTTTGTGTATACATACCAAATTGTCTTTATCCATTCATCTGTTGAAGGGCACCTAGGTTGGTTCCATAGTTTAGCTATTGTGAATTGAGCTGCTGTAAGCATTGATGTGGCTGTATCATTGTAGTATGCTGGTTTTAAGTAGTTTGGATATAAATTCTGATTTAGAAGGTATGAGAAAGGATCTGAAGAGTGGGATAACTGGGTCAAATGGTGGTTCCATACCAAGTTTTCTGAGGAATCTCCACACTTGCTTTCCAGAGTGGTTGCACCAATTTGCAGTCCCACCAGCAATGTATGAGTGTAACTTTTTCCCCACATTGCCAACATTTATTGTTGTTTGTATTCTTGATAATGAAATCTCAGTGTAGTTTAGATTTGTATTTCTCTAATTGCTAGGGATTCTACCCTACTTTGAATGGTAACTTTTCAATTTTGCAGAGACTAGAAAACTAACCCCCAAAAGAAAAGGACTGAAATTATCATTATGTTCTCAGGTTATAGAAATATATTGTTATGGATCAGGAATGTCTTCCAAAGACTCATGCATTGAAGGCATGGCCCCAAAGCAGCAGTGTTCAGAAGTGGGGCTCTGGGGGGCGGGGGGAATCATTAGATCATGAAGGCTCTGCTCTCATTAATGATTTATCTATTGATGGGTTCAAGAGTCAATAGGTTAGGGAAGGTGGAAGAAAATGGCAAAAGTAGAGTCTAAGTGGAAGAAGCAGGTCACTGGGGGCATATCCTAGAAGGATAGATCCTGTCTCTGTCCCCTTCCTTGCTCTTATTCTGCTTCCTGAATGTAAATGATACAAGCTATAAGGTCCTTGCTTAGTGTGTGGAGGGCCATCTTAAGTGGCAGCCACCATTTTAAGGAAAAAGTTTTGCTTTTCCACCCAAGGGCCTTTCTGAGAAAGGCTCACAACTCCATCATACCAACCTAACCCTTAACCTCCCATATTAGGACCCAAGGGGCTCTGATTCCTGAGCCTGACCTATAAAAATCCCAGGATCCCAAGCCTGTTTTGCCTCTCTCTCCTATAGAGAGATGGCCTTTATTTGTCAGCTCTGACAAATAAACTGTCCTGTGTATTTATGCCTGGTCTCTGTCTTTCATTTCTTACTTACCCATCTCTTGTTCCTTGCTTTCCCTTCTCAAGCAGTTTCCTCCATCACACCCTTCTATCATGATATTTTCCCTTGCCTTAGGCCTAAAGCAATGAAGTCAGCTGACCATGGACTGCAACTTTTGAAAATCTGAGTCAAAATGAAATCTTTCTTCATTTGTTTTTCTGAGGTATCTTGTCATGGCAATGGAAAGCTAATAGATGTGTCTTGCCTCACTAGCAAAGCAGCAGTCTCAATATCCCTTCCTGTAGTTATGACCTAAATCTAAATGTCAAGGACATGTTGGACCCAAGAAGACTACAGAGAAAAGACAAAAAGTGTACAGTCTTCCAGATCTTCAGAGGGTATCTAAACATTTTTGTATTGTAGCAATAGTGATTTTAGATAAATATAATATCTTGCTATTTAAAAGACAGGTATTAGAATGTTGCTGCTGGTTTGGTAATGTTCCTAAAGAAGAACCATCTACCTACAATGGAGTAGGTGGGAGGAAAATAATCTAACACAGATCCTTTTAGCAACACATGGGCAAGTGAGGGAGAATGGGTAGGTGTTAGACTGTCTCAAAAATACTAGGGAAAACACTTTTTTCCAATGACATTGGGTTCTATGTATTAATATATATGCTTTTTAGGAATTTCTGAAGTAGTCTAAAAATGTTATAAATTCAATTCATCATCTTAGAAGTAAACATCACACACTATGACCCGTGGAGTCAGAGACATGGTACATAGCTGAGAATGATCAGAAGTGGTCTTCAAAGTAAGAGTAATTTTAGTGAAGGGTACACACAGTATCATGAAGGTGACAATATTTGCACTAGGTGAATCATTCATTGGATCTCATTTTGTCTAGTGTATACTCTGTAAGTGGATGTCAACTCCATTTAACATAGGAGGAAACCAGTGTTCACTGACATTATGTAACTTGAAATGTGCACTATACAGCAAAAAAAGTATATAATCTGGAACTTGAAAGCAGATCTGTTTCTTATCAAGCCCAGTGTTATTTCTGTAATTCTCCAACTATATTGCTTAATATTCTTCTCATGAGAAAGGCATAAATATAAAATTTTTTAACTAGAGTGTCTACATGTGTAGCAACATAGAATTTTCAAAACAGTTTTTTGTGTGTCTGACCTCCAACACATACACTGTTTATCTGTACAGAGTGTGAGACATCAGGGAATAGCTCTATGAAGAATGGGAGAAAGGATTTCAGGGGAGGAAATATGTTACATACTGACTGGGTTGGTAGAAATGTTCAGTGCTTTGACTAGAGTGGTAGCTACACAGGTGTATAAATTTGTCACAACTCATTAAACCGTACTGTTATGTATAACTACATTTTGTTAATAGAAATTAAACCTCAGTATCAGGTTATAACACTGATATGCTTGCTTAGAGATTATAATATATGCTGCATTTGGGTACATGATACAATGCAAATAGCACTGATAGAATGAAGATTTTGCTTTAAAATATGTGTTTTTATCCTGCTGCCTCTTTGGAACAGTTTCCTGTTATTGACAACCCATTATTACATAATTTAGGTAATATGCAATAATGATTGGCATCTTCTAAAAATTATACAGGGAAAAGATTTTTGCTCAACTCCATTATATTCTATAAATGAAAATATATACTTTGTATGTTTTTATGCAATGCTCTAAGAATATTTTAAATTCATCAATATAAAAGTAAATATATAAGCTATGAATATGGAGTCAGAGAATTGTATAAGGGCTGAGATTGAACACAAGTAGTCTTCATAATAAGAGGAATTTGAGGACATATGTGGCACTAAATTAATCAACTTTTCAATGGTCTCAAGGACTAAAAATTCATTTAAATTAGCAGTACTAATATTTCTGTAGATGAACTTTTCAACTCCCAGAATCACTAGTTTCACCACATTTTACTCTTAATATTTAAGAAAGGTAACTTGATTCTGAAGCACTGTCTGAGTACAAAGGTCAAGTTTGGCAAGAGGCTAGGTTGTATTCACTTTGCCCTCAAGGTTTCCTTAATGGAATCGACGCACTCTATTTCAAATGTCAGATTTGTTTCTTACCTTTCTGGCTCTTTCTTTCTCTCTTTTCTGTTTGTCCCTATGTCTGTTTCTTTTTCTATAAATGAACATGCATACACATATAAACATGTGCATGTATATGTATGATGACTAAATAGAAATATATGTACACACACACACACACACACACACACACATATATATATATATATATATATATATATATATATATATATGAATATGGGTAAGTGCACATATATTTATCTATCATTAAGGATTCATGTTCTATAGTGAACTGCTAATCTCACTTAGTATCTGAATAAGAGAACTGTTGAAATTCAAAATCATTATGATGAAAGAACAAGGCTGAAAGAATGATAAATCACAGAATCCTATCCCCTAATGTAAAGAAAATTACTTCATCATCATTGGTTTTGTCTAATATTATGTTCAGACTATACTAAAGTGTTTCACTACACATCATTTACTGGTTTATGAGTTTCTCATATTTAGGTTTAGGACAAGAACTGAGAGCAGACAAATCAACACTTTTAGCTTGTACATTGATCATCAGTGCTCATTTAATGCTTTCCTGTTTAAATTACTTAATTCATTAGCCAGACCACAGCCACCAAAGCACTTCCAGTAGCAGTCAGGGGAAGCTCACATTCTTGATTAGCGAAAGCCCTGCTCAGATTTCTGTAACTAGCACCACAATTAACCACTGAATTTAACTTACCTCTGTTCTTTGATGCTACAGAGATGTTAATTTCCTTACTAAACCACAATTAGAGGAGAAACTCATAGGCAATTTTCTTGAAGAAATCTTGAATTAATTGCAAATTACTTGAGTGATTCTTCTAAGTACAATTATATTGGTACTGTATCAATGATATCTTTGGGGGTGGGGGTTGTGACTCCAACTTTCAACCTTAAGACAAGATTTCCATGTCTGAAACAACCAAAGAGCTATCAACTAATATGAATAAAAGTAAAATAAATGGAAATATGGATCATTTTTATGCCATAGAATAAAACCCAATAAAAAACTTTTTTGAGATTACATATTTGGCCTCTCTAATAAACTACATTTTACTTTTTATCTTTTTCTATGGTAGATACAAAACACCTTGATGTAATATTGAAATGATTTTAATACTAGTAATGACTTCATTCATTGTTCTATACTTCCCAGGCCTGCATTCTGTCATTGGTACTTCATGGGAAGAGATCCACCATATTCTATTTAGAATGATAATGCTGGTCAATGTTGATAAAGGACACATTTTCATGTATCAGTGGTATCTAATCTCAAAAAGAGTGGATGTAGTAAATCCTTAGTTTTATGATTTTATGAAACTGTGCTTTTAATGTAAATGTCACAATTTGTGGTGATTCTAAATGTTAACTGTTCCTGCCATACAATTGATTTTATTCCTGAATGACATATTGAGATTTTTATTCTTAAAAATCTAAAAAAATGAACATTTCTGATTCTTTGTTTTTTCTTTTTAATACCAAATGTCTCGTGAAAGCTGAAGGGTACAAACTTTAGTCACAGTCCCCTTTTTCAATAATCTTTTCTTGTGCAATTAACAAATTCTAGGATCCAGATGAGGCGATAAGGATGCACTGAAGGGTGGACTTGGTATAATACTATAAGAATTTATAGGTGTGCTAAATTGCTTGGAAGTGTCCCTGATGCTTTACTGAGAGTATAAACAAAATGAAATCTATTAATAGGTGCTTACTGAATGTCACATTCTATACTTGAAACTGCACCCACTCTCATTTTAATTCCCACAGAAACTCTCAGAAATATATATATTACTATGTCCACTTTTTAGATTAAAAAAAATAGCTCCAGAGAGTATTACATGATTCTCAGAACTGCATAGGGCTAAAATGACAGATCTAGAAAGCAAACTAAAGTGTGCCTGACTTACAATAACTCCAATTTATCTCATTTGCTTTGTTGGTGTGCTACCTTCTAGACTCTGCAAACCCTAAAGAACAAACTGTGATACCCATTAAATTGAAGTGAGAGCCTGGCTCTCAGCCTGAAGACATTTAGACAAAGATGTCTAAATCTTTGCTACTGAGTCAAAAATTACATACATCTGTGTTACCTAAATAACTGCTCTCATTCGTATTTCCTCTAGAAGATCTAAACTTGGAGTCATAGTTCACACTTAGGTTACATTTGGTTGTTGTGACCTTATTACATTTTATACACCTATATAGGTTCATTACTCAACATTTAGTTTCTTATTCTGAAAGTTCAAAAAGTAATTTAATTAGGTCAGGGTTTCACAACTGATGGTTTTTCAAGGAGATGGAAGCCTTTGACTGGAATTGAGGGTTTCTGTCTAAACTCCATGCTTAAACAGTGGGTATCTTGAAACATCTGGTTTTGTTAACTATACCCTGTATTATCAGGGATTATATGTTACAGTCCCTTACCACCCTATATTTTTTCATGAACTGCATTTCTTTTGACTTAGAATATCTACCTACCTTCACCTTTTACCCCAGGATTTATATAGTTTCAATATGCTCCTAGTTGATTCTGGGTCATACTGTATTGCCTATTCTCAAGGAATTTCTTCCTCCCACTAGGATTTCTGCTAGTTTCAAGTGTGTATATGCTGTATGGCAGAGTGGGTCAGGTGGGCTTTACCTGTACTCATGTATTTGCTTTGAGCTACAGTTACCACATGGTATTTCCCAATCTGTCCTTTTCTGCTCCAGTTCACATTCCCTACTGTTGATATGATCTGTTTGTGAAGACACCTGAAGGAACTTCAATACTCTCATGGTTTCCATCCACTGATGAGCATTGGTGAGAACTTACCAATTCAATGATTCTTGGAAGTAAATGACACTTGGATCTTTTGAAAATCCTTCATGTGTTGAAAGATCATAAGTAGAAGAGAACTAGGGGGTTGGCTCAGTACACTAGAGCATGTGTCTAGCATACACAGAGCCCTGGGTTTGATCCCCAGTGCCCTCCTACTCACACACACGTACTAATAAGTAGAAGACAGGAAGGATCCTCCAATACAAACTTGGGAGTAAATAAAAAATTAAAGGAATGAGTGGAGATAAGATAATGGAATGTTGAAATGAGGAAATTATTTTGTTGTTGCTTATATAAGAACTGATTACAATCTATTCAGGATTTATTCAGGCTGAAAAATAACCTTATCCTCCCCCCGCACCCGCAAATACCAAGATATAGTCAGAATTTCTCAAAATTCTGCAGACAGGACAAGTTTCTGTAATCAGTAAATTATCTTGCACTTATAATGAACCATTGAGACTGAAATGGGATTTGGACAGTAATAAAGTAGATATGAGAAGCAAATGCCATTCTCTGAATCTCACCATTATAAACATATAATTGGTTTTATTACACCAATAATTAAGATTTCCCAATCATGACTCCTTTGCTTATACCTGACCTCCACATTTATTGCTGTTCTGCAAGAGGCCCCAGACCTACTGCATGCTTCTTGGTAGCTCTGGATAGGATGCTTGTGAGCAGGATCTTCTCAAAACCACCATGGGACCTCAAGCATTTCCTTTTCCTCTTCCTGGGGGAGCCTCAGTATTGTACCTCCTGGTGAGCATGGTGACAATACTATACACCCATGCCTCATATGCATCCTGCACTGCACAGAAAAGCATGGGATTCCTGAGAGAAGTGGAGAGTTATTCCTTTCCTCAACATGATGGAGCTTACTTTAATTTAGGCCCTAAGATACTTCTCTTTTCCCAAGTTTCACAAGGGCTAAGGTGAAGGTAATTGCTTCAAGATATAGTACTTGTCTCTCTTTCCCTTCTCATTCGTGACTGGTCAAAGTAGCTACTTTCTCCTTCTTCCTCTTTTTCCTCCCTGTCTGGCTGAATGCAGCATTACCACCAGTGAGTTCCTATAACCAACAATTAAGAGCTCCTGCCCTCACCATTCTGCACTTTCTTTGACAAAAAAACAAAAAACAACAAAAAAACCACCACCAACAACAACAACAACAAAAACAAACAAACAAACAAAAACTCCTTTTCCATAGAAAGGCCACAGGCCAAGAAACTCTAAAGCCCAGTGTGGGCTGTTGGTTCAGTGTGTTCTAAATTACTTGATTTGAGAAGATATATAGGATTCCAAGGACAGGAGATGGAAACCTAAGAGGCATGGCCAATGTCTCATAGCTTTTGTTATGAAATAAATTCAAATTATCCAAAATCATGACGTATACTTTCTACATGTAAGAAGGGTGTTACTTTCTCTTTTTTAGACATGTATCTCAAAACAAAACATAGGGAATTTGGCTAAAATTTTTATGGTTAATAAAATGAATTTTAGAGGATATCTATACAATTTATCAAGTTGAAAAAATTAAGTCAAAGTGAAATGTTTTAGGACCTAAGATTCTTTTGCTAGGATGTAGTTGAAGAAAAATTAAAATTACAATAAAAATTATTGTAAAGTATAATGTACACTACATATATGCATTACAGTGTACCACTGATCTTAATTAACAGAATTTTAATCTTCCTTAAAAATCAGGAAGAGCCTAGTGTGTGTATATATGTGTGTGTAGAGTTTGACTCACAAGAAGCCTATAAAAGTAATAAGCAATTTTTTATAAATATTTACCTGTATTACAGTATAGGTGATGGATACTCCGAATTAGTAGTATTTATTAATCTTGGATTATGATTCTTTGTAGAACCTAATGAAAATTATGACTATTGTCTCAAGAAAAAAAAAAGAATGGATATACAATCATATAACCTTTTACACACCATTTTAGATGAACCATTCTCCCAGCAAAACACAGGGATCAGGTGATTGGAACTTAGTAGCTAAAAAAGTAAGGTCTGGGAAACTAAAGTAAGTAACTGAAGAGTAAAGCCTCAGTGATTAAAATAGTTCCTGGTTCCAGTCACTTTACAGGCATTTAAAAATATGGCTGAATTAAAGATCATCTTTATGAACAAAACTTAATGATAAGTCACAACTCCACGTAAAGAAATTCAAACCACTTTGTAAATGGTCCCTACTCACTTGGTATTTATAATATAATGATAACTTTTAAATCCTTCCAATTGCATGAATTCAGATTATAAATAAATGGATCAGAGATTTATGCTGTTAGAAGAGATCAAGCACTAGCTGTGGTTTTGAAAGAGTGCAGCTGAAGGAGAGAAATTATTGATGCAATGATAATTATAACTGATAATAACCTAAAAGAGCTGGCCATATGAGAGAAATCTGGATACAATAAAAGCTGATCATATATTGAGAAGGATAAAAAAGAAGGAAAAAGGCAAACACAAAAGAAAGAGAACTTAAGAGATAGAAAATGGGTCCATTGGTGGTAGGGGGAAAAATTCTGGCTGGAAGTCTTGATTAACATGTCTAGATTTAAATTTTTCTTTATAATGTTAGAAGGCTAGATTAGCTACGATGAAAAGTGCATTAATTTGGTTGTCAGAAGACCAGTTTTAGTCCAAATCTGTTCCTCTTGGGCTACAGGAGATCTTAGAAAAGTCATCCAGGAGCCCTGGGTCTGGAATCTTTCTATCACTTGCAAAATGAGAGAGCTCATTAGCTGAGCTTGGAAGTTTTGGGGTATCTTTAAAATTTTATCATTCTTTGATACTTCTCTACTTGAAGTATTTCAAAAGATGGCTCAAAGTACTATTCACTAATTCCATTTTTTTTTCTCTTCCATTTCTGACGCTGATTTGGGGCATATAATATTTTGGGGAAAAAAAGAGTAAAAAAGATGAAAAACAAATAATTGAATCTAAATTGAAATGTACTTCCTTCAAAGGAAAATTATTTTTATGTTTTAATGTGGAAAATAAAATTTCAAAGTTACTTGTGACAAACAATTTGCAAATGAATGTAGTAGAATTACAAGGGGGTAGAACTATAATTTTGTTATTTTTGGCAGAATATATCATTTAAAAGTTGAAAGGCATAATTTTATTTCAATGCAGTTATCAAAGATATTGGAGAAGAATGTCTTTGTTCCGAGAAGAACCAGGTGTGCAGTCCCTGTAGCAGTATAGTTCAGACATATGAAGTAACAGGATATTTGCAGAAGCTGATAGATGGCTAGACACTAGGGAACTGTGGACAAGCTTTTGCAGCAATCGTTGGGTGGTTAATGAGAGATGAGGTTTGGGTCCTGTAAAATCACTAACGCACTCACTCCAGAGTTGCTCTCAATAAAGCCCTTGGGGTGATGGAAAGTTCACCCTTTGAAGCGGCTACTGTGTAGAGAACTCTTTAGAGAAGTATAAACCACCCTGGATTTAAAAATTATTGTAAGGGCTTGAGGGAGGGTTTACCCTCTTCCTGCCAATACCAAGAAGGGAGAAGGATTTAGGTGGTAAAGGGGCCATAAAATAGTTTTTAGGAAACAATGGCTCTTAAGGAAAAGAAGGGAAAACTATAGTAAATATCCAACCTATTGGTTTTTCCTGAGTATTCATTAATTTGAAGTACTAAATTCACTGAAGTTACTGCACATTTTCCCCTTATTAAACAGGAAAAATATACCCCACATTGGTGGAAATAACATGATCCTAGGATAACATAGTATTCAGCATTGTGCAATGTATTCAATCTATATGTACAAAGACAAAGAAGTAACTACAGTTACACTATGGTAAGTGACTAGAGGTGGAAGTTTCCCCAGTGCTGCACCAAATTGCAAAGTAGCAGTCAGTGAGTTTGGGATGGAGGACGTGATTAGGTCAGCATTATTGGAGAAGAGGACACAAAATTTGAGTACTACAGTACACAAAGCAGGTACAAAATGGAAACTGGATTAGGTAGGCAGGATGGAAATTAAACAAAGTGCATTGTTTGTGGGGAAGAAAGTTAGATGACTGGAGAATAGGTGTTTATAGAGGCATAGCACCAGCTCACAGAAGGAAATGGTTACGAAGCTAAGGAGGATAAATCTTTTCGTGATATAAATGGCAGCTAAAAAAATTATTATGGAAGTAAAATATGGCTTAAAAACTAAAAGTAGGCATAGGATAAAAATATTCTTAAAAGGTAGGGGAGTGGCAGAAATAAGTGGTCAGATGAAGCTTAATAAAGGCTTCCTAAGATAAAAGGGATTGCCACTTTGTTTCTACTTGCTATACAAGATCCTTAAAAAGGCAGGGGACAGTATGTAATCCCTGTTCATATATTATATGATCAGAGATGCATTTCTGATTAAGATATAGGACCTCACTAAATACTATCCTCATTTTGTTTACTTGACTCACAGAAATAAGGAAATTTGAAGAAAAACTGGTAATAAATACAAATTTAATTTTTTAAGCAGTAAATTCTAAAGCATATGTTGTAGCTGTTATAGTCTACTCTCCTATACCTTATGAACTTAATCTAGTGCATTTTCAGGTACAAAAATGATGATGTTAAGGAAAAATAAGTGGTCCAATAATTGGAAACTGTTCCATCTATTTCATTCATTATACCATGCTCTATTTAATAAGGGTGTGATGTAGACTAGTACATGTTAAGCAGTTTTTAATAGCAAATATTAAATTAGTAACTTTCTGTTAACCACAAATTTAAAATTTAATAATGAATGCTGTCTCTACATGACTTCTGGTTAGTCAAGAGGCAGAAAGATTGATTTATCTTGGGAAAATGATGTTCTATTGTTCAATTTATTTACTAGTAAAATTTTATATTCAAAAACTTCAGGCATCAAATGAAATTACTAACATGATTCCACATAAAAATGGGCAAAGTGCTATGAAGTATGAATATTTAAGCTGAGATATATTAACAGAATCATTTCCAAATAGGCAGAGAGTAAATACCCAATAATAGCTAGATTGCTTCTAAGCATTGGTATCACTTTTCTTAAAAATACATTTTGATCAAAATTAAAGAATGGAAAGTTTAAATGAAAGCAGTAGGGGCAGAAGATAAACCATTTCCATTGTGTTACTATCCTCTCATCTGGGTTTTAGGAAATTTCAGACTTTGAAGGTGGTCAGCATTTTTGACTCACATCTGTCTGGCTTTGTTTCTCTCTCATCTATAAACCAAAGGTAATTTTGGACTCATGAGCTGACCTTTACTACCAGCCATTCTTTTATTTGAGGATGATAATGGATTTTCCTTATGATGAAAACTGTGAGTCATGAGTGTCCTCACTTATCTTGCTGTTCCAGTGTGTGAAGTGGTGAGAGCAGGCGGAGAGATTGAAGAGGAGCTCTTAGGACAACAGCAGACCGATATGGCCAACTCACGGTTTATTAACTTCAGAATGTTCTCTGATTACATATAATAAAGTTAATCTCTTGCTGACATTTAACTTGCATCTTTGTGGCCAAAATAATAAGACTTGTTCTACAAGCAGTTAGAGAAAGGAATTGTTAAAACTGAAGGAAAGGCTTCAGTAGATTTGGCATCTGACTTCCTATAAATCTCTTTTTAGAATAATAAGGAAGACTCGAGCACTAATATGAATGAAATATAAAGAACAATAAAGGACTGCTGTCTGAAATACTTTCCTGAAGCTTATTGCCATAGTACTTAAAATTATACCTTGTTAAAAGTATTGATTCTTTTTATTATTTCTTAACTGCTAATTAATTCCTATTTGTAGAGCTTTGAATATATTATGTAATTTAATCCTGGTAAGATTCCTGAAAAAATAACCATTGTTTCACCATTTTACAGAGGAGAAAACTAGGAAGGAATAATTGGGTCTTGGCATGACTATCCAAGTCTTCTTGTCTCCAAAGTTCAAGTTCTCTCCTTTAAGCCCTACCTTCTTTCACTTTACTAACCTGGAATTAGGGATTTTTCTTTTGTAATTAGAAATTTTTTATCCTGAGAAGATAAGAATATTATGAATACCAGCTGCTTAGACCATAGAGTAACTTGTGTCAATTCAGAGTTCACTTAGTACTGGTTAAGGTGATGCAGGAGCAGGAGAGAGGAGACTGACTAGCCTAAAAGAAGAGCCTCCTTGGAAGTTGGGAGTCATGAGTAGAAATGGTGAATCCTGGAAAACAGATACAAGATGTGGGTGGAAAAAAAAAAAGGCATTTCAAAACCTAAATGCCATCCTTTTGTTGTTAGTTCGCCTTACTAGGATTGGAACCCATTTTGAAATAAACAATGAGGACAAACGAAATCTCATTTCTCTTACTTTGCAGGACTAGGTAGGTGCATGTATACTAAAGAAGCTAAAAAGGCGTTCAGAGCTAAATGTCAAACTATAATTGATGGATTGTGACTGAAAATGGAGCTAATCAAAAATTGCCATTGTCTTCCTTAATGAGATGTAAGTAGTACGCCTAGAAGAAAAAAAGAGCTGAACGTGGTTGCACATGACTATGATTGCAGGAACTCCAAAGGCTGAGACAGGATCCTGGATTGTGAGTTCAAATCTGGCCTCAGCAACTTAGCAAGGTCATAGGCAACTTAGCAAGACCTTGTTTCAAAATAAATAATATAATAATGGCTGGAGACGTAGTTCAGTGGTTAAGTACCCCTGGGTTCAATCTCTCTCTGGTACCAAAAACAAACAAACAAAAAAGAACAAGAAAGAAAGAAAAAAAAAAGAAATAAAGAAAAAGACAAGTTTTAGATTTTGTAGAATACTGGAAACTGATAGAGTAGTACCCAACTTCATTCACTTTCTTCAACGAATTTTTCCCAAACTTGACTCTTAAATGGCCTTTATTTCAATTGATACTAAAGTAGGAAAGGCAAAAATCTTTTGAAAAGGAGCTGCAATATGATTTTTATCAGTGTAGCATAAAACGTGGTCTCTGCTCCAAGTCGTGTCCAAAAAGCAAACTGGCTTCCAGCAACCTGGGATTAAGAAGCTGATCATCAGCTGAGTCTTTGACCAACACTGCACCTGATCTTCACAATGGCAAAAGGATAGTCTATATATTAGAAATATATTTTTCTAGTTCCTATTACATAAACGCAGAGGAATGGGAAAGGTCTGAAATAGTAATAGTTTTATAAAGAAAAGTTAGCTACATCTGTAATTCTTGATAGTTTTTTCCCATAGTTAATTTATTTAAAAAAAAAGATAAATGTTTTTCCTTTTCTCCCTCTTCCTCTTCACTTTTTCTTCTTCTTACGTTAAATCTGATTGACTGGATGGTGGGGGCACTATTTCTTTCATGTGTATGCATGCAGGGTTTTTTTTTTTTTTTGTGTGTGTGTGTGTGTGTGTTTGTTTCCTTCAGGGTTAATTGTAACTCTGTTTTATTAAGAACTTCTATGATATGAAAATACAATGTACTCAAATTTCAAACACCTATGTACTAGAGAATAATAGAGATTCTGTAAATAGGGACTCTATTCTACTATATATTATTATATATAACACATTATACATTATATAATACATTATATAAATTATAAATACATTATATAAATAAAGAATACAGATTCAGTGTAAGAATCTAGGTCAATGTTTCTAAAACTTAAAAAAATAATGATCTCAATAATTTTATAAACTTCCAGTAGTATGTGGATCTAAGATTCAAATTTTAAAGTAAACTTTTCAGGTGATTACTTGTCAGGCATGTGACCAGAAACCCAAAGGGAAATTAAGGTTTAGAAAGACTATATTGGGATGTAAAATGTTTATTTGTATAATCTAGAATTTTTGAATTATGAGAATTATCTTTTTTATGAGAATTATTTTTATAATTAAAACACATATATACGTGTGTGTGTGTGTGTGTGTGTGTGTGTGTGTGTAGTTCTTTTAGATAACTCATGGCTTTCCTGAGCTATATTCTTTATCCTTAGATCCAAGTATGATACTTTCAATATATAGGATTAATATATTTACCACTTTCTCCAACAATGCTTGTTTTACCATCTTTGAGTGAGGAGAAAATTAAATTGAAAATAGAGTGACCCCTGATGTAAACTGTGAGCTCTGTGTGATAATGATGTGAGAATATAATTAAGTCAACTGTAATGTATGTAGCCCTGAGTGGAGAGATGTTGCTAATGCGGCAGGGAGCATGTGGGAAATCTCTTGATGTTCTGCTTGATTTTGCTATGAATCTACATTTTATCTAAAAAATAAATTTTATGTAAAAGGTAAATAAAATATTAAAATGGTGATCAATGCTCACATGGAAAAACAGACTATCACTACATATCAGGGAACTAAAAAAACAAAAACTAAACCTCAAATTAGTATAAGTAAAGAAAATAAAAATCAGAGCATAAGTAAATGAAATAAACACTAAAAATATTCAAAAGAAAATAAAATAAAAATCTGGTTATTCAAAAAGATAATATTTGCAAACCCTTAGCTAAATTAACAAGAAAACCAAAGAGAAGACCCAAAATCAGATATAAAAAGGGAGGTATAATAATTGACACCACAGAAACACAAAGAATCTTTAGAGATTATTATTAATTAACTATATGCCATCAAATTTTATAACCTAGAAATGGAAAAATTCCTAGATACATATGCATTACCAAGATTAAATTATGAAGAAACAGAAAATCTGAAAAAAAAACAATAATAAGTAACAAGACTGAATCAGTAATAAAAATCTTCCTACCTAAGCCCAGAGTGCTTCACTGGTGAATTATACCAAATATTTAAATATCAATTCTTGTTATTATGGCAAAACTCTGAAGATGAGTAGTTTTTCACCATATACCCTATTACCCATCATTACTCTGATATCAAAACTAGACAAAGACATATACATACACACACAGAAAGGAAAAAAAGAAGAAAATTGCAGGCCAGTATCCTAAATGCAGAAGTCCTTAACAAAATACTAGCAAACCAAGTCCAATAGCACATTAAACAATTATTCACCATATCCATTAGGATTTATCTTTGAGATGCAATGATGGTTTAACATACATAAATCAATATACTTGCCATACTATTTCAAGATGCACAAAAACCTTTTTGATAAAATTTGACATCCTTTCATGATTAAAAAGCACTGAGCAAATTAGATATAGAATGAATGTACCTCAACATAATGAAGACCATTTATAGTGTTATAATTAGCCAAAAACTAATAGAATACTTAATGGTGAAAAGTGGAATGCTTTCTCTCAAGATCTAGAAGAAGATAAGGATGCCTACTGTCACCACTTTCATTTATCATAGTACTGGAAGTCCTAGCCAGAACATTCAGGAAAGAAAGAAAGGCATATGCATTGGAAAAGAATAATGATGCTGATGACATGATCTTATATCTAGAAAACTGCAAAGATACCACCAAAAATTTATTAAAACATCAACAAAGTTGTAGGATGCAAAATCTAAATACAAATAATAGTAACTTTTTATATAGTAACAGTAAATTATCTAAAATATAAATAAAGAAAGCAATCCCTTTTATAATAACTACAAACAAAAATGCCTAGGAATAAGTTTATCTAAAGAGGTGAAAGACTGCTACAAAGAAAACCATAAAACATCGATAAAGCAAACTAAAGAGGGCACCAAAAGTGTAAAGAACTCTTGTGTTCATGGATTGGGAGCATCAATATTGTTAAAAATGTCCATTCTCCCCAAAGTGATATGCAGATTCAATATATTTCCTATCAGAATACCAATCATATTCTTCACAGAACCAGAAAAAAAGCCCTAAAATTATATGGAACAACAACAACAACAAATAACCAATGCTATCTTGAGGAAAACAAAACAAAACAAAAACAAAGAAGGAGGCACTTCACAACTTGACTTCAAAATACACTATAGAGTTTTAATAATCAAAACAGCAAAGGACTGGCATAAAAACAGACATATAGATGAATGAAACAGAATAGAGAGCCAGACATCTACAGTCAATTGAATTTTGACAAAGCTGCTAAGAATACACATTGGAGGAAGAACACTCTTTTAAATAAATGGTTCTGGGAGATTTGGATATCTGCATGCAGAAGAATGATATCAGACCCCTGTCTCTCATCAGTTATAGAAATCAAGTTAAATGGATTAAAGGTATAAATTTAAGACAAGACATGAAACTTTGGATAAAAACATAGGGGAAATGCTTTAGGATATTGGAATGGGCAAGAAATTTTTGAAGAAGAGCCCCAAATCACAAAAAAAAAAAAAAAAAAAAAAAAACTGAAGTAAAAATAGACAAATGAGATTACATCAAACTAAAAAGCTTCTGTATGGCAACAGAAACGTCACAGTGAAAAGACTATCTGTAGAAAACGGGAGAAAATATTTGCAAAGTATACATCTGAAAATGGCTAATATCCAGAACATTCAAGAACACAAAAAAGTCAATAGCAAACAAACAAACGAATAAAAAGCCCTCACATTTTAAAATGGGCAATACAAAATAAATGTGTTACATATACAAAAAGAAGAATAGAATCAAGTCATTTGCAAGAAAATGGATAGAACTAGAGACCATCATGTTAAGCTAAAAGAGTCAGACTCAGAAAAAAAAAGTATTCTGTATTTTCTCTCATAAGTGGAATCTAGGGGGAAAAGAAGGACAACATGAAAACAGAAGGAAGACTATCAAAGAAGATGAAGGGGAGGAAGGGGTGTGTATGAGGAGATTTTGAGGTATAGAAAGGATCCAATTAATTTATATAAATGTATGGATTTGCCACCATAAAATCCATGATTCCATATAATTAACATACACTAATATGGACAATTGACCTCAATAAACATTTCTCAAAAGAAGACATAAAAATGCCCAGCAGAAATATAAAAAAAATGCTCAAAATTACTAATCACTAGGGAAATGCAAATCAAAACCACAATGAACTATCACTTCATTCCAGTAAGAGGAGTATAGTCAATAAAAAAAAAAAATGATTAGAAGTGCTGTCAACGACATAGAGGAAAGGGAATCTTTGATTGCTGTTTGTGAGAATATAAACTAGAGCAGCCATTTCAGAAAATAACATGGAGGTTGTGCAGAAAAGTAAAAGTAGAAGAACTACCATATGATCCAGGAATCTCACTACTAAGCATCTATTCAAAAGAAATCCAATCAACATATCAAAGATATATCTGTACTCCCATGTTCATTGTTCAATAGCCAAGAGATGAAAACAACGTAATTGTCCATCAGTTAATGAATTAATAAAAAATAGATGTGCTACATATATACCATACAATTCATCCATTAAAAAATTAAAAATCTGTCATCTCCGACAACTAAATGAAACTAGAGATCATTAAGTGAAATCATTTAGACATAGAAAGATAAGTACTGCATGATCTCACACATATGCAGAATCGAAAATCATTGGTCTCATGGAAGTTGAGAGCAGAATGGTGGTTGCCAGAGGCTGGAGAGAGACAATGGAAAGGGCTAGAGAAGTGGAAATTTCAATCAATGGGTACTGAGTTATGGTTAGATATAAGTAAGAAGTTCTGGAGTGCTAGCACACAGAAAGGTGACTATAGAGACTGATCATATATTGTATATATCAAAAAGCTAGAAGAAAGGATTTTGGATGTTTTCACCACAAAAAAATATGATAAGTGTTTATCATAAGGAGATATTATAAGGAGAATAGGTACAGAGACATCCCTATAATACTCATTTTTATGTATCATTTAAAATTAAAAAAGCTAAAAAAAAGTTTAAATAATTATGTACTATGTATTTCAAAAGGAACAAAAGATTTTGAATGTTTTCACTGTAAGGAAATAAATACTGTTTGAGGAGATAGATTTATTTAGCCTGCTGATGTACTGTACATATGTATCAAAACAGCACATGGCATGTGCAATTTTTAGTTTTTCATGTATCACCTAAAAAAGTAATTTTAATAAATAAAAAAGAATATTTAATAGAAGAGAAAGAAAAAATCCTCCATAACCCTATTAAAAATTTGATCCTCTTAAGTATAGAATCATCTCCTCAGCAAATAATGATAGTTTGAGTTCTTCTTTTCCTATTCTTATCACTTTAATTTTTTTCGTCTAATTGTTCTGGCTAGAGTTTCAAGGACTAGGTTGAATAGAAGTGATGAAAGAGGGCATCCCTGACTTGTTCCAGTTTTTAGAGGGAATGCTTCCAATTTTTCTCCATTTAGAATGATGTTGGCCTTGGGTTTTGCATAGATAGCTTTTACAATGTTGAGGTATGTTCCTAATATCCCTGGTTTTTCTAGTGTTTTGAACATGAAAGGGTTCTGTATTTTGTCAAATGCTTTATCTGCATCTATTGATATAATCAAATGGTTCTTATCTTTTAGTCTATTGATGTGGTAAATTATGTTTGTGTACACATGCATACATAAAAGGGAAAAAGAGGGAGAGAAAAAACTGAAAAACTTCCTGTGAGTACTAGTGCCTCTACTTCCAATTTTAATATTATTCCATTGAAAACATATTATTATGGCAAACAGTTGATAAAATTATAGTTAAATCCAATCTTTTTTTAAAGATTTACTTCTATACTAATTGTCTGAAACTTAAAGTACTTTAATTACACACGTCTTCTATAGAACACAGTTTTCTAAAAGAATATATAATACATTATATATTATTATAAATATGTAAAATATTCTATTGCATATTATACATATGTAAAATTTTTATATGGATTATAGATCATATATATTTTGGCAAGTACATAATATGTATATATTGTATGTTCATAATATTCATATCTAGTTATTAAAATATTTATTTCATAATATATTTATAAAAGTTACTTTTGATCATATTTTACAAGCTAATATTACTTGAAATATTTCAGTTTTATTTCTATCTCAATCTCTTCTGTATTGAGCATTCTGTTATGCTTCAATTCTAAATACCCAACTATTGATTAGAAATCTGCAGCTAAATACCTTAAGGAACCTCAAAGCAGCATGTCTGGAACTAATCACATCATGTCCAGCCCTCAAGGTGTTCTCTGTCCACCAATGGTGCTGGCATCATATAAACTTGATAAATGATTCTCCCTTAGTCCTCCCTGAAGTTCCAATATATCAACATGTCCTCTAAATTCTGTCTATGAAATGCTAAACTATAGTTGGTTGTACTTGACAATACGCTGCTGCCTGCCATCACTTGGAGTTTGTGTGTCTTTGTGTGTTCTCTTACTCAGAAAGCATTTCTTGCATTCTCTGTTTGTTAGAATCAGTATCAGCTCATCTGTTACTTCTAAGAAACCTTCTCTCACTTCATTGACTAGAATTAATTGTCTCCACCTCAGGGTGTCTGAAAATCCATCTACTAAATAAATAAACACAGTGTAAATAAATAAACAAATGCTAGATAACTAGTTGGGAAGGTTTGCATAAGTGCCTTCAAGTTAGGGTTAGATCAAATTCACTTCTGAATACACTGCTTCTGACACAGTTCCCAGCATATTTCATGATTAATAAATATTTCATGGGGTTTAGGGGGTTCTCCCCCATCATGCAAAGGATCAATAGGGATAAGTATTAGCTAAAAATCTGGAGACAAATTCCCTTGCATTGTAGTCCTAGATCCATGACTTTCTAGGTATGTAACTCTTGTCAATTACTTACACTTCCCTGAAAATCACTCCTCAGGAAGAAAGGAAGGAAGGAATGGAGGAAGGGAGGGAGGGAAATGAGTATGTATCTCAGTTACAGAGCATTACACAAGGCCCTGGGTTCAATTTCCAGTATCGCGGGGGGTGGAAGGAGACATGTATGATAGTAGCTCCTTCCAGTGCAAGAACTAAAACAGATAATACAGGTAAAGTCTTCTACTTATTAATTTGAACTCTTAATACTATTATTCCTTTAGCAGTAGAGTCAACAGAATGACTGGTGGTTTGGGGCAGCTGAACGTCAATGGATGAGAAACTGCATGTCCCAAGGTATTCTATTGGGACAAATCTCAGTCCCAAATGGGACAACATACTCTCACAGTGCTTCTGTATGACTTTTGCTTGAAAATATCCTGTCATTTGCCCTTCATCAAACTGTTTTCTAAAAACCAGAGAACTTTGAAATGTTTTTATGTTCTAGGAGTCTAAGGTACAATCATCTATATTTCAGAAAACCTAGGCTGCATTGGGCATAGAGATCCACAGTTTTCTGCCTTTCCTTCCACCCTATCTGTTCTTGTCTTTGCTCTCAGACAAAGTGAAAAGTTTGAACACACTCAGGGTGGAAAAGGAGTGTAGCTGAGAAGAGTAAAGCAACAATAATACTGAACTTCAAACAGTGGTTGAGGAAAAAGAATAGTTTCCATTGACAGGTTAATGCACTGAATGGTTAATGAGTCATTCAGCTGGGAACCCTATTTCCAGATGGCTAAGCATTTCAAGAATATTGTCAGCAAACTAGCTCAGGAGTAGCTATATGTGCATTTTTCAATCTACGTTCCATGTACCATCTATAGTTATTCAACAGGGATTCTATGATAAAATAAGTTTAAGAAATATAAAATACCATGTCTACCCAGTCACTTGGGCATTCATACTGCATATTAATATATTAAAAACTTTACTAAGTCCTGCCAAGTGAATAAATCAGTTTATTTTCATTCAGTCTTTTGTTTCTAAAAATTATCTGGATGTGAAAATAAAAGCAATTACCCTTATGTTTAGAAAATCAATTAACTTCTTAGTGAACATGCAAAATATAGATGAAAATCTGACCTAAATAATTAAGGTATTCAACAATTTATATTTACTTGAAGTTAACTAATCGCTAAGTTCTCACAGAAGGCTAATTTATTTAGCCCAAAGAAACCACTCCATCCATATTTATAAGCATTGTTCCTGAGATTCTGAAGGGCTATAAGGGTCTGCTATTTTATTTATGTAATATCTGATTTTAATATCCCAAAATGCAGATATTTCAAGAAATTATTATTTATTAGAGGGATGTGGGGATTGCAAAATGCAATCCTTAGACCAAATTCAGTCTACTGTTTTGTAAATAAAGTTATATTGAAACACAACCTTATCAATGTTGACTTACAGTTCATGGTTGTTTTTGCAATATAGCAACAGAACTAGTTGCCATGACAATGACCATGGGGCAAAACCTAAAATATTTCCTATCTTGTCCTTTATAGAAGCAGCTTGCTGACCCTGATATCTAGGTTTACTTTTTATTTAAAAATCAGATGACAATTTTCTAAAAGTAATCTTGGAGAAGATGTTATCCATAATAATTCAGTCTGGAAAATGTCTAGCTAATAACCTTATCTAATGCCAGGACAGACCTTCAAATTGTCATAGATATAAAACTAAAACATCAAAAACTGACAATTCTCTTATAAGCTGTAAAAGTCATGTCACGAAGAAAAAATCTCAGAGTTCTGAGAGTAACTAAGAGTTGTAAGTACAGGTATTAGTCTCTTAGTATACTACAACAAAATATCTGAAACTGGGTAATTTATAAACAATAGAAACATATGTGTTACAGTTCTGGAGACTGGGAAATCCAAGATCAAGGCACCAAAATGTCCAGTGTCTGGTGGGTGCTGCATTTTGCTTCAGAAGATGCCCTGAAGGCTGCTTCGCCCAGAAGGAACAAATGCTGTGTCCTCATAGGGCAGAAGAGACAAGTGGCTGAGCTGCCACTCAAGCCTTTTTGGTAGAGTGCTAATCTGATCCATGTGGACTTCACCCTCCTGGTCTACCCTGCTTCTAAAAGATTCCACCTCCTAATACTGTTTCCCTGGGGGCTAAGTTTCAACATGAATTTTAGAGAAGACACACATTCAAACCATAGTACACAGTACTTCTGGGAGAAATTACTTTGAAATTCTGATTTGATTTCCAAAGCTTTACAAAGTGTCTTTTAAAAAAAATCTAGAGACTTCCAATGGCCCTTCGCATAGTTAAAATTTTAATCTTGCTAATTTATTAATGCACTTAAATTTAGCCTCTTCTGAACACTAATGAAAAATCTCTACTTGAGTTATAATTAATTGGGAGGTTCTTGAAACATGCAATTTAGCTTAATCAAAAGTGAAAATTCTCATCTTTTTTCAATGAAGATAGAACTTCAATGTAATTACTCAAAATGTAGAACACTCTACATATGAATTTAATAAAATAATTGAATACTTATAACTAATTTTTTATTGAATTGCAGAATTTGATGAGACCTACATGGATGCCTTGATAAATGTTGGTGTTTCAAATTAGCATAATGTACTACTGTAAATCAAAATAAGTTTTCCACAACTCTAAAAGAGAACACTGCCATGGACTTTTTGTCAATATTGAAATGATAGTCCTGATTCAAAAATCTGATGGAAACATATGTTAAACATATTCTTTGAAGAACTGATAATGGTAGCCTAATACATATTGTGTTCTTATCCTAAATGCTAAGGGGTGTTGCAAAAGTATTTTCAAAATGATAAGCCCAAAGACTTCGACATTGAGCATCTATCTAAGTATACACGAAAAAAATCTCCAATATGATTGTTTGTTTGAAATACACAAGGAGAGTAAATGACATCAGTCAAGTACATAGAGGGCACTGGCCTTTCTGAGAAACAGCTTAGTTTCTTTATGGAGTTTCAGTAAAAGAATATTCAGTCCTAGAGAAACCTACACTTGAACAGAATTACAAAGAGCTAAGAGAAGTGATGAGTAGAAATGGGATATAAGTCCATTTGGAATGATTTATTATAACTACAATCATGGTTATCATTTATTGAGGTTCATTATATGCTACTGTTAGATGTGATTTTTTTTATGCATTCATATTTCACATAATGTTGATACTATTATCACCATTATGATGAGGTTGCTAGAATTTTGAGGATTTAATCTTGCTAAGTGTCTGAACTATTAGTAAATGACTAAGAATTTTAAGACCCAATTGCTGGATTACAAAACTAGGCCCAAGTAACTGTGTCCTGGGAGCATGATGGAGAAACTTGCTGATGAGAGCTGAGAAAAATACGTAACAAAGAAAGAAAAAAAAAATAGCTGTTTAAAAAGTTTGGCTATCATCTGAGGTGTCCGTGTCATGGTTCAGAGGTTTGAACTAAGGCAAAGCATATAGGGGAAAATGAACAATTCTTGTTAACTTGACATTACCATATTTCCTGGCCAAGTTTGGTCTCTAAGTTGGGAAGCTTGAGACAAAAAGTATCATGGGTAAAGCTAGAAAAAAGTGGAGAAAAGGCAGACCCAAGTGATTAGGTTTCCACAAGTAAAACCTAAAACAATTCAATTTTTTTCTTCTGGGTCTGAGGACTCCAATGCAAATGGAAACACACAGGAAGGAAATCAGGGGAAAAGACTGATTAATAGCATATAAGTAAGTTTTTGGAAAAGTTTAAGATTACCAAAAACTGGGAGACTATGGAATAATTTTTGAGAAGTACTTAAAGAAATTATAGGTGGCATGATAAACATGTAACTTTAACTTCTAGGAAGTTTTGATAATGAATGAAAAATAGCTTTCTGTGCCCTAGGTACATGTATGACTGTACATATGGTGAGACACTGAATCATGTACAACCAGAGAAATGAAAAATTGTGCAGCAATTGTGTCAGTGAATCAAAATGCATTCTGCTGTCATATAGACCTAATTAAAATAAAGAATTTTTTAAAAAAAGAAAAATAGCTTTTTGAAAGAGAAGAACATAAGAATTGTTGTCTTGGCAAAAGGTAATAAGCAGGATTCTTCTAAAAACTCATAGTTTTTTTTTTAATAATGTAATTACTATGACTGTGGAAATCTAGAAGGAGAGTACAGTTTCATTTCCTCCACTCCTCTATTGTGCTCACAACCCCTCCTTTTCAGGACATTTCCATTCTGCTTTTAAGATATTACTTGTCAAAATGTAGAGCCCCTGAGACTCTTTCAGAGGGTCTAAAAGTTATTTGCTCTTCTTTTCATTCATGACATTTGTAATGATAATGCAAAAACTCATTAATATGTACAATTCATACATGTTTACTAAAGAAGAATTACACGGTAAATTGCTGGTACCTAAAATGAATCAAAGAGTGATAAAAAAAAATTGTACTAATAGGAGTCATTGTAGTCTTCACCACAACACACTCAATTACCTTTATAACATTCTATATGACTAATTTTGGAGTGAGTATAAAGCAATTCTGCTGCACACTGACGTTTGATGGTTCTATTGAGAAAAGGCATGAGTGCTATTAAATTCCAAGTTGAACTAGCTTCTTTGATTGTGGAACAGCACTTTCACTAAAAAGAAAGTTTTGCAGAAAATCTGTGACTATGTAGGCTTGCATATGATTTCTCAAAATGAATGAAGTCAGTCTGTCACTTTAAGGGAAAAAAATTAATAGTACATGTTTGCAATGATAAAATTCAAGCTTTCAAGCAAAATTTAGAATTTTGCAAAACTTGTATCTGCCACCAAGAGATTGGAAGCTTCCTGATGCTTTGACTCCTGATAATATCAATGATGATGTGAAAGAATATGTATGAATTTTTGCTTTTGAGTAGCAAAATATATCAGCATTTTGGCATAACTCAGTGAAAAATTTTTTTTTAATGACTAACACATGATGTTAAAAAATACATGGACTTAAGGCTTATTCAGAGTGCCAGAGAGACCAATGGACTTTAAGGTAACAGCATATGTAAATTACACTGTAATGATTTCAGATTCTAGATAGTAAATAAAGATGCCACTTTTTAAAACTTTTTTTTGTTTTTTTTGGAATATATATTTATTTTTCATAGAAGTATTTTAATGTCAGCATGTATGATGGTTAATTTTAACTAATTTTAAGTAAATTCATACATACGTTTTCAATTTCTCTCTTTAAATTTTGATTACAGTAAACATGGGTATAATTTGTATAAACAAAAGCTCTTTTGAATATTCACTGATTTTTTTTTTTTTTTTAGTTGAAAGGATCCTGAAACCAGAAAATATGAGGATCTCTGATTCAAGGGCACTTTTCTAAAAGGTGAAACCTTCCTAATCTCTGTCATATTTCAATTGAATAAGGTAATAAGTGTTCGGCACTTCTCACATGCTGGCATAAAGACAAGATATTGATATGCATGAGCAGCAACTAAGTTCCATGAACTCCTACTTGGGCAGGAGGAAGATGATTAAATTAAGGACTTTGAATTCAAATGCCTGCAGATTCTAGGTGCAGGACAAAGTGAGTAAAATAATCTCCATCTAAGAACAAAGCCCTTTCCATTTTCTTGAAACTCTCCACATTACTTTTCTGTCTTTTCATGTTAAAAATTTTTAAGAGACACTTGAATTTCAAGAATGATGCTTTCTTAAAGGTACTATAAGAAAATAATACTACAAATCGTCTTATAAATGGTCACTGACTGTACTGCCTTCTGGCTTTATGCCTGAGCAGAGAGAGCCCTCTCAGTTCTTGTCTAGTTATGTTTCTCCCATGATAGAAGAACCCATAGAGTCAAGGGGGTCCCTGACTCCCTCTAGAGTCTATTAGATTATACGATTAGATTACAGAATTTGCTGCCAAATGGGTTTGAGCTGATAATTTGTGTGAACCTCTTCCCTAGATTTGTCCTCCTGAGGGTGAGTACTGCACCCCTTTGTGTGAGTGCCCTTATGCCCGAGGAGTCAGTGTGGGGAGTGTTTTTGGAGTCAACAGAGAATGGTACAGGCAGATGGAGGTGAGCCAGAGTTGGGACTAGAAAAGAAGGAGCACAGAGCACAGATTGAATACCAGCTCTGCCCAATTTGATACAGAACTTTAAGAATCCCTAAATTTCAACATAGCCTTCTGGGTTGTTATAAAGGCATACTCAGCAAGACAGGAAGCTAAAACACATCTTATATAACAGTTTGCTTAGTTTATAGTTTAATTATTAAAACAAATGAAATGTGGGCATGGATTTGGATCACAGATTGTCAGGGATGAGCCTGGCTATTGATGCTTGTCAAAGATCTAAGGAGGACTGTGAGGAGAGGGAAGGAAGATGGCCATTAATATTGGTATATCTTGTCTAAAGAGAACAGGCATTCTCAGGTTTAGCTGAACACTGAATACTCCAGCTAATGCCCTCTGTAGCAAAAATCTAGCCAGTGGTCCACTAGATTATAATATGTGGGCATGAAGAAAGTTTATACTATTGTGGGGTTTCCAAAGTTCTTATCCTAGTCCCCTCAACAGCATGGTGATTAATAGTAATGTCAACACAATATAAAGGCAGTCCTAAAAGGAGAGTTTATAACACTAAGTTTATAAGTTTAAAAAAAAATAGAAAGTTACTAAGCAAATAATCTAACATTACACTTCAAGGCCCTAGAAAAAGAACAACAAACTAACAACAAAATCAGTAGAAGTCAGGAAATTATTGAAATCAGAGACAAAATCAATAAAATCGAGAATAAAAAACAATTCAAAGGATCAATGAAACAAAGAGTTGCTTTTTAATTGATAAACAAGATTAATACACCCCTAGCCAATAAATACAAGTCACCACACAAACAGAGGTTAAAGACAAGAATCACATGATTATCTCAATAGATGGAGAAAAAGCATTTGGCAAAGTACAGCACCCATTCATGCTTAAAATACAAGATAATCTAGGGCTAGAAGGAATTTACCTCAACATTGTAAAGACTATATATGACAAACCCAAGGACAGCATCATACTAAATGAAGAAAAACTGAAAGCATTTCTTCCGAAAACCCAGGAACAAGATAAGGATACCCATTCTACTACTCCTATTCAATATTGTTCTTGAAACTCTAGACAGATCAATCAGACAAGAGAAGGAAATAAAGGAATACAAATAGGCAAAGAGTAACTCAAATTATCTGTTTGCTGATCTTATATTAGAAGACCCCAAAAACTCTACCACAAGACTTTTAGAGCTGACAAACTAATTTAGTAGAGTAAATCAATTACTTTCTTATATATACTCTAATAATGAATCTGCTGAAAATGTAATTAGAAAAATTATCCCATCATATTAACCTATTAAAAAAACCCTGGGAATTAATCTACCAAAGGAAGTAAAGGACCTTTACAATTAAAACTATTGAACACTGAAGAAAGAAATTGAAGAAGACCTTACAAGATAGAAAGACCTTCTATGTTCTTGGTTAGGCAGAATTAATATTGTCAAAATGCCCACACTACCAAAAATATCGTACAGATTCAATGAAACCCCCATCAAAATATCAATAACATTCTTCAAAGAACTAAAAAAAAACAATCCTAAAGTTTATTTGGAAAAGTAAGAGACCCAGAATAGCCAAAGCAATCTTGAACAAAAAGAATAATACTGAAAGCATCACAATATCAGACCTCAAATTGTACTACAGAGCTGTGACAAAAACAGCATAGTACTAACACTGAAACAGACACGAAGATCAGTGGAATATAATAGAAGACATAGAGACAAACCCACATAGATACAGTGACTTCATACTAGACAAGCTGCCAATAACAGGTTGGAGAAAAGATAGCCTATTAAACAAATGGTGCTAGGAAAATTGGACATCCATCTGTAGAACAATGAAACGTGATCCTTCTCTCTTATCCTGCACAAAAGTCAACTCAAAGTGATTCAAAGACAAGGGAAGTAGACCAAAAACTGCAACTAAAGAAGGAAATGTAGGCCTGATACCCCAACATATTTGCATAGGTATTGACTTCCTTAGCAAGACTCCCAAAGCACAAGAAATACAACTGAAAATCATTAAGTAGAATGGCATTAAATTGAAAAGCTCCTGCACAGCAAAGGAATCAAGAGAGTGAACAGCGAGCCTACAGAATAGAAGAGTTTCATCACCTTCTCTTCAGATAGGGCATTAATATCCAGAATATATAAGAAACTCTAGAACTTAACACCAAAACCAACACAATTAATAAATGGGCAAAAAATAAATAAATAGATAAACAGATACTTCTCAAAAGAAAAAAAGTTCAGATGGCCAATAAATATGAAAAAAAAAATGTTCAACATCTCTAGTGATCAGGGAAATGCAAATCAAAACTATATTGAGATTTCATTTCTCTCCAGTCAGAATGGCAATCAATATACTATTAATTCTGTCTATCCAAGAGCAAGGCAGATCTTTCCATATTCTAAGGTCTTCTTTGATTTCTCTTCTTTAGGATTCTGTAGTTTTCATTGTATACATCTTTCACCTCTTTCGATAAGTTGATTCCCAAGTATCTTTTTTTTTTTGAGGTTATTGTGAATGAGGTTATCATTTCCTTTTGAGGTTATCATTTCCTTCTCAGAGGATTTGTTACTGATACACAGAAATGCCTTTGATTTACGGATGTTGATTTTTATATCCTGCTACTTTGTTGAATCCATTTACTAGTTCTAGAAGTTTTCTGGTGGTTTTTTTTTTGGGGGGGGGGTCTTCTAGATATAGAATCATATCATCAACAAATAGTGCTAATTTAAGTTCTTCTTTTTCTATATATATCTTTTGTCTGTTTAATTGCTCTGGCCAGTGTTTCAAGAACTATGTTGAATAGAAGTGGTTAAAGAGGGCATCCCTGTTTTGTTCCAGATTTTAAAGGGAATGCCTTCAAATTTTCTCCATTTAAAATGATGTTGGCCTGAGGCTTAATATAGATAGCCTTTATGATGTTGAGATATGTTCCTGTTATCCCTAATTTTTCTAGTGTTTTGAACATAAAGAGGTGCTATATTTTTGTCAAATGTATTTTTCTGTGTCTATTGAGATGACCATATGATTCTTATCTTAAAGTCTATTGATATGATGAATTACATGTATTGATTTCCTTATGTTGAACCAACCTTGTATCCCTGGGATGAATGCACTTGATCATGATGCACTATCTTTTAATATGTTTTTGTATTCGATTTGCCAGGATTTTATTGAGAATTTTTGCATCTATGTTCATTAGAGATATTGGTCTGCAGTTTTCTTTCTTTGATGTGTCTTTGCCTGGTTTGGGGATCAGGGTGATATTGGCCTCATACTCATAGAATGAGTTTGGAATTATTGCCTCTTATATCTATTTCCTGAAATAAATTGAAGAGTATTGGCATTGTAATGCAAAAAAAAGAACATGTATAAAGGCATGAATTGGCATGAACATACTTTATATACAAAGATATGAAAATTGTGCTCTATATGTATAATAAGAATTGTAATGCATTCTGTTATCGTGTATTTAAAAAAATAAAAAAAGAATAGCAATCAAGAATGCAAACAATAATAAGTGTGGGTGAGGATGTGGGCAAAAACGAACACTCATACATTGTTGGTGGGTCTGCAAATTAGTGTAACTACAATGGAAAGCAGTATGGAGATTCCTAAAAAACTAGGAATGGAACCACCATAGGACTCACTATCCCACTCCTTGGTATATATACAAAAGTTCTAAAAATCAGCATATTACAGGGATGCAGCCACAACAATGTTTATAGCAGCAAAGTTCACAACAGCCAAGATATGGAGCCAAACTGGTCCCTGTTAACAGATGAATGGATAAAGAAAATGTGGCATATATACACAACAGAGTATTACACAGCCATAAAGAAGAATGACATTATGGTGTTTGTCCATAAATGGTTGGAATTGGAGGCCATCATGCTAAGTGAAATGAGCCAGACCCTGAAAGTTGAAGGTCAAATGTTCTCTGATATGCAGAAGCTAATCCAAAGTGAGAAAAAAAGAGGGGAGAATTCCATCAAAATAGAAGAAAGATTGGTGTATTAGATGAAGGAGATTGAGGAGGCACACAACAAGGAAAGAACAGTGAAATGAATCTGACCTAAATTTCTTATGTACATATATGAATATATCACAGTGAATCTCACCAGGATGTATATCCAAAAGTTACTAATTAACAAATAATAATAATGTCAAGAACTTATGATAACATACCAGGCAATATATTAGGACTACTGAATGCATTATCTCAATAACATTCCTGCTTTCAAATGTTCAAGTGTTTTCATGTCTATGGGAAAGCTTTGGAGCCCAATCACTTTTTTTCAATTTGCCAATCTCCTTTATATATTCACACACACACACACACACACACACACACACACACACTTTTTCTTACTGGTACTGTGGGGTTTAATGAACCCAGGAGAGCTCTGTCTCTGAGCCATAACCCCAGACTGTTTTCTATATATTGAGATATGGTCTCACTAAGTTGCCCAGGTGAGCCTATAAGTGGAAATCCTCTTGCCTCCGCCTGCTGAGAAGTTGGGATTACAGGTGTGCACCAGTGCACCTGGATCCTTTATATTAATTCTTATCAAGAAATCTGTTCCTGTTTTTGCTCAGCAACTTGACTACAGTAAGTATATAGAGTGTAGCATAGACTCGAAAAATTTATCTGGTCTGTGGAAGGATTAAACTTTGGCACAGGTTGTAAGTAAGTGTAATAATCTCCTTCTCATGTTTTGATTCCAGGTCTGTAATTCAATGACAGGTTTCAGGCAGGTGAAACTTGAATGCTTCTGAACAATACAAGCATTAGGCATGGAACTCTTCTGCTTCGATGCCAAAGAAGTGTCATCTCTTGATTACGATTTCTTTTATAGCCTTTCCATAACTCCTTCAAATGGCCTTCTAGATGGGCCATAAAGTAGTTAATCAGAATAAATTAAAATTTGTACTTAGTGCTAAAATGTAAATTAATTGTATGTTTTCTCCCAAATCTAGTCATCTGAAACATCTGGTAGGTATATATATATATTTTAGTGCTTCATTCACTCTAATGGTGATCATTTTTGCAAGTTGTTAAAACCACTTCTTACTTCTCTATTGTAGTTGTCCAAAAGATGCAGTTAATGGCTCAGCATTGAAGCATCTCTTACAAACTCATTAGAGAAACAACTGATCCTCTTGGTTCTTCATAAAGTAAAATAGAGCAGAACATTATCATCTGCCCACTGCCAACCAGAAAATGAAAACACTGGTCTTACTATGAAGAAAGTTGAAAGTTTTTCAAAAATTAAGGGCATTAAGTACAGAAAATTAATCTTTTCACTGCCAAGTTTTATACTTTTGAATATCAATTTTCTAAGCTGTGACAGTTTCTTTTGTTACATTGGCTGGAGAGGAGAAAGGATGTATGATGACTGTACGTCAGGATATCAATACTTTTTGGATGATTAGGGCCAATAGAATTATGGGAAATTTGTGACTTATAAAAGACATAAATTATATAAAGATTGAAAATGATCATAACTTACTTTTAATTAAGTAATAAGCCAGAACATATTTTTCAGTAGTTCTGAATAATGTGCATTTCAAATGACAGGCAATAATTCATGAAAAGAAGATCATATATTGAGTTCAAGATATTCATATTTCACTTTTCCATTTTAAAGCTGTTTCTATTCTATTTCTCTCCCTTAGTTCTTTCCTATCCCTATTTAGCAATAAGTAGCTACCCTGACCAATTTTTCCCCCACAGAATTATAGTAATTTTATTCAATTACCTTTCTGGTTTGTTTTCCTAGACATAGTGAACTTAGATTCCAATGTTTATGATTCCAAGGGCATGGGGAACAGAATCTAGAAAAATCCAAATTTTCCATTTTCATGGCCTGTATCCCTGGATTTTATTAACCTTGTCATTTGCAAATGTAGACATGGCCTCAGTCAACTACATAAAAACCAACATTTAAAAAAAACCTGGAAAAAATATGTAATATGCAAGTAAGTGGTCAACAAAAACCTCTAATCTCTTTCTCACCACAAGAGAAGAATGAATCATTCCAATAAATCACAGTGGTTGAATCTATCATTTCCCCTTTTATTCTGTATCTCAGGGCTTGATTCTGCTTGTCTACTTGTTTCTAGCTTTGACTAATTATTCAGGGGATAATTCAAACACAATAAAGAAGCCATAAGGACAGCAAATGTAAGGCTAAAATTAGAATCTGAATATAAAATACCTAAATACACATGCTAACTCTTTTATCTAGTGACTCTTAATTTACTCAAGCAAAAAACTCAGTAACTTCACTATGTCAAAAGTCCTACTAACTCAACAATATTCTGTTTGCCTCTAAAACTCTTATTTTTTTCCCTCTTCTGTTTTTGTTGTTAGGACACATGGATTCCACTGATATGGTTGAGAGTGCTCAGTCCTTGAACGAATTGTGGGCAATGGAAGATAAGGCACCTGCTTCAGGTAGCCTCAGATCAGATGAACCAGGAGAGACACATGGAAATATAAGAACAATGGTACAGATTAAAGCAAGCTGTAAGTGTGTGATGTCTCACTGCTTTACATTTTCTCAGATTCCACCTTCACTTATTCTACATGCATTATCCCCCAGGTTTTTTTTTTTTTAACTTAAAAAGAACTTGTATGTATAAATATAAATTTATATATATATATATATATATATATATATATATATATATATATATATGTAAGAAACTCCTTAAATGAATAATTTCACAGGGATTTCTTTTTCATAAATATAAGCTCTTACTTCACTCTCATACAAAATAATATACAGCTCTATTTTTCATTACCAACTGCTAGTATAATGATACAATTTTGATACATTGTAATGATACATTACAATGATAGAATATTGTAATGCCATTACCAAATGGTGGTGCAAATTTTAATGGTCTATAGAAGGTTTGGATTGAAACATTGAAACATTCAGAGGAATCTAAAGAAACTATTAGACTTGGCTTCCCTCTTGAGTATTGTTATGAGCCCTCACAAGTATATGGATAATCTTAAAATGCCTTTAATTTGTTGGTGAACAACCCAAGAAAGGATTGCATGGCTACAGAGGGAAGGGTAAGGGGAGAAGCAATGGGGTACATGAACCTATTGCTCATCTGGTTTGGATTTTGCTTATTATGAGTGAGGCATTGGATGACTGTTTCTACTAAATAACTTGCAAAATAGAATGATGCCCTAGTCAAAAATGAAGTGTCACAGAAGTCTTGGTCAAGGCAATTTTGTGTCCTCATAGGGAAAGCATCATGTCACTTTTCCTTTACACAAAAGAGCTCTGATAATTGATTTAAAGTATTACTTAATTTTTCCTTCTCAGTATAAAGCTCAAAAACGTTACTTAAAACTAATTATACCCTCAACAAAAAGAGTAAAATAAAGAGTATGTAGAGAAATACTGGTTCTCTTCTCAATGTACATTCCATCTATAGTGATTAATTAGCCTATGAAGGTGCTCCCCAACTGGTATTCATTAGCATCTCAGAATGTTCACCGGTATGCAGAGTATCTACAGACCAGCAGCTTTGCCACCATCTGGGAGCTTCTTTGAATGGGGAACTCCTTTACCCCAGTTCCATTCAATTAGAGTCTGCATTTTAGCAAGATCCCTCAAGTGATTTACTTACACTTTTAAGTTTGAGAAGCACTGCCCTGACACACTAGCATATCAAAAAAAATGCATTTTAAGTGTGACTGACACTCTGTTGTCACCACCCCACAAAGTGTGTGGGTCTCAGGCCATCCACAAGTACCACAGAAAGCATTAAACAGGTATCCCAGTTTGCCATACATACATAGAGTTCTACGCGCCATGCAGTTTTAAAAATATAAAGATGGAAAGCACTTGTTTGAGCTAATCAAGTTCTTGACATCACTTCTTCCAGTGACCTGTTCAGGAATGGACACAAAATCCAACTTCAGCCAATGACGTGTGAAGAGAAGTCTTTTGTGTTAGCTTGGGCCGGGGACTTTGGGAAATTTTTGTTGTTCCTAAGATTCTAAAAAAGAGACACTTATTCTTTTGGTCACTGATGGCTCTGGAAGCTAAGTCAGAAACTGCTGAGCCATCCTGCTGACGACCTGAGGAAAAGGCCAACATTGCCTATCACCAACAGAGACAGAACGAAAGAAGCTCTGTCCTTGACAACACTGTCAAAACCCAGAAACAACCACCTGGAGCCTGGGTTTCCACTGGACTTCTTTTTACATAAGGAAATGGGCTGCCTTATTATTTAAACCCATTTGGGCCAAGGTTTCTGTGGGTTGCAAATCGTGCCAGTACTGGAAAGGAAATACAATTTTATAGATTGGGTTTGAACTGGCATCATGTATGTGGAGTAGTTCTGATGTCACCAATAACCACAGCATTATTATCCCTACTTTAAACCAATCTAATCCCCCACTCACGTTTCCAGGAATGTAAGCTTCCAGTGGAGAAGAACAGAACTCTCCTCCTGGCAGAGTGTCAAAAAATATGTGGTGAAGGACTGAAAAAAGGAATGGATATGGCATTAATGTTGCCTTTCAAAATGTTCACTATTTTGAACTCCACTTTATTGTTATTTCAGTTGTGGAAAGCTACCAGGGCTCACCAACAAATAACTCTTACTAAGAAGTCCTCATCCATATTGCTATAATTATAATCTTAAAATGCTCACCAAATGTCCACGTATTAAAGGCTTGATCCCCAGCTTGGTGCTATTTGGAGGAACTAGAACCATTAAGAGGTGGCACCTAGTGGGAGGTCTTGTGGTCATTATGAGTACGACCTTTAAGCACATTGTGGCATCCCACTCTGTTGTTTCCTTTTATGCTTCCCAGTCATAAGGTGAGTGATTTGCTTTGCCATGTGCTTCCATCATGAATGTGCTGCTTTACCAGAGGGCCCAAAGTAATGGGCCCAACCAATCAGAGATGGAAACCTCCCAAACTGTGAGCCCAAGTAAACCTTTTCCCATTGTTTCTCTTGGGAATTTGTTATGGCAACAAAAGACTAACCAATACTTGCATCATACTTTTACATCATTTCACTCACTTGTATAACATTTCCATATGTCCATATATATATTTCCATATATGTATAACATTTATTGAATGATACAAAGTAAAGCAGATCAATATTCATAGTACTCAAAACCTTGAAGCCATTGGATTCTGTGTATTTTTTTCCCTACACATTGAGAGGTATATGTGCAGCTAAGTATGTCCTTTCTCTGTCGGAGGCAAGTAACATGTTCAGTTAAATAAACTATCTTCCAAAATGGATTTCTCGTTCATAGTAGAGGACACTCTATGTTGGTGGTTCAGATGGAGTCAATGTCAGAGGGAATATTACAGATGAAGTCAAATGTCCCCTACTGATTTGCCTAAAAAAACAATAAGCATGATGTTTCTTATTATACTTGAGTTCATTTGGATGAAAGAGGTGTTCAAAGAGGGAAGGCATCATAGGGTGAAAGTCAGGACCCCCATTCTAGTTGGTGATTAAATGTCAAGTCACCTCTTTGAGCCCCAGTTACCTTATTTACAAGATGATAAGACAGCAATTCTCATGCCAGGATGCACATTAGAATTACCTGGGGATTTTTACAAATAGAAACAGTTGGAGCCCATCACTAGAAAATTTGATTTAATGAGTCTGGGAGAGGGATAGAGATGAAATCTTCAGTAAATCCCATGTATAGCCCTAAGAACTAGTAGCTTAGATGTTTTTAGGTTTCTTTTCACTTGAACTGTTTATATTATAGTATTGTCCTGGAATATCTTAGGTTCAGACACTGTTTTCAAAAAGGGGGAAATGTACCAGTTCTGCCTTATTCTGCCTTCTGCTTATTCCCAGTTCTAGATAGCCAAAATTATACTGAGCAGAAATGATAGAGAAAAAGGATTCAATATATAGCATAGTCCCTAAGGGAGAATAAAGAGGATATGTGCAGGGTACTCTGAAGTCCTTTGCGTATCCTTATTTCTGTCTTATGAATTGGGGGCACAGTTTGGTCTTTGCACCCATATTTATTCAGTTCCTTTGCTTTTTGATCCAACATCCACAAAGAGTATGGAATCTGTTTCAGTAGAGACCACATGAGACTCCTAGCCACATGCATATCTATCTGTTTTACTCCAAATGTAAGCTACACAAATTCTACATGTAGCCAGCCACCGAGCTATATTAAATGTATTTTTAGTAGAAAAGGAATGGATTTCTGGCTTGACCATGGGTAACACAGATAATATGCTACTCCCAGTGAAAAATGCCAATCTAGTAACTTCAGTTTTTCTAGGTACCTGTGGTCACACAGGGATAATACTGGGGGCAAGTTTTTACTGTGTTCTGGATGAAGTCAAATTTTACAGGATGAAGTCAAATTCCCCTGACTTACTTGTCTATGAAAACAATAAGCATGGTGTTTCTTATCATATTTGAGTTGAATTGGATGAAAGAGGGATGAAACTATGGGTTGAAAGTCAGGACCCCCATGACATCAAATCATGGCTTAGATTTACCAAGTATGTGGGAACATTCTTTGGAGGCATACTTTATATTTTTCCTTCAACCAGGGGATCTTGGAAATTTCTTTGTGAAAACCCCACCTCCCTGTCCCTTCAGATGTAATAAATCTGAGACATGTATTTTTCATTTCCCCAGAGTCACCTTCAAGCTTAACCCTTGATGCCCTGATGTTCCTGGGTTCATGATACCCCCTGTCCCCTACTGGCTTCATCCCTTTTCTGTAACACTCCTTATTCACCACCTCTAGAGTGGTGTTCCTTGGATTTGAGAAGTAAAATACTTGTTCTTGAATCCTGTCTCTGATTCTGCTTCTAGGAGAACCTAAGACCACACTGTGACCAGCCTTAAAGGTGTTCATGGAAATCCAGAAAAATATCTGTTTTGAGGTGTGTGGTGAAGAAGACACATCCAAAAATAAAAACCAGAAAATAATAATAAATGATGAAATCATATGGTAGGAAAAGAAAGGGCAAGGCAGGGTAAACATGAGGAGAGGCAAGGGGTGGGGGACAAGAAGTGGTATTAAATAAGTGGTCAAGTAGGACACATTAAGAAGTAGAATTTGAGCAACTGTTCTCCTAAATGAACAAAATAACTTAAAAAATTGACCAACTATAACTTCAAACTTGTATCTCTTTGCTTTGAAAACAGAAAAGCAATAGCAGTTTTGCTCTGTGTGTTGTGGTTGCCACTCTGATTTCTGCCACATGGTCTCTGGTGGTCCCCTAATTGACAAAGAGTATCCTGAAGAGTCAGGTCAATTCATACTTCTTCCCTAATATTGCTTCCCAAATTAATTTACCTTCATTTCTAAGGGTTGTTGCCTATTGGGGTGGTGATAACTTTGGACAACTCTTGTGTGTATGTGGGGGGCCATTCTTAGAAGGCATACTTTATAACTGGAACCACACTTACTTTTAGCACTGATGATTTGCAGTGTCCCTTACTTGTCATCAAAGAGAAAGAGACTTCACTTTTGAAAAGAAGACAATAACTCCCCTCTGTCCCAAGCAGTCTATACTAAATGACAGTGGAGCAAAATTTTAATGCAAGTAGAAGAATTTGATGAGTAGTTCCCAGAGAAAGGGCAAGAGAGTAACCACAAATATCTAATTTCATTAAAGATTGTCTGGTGACTTGCAAAGTAAATTGAAAGATAATTTCTCTTAAAAGACACCGTATTTGACATCAATCAATGGGTTTATGTGATCAGCCTAAGAATGTGCAACTCTCCCACTTCATAAGAAAGTCTAGATGAGGGCTGCTGAGGAGAGAGAAAGATAGAAGAGGTCCCTTTCTTCCAACTTCAATAGCTTCCCTAGCCAGAGGGCAAGGACCCTGCTGTGTGGCATGCCACCCGGCTCAGAGAGATGCAACTGGTGTCAGACCACAAAACTTTGCCTTGCAACATATATTATGAAATTTGAACTTTATACCAAAGATGTAGAAAAACTTAAAAGAGTTTTAAACATGATCGGGTTTGTGAAGTAGAAAGTTCATTAAAGGTTGCTGTGTGTACAATGGAGGGGAGAGAAGGAGAATACAGACAGAGGAAACATGAGGGTTATCTTGGAGAGAGGAAAGCAGATACAGGAGGAAGACAGTGCTCATATACTTTTTGTGCTTGGGGACAGATACAGGCCCAGGTGTGGGCAGCAATCACTGACACGCTGTGCTAGAAAAGGTGCAGAGATATACATTTAATGTGTCTGTATGGCCTTATACTGATTTCATAGTATCAGACATTTCAGATTTCAAATCTGTCAAAAATCAGAAATTATCTGTATTTAGGAAGCTCTGCAATGGTACAGAAGTTAAAATGAAATGATCACTGAAGTTGAGTATATCATATTCTATATCTAGGAATTCAACTCTTAGTATATGCCAGACAAAAAGTGCACACATGTGCATGAGACATGGACACAAATGGTCACAACAGTGTTACTGGTAATAGCCTCAAACTGGAAACAAGTCAAATGCCCACCAACAGGAAAATAGATAAAATGTGGTATACTTAACAAAATCATGGTATACATAATGAAATAATATAAAGCACTGAAAATGTACAAAATATTGCTACACACCATGACATGGATAAATCTCACAAACAATGTTAAGGAGAAAAGAAAGACACAAGTGTCCATTTCAGAATTTCATTTACAAAAAGTTTTTTTTTTATAAATGATAAAATGAGTGTTTTAAATATGAATTACAGTTATATTTAATGAGAAAAGATTGTAGTAAAGGGGTCAAGGCATGAAGACGACATCTGAGATATTAATGATGTTTTATTTCTTCACCAGGGTAGTGACTGAGTGGCAAAATTTTCTTTGTGGAACTTCATGGAGTTTTGCTCCTAATGTTTCTCTTTTTTTTTAACCTTCTGTACATACTCCTTAATAAAATTATTTACATAAAAGGACCAAAGAATCACAAATTCATGTGAAGTGAGTATAACTACATAAAAGTTATATTATTTCCTCCCACTACAAGAAAAGTGAAATGCCAGATAGGAGATTCAGAAATGAAATAAGTGGATTTCCATTCAGGAAGTGGTGACTAGCTTTTAATATGCATCTAAGCTGGGTCATTACAACTAAAGTATGTGACTACAAACATTCCAGTAACTAACCACAAAATGAAGAACAATCTATATAACTTAATTCTAAAAGGCAACAAGTAAAAGTACATTGAACTGAAATCAATGAGAGACCAAGGGAAAATGATCGTATTTAACATGTGTCCAATACTTATGTGCCAAGCAATGAGATAGAACGTTCATATTATATTCATTTAATCTTATTTAATGCTTATAATAAGCTGATGAGGCAGTTATTAGTTATACCCATTTGATAGACTATAAAATCAAGACTCAGAAAGACTCAATTAACCCCTTATGTGCCCTCCATTATATAATTAATCCCTTATATGCACCAGTTAGTGACATTGAGCAAGTTATTATACTGCTCTCAACCTTGGTCTCCTGCTCTATGAAATGGAAGGGTCCTCACAGACTTCCTTGGAGTACACAACTATGAAAACAAATAATTCATTGTTTGAATAGGGCAGACTGAGTCAACTCTGGAGAAGAATTGATTTCAGGACTAAATTTACCAGAAATGCTGGCTTCAGTGGGCAAGAATCTCAACTGGGGCTGTATTCACAACCCTGCCTGCCTAATCAGAAGAAACTACCTAAAGAAACTTTTTATTTTAAAACAAAACCATATTCCTATCTCCACCTCATTGTACTGAACCCCAGTATCCTGAGCAGTTACTTGGGAAAGTATTTTTACAACAACCTCCTCTTAATCCCAAAGTCTTTGATGTATTTTTTATCAAAAATGGTTATGAAACAGTAAACTCTGGGTCTCAGAAGGCTTGATAGATAGGTTCTCAGAGAGAACATTTTTATCTTGACACTTAAGTCATGCAGAAAAAATAAATCATGATTCAACATATACTTTTCTGCAAGGATCTGTGATAGGATCTAGGTTACTTGCTTTCTGGTTATTTAACTTAATATTGGGATAAAGCTTTAAAAAGTAAAGAACTGCAAAATTAGAATGCAATTTAGGATCTTATTCTCAAATAGATCTTAAGCAAATTTTTATTTTTTATTGCTTTTAAAAGAAAGTGCAGGGGCTGGGGATATGGTTCAAGCAGTAGTGCGCTCGCCTGGCATGCGTGAGGCACTGGGTTCGATCCTCAGCACCACATAAACATAAAATAAAGATATTGTGTCCACCTAAAGCTAAAAAATAAATATTAAAAAAAGAAAGTGCTGCATTCCCTTCAGTTTGCTTTAATTTTTAACATGCATTTTAGTCAAATAAATTTATACTCATAGTGAAAGTCAGGTCCGTATTCTTTCAAAGCCTGAAAGACAGAGGTAGCTTTCCATTCTATATTTAAAGCTTAAATAACATACCCAGTAAAGATTTAAAAAGCAGGTTCAATCAATATCTTCCTAGCAAATTTCCCAAAACCTTTTATTTTATGCACTTGTTTAAATTTTATAAAATTAAAAATAGACATGACGTGATTTTCCTATTTAAACTGATGCTATCTAGCACTTCAGAACTTGAGTTAGAGGCCAAGGAGAATACGAGTTGGGGGAGGACAATGAAAGAGTTCCTAAATCAAATTCAACAAAACTTGTCAGCCTGGAGACAGCATTAAAGACATTGCTTAACCTTCCATCGAACATTCTATGGGTGCACAGTGAACATCTTGAATAATAAGTATAAGTGAGTTTGGAAACATGCAGAGTAGTGATACCCAGTATTAAAGAAGAGTAAAAGGTAAGACCAAGTGGACAGCAGATATAAGAAAACAGCTTCTCATGAGGAATTCTGGCAGCTCTTAAGAATTTTGACAAGCCTGAGTGGTATTACTTTGGAATGATTAAATGTGAATGCAAGTGTTTTGGGGGAGGGAATGTCTTGAGAAGAAAAAAACATTTTTTTTTTTTCCCTGTGGACATGGCAACAGGGCAAAAGTAAAAAAAAAAAAGAAAAAGAAAAATTACTTATCCTTTGAGCTCCACTTGGCTCAATTAGTGCACCACCACAACTTGAGAACACAGAGTTGGGACTGGCAGAGAGGTATCGACGTTACAAATGCAAGAACACCAACTCACACAGACTATTTAATGCTGCCTCTGAGATGGGATGCTGTGTACCTGGGCATTGCAATAACTGCTATGTCAGAGAGAGGGGAGTTTATGTCCTTCCAAATAACCCCAATCACTAAATCACTCTGCAGCCCTTCATTCCACGTGATATTTTGTATTAGAAACAAATTCTTATCAAAGTTACGACCACCAATTGCCACTCCTCATGCAAGAAGAATACACCTGAATGTATTTAACCATGGGACAGTTAGAGCTTCCTTCTATATTAACTCTCTCAAAAAGAAGGCTTCTTGTTCCAAACAGTTTGGGGCTCTTGCCAAAGGACCAAGTCCAAAGTGAGTAGCACACTGCCAGGAATGATTTGGTTTAGGTCACAATCTGTGGGAGGCAGGCTGGTTGAAAAGAAGCATGAGGCTAAAACTGGTTAAGTGAAATTAAACCTTAAGTGTTGCCATATTTTTCTGGGTAAACAAACATCCAAATAGAATGAGAGTTATCCTATCTGCATTGTAACATGATGCTAGTAGTGAATGATGCAGAATCAAAATGAGTACGAGCTAATTTCACATAGAAGATTTTGCTCATCCCAAAGTCTTCTTCTAAGGAAGTGATGTTCATGTTGAAATATATTTGTATATCTTGGTGTTTTGAAAGATCTAACCAGAACAAATTTAGGGGAAAGCTTATTAGAGGGCTCATGGTTTCAGAGATCTTAATCCCTAGAAGGTCAGCTCCATTCCTTGGGGCTTGAGGTGAGACAAACATTATGGTGAAAGAGTGTCACAGAGGGAAGCGGCTCACAAGATGATCAGAAAGCAGAGAGAGGATCCATGCTCCAGATACAAAATATATAGCTATAACCCCAATGAATCCCTCCCCCGCCCAGTCACACGCCACCTGCCTCCAGCCACTACTCAATTAATCCCATCAAGAATTAAGTCATTGATTAGATTAAGGCTAGAAGACAATTATTTCTCCTCCAAACCTTCTTGCAATGTCTCACGTGTGAGCTTTTGGGGGACACCACATTTAAACCATAATACTTGAGAAAGAAAGCATACTTAAAAACATAATTGCCCTGATTTGAAAATCAAATTCTACTGATTTCCAAATTCAAATAACTTCTCTTTGGGGGGAGAAGATGCACCTTTAAAATAGCAAATTGTTTCTAGAAAATACACACATTTAATTTATATTTTCTCAATCAGTTGCAAACATAAAAGATCTTTCAAGAATGTACTGAAGTAGAATGTATCTTTAAAAAGTACAGGAACTAAACCTCCACACAAGATTTTTATTCAAATTGTAAATATCAATGCCTTATAACTTATAAACAAAACATAGTTTTCTAAAATTCCCTTGGCTTCAATTGTATGATGATCTAATAAAGGAAAAGGTAAGCCCAATTGAGCTCTAACATCCTCATATTTAATCTTCTGATGGCAGCATTTCAAAGCAAAAAGTACACAGTATAAGTATACTTAAATCCACTCAACACATTATAGACTGTAAAATTAAAACACATTATGTTTTTTATTATGCAAGAAGAGTCAAGGGCATCAGCCAACTGACCTGATAATCCAATAACCTACAGAGAAGACATTTATGCCTAGATAAGAGCTTTGGACAAGCTGGATATTCAAACTATTTAGCATCACAAATATATTTAGCAGAAAGCTACTCAAGGATGGCTGTCACTTAGGCACTTCCAGAGAAAGAGCTATCAGGATGATAGGTTTTGGCTTAAAAGAGAGGCTTTTATGAGGGATTATAAATATTGATTTCACTTACAGATTCGGAACAGCTTATGAGCTTGTGTACATAATACCGACCTTTCCATTTATATCATTGTGTTAGATTTCAATGGGGATCTAAACACTGATTTTTCAAGAAAATCTTAAAAGACTCTCTTTGGGCAATAATAATTTGGAGGTTCTTATTTCTTCTCCTGGAAGAGCTCATGCTTTTAAGAATTCAAATGACAAATCACAGCATAAGATACCAGCATCTTAATGCATTTGTTGATTTCTATGCAGCTAGACACCCAGTCATCCAAGAAAAGGCTATTTTTCAAATTAGGCATCCAATGAATATAAGATGTCAACCCACAAGAGAGTGCACTAGGGGATGGATTGAGTTACAAAAACAGAAAAACCACTCTTGTCCTCAAAAAGACCTCTTTTTAAAGAGAATCAAAGGATAAATATTCATAGAATAAGTATGTACATAAATAGACATACAAAACAAATTCAGTGTTTTTATGAACACTATGTTAGGCTCAATTTGACACATAATGTATTTTTCTCATGCCCAGGTACTAAAGTTTTGTTTCTCTCTTACTGTTACAATTTGGTAACTCTGTTAAAGCTCTTACATATGTGTGATAGACAATAGGAGATTAATCTGATTCCAAAAATAGGAAAATAAATTGAAATTTATAAAGCAATTGGAAATCAACCTAAAGTCAACAGTAAAATTGAACTTTACAAAAGAGCCTCAGTCAGCACGTCTCTAATTCACCAGATTTCTGGTACAGAGAAACCAATCACAGTCTCTTCTAAAGAAGTGCCATTCATAATAGAAGCTGGGCAGTATTTTCTAAATAATAAAAATCCCTGACAACCCAAGTTATTGTCAGAAGGATTAAGGAAATAGGAATTACTTCAGGACTGGGGATGTGGCTCAGTCGTGGAGTGTTTTCTTGGCATACATGAGGCCGTGGGTTTCATCAGCAAAATACACACATAAACACAAAGAAGTCCAAATAAAATTATATAATACAGTATAACATATGTGACATGCATAAAAAAAGAGTTTACAATATAGAAGGGGCAGATATACAACAAAGTCCTCACAAATATTTTTCCACAGACAAGCTTACAGGAATAAGTGTGCTTGTTTTAGAGAAGCAATCGGTTCTTAAAAAAAAAAAAAAAAAAAAAAAAAAATTCTTTTAATTTTAGGATTTTTCTTAATATTGTTTTCCCTTGACATTCACGGACTCATTGTGAGAGAGAGGATTTATTACCTATTGTCCTAATACAAAGTATGTATGGAAAACAGGAATCCTTGTACATTTTCATGGGAATATAAAGTACAACAGCTATTATGGAAAACAGTATGGGATGTTCTCAAAAAACTGAAAATGGAATTACCCTATGTGCCAACAATCCCAGATCTGAATAATTTACCCCAAAGATCTGAAATTTCTGAAATTAGTATGTTGAAGGACAACTGTACTACCATGCTCAACACAGCATTATTTACAACAGCCAAGCCTGGTAATCAACCTAAGTGTTCAACAACAGATAAATGAATAAAGAAAAATGTAGTCCAAACTATAGTGGAATACTATATGGCCTTGAGAAAAAATACAAATTTAGTCATTTATGACAAGATGAATGGAACTACAGAATATTATGTAAAGTGAAATAAGCCTGGCACAGAAGGAAAAACACCACATATTATCATGAGTGGTATCAATACCTTTGAACTCAGAGAGAGGAGAATGATGGTTACCAGGTGATGGGAAGTGAGGTAATAGAGAGATGATGGTCAGAGAGTATGAAGCATCAATTCACCATCAATTAGCAAGAAATAGGTGTGGGTTTTTTTTGAAGAAATCTACTACATGCAATGACAAATACAGTTACTAAAATGTATTTTACATTTCAAAATTGCTAAGAAAGTTCTCACCATAAAAAATGATAAGCATTTGAGGTGATGAATATGTATGTTGATTATATGGATTGAATTGTTTCTGATTGTATTCATTTTGTACACTAGAAATATATACAACTACAATTTGTCAATTTATAATAAAATTAATTTTAAAAACATATAAAGTATGGAGTGGGGTGCCTTTAATTATTCAATTTTAATTAGGCCATATACATGCCAGATATCTGAAACTTTTTTATATTAAAATAAATGCCATACTAAATTCTATTTGTGATTAGTAAAACCCAGGATTCATATCTAAGCATTACAACAAAACAAATGTGTTTGAAAGGCTACAATTGCCTTCTTGAACTCAAAAGATAGAAACATCTTCTGCAGATGGGCCTGCTTTCACTTAATTTTTACTTATTATATTTATCTAACTAATCTTGAAACTGGATTTCATTTCTAGCTTGTACTGCTTCTCAAAGGTGTGTTATGTGTCAATTAAGTGCCTGGAACAAGTTTTCTTTAAGTCATAACAGGCATACAAGTACCATTAACTTCTTCATATTCTCAATTTTTATACACATTCTTCTATTCAATTGCATTCCAACACTGAGAATATAGTCATAATGTCTGTGTTTCAATGAAGTCTTTTATCCCTTCGATAATTTTCTCATTTATAAAATTAGAATATTAAAATAAGTGTTAAACACTAGCATTATAAAGGCTAGGATTTCATTGATGGTTTTGAAGAAGATATGATAAGAGTTGTCATTAGTTATTATACATAAAAATGCTTAGTAGTTCTTTCAAATGCCTGTAAAATCCCTAAGAATGATGAAATCATTTTCATACAGAATATTCTCAAAATCTATCTTCCTGACCAGAAACCTGCATGCTTCCTTTCTCTGTAAGGCTTAACTCCACAGAAGACCTCTGCTCTTAAGAACCTCTGTTCTACTGTCCTCAAAAGATTTACATCCTCTTTGAGGGAAGAAACTATGGTCATTATTCTAACGCATAACCTTAAAAAACAAGACTGGCATACTAACTAGTCTCTGTAATAGAATTTAAATATTTCTCACTAGGATAATTTTTCATTTCAGTGAATTATACATCTTATACAAAAACTTGAGAAAAATAGCTAGCAATACTGGTCTTGAAATAACATGGGATATATAAGTTCAAGTAGTACTACATATGCTACTCAAATTAATCAAGAACAGACATATTGCTGGGCATGGTGACACATGCCTGTAATCTCAGTGGATCAGGAGGCTGGCGCAGGAAGCTCACCAGTTCAAAGATAGCCTCAGCAACTTAGCAAGGCCCTAAGAAACTCAGCAAGACCCTGTCTCTAAATAAAATATTAAAAGGGCTTGGGATATGGCTCAGTTGTTATGCATCCTGGGTTCAATCCCCAGTACCAAAAATAAATAAATCAATAAGAACAGACATATGGATTTTTTCTACCATTAGAAATCTGTAGAGCATCTGATCAGAATGGGGTTTAAAGGAAAGAAATTAATATAATAGAATTAGTGATAGAAGCTTAAGTAGCTATTCTATTAAAAGTTTCCTACTCACAAAGTATCTACCCCCACATGAGACAAACTTCACCTCTCTCAGAATAAAGGAGTTTTAACCAACATTGCCTTGTGTTCCACCTACTCAAATCATTAAAAAATTAAAACTGAAATATCACTCATAAGCTAATAATTAGTATACAACCATAGGTGAAATTTAAGTTCTTACTATTGTTCTTAACTAAATCTTATACTGTTGTGACATTAATAAAGCAGACTGAAATATTCTAGGCAATTTTGATGGCTTAAGATGGTAACTTTATTAGACATCCATATGGGAAGGCATCCATCAGGATTTCCTTTGGAAATAGGCATGACTTTTGGGGAAAAAATGTGGAGAAATAGCCAAAAAAGCCTTGGAGAGCTATCAAATAGATAAGATTGAGAATGAAGAAAATTACGATAAAGAGTTAGGTAAGGGAAAAAATTACCACTTTTGGAACTGACAGACAAGTCCACTAATTATACTGCAAATAGTAATAGATATTCTTCCAACATTTTATAATACAAACAAATATATACATACACCCCCAAATCATACATATATATGTAGGGAGCGTATGTATGTGTGTGTGTGTGTGTCTATGTGTGCGTGTCTATGTGTGTGTGTGTGTATGAACTTTTAAATATCAAATGACATTTCAATATTTTAAAAAATTGCATTTAATTCTGTAAACCCTAGTACTGCTAAGAAAATCAAGTTGGTCTTGATGTTACCTCTGAGCTGGCAAAGCTTCTATTACTGGTTCTATTATCTTAATTTATGCCCTTCTCATCTTTCTTCCAAGCTCAGCAAGCTACCTGTGGTAAGAGGACAACTTCAATTTCAACAGGAATTAGCAAGGAGGAGAGTTTTTAGCTTTGTAGTTGTTGTTCCATGCACTTTACCTGATTCTTGAGATCCAGTTTGGGACATGGTCGACCTCCATTGTAAGGTTTTTCCTTTAACCATTTGGATCTAATTCTCACTCCAATCCCACAAGACGAACTGCAAGAACCCCAGCTAGACCAATCACTTAACTTGCAATCAAACGGGCAGGGGATGACACATTCTTCTTGAATATAACCTGAAAGAAGAATTAAGACGAGGGAGGAAAGTCTGATTAAAATGTTCTTATCAAATTCTATTTCCTATTAGAGCTCAGAATATTTTTTAAAAAAATATTGCTACAGTGGCTTCAGTCTTGTACTTATAAACATACCAAAGTTTTAAGAGATAAATCAATGTGATTACATGTGCATTCAAACATGTGCTATTCTGTTTACTTCATAGACAATCTGAGATGGAAGAGACAGGAAAAAGTACATTTATTTTTGGTTTCTGATAAAGAATGAAGCAGTTCATGGGCCATCTTCTCTTATTGGGCCTTGAGTTCTCCATCCTACAATCCTGAAAGTCACCCTCTGGAACAGGAAGTATAATAGAGTCAATCTTTCTTCTGTCTGTGACCACCAAGGCTTTCACTAATATAGATGTTGATTCTCACTTCCAGGCAGTGTGACTTGAAAGTAGAACAAGAACAGAGAACAGACCACAAATTAAGAAAAGCAAGATATTACTGAAAGAAGAAAGTAGAAGGAAAGTAAAAAATTGTATAATAGGATATTGCACTAGAATCAAGACATATGGACTACAGTATAGCTACAGAAGTTCCAGTTTTACTTGTTCTTGCTCCACTATTTGGACTACCACTTGCTATAATCTTTCTCTGGATGATCTCCTTGTTTTAATGTTCACCTCTACTGATTGCTACCAAGTAAATGTCTCTAATCCTGATTTCTCTACTGAATTGTATACCATTTATGAAGTCACTATTATTGATGCCCAATTTGCTCCATGTCTAAAATGGATATCATTAATGTACTTCAAAAACATTATAATTCTCTTGTATTCTTCATCTCTTTGAATTATTGCCACCACTTGGCACTTGCCCAATATAACTAAATTCAGCATACTACACAGAAAAACGCACACCCATGTGCGTAGCAGCATTAATTCACAATAGCCAAGTTATGGAACCAGCCTAGGCATCTGTTAACAGATAAATGAGTAAAGAAAACATGTACATATACAATGGAATTTTATTCAGCCATAAAGAATGAAATTATGTAATTTGTAGGAAAATGGATGGAACAGGAGAATATCTCGTTAAATGGTGTAAGTCAGACTCAGAAAATCAAGGTTGTACATTTTCTCTCATATGAGGAAGCCAGAAATAAAAAACAAATTAAAAAATGCATCCCATAAAAATATATGGGGGACCAGGGTGAGGCAGGAGGGAGGGGAACGGGGAAGTACTGGGAACTTAAATTGAACAAATTATATTACGTTATGTATGGATATGTCACAATGAAACATATTATTCTGTATAATCATTATGTACTGATAATTTTTAAGGGAAATATATTAATGTGCCAAATTCGTTAATTAGTTTGAGTTAATCAAAAGGGAGAATATCTTGGGTGTGTTTAAGTTAATCAGGTGAAATATCTTAAAAGAGGAGCAGTCCCTTTTTGTAGACAGATTCTTTTTTTGGCCTGCAAACAGCCATGCTGTAACATGCCAATGGAGTGACATGGCAGGGAACTCCAAGCAGCCTATAGATCCTGAGGGTAACCCTTGGCTGTCAGTCAGCAAAAATAAACAAACAAAACAGTCCTATGTGTGCATGAAGATGAATTTGGCCAAAACCTGAGAGTTTAAATGGGTAGTTTTCCCTAATCCAGACTCTGATGAATCCTTATCCTTGGCCCACACCTTGATAGTTCAGTAAGACCCCTAAGCTGAGGATTTAGAGAAAACCATCCCTGGATTCCTGACACATGGAAACTGAGATAATAAATAGACTATTTTGAGCTGCAGTCTGGGCCCGTTAAAATCTAAGAAATAATCAAAATAAAAATCTCATATTATCTTTTTTCCTTACACCCTGTTTTATAATTCTACACATACATTAGTACAGTAGTAAAATAAATACTAAAGCTCACAAATACATATTCTACAATTTCTTTGTCAGTCCCTCCTTTAAGATCTGATCATTCCTAGCTCAGAAGGATGCAGTGTTCTCTCTGTGAATCTCCTATTTGCCTAACTGTCCTCTTTTGTTATCTGTCAATAACTCTGAGGAAAAAACATATTTTAAGTATGGAAAGACTTATACTGTTCCCTTCTTTAAAATCTTTGCTGATTCTATTGCCTTAAAGAGAAAATGACAACCTACTTTGCAAAAACAAAACCAAACCAAACCTAGTTTGCTTAAGAATATTTCTAAGCAATGGTTTTCAACTCTGTAAAATATAACTCCATTGTCTAAGATGTACTATAAACCAACTTAGCAAGAAATTTGGAACACAGGCATTGTCAATTTTTAAAGAACCTCAGAGGTTTTTTTGTTTGTTTGCTTGTTTTTTTTTTAATCTCTGGCTCTTCCCTCTCCTGTATCTCGAATTCTATCTACACAGACTACTCCATCATCTCCAAAAATTGTTATACCTTTACTTATGCAAAAGAAGTTCTTTCCCTAACCAAGTTAATGTCCCTTATCTATTACTTCAACTTCTCTCTTGCTAATATAGTTGAACACTGTCCCAGCATCCTTTGGCCATGCTTAACTGGCAAAATCTTGGATGTCAGTCCATCTATTCTTCTTTCTCTGCACTTAAAGCAGGACAAAGAGAGATGAAGAAAATGCTAATACCACACTCTGCTACTCTTTTATCAACCAATTTCTCTAATTCCCTGGTCCTTATTTTGAGTTTTCTTCTCACTCTTGTTTTGCCTAACAGCTCCCCTAACCTTCTACCTCTGTCTTCAAACTTCTTCTTCTACCATCACCTTTTTCACAATGGGGGGAAAACCAGAAAGAAATTAATGTGAAATCCTTCAACTTTTAGAACTTTGGACTTTATTAGAACTTTCTCTCCTTGGTTGTTCTCTGAAGTCAAAATATACCCAAAATAAGAGTCATCAGGAAAAGATTCTCGAGATTGCAAAAGAATAATTGCTCAAAAGTAATAAATTAATTACTGTTTAAGAATTTTAATTCTATAGTCATCTGTAATGGACCTTGATCACCAATTCAGTATTAAGTACATAGTAAAAGATACATAAAGGACTAAATAGAGGACACGGCATTGTATAATTTTACAGAGAAAATGGGTCATTTAATGATTTCATTAGCTACCAAATGAAATGAATATGGCTGGAAATTAGGTGGGATTCACCTTCATGAAAGGTGTGCTTAGAATAGGCAAATATGAAATTCCAGAAGGTTTCATTTAAATAAATTTTAAATATTTTGAGTGTCTAAACAAACAAAGTATCTTTAGAAGGAGTCCTTCTTTTTTATCCCCCCCCACCCCAGAGCTGGGGATTGAACCCAGGGCCTTATGCACACAAGGCAAGTACTCTACCAACTGAGCTATATCCCTAGCCCTTGAGTCCTGCTTTTAATGAAATAAAATTTTAAATCATCTTCATCTATACTTACATATTGAAGGATTTTAATTTGCAAGCCTCTAGCAATACTTTCTCTCTCAATGAGTATAAAATAATTTTTAAATTCAAAAGGACTAAGCGACAGTGCTATTTATTTTTTCAGAATAATCCCCATGCTATAATGTACCTCAAAGGAAATTTCATTGTTAGAGCTATTAATAATTACATCTTCATATACCTACCTCATCATTGAAAGGATTAGTTTTACCCTCACACTTAATACCCAGAGTTTTTGGCAACACAATGATGAAATATAACCATTACAAGGTTAACCTCCTTGATAAGAATTCCAATTTCTAACTATAGAAACCTTACTGATGTATTATAAAACTCATTTCCACAAAATATACCGCAGAATAGCTGTTTCCATCTAGATAATACTTTACTGGAAACATTCTCATAAATCTAATCTCAATTGCTATGAGAACAGCAGTGTTTTTACCAATAAGTATTTAATACTACAGGTTATACAGAACACATGGCTTGAACCATCATGTTACATTGTCTAAGGATGCTTTAGTGTTTTACTTTAGATGTCTGCATATAAGTATGAAGTATTCATAATAGAATAATCAGTAAAGCATGCACCCAATTTGCAGAACACTTACATTACATAATAGAATCACAAAAAAAAATCTGACTATGGATAAAGATGGAGTGAAAAGATCCATTATAGTATCTCTATCTATGTTAAAACCAGAAATATTAATATAATGACATACCAAAAGGAGTTTAAGCCCAGGAACCTGGAATGGAACTCATTTTCAAACAATATTACTAATCCTCTAACCCTGACCTCTTTAAGGTCAGCACAATGAACATCCAAACTGTTTCCTGAACAATGTAGTCTCTTTAATACAACTACTTTCTAGGTTAGTGTCATGATTTGAACATGAGGTGTTCCCCAAATGCTTCTGTGATAACGTAAGAATGTTTAGGGGTAAATTTATCAGATTGTGGAAACTGTAACCTGAGCAATCCATCCTAATTGGAACTGATTAACTGAGAAGTAACTGTAGTCAGGTGAGGTGTGGCTGGAGGAGGTGGGCATGTCCTGGAATAGTTTATTTTCCCTGTGGTCTGTGGTCCCTCCCTCCCTCCCATACCTCCCATCTCTCCCCCTCTCTCTCTTCCTCCCTCTTTCTCTCCACCTCCCTCCCCTGGTTCCTGACTGCCATGAGTTGAATAGCTTTTATCTCCTCTGCCTTCATCCATGAATTCTGCCTTGTGGCAGGTCCAAATAAAACACAAAATAGGACTGGGGATGTGGCTCAGGGGTTGGGTGCCCTTGAGTTCAACCCCCAGTACCCACCTCCCCGTAAAAGATATGAAATTAGCCATCATGGACTCTGAAACAGTGAGCCTCAAGTAAACTTTCCCTTCTGTAAGTTTTTTTTTCTTTTTTTTGGTCAGGTATTTTGATCATAGCAATGCAAAGTTGACTAACTTTGTTTATATGCATTTCTTCTCCCACCCTTCTAACATTCAAATACATATGTGAATAACATTCAAATTTCATATTCTAAAGCATAATATCCAAATTTAATATTCTAAAGCATATGAAAGAAATTACTGATGATAGTAAACCTGATAAAATAATCTATGTCAATTCCCTTATATTTTTCTACCATGCAAAGTGACAGCAAATGTCTTATTGGATGGTCCCGGTTACATGTACTAACCTTGTGCTCGATAATTGAAACACAGCATTAGAAAACACACACATTTTTACCCACATCCTCACCAATACTTATTGTTGTTTGTATGCATAATAGCTGCCATTCTGACTGAAGTGAGATGAAATCTTAGAGTGGTTTTGATTTGCATTTCTCTAATTGCTAGTAATGATGAACATTTTTTCATGTATTTGTTGATTGATTGTACAACATCTTCTCAGAAGTGTTTCTACAGGTCCTTGGCCCATTTATTGATTGGGTTATTATTATTATTTTTTTTGGTGTTTAGCTTTTTGAGTTCTTTATATACCCTAGAGATTAGTGCTCTATCTGATGTGTGAGGAGTAAAGATTTGCTCCCAAGATGTAGGCTCTCTATTCACCTCATAGATTGTTTCTTTTGCTGAGAAGAAACTTTTTAGTTTGAGTCCATCCCATTTATTGATTCTTGATTTTAATTCTTGTGTCACAGGAGTCTTATTAAGGAAATTGGGGCCTAATCCCACATGATGGAGATTAGGGCCTACTTTTTCTTCTATTAGACACAGGGTCTCTGGTTGTATTCCTAAGTCCTTGATCCATTTTGAGTTGAGTTTTGTGCATACTGAGAGATACACTGCTGGTGGTACTGTAAATTGGTGCAGCCAATATGGAAAGCAGTATGGAGATTTCTTGGAAAATTGGGAATGGAACCACCATTTGACCCAACTGTCCCTTTCCCTGGTCTATACCCAAAGGACTTAAAAACAGCATACTTCAGGGACACAGCCACATAAATTTTTATAGCACACAATTCACAATAGCTAAATTGTGGAACCAACCTAGATGCCCTTCAATAGATGAATGAATAAAAAAAAATATGTGGCATATATGCACAATGGAATATTACTCAGCGATAAAAGAGAATAAAATCATGGCATTTGCAGGTAAATGGATGGAGTTAGAGAAATAATGCTAAGTTAAAGTGAAGGTAGCCAATCCCATAAAAGCCAAATGCCAATTTTTTTTTTTTATAAGAAGATTGATTCATAGTGGGATAGGGAGCAGGAGCATGGGAGGAATAGATGAACTCTAGATAGGGCAGAGGGGTTGAAGGGGAAGGAAGGAAGCATGGGGTAATTAATGATGATTGAATGTGATGATCATTATTATCTAAAGTACAGGTATGAAGACACGAATTGGTGTGAATATACTATGTACAACCGGAGATATGAAAAACTGTGCTTTATATATGTAATAAGAATTGTAATGCATTCTGCTGTCATATATAAATTTTTAAAAAATTAAAAATAGGAAAAAAAAGAAAACATACATTACATAATAAAAGCTCAAAAACTTTTGAGAGAAAACTTAAATGTTTAACAAACTAAGATCTGGGAGAATTATGTTAAAATGATATCATGTTTCATTTCTCACTAAAGATTTGCTGTTTTAGTTTGTACATTTCAGTGCTATTAGAATTTGTTATTCTATTCATTTAGTAAAAGTGTACCCTACTACAAAGCTCCTGTTAGCTTTAGAAGTATATTTGTTTCAGAGAGATGGGGAAAAATGGGGAGAAATGTTTTAATATTGGTCCAAGAAAGACAATTTGAGAAGTTAAATCAATACTTGGCCATAGTTTTCTTTTTGGTACCAGGGATTGAACAACCTAGCAGTGCTTTACTACTAAGCCACATCCCCAGCCTTTTTTTTTTTTTTTTTTTGTACTTTTTAATTTAGAGAAAGGGTCTCACTGAGTCGCTTAAGGCCTTGCTAAGCTGCTGAGGCTGGCTTTGAACTTGTAGTCCTCCTGCCTTAGCCTCCTGAACCACTGGGATTATAGGTGCACCACTGCACCCAGCTGTTGTAATACTTTTCAAGGGAAGACCTGACAGTGCTAAATATTTATTTAGAATATCAATCCATTAGCAGGTGGAAATATAGAACAAATACAACTGGGTGGCTTTGGAGAATTTATCTTTGACTGTGAAATACTGCTTATGAACAGCAGTTCTATACTCTCAGAGAGGTTTCCAACCCTATTAAGATCTCTGTGAGGCTCGGGAGGGAAGATTGAGAAAGTGCCTAAATTATTATCATATCTTATCTATCAATTTTTGAAGTATTAGGTGTAACTCTTTGAAAATACTCCCTACTAAGTAAAAAAATATTTTTACTGCATTTTATAAAATTGAAAAGATGGTGATGTATTAAAATTACCAACATCTCTCATTTGGACCCAGAATCTAATAAGATACTTGAAATATAGAAGTTACAGAGTTCAAATAATTTATTGACAAATAAAAGGTTTTACTAAACTCCTTAAAACTCAAATTGTGTTACTTTTACAGCACAATTACTTATTAATTGTTACTACCTCTGCTGAAGAAATCATGTAGTTTTTAACCAGTATCCTTAATTAAAAATATAACTCAGATCAGGTGCAGTGATGCACACCTATAATCCCACCTACTAAGGAGGCTGAGGGAAGATGATTGAAAATTTGAGGCCAGCTTGAGCAACTTAGTGAGATCTTACCTCAAAAGCAAAATAAAAGGCTGTGGTTACAGCTCACCGTATAGTACTTTGAGTCCCAGGCTCAATTCCCATTACTGCCCAAAAAAGTATGTGTGTGCCTGGGCACACACACGCATGTGTTTGTGTGTGTGATTAAATTTACTTTTACTTTGCTTCATTTTAAATGTAGATTTATATGCAGTTAAGTTATTCAAAGTCACATAGGCCAAAAGCTTCCTTTTATACACTTTAAAGAAGTAGAAAGGGAAGTTGAATCTAGACTCCAGGTAGATATTCAGCTACCAAGTAGAAAAAAATTTTATGATCTCAGAATGCTCTCTTTAGTGTTAGAGTGACAAGATACAGAATCAACCTGCCTTTGAAGAAATTTATATTTTGGAAAAGATCAGTTTTATAAATAAGAGAAAAAATTATAATCAGTTATATGACACATATTTGATTATATGTGTATATCAAATTATGACACAAATAATATGTACAAAATTCTATGATGATTTGAGGCAACATGAATGGATTTCAGCTTCAATTCTCTAAAAAATTCTTGTAAAAAGTACTTATTATAGGTTTTTGACTAATTGCTCAAACTAGTTCACTTGCAATAACTAAATGTCTCAGTGCCAAATTAATATAACAATATAAAGAACCAATCTTTTAAATTGAATCATCCAGACAATTTAATCAGGAGCTGCAGTTGCTCATATAGACAGACTTTCAACATTAATTCCCTTGTGCCAGTTTCCTCCAGGCATAGAAGAGAGATGTTCTTTCTTTCTTTCTTCTTTTTGTTCTGAAAAGATATTGAGGATATTGGGATATAACTGACACATAACAATCAGAACTGTTCAGTTAGGTCAACACATACACAGTTTCTATTCTTACTATAAATACGTGTTGTTAAAATTAAATTGACTTAATGGTTAACCACATCAGTAACTTGTCATTTTCAGCACTACAAAAGCACACAGGTTGTTGGCAAGTTGATACTACTGAGAAATTTCTAGAACTGTGGCTTCAAGGACCTATATGAAATCTTGTCATTGCATCTTCTTGCCTTGAGAGAATTGCATCTTTAACTGCATTATAGACTGTGTACTTTATATTTCCTTTAAAACTTCTGAAAGTTATCTAGGAGTGCATCTTACATTCATCAAGCTATTCTTTAAATATTTCAAGCTTAGTGCTCAGATACCCAGTACAAATGCATTTTCCTCCTCCTTGAAGTTAGGTGTGATCACATAACTTGCTTTAGCAAACACACTGTAAGCAGAGGTGAAGTGTGCACCTCTAAGTGGAAAGTTTAAGATCTGGACCATTAATAGCCATAGTTTTTCTTTCCCTATGCCACAAGGGCCAGCAATGTGCCATATAGAGCTGATGTATACATCAGGGTCCTGGAGTGAAAGTGACCCAGAGTTTCCAGCCAACCTGAGACAGACACAGATGGTGAGTGAACTCTGTTACTTTCAGTCATTGAGATTTGAATGTGCCTGTTTCATTTGAAACTATAATATCACTTATCAATATTGGCATAGAAAAGTGTACATTCAAAAAGAATACAGAGCATTGTGAAACAAATATTTAGAGTATTTTGAGACTCTGTATGGTATCCTGAGAAAATAACATTGTTATATTAGCAGTTTAAAAAGTGTGAACAACAGCACTATCAAATGAGAATATGACTTTGCAAAAATTAAGCCTATATTGTGTGTGTTGTGTGTGTGTGTGTGTGTGTGTGTGTGTATTATATATAACTAAGGAACATTTATAATTTGTTATTTAAAAAAAAAACTAGTAATAAATGTGATAAATCAAGGTCTGATTTTATGTGATCTGGGATAAAATATTAAACCATAATAGTTGTGTTTCTTTGCACTAAAATAAAAATGTAACCATATGTCTTCTTTGTAATTTCCTATAATATATAAGGTCAAAAGATATAGTAAGTAGAACATTATGAAAAATTAACATATGATATAAATTACATACTAATAATTTACTACTACTAAAAGCTATATAGCAAAGTAGAAATGTTCTTAATCATGTTTTGGGGGTTAGTGATTGATAGAGAATATAATTCTGTTAAGATGCTCTAGCAGAGAAATTATAGGGTAATATTTTTCAAATTTGGATGTCATTTCTCATTCCAGATCATTTCCATGTAAATGAAAGACTAGGATAACATTGACAAAAATGAGAGATTTTTGTATTGGGTCAGTAAATCAGCTGTTGTTTGAGTCCATCTCTGTCTTTCCAAATCTGCTTCCAGAAGCCAAGGCCAGACACTCATTACTCTCAGTTGGACCATTATAATGGTCCCTTAACTGAACTCCAGATCTCAAATTTCATTCTCATAATCCATTCCATGTCTGATCGGCTGCCATATTTATATTCCTAAAGCAAAACTCTAAATATATCACTTAAAATAAATAACTTTCATAGCATGGCAGAATTTTTATGGCAATCTAAGCAAGGGAGGAACCACATTAAATGAAGATGGAAGTTAACCCCTGAAGAGAGAGGACTTCTATACAAGAACTTAAATTTGAAGACGAGTATAAAATTTGGCTGGGTTAGTGAGGCACCAGACTGGAGGTCATCATGATAGGTTTGAAAACTGATTAAGGATGCTGGCATTAATTTTGGCATGCCACTGGATGGAAGAAAAGGTAGTATGAGCTCAGGGCACTTGGTTAAGAGATGACTGGAGAACTCAGAAGTGAACTAACAAAAGCCTGGACTTTAAAATACCCTCTACTATATGAAATAAAAAAGAGATCCAGATGTTATTAGGAAACAATATCATGAAAGATGAAGGAATACTCTATAATTAACTAGCTGTGACATATACACATGGCTAATATGTTATCTAAATGGAGAAAGGACTGTCTTCAAAATGACCAGTGAAATCGGCCCCTCAACAGCTTCATTTGGCAAGTGCTAAGTCTAACATAACATATTCTGACAGTCATAGCCAGTTTATGAGTAGGTAGATACCTCATTGCATTCCATGGGATTCCGAAATACAAGAGCTTAGAAGAAGAGTGTTCTTAGGTTCATCTCTTTTGTCCCTGAGGAAGCTGTGACCTGAATTCAGCCATTATATTGTGCCAGGACCATAAATTTATTTATTGTCTATCTGCTTATTTATTTGGTTGTTAATTTTTACATTAGAGTTCTAGAGTTCAAAATCAAGTGATTTTTACATGAAAATAAAGATCTAAAACTTCTCTCGAAAATGTAGATAATCTGGGAGTTCCCTTTCCAGCATAGTTACCAACCACTGGAACTGAATAACAGACTTCTTCAAATTAAATGTGCTTTCACAGTCCTTTGACATCCTAACCTAGGATTTCTACCCCCACTAAAACAAAGTAAAAGCTTACTCAGATAGCCAATATGAAAACAGATATAGGTGAGGCTAGAAAAAAATGGAAGATTAAGAGACCTCCCTCTCTCTCACCATGTTTGTCACTTGAGAGAATCTTAGCCTCAGGAAAAGCCAGACTCTCAACACTACTAGCTGCTGTTGGAGCTGGGTGTGTAGGCTCAGAAGGTTATATAATGGAGGATATTTTTAAACAAAGATAAAATAAGGAATGCAAATGTAGGTGCAATGATTTGAAATGGGTTCATGCAAGTACAAGTTCCTGAAACTTCAGCTTCCTGAGGTGACAAGACTTCTCCTGTATACTACCACACTGGCATTTACACACATGGCAACAAGAGATGAAGAATACCTGGAACTGCATGAACATCTAGAATGAGGTGAGTGCAAGCCTTTTTCATTTAGAGTCAAACTTCTCCAAATCAGTCTTGTAGCACAGTGCAAAGTTCAAAGTGTGATAGGGTGTGGACACAACTTCAGAGATGAGACTTTTTTTTTTTTTTCTTTTTGGCCAAACTGCTTGGTCTTTCCAACAAGAATTTGTATTCAAGAACAAGTAAACACATGATTACAAATTTTCAATTATGGATTATATGCCAAAGAAAATTTACCTCCAAAAGTTTGCTTTTGCCAAAGAACTGTATCTTTCACTGAGATAATGCAGAAATCAATGTACTGGAATGAATTCACAGTACATTAACTTCTTGTAAGTTACTGTAAAAACCTTTGAACCCTAACCAAGGTGTAAAATTAAATATGACTCCCAGACTTGATTTATATAGCACACTTGTACTGGTGAATTTGTTTTACTTACCAATAAATTTGTTTCCTAATATATTGTGCATTATCTAATCTAGAAATTTATATTTAGGCTTCTTCTGCCTTCAATTAGCAAGCAGATATCTTACACTTTTATTTAATGGTTTAACAAGAAAGTTAAGAAATTTACATTTATTTACTTATTTAATTTTATTCTCTAGGAAAATTTAAATAGTCAGCAATCTTCTAACTACACTAATGGAAGCGTCAGGGGACTGTGGATAATCCCAATTCATACAGACAGAAGGTCTTTTAAAGAAGGAAAAGTATTATGAGCATCCAACAGTATTTCACTGAAGAAAAAGCAAAATTCAACAGAAAAAAAAGAGAGCTTATTTGTTTCCTAGGGCTGTTATAACAAGTTAACAGAAACTTGGTAGCATAAGATAAGAAAACTGTATTCTCTAGTTCTGCCATAAAGCCTTCTGAATTCATTCTGATGTATTCCAGAAGTCTGAAAATTAAGGTGTTGCCAGGGCTGTGCTCCCTCTGAAGTTTATAGGAGAAAAATCCTCCCCTGCCTTTTCTGGTTTCTGGTGCTCCCTGGTGTTCCTTGTTTTGTGGCAGCATATCTCCAGTGTCTGCCTGTTTGTCTTCCCTTTGTGTCTCTGTATCTCAAATCTCTTTCTCTTCTAAGGACACCAGTCACTGGATTTAGAGCCCACTCTAACCCTGGAATGAACTCATTGTAAGTTCCTTAACTTAATCATATCTACAAAGACCCTATATTCCTAAATAAGGTCACATGCATTGATACTGGGGTTTATAACTTAAGCATATCTTTGGGAGTACAGTCTATTAGAGAGAAGAGAGTGAAGATAACATGAACACACGGATGACCTAGGCCCACATCCTATTTCAACATGAGCTGATTAAATTCTCTAACCTCCAATTTTAACATCTATAATAGGCATTGGCAAACTTTGACCTGCAGGTCAAATCCAGATTCTGTTTTTAAATACAGTTTTATTAGAGCAAAGCCTCCACTGTTTGCTTAAGCATTGCCTATGTCTATTTTCACACTACAATAGCAGAGGTAACTGGTGATGACAGAAGCCATGTGGCTCATAAAATTGAATATATTTCCTGTCTCAATCTTTATAGACAATATTTGCACTCCTTCATCTATAAAATGGGGATAAATTCCTACTGCATCAGATTATGTGGAGGATCAAATGAGAGCACTACATAATGCTGACGTCACAGTGCACACTTCATAAGGGATAACTTCCTGATTCTAATACAGAGGCCCAGTGCCATGATGGATAATAAATGGGCCTTAGAAAGGCTGATATCAATCTGAATATGTATTACTTGTAGCATTATCTGGTGCCTGATAATGAATCTCTCCAGGCTTCACTTTTCTCATCTGTAAAATGGAGATAATGATCACATCCACTACAAGAATTGCTCTCTAGATCAGAGGGTCTGGAAAAAAAAGAGATTAGGGTATTATTGCTACTACTATTGATCTCCAACAAAATGAGAATAACATCATCTTCAATATCTGAGGGAGGTAGGATGAGTTCCACCTCAATAAATACCATACAGAAAAAGACCCAACATCTTAAAGTCTCCCAAGAATAATATTTACTTCCTGAGGTGAAAACCTCTGTGGAACGCAGGGAAGGGTAGAGCCTATGAATTTTTGTCTATTTGTTGATCCAACAAATTAAGCATGCCATGATTAACATTTGATATATGGTAATCAATAGTTTAAGTAATTTTAAATAAACAAAATTATTTAAAATGTTAAACAGAGGCTGAAGGACACTGTGGATGGGGATGAGGTCATAATACCTTGAAGAAAAAAAACACTAAACTCATTATCAAACCCTAACTCTTCTCAATCATGTTCCTCTTCTCATGTTCCCTATCTTGCTTCTACATGGAAGTCCAATCTCTTTGCAATGACTCACAGGGACTTCATAATTCTTTGCTTCCATTGCTTTAAGGGTATGTGCAATTATATAACTTCACACTGATCAACATGTGGTAATAATCTCACACAGTGGTGATTAAAACTCAGAAAGTGTCAAAGATAGTTTCCTTGGTTTGCCTCCTACTCTTTGCAAACATGTTTCATGTGGATCTATTTTTAGTTATTATCTTCTTAAAGATGAACATTGATCACTGAGGGCACAAGCAAAACCACCTCCTGTGCCAACTCTCTAAGCGGAATATGCCTGAAACAATAAGATATGGCCAATGTGGTTAGTAAGCCTTTTCATTTTATCAGCTTTATTTTCTTTTTAAAAAAGTCAGGCCAGAATTTAAGACATTAAGGCTATAGCTATACATATTTTAAGTACAGTTCTGGCCCAGGAAATTGAATTATTCTGAGGTTAGAGTATACTTCATACTATTCATGCTAGTGTTTCCAAATGATGATTTCAAGAAAATTGGATAAAATTGAGATAAAATTTTCAATTCTTATCATTCAAGAAAACTGAGTACCATCTACAATATATTAGGGTATGAATTTTTGCTTGGCTGCTGCTTAAAATAACCCAGTGAAACCAATTCATCCATATATAAAACTCAATGACACAATATCTAGGCTACAGAGGTAAAAATTTGGCTCTGGCTTTAATTCCATAAGACACTCAAATCTAAATGTAGGGAAAGGTAAAATAGAAAGTATAAAGAGAAAAGAGTTGGAGAAAGAAAAAAATATGATCTTCATTTGTTTTAGCCAGCTTTTTAATGGCTATGACCAAAAGGCCTGACAAGAATGACATAGAGGAAGAAAAGTTTATCTGGGGCTTATAGTTTCAAAGTTCTCAGTCCACAGATGGCTGATTCCATTGCTCTGGGCCCAAGGTGAGACAGAACATCATGGCAGAAGGGTGTGATGAAGGAAGGCAGCGTAGGACATGACAATCAGGAAGCAGAGAGAGACTAAGTTTGGCTCACCAGGGACAAAACATATACCCCAAAGGTGTGAACCCAGAGAACTACCTCCTCCAGCCACACCCCACCTGTGTAAAGTTAGCACCTAGTTAATCTTTATCAATAGATTAATGCATTGATTATATTATAGCTATAATAACCCAATCGTTTCATCTCTGAACTTTCTTGCATTGGCTCACACATGATTTGGGGGGGAACACCTCATATCTAAATGTTACACTGTTCAAAGGTCACCAACAATTAACATTTTAATGTGTTTCTCTTTTTTGATTATTTTCCTGCTTAAATGTTTATTTGAAAATTATATTTATATTAGCCATCTAGTGATGCAACACAAAAGAGCTTTGTAGGTCTGTTCATAACAGTGTTATCTAAGTGTCTTATAGTTGAACGAAGCCTAAATAATTTATCACTAATAAGAAAGAAATATAAAATGCTGAGTACAAAAGCACTAAATATGCAGTTACCCCAAAAGAAAAAAACTAATGTATCTATATTACCATGAATAGAGGAATTTAAATATGCTGATCAGGAGATAAGCTCTGGAACCAAATTTTATGGATGAGAAACCACGTCTGACATGCCCTTAACCTGCTTCTTTGTTGATTTTCTTTATTGTATCATAGTATACCTGTTTGAGGGCTCCTAAATGTCAGGCATCAAATTAAAAGGCTTCTGCTCAGGAAAAAGAAACAATTAATAGTGTAGAGAGATCCTACAGAGTGGGATAAAACCTTTCCAGTTACTCTTTTGACATAGGATTAATATTGAGACAATATAAAGAACTCAAAAATCTTTATGCTAAAAAACAATTAACCCTATCAATAAATGAATGAGATAGAATTTTTCTCATAATAAGAAATTCAAATGACAAATAAATATATATATATATATATATATATATATATATATATATATATATATATATATATATATTTTACCCATGAGGGAAATGCTTATCAAAATTACACTGAAATTCCATTTTACTCCAGTTATAAAGACAATCATCAAGAATACAAGCAATAATGAATATTGGAGAGGATGCAGGGAAAATGGAACACTTATACACTGTTAGGAGTTGTATTAATTTACAATTGCACTAACAAAATCACTGTGGGGGTTCCTCAAAATGCTAAAAATTGAAATGCCATATGACCTTGCTATACCCACTCTTCAGGATTCTTCCAAACTAATTAAAGTCAGCAACTCCATAGAGATACATGTATACCCATATGTTTATAGCAGCCCAATTCACAGTAGCCAAGTTTTGAAACTAGCCTATGTATGTCTGACAGACAAATGGATAAAGAAAATGTGGCATAAAAACACAATGGAATTTTATTAAGTCATCAAGAAAAATGAAATTGTGTAATTTGAAAAAAAAAAAAGTGGATGGAACTGGGGAGCATCTTATTGAGTGAAATAAGCCAGACTCAGAAAGCCAAGGGTTTTATGTTTTCTCTTGTATATGGAATTTAGAGAGAAAAGAATTAAAAATAATAATAAAAAAAATAACCTCATGAACATAGAAGGGAGACCAAGAGGAAGGGGTCCAGTGGGAAAGAGGAGGAGAAGAAAAAGTGGAGTACTGAGAAATGGAATGGATCAAATTAGGTTATCTGCATACACAGATATGTCACAATAAAGCCCGCTATTATGCATAATTCAATATACCAACATAAATAAATAAATACATAAATCATATGTATCTGATACTAATGACATAAAAATTATTAATAAAGAGAGCACTTAAAGATATCATATATTATTGCTGGGCTTAAAAGCACATGTCTGTAATTGTAGCCATTCGGGAGGCTAAGGTAGGAGGATCATAAGTTCAAAACTAGCCTCAGCAATTTAGCAAGGCCCTAAGCAATGTAGCAAGACTCTTTCTCAAAAGAAAAAGTTAAAAAATGGGCTAAGGATATGGCTCGGAAGTTACGGGCCCCTGGATTTAATTGCTGGTGCAAAAAAGAAAGCAAGAAAGAAAGATAACACATATTATAAATGCTCAATAAATGTTAGCTATAATAATTTATCAGAAAGAAAACCACATGAATGGGTATAATAATTGTAGATTAAACCAAAAGTTAAATAATTGTATGTAAAAAAAAACTTATTTAGATCTATATATCGGGCATACCATTTATATAAACAGATAAAGATTGAATTGGAGGTTATCAATTAAATATGAGGGGAACTAATAGGATTAGGGATATATAGTGAAAGGGAAAATTATGAAATTGAATTGCAACTAAAAGGAAGTTACATGTGAACTGAAGTAGATAGTATGCAGCAACTGATATTCTCTCTTAGGACTTGTAAGGCAAGACACTGAGACTATGGTAGAGACAAGGAAAGAAATGGAAGGCAAAGATTCATAAGCAAAATTCAGAAGACCAAAAGATACAGAGACATGAACAGTAATCAAGGCTGAGCCAGGAGCCATTATATATCTCCTCGTGAGACAGACGGGGGGTTCTCTTTGCTTTCTGAGCTCCCTGAGTATCCAGCAATGGGCACCAAGACCTGAGGTTACTTCAGTGAGTGTTCTGCTTTGAAATTAAAAATAGCCTTATAATTCATCAGTTTGATTAGGTACTCCACAGAGAACATTGCCCAGGGATGTGATAAAGCACATTTGTTCAACTTGAGACATTAAACATAAGGACACAGAAAGCTATTATAATGACCTTCAAGATAATTGTTGTTATTTTTCTTCTTCTCAATGCCCTGCAGGGGACACTGAGAGGGGCCACAATGGAGAAGACAGTGCAGTAGACCCCTCATATCTACAGGTTCTATATCCAGGGATTCAACCAACAGCTAATCCAAAATAATTGGGAGAAAAATCGCATCTGTTCTGAACTGGTTCAGACCTTTTTATTTGTCATCAGTCCCTAAACAATACAACAGCTATTTATATAGCATTTATATTGCATTAGGTAGTATAAATAATCTAGAGTGATTTAAAGTATACAGGAGGATATGTGTGGGTTATATTCAAATACTACCTTATTTTATATAAAAGACTTGAGCATCCTTGGAATTGTGTATTGGTGGGTGTCCTGGAACCAACCCTATATGAATACTGAGGGCTGTATTTTAAACATCTCTGTGAATGAAGATTCACCATTCCACTACTTTATATTACATGAAGAATATGAAAAATAGATTTCTTACAATGTGGCACCAGAGTAAAATGAGGCTCTGTGGACCCGAGGTCTATTTCTGGTAAATAGATATTATAAAATAGCATAAGCAACTGACAAAATACCTAACACAGCACATCCTAAAACAACAACAACAACAACATCAACAATATCATGGCTCCAATAATCAAAAGAAGGCCATAAAAACTTATCAAATTAATTATCTGCTAATTCTATTATATAATGTAAGTGAGAAGGAATGTAACTGGTGAAAAACCTGAATTGTAGCTCCCGGGACTATATACTCTTAGATATAGGGACAAGGGAAATACAGGTAATATTAACATTTATTTTTGTTAGAAAAAAGCTTTGAGAAAGAAAAGGAAGAGGAGCATAAAAAGTAATGTTTTCAGTGTAGACAGTACTGAAAATTATAGTTAAGATTTTTAGGCAATGGAATATAATGGGCCTCCTGGAAAATGGTCAAGTGCATCTTAAACAGAGGAAAAATGTGTTTTGCAATTGATCTGAATTGTAGGGCCTTAAGCCAAACCTAGAAAAGAAGAGGGCAAATGGACAGATAAAAGTATCAAACTGAGAACAAGACTTGAATGAAGAGGAATGAAGGTGCAAATTGTTATAAGTGGAAAATCAAGTACAAAATGCAGAACAAAACTACAGTCACTATTATCCATATACCAACACATAGAAAGTGGAAAATAAACATAGTAAAGCAAAGATTGAGACCAGATTTGTAGGAAGATATATTCTGCAATTACAACCCCACGTTAAAAGGTCTGCTTATTGAACAGCATCAGTACCTGCTAGGAGCTATGACTTGGCAAAAGACTCATTCTTCTTGAAAGTTATATAACAGCCTCAGTTTCAAATCATGGAGACATTACCTTTTCCAAGAAAATTTTGGTCTAACCAGACGCATAGTGTTACAGGGGCTTGACACAAACCTATTGCAGTGTCAGATTCTGAAAAATTATAAAGAACTTGTGTTTTGATAAAGAAGTGGGTATCAGGTATCAAAATGGTCTCAGGTCAAGTCAGAGAAAGTCATCTGATTTCTTTTTACTGGGTTTCTACACTGGTAGAAAAGAAGAAAAAGAAGGCTATCAGCAGGAAGAAATCTGACAGAAATTCTCCTGATACTCTCACAAACAAATGTAAGGAGCTAGATGGATTTTTGTAGCTCCCCAAAACATGTTGATTAATGGATCAGGGCCATCCTGAGAGATGTCTCTCTGCAACCGAATGCTGATGGGAAATACTTGGTCCTATTTTGTTCAACATTTTGATTAACAACTTGGATAAAGACACAGATGGCATGCTTATCAAATTCTGGGATGATATAAAGCTGAGAGTTATAGCTAATATGTTGGATGTCAGAATCAAGATTTAGAGCTCTTAACAAGCTGGAATAACAAGCTGCAACTAATGTGAAAAGGAAGACAGGTAAAAGCACAGTTCTCCATAATGGTACCCAAAAGGCACCTGAACACTCAGAATAGAGAATACAAAACTTTATAGCAGTTCCTAAAAAACAGAATGTAGGAATTTTTTTTTCAATGCAAACTGAAAATGCATCTATAGTCACTTTACCAATTAAATTATTCATTGTATTAATTTTAATGTAAATATCATTTATCAAGAAGTATTTGAGATGGCTTACAAAACAAATCATGTGTAAAAGTAGTATTCAAATGGCCCAAAGTAGGAAAATATAGTACAATATTGCAAATATTGTGTTCCCATTTATTCACAAGATGTTATTTGAACCTCCCCAACTGAAAGTATTCTTTACCTATTATCTGAATCTTTCATTTTTTTCCTCACATCACATTTTCTTTCATTGAGTGGTCTTCTCTGTTTCACAACTTAAATGTTGTCCTCCATTCTTTGTTATTCTCTTGTATGACCCCAGTCATTTTGGTCATGACATTTAAGGTAATTTCGAATTATGGATCCTGTGTGTATATTTTCTTGATATGTCAACTACCAAACTTCACAGAAGTCACATTTTCTAAAATTTTTATTGGTACATTATAATTACACACAATAGTCAATTGTTTAACACAGTGTTTAACACTGTGTAACCAAACTATAGTTCGTGGCACACAGTAGGTGTTCAATATATATGCCCTACATTAACAAGGGAAAGAGCCAAGAATTCAGAACTAACAATCTGGAAGAGGATAATAACATGCAAAGAGATAAAGCCTAATATAATCATATTTCATATGAAGGTACTAGTAAATTTTCTGTGAGAGGATAGAAACCATCTGGTGAAGCTGGAGAAAAGGCTTTCTGAAACAAATGACTTGGGTTAGGACTCAAAAGATGAGTAATGGTTGACCTTAAAAAGGTTTAGACACTGAGCTGAGGAAAGAACATGGATAAAGGGATAGAGTCAGGGAAGGACAGACGGTGTGTGGAGGACAGTGGGAGGAAGTCCAGCATGACTGCAGCATATGGTACAGGAAACATGCTCCGAAATGACACAGGGACACTGTGTTCTCTCTACTATCATTTAAATGTTTGTTGCCAAATGGAAACATATTGAAGAAAACTGAGCACAGTGACAAAAGGGGCTAGAAACTGTCATATGAATCAGAGCACAGAAAACTCAGGGCATTTAGCCTGAAAATGAAAACATTTGTAAGTAGAGGAGGCATTACATACATTTTCAGGTTTCTGAAATGTTCTTATGTAGACCATGTTTTAGATTCAATTGAATAAAGTTAACTTGAAACCAAGGGGTAGGTGGAGCTATATTTAAACATGACAAATAGATATCCTTCCAATTTTAGAGCTAATCAGCTGAGTTTTGTAGAAACAGCTCCTATGGAAGTTTAAGCAGACTTTCCCAACACAATCTCAAATCACTCTACTTCTTCCCACATCTACATCATATTTATCACCTACCTTGCCATCTATAACTATTCTAAAACCTATATCTCAAATCTATAATCAAAGAAAAAGAGAATTTTTTTTTCTTTTGACTTCAAATATGTCAGTCTTTTTCTCATCTCTAGTAATTGTTCTGTGCAGTGTTCAAATCATCCAACAATTTTCCTCATTTTCTACTCGTAAACTAGATCTTCACCCTCGTCAGTGTTACTATCCATCTGTAACTCAGTTTTCAATTATTCCTGGTCCCATCCTAGTTCTGCCCCTCCAGTCACTGTCATCCTCTCGACTTTCAGAAACTGTTTTCCTCCCCATCCCCACAGTCTCTGCCTTTTTCTACTTTCATGGGGACACCCTCACCAGCCCCCAGTTCCTCTTCCTCCCCTGGCTGGTTTCTCTACCTCTAACTTTAATCTTATCTAATCTAACCTCAACCGTGAAGTCAGAATTCTCCTCATCAAAAAAGCATGGAATCCAATAACAGCCCAGTTAATGCCTCTACTATATTCTAAAGCAGCAGGGTTTTTCTCTTTAAATATTTTTTACACCTTTTTTTTTTATGTGGTGCTGAGGATTGAACCCAGCGCCTTGCATGTGCTAGGCGAGTGCTCTACCACTGAGCCCCAACCCCAGTTCCAAAGCAGCAGTTTGGAAGCAGTTTAGGTTTTAGAGAATCCGTGAGAGAGATCAAGATACATGGGGCAAAGGCTCCGGAACGTCTTTAGTGTACCCAGGGGGCAGCCCTTAGGATGTCTTCTAGGTGAAGGTTACTGGGTAAGTGTATCACCAGAGTAAAAAACGCTGAGAATTACTGGCCTAAAGTTGAGTTATGTTGGCATCAGCAGCTATTTTTCAGAGGAAAGTCAATTTTAAGAATTTAAAATTTTGTGTATCTTTCAGCTTACGTAGCTTATGTCATAGAGTCATGAGGAAGCTAGGCTTAGCTTTATGTTGATACACACTGAAAGAAATTTTAGCATAACCTTGATTTGTAGATAACAGTAAAGCTATGTTAAAAATTAGTCCCTTAAAAAATGAGTTCAAATGTTACTCAAGTAGAGGAAAAATAAAACTGACTTGAATAATGAAGTCTGTTCAACATATGAGCTCCTAGCCAAGTTAATTCCCTACCTAGTCTTCTCTATATATGCTACTCACACTTGTGATAGTCTGTGTTATTAAACCACAATTCCCACTTCCTTCCTGCAAGACTCAGATTAAAGCCAGGCACTATGAAGCACACCTGTAATCCCAGCTACTCATAAGATTGAGGCAGAAGAATCACATGTTCAAGGCCATCCTTAGAAACTTAGTAAGACCTTGTATCAAAAATGAGATGTGGTTGAGCAATTGCCTAGGATGCTTGAGGCCCTAGGTTCAATCCCTAATACTGAAAAAAGGAGAGAAAGAGACACTATTTTTCATATTTCTCCTCAGATATAGTCCACATTTTAAATTAATTAACAAATCTTTATCATAAAAAACTTTATCATAAAAAATTTCCCAGAAAATACTTTGAGTCCAAATACCTAGTGCCAATAATTTAGGTAAGTGTGAACATACATATGTGTGCATGTGTGTGTATAGTTTTGCCGTGATCTCCTTGCTTTTGGTGTCATATCTAAAAAATCAATAAGACAAATATCACAGAGATTCCACCCCCCCCCCTTTTTTTCCTTTTAGAAGTTTTATGTTTCAATCTGTGAGGTGAACAGACAGCCTACATCCTGGGAGCAAATTTTTACCCCTCACACATCAGAGAGAGCACTAATCTCTAGGATATACAAAGAATTAAAAAATCTAAGCACTGAAAAAACAAATAACCCAATCAACAAATGGGCCAAGGACCTGAACAGACACTTCTCAGACGAGAAAATACAATCAATCAACAAATATATAAAAAAATGCTCATCATCTCTAGCAATCAGAGAAATGCAAGTTAAAACTACTTTAAGATATCATCTCACTCCAGTCAGAATGGCAGCTATCATGAAGACAAACAACAATAAGTGTTGGCAAGGATGTGGGGAAAAAGGTACACTCATACACTGTTGATGGGATTGCAAATTGGTGCATCTAATATGAAAAGCAGTATAAAGATTCCTTGGAAATCTGGGAATGGAACCACCATTTGACCCAACTGTCCCTCTCCTCAGACTATACCCAAAGGACTTAAAAACAGCATAGTACAGGGACACTGCCATATCAATATTTATAGCAGCACAATTAACAATAGCTACACTGTGGAGCCAACCTACATTCCCTTCAGTGGATTAATGGATAAAAAAAAAATGTGGCATATATACATAATGGAATAAAATCATGGCATCTGTAGGTAAATGGATGGCATTGGAGAAGATAATGCTAAGTGAAGTTAGCCAATCCCCAAAAAACAAATGCTGAATGTTTTCTCTGATATAAGGAGGCTGACTCATAGTGAGATAGGGAGGGGGAGCATGAGAGGAATAGATGAAGTGTAGTGAGGGAAGAGGGGAGGGAGGGAAAGGGAGGAGGCAGGGGATTAGCAAGGATGTTAGAATGTGATAGACATCATTATCCAAAGTACATGTATGAAGACAAAAATTGGGTGTCAACCTACTTTATATACAAACAGATATTAAAAATTGTGGTATATATGTATAATAAGAATTTTAATGCAAAAATATAACAAAGTACATATATAAAGACATGAGTTGGCATGAACATACTTTATATACGAAGATATGAAAAACTGTGCTCTATATGTGTAATAAGAATTGTAATGCATTCTGCTGTCATGTATTTAAAAAAATAAAATCAATTAAATAAAAAAGTTTTATGTTTCAGATCAATGTTCAAATCTTTAATCTACTATGAGTTTATTTCTGTGTATGATGTAAGATAAGAACTCACTCTTGTTTTGCATGTGGATATCTGGTTTACCCAACACTATTTACTGAAGAGACCTGTTTTTTTGTTTTGTTTTGTTTTGTTTTTTGTCCACTGTATATTCTTGGCACCTTTGTGGAAGATTAGAAGAGTATACATATGTAGGTTTATTTTGAAGCTTTCCATTTTGGTACAAAGGTTGATATATCTGTTTTTAGGCTGATACCCTACTGGTTTGATTACTTTTGCTGTGAAAAATGTTATTGGAATTTTGCTAGCAGTTTCATTAAATCTGTAAACCACTTTGGGTAGTATGGGCACTTTGACAATGTTGGTTCTTCTAATCCTTGAATGTAGGATATCCTTTCATTTACTGTGTTATCTTCAATTTCTTTCATTAATGTTTTATAGATTCCATTGTAAAGATCTCTTACTTAACTCTAAAATTTATTACTAATAATTTAAAATAACTTTAAAATTTATTACTAATTATCTGGTGCTGTAAACATATTATTTCCTTAATTCAGTTTTTTTATATGTAGGTAACAACTGTTTGGCTTTTTTTTTTGGGGGCGGGAGGGGGTATCTAGGATTGAACCCAGAGGTTTTTAACCACTGAGACACATCCCCAGCCCTTTTTTTTTTTTATGTTTTATTTAGAGGTTGGGGTCTGACTGAGATGCTTAGAGCCTCATTAAGTTGCTAAAGCTGGCTTTGAACTTGCAAAGCTCCTGCCTCAGCCTCCCAAGCCCCTAGGATTACAGGTGTGTGCCACTGTGCCTGGTAACGATGATTTTTTTTTTTTTTTTTTTTTGAGAGAGAGAGAGAGAGAGAATTTTTTTAATATTTCTTAGTTTTCGGAGGACACAACATCTTTATTTTATTTTTATGTGGTGCTGAGGACCCAACCCAGCGCCCTGCGCATGACAGACGAGTGTGCTGCTGCTTTAGCCACATCCCCAGCCCCACAATAATTTTTATATGTTGATTTTTCACCACTGAGTATCATGATAGCTGTGGGCTTGTATAATGTCCTTTATTGTATTGAGTTCATTCTTTCCATAGTTAATATTTTTAGAGTTTGTGTCATGAAGGATGCTGAGTTTTGTCAAATTCTTTTTCTGTCTCTTGAGATCATCATGATTTTTATCTTCATTCTGTTAATCTGGTGTCTCACATTGATTAATTTGTGTATATTGAAACATCCTTGCATCACAGGTATACATCCCACTGGATCATGGTATATGATCATTTTGAGGTGCTATTAAAATTGGTCTGTTAGTATTTTGTTGAGGATTTATGAATCTATGTTCATCAGAATTATTGACCTATAATTTTCTTTTCTTGTAGTGTACTTTTCCATATTGGTGTCAGAATAATGCTGGTCTCCATTTCCATCTAGTCTTCATAGGATCCCTTGGAACACATAACTTTTTAATTTTGATGAAGTCTAATTTATCTTTTCATTTTTTGCCAATGCTTTTGGTGTAGTGTCAAAATACTCTGCCTAGCCCAAACCAAAATATAGTGTTGACAAGCCTGGTGGCACATACTTGTACTCGAGTGACCAAAGCAGGAGGATTGCAAGTTTAAGGCCAGCTTGGGCAATTTAGTGACACCTTGTCTCAAGAATAAAAGAAAATGGACTGCAGATGTAGCTTAATGGTAGAGCACTTGCCTAAAATATTCAAGGCCTTGGGCTCAATTCCTAGTACTATAAAAAAAAAAAAAAGAAAGAAAGAAAAGAAAAGAAAAGAAAAAGCTAGTGCTTAGCTTTAGCAGACACTTTGCCTGTGTTTGAAATGGTAGAGTGATGAATAGCCACAATTCCTCCTTCTAGAGTACACAGTCCTCTGTGGAGGAATGAACTATCAATCTATCAATAAGGCTGGTAAGAAGGAAAGCTCTGAGATTAGAGATCCGTATTTTGTGGAAAGGAATAAAGCCGATATGCCTAGCTCTTAGAAGGTTTTAGTGGTTGGGGAAAAGCTGCCTGGTAAGACCACCTATGGTTTTTCAGAGAGGGTAACTAACATTTCTAATGGAAATCCAGAAAGAATATTAGGAATCCACTAGAAATTAGGTTGTGGGTGAGGATGATTATATAGGGAAATTGACTGTTATATTTTAAGATATGCAACAACTAGAGACTGCTGGAGTTCAATGGAGGTAGATGAAAATGAGACTTCAGGGGTTAAAAAGGGTAAAGTCTTGCTAATGGGTCTGGATATAATGAGTTGTTAGTGTTGCTACTTAGAGTTTAAAATCTATGAGAGTGATAAATATATTTGCCTTTTGGAAAGATTTCTTTTACAGGAATGGGAGAAAGGATGGCAGGAAGAAGTGCTGATGAGGTCAGTAGGTATGTTTTTTATTTAGCTTTTTTTTGCTGATTTTACCAAAATGCATAACAAGAACAACAGGAGGAAAACTTTATTTGGGGATCATGGTTTCAGAGGTCTCAGTCCATGGATGTCTGACTTCAAGGGCCCAGAAGAAAGCTGGGCAGGATCAGAAAGCAGAGGGTGGGAGGAAGACCTGACAGAGAAGGTGAACCCTTCCAGGGCACACCCCAGTGACCTACTCCTCTAACCCTGCACCACCTGCCCACAACCACCACCAAATCAGTCCATTCAAACTAGGATAGACTGATTAGACTGTTGAAGTTCTCAGAATTCAATCACTTCACCTCTGACTATTACTGAATGTGCAGAAACACATGTGAGAGAGACACCTCACATCCAAACCATAACAACAGTTTGCAGAAAATCTACACAAATCTAAGAGTAACCATGAATGTTCCTTGGGAATTGTCTTTGACAGGATTACTTTCATTTCCCCTCTCTTTGCCCTTCCACAAGACTGCCCCCCTCCAATCCTTTTGCAAAGACTATGTCCCTTTTATATTCTTAATTAAGTGGAATTCTTAATTATAAAAAGAAGCTCCACTAAATATCATTACCTAATATAATATAGTATTATTACCTAAAGTTAGGTATGGATAGTAATACCTAACATGATTTAGGATGTTAATTGCTAAATAATCTTCCTTTAGATTTATAGAACTGAGATTATCTGGTGACCATCAGATAACAATAAAATATGTAAGGCCTCTCTTTTTTCTTTTAGTCATGTACATCAACTAAGATAAAGTATGTAAATTGCTGTGAGATTTAACTTGTGGAAAAGTGATATGTCTGTCAGAAAAGAACTAGCTCCAGGAGGTAGTTCTCCAGGAAGGCTGCTCCAGGTAGCTCCAGGAAGGCTGCTCAGCATGCAGCCTTCCTGCCCTGCTCCTCCTTCCTCTCTTGTGAAGACCTAACAGCCCCCTCCCTCTTCCAAGGTGCCAGCCTTTGAACAAACCTGATTTTTTTCCTACCAACTCTCATTTCCCAAATATTGGCTTTGGAGCAATAAGCAGCCTGAACTTTAGTTCAGTAAAAAGGAACAGCCTGAAGGCAAGCAAGAGGGATGGAGAAAAATGGAAAAGAAAAGCACCCCTAAAGTAGCAATATTATATACATTTTATTTAAAAGTCATATTAAAATCATGTTAAAACAAACAACCAAAAAACAATAAAAGGCAAAATATCAATGTGAAAAATATTCTTCATCTTCCAAATTTACGTTTTCTTGACCCTACTTGAGTGGTGATTTGAAGAGATTTTCAGCATCTTAGAAAACATAAAAGTATATAGAATTTAGTAAACAGGTCATTTAGCAAAGTCATTGATGACTAAAACATTTCTCTTTTTGCAAGAGAGGGTGATTTCTAATCATCTGGTCACAGCTGGATGATTGATTGATGAGGAGAGCTCCCAATAGTTTAAAAAGTTTGTCTCTTCTTTGGTGTCCACAAATCTTTGCCAAAGTATTTTATAAAATAATCTCTTAATCACCTCTCTCAAGAACCATGGAATTTGCAGTCCCTGAACATGTTTTCCCTGTGAAGCCCAGCCCAAATAAACCTGTTCATATGTAGCTACAACTGAAATAGTTCAATTATACAAAATTAACACAGAGATGATACAAACTTACTAATGTATTAATATTTCCTATGGATTGCAAATATGTAACCTATATTGTTCTTTGAATCACTCAGAGATTTTCCCCTGATTTTTGTTTGTTTTCCAATACTGGTGATTGAACTCGGGGCCTCAAATATGCTATGCAAACCCTCTCCACTATCCCCAAATAAGAGATTCTTCAATGATGATGATGGTGATGATTTTGATGTCTACTATCCACACTACCTTATGTATGACATTAAATTAATTAAATTATAATAAAGTTAAGCAGCAAATGGTAAGTTATTTCTGGTTGAAGTATTTATGAGTATAATTAATTACCTATCAAAGCCAATCATAATTTATCTGGAATTTGATATAACACAAATTACATTTCATTTTACTATTTGATGAATTAAAGTTTATTCACATAGTTAACACTGGGTTTTTGGAGTATGGGTTTTCTTGTATTCATTCATTTTAAAAAAGATATATTATTTATCCACTTGTAGCAATGCAATTTGTTTCCTTTAATCCCACACCGTATAAAAAGGGCAAAACAGAGACAGATTTTCTGTACTGTTCCTCTAACCACATATTGCATGACTGACTTCTCTATAGATCTGCTTTTCTTATACACAGCTATTCTACCAAAAAAAGAATTTTAACACTCACAATCACACACAAGTCCATATATATATATACACTTCAAAACTTTTATATAGTCATATGTATTGAGGAGTCACTGTGTCTAAAATAGTCCTTTTATTCATTCAGCCAACATCTGCTGAGGGCCTTTGAGAAACAAGACACTATGTTAGGTAGTAGGGATGGAAAAATAAACATGGTTCTGTCCTGAACTCCAATGAGCTCCAAATTTAGTAAGAGAAATAGACATATATAGAGAGAATTTCTAAAAAATAAAGCTAAATATAGTCCTAATGAGAAGCAAAAGAGAAGAAGAGGCAATGCTTCCTGAAATAGAAAGCATCTGATCTTACTCACATACGAGGATCTTGAGAAAGAAGTGGCATGTCAGCTCAACTATGTACCCTTGGGAGCTCCTAATATCCCATTAAGGAGCAGGTATGAAAAGTGGAGACAGATGAAAACGGCAAACAGGCCAGTGATATGGTCCCATTTGCATTTTAGTATGATGATTGTTGGCTATTGGCACGATAGATATTAGGTGAACTGAGTCAAGACAGAAAAATATATCATTTACTACCAATAGATAGCAATATATAGCAAGAGAAAAGAAAAAGCTTGAGAGATAGTTAGGAGGTAAAAAAATATTAAGAACTAATGATTCAGTCCTGCATTCACTATCATGCATTATCACTATTTATTACTGATAATGAATAATTAAAAAATAAGTACATAATATGTCAGTAAGTACCAAGAAATAGTACCAAGACTGGTAAGGGGAAAATGAAGAGATGAAGTGGATTATTTTGTTAGAGGAGTTGAGAGATTTGACATGAGCAGATACTGAGCAAAAACATGAATGAAAGGAGAGATAAAGGAAGAGAGAAGAATTAGTGAATTGGGGCATGTGGTACTGTGTGTCTCATTCTTTGGCAAAACTCTGTGGTAAGAAACATAATTGGAAGTAACTCACCTCAAGTACCTTAATGTAGGCACCTGCTATTTTGCTGCCAAAACAAGGTAGTCCCCAGGCAACAAAAAGGTGGGAAATATGCCATGCACTTTATCATCAGTCAGTGATGTGGTTCATTAGCCATCCACAGTAGATGACAGGAATAGATACAAACTTCACTTTTCAGTTTTTTTTTTTCTTAAAAGAGTGCAATATTAATATTTGCCCCCACAGTGATTTTCTTAAGGACAAACAGATTTGGCTGTAATTATCTGGATTTCAATTATTGGTATTAAAATGGATGATTCAGAATTTTGAGGTTCTGTTCCATAGCCAAATGTGCCAGATGGAATGTGTAAGATACCTGGGCGTGAGGAATAACTGTCCTCCTGGGGAAGTTTGCCTGATATCATCCTGGGAAATCCCATATATGTCTTCCAAATGCAAATGGAAGACAAAGTCCATGTAAGAGCTTTAAAAGGCAAAGCATGTATAATTCAACTGAAAGAATCAGACTAGGGTCACTACTCTGTACCTCAGTTTGTCTAAGATGAACATATAATTCTTAATACACAATATTTAACTCATAGAAATACTATGTATTAGTTACCATTAACATTTTCTTTCCTTGATCAATAGGAATGTGTCACATCCCCACAGGTGATACAACAGTGTTTTCATTCATGCCTTTAGAAAATCTTTTTTGAAAAGATATGCTATAAAAGCATCCTGACACAAATACCATAAAAGTTATGACTCTAAAGTAAATTTTGATTAAAGAACTATTGTCATTTGGTGAAAATCTTTTACAATTCCCTAATAGCTTTTTCTATTGTACTGCAAATTGGTTGATTATAACTCTCTCTTCTTCCCTGAAGATATTTTCATTTCTAACCTGAATTTTTTTTTCCAAAATTAAGATACACACATTCAAATCCATGGAAAATTAGAAACAAATGAAAGATGACTTATAAAAAGGTGATTTGCATTTGGAATAATCTTGTCAATTTATCAATTCTATCTTTAGACCATATCTTCAAGTCAGTTCTCCAAATCTTGATTGCCACCATGGTATTCTAACCTACCACAATGCCTTACCCTAACTGCAGGAATCTCCCAATGACTTCCTTGTCATTCTCCAGAAAGTAGTTAAAAGTGATTTTTAAAAAATATACTTTTAGTCATAGATGGATGGAAGCAATACCTTTATTTATTTATTTACTTACTTACTTACTTACTTATTTGTTTTTATGTGATGCTTAGGATCAAACCCAGTGCCTCACACATGCTAGGCAAGAGCTCTACCACTGAGCCACAACCCCAGCGGTACAAGTGATCTTTTAAAAACATAAATGGGATTACATCACCCACTCCACTTCCCATCTGACAATTGTACTTGAATTAGATTGAAACTCCTTGGTTTGACTCAGATTATTCCTAGATCTTAAACCTCACTTCTCTGTTCATTATTTACAGTCCCAGGATTCTGTTTTTGTCTGTTTTTTTTTTGTTTGTTTTTTTTTTAACCAGAGCATCTTTCTTGCCTTTTATGTTGTAGTTATCCCTCTAACTGAAATGACCTTAACTTATTATGTATTTTTCCCATGGCTACCTCCTCCTCACCCTTTACATCTCAGATTTATGTCATTTAAGTGAGGATTTCCCTAAAGTTTATCTAAAGACTTCTTTTATTCAATATCATCATAACTCATAAAACCTTAAGATTTTTTTTATACATTTGTTTTATTTCAACCCCTCACTATTCAATAAGCTCCACAGGTCCCTAATTTATAATTCTAAGACTGTGAAATCCAAGTTACAGAGATCAGGTTCATAGCAGGTGTTTGGCATATAGGTTCTGATCAAATGAATGAATAAACATATCAATATGCAGATAAAAGCTAAAAAACAGAGTAAAGTCACCAGCTTTGATTTCCTTAAAATGAGTGTATTTCCTGTTTATGAGGTGTTCAATGTTTCTGAAAGTCAAATCACTTACAAAAATTCTGTAGACTAACCAGGGCAGTAGAAATAGGGCAACAATGACAGTAATTAAAAGAATCACTAAACCATAAATTGCATTCATATAATGATATGGGTATGTCTTTTTATGAACATTTTTGTTGGTGCATTAGAGTTGTACATAATGGTGAAATTTGTGGCTACATACTTGTACATGCACACAATATAACAATTTAGTTTGGCCAATATCTTTCTGATATGGGTATGGCTTAAACAAAGATGAACTAGTACACTGGCTATAAAGAAGAACTACCATTTATCTGACTGGGACATTAGAACTGAACTCAGTTTGCCATTTTTAGTACTACCAAGAAAGCATTTTAGGACTAAGACTGTCATAGCTAAGACCAAAGTTATATATTTATCTACATAATTTCCCACTAAAACACAAATTATCTCTTTCCTCTTTAGAATTCCTAACTTATTTAGTCTTAAAAATAAAAGAAAAATGGAGCAGGACATTCATCAGCTACATGTTAGTGATGAGTCTCAGCCTCCTCTACCACCTCTCAACCTTTCCCTACTTAACTTTCATTCCCTCTCCATTCACAGATATATTTCAAATTTCCTTGAGGAATCTTTAAAAAGAGGCAGTTTTCTGATTTATAGCTCACATTTTCCTAGAATGCCTCATCTCATTTCCATCATTTTGTACTATTCACTTGGGTGTATTTATACCTTGTATTGTGAAAGAGTTAAAATAAACTTTTCACATTGATATTTTATCAACTACATCAGAAGAAATCCAAGATCTAATGTCTTCCATGTAGCAGGTCAGAGATCGCCAACCCAAATACCATAAAATATATTCATTTGTCCTGAGTTTTGGTTTTCTGGGTTAAGTAGAACAGCTGTGCTTACCCTTAGTGAACCAGTGGCCAAAAAACCAAGGTGAAGCACAGAGTGAAGAGTCAAACATCCCAAATCATCATAGTGCAATCACTGAGATATGGATGCATGCATTTCATATGTGTGTATTTTATGAGTGGAAGCGTGCTATTGACAAAGAATGAAAAACAATGAAAAGACAGAGCTACAAATTCTAGACCTTGGACAAACCTCCTGAGCTGTGTGCCACTGTTCTCATCTGTTACTCCTCATCCATCTCCTTACCAGAGCTGCTGCAGTACGAGGGGTCAACAGGCCTTCCATTTTTATCAGAGCAGGAAATTGCTCGAAAGCGCATGCCTTCTCCACACTCTTTGCTCTCTCCATGTATCCGCAGTCCTCGCTGGGGCTCCCTTTTATCTTCTGGAAGAATGCAATCTGACCAGTTTCCATAAGGTTGGGATATAAATACATCACAAGGACAGAGCTCTGCTTCCACTAGAGGGTACAGGTGAGCATCCTGGCATTTCTCCTTCTTTCTGCTTTTTCCTGTTCCAACAAGAGACATTGATGCATTAATTTCATATAAGCTGTTTTGTTAAGAGTCACTCATATTTTTGCATTTACAAATCTCAGAATATTAAACCTCAGTTCAGATAGATTTTCTTTTTCTTTTGGCTTGAAAATAAATCCTAGGACAAGAGAGAAACTCCAAGGGCAACTGGAAAACTCAAGTTAATTTGAAGATAAAAATAATTTCTTGTGGGAATACAGTACAAAATGCTTAGGTGTTTTACACAGTGACTCAAGGACTAGAAAAATTTCTTATTACTTTATTTAATATTGTACTCTCTGCATTCTATTTATAATAAAAATTGATTAACCTTATGTGTATTCTCCTCGAAACTAATGGTTGCCATGAAACAAAAGAGTTCAAGTAGTAAATCTCTTTTTTTTCTTTTCTTACAAGTAAGTTTTTAAAAACAAATCTTAAAATGAGCGTATGGATCATTTCAGATATGATGAACAAAACTGAGCTCATTTGGTTCCTTTTATCATATAGCTCAATGTTGACACAAACAATAAATTTAAATAAATGGTCAAAAGATGTTGAATAATCTGAGTAAATGCTATAACTTCCATCCTGAGAGATCCATTTAACTTAAGTATTCTAGAATGTGAGTTTACTTTACCAGTTGACTTTGATGGACCTTTGAGATATTACCCTGAATTTGAATAATGATAATGCAGTATTTTTTTCTCAGCTATGAATACTTGATAATCATGTTAAATGGATTCTGATTCAAGCTGTAACTTGATTCAACTATGCTGCCAACACACTTCCTCTAGATTACTAAAAATTTTCCATAATTCTATATTTTGTTTTCTCACTAATGAGCCATTAGCTAGAGTCATCCTGTGTTATAAAAAAAAAAAATGTAGGCAGTTTTATTGGTCAATTCCCAATCTCTATATGTTTTATAAATGCCTGCTACAAATTGATGCATGAGCTCCTTCCTTACTGTCAGATGGTTTGCATTACACACAATTCTGTAGGTGTTGGCTGGATAATGGATTCTATGGTCTGCCATGATGCTTATGTTCATATGAAAAAAAAAAAAATCCTGTCAGACCTGAAGTTCATCAGGTACTAGCTTAATTCATCTTTGAGATGATGTATCCAGTCCATTTGAGATGATGTATCCAGTTGCCTCTATCATTAGGAACATTTAGAATAAGCTTGAGAAGTATAGTACAGCCATGAGAAATTACTGGTTGAGAGAGGTATCAGTCAGTAGTGATTAGTTCCTTGCTATCAGCAAGTAGCATGCCCGAGTCTATACTCTTCACAAACTTTCATACAGTACTTCTCTGAAACTCCCAGTCTCCATATCTTCAATTTCCACTCTCTTCTTCTTCCACTTAACCTTATATTCTGAATCTGCCATTGCCTTAAAACTACTCTTTCCAAAGTGATGAACAAAAGTGACACAGGAAACAATTCCTTATCTTTCAGACTTGATCAATGAAAATTCAGCTTTGACTTTGACTATAGTTTTAAAATGGCCTTCCAAAGTTTCATCATAATATACTTTTAGCCTTACCCCAAATCCTCACCATTTCTCCAACTACATTTTTTATTGATTTATTTATTTTTTTATCTGATAACATTTCTCTTTGTATATCTCTCTTAACTGATGAAGTTCCTCAAGGGACCAGCTAGGGTCTCTTCTATTCTGAACATACAACTTTGTGCTAATTAAGGAGTTTCAATTAGCATCTGTATTTCTTAAGTTCCAAATTAATATCTTCCTCACAGATTTCTTGCTTAAGCTTTCAAGGATCAATTGAATGTTATGTGACAAAATCCATCACTCTTCATCTTCATTTCACATCACAATCTTTTTATTTCCTTCTGCATTTCCTAGCATGACTAAGTAGAAACAGAAATGCCACACTATTATTCTGTTGAAATCCTTACATATAATTAATGATTAAAAAATTACGATGTTTTTAAAGATTACGGATCTCTTAAATTTGGTTGATTGGTTTTTATACAACCAATACCACCCATATTAGTCCTTTCCAAATCTCTAGCTGAAATCACTATAGCAACATTCTCTGAGAACCTGTTGCCACTATACCTAGCTCTCTTTCTTCTGCTCACCACACTGCACTCAGAGCCAGCTTTCAGTGATATAAATCTGCACACATCACTTGTCTACTAAAATCTCTTCAGTAACTTCCTATAGTTCATAGAATGAAGCCCAGACTCCTCACATGGTTATCAAGGCTCCAGCTGACATAGGCCATTAGTATCTCCCTCACACCTGCAGTAAACCATTCTGTCTCTGGTACATTACAATGTGGCAATATTGAACATCTTTCAGTTCCTAGAAATTGCTCTTTTGGCTTGTGGCATTTACATGTTTTACTCTAGTAATGCCCATAGGTTCTACCTTCCCTTTTAAGTATACTTGTCCTTCAGATACCAACTAATAAATTACTCCTTCCAGAAAGCCACTCCTGCTGGGCATGGTGGTTCCTACTTATAATCTTAGCAATTTGGAGGCCGGGGCAGGAGAATCACAATTTTGAGGCCAGCTTGGGCAACTTAGCAAGACTCAATCTTAACAAATACAATAGCAAGGGCTGAGGACGTAGCTCAGTGATAGAGCACCCTTAGGTTCCGTTCCTAGTCCCCCTCCCCAATCAACCAGAAAGTCATCCTTGAACATGCTCCACATATCAGGATTGAGGAACTTCTTTGCCTCTATACTTTCATAGTTTGTGGTAGACAGAACAATGGCTGTCCAAGGATGTCTAAACTCTAATCCCTGTAACCCTGAATATGGAAAATTAGACTTTCTGGATGTGACTAAGATTATAGACCATGAGTTACGAGATTATTCTGGACTATTTGGGTAAATAAAATCTAACCCATGAATCATTGAAATCAGAGGACTCTTCCTGGATGAGAAGGTGGTCACAGGGAATATGATTATGAAAGAGTAATCAGAGAGGTAGTAATACTAGCTTTGAAGATGGAGGAATGGGACCATGAGCCAAGGAATTTGGTCTCTCTCTAAACTTAAAAAGGACAAGAAATATACTCCAGTAAGGAATGGCTTTAAAAAGGACAGGAAATATACCTCCAGAAAGGAATGGCTCCTAGCCACAGTCTTTTCTTAGTACACGTCAGACTTCAAACTGTAGAAGTATAAAATAATAAATTATAAATCTGTGTTGTTTTAGGCCTGCAATTCTGCAGTAATTTGTTATAGCAATGACAGGAGATGAATGCAGTTCCCAATATAAAAGCTGACACAGCAGATATTACACTGTGGTAATTATGTATAGTAAAAAGCTTGCCATATCTCCTCGTAAGTCTATATGCTCTGTCAAGTTAGGTTCTTTCCTCTCTCTTCCCTCATTGTATTGCCAAAGTCTAGCATGCATGAGTGATCAACAGAAAGTATTCACTGAGTAATTGAGAATACAAGAAGTTGTAGGGGGAAGAAGAAAGAGAAAATGGAGGATGAGGAGGGAGGTGGGGAGAGAGAGAGAGAGAGAGAGAGAGAGAGAGAGAGAAGGAAGAAGGAGGAGGAGGAGGAGGAGGAGGAAGAGAAGGGGATAGAAACAGAAAAATGTTCATTTACAAGGCAAATGGAAGGAATATTCAGCCAGAACAAATATTCAGTACACATGGGTGCTGTCTTTATATTTGTGATACAATAAAACCCAAATTATCAGTCATCCTTTGATAACATTAAATCAAAGTCAGCATTGACTTTTGTATTCAGAACCAACTAGTTTCTAAAAGATCAATTCCTAGTACAAATCTAAAGACTTTTTCCACTTAAGTTACAGTATGTATTAGTTATCTAGATATTTTAAATATCTAATCATCTGCTAAAAAATATTGTCCAGCATGTGTGCCTATGTGTTTTATATATATATATATAAACACAGATATATTAGCATCTGTATTTCTTAAGTATGTATGTATGCATGTATATATATATATATATATATATATATATATATATATATAAATATATATATATATATACATACGTTTATAATACCATGTATATGTTTGTGTATATAAACACACATGAGCACTTACACACACATATCTGGATAAATTTTTTATCCAATGAACTGACTATCTCAGCATTGTATAAACTGCTTTACTTACCAGTCTAAAGTCTGTGGGGATCCAGTTTGAAAACAACCAGATAATGATTAAGGTCTCATATTAAAAATGTAAACAAGAAAAGAGAGATGCTAGATGGTCCAATATTCAAGGGTGTGGCCTATATTTGGGTCCATATGCTTCTTTATAGGTGGCTATGTTAAGCAGAGAAAAATTATGATGTGGTGCTCCAGTTTGAGTCCCTGGCTTCTCTTCTCTTTCATGGAAGAGATTGGTTTATTACTGCAATTCTGCAATAATTTGTTATAGCAATGACAGGAGATGATAATAATAATAAGTAATCACCAAGTTACCTAGAGATATCAAAATGGAAGCATTAACTTCAAAATAATAAAAATGTCTTGTAATCTATAAAACTTTTAATTCACCACGGGGTTTTTATGTTTTTTCAACATTGACACTAAACGACTCATTTGACTTTTTTTTTTTTAATGACTAATGCATTTCGTGAAACTAATGAGTTGTTTTGTTGTCACCTAGACATGAAGACACACAAATATCAATTAACCACCTAAGTGAATAGCAGTTAACTTAGAAAAGGAATTCTAAATAGTCTTTTAGTGTGAGTAATCCTCGGGTTAGAGTTTGCAGAAAAATGTATAACTGTTCTTCAATATTTACTTTTATAAAAAGTCTACTTAAATAAAAATCAAATTCATTAACATTTTAACAATTCATAACAAACTGTGCTGGATAAATATTCAAGGATTTTTAGCATTTTTCATCCTCATTTTGCAGGTGCCAAATATCATTAGCAAACTTTCAAGAGAAAGAAAAAAAAAGCCACTAATTAAAAACTTTGTTCCCTCTACAGTAAATTTTCTCTCATCTCAGAGATACAAATTTGTTAGGAAAATGGCTTCTGAACCATTCTATATGTACATGAAAACCAATTGTAAAGAAGTTGGTCCCTGAACTTCATATTATTCTCTTCACCCACATACTTTCCTATTTTATTGTTTTTCCACAAGAGATTTATTTTATCTTGGTATTACAGACAACGTTGCATCAAGCTATATGTGCACAGTTTTGTGGAAGTTAGAGCACAAAGTACAGCATATCTTATTTGATGTTTCTATCATAATTATACATTTCACCTCCATTTAGGAAAGCACACACATCTAGTTTGTATGCATAAATCCTGTGAAAGGTTCTAATCAATTACATAAATTCATTGTAATAAATTAAATTATAAATGTGATCACGTAAGCAACGCATTCAAACAAAGGGGTCTTGAAACCAAGAGAGTTAGCACATGAACTGCTCATGAGAACAAATGGTCACCCTATACTTAATGCTCCGATATCAACGCCAAGATTATTCTCTCAATGATCATTCCTGTGTTTTTCTGTTGGTTCTCCAGTCCCTGGGTTAAGTTTTCTGCATATACAAATAGAATGCAGTTGAGAGAAGTTCTAGCATATGATCCATATAAATGGTAAAACACTACTACATCAGTTATTTATATACTGCTGGCAAAAAATGGACTTCAAACTAAGTACTGCTTGCTCTAATTTCCATTCCACTTTTGTAGATATGCACAGACTGAAAAACAATGAAATATCACAAAAACAGAATCTAGATGTAGAATTTGTTTTTTACCTTACAGTACTAAAATTTTAAAGGTTCAATTTGCTTGCAAGATAATGGCAAAAGGAAATAATGTAGGTCAGATCTGCCTTTATGGTTTTTTTTTTTTTTTCCAAATCAGTGACTGCTCTTACGATCATTGAGAAACTGGCATGATGAAGCACCAGAAACTTTCCCATTAGTTACTCGAAAGAAGTAAGCAGATAAAGTGCCCTTTGAGACTACAAAGACTATGAAACTACATAGAAAAGAACATGATTGTCCTACAGTGGCTCACACCTTTCATTCATTTCACAAATGCTCATTGGGTCCATGTTATATGTTAGTTATATTGGGTTTTGAGGGTATACCCTGGGGGATGAGGGAAAAACGAGATACCAGACACAAATTTATTCTACATGGTAGATTCAAAGAAGCACAGTGTGTCTGAAGTTGAGGAGTGAAAGTTATGCCCTACCTGTGAGCTGTCGCCGCCTGCTTTGGGTGGTTTCACAATTCCTGGAGCAGGGTGTGAACTTGGACCAGGTGGTGAAGGTGCAGTCCTCTCTACATGGGACGGTACATTCCTGCACAAGGGGTGGCATGCCATGTGTCTGCTTGAGGCATTCCATTATTTCTTCAGACTGGTTATCATCAGAGATGCATGAGACAGCTAAAAACAGAAAAGAACAGTAGGAATTCTTTTGTTATTATTTTGATTTTTCAGTCGACTTCTGGTTCTCTGAAAAAACAGAATTCTCCAATGTTTGAAAATTTGCTCTTCGCTACGATTGCACACAGTGTTCATAGCTAACCTTATTGCTCCCTGGAAATTAAATTTTTATTGTTGCCATGGAAATATCAGAGGATTTAATTGGTTTCATTATTAATCTAAACTCTGCATTGACAACAACCAAAATAACTTGGAAGTAATTTATTTTACATCCTGCTCATGACCATCTGATCTTTAGAAATGATATAAGTCCAGAAAAGGGAATCTGGAAAGGAGATGAGGACAATAACGGACAAAACCAGTTTTAAAAGACTGTGTGAAGTCTTCCTAGGCTTGATTTTTATTGTTTCTTTGTTTAGATGGCATTATGGAAGTAGTCCTATTTTCATGTCACGGTATTTTTTAAAAAAACTTGCTGACTATAAATAAACTTTTTTTCTCATTAATATTTAAGGATCAGTTAAAATTTTAAATGACTTTATTCAAGCACAGCCATAATCTATCCAGATGTTCCCATTAGTTATAGGTGACTTCTCAAAGTTTCTCTCTTATACTTTTTCAACTAGCACGTCTCTAGTCATTAAAAAAACAACAACAAAAAAAAACCTAATAACTTTGAGCAGAAAATTTATAAAATATCACTTAAGTTTTTCACTATCTGGAACAATGCCATTTATTTTATTTGATTATGAATGCAAGATACCTTGGTACATCTTTTATTTATGCTGATTAGTTAGATGTATCTTTATATTCTGCAGATCGGCATTTCTTTGACTGGGAATTATTAAATATTGCCCATTTGGGGAGGCGGGGTTCCTGAGCCTATCTTGTATTGCCTCTATCCATTAGATGCCAGAAGCACATATGCCCTCTAAATTGTGACAGCCAAAATGTCTACAGACATTAACAAATGTCATTGGGGATGTGGGGAAGGTGAGGGGGAGGGTGAGTCTGGTTTAGAAAACTACTATCCTAAACCGTTTTCTAACATGGCTGTATTTTGAATACACAGACTCCATGGCAACACTTCATATCTCTCTATCAACCTTTCTGAGAAGGAAGTCTGGAAATATCTTTGTCTTGAATTGTTCTTTGTGGTTCCAAATCTAGCCTATACTGAAAGCCCATATTTGGCATGGTGCTTGTTAATGGTTTGGATCTAGAAATGTTCCCTGAAAAGCTCATGTTTTAGACTTCAAAGCAATGTTCAAAGGTAAAAAGACTGAATTATGAGAGTTGTGACCTCATTTGTGGATTAATCCATTCAATGAATTAATAATTCGAATGGACTACTGGGTGATAACTGTAGGCAAGCAGGACACGACTGTAGGAAGTAGGTCACTGTGGGCCTGTCTTTGGGGACTATAACATGTTGCTTGCTTCTGCCTCCTCTCTGTTTCCCAGCTGCTAAGAGCTGAGCACCTTTCTTTGGCCATGGCCTTTTGCCTGACCTGAGACCCAGAGCAATGAAGTCAGCTGACCATGGAATGAGATATTGGAAACTATGAGCCCCAAATAAACTTTTCCTTTTCCAAGTTGTTCTTGTCAAGTAATGTGGTCACAGCAATGAAAAGCTGACTAAAACAGTGCCATTAGACAAGGTGTGCATTAATAGATACAGGCCGAGTTCATCATCCTAAAGAAATCATACTTTAGGAAAACTTTTATTGCAGCTCCTTAAAATCCACGATGTGATAAGGAATAAAGAGACTTCAGCAAAAGATCAATGTCATTAACAACTCTTATGTAAACACCTCCATTACACAACAAGTGTACATAGAGCTCCTTTCAGTTGTCCATTCTTATATTCTGAATTTCTTTTTCTATTCTCAGCACAACAAGTCCATCTCAATTCCACAAATCTTTTTTTAGAACTGGTGAAAGCCAAAGCTATCTAATGCTTCAGGGCCAAGGAATTAGCTACGATGACAAAGGACGCACACACAATACTTTCCAGCTTGTACATCTGTTCTGTGGCAGGTGGAGCTATTCATTCATTTCGATTATTTTTTGTTTTTGTTTTTATCCACATCCTAGGAATAAAATCCATTGTACATCAAGCCAACATCACCTGCATTTTCTTTGTTGGGAATATTGCAGCCATTAATGATGAATACAGCAAAATACATTATCTTAAGTAGGGTACAAGCAAATGTTATTTGAATCACATGTTTAGATAACCAATTTGGAATCATTTAGAGAACTTTCATCTTGCCAAGTTAATTTTTTCCAAGATGACAATGCACTGAATAACATCACAAGGAATTTTAAATACTTTTAAGAAGCATTACTTTCTGAAATGTAAACCTCTAATATATATAAAAATGAGGAATTTTTCCAATGAAAATAATTTTAAAATACTTCATTCATTTTCTGTAATTTCTTTTGAATAACTTCAGAATTTGAAAGCTCTGATAAATGAAAACTTAATGATATTTTGAAGTTCTACTTAATGATATTTTGAAGCTCTGCAAACTTATGAATTAGAATATACTGCATTTATGAAAGTCTATATTGAACTGATTTGACTTAATAAAGGAAAGCCTAAGAAATTAAGAAAGGATAGCTACAGCATATGGTGGAATTCACAGATATTGTAGTCAAATGGTAATGAGTACAAATTCCAACTAAAACACTGAAAGCTAGAAGAACTAAGATAAGTTGTTTAATTGCTTTGCTTATTCTCCTTGTCTTTAAAGTGAGTATAACAAGATCTGTATAACCAGTAGTGATGAAAATTCTAAACAATGTCTTGTACATACCACACGCTAAATAAGTGCCACTAAGTATGATTATCTTTCACATTTCTTTTTTTATTACAGCAGGATGATAATTCTTCAAGTAAGTATACACATAGACATAGACATAGACACATAGACACACACACACACACACACACACACACACACACACACACCATATTCTCTTCCCAAGGCCTCATTTTTTTTTCCTTTTCCATTCTCTCAGTATACTAATGAGGCTATTCAGACCAGGTAAGATCTGTCACTCTTGTACAAACTGGTGTAGTGAAGTAGCCAAGTGCAGACATTGAAGGTTTCGATGGGCCACAGAATGCATATGAAGTTGGAGCATAGAGTTTGGTAAAACTCACATTAGTCTGAGGACCATGTCTTTATTAAGGAAAACCTAAGGGTGAGTGATAAATAAAGAACCACAGGCAATGCAAAAATGAGTTTAGACCAGGAATTATGGTTTTCAGATTTGAGAGTCTAATTTCCTCTCCAGTGTGAAAAGAATCACAAGTACTGAAAGCATGAATAAATTAAGTGAAAATTATTTCCTTCTTAGGAATATAATAATATTAAAGCAATCATTTCATTATCAAAGGTTTATTAAATAACTGTATTGAGCTCTACTGGCGAAGAAAATACCAAAGAAAATATGACAAGAAGGCTACAGGACTGGAAAATCAGCATAGAAAACAAAACAACTATGCAAAGAAAATGAGAAGACATTGAAAGTAAATAGAGATAACTAATAGCCAGAGGTACTGCAAATTCAAAGGACCCTTCCATCATACACATCATGGTCAAAAGCACTTTTAAAATATATGAATTACATGTAACCTACAATATAGTTCTGGGACCAATATTAAAGGAATATAGTCTCCTTAAATCTTTTGAAGAGTAAATCAGATGTAGTATAGTATACTGAAAAAAAATGCAAGTTTTGGTTTCAAACAGAACTGAGTGACCCTTTTTTACTGTTACCTATAGTAAATTATGAAACTCTTTAGACTCTCTTCCAAGAAATGAGAATGATCATAATGCCCATGTTATAAATTGGCACAGATAAAGTGCCTTTTACAAAACCAAGTACATTACACATTAGTACATGATCCATAAGAGCAAAGTATTATGAAAAAAAAAAGCAATTGGAAATAAATTGTGAGAACAGGCAGGAAAGGAGAGTCCACCATCACCTTTCTTGGTTCTTGGCTCAGAAAGAATTTTTCAAATCCCACCCAACTCTCTTGAGCCCTAGGAAGTGTGACTGGAGTCTGTTTTGAATCATAATGTTGAGGAGAGTAGCCTCTTCCAAAGACTATATGACCCTCCCACAGATATTTTCTGTTCTCATTCCAAGTGCTAAATTATGTGTCTTAGGGTATCTCTAAAAATGAGGCTGTATGCTGTCACATAAAATCACACCCCCAGAAAATTGAAATATTAGGCCTTTTGAGAATTCTTTCTAAAAGCACCAAGATCGAGATCTCTGACAACAGTGAAGAGTTTCATGAATTGAGAATAGACATTTGCATAGGAGAGTGCTGGCCATATTTGCATCTTTTGTACCTCATTTCCTGAGATGGCCATACAGCAGAAACAGGTACCACATCCCTCTTTGCTAACATTTAATTAATGGAGGATTTGAATATCTAAGCATGATTTAAAGCATATGCCAAAGGTTTCCTGAATATTGAAAGGATGTGGGCCTTATTACTAATCAGAAAAGGAGAGAGCAAAGGACAAAACAAGGTTTTTAAGTCTTAAGATCAAAAATGAATCTTATTAAGGTCATTTTCTCCACTGCCATTGTCATCTAAACATGAAACCATGATTATACACTGAATCATAATTATCTATACCTTCTTCCTTGATGGACCTTACTAAACATGACCCCTCCATTTATCTATTCACTCACTTGGTCACACAAATATATATAAAACCATGAATAATCACAAAAGCATTGTGTGTATGTACACAGATATACATGCACATATGTATATTTAGCTATACCTATATATAAATAATCTAACATCCAGGAAGCCACAGTAATGGCAGTAGCAGGGAACAAGACAGATAGTAATACATCAGTTTCCTAATGGTGATAACCCAAGGAAAACTGGTGTAGAAGGGGAAAGTAGGTTCTTCAATCTAAAATTAAAGGTTATATAATGGGCAGGCAGGAAAAAATAAGTGCTTATGTAGAATTTATCTGTCAGGTAGCTACTATTTTGTTGAAGTCTGAGTCCTGAGTTCTTCAGATCAAAGAAAGTCACTTGTAAGCCTTAATCCAGAGAAAAAATATTTCTCTTTTGTTGCTTTCAAGTACTGCACTAGTGGGAAGCGTTTTTCCATCAGGAAAGGGAGAGACATCTTCTTCGGACCCTTGCTATATTTCCACCTGAACTGAATTGTCTAAGAGAACTTGGAATTAAATATTTTTAACTATATTTCATTTATTAAAATTGGAATAATTATAATTATAAATGAAGGAAAACTGTACTCCTATGTAATATTATCTAAAGAGACGTGAAAAGATATTATTATTGGCTATTGTTGGAATTTAGCTATCCTAAGTTCTGGGCAGAAATCTCTCCAAGGAGTTGTGAGCAACAGTTGGATTCCTTGGTAAGGAATGACAGGGAAGCAGGTGTCCGAGCCAAGGCACTCAGACAAGAACATTCACCTAGCAAATGGGTGTGACAGGGTGACCTGGAATCCTAAAAACCTCTCCTTGATGTCTAAGGTCACACTTGTATATTCATAGTGTCTAGGAAGGTACATGATATATAGCATTAAGTTCTGCTACTTCATTTTTCTCTTCACTGCTACACAGGATAAATCTTGGGATAAAGGCATCAAAAAAGGAAAGATGGTGTGAGGAGCAGAGTGACCAGTTTCTTTCCTTGTTATCTAATTCTTTTCCATCCTAGCAGCATGAAGAGGAAGAAATGCCCCAACATCAAGAGAATAATTTGAGAATTTTGCAAAAGAAATGAAGCAAAGACTGGTTTGGATTCTCAGTGAGTCTCACAGTTAATTTTTTAAAAAGAATTGCTGTTAATGTGGGATGGTCAGGCCAGCTCTCTTATGCTTAAATGCTGACTAAAACCAGCAGATTATTAACCATTACTAAATGGCGGGTCTTTCTGCCCCGTATCACCTCTGAACTTCAATAGTCAGACATGCTGTGATAAGTTTTTCTTCTTTTCAATTATGATATGAAGAGGACAGGGGTCACTGCCCTTATCATAAATTATAATGTTCTGCCTGAGAAGACGAAATAAGGATGGTGCCTGCTGCTGCATGTTTGCCCACGCTCATCACCCTTACCAAGGACACCCAAATTACTTTCCTGAAGTTGCTTCTGACCAGAGTTCAACTCTAATCACTGAAAGAGAAGGGTAGAGAGAATTTCTCTCAAGAGGTCATAATTTCCAGGAAATGGGGGTGACAAGCTGGAAAATAGAAGGGTTCTTTCCACAGGGTTGCTGTCCTGCAGTAGTGGACTACTTCATTTCAGGTGCAGAGGTCGATTTACAGGCACATTCAGAAGCTGAAAGGTAGGCAGCAATTGCTCAGCTTAACTGATATTCATACACCATGTCCTGTATGTCAGGCCCTGAACTAATGGCCAGGGACACAGACAGAAGAAACATGGAAATCAGATTCACAGCACTCAGGGTGCTGCAAGGGCACAGCACTGGAGCCTCAGGGATTGGGTGATCAGTGGGGTCTTTCTACAAGGAACAACACATGAATGGTGAGCAGGATGTGTCTATGGAGAACAGCCCAAGCCAGACCAGAGGCTTGGAACACCATGGTCCCTGAGCAGAGAAACACATGATAAGATGAGCTGGCTTTCTGCTTCTGATACTCATTTCACTAAGACCCTTTACTTGCCCTTTGATAAGATTCTAACGACATGTGCAGTGTCTTGTGTAGTGAGGCTGCTAATGTAATGACTGCACCAGGCTGCCCATATGTGTGGGGACCAAGGTTAGAATACAAGAGGAGTTCACAACTACAAATCCAAAGAGATAAAAGGTCCATTTGAAGTATCCCCACCTTGGGTTGGGGTGCACCCATATAAGAATACAAGCTTCCTGCTGGGGAAAGAAAAGAAGTCCACTGCAATTATTTTACTATGGCCTGATGAATCTTGCTTAAGAACCCTTTCACTTCTAGGTACTGAGGAAACATAAAAATGCTAATGAACACTATCTTAGTTCTCATTATTTTGTTTCCTTCCTAGTTCTTTTCAGGAAAATAGGGAGTCTCTCTAAGCTATTTGCACTTCTCCTCCCAAGCCTACATCTGAGTGTCGCACACGGGCAGTATGCGCTTAGGGTCTGTGTAAGGGCCCTTCAGAAGCTTTCTAGGTCTTTGCCAGCAACTGCAATGAGATGGGTCCTTGTGTGCCCAGTGGCTGCTTGCCCTGGTAACATCCACGGTGGAAGACTCAGGCTAAAGATCTCAGGATAGATTTCCTCTCTGGGAGCATTGCCCTCCCACATACCTGAGGAGATCTTACCTGCCTAAGTGCCTAGCTGAGGCCAACTGATGAGTTGCCTGGGAAGTCAAGGGTGGGCTCCTATGAAATCTACCAGTCAACATACCAGTTGCCAACCTCTCCTCAGGTGAGGCAGAGAGAAACTCTTCAGGAGTTTCTGGTCAGGGAAGCTCAGGAGCACCTGGGATGCAGGAAGGCCCTCTGTCTGCCTAGTGAGTCCAGGTCATGGCTACCCTCTGAGGTCCCTGCTATGTTGGAGTGGGATCCTTGTAGGTCATCACTTCCCAGAGTTTGAAACAGGTCAAGGATCCGAAACCCTTGCTTTCTTCCTTTTCTTTAGTCAAATTCTAGCCCTAAACCATCAGTTCTGAGTTAAGAAAACTCTTGACCCACATTCCTTCTGCTCTGCTTCCCTGTTCTCTTTCTCTCTTTCCTTTTTTAAAAAAAAATTTAAATTTTCTTCTCTCTTTTTTTTTCTTGAGCACCATAGAGTAAAATTGAGGGGACTCAATAGGAGTTGGCCCAATTTTGTTCCTTTTCCTACCCATCAATCACCTGGTGAGAAAATAACAACAAAAATATCTTCTTTACTGTCCAAAGGAGATTCTACCCACATTACATCTGTCTCCTTCCTTATCCCTTCCCCTGGAACTGGAACCTCAGGTATTGGGCAGTTAGTAGGGTCTTTCTGTTCAATAGCTAACTAGCCAACCACTCCATATACTCTGTTTGATTCAGAAAATGTCCCAGAAATTCCTTTTCAGTGGCAATTGTCAGTTGTAGAGAAGACACTTTTACTTGCTATTATTCATATAAGTCTGTTGGAAGTTAAAGCTGGTCCTGGGTATACCCTGGGGACTGTGTTTTTCTCCTGGTATTTCATCTTTCTCTTTACAGTGCCCAGTATGTGGGTAGAGTGTTTGGAGGTCCCATTCTTCAAAACTAGTATTTGAAGGAAGTGTGTGCTCATGATTGCATGCTGACTGACATCTATGCAACTTTTGAGTGTGAACAGCATGAGTTGTGGAAATTGAATTAAACAATAAACCTGTAATTGCTTGTTAGGGTACTTTAATTGACTCATAAGTGCCATATGTGAAGCTGCGTGGCTGCAGGAGCCCAATTATAAGCTTGCTTATGGAAAGATACAACTCATTTTGCATGTTGGAAATATATTCCCCAATAATTGCTGCCCTCTCAGAAAAGAAGACTTTTCAAATAAATACAAAATACTTAGTAAGCTAATAACACATACTTAGTCCCTAGGTAACCTGAAATCATTTTATTTAGGTTCTAATACAAGATTGGGAACAGTGTTGCTGAAAAATGTTGCTTCCCCCTTTTATAAGGCATTTGTTGAGCCCTGGAGCCCTCTGTGTTCCCAGCTAACCAAAGAAATGTGTGCAGCTATGACTCTTGGCTTTAAGTTACTTGACCTCTCATTGAAAATCACCAACAAAAATAAACATTTCAGGAAAAAAGAAAACATTGCAAACAATTCATAAAGAATAGCTAATATCTATGCAAAAGAAAAAGGGAGAAAGATCTCAAAACTCTGGCTTCTGATGTGTCATGGTCAATTTCAGAAGGAAATGCCAGAAATCAGGTAAATTTACCCACTTATGCTGGGAGGAAAGTGATTCGGATCAGCTGGGGATTTGGGTATATTGGCAGGCCTGGGAACCACAGGTGATCTAAATTAATTTACAGCCAGGTAAGGAAGTCAGAAATATCTAGACAAATAGAATGAAGACTGTCATGAACTGGAATGGAGGGGCTGGGTTTGTGACTCAGTGGTAGAGTGCTTGCCTCACACATATGAGGCACTGGGTTCAATCCTAAGCACCACATAAAATAAATAAATAAAATAAAGGTATGGTAGAGTAACTGTTGAGAACTCTATCAAGGAAAAAAAAAAAAACAACAACAAAACAACTAAATTGTCCTCCTATAGGACAAAGCGCATCCTGAGGATGATGTTTACATGGCAATAAGTGGTTCTGAACCCTAACAATCCCCATCAGCCACAGAGAAACCAATGACATAAATATATTTTTGTTTATTAACAAGATTGCAAGGCAAGTCTCTTAAACCACTTCCCCCCTAAACTAGACCAGATAAATATTAAATTTGCAAAGAAATAAAGGATGTGCTGTAAAAATTGTTTTAAAAGAATTTCCTGGGCTGGGGATGTGGCTCAAGCATAGAGAGCTCGCCTGGCATGCTGGCATGCACGGGGCGGTGGGTTCAATCCTCAGCACCATATAAAAAATAAAAAAATAAAGATGTTGTGTTCACCGAAAACTAAAAAATAATTCATTCTCATTCTCTCTCTCTCTCTCTCTCTCTCTCTCTCTCTCTCTCTCTCTCTCTCTCAGGAAAAAAAAAAATTCCTTAGCCACTCCTTCCATTTAGATTGCTTGAGTCCTCAGGAAATACGAAGCCTATACTGAAGAAAACCATTATGAATGCATGTAAATCATCACATTCAGCAGGATATTTGGAAACAATCATTCTAAATTAAGACATGGAACCTAATGTGAAGAAGGGACAATTGCAACCAAGTTTTTTTCTTTTTTCTTAGTGGATCAGTGATTCTCTCTCCCTGGTTTTATAACACCTCGGGGTAGCTCCATTTATTTCAGCTGACTTTCTCCCATTAAAAATAATTTGATGGGGAATGACTATTAATGACCATGCTGTTTCTTTTCAGGGTGATGAAAATGTACTAGAATCAGGTATTAGTAATTGTTGCACAACTCTGTAAATACACTAAAACCTACCAAAATGTACACTTCAAAAGGTAAATTTTATCTCAACAAAGTTGTTATAAAAATTAACAATTTAAATATTCTGAATCTTAATAGATGTGATTTCAGAAAGAGGGCAGATATAATGTCAAAAGATCGTGTCAATTTGATGCTGCATTGTAGAAATCATGGGAATCACAAGCATTTGCCAGTTAGCAAAAAAATTATTCTCCCAAAAGTTATGCTCAAAATCATTTATATTAAATTTTATAAACAGAAGTGTTCACATAAGCAAGGCATTATATTTTATTATTAATGCTTTTTTTCAAATGATCTGTAAAGTTTCATTTTTAAATGTTCTTCATTAATAAGGAAAAACAACAACAGCCACCTCAATTGCAGCATTGTTGACCATGTTAGAACTCTGCAGAACACTATTTAGAGAATGCAGTCAGCTGAATGATGAAACATAAAAGCAATATAAATGAAATGTCTGCCTTAAAAAAGGCCCATAATCTACATAGAATACTCGATTTTTATCCTATAGGGAAAAATCAATAAATATATAGATACCTATGAATCAACTGCATTGGAATATATTCAGAATATTTAAACATTAGATGCTGCTTATAGTTACTGTGTTATAAAAACTGGCAGGTAAGAAATTTCTAACTCCTCTTATAAATGTGGCTCCTTTACTTTTTCTTTCTTTCTAAATCACAGCTTTATTAGAGGAGTAAACTAATGATGAGAGAATCACTGGTATTTCCAAGTCATTTTTGTCACAGCCACTAAAAGATATCAGATTCCTTCAGAAATACCCCCTGCCTCTAAATTCCATGCATTCTGCTGAATGAGGTCCTCAATTCAAACTATATGAAAGTTTTTGACATTTCTTTTATATGTATGAAAAAAAAAATCATGTACATTTCATTCTTCAGAGTATGACCTATAACTATGCAATACACTAGAAGCTTTATGCTTCTCAAACCCCTATTTTATGTACATGTACAAGGGAAATGCATATTTGGCAGGTATGAAAGAATAAATATGCTAATTCACACTGCATGCGGAAGGTGATTTATTCCATTTTTGAAGGAATATGGCAGTATTTACATAAGTTTCACCTGTATCTCTGCAAACAGCTGTTGTGCAACTAACTTTCAAATCAGGAAGAAAAAAATGGGCTGGGTAGTTTCTAACAGAGGCTGTGGTTTTGACAGATGGATGTGCTTTAGTCACTTGCTATACTTCACAAAAATGCACCGAAAGAGTTGGGCCAAATCACTCCAGAAAATAATTATAGATTTTTTTTTTAAAGAAGTACTAACACTTGGAGTCTCAGAGGTAAGATTCCTTAAAAGTCTGTGTGGAACTAAAGTTCTAACTGTATCTCACATGAAATAAGTTATCTGGATAATGAATGCTCTATCATCTATCAGGAAGCTGAACTTCACATCATATAATCATTCTAGTAACAGTAACTAAGTAACAAATGAGATGTGAAACTCAAATTTAGAAATAATATGGTGTTCTCTATTGAAAAACAACTTCAAGGAGCCAAGACATTAATTATCACATTGCTACAGAGAAACAATAAATCAACCCGATATCCATCCACATTTATTTTCCCCACTAACCAGAGTATGCTACATTTTCTCGTGGGTCTGGCTCCTTAAAACAGCCTCTAAGAAACTTTTCTTTTCATTTTTAAATTTATTTCTATTTCAATTGACACCTAGTAATTGTACATCTTTCTGGGCTACAGTGTGACATTTCAGAAGAGGTAAACAATGTGTAATGATCAGATCAGGGTAACTAGCATAACTACCACCTCAGATTTATAACATTTCTTTGTTGAGGACATTCAAAATCCTCTCTTCTAGTTATTTTGAAATATGCAATTTAGCGCTGTCAACAGCAGTTATCCCACTGCACATTAAAACATTAGAAGTTATTCTGCTTATTGGATAAGAATGTTCCTTATTTTACAAATGATTACTTTGCAGATCACTAAGTACTCATGCTTTACATGTAATCATTATCACCATCATTATAATATATTGTCTGTATGTATAAAGCTGATGCCATATCAAGAAGGCATTTGTTTTCATTTTCTTTAGTCTCTGCCTGCAAAGACCCTGTAAAATGCTGCTGAAATTATGTTTATTCATCTTCATATTCTCTTTGGTCCCTCTGGAGACCATGCATTAGCTACATCCTTTATGAAAAACAAATGTGTTAATACTTCTGTTCTGTTGTAGAATTTCAAATTTAATAAAATCTTATAATAAAAGTAATGGTGGATTCAGAGGATGATACTTCTGCCCTATACATACCCATCAGTCATACAACTTAGTTCTCATACAAGACTTTTTAGTGAAGAAAAACATCATCATATAATATGTAGAATGATTCCTGAAAAGTTGTGAAGAAAAACATGAAGGAAATTAATCTATTTTGATGCAATAGGAAAGCCTGTTATTGAAGGACATTTCATCCAAGATAACGGCATTTAACTTCAAAGATTTATTCTTGAGCATAAACAACCACTCTTGTACTTATGTAAAATTGAAATAGTTTAAAATGATGTATGTTTCAAAATATAAAACTGATTTTCTGATTTCGTACATAATTTTTACCTGCTAAAATCAATTAAGAGTAAAACAGCCTTCAGATGCCTCACCAATTATAAGTTCTTCAAGTCAAGAGCTTGACTTATTTTTACCTGTAAGCACTGAAAATAATTCACCTTAATGTGAATTCAGTTCATATATCTGACTACTTTGAAGTAGTAGTGGACATTTGTGTGATTCAGATCACCAAGGCTAATCGGGCCAATAACCAGACCTTTTCATAGTTCATTATTATAAATGTTACATGTTTGCTTCCAATCTTCCTACTGCCCAAGTGGAACTTGCTTTTTGGTCACAGAGTTTCATGCCCTGACCAAGACCCTAGTGTCAGAGACAACGTGGTCTAGGAACTAGTCTAGCTCAGGCTTTGCCTGTGATAGCTGCATGACCTACTGAGCCAGGTTCACTGATACTAAATTGTATTTATATTCAAAATGAAGAAGTTAGACAAGGAGGATCTAGGTTCCTTCTAGATGAGATTCTCCATGGATACATTATGGTCACGGGCATGTACAGAACATTCTCATGTGTAGTATTACAATTGACAGAGCTGTTGAGAACTTTCAAGATTAGCAGAATCAGCTGGTCCTTAAAGCAAGAGTTCATGTTTAATTATTTTATATTTATTTCACTTAGTGACATGTTGTTACATACACGGAACATGGTAACATACAATGGACAACATTCTACTATCTTGGTTTAAAAAAAAAATCCATGTCTTAATTCAGAAGGCAACTCACATAACAATTTAAACTAGTTGGCCTTCCAGGTAAAGAGTGCAGAGTAGAAACTTGAACATACTTCCACTTCCTTCTAAGACCTCACTAAAAATCTGTGAGTCTTTAACACTCTAAGAACAAAGAGAACAGGAAAAAGAAAGAAAAGAAAAGAAACAGAATGGAATCACAATTGCTGTAAACAATGGAAAGGAAGCAAAGAACTACAAAAATATTTCAAGAGACAAGAGACCTAAGAAAATATTCAACTAAGATAGAAACAGTGAAAGCCACAGATTAATTTGATTCATATCACAGAATCTCTAGAAGCAATGTTGAATGAAGTCAAGGGATGAGCTTAAAATCAGAAATATCCCACAGTATATTTACATAGCATTTAGAGCCTCTAGCTCACTTCCCTGTCTTCTCTCTTTCCTGCCACGGAGCTAGGATATTGACCTCCCCTTTCTTGTTGCACGATTGGAGGTTAAAATGACAGTAGAGGCTTGCTAGACTGGGGTTCAGCGGCATAATTGAAAGGATTACTGGACCAGGGTCACATGATTGCTGAGACCTCCTCACCTTCTTCCCCAACTCAGCTCCTAACATCCTGACAATCAGGTCTCCCCAGTCAGGTCACCGATTTTAAAGTTTTTTTCTAGGGTATTCAAGCAGTAAAAGAAGAAAGGCTCAGCCACATTGATATGAAAAGTTTCCAACATGAGTAGCCCAGCCAGATCTCCCTACTGAAGTTAGCATGGGCAGCCAAACTCATTCAAGTTCACCTTTTCACCTTACTTCTAAAGAAAGGCAGACAAAGTCTGACAGAAGAATGATCTGGAACAAATGACAATATTTTCAGTGGGAGAAAACTGAAAACAAAACAGACAATCACTAAAACCATTATAGATTTTTTGACAGAAAAACCCATAGAGACTGCTCAGGGAAAAAAAAATAGCAAATAAAGGTCTTTTAGAAATTAAAAAAAAAATTAAAATTAAAAGAGCAATCCAGTAGTTTGCAAAACTAGATCAAGAAAATCTTTCAAAAGTGGAGTAAAAAGGCAAATAGATGAAAACCAGCAAATCAGAAAAATCAGAAAATCCATCTGAGGAATCTAATATCTGGATTATACGAGTTCTTGTTCTAGAGAACAAAAACATTCAGAGGAACAAATTAAAATATAATTTCAGAATATTTCAAGAATACACATTTCTAAATGAAAATGGATCATGAAGTTTCAAGTCAATACAGATCTACATGAAGGTACAACTTATTAAGATTTCAGAACAAATGAGACAAAGATCTGAGTTTGATTTCTTACCCCTGATGACATTTAAAGAAAAATATCTGCAAAATTCTGAAGAAAAATTGTATCCAACTTAGAATTTTATACCTCACCAAGTCATCACACATTCAAGTGTGAGAACAGCATGAAGACATTTTCAGACCTTCATGGAAACAGAACATTTTACCTCCACATACTTTCTCAGCAACTACCCAGGAGAAGAAACTTCACTGAAAGAATAAAGTAAACAAAGAAAGAGTCGAGGATGGAAGAAGAGGGGATGGTATGGAGGGGAAATTCTGTGATAAGAAATATGAACTAGGTATAGAGAATTAGTCTAGATTGAATAAGTCAGAGCAAGCCATGACAGCTTTCTAGAACATGAAAATGATAGATCTGGTCATCCTTTATCATCCTCAGAAAATATTTACTGAATCAGTGGAGAGTTTGGATTTTTTTTTTTTTGTTAGTGATAAAAAGATAAAAAAAAATGTCAAAGTAAAGAAAAAACTTCAGAACATTAATAATTTCAGGGATAATATGTGGAAAAGGAGATTATCAACATTTGCTTACAGATGGCAATACTTTCAAAAATTTATAGTCATATCAATCAAAACAGAATATATTGATCTAAGGAAGTGACATTATAATAATTTGGGAAGATGAAAAGTTTTCATGCATAGTTAAGGCAAAGTGAGACAAGAGGGCAAATCCTTATTATTTGTGATTCACAGTTTCAGATTTAAGCAAGAGGTACTGCTTAAATCTAAAACTATCAATCACAAAGCAAAAAAAAAATTTGGAATTACAGTTTAAAAAAAGCAACACAATCATCTAAAATAAATAAAAGTAGTTGACACTGAAGAGGGACAAAAGGTAAATCATAGAACTATTTCCATTTTTGTTTCTTGTATAAAACTACTTGACTCTTCAAATTGTGGTCATTTTATCAAAATAGTAATAACAAAAATCAAAATGAATAAGAGACTGAATAAGAGATCAAATCTAACATCTTTAAAATACTCACAATTACATAAAATAGTATATCAAATCAAATACATAATACACTAGATTATATATTATAAATGTATTTTTTATAGACAAAAATCTTTCCAATTTGCTTCATTTTTCCAACAAAATATAATGGAGCATAAACACATATTTTGGTTCTTCAGCTACTCTACCTGTTTATTTCTTACCTTTAAATAAATAAAATAAAATAAAAAGTGATAAAGCTCTTTTCTTTTGACTTTGTAAAGTACCAGGGACAGCTATTCACTTATTTTGTTAATTAATGGCTCACTATGTGGTCGGTTCTCCACTAAATGTTACAAAGCAAAAAACACATAGAAGAATCTCAGTCCTTGGCTTCTGACCACTTAAGCAGTTGGTTGAGAAGACGTTGGTTGGTTGGGTGGGGTAATTCATATTAACCTCCTAAGGGAGAAATGAGAAGAGGTCCCATAGAAAACTGTTAATAACAGAGGTCAAAATGATGAGGATGAACGCAATGGTGATTTGCTGGTGATGAGGGGTGAACTAGTTAGAAACAGCAGGGCCTGCAAAGGAGTTATTGAGACTGAGCTGTGTGGAAAGACAAACATGTGGGTTACTCAGCCATTCTCGCTTCATTTTTTCTTATTTAGAATTATTGAACTCATTTCAGGGCACTCAATACTCAAGATTACCAATTCAGAAGTCATTTCACTTCAGATTTCATGTATCATGTCCCTTTTTCTTCATTCTAGGAGAATAGCATTAATCTGCATTCCTTGAAGTCATCCAGAACAAAGAAACAGTCCGTGCAATTCAAAGCAGGAGGCACAATTTCTGGTATCTTGGGCATCTCTAGTCCTCCAACCCACTGCCAGCTAAAGTAAATTATTCCAGAAAGCAATATGAAAGACTGCTGACAGCAATGGACATACCCATGCCAAAATAATCTCATTTTATTCTCAGCCAAGATAAACTCATTAGTGACTATGAGGTATCTGTTTCCTTCCAAAACTGTGTAACCTTGTGGGGAAAAGGGATGCATATACACATCCCTGTCTAAGGTTATTTAAAACAACAACAACAAAACCAGGAAGGGTAGTGGCAAGTTCATATCAAAACCACTGCGTAGGCAGTTGGTGGCCTAGGTGTAAAAATAGTAAAAGTATTCTTTGCTGGAAAACATTTTAGGAATTGTTAACATTCAAATGTCCTAGTAGTCTGTTGACTTGGAACAGGTATAGCGCTATAAATGAAGCCAAGGCAACTTTAAGTAGTCAGTATCAAAATGAGACATATGTCCAAGAAATTCCAATCAGAGTTCTAAGACTGTCTTACTTAAATATGATTGAGGATTCTGAAAAGTGTATGAAGGCAATCTTTTTGTGGTCAGGATTCCAAATGCAAGTAACATAATGAACACACTTTAATTATTCACAATTTCATCATTCATAATTGGGAATTAATGAATCACGATAAAGCTAAAACTCAACATGCAGTCTTCTTTCTACCTCATGGGTCAAGATGAAAATGAGTTTCCTCTTACTTTCCAAATTGTGGAAGCTTAGACCACATCTGTGTTTTTAACAGGCAAATTCTCATGGTTCTATCATCTTTGATTCTGATTCTCTAAACTAGTAGAAAAATAGTCTAGAAAGTAATGCAGTATTTGAATATGAAATCAGTGTGATGAATTTTATTAAAATAAACTGAGTTGACATGTGATTTTTACAACAAATTAATTCTAAGCAATCTGAAAAAAAAAACAGAATTAACTAACTAATACTGTCGTTATTGACAACATAACTTTTACTGGGCTAGGATAAATCAAAAGGTTTAAATAAATGCCTGAATTCCTGATTTAAACCTTTAGTTTTAAAATGAAAGAAGAAGGACAAAAGAATATAGAAGGAAAGATACCTTGGTCTTTTGAAAGGAAATCAAGGATCAATATTCTATTTCTTTTCTTTTAATCTGGAGATATGGGTTAATTTAGAGATAATTTTTCTTTTATATACCCTAAGTTCATCATTCCTTAATTTTACAAGGTTGTTATCCACCCCCCCCCCCCAAATAACACAAAAAATGGCAGGCCCATATTCTGTGCATAATCTTCAACATCTACAAAACCTATAGTTTTTGTTGGGGTCTGAATGTTTGTATCCTGAAATCCAGCTATTGAAGCCCAACTCCCCAGTGTGATGGTATTTTGGATATGAGGCCTTTGGTAGGTAATTAAGGTTAGATGAGGCCATGATGGTGGGGCCCTCCATGACAGAACTGGTAGCTTTGTAAGATGAGGAAGACCACTCTTTCCCTCCTCATTCAGGTCATGTGAGGCCCTCATAGCAAGGTATCACTCTGCAAAACAGAAAGAGGGTCCTCATCAGAACCTGATTGTGCTGGCACCCTGGCCCCAGATGTCCAGCCTCTAGAACAATGAGAAAAGTAATGCCTGTTGTTTAAACCACCAGAATATGGCATTTTCGTATAGCAGATTGAGCAGAATGACGTAGGTTATAAATATTACAGAATTTTAAAGTCAGGGAGAACTCAGTGATGACTCCTCCAAGGGTTAATAATTGGTTAGCCTCAGGACGTGCTTTGTTTTGTGTGCATAGAATTAAAAATGCTTTGAAAACCATTTTGGATTAGGGTGATAACTCTGCAATTTTACACACTCATCACTGTCAACTGCATTACTTCCACCCTAATAACACATATGCATAACCACTTCAAGCCTGTGACTGATTTCTGCTGACTTCTCCTTTTGTACATGAAGAAACTGGAGTTCGGAAATGTAAGCTGACTTGTCCAAGCTGTGGCAAGATATTAAAAGAGAAATGATTCTAGAATCCAGATCTCCAGCTATCCTACCTGACTTTTCTCTTGCACAATCTCTCTAGGAGATGTACTAGTTAGTTACAGCACCAGTGCTGAGAATAGCAGATCATTTGACCACCCAAAGCATAGGTACCAGGATAAAAGTTCAGGCCAGAAGAAAAAAAAAAACATAGCTATTCATTTTTCATTTTACTTATCTACTCAGATGGATTAATTCTAAAATAGGTATCTTGTAACTTTGAAGCTGAAATATAATTAGCTAGAAAGTAAAGGAGGAAAAAGCTTCAAACTATATTTCTTGAAGTCTTTCTCTTAATTTTAAGTTTGAAAGAGTTTAAAGTTTTTAGAAGGAAACTAATAATAGAGATTATACTATGGGAAAAAAACATAAAAAGGAAAATAGTATAAATGCTATATTTAAATGTGATCACATTATTTAAGTCCCCAAGAAATATTAAAGAATTATTTCAGTCCTTATCTCAAGTTACCCTTCCCACCTCCACTTTTCTGCTACATTTCCTAATGATATTTTTTCTTCTCAAAATATATTATTAACTTATAATTAGTGAAATTTTAAAAATACTAGGCCATTGAAATGCTTTCCTTGAAAATCTTCCAAAGATCTGAATAAGGTAAGTAATAAAAAAATTATTACCTAAATGACAGGTCCTTGACCATAAAATATCCACAGATATTATTTTATTTGATCCCTCCCAAGACTTTGAGAATCCCCTCCTTTCAGAGAAGATGAGACTGGGCTGAGAAATATTAACTCTCTTGCCAAAGAACTCAAGTTTTCTTTAGCCATTCCATCCTGTATTTCATACTTGTGAAATAATATTTCTAAAATTATTATTGCACTCATTTAAAAAGTTCATGGGCTTTAATATGATCTGCTTGGCAAAGATAATTAATCAGCTTTACTGTTGACTTAGTATTAATTGCCTAAGCTTAAAATATATAGTAGTTGTCCACTTAATGTGGCCATGCTAGGTATATTTTAAGTTCACTTTTACCAATACTGTGGGATTTTACATTGATCCTATGAGTGAATTAGTTATTCATTGATTCATTCATTAATTCAGTAAGGTATTCTGAACAACAAGTGTCTTGGGAGCATGTATGGGTTTGTGAATGCAGGATCCAAAGATTGGAGGAAGGATAGAAAGGTGAACACAGCACAGACCCAACCATGTAAATGGGACCTTGCAGGACAGCAGGAAAGATAGGACATAAATACCTTTAGCAGGAGTATCTGGCAGGTGAAATGTAGTCCTGGAAGTTCCTGGTGCTCCTGAGAGGACTGAATGTTCTAGCTAGTGCTGACAGTTAAAATTGCCCACAGATTACCATTCCCCTTTAAAATGCAAGTCATGAGCAAAACCAGACCAGACAAAAAGACAGGCACCTGGTGCAGCATCTGGCCATCTATATTCTGCCACCTTCCTTCACTCACAGGCTGTCCCCAAACCACCCCATCCCCCTCTTGGGGAGGGGCCTTCTTTGGTAAAGGACACAATTTAACTTAATCATAAAACCTTTAACTTTTACCTCCTCTTCCTCTGCCCTCATGCCTTGATACTGATGTCCCTTTGTTTCAGTTTTCTTCTCGTGCCACTTTCAGATAAAGTCGGTCTCTCTGTGTCCTGGCTCTAAGGCCCACCAGAGCTTTTATTAAAATACAACCTGGTTCACTCTCCCTATGCAGCTCACCCCACAACCAAGCAGAGCAGGCACTGAGATGCTCCTGGAAGTCACTCCTTCCCAGAGTGACAGTCCTAGGGATGATGGATACAATTTTGCCTGACAATAGGAGGAAGGAGTAAGAGGACATGCATGACCAATTCATCTTCTTTGGACTGAATCCAAACTTTCAGTGGAAAATAAGACTATAAAAGGATGCACACATGACACTGTAGAAGGCCCTGGTACCTTCCTAGGCTTTTGTCCCTGGAGGTAATGGGAATCTGTGGAATCTGTCTCTGTTTCAGTAGGGAAACATGTTTTAGGATATAAATGAAAACCTTTTTTGAAAATAGCTGCAGGCACTTAGCCCATAAGTCCATAATTCACAACCAAGGGCACTAGAGAAACTACTTTTGAAAGTCAACCATCAAGCCTGACTAGAAAAGTAAGGCTACCAAACCCATAGCAAACCAATCCTTCAGTGAGTGCCTGTTTTCTAAGCATCTTCTCAACACAAGATATTGTGTTTGGCACTGAAGGAGGTCCACAGTATAAGATATGGCATCTGACTCCAGATGCTCTCCAGCTGGCTTCCCTCAAACATCCGTATGGTAAGAGGTGACACCAAACATAGTGTTCATAGGTCACTGAAGTTGCCAATAGGGCTGCTTAACTGAGAGCTGTTCTCTAGAATGGACTCTCCCAGTTTTCGATGATGCCATTTTTCATAATTCAGGAACAGGTTTGGTTTTGTTTAAGATATTTTGTCAAATCAATTTGTCATACTCACATTCATCCTTTAATAAACATTTTCCTTGTACCCTGAGTAGTTGTAATAAGTTTACATCTAAATCATCTACTGTCTTTGAATTAAATCAGCCCTTAATCATAACCAAAAATGCTCTCACAGATGCTATTACGTGAGATTGAAAGGTCAGCTCTATTTTGAATCTATTTATAAAATAAGAGAAAGAGAAACAAGTTTCTCATTAGAGCCTTGACTAGAATTTTTTTTTTAAAAAAATGCATCTTTTCAGAGAATATGTTCATGAAGAATTTTGAGTGGAAATCTTAGATTTTTCTCTTAGAAAAAAAAAAAAACCTGACAGATGAGTCTTCTACCCTACAAAAGAGCTTATCTTACTTGTTTTCAGGTGTTTGAAAGAAGCAGCATCTCAAGATTGCTGCCTAAGGGCACAAATGCTCACTTAAGCAGGAAAAAAAAAAAAGAAAGAAAGAACATCACCATAAAGAAAAAGAAAAGTGTCAGGCAAAGGCATATGAGAATAAATAGAGAAATGTTTTGCTCTGAAATATGGAACAAGTGGCAAGATTAGAATGCACACTTAGAAGAGGATGATTTGAAACAGAATAAAGCCTCTCTATCCATTTGAGATCTATCTGGTGTGAATGAGAGACAGTTGAATAGTAGGTGACTTATCCTTTCTGCTCTCCCCATAGTTATTATAATTATACCATTGAAATTTCATCCTTACTATTATCATGTGTCTCCTCTTATATCATTGTTGATCAATATCTTGACATTTGGGGATGGGAGATTAGAGAGAAGGGCGGGAGGTGCTGGTTATATATCAATCCTCAAAAAAGACACACAGATAACCCATTTTCTCCAAATTCCTTTTCTCAAACAGCAACTCTTTCCAATGATTGTATCTGGAGTATATCCAGATGGCTTCAAAACTGGCAAACCGGTAATGGCTAGAAGAGATAGTGCTGAACATACTCACCAACAATGAAGACATTCAGTTTCTACTATTTTGATATATGCCTTATAAGATCATGGTCTAATACTTAGAACAACCTTATGAGGGAGATAATATAGTTTTTAGTTTACAAATGAAAAGAATAATGCTAAGAAAATTCTATTATTTTTTCCCAAATTAAAAAAAAAAAAGTAAATGGAGGTGGAAAGATTTAAACCTCAGGTCATCAAACTTCATAGCATGTGGTCACTGTGATACACTAAGGAGTTTTCAGAAAGAAAAAGATAATTTTGAAGCCTAAGTACATTTAAAGGTATTTAATTGTAAATATCAATGCTGTTTTTTTTCCTTTTCACATATTTTCTTGAAGATTGACTTTTCTTAATACTCAGCAAAATATTTGCTTTGTATTTATGGAATATGTGATGTAGTGAATGATACCCACCTAATGCCAATAATATATTTTGACACATGATCAGAAACTATATTTCCTATGAACGCATAATATATTTCCAAGCCAACTTCAGCAAAATCTGTTCCTGAACAGTCAAAGTGTGTGTGTGTGTGTGTGTGTGTGTGTGTGTGTGTGTGTTTCTTCCCTTGAGAGAGAGAGAGGTGTTTGAAAGTAGTTTGATATGAAAAAGTAGACATGGCAGTGTGTTATAGTTTGGATCTTAACTTTCCCCCAAATCTCATGTGTTAAATGAAATCTTGGTCCCCAGTGGATCAGCTTTCAGAGTTGTGACATTTGGGAGGCAAATGGTTCATGAGGACTCTGAATTCATGAACAGACTAGTCCACTTGTGGACTCATAGCTTAATAGGTTTGGGGAGAAGAACTTTGTGATAAAAACAAACTCTTTTCTACCTCCCAGTCACCATGAGGTAAGAAAAATTTCTCTTCCATGTGCTTTCAGCCAAGATATTTGCAGACCTCAGGCCCAAAGTGATGAAGTCAAATGACTATTGACTAGACATCTGCACCCCTGAGCCAAAATATACCTTTCCTCCTTTAAGTTCATTTGTCTAAAGTATTTTTGTCACAGCAAGAGAAAGCTTACTAACACCTACTATACGGTTACATAGTATTGCATATAAGCTACCTGAAAAAAAAGGCTTAAACAAATGTAGATTGCTTGGGAAGTTCTTCTGATTTTGTCTGGATTCACCTAAAGGAATGCACTTAGTTAAACAGGCAGCTAAAGACTAGGCTGAATTGTTACAATGTGGTAGCTAGGTTTGTTTTCCATAGAGATTTGCACATTGAAGAAATCTATACAGGGCCTCCTTGTCTGAGGGTGGCATCTACCCAAGAAGGCAAGCTCCCATCAAATCTGTGCTTGTGTCATGACGGCTAATGTCCTGTTGGCCAAAGCAAGTCACCCAGGCAAGCACAGATTTAATGTTGTAGAAGACAAACCCAAGAACATGGTATCAGGATCTGAGATTCATAGGACTTACTAAAGTAACAATTTACCACAGATAGACTTCAAGATAATTTTCATGAGAAATATGGTAGAATATGGCCTGGGGCTTCAGCTTTAGCTCCACGGTAGAGTGCTTTGCCTTGCATGTGTGAGGCACTGGATTCGATCCTCAGCACCACATAAAAAATTAAAAAATAAAATAAAGGCATTCTTGGCCATCCTCAACTACAAAAACAAAATTTAAAAAAAAAAAGAAAGAAGGTAGAATAGTCTCCTAGTCTTCTAAAGAAACTTCATGTTTGAGGTTATATGGGGAAAAGATATCAAATTTTTATGGTAGACTCATTCTTGAAGATAAGAGGGAAGCAGAAGTTCTTATTTTTAGAGAATGAAACATGGGTATTAAAAAAAAAGATTAACTTTTTAAATCCAAGTAGCTATTGCACAGCAAAGCTAGGACTCCAAACCAGGCAGCCTGGCTCCAGAGTCTGGACTCTGAACCCTAGTCATACTGTCTTCCTAAGAATCAATGAGTTAGACAAATAAATGGTGTGATTAATTTGCAACTCATCTAAAAAAAATTTTAAAGCACTTACAAATTGAGAATTGCATAGTAGTGTATTTTAATCTTAACTACTCTTTGGTCCCCTCCTAGATCTGTAAAATATATACAATATTCATTTTTGCCCACAGTGAGATGACATTTCTTATACTTTATCATGTACTGAGATACTTCTAAGAATATATAGCTGCTAACGAGATATCTCTACAAAACAAATTCTTTTTTCTTATTGAAATGTTCCTGTTTATGACTGTATCACTTATTTCTTTGTAAAATAAATATCAATCAAATGATATCACTTATCTTGCAACGAAGCTTCCGTGGACCATTCTGTATTTTTGGCTTAGTGGTATTTAAATGGCCATCTACAATTTAATGTTAAGACTAGATGGCAACTGGTTTATATTTATTGCTCTGAATCCAGCAAAAATAAAACCTAACAGAGGACTATGAAGCTCTTAAAAAGCTTTAAAGTTTGTGGCTCTTCTTAAAAAAGCATAAATATTTGAGATCTGAAATTCATTCATGATTACTCCTTTCATAAACCATCAAAAACCCGAATCATTCCAAGTAAAGCTATTAAAGATACTTGCAGTGAATGCTTACTAAATTTTGTTTTTATTTGGTTGTTTACTTTGCCATTTCCTTGCTAGACTGCAGAGGTCTCTTGCTGTTTCTTTTTTTAATTTAACAGTTATTTCCAATTTTTCATAACATCTGCTTGAAGCCTGTTAATTTCAGGCAAAATGATAATGCATTCAGAATATTCTCTTTTGATTAGATAATCAGGATTATAAAATAATGGCTGTTCAGATACCCTGAGGGACTTGGAATCCAAATTTCAGTAGAAACAAGATGAGTTTATAGGATATTTTTTGAATAAAAGCAATTCCACATTAATTCTAAATTTTATAACTTCAAAACAATATGTAAAATTGCTATAGATTCCATAATATAATATATAACCATAAAGATAACTGCTCAGTGACTCAATCAAAAACAACCAATGATCAAATTTATATTCAAAACTGTTAACTTGACACTCTTTACTATCCACCAGATGTACCCTATGGTTAAAGTATACCCTACAAGAAAAAGTATAAAATTCAGTACATGGACAACTAATAAATTTAAAAAGGTAAATATAACATCATATTACCTTCAAATTGTTTAGGAAAGGATTTGAATAGAGCATTAAAGAAAAATCCATCCAGTTGGTCTAACTATGAATAGGATAATACGTTATTTTAGAGGTGGTGAGAGAAGTACCAGTTTTGTCTGGAGGGACAGCCATGTAGTTACAAACAGGATTAATCTAAGACAGAGAATAATCAAATATCAGATCATCTGCAAGACAAGAATAATGGGCAGTATGGATTTGAGTTTGTCTCTCTCTAGTATAAAGGGATCCTGAGATTGAAATAATTGCATACTATTCTTCCTTCCAATAGTCCCCCACCCCTCCACTTCCTTCTCTTGGTCCTTTTCCCCTTCTCTGTAATGACAGTTTCTCATTCTTCCAAAACTTTCTTTATTAATCATATTTGGAATCTCCTCAAGTAAGATGAGGATATCACCATATTCTGAAAGCTTAGGAAGAAAGCCTTTGTATGGTTGAAACTAGTAGATTATTTTTTTGTGTGCAGGGTGAGAGATAGGAGTTCAATTTCATTCTGCTTCATGTGGATTTCCCATTTTTCCCAGCACCATTTGTTTTAGAGGTTATTTTTTTTTCTCCAATTTATGTTGATGGCACTTTTGTCTAGTCTAATATAAATGTATTTATGAGAGTTTTTCTCTATGTCCTCTCTTCTGTTCCATTGGTCTTCATGTCTGCTTTGGTTCCAATATCATGCTGCTTTTGTAACTATAGGTCTATAGTATAATTTAAAGTCTGGTATTGTGACATCTCTTGTTTCACTTTTCTCGCTAAGGATTGCTTTGGTTACTCTGGGCCTTTTCTTTTTCCAAATGAATTTCATGGCTGCTTTTTCTATTTCTATGATAAATTCCATTTGAATTTTAATAAGCATTGAATTAAATCTGTATAACACTTTTGGTAGTATGGCCATTTTAGCAATATTAATTCTGCCTATCCATGAACAAGGGAAATCCATTCATCTTCTAAAATTTTTTTCAATTTCTTTCTTTAGTGTCCTGAAGTTTTCCTTGCAAAGATCTTTCACCTCTTTTGTTAGATTGATTCCAAAGCATTTTTTGAGGCTGTTGTGAATGGAGTAGTTTCCCTAATTTCTCTTTCAGCTGATGCATCATTGGTGTATAGGGACACAATTGATGTATGGGTGTTAATTTTATAAGCTGCTACTTTCTTGAATTCATTTGTGAGTTCTAGAAGTTTTATGGTGGAGTGTTTTAGGTCTTCTAAATAAAGAATCATGTTGTTGGCAAATAGGGATAGATTGAGCTCTTCTTTTCCTATCAATATCCCTTTAATCTCTTTCTTTTGCCTAATTGCTCTGGCTAGAGTTTTAGGATTGTGTTAACAGATGTGATAAAAGAGGGCATCCCTGTTTTGTTCTAATGTTTAGAGGGAATGCTTTCAGTTTTTCTCCATTTAGACCAGAGACTATCTGGTCTAACAGAAGAAAATATAGCCACAATTTCCTATCATGTTGGCTTAGCAACCAACTTCCTCAATAAGACTCCTGAAGTGCAAGAAGTAAAATTAAGAGTCAAATAAATGAAACAGTATGAAACTAAAAAAGCTTTTTCATAACCAAGGAAACAGTCAAAAGCATGAAGAGAAAGCCTGTAGAATGGGAAAAAAAAAAAAAAAAAACTTTGCCACCTGCAACTCAGATAGAGCATTAATCTCCAGGATATATAAAGAACTCAAAACATGTAACACCAAAAATCAAATAACCCAATCAATAAAAGGGAAAAGAAATGAACAGGCACTTGACAGAAGCAGCAATTGGAATCGGCAACAAATGCATTAAAAAATGCTCAACACTTCTAGCAATTAGAGAAATGCAATTTAAAACTGCACTGAGATTCTATCTCAATTCAGTCAGAATGGCATTTATCAAGAATACAATGTTGGAGGACACTGGGAAAAAGGTGCACTCATACATTGCTGGTGGGACTGCAAATTGGTGCAACCACTCTAGAAAGCAGTATGAGATTCCTCAGAAAACTTGGAATAGGACCACCATTTGACCCAGTTATCCCATTTGTGGGTATATACCAAAAGACTTTAAAAATCATCATAATATAGTGATACAGCTATTTCAATATTTATAGCAGCTCAATTCACAACAGCTAAGCTATGGAACCAACCTAGTGCTCTGCAACAGATGGATTGATACAGAAAATGTGGTATATATACACAATGAAATATTACTCTGGCATAAAAATAATTACTTAGTGATTTTTGCCAGTAAATGGATGGATCTGGAGATTATCATGCTAAGTGAAATAAGCCAATCCTGAAAAACCAGAGGCAGAATGTTTTTTCTGATGTGCAGATGATAATACACAATAAGGCAGGGAGAGAAAAAGAGAAGTTCAGAGGATTAGACTAAGGGGAATGAAGGGAAGTGAGGTGGGAAGTGGGAATAGGAAAGTCAGTGGAATGAATCAGACATAACTTTCCTAGTTCATTTATGAGCATAGCACCAATGAAACTCCATATCATGTATGTCCACAGAATGATATCCTAATTAGAATAAGTTATACTCTATGTATGTATAATATGTCAAAATACACTCTCTGTCATGTGTATCTAATAAGAATAAGAAAAATATTAAGGGTCACTAGAATCTAAACTTCACTATTTCAGAAAACTAAAATGCTAAGCCATCTTTAAAAAAGGAAGGAAGGAAGGAAGGAAGGAAGGAAGGAAGGAAGGAAGGAAGGAAGGAAGGAAGGAAGGAAACTGGCAGATTAGGTATAAGGTCTTTCTATTCCTATGCATTTATCCGTAAGACCTTATCTGAATAAAGCGAAAGGATAAATCCATGTGAATTCTTGTTGTCAAAGGGATAAAGAGAATGCCAGGCAAGAGAATGAGCAACCCAGTTTCACCAAGAGCTCTAGAATTATTGTTTTTTTCATGGAAATCCATGCCATCATCTAGGATTTAATAGAGTCAAGTCCTGTTGTGGGGACTCTTCAGGTTGCAAGGACAAGAAGTAGGGTCAGTTAGGTCAGTGATAAATGCAGAGGAAACTGGGACATTGAGACCACCACAGTCTATGGAAAACTAGGACAAGTATCAGCCACTGTCACTGAGAGCCTAACAGCAACAGAGATGTTTTGAAAGCACCTCTAGTAAATGGCACATGTTGCTAAACTCTCAGTTGAATTGCTCTGTCCATGCAGTGGGACTCCACCACACTCATTACACGGTTTCTTTCTGACTCTGCTTTTTAAGCTCATCTCTACTTACTCCTGATTTTTTCCAGCACCATTTCCATCTTCCAGAAAGGAGAATCCAACTGAATCAATAGTGATTGCCCCATACAAAACAGAAATCAATTGAACAGAAATCCAGAACTAGGCCAATAAATAGGTACCTAGTCTCATTTTTGGTTAACTCAACATTTCTACTATATTCGAGGGAATATGCATTCTAGGAAACATGGACAATCTATACTCTGGAGCAAATGCATGCCAAATCTAGTATAAGCACATTATACAAATTCATGCATTAAGGCTCTAAAATTTTCAAGTAAAAAAAATACCTAATATAATAAGGGAATTTATTTTAAAGTTAAGACTTAATTTTTTTCGGACTTAACTTTTCTTCTTCCAAGTCTTTTAAAACATTTACACAGTGAGCTTACATACATTTTTATTTTGTTTTTAAGCACTACTCCAGTTGGTTTCAACGGGACCACCCATATCTAGTCCATGGTTTGTGAACAGTGTCAGAGACAGACACATGCTACAGTGCTCAGCTATTTACATGTCAAGAGTCACTGTGATTCTGCAACCTGTACAATCAGAAAAATGAGAAATTATATCCCTTTTGATTCAAATGTATGAATTGTCAAGATCATTGTACTGTCATGTGTAGCTAATTAAAAAAAAGGAGTCACACTGGACATTTGCCTAAAAAAGAAGCTATGTTCATAGCATAAAATATAAATCCTATAACCACTCCAGGTACCCCGTAAACCACAGAGCAATAAATTAAAAACTAAGACTGATTAAGGAGTATCTAAGGCTAGGTGGATTAAGTTGCTTAAGCCACAAGACAGCTCTGATATCTCAAGGCCCAGCAGAGATAGAAATGATAAAGCTATTTTTGAGAGGAAAAGGAAACAAGTTTTTAATCCCTCCTTCTTAAGAGACATCATCAGGCATGTAGACTTTAAGAAAAATCTCAGTGCATCCTATGTTGCTTTCTGTCCATTAACTTCCATTTGGAGCATGCAGGAAAAAGGATGGAGAATAGGATCTCAACTCTGTCTTGCCCAGTGATTATATTTTGTCCTTTCTTTGTATTTATGTAATTTTCTCTCTTTTCTTTTCCCTTTTATTAGGTACAGTATTGCTTTGGAAATAGAATAAATACAATTATTTAGTGCTTTGAGGTAGACTAAAAGAAAACTACCATTATTATTAAAATGCAAACCTTACAAAAAATGTTCAATTGGCAACATTTATTCTCAAGTTTTTGCAACTTCTACTTGTTTTAGCTACAACTCAGAGCTTCCTCCTACCTCCCATGTACTCAGTGGCCTAATGTTGCAAGCTGGGCAGAGTCCCATGTTGGTAATCTTCTATATATTATTTATTTCCTAAACTCCATCAAGACTCACTCATCCATTGCTTCTTGTATCAGATCATTTATATTCTATTTAGTTGGAAATGATCCCTAGTAGAAATGTCTGCTAAAGTGATAAGCTACTCTGCAGTTGGGTAATCTTTGATTTTACCAACAGACAAACTGAAGTTTTAGAGAGTAAAACTTATCTAAAGTCAGAAATATCATGGGTCCTGCTGAAAATACAGGACTTCCTTGATCATAACAAAAATTGATATCCAGTGTTAGACTTGATTATTCTGTGTTAAGTACACCTTGCTAATTATTGACATGCATTATTAAACTTAAAACTCTTACCATGTACTGCCACTTGATCTTTAAATGCTAAAGGTCACAAGGTATGGTTTTAAGCCTTCATCTCTTTTTATTAGACATTCCTTCTTTTTCTTACACTCATGGATCTCATCCAATCCCATGCATTCAATTACCAACCGTGACACTGGTGGTTACCAGGGTTACTTTTCCACTTAGCTTTCCAGTTAGCTTACCTATATGACATCATCACAAGGCTATTTTTCTAGGCTCTTCAACCAAAGTTCAATTAATGCTCTTTTCAGCCTGCTTTATTCTTCTGTCTAACTCATTTTGTGGCACAAATCAATGCAATTGTTGCAGAAGATGGAAATCTGGGTGTTCTTCTTTCTTTTTACTCCCATGTCCAATGTGTCTTTGGTACTCTATTTTTCACACAATTCTTCAGCATATCATTTTTTTTCTCTACTTCCACTGACATCTTAATAATCTCCATGATCCTATCTCTGTGAATTACGAAAGTAAACTCTTGACGGATCTCTCTGAACCCAGTCTTTCTCCCCAATCACCTCCAGCTCATTCTCTACATTGATGTCAGTGATCTTTTTAAAACATAAATCTAATCACGCCATTCTCCAACTTAACATTCTGCAATAGTTCTATAGCTTGTATCATGAAGTATAAAAATATATAAATTAGGGTGTCTTTCAAATTCCTATGTAATCTCTCTGCCCTCCCCCAATTGTACTATTCTCTGATTACATTGCTGGCACTAATTTAGCCACAATGATTCTCTTTCAATTATTTCAGTTCCTGGAGGATCTTCATTACTTACGGATTTGCAAACAGAATTTCCTTTGTTGGAAATAAGCTTTTTTCATTCTTGATCAAATTCTCTTCATCCATTTTTGGTTTTAATTATACTTCCTCAGAACACCTTCAAAGTTTTTATAGCCTTATTAAAGTCACTCATTATACTCCAAACTTATTCATTCTGATGCTTATCAGAAAAATAATCAGTTATTTTTATAATTACTTGAATGATACATAACTTTACCATTATGTTAAAATATCCACATGGGCAGTATTGCATATACTTTATTCTCTGTTTATTCTCTGTTCTATTCCTAGTACCCTGAGGTACATTACAGCTTATCAATAGTACTTTTTCTAAAAAATAAATTCAAAAGAAATGTCTATGAGTTAAGAGACTTTTTTTTAGTGACACTTGATTGCACTATCACTGTTTCTAGCTTCTTAGCTGTGGATTTTATAAATACAGGTATAAGAAACTTATAAAATAAGAAAATAGAAAAAAACTTGTAAAATAAGAAAATAGAAAATAAGACTAACAATTGCCATGTTTTATAGTTATTCTGGGATTTAGCAGACAAGACAGATACCTCTAATAGCATTTCCCCCTGTTCATCTCTGGTTGTTCTCTTGATAATTTGACTTTAGCATATGATGGTTGCCACTGGTTGATCACTCAGCAAATTTTTATAAAACATGGGCTCATTTAAAAATAAACAAGAAAGAAAAAGAGGATAGAAATTCAAAATAACTATCCCAAGTAGCTACCTAGGCATTCAAGAGTAAAAGGGAAATGTTCTCAATAAAATTTTGAATAAAGCAGGCAATAGCAATAGCCTACTTTTGAAACTGTAACTAGAAACAGAGTTTGCAATAACTATAAGTGGGTCAGACAGCTTTGCCCTCCTGGCATAAGTTTTTAAGGTAATTGAAATGTTCATGAATTAAAGATAGGCCTTTCTAAGATATTACAAGTCCATTGCTATCACCTGGCACATTATTTAACAAATTGCTAAGGATTTTTATGAATCTTGTACATGCCATACATGATTCTTACAAGCAGGATTGGGGTACTGTTTCCCAGCTGGCTTTAATCAGCTGAAATGAATGCAATCAGCATCACAAATTAATAATATTCCTTTTCATGATCATTTTATTCCATAAAGAAGTGACAAATGGGTAAAAATGCTGTTAAAAATCACAAAATAATGTCTCCATGGGGGACATAAGTGAGTTTAGTTTGAAGACGCCGGTGATTGCTTACACATGATTTCCCAGAGCAGCAGACTTGAACGGATGCTTCTGAGGCCATTTTCCATTTTGGTCATGAAGTCAAATAAAAAAAGATTTTGCCACGGGAATGATATGCATCACTAACTTCCTAGATCTTTATCCCGGTCTGTGGAAATACTTATACACAGACACAAACACACACCCACAGACATGTACATGAACATATATTTTTATATACAGGAATTCACCATTTTAGGCTAGAAAAATATAATTTCATAATTATTTTAGAATGTGCTGAGAGCCACAGCCAAGTAGGAATGACGCATGGCATTTTTGGTTGAAAGATGACCCTGCTCAGGGATTAGGGTGGCTCCAGGTTTAGGGTGGATCCTGCTGGATTAGGGTGGCTCTGGGTTTAGGGTTTAGGGTGGATCCTGCAGGGAATGGGGCGTATCCTGCTGCCTCAGGTGCCGGCTCCTTGAGTTCCCATTGAGTTCTCACGGGGTTCTGAGAGAATTGGTATGCAGAGCCCGGTGGAGGGAGTATATTTTTCCCAGAACGTGCGTGTAGAGTGTCATTGAGAGTTCAGGAATAAAGAGTTGCTGTTGGAATCTACAAGTTTTTGTGGTGACTCGGTAATTTTGTGCCCAGCCAGACTGCGGCATTAATGTTATTAATTTTTCAAAATTTTCCAATTTATTTTCTTCAAAATTACCTTTCTTAAAAAAGTAAAGAATACTATTCTCTCAGTCTTTGATATGCTATCTTTATGCACAAATTGCTAAATTTTCAAAATGCCAGAAGTGAAAAACGCAGCATTTGGGTTTCACTGTCTTGACCTTGACTTTGACATTAAGTTATACTTTTGTACCCTCCATTCCCATCTTCCTACTAAAATTGGAAAGGAAAAAAAAAAAAAAAAAAGAGTTCATAGAGATAAGATAACTAACTGTTCTACCCAGCTCATGAAATACTACTACTGTTTCAGATAGACACTTTGATTTAATGTGCATTGGCAGACAATTTGAAAATTATGACTTAGCCCTTATGTGACACACGTACCCGCTACAAAGCTTGAATTACTCATTTGTTTATCTCATAAAGCATGGGCTGGTGCAACATAAGGACGTTTCTAGCACACTCCATGGAGACATAATCTGTAACTGTTTAAAATGATAAAAGGCTAACAAAATGGAGTGAACACTGCATATCTATGGCATATGATTAACAGCACTCAGAAAATCAAAAACCAGAAAAAACACCAAAAAAGCATGAACATGAACATCTGGCCTTGCAGTTATGGATATTCTCACTAGGAATTCAGAGGCAAAAAAGTTGCTTTCTAGTTATTAAATCATGCTGGGCTTTTGACACCATCTTGTGTAAGCTGAAGCTAGAGAATCTATGGGTAAATCCATCCCTGCATACTGTGCTGGGGATTGAACCCAGGGCCTTCTCACAAAGGCAGGCAAGTGCTTATTGGTATTGCTTTAATCATGTCGTCTATGAAGTGTCTACATCACGTGTATATCCATGGAATGTTTGCATCATAATATCATAATTCTGCATTATAACATTTTTTACATAAGAGCCTTTAAGATGGGCCAAATACCTCCATGTAGATTTTTTCCACATTGTTGAATTAACACAAGCAAATGATCGATGGTCCAATTAAATACAATTACTGTGAAACCCTGGTCTAAATTTCTTCAAGTAATGCTGTTTTTTTTTTTTTTTTTTTTTAAATAAAGTCCAAATTAAATTCAAGGTATAGTACAACAGCGTTCTATAATTCCTCCTTGTGATTTGTTCATAATGATTGTGTCTAATTCTAATTCTTTTGAGATCAACAATTAAGCATGGTAATTCTAGTAGAATTATAACATTAAAAATATTTGTGCCTGGGTGTGGTGATGCATACTTATAATCCAAGCTATTTTTGGAGGCCAAGGCAGGAAGATCATGAGTTCAAAGTTAGCTTTACCCCAGTTTTTAAAATAAAATAAAAAGTGCAGGATTGCAGCTGAGTGGTAGAGCACGTGCCTGCTATGTGCAAGGCCCTGGTTTCAATTCCCAGTATTGTTATAGGCATATATATGTGTGTGTGTGTATGTATGTATGTATATGTGTGTGTGTGTGTGTGTGTGTGTGTATTTACTTTCTTAAGGTCTTAAAGAAAATAAATATGTGTGTGTGTGTGTATACACACATATTTATTTTAAAACTTTAAGAAAGTAAAGAACATTATTCTCTCAGTCTTTGATATGCTATCTTTATGGACACATTGCTAAATTTTCAAAATGCTAGAAGTGAAAAACGCAGCATTTGGGTTTCACTGCCTTGACCTTGACTTTAACATTAAATTATACTTTTATGCCCTCCATTCCCACCTTCCTAGTAAAATTGGAAAGAAAAAAAAAAGAGTTCATAGAGATAACTAACTGTTCTACACACAGCTCATGAAATTCTACTACTGTTTCAGATAGACACTTTGATTTAATGTGCCTTGACAGATTTGAAAAAAAAATATATATATATATACACTATCTATATATATATTTATATAATATGTATATATACATGTATGTGTATATATATCCACATAAATAGCTTTTCAGTTACTTTATAAACTCACCATCCTAATTACAGCAGTGGAAAAAACCCAAACATTCTACGAGCCCAAATTTAGTCATGAAAATCAAGTACAAATATTTTTACAAACGAGAAACCTAAAAACCATATGCTATATCTGCCCTAAATCACACAACTAGATTGTGACTGAGCAAAGGATAACCTGAGACCAGTGCCTCTTTATTACCTAATACACATCCCTTTGTTATTTTTAAAAACGAAGTATCACTAAATGCAAGCCATTCAGATTGAACAAAGTGAAAAGAAGCTATCCCTTGCTCTAGTGCTCTACTGTCACTGAATCTCTCCAGGGTCCACACTTTCTATAGCTTCTGTTTTTAAAGCCATATGTTTCATAACTACACATTCTATACTTACACTGCCATTGATTTATCCATTAATGGAATGTTACTGACTTCCCACTATAATAACATTCAACTTATAACCATTCATAGAAATATTATGTCTCTTCAACCACTTTGTAAGGTGAGAGCATTCATTTTCTGGACTGACCTTCATCTATCCTTTCTCCTTCTATCTCAACTCAGTCTCCTTTAATTTTACATTTTAAAAGTTGGTAAATATTTACAATCTATAACTAAATATTTTGCTAATTTATCTTCAAGCAGGATTCAGACACCATTTTTTTTCTTCCTCCAAAGATATAGTAAGCATTTTAGGTTTCATCGAAAATAGCAAGTGTTTACCACGTTGTGGGGAAATCAGTTCGTGTGCACTGTTGGTGGGGATGCGAAATGGTGTGATACCTATGGAAAACAGTATGGAGGTTCGTCAAAAAGTTAAATATAGAACTTCCATATGCTACAATGTGGATGCATCTTGAGGATATCATTCCAGATAAAATAAGCTTCTCTCTCTCTCTCTCTCTCTCTCTCTCTCTCTCTCACACACACACACACACACACACACACAAATTGGCACAATTCTAGTTAAGTATCTAAAAGAATCAAACTCTTAGAAATTGAATGTAGAATCATGGTCACTAGACATCTGGGGGGAGAAGGAAAAGTGGAGTGTCTCAGTGAGCATCGAGTTTCTGTTTTGCAAGATAAAAGAGTTATAGAGATTTGTTGCACAACAATATGCATATAGTTAACACCACTGTATGTACATTAAAAATTATTAGGATAGTAAATTTCATGCTTTTTATCAAGAAGAAAATGTCTCTAAAAACAAAGAATAAATAAGTTAAAGAGAAATGCAGGAGAAGGATAAGAAGCAGCAAGAGCATCCTGGCCCCTAAAACAATGAAAAGGCAAGTGTCTCACCTTATGCCCATTCTCCCCACCACACCAAGAAACCTAGATGCATCATCAAGGGATTGTGCAGGTATTTGTCGAAAGTTATATATATGCTTGTACAAAATATTTATACAAACAATTATCATTCATACTTATTATTCCTATGCTATTTAATCGATTCCTAATTTATTTTTATTACCTAAGTGATTTATTATTATTATTTGATCTATTTTTATTACCTACACTATTATTAATTTGTCCTTCTATTTTGTTTTGCATGTCTGAATTGCTCACATCCTAAAGTTGTTTCCTAACTCACATCCAATTTCAGTCTGATTTTATGTCCTCTCTTCCTTCGGCCCTAATTTAGATTCTTTAGGTGGGATGCTTCGCTATTTTTATCTTTAATTGCTTTTCTAAGTCACAGTCACCATTTCTTGCACCCATATTCTTTCTCATTTTGACTGAGTATATCCTCAAGAAGCATTGACTCTGACATCCCATTATTTTCTTAAATAATTTTTCTGCTTTCTAAAGCACATCTTTCAACTCTTTCAGAGAGCTCCAGGTCAAGAAAGCATTACTCATTTCATATGCCTAATGTTTTTAAGTTTTCTAATTTTTTTTCTCACATATTGGCAAGATAATTAGAATTTTTCTTGAAATTCTAGGTTACAAGTAATTTCTCTTTTGTTTTCTGAGTTTGCTGTTTCACCATTATCTTTGTATAGCCAGAATGGCTAATCAGAAAAGTAATGCCATATCTTTTTTATTATACTTGGTATGCTTACTCAATTAAACCCTTTTCTTGGGAGTAGTTTCTTCTATTTGTTGAGTTCCCTGCTTTGGAGATATCTACTTTCCTTAAATATGTGATGGCTAAAAATTATTTGCATGTGTTTATAATTAAGATTTGCTATTAGACTGTTTGATGCGTCAATCTGTATACATATCTGAAAGTGGGGGCTATGAAGGCAAGAAGTAACTTTTGTAGCTTGTATCCCAGCCCATTTTCCAAAAGGAGGAGGGTACTGAGTAGTTGCCTATGTAGCCAAAAAACTATTTCAGAGTCAGACTCTAGATAAGGGACTCCCTATTTCACTTGTGTACCACAACTTGTCTTTTCCACATAAGCCATCAAATATCATATTCTCTCTGATAACATACCCTCAACCCTGTGAATTGACCCAGTTGGAGTAGAGAGGATGTGTAGGAGTTAGCTTATTTATTTCTGTTCTGATAACTACCCACCCTAATTTGCTCTGAGAACATCATCATGTTCTTTCAGCTCCTTATATCCACCCCATCTGAAGGGGCACCTTGTCTTTTCATTTCTATAGGAATCAGAGAAATCTGATTCTTCTCAACTTGTGATGCATCTCCCACAGAATGGAAGCTCTGCTAGCTGTATCCCTGCTGGTCTGTACTGCTTCATATATCCCATCACTGAGGGAAGGGAATTAATTGTAGTATTTGCAAGAACATGGCCATACAAAATGCAACACCTTCCTTTTTGTCTTGCTCACAAGCAGGTCTGCTGCAGAAATCATGAGTTCTCCTTTGTTTTTCTATACTATGGATGTTCCCCAGGCAGCAGAAACATTTCCTAATGTAGGAAGGTCTGATCCAGTCAATGTTGCCATGACTGAGTTGTAAGACTCTTTCATTATCATATAAGGAAGCTCAATTGCCCTCAGATATAAGCCACATTCTTTTATATCAGCTCAACACATGAAATATTTAGCTCCCTCTGTCTTTGCCCCTTGCCTTTCTTCTCAATTAATTCAGATCTCAGAGAAGAAAAGGGATGATATTGATGAGGTCACCCCAATGAACCTAATATACCTATTTGTGATTTCATCTAATTCTTCATTATTAACAATTTTTGCTCCACCAAGAGATTAATGTATTGTAAAAGAATTATGAAACAAGGAAGTTACACATTAAATTTTCTTTTCAATCATTTCTAAGAACAAACATGTGGAAATCACATATGCTTGCCTAACACCTGGAATGTATATCATCTTCTAAAACAAACAAACAAACAAACAAACAAACATATATATATCTATCTCCTACTCCAGAGATTCTCAGCTTGGGATAACAGTGCTTCACTAGATACAGTTTTAAAATGAAAAGCAGGGGGGTCAGGTGTAGTTAAGAAGTAGATAACTTGCCTAGTATATGTAAAGCCCTGAGTTCAATCACCAACTTGGGAGTACCTCAAAGAGAAAGAGGGAAAAGTGGCTTTTGGTTGTCACAGGATTGATGGCTCTTATGTTACTAACTAACTGGGGGCAAAGAGTATAAAAATTTGCATTGACACAGACAGTCATGCACAGAGTCATCCTGACCAAAATAGCAACAAGGCCCATGTTGAGAACCCTGCTCAGGATACTTCAGTTACTTAAAAAGTTCTCCTTTGAATTCCTTCTAAAACTTATAAATCCTTTGCACATGAGTTTTTAGGTATATTTCACCTGTAATTAGAAATTTTCAGCAAAGTTAGGGTTTTTTTTTCTTAAATAATACAATATATAGATTATATCTTAGATTTGTGCCTATTTGATTAAAGGAAATTACTGGAAGTAAAATATCAGCTCAAGATAAAATTTCTATGAAAAAGGAAATGATTTCAACTTTTATTGACCATAAATCACAATGATAGCCACTATACAATGTACATCTCCAATATACCAAACCAAAATCAGTAAGTTTCCATATCAAATAATGATATGGCATAATTATCAAATCTTTACACTAGAAGAGGAGAAATATCATCAAATTAGGGAATCTAGCAATCTTCTTTTGACTCAATTCTGACTTTCTTCACTGTTAGATTAGTTAGCAATGAATTCCTAAAGAAAGAGGTACAAGTAGAACAGGGAAAGACACCTCTGTCTGATAGTTAAAAAGCAGCAACCTTCTCCTATCTGTCTCAAACCTCAACAGAGTCACCTAGTAAGTCATATGGTTAGCTCCCCACAGGGTTAGCCATTCTTCTGAAGCCACATTGGGATAATAAATTAGCTCAAAGACTTCCTTTCATTACTCTCATTGATAGTGCAATTTATCGACAATGGCTGCCTTGTAAATTTCTCTAAAACCTTAAATCACATACAACATGTATTTCTTGCTATTATTCAATTTAGAAATTTGGGATCCAGTTCCCAATCCATCCCTTCCTAGCAGTCTGTTTTACCCACTGCTCCATACATTCTCACATTCCCAAGCATGGCTAGAAAGACTATATCTTGATGTTTTAATTTCTTCCTCTTTCCTAGTACTCTGCAGAGCATTAAGGATCTTGTGCTCAATTGTTCTTCTCTAGTTATTTTTGTACCTATGACCAAACACCTGCTCCAGTGGTTCTAGTGCACTGCATGCTCACCATCTGACAGGAACATTTGTGCCCATTTGTTTGAACAGAAGGACTGCATTTCTAATGGTACAAGATTCTGACTAATGACACAGTTCTTGGAAGAAAAGTACCAGGGGTCAGTCTTTATTCAGGCTTCCAAAGTACTTATTGGAAAATAATATATTTGTTTTTTGAAAATTTTAAGAGAAAATTCAGACTGTATTCTTCGTTACATAAAACAGATTACAGGTTTCTTAAGAGGGCAGATTCCAAATCTATTTTATACGCTATCATATGAATATACACAAGTCAACAATGGACTACAGAATCATGGAACAAACAACTTCCAGAAGAAAAAGGGCCCTAATAAAATCTCCAAGGAACAAAAGCGCCATCTTAGTATATATGCATAACATTGAAGTATATGCTGTAAGTTTATATAAGCATAAAAGCATATGATATACTTTGGATCTTATATGTCCCCCAAAGGCCAAGTGTCAAAGGCTTAGTTCTATGAATGGTGCTAATGGGCAATGGTGAAAGCTTTCAGAAGTAGGGCATAGTGGGAGATCTTCAAGTCACTTGGGGTGTGCCCTTGAAGGGCATAATGGGACTCCAACCCCTTCCTCTTTCTTTTGTGTCCTGGTCATGTCAGCCATTTTGTTCATTTCCCACCAGGATGTGCTGCTGCTCATTGAAAGCAACACAGCTGAAAATTGTTAGCCAAAATAAACTTTCCCTCTTCATAATTCGATTACCTCAGTCTTTGTTACAGTGAGAGAAAGCTGACTAACATGACCATGAACTTCTTTATGTTTTCTGTCCTTCTATCACCCTCCATCAGCAAAAGATTTCACAATGTGCAGTCTACACAGAGAACACAGAATGGATTAAAAGGTGGGGTTTAGAGTGTCAGATTCAAAGCTCTTTCTGTACAGCATTTAGGACCACAACAACATCATATTAAATTACTAGAGTGATAATGAAGTTTCTCTTGCATTTAACTTTTATTCCTTTATAATTCATAAGCATAGTAAAATAGATATTTCCTTAATTGAATGCATGTAGATGTACAGATGGTATTAAGTTGATTTAAATCACTGCCAGATATGTGTAGTTTATCTCCAAAACAGCTTTATTGATTTTTTCCTCCATTTTTGAGCAGACCTTTTTCCCATGAGAGTTATTAGTCAATGCACTCATCTCCAATCTTGAATCCCATGGCCTAAAACTGCTTTGACCAACAGAATATGGCAGATGCACGATGAATGATATCTAGGCTCACTCATCAAGAGACGTACAGCTTTCACCTGGGTCCCTTGGTGCACAAGCTCCTGAAGGAGCTTCTTACCATGTCAAATGACCGTTTGTTCTGAAATGACTGTAATGTGAGGAAGTCTAATAAGCCCTTTTGGAGGAATTATGTAAAGAAAAAAATAGCCGACCAGCCCTGAGGTATTGCCACCTATTCTAAGTCAGACTTCAATGCATAAAGAAGGCTGCAGCATTGTCTCAGCCAGGGTCTGATTGTAACTGTTAGAGGGAAACCAAGCAAGAACCACTAAACTCAAACAGCAAATTCACTGAAGCATGAAGACTAACAATACCATGCTGTTCTAAACCACTAAGTTTTGAGATTATTTGTTCTATAGCATTAAATGATCAGCATCCATGAGATTTTATTTTTTCCTCTTAAAAAGTACTAATATAAAGATGTAACCTGAAAGGACTTCCGAAGGCCAAATGTAGAGCAATCTGAACAACCAAGTTGTGCTAGAAATGGACTAACTATCCATGAGCTCATTCTGATATACATAATTGAATGCATAAACGAGGGAAAAGAGATAATTCTTTTCAGTAGAACCCAAATTAATAAAAAGTGAGAATAATGGAATCCGATAAACACTATCTGACAAATACATTTATAAATTTTGCTGGTAAGAATTGTTGATGGTTGCTAAAATTAATGAGCAGAAGAATGATGAGAAATAGGATATTTTCACAGTCTGAAAGTAACTTCACACATAATGTTTAAAAATTATAACAGAAAAATATATCACTTTGTGGTGGAAAAAGCTTCCAGATACCACATTAAAAAAGTGATAGAAATTAACCTGTAGTAAGACATGCTGATGTCATATAACTCCTGATTTGATGCTATTCTTGACAAAAATGTATACCCTCAAGCTCATTTTGAGAAAACGTCAGGCAAAACCCCAGCTGGGGAATATAAATCAGGAGTGATCTTCCCGGTTGTCAGGGTCATGAGGCATAAGGATCCAAACCTACCCCAGACTAGAAAACGAAGGATGCTTGTCTATGAAGGCAATGTGAGATCTGGATTGGCTCTTGAACTAGAGAGTCAGAACAAGATTAGCGTGATAACTGATGAGTTTGGAATAAAGTCCAAAGATTTGAGAGTATTATATCAACAGCCATTTCCTGATTTAGATTATTATACTGTTATTATTGCAAAGTATTAACAACAGGGACTCTGGCATGTAAGAAATCATTGTTGTCGCACAACTTTTTTTGGATGACTTAGTACTTTAAATAGAAAATAAATATAAAGGTGATCCATTACAAAATGGTGAGGAGGATGAAGCGTGATATAAAAATGGCTTCATTTGATTCTTTGAAAAACAGACATTTAACGGCTGGGGCTGTGGCTCAGCGGTAGAGCACTCACCTAGCACATGTAAGGCCCTGGGTTTGATCCTCAGCACCATATACGAATAAATAAATAAAATAAAGGTATTGTGTCCAACTACAAAACAAAAAAGAAATTAAAAACCAAACATTTAAATTCTTTGAGACTGTTTTAAAAAATAATGGGGAAATTATGTATGTAATGCTTCAATTAAAAGCTCAAAAAATAAGATCTTGATAGATACCTCTAACAGACACACTGTTGTGGGGTCTTCTCTCCAAGAAAACAGCCTTACCACTTAATGGCCTTCCCTGCGTGTTCTGTCTCATTGTACCTCTTCATATTCAAAGCACAGGGTGTAAGACCCGAAAAGAGTTGCTGTTGTTGCAATTGATCTGGTGACAATTTTGTTGTAGTCTTTAGTTTGGTCTGATATGCAAACCATTCTGGAGGTGGAGAATGGAAGTGAATGAGGTTGGAGTTCTCTGACACCATCTCTGTGCATATCTCTGGATGCACCTGGTCCATCGTTGTCATATTGATAGAGCAAAAGCCTGCCCTACTGCTCATAGCAGAAAAGACCAAGAATGGAAGGGAGGAAAACTAAACTTACCTGAGTTGAAGCAGAATCAGATAATATCATCATCTAGCTCTGGCAGAACTCAGAGGATAACAGGTTGGGGAGGAGGAAGATCACTTACCAACTTTTCCTGTGACAATGCTTTATATTGCAGTTTTAGCAGGAGTTTAATTTCCTTGAGATCACACATAGATATTAAGGTATAAATGCTCCCAAATTATAAAATTACCTTGAATATTTTTGATAATCTAATCCTCATGATTAATTACTCCTCTGACACTTTCATATTAATAATTGAGAACTTTCGTCTTTTGCTATCTCAAAAGAACGACACTCAACGTTTAGTTAACCAATAAACTTTTATACTTCTCTAATTAGTACGCATCTGCTGTCTTTGAAAATCAAGGCTATTAAATAATGTTCATCAATGGTTCACTAGTGAGATATTTCACCACCAGAATGAAGCCACAAGGAAATTAAGAAAATGGAAGGAAAGGATGGAGAGGCAGAGAAGAGAAAACTAGCAGAAAGAAGGAGAAAGAGAGGGGGAAGAGAAGCAGGGAAGGGAAGGGAAAAATAAGAATTTTAAACTTGGGAGGGTAATATTTTTTCACTTAAAATCCTAGAAACTTTCCTGTTAAATGTGCTGTAGTTAGAATGCTAATCACTATTCTCTGTGCAGGTAAAATCACTTAAAATCAATATTGTGGCCTTTCTTAGGCTGTTGCTATCTTGGAAACCAGCATTTGATCTATTTACTCAAAGTGCACTGGGGGCAGTAACTACAACTCACAATCGCCCTACTTCCTGCTCTGTGTTTAAGCTGGTTCCAATCTGTCTAACTACTATAATACATGCCAAGCATTATTTTTCTCCCCAATCCAATATTATCACCAACTGGTGCTCATTTATTTAAAGGTTGTGAGCATGGGCTATTAACTTTGGCAGGGAAATTCAATGTGGATGAGAAAAAAAATAACTCCTTCCAAAAGGGAGGGATAAATGAGAGGTTAGAATAAAATAAGCAGAAACTGATGCATCAGTTGCTAATCTCTTCCTTGTTGTTTTACCTGCATTCATGGAAAGACCGGGAGGAGGAAGATCAGATACTATTTACGGAGCCCATTGAGAGCTCCTTCTTCCTTGGCCTCTTTTAACTCACAGCGTTCTCATCAGCCTACCTGTGGATATGCCTAAGACCTTAACACCAGGCAATTCATGGCTTAAATAGCATACAGTGGTAGTTTCTAAAAGCTTTCTAAAAGTTCATATGCTATGATTAACTCTACTTGAATGTCCAAATAATTATTGCATTTTCCTATAGAAGTGAAAAGTCATGGGGATAAGTTTTAGAAACCTACTCAACCTACTTCTCATAATATTTCCCTACCTTCCTGAAGAGTATCTATTTGGAGTGAATGCATTCAGAAATTGGCACCGCAGTGAAAGCACATTTATACCAGATGTTACTACTGGGTAGGTGACTGGGGCTGGCTTGCAGGGTTAGAGGCCCCAGGAGAGTGGGACTCGGGATAGGGAGGAATGAAAATATTTGATGGGAGGAACAAAATGAGGAGTTAATATTAGACTGCAGGTTCATGGAAAATTTGGTACAAGTCATGTGAGGAGGACTGAAGGGATTGAGGGTTTGGGCTGTGGAATCAGTACGTAGAGAATATGAGAAGATCTGTTGGCCCATCTCCAATATTGTTCTTTTCTCTTTCCACTTACCTTCTAACTCCCATAGAGTTGATACTGGGCCGGGATGAGTTGAGAATAAATGGTAAGAAGACTAATGGTGAAACCCAAATTGCCAAATATTCCCTTTCTTTCCCCAACTTTTTTTTTTCCACTAGAATTGAGGTAGAAAAGGGATGGTGTAGACCATGACTCAGTAAATCTTAGCCTGTGAGTCACCTGAGTGTTGCCTGTCTATAAATAAGTATTACTGAATCACACCCTCACCTGTTACATAGACACAGGACAAGTAGTTCTGAATAGCTGTGACAAAGACAACATGATCTGTAAAACCAAAAATATCTACTATTTATCCCAAAGTAGTAGAAACTTGCTAATTCTTGGCTCTGAACTCTACAGGAGAAGGAGCTTAAGTATGGGGTGGTAGCAGTCATATCAAGGGATAAAGCATTTCCATATGAGGCCTTCTTGGTCATCTCACCCATCATCACCAAGCATGTCCTACTTTTCCTCCTACGGCTGCTGTGAGTTTGGGAAGATATAATAGGAGGAAAACATGAATAAGAGAAAAGAAAAGGTTTCTAAGCAGTGATGCAAGGTTCAGAACTAAGGATAGTGATTGAGGAGAAACTATCTGAGGCATTAGAAAGGAACAGAGTAACCATTCTAGCAAACTGAAGAAAAGTACCTTTCATACAAAAGGTCAAATAAATACTCCCTGGGACTCTCTTGCTGGCTTTCTTTTCTCTCACTGTTGATGCTACAAAATTTTATGTGCCATAGGTTCCATCTTTAATCCTGCCAAGAATCTTGTTTTGTTTTTTAATTTTTAAAAATTTGTTCTAATCAGTTATACATGACAGTAGAATGCATTTTGGTACATAATACATAAATGGAGTTTAACTTCTCATTTTTCTGCTTGTACATGATGTAGTTACACAGTCATGTAATCACATATGCACACAGGGTAATAATGTCTGACTCATTCTACTGTCATCCCTACCCCAATACCTCCATCCCCTTCACTCCTTTCTGCCTAATCACAAGTACCTCTAAGAATCTTGTTTTCTTAATAACTATCTCTTTAACTGCATGAACTATAGTTATGATTTGTATAATAACTTGAATACATATATGACAGCAATCCCATAAGATTATAATGAGGCTGAACATTTTCTATCACCCAGTAATATCAAAGCCACAGAAGTGAAACTTGTTTGTGATGGTGCTAGTGTGCATGAGCCCACCTCTCTATCAGTCAGATAAAAGTACAACATACACAATTCCATACAGTACTTAATACTTGATAATGATGATAAACAACTTGTTCATGTATTTACTATGCTTAACTTTTAATTATTATAGAGTATACTCCTGTACTTATTAAAGAAAAAATCAGTATGAAATAGTATGCCATGTTATGCTGTCTGCAGTCTCTCATATATCTTCTCTCTCTCTCTCTCTCTCTCTCTCTCTCTCTCAACAAAGAAGGGTTAGAGATCCAGGATGACTCCAGACCTCTGAACATGCATTAATTTACCTCTCCACTTGCAGAAGCTGGTGCACATCTCTTGAATGGATCAAAAGACTACAGCAATCATTGAATTATCTCCATCTAGGTCTGTGTGAGGACACTCTATGATGATAGTTGCAGAATGATATGACCTAACAGCACAGTTCTCAGCCCACATCCTTGTCATTAAGTGATATATGATTATGTATGAATTGTGTGTTCCATGGCAACGGGATACAATGTAGGCCCTTGTTGATTAGCATAATCAAGAATGACTCTTTGATGGATTAGATGCAGAAGCTAGTTATACATACTCAGAGATAAGAAAATGTGCAATTTTCTAGGCAAGCATTCAAGAAAATTCTGAGAATTGACACACTCAGAGAGAAGAAAAAACATTATTTAATTTAGTTAGCAAATATTCTGAGAATTTACCAATTAAAGACTTATTTTTTATCAATGTACTCTAAATTTTCCTAAATTTCAAAAACTTAACCACCATAAAATACATGCATTTTATTAATTTTTTAAAAAAATCATTTGAGGAGACCACTGTCTGAGAAACCTGAAATGTTATCATTTTTTTGTCTTTAATTGGTTCTCCATGGCATGACTGTTATACCATCACATATTATACTCTGAGGGTTTACTTACTAAGATAAGACACCCCTGAGGTGTTCCAAAAGGAAGTACTTTTTAGTCCCTGGTCTCAGATGGCTCTCAAGTGTTTCCGAGGACTACTCCCCAACAAGATTTTGCTCTTTAGTGTCATACTAACAGTGCATTTGACTGGTTTGATGTGAGTAACTTTATTGAGATGTTATCTAATTTAATCTTTGCAAACACTTTAAATATCAGACATTATTAATTCTTTTGGAAACTGAGTCCAATAAAGATCATGTAATTTGACCAAGGTTACAATGCTAGTGAGCAAGAAGACCAGGTTTGGAATAACTGATGAGATTGCACATTTACTATCCATCACTTGCCTTCCAAGTTGCATAGCTATTTATTTATATGCTAATATACCAGAGTTTCTGAGCATTATACTAGATGCTAGGAAATCAGGAGTAGAATCAACAGACATGAGTTTTTAATTTGGTTATTGGGGAACTTAAAATCTGATTTTATCACATCATCAATTAAAGAGTTGATATTAATTAATCACAAAATAGTACAATTTCCCTGAGAACACAAAGTGTCATGAGGTAGACTGAGTACTGTGGAGGGGAAGGAAGGTGAAGGTAGTGTTTGGGGATGAAGGACAATTCTACAAAGTGAGACACTGAAGAGAATATTGTGTATTCTGGATACTGAGGAAAGCCAATATGGCTTGAAAGTGGGCTGAGGGCGGAAAGTGCTTACCTGGCTTAGAAAGGAGCACAGAAGACTTTGCCTGTCATGCAAAGTCTTCTGTGCCTTTGTGTTAAGAGTAATGGAAAACCATTGAAAAGTTTTAGGCAAGCAAATTACACCCTTTGATTTCTATACTTACAGGTCATTTGGGATGCAGAACAAAAAATGGGTTGAAATGCTAGTTTACACTGTAGTGATGGTGGTGGTGGAATGAAGACAGAAGGCAGATGTGTTAGAACCTGATGCTGGCTGGCAACAAAGAAGGGTTAGAGATCCAGGATGACTCCAGATCTCTGAACATGCATTAATTTACCTCTCCACTTGCAGAAGCTACTTCCTCTACCAGACTTACCCTTGCACAATTTCTCTGGACAAGTTATGATGAATTGAAGCATGCATCTTAGTTCTTGGAGGCATACAATTAGATGTCACATAACCACCTAATCCATTGCATTGCTTACTGAAACTTTCCATACTAAGAGGATTTGTGAAGACCTGGTGCTGAGAAATTAAACCAATCAGGTATCAGAGACAGAATCCCACTTGCTGGTGTTCATTTTCAAAGAAAGAAGTATGGCTACTATGCTTTCTACTGCTGTGTTTCCTGGATTCATGGCTTAGGTTGAGAATAGAGAATTTTGTCTTTTTGATTTGTCTCCATAAAATAAGGAGATAATTAGTAGTGTCCTATTTAACATGTAAATGTTTCAAAATAAATTTCGAAAGCACTCTCCATGAAATTCAATACAAATAAGCCTCGGAGTAAGGCTGTTGCTACTAGAAACTGGTGAGCATATTTGTTCACAAAGGTCTTTAATTTTGAGTAGGGAAGCTCTTATGAGGTAAAAGACATTCAGTGACAAAACAAGCAACTTTTCAGGTTGATTTTTAAAAATATGTTGCCTTTATCTAATAGATTGTACCAAGCATGTTTATCTAAGAGGAAGATGTCAACTTTTATGGAATCATGTTCCCCTTGCAAAAAAGGCAGCAGTGAAAAGGCCAATGACTTGTAAGAACCTGATTAGGAAGCAAAAATCCCCATATCAACAAGGGAGACACATGGCACGAGCTTTGTAATTCATTGTCTACGTGGTGTCTTGAAAATTCATCCAGCTGAGAAAAAAAAATGTTAACTTTGATTAACTGTTTTTAGAAATATCAGCATGCCTTTCACCAAAAAGATCCTGAAGAATAATCTGGAAACTCTAAAGGCCACATCTGTAGATTTTGACAGTTTTTGTTTAAAATAATTAATTAACTGTATAGCTATTGTGCTGAAAAGAAATACAGATGTGCAATGAGAAATTATAATTAAAGTCATTTTCTAACAGTTCTGATGCTGTTGCTTGAAAACATCTTTTTACTCATCTAGCCTTACAATGCTGCAAAGTCAGAGCTGCCTTAAAACTATGTTCTATAAATAATTGTCTCCGTTTTATTGATTCATATATGATAAGCTTGCAATAAATATTTAATGGTGGAGAAAGGAACAAAAATGTGGGGCATAAAGGGAGTAAGCATGTTTTCATCACTGTGACCAAAAGACTTGACAGGAACAATTTTCGAGGTGGAAGGGTTTATTTGGTGCTTATGGTTTTAGAGACTTCATTCTGTAAGTGGCAAACTCCATCGATCTGGGGCCAAGGTGAGACAGAACACCATGGAACAAGGGTAGAGAGGAAGAAAGCAGCTCAGGACATGGCAGTTGGGTAACAGAGAGAGAGGTCAATTCACCAGGGAAAAAATACAAACCCTAAAGGATTACCCAGTAACCCAGCGCCTCCAGTCACACCCTGCCTGCCTACAGTTACTTCCCAGGTAATCCATGTCATAGATTAATTCACTGATTAGGTTAAGGGTCTCATAACTTAATCATTTCATCTTTAATCTCTCTTTCATTGTCTCACACATGAGTTTTTTGGGGGACATCTTACATCTAAACCATAACAAAGGAAGTATGAGAAAAGGGTGGAAGGCAGGGAGATGCAGAGGAGATGGGACAGAAAAAGAGAACAAAGAGGAAAGAGAAAGGAATGAATGAAAGGAAGGGAAGAAAGACATTATTAGAAAGTATATGTCAGTGATTGGTTTCTAATCGAACTATATTAAAAGTAAAAATCACTGTTAGGAAGCAATTTTAGTACAAACACTTAACAAATCAAAGCTAAGCAATCGAATCTTGAATGAATTGGGAAATTGATATGGGCCAATGCAATTGGGCGAGATCAATAAGGTCTATAATTTTAGGCAGATCACTGAATATCCTGGCCTTGGCAGGGGCCTCACCTGGCCTGATTGCCCAACACTGTCTAACACAGGCTTGCTCTTTAAATCAGGGACTTCACCAGAAAATATGCAAATACTGCAGAAAGTACATTCAGCTTTCATATAGAGATGACAAATAACTACTCACCACTAAAGGAAGGAAGGATGACTCAGTCAAATAGAAATAAAACCATTAAATATGTGGATAAATGTGTTTTCCAGGAAAGAATCAACAAGCTTAAGTGTTCCAGCATTGACCCACAAACAGATGTTAGTCATTTATTATTGTTACACTTAAACATTTATCACAAAACACATTTAGGCCTGCCTGTGTGCCAGAAACTGCTTTCTATTTTATATTTACAAAGCCTTGTGTTTACAAAGAAATAGGACACATAGAGACACACAAGCTAACAGAGTGACAAACTTCTTTTTAAACTACTGTTTTTTAACTCCATTTATCAAGGGAGGTGGTGCATTTTCCTGACATTCTTATATTGATTTGTGCTGGTATACTTGCTATTTTGTAAGGACTCAAGTCATTTTCACTTGTGTACATCCAATTTTGTCAACTGTATTTTAAGTTTCCAAGGAACTTTCATTTCAGTGTCTTCTATTTATTTTGATATCTCCAAATGACTCTGCATTTGATAGGCCCCAAATCAATGCCTTGGACTAACTGATAGTTTTTCTTACTAAGAAGGACAATATGGAGGAACTGGCAGGTGTAGATACAGGTAGATTTCATGATGTAAAACAACAACAACCAAAAATGAGACAGTTATTTGGCTTTCTGCTTTTAGGAAATGGAATGGTCTTGTAGAGCTGCTATGAAGCTGTGTTTAGGTCAAACTTCTATTAGTTGCATGCTTATAATTTTAGAAGAATAAGACAAAGCCAAAAGGAGAAAACAATGGATGGTCAAGAAATTAATCTGCATTATGTATCGGTTACATGTCAAGCAATAGTCATATATAAGCATGTTCATATAGGTTTAATGTTATTCATTTTTCATGCATTGTTTATTTATTCTTCCCCTCCTGAAAGGAACCTAGGTTTTCCTTTGGGTATCTAGCCCTCTCTGCTACTATCATGTGCCTTAAGAGGTGCTAAGCCCCTGATCAGTGTAAGGGAAGGCTTCACAGGTATGAGGGTGATCCCCCTTCTAATATCCATTGGGTCAAGAACTCAAACTTAAGCTAATGAATTCGTTACCTGCAGTGGGATTGTGACCCAATCCAACTCAACAATAAATGAGGGAAGATTTCTGGGGGCTTCAAGGAAAACTGCTCCCTCACACTGTAGAGAGGGCACTGGTACAATGTCTCTTCTTTGGATGCTATGATAACACGTGGAAGTGAATTCTGGAAGAGTGAAGGAAGACTATATGGGACAGAGTCAAGAGGATCAGAGAAAAAGTAAAGCAGAGGCTCAGTCTTGAATTATGTGCAGTAGAACAACTTGAGGAGAGTTTTAAATTATTTTCAAATTCCCTCCAAATATATTTGATATCTCATTTTTATCCTACAAAATATGAGAAGTAGATAGTGTTGCCATTTTATAGGCATTAACTTAGCTGGCGTGTCAAGCCTCAGGCACTGAGCTAAACATTGTGTGTTGTGGTGTGTGTGTGTGTGTGTTTGTGTGTGTGAGACAGAGAGAGAGAGAGAGAGAGAGAGATCTCATTTACCTCACAGAACAACTCTCTGGGGTTATATCATTATTCTCATCATTTTACCGAATATGAAGCTGATGGAGGATATAATCATATTCCCATGATAAGGCAAACTAATGCATGAATGTACAAGTCTGGTGAAACACCTCTGCCTCATCTCCACTTTCTCCTCTTTTTTTTTGTTTTAATCTAGAAGGAAAACACTTTTTAAAAAGTAAAACTTTAAAAGGCAATTTTTAAAAGTCATATCTGAAAGCAAGCCAGAATAGAGGTTAAATGGTTGCTTTCCCTTCTTGCTGCCCAGATGTGGAATTTTGGCCTATAACTGGATTTTTTAAAAAAAGACAAAATGGGGAAGGGGGAAGAGAACTGGAATTCAGAGAGATGATTTCTTATTAACCTGAAGCCACCTGTCCAGTGGCTTCTTTCTATAGCAACAACATCTTGACAATCATACCCCTTCATGCCAATACCTATGGTAAAACCACAGGCCACATTAGAAACAAAACCATTGAATCCGAGGAAATCTGTCATACCATATCATGAAAACTGAACAACCGGTTGGATGCAGTTAAGTATGAAATGGAGTTTGCTGACCTCTACTCAGAGAGAAGAGGCACACATTGATCAAGCTGACTCAAGGTCTGGGCTTGCTTCCTCCCAAGAGAAAGCTCCCTGGAAAAGGGTCAGTTACATGGAGTTTTGATTTTGTTCTGCCTGCTAATTTTAATTTGTAGCCTTGGTCCTTTCTTTTAACAGTTTCCCTCTTGTTTTTGTAACCTTGATTTGATTAGTATTTCCCTTGGTTTATATAAAAATAATTTTTATACCTTTTATTTCTCTATAGGCATACACTTTTCCCCCTTCATGTATCCACAGTTACCAAAGGGAGAAAAATTTTGCTGTAAGAATCAATAGGAGACAGTGGCAATCACTCTAAATGGTATGTCTGGTAGTCACCATATCATTTATATCTCTGTTAACTACAGTCATTGTGAGGGTAGGAACTGTAGAGGCTTTTTGTTATCTCACAAGGGGCCCTGTAAAATTAAAAGCAATGAATGAATATATTTTAAAATGGTAGCTATCATTAAATGAAAAAAACAAAATTATTTGTTGACTGAATTTTTTTTTGTCAAGAATTCAATCAGTGTAGATGCAAACATGGCTGTATAACCCATTAGGAAAGAGATATAATATCATTTAATTTTTTTATCCATTCATCGAATACACATTCATTGAGTACCAACTGTGTGCCCACATTACACTAGTCTCCAGGGATGAATGTGATAAAAGGCTTGGTGTCTCACAATCCTAAATCTCTCTCATATCCTAAACATTAGGATACAGAGAAGTATCCTAATATGTAATATCCTAATATTACAGAGAAGTAAGCAAATATTACAAAACTGTGTGATAAGTAAAAGGAAAATTGCACTGTGCATTAACCTCATCATTAAATTTGTCACTTTCATCTCTGAAATTGTTAAATCTCCAAGAGTTTTGATAACAGGAGAAAAGGTGATCTAAGTCTGTAGTGACAAAATCTCTTTCTTGGACACTCATTGCTACGAACCTCAGAGAGTGATGTATTTCCCTATTTAAAATTCACTTTCAAAATGATTATGACTTAGGGAAAACATGGAAATAAATGAAAGGTATTACTATTGACAATAATGTGGCATTTTGCTTTGCTAGAGCCAGAACATTTATTTTTGTCAAACAGAATCTCATTTATCTTCCTAAATTTTCTCATATAAAGTGATGAATATTCGTCTGTGAAATTTATGGAATTAATATCTTTCAAAATTACCAATTCGCCACAGTTTGCTGCCAGTTTGGCTTGGAGACAAATTTGTCATCAGGTTTCCAGTCAAATTCATTCACATAAGCAAGCAACTAAACACTCACCTAGTCATTACTACTTAATCAAAATAGTCTCCCCTACTCCCTCAATAGCTAATAAATGTCAAAGAAGAGATCCAAGCCCAGAGCTGGATACAGCCAAAATTCTCTGCTTAATGCCACACTACCCCGCAACATAGCCAGTGAAGAGTAGATGTTTTAATTCATTCTTTTCATTGAAAAGAAAAGAAAATTATTTATGATATCTCAATAGAGTAGGGGATAACTATAAGTCCCCCCACAACTCGGGCAATAAATGAGGAGGATTACATAGGAGTACATGAGCGGGCTTTGTACACCACTTTTGCAGAAAAGATGGGAACTAGGGTCCATGGAAGCCAGAAGGTCAGGCTCTTGGTTCCCTGGCTCCTGGATCCCTATCATGCTATCTCTATCATGCCACCTCTGCCTCTGCCTTCTTATCTGTTCGTGTCTACTCTTTCTGTCAACTATGCTGATTTTTCATTCTTCTAATTTTGCAGGTATTATTTATCCTATGGTTTCTGCTCACTTACCACAGCTCTTCTTCAACATTTCGGAAAGAACTTGATCCTTTATGACCTTTTTGACCTGCTCACACCACTTTCCTTAAGTTTCTATTATGTCATTGATCTAACCATGCACTGACTGGCGTGAGACAGTGAGATTACTGCGAAGTTGGAAATGTGCAGCCCAATAGCAAGAGAGGTAGTCTGTTGCTTCCAAGGACTTCCATTCACAAATCTGGTGGGATTGATGAAAAAGATGACAAAATACTTTCCTCCACAACTTCCCACATTAATACATACCAGGCTTCTGTGATAGAAAGGATCCAAGCTTGGAAACAAGAATGGATGAGAGCATTTTTTGAGGGCATCAATATATCCTTCCTAAATTGATCACAACCATAATTATGGCTCTAGTTGACCAATGTCTGATCAAATCTCATCCAGATTTAAATCTTCCTCATGTCAGTTTAGTCCAAGATTTTCCAACTACCATTTATGAAGTGAAGAAGAAAACAGTTAACAACACCAAGTTTGGACTCTGACTGGGCTTGAATCCTAGTTTCTCCATAAGGGAAGACTTTGCTGAAGTCAATTTCTCTGACATTCTATTTGCTAATACATAAATGGGTATAATAACAATATCCACCTTATAGAATTTCGTGAGGACTAAATGCAACGATCGATATAAAGGGTTAGAACAAAGCCTGAAAAGTAACTGCCACTAGCTGTTACCATTGCTATATGTCAGGTTTCCTGCTATGTGCTCTACTCCTATAATTTCATTTTAATCATCATAACGTCTCTACTGGGAAACTGTTATTACCTGTCTTTGACAGAGAAGGTGGTTGATCTGGGACTGGAATTAAATTTTCACAGGAACTTCCAGTCCAATGATTTGCAACTTTATAAAAGCTTCCACTCAAATTTGAGATTAGAGCTTAAATTATGATCCTACACTGGGGAAGAAAAGGGAGTTGAGTTTTGGAATGAGCAAATGACTTTTTAAGGTTTCAAAATTATATTCCCACAGTGGTATTAACACTTGACAACCTTAATGCTCTACAACCTTAAAACCCTGCTTAATTCAACATATGAGGAGTAATGGCAGTGCAGAGGCAGCCACAATGCAGAGTCTTAGAGTGCATAAAAAGCATCTGCTTCCCCATAATGTCTCAATGAATCATTATGACAAACAAAAATAAAGCCAATGCATCTCACTGTATAGCTGATGCTGCTTTTCTGCTCACAAGGCACAGAAGTTAATTATTATGAACAGATGTGCTTAGATTGGACAAGAATTTATACTCCATGAAATCCAGCATGGACTGAAACAACACAATATGGTTGGTATATTTGTTTTTTTTGTGTGTGGTTGTTGAAAAGAGCACACTGCTCACTCTCCCAGAGTGTTCCCAGGAAGGCTCCTTAGGGCCCGATTTTCTACTGCCAACCACTTCACATTACATCTCAGTCCAGAAGAATCCATTTAACACGCTGAGATGGCCACATTGTCTCATTCCTATAGTATCTGTGATTCATTGGCTCGGTTACTGATGCGCCAGACAGGAAGATGGGCACACAGGTAGCTTCCTCATTTAGGGGAAATCTTCAATATCATGGTAAGGAATTCCCATCTCTTCTGGAGTAGGTATCCAGATAAGAATATGAAGATTCATTAACCCAAACACAGCCATTCCATAACAGCTCAGAATACACGTGCATGATTCTCATATACAAAGCATATAAGGCAAGGGAAAATCATTATTAATTTATTCAATTCAGAAGACACTTAATTTAGGATCATCCAGTTTAATAAATTAATTATTCACTATTCAGGTCCTGGGCATTCAAAGGCGAGTGAGAATTTCTTTATACACTGTCGAAAACTTATAAGATAAACAATGCTAAATCATATAGCATATGTTAGGTGTTAAAACAGAAATCGTGGGGCTGGGGATGTGGCTCAAGCGGTAGCGCGCTCGCCTGGCATGCGTGCGGCCCAGGTTTGATCCTCAGCACCACATACAAACAAAGATGTTGTGTCCACTGAAAACTAAAAAAATAAATAAATAAATATTAAAATTCTGTCTCTCTCTTTAAAAAAAAAACAAAACAGAAATTGTACTTTTTAAAAGGCTAATGAAGATAATGATGATGAAAAATTCTGTATTTCGAGAGTTAAATATTGGCCAACTTCTTTGTGCAGACCTTATACCACTAACCTCTTTTATTTTACAGATACTTCATGGCATATTATCATTACTGTTCTTACTTTTAAAGGTGAGAAACTTGAGTCTTAAGGAAAGTAAGGAAACCTGTCTAGAGAGCCCTCATGTGATTCCAAATGCATTTTCTGATTATTCCTGGAAGCTAGAGAATGGAAAGGATAATTCTTCTGTCTTTGAATTGGGGAAGCCTTCACAGAGAAGGGCCATCTGATTAGAATGTCTAGGATGAGGGATTTTATCAGGGAAAGAAGAAGAGAAGGGCATTCAGTGTAAAGGAATAGTTGGCCCAGAGCCAGGGGCAAAGAAAAAATAATACATTTGCTAGATTTCCTTTTAGTCTCTCATTGTATACACTTTTAGATGGATGGTGAGTTCACAGTATGGCCTGTCAACAAGAAATAGAATCAAACTTCTTCCATTTAAACGTGAAAAGTATGATCTTGGGCTTTGGGTACAATTTCAACCCCGACATTACTTTACATATTATATTTATTTTGCACATGGCCTATATAAATGGAAATTTACTTGAAATTAATAAGGTTTTATGAGAAAATATGCATCTAATATTACTTTCTTAATCAAAGTCTGATGAATCTCATTTCAAATGTGTGATTTCAAAATAGTTCTACTTTTCCAATAAACTTACATTATTCTTTTTAGAGAAAAAGGGAATTTTTTCAATATAAGTAAGACATAGTAGGCAAAAACGGTTATTGATGCCATACTAATAAAATGTACCAATATTTGAAGTATACTTATTTAAATGTATCAACTGGGCTTTGGAGTCATAATTATGACATCATTATCCATGTGTGTAATCATTTACTTAAATGTGGGTTCTCTGACAAGAAAAATAAAAAGACAATATATATATATGTTAGGAATTATATCAGCTTCTAATAATAGAAGCCTGAGTACAGTGGCTTAAACATACTTTCTTCCAATTTTATTTCTCTTGTAAAACAAATCTAGTGGTAATGGTCCAAGGCTGATAGAGCATCTGTCCAGGTTCTATCATCCTGTTCTGTAATCTTTAGTGTGAGCCCATCTTCTAGGCCATAAAATGGCAGATGGGACTTTGACAGATTCATCTATGAGCCAGGCAAGAGCAAAAGGACAGCAAGCTGAGTCAGCCCCATTTAAAAACATTTTCCAGAAGCTCTACCCAATGATTCTGTGTATAACTCACCACCTCTAGCTTCAAGGAAATGTCAGAAGAAACAAATTTTTTTTTTTTTAATTGGGAAGCATTTAAAAAGTCAAGTTTCTGTTATTAGGCAATAAGAAGAAAATTAAAATTGTGAAGGCAAAATAGAAAAATCCAAATTTATAAATAAATTGAGTGGATCTTATGAGAAAATAGCAGCAAGAACCATGATAGCGTCTTTGTGGTGCTTGGTACTTGATAAAGTGGTTTGGTAGTTCATGTAATATTGAACACTGAGCCAATGAAACAGTAATGGGGCTTAGAGTAAAGGGGCTTGGGTATGAATATTGTGTGACACAGAAACACCAACCCTGCACATTTACTGAGGGATTCCTAAGAAGTAACTTTTCCTTAAAGAGCATTTAAAACTGCTTCACTGTGGCCACAGCAGACAAAGTGGCAGAGGAACAGAGTTACATCTTTCTCCTATAAGGGTGACAGCTGTGGGTGGCAACACAGAGCCGTGGTCATTATCATCTGAAGAAAAAAGCCAGCATCCCGCAAACACACTGAAGTCAAGACTTTCCACTGAAACCTATGGCATACACCCATTCCAAAGCTTTAAATGGATTAATTGTTAGACGTAGGCTTTGCTAATGAACTTTGACTGGTTCAAGGATATGATTTTTAATCAAGGCACTAAGTCTCAGTTCCTCCACTTTTGCTGAAAACCCTTGAAAAGAAAAAGTTCTCATTATCCTATGGTTATTAAGCATGGACCAGGAAGTACTTCTTTATGCATGGACAGCCTGAGAATGTAGTCAATATTAGGTAAGCCAGGAAGAAACCTAGGCCCTGATGACATCTTCTGAGCCCCTAGAAGTCATGCTTGATGCAAAATCTAGATTCTATAATTTAAATTATGTAAATGTGTAAGGTACTTTTTTTGTAATTAGCCTAATTCAAGTTATATTTTCTGATTTTGTAATGAAAAATTCAGCTAATAAAGTTGCATTATGGAAGATAAAATATGATGCAACTATATGATGTAATTAATACTGACTTATTGAGAACTCAGTCAGGAATAGCTATATCTACCTCAGCACTTTTCATAGCCCATTTGTTATGAGTCCATAAAACTGCTATACTCTGGGAAGACTTGGAAATTTTTTCTGCTGGAGATAAGTGTGGATAAACATTGATCAGAATGTTCTGAGGTTCTTATGGTTTATTTGTTTTACCTTAACATTACTTGGTCCTTTAAAACAGGAGTCCAGTTACTGCATTTCAGAAGGTGCCTGTTATGTGTTAGGTAACTGCAGAAAATAGAGTTACACATACCATTCTCGAAGTTTATGAGAAATAAATTCATTATACAATATCAATAACCACCATTTGATCATCTAGCACTCATAAAGAGTACCTTATTTTAGTATCTGAAAAGATTTAATTGCTCATATAAGTCTTGGGAAAATAAAAACAGATTGAAAAACTACTATGTAGGAGATTCTAGTTTCATTTCTGATAAAAATAATACCTAATCAATAGTCTACAAAGATAGAAGATGAAAAAAAAATCAAGATACTAAAAAAATTTACTTAAACATTTGGGAAAAAAACAGTCAGTTGCATTCATTTTAATACTGTGAATAAGAAAGATTTTTACTAGTATTTCAATGTATGCTCTAAATGCTCAAGTTTTGCACTGTGGCTTTTTCTTTTACTCTTGAAATGTTCATTGTGTCAGAACCTGCAAGGCAAAGAATTAAAAAGCCCTAAGTATCCACTGAGATTAATAAATGAATGCAATGTTAACAGCAGCCAATGATTACAAACCCTGTTTCTATTACCGACTCACTTTCCTCTTCCCATCCTCTGCCTACCCAAGTCATCAAATCACAGGATCCTCATCACTGGTACTCCAAGGAAGTTAGTCCTCATTTATATGATTAAATTGTGTGGACTTAGAACTTCTTTTTTCAGTACTTTGAGAAAAATATGCAAAAAATAGGAAGTAGAGTATTAATCCATCAGGGAAACTTTTGGCGCAAATTCTTTTTTTTGTTGTTGTTTTTTGGTATCAGGCATTGAACTCAGGGGCACTCAACTACTGATCCACATCCACAACCCTATTTTTTTGTATTTTATTTAGAGACAGGGTCTCACTGAGTTGCTTAGTGCCTCACCTTTGCTGAGGCTGGCTTTGAACTCATGATCTTCCTGCCTCAGCCTGCTGGTATTACAGATGTTCACCACCAGAAATGGCCTGGGGCAAATTCTTAAATAATCTTTTTTTTTTCTTTTTTGCTAAATTCAGAGGTTATTTTTATCAAAATCAAGTTTGTGGTATTCTTTTAAAATAAATAAGTAGCCTTCACTATATCTTACAGCTTCTCAGTTTTAAGGGTTCATTGGAAGCTACCATTTATGTTCATTTTGTTTCCATGCATGCAGAGTAAGCAAAGACTATAACTTCAAATATGTATGTGTGATAATATACACCTCTTGGCTAAAATTGTCAATATATTTCCACAAGATTTATCCTGCCATAGTAATATTTTTATGAAAGCAGTCATTCTGAGATATTATCAAAAGACAATGAAATGCAGGATACCCAGACTAAAAAGTTAAAATAAAAACTTAAAAAATAAATTCACATGGAAGTAGAAATATATAATATTCTAAAAAATAAGTGTTCATTATGAAAATGTTGGCTCACTAAATGTTAAAATGTATTATAAAATTAGTGATGGTATAACAGGGGAATTATATTCATTTATAAATAGATTAAAAAAATAATAAGGTCCAGAAAGAGATTCTAACATGAAAAATTATGACAGCTTTTCAAATCATAGAGCAGTTGGGAATAACTAGCTATCTACTTGGAAAACAAAACACACTATCTGTACATCATTATTTTCCCTAACTATATTCAGAGGAAGAAAATATAGTAAGATATTTTTTATAATCCTGAGATAGAAAAGCTTTTCTAGTTTAATACCAAATTTAGAAACAATATAGTAAAAATTGATAGATATACTATGAGAAAGTGATTAAAATTCGTTCATTTCAAGCCCTGTTTTGTTTCCATTTTTTTTAAAGCACACAAAAATAAGTCCACAAATAAGTTTAAAACATAAATTTCAAACTGGGGTTATAGCTGAAAAACTAAAAGGTTTAATATCCAGAATATATAAAAATATCTTTCAAATTATAAGAAAAAAGCCAGACAAATAGCTAGTATAAAAATAGACACAATTTTAATTAGTACACTTCGATAAAGAATATGACAAAGAAATATTAACAATAAAAGAAACACAAGTACAAACACAGTTATACATACATTTTTGATTGACAAGTATTAAAAGTATTGGCTAGACCTAATAAGAGATAAAGAAGTGAATGACACTGTGTCGTTATTAATAAAGAAGTCAATTTCCTAAAACTTTTAAAGATACATACTGTCCCGCCAGCAATTGCACTAGTAGAAGTAGGTCCTAGAGTGGATATTTTCTAGTTCTGTGCCATTCCTAGTGGAGACACCACATCACACCATCCAGTGGTAAATTGGCTACTGCAATAAGGAACATCTATATGATCAGAAGCTTTCCACCAAAAATAAAATGACACTTAGAAATGTCTACAAACTATTAGGAAACTATTTACATGTGTATAAAAAGATGTTTGGAAGATTGTTCACTAAAATAAGACCAGGGGTATAACTCAGTGGTAGAATATTTGCCTAGCATGTGCACGGCTCTGGGTTCAATTCCTAGCCCCACAACCAATCAATAAATTAACTCTCTCCTTAGGCTGGTGAGATTTTTTTTTTTTTAAAGAGAGAGTGAGAGAGAATTTTTAACATTTATTTTTTAGTTTTTGGTGGACACAACATGTTTGTTTGTATGTGGTGCTGAGGATCGAACCTGGGCCGCACGCATGCCAGGTGAGCACACTACCGCTTGAGCCACATCCCCAGCCCTAGGCTGGTGAGATTTTGGATGATTTTTACTATAATATTTTCTCACAGAATTCTGTGTAACAATGGGATTTTTAAAAAAATACACAATATTTTTATAAGTGTAAATAAATTAAATTGCTTTTAGGAAAAATTATATAAATCTTAAATACAATGTTGCTTACCTGCTACCTGAAACTTGACAACTATATGCTAATGTATGCTAACTGTATGCTACTCCTACTATTCATAATGATTTTGAATGAAGTATAAAATAGGTTTTGTTGATTATCATGTGTTAGATGTAATGGTTCTCCATCATTTATAAAGCTCCCACACAGTTTCAAAGTACAGAATAGTTTCCACCAGATCTTTTATTCATAGATGAAAGAAGTCCAAACAGAAACTAAGCTGGTCGGGATCATGATCAATAAGCTCAGAGCCAGTAAAAATCATCATACGCTCTTTGGAGATTCCTGTTCTCTTATTTCTGATTCTTTCCTGCTTGGAACTCAAATAGAGCAGAGCTATTCCATCATTGCTGGGGTCAAGACATGTTTTATGTGTGTACACTGTCCAAGAGAAAGTAGAGGCTTCAGGAAGGGGTTAATTTAACACCTAGAGGAAATAATAATAGGAGACCTCAATTCTTTTTCTTACAGTGCATCATATATATATGAGAGGGGATTACACAGATAGATTGGTAAAAGAGTCTGGATATTTGTGATGACTATCCTATTTGCATCCCTGTCTCCCAGAGAAATGAATCTTCCAGTAAAGTGGTAGCAGCTAATGTGAGTAAATGCTAGGGTGTCTTCTGTTGGTCAGAGAGAGTCCCCAAAGAGGGACACCCAGAATCGGCTATTGGAGTTTTCTGAGGACAAAGTACCAAAGTCAAATAAGATAAACCCTAAATACATGCTAACCCTAGGATTTACTCTGAGAAGAATACAATTTATGTTGTGCAGTATAAATCCAATCTCTGCCTAGCAATGTCCAAAATGCATATAGAATAGAAAATGGTATTAGTGATGCATGATCTTTCCTTCTCCCCTCCCCGCTGCACTCTCCCCTTTCCTCTTTCTCATTCTTTCATTTTTCATTAAAATGTCTGTATGGTTTTTCAGGAGTGGATGCCTGATAGCAATTTTAGGAACCACATTTCACATTTGGTACTTGACAATCCCATTTCCGCACTCCAATAAAAAATGCTGCAATTTGTCCTAAGCATTCTATAGATTTTCTAATGTGTGTGTCTTCAGATGGTAAATTAATAGCACCTTTGGATTGGAGACGAAGTGGAAATTGATATTGATCAGAGCTTCATCTTATTTTTGGGGTGTCAAGACATGTCTCTAGAAAGTTTGGTGTTTCTTGTTCTCTTTCTGCTTGTCACCACATCCTGTTCTCTCTCCAAGAGGAAGTCTGGGAGTTACCCTGACTGAAGGTGGTCTGTGATAGGTACTGAAAAGACAGCCTTTCTCAGAGCTGCTAGCAGCACCTACCTCAAAAGTATGAGAAAGTCAAAAGTCAACTTGAATTCCTTATCCATTAACATCAACTAACATAGCTGTTGTTGCTATGTTGAAAGAGCTACTGACCCCAAATAATTCTTCCTTTTTAAGGATCTGCCTATTTCCTAAAGTTAATGCAAAGGATCACATTTCAAACAAGTCCTTCAATTGTAAACATCAATGAATAACCAAGATTCTGAGGATGCATTTGGAAAACCAGCAGCTTAATAGAAAATGTCCAGGAACTGAGGTAATGCATAATACAAAAAGAATTGAATGTAATCCTGCTCTCAAAAATTTAAGAGCACATTGCATCAATTTTTTAAAAAGGATGCTATTTGAATATATTATATTCCACCTACCTATTAATGTCTTATTAGTACTAGACTTACTTTGAAAAAGAGATAATTGAAAAATAAGGAAGGATTATGAGAACTAGTACTTACTTACAAAGACTAGTACTTACTTACAAACACTTGTAAAAAAAAAGAATAGATATGGCTGTAAACCATATTTGAGATCTGGACAGTAAAAATATTTCCCCTTTTCAAAAGGACAAAAAAAAAGATAAACAATATGAAAAAGTCAACGTGTAGAGGGAAATGATAGAAGATTATCAGTCTAAAGATATCACAGAAAAAGGAATAGAAACAAAACTATAGCACTAATAAAATATAATTCTTTGACAAAATAACTTTTAAAAGTTTGCCCACTCATAGCAAAAGTTAAAATAAGAAGAAAATATTTTATTATAATAATAAATGATATAAATGACACTGAGGATGATGGTGATGATAAATACATTGACAAATTCTTGTAAACTTTAAACTCCGGAGTGGCAGGTGAGGGGGACACTTAAAACAAAAAAAAGTCTAGAGAAAAAGGAATAAAAAAGGCACAAAAACAGTTTACCTAAAACTATATGGTATGATGGCTTTGTAATGTGCAGTGTGGCTACTCTAAAACTACATTTCCCCAAGTTCCCTGTGGTTTATATTTCAGGTTGGATTAGGTCACAGGGAGAGCCTTACAGCTTTGAAAAAGAAAGGGAGGCAGCAGCCCTTTTGTAGTTTATACACAATTTTGCTCTGACACTGGTCCCTTCACCTTCTGAATATAACCCTCATTGCTCTATGGTTTATTTTTTAAAAAATAACATTCTTTTTTTCTCTCTTCTCCCCTTTCCCCTTCCCTAATAAGATTAGGGAGACAGTGTTCACTTTTCTTCCCCTAGTTAACTGCCCTTGAACACACCCATTTCAGGAAGGAGATGCCTGCCCAGGATCTGAGAAGTGAATGTCTCCCAAATTAACAAGTGAATCCTAACACACATCAGGGCACCCTGGGACCTGCTACCAGAGCACATGTGAAATGTAACCCTTGAAGAGCTCCTTTTGATGGGCAGAGTCACAACCCTTGGGACAGAAGTTCCCTGTGTTTCTCCGTTGGTAGCAAAGCAATAGGCTTTTTCCTTTTTCTCAAAACTATGTTCTCCTTATTAAATTGGCATTAATTGGCATTGGGGACAAGAATGGAACTTTCAGTTACATTGCTCTCTGTTGAGTTACCAGTGTGGCATAAAGCAAAGTTAAAACTACAATTGCTCTGACTTCCTCTCCATCCTCCTTTAGTTTCTTGAACTCCTGGGCCAAGTTGCTTATATAATTCTTGACAGTCTCCAGCTTCTGGAGGATGCCTTCCTAACCAGTGTCAGAGATAGCAGGAACAAAGGTGAATGTCAATTCTTCCTCAGATGGTTCCAACTAGTGCTTGCGGGTTTTTAGCTTGTTACTGATAGATACAAACTGACTGCCTGAGCTGTAGACTCTAAGCCTTAGCATCAAATACAGAGACAGCAGCCTTTCAAAGCCTCATTAATCAGTTTCTACAATTGTATAAGGCACATTCTTGTAATAAATTCATATCTCTTACTGGTTCTGTTTCTAGAGTTGATCCCGACTGATACAGAATGCCTCACTGGTATAAAATTTTGACCTGAACATGGGGTGAATTGTTTTAAAGCCAGAATTCTATACTCAATCAAACCGTCACTTCAGTTTGAAGGGAAAATAAAATCGTTTTTGAACACGTAAGACCTCAGAACATACATCACCTCAGGACTTCTGAAAAATAACTCAAGCAAAATTAAATATAAATCCAAGAAAAAGAAAATAAAACTACACCTAAGTTCAAGTTCTATTTTATAATCATGTAGCAGGTGTGACAGCCTCATGATGTGTCTTCAAGAAAAGACCATTCAACAATATACAGACAATATCATCAATATCCAGGAAAAAGTTTTATGATACACAGTTGCTAAAAAATGTACCTGTCTAAACCAGGATTTGCATGATCATTGTCACTGTTGACACTGCTTAAAGAAATTGAGAAACATTATAAGTTGTGCTCATGTAGACAAACTCTCCTAAGAATAGAGGTGCTGACTTCAATTAGGCCTACTTATATTAAAAGAAAAAGTATACATCATCATGGGTTAAATAAAAACAAAAAAGGAAACTGGGAAAAGAATAAAGTAATCATTCATAGATGAAACATGCTGATTGCACTATGACATGAAGCAACAAACAGGCTAGAACAGAGTTTTCTATAGAAACAAGAACGTCCATATACCAATGACAAAACTGCAGAGGGATGGAAGACCTGCTGAGAATAGGAAGACAAGTGTGATTTCTATTCAACTTTTAATATGCAGTAAGTGCAATAATTATTCCATGCTGTATAATTTTGTCAGGTATAGAAATTTTGCCTTCAACTCAACCATTCCCTATTATTTACCAATCTAGATTTACATTTGAAAATTTCTTATTTTGAAATAAATGTAAGCATACTAAGGCAAGGGCTTCACCGACAGCAATTATTTTATCTCAAGTTCAGAGAATCATATGTACTATATAAACAGGGTTTAACAATTATTTCTTTAATTAGTTAATGTTTAAAAAAATCAGTAAGATTTAGTATGGTATTTGGACAATAGGGATGCATTCTGTTTTTGTTTTGTTTTGTTTTGTTTTTGTGTGTGTGTGTTTTTAATCAAATATTATTAATGAAAATAAATTGATGACCATTAACAAACACATAAGTAAATTTACAAATAAGAAAATATTTATCTCAACTTTTAGTTGAAACTTAAACTTTGAGAACAAAATTATTTTGTTTTTAAAAACATAATAAAGTATTTAAAGTTTCACAATTCTATCAGGTGCATTTCAATTTTCTTTTATTCTATTAAATCCATGTAAATAAAATATAGCATCTTAGAACAAAATTGTCAATAGTGGCTTTTGGTAAGCAAATTGAGGAAAAACATATATGTTCTTAATATAATGTATAAGTTTTCTTTATTTTCCAAGTTTTTTAACAGCAAGTATCAATTTCATAAACAGAAATAAATATTAAATGCAAATGAAAACAAAACAAAACACGGTGAGATAGGTGCAGTGGTTATACTTGTAATTCCAGTGGCTTGGGAGGCTGAGGCAGAAGGTTCATGACTTCAAAGTCAGTCTAAACAACATGGTAAAAAACTAAGCAACTAAATGAGACTATGTCTCAAAAAAAAAAAAAAAAAAAAGAAAAGAAAAAAAGAAAAGGGCTGGGGATGTGGCTCATTGGTAAATGCTCCTGAGTCCAATACCTGGTGCCAGAAAAAAGAAAAAGAATGAAAATTTTCCAATGCTTTGTTATAGAAATGTATTTTATTATTGATATTAAATAAAACACAATGAATGAAATATGGTATAGACCTTAATTTTAATAGTGCTTCCTTTGGAGAGAAACACACCAGATTCCTTTCGAGGTAAATGAGTAGTGGTGATTATGGTTGGGGAATAAAAGGAAAGGGTGAATTTACAATGTACTGTTTTTCTTTTCATTTCTTTCTTTCTTTTTAATGCCCTTAAGTTCGTTTTTAACACAAAATAGTTTCAAAAAATAAAACCTCTTGTCTTTTAGAACCTCCTTTCACCAACTCCTCCTTTTTATCCAACATGAGTTTGCGTCTCCTTGGAATCATTCCTTCTGGTTATTATTATTTCCAATATTAGAACAAAACAGTTCCTTGATTGCATCTCCCCTCTCCCACCACTGCTCTATTTCTCTATTCCCTTCACATCAAAATTGGTCCCAAGGTTGGACGGTCCTTCCTCCCTTTCTCTTTCTTTCTTTCTCTCTCTCTCTCTCTCTCTCTCTCTCTCTCTCTCTCTTTCTCTTTCTCTTTCTCTTTCTCTCTCTGTGTCTTTCTTTCTTACCAGGGATTGAACTCAGGGGCACTCAACCACTGAGCTACTTCCCCACCCCTATTTTGTAATTTTATTTAGAGACAGGGTCTCACTGAGTTGCTTAGTGCCTTGCCATTGCTGAAGCTGGCTTTGAACTCATGATTCTCCTGCCTCAGCCTCCAGAGCCTCTGGGATTACAGGCATGCACCACTGTGCCTGGCTCCAAGGTCTTTTGTTATTTCTCTCCAATTCTTTTGTGAAGCTCCTGAAATTTTGCTCCTATCAAAGCTGTTCTTATCAAGGTCAACAAGGACTTGCATGTTGTTATACCAGTTCAACAACATTTAGCAGAATTAGTTGTTCCCTACCCTCCTTTATACATTTCCTTCTCTTGGTATTCAAGACCCCATACTCTCTGAGTTTTCTGAGGACACCACAGGTCTCTTCTCCTCAGTCCCCTTTACCAGTTGTTTCTCAATTCCCTGATCTCTTAGCTCTGGTTTAGTCCTTGAACTCTTCCCTAGCTACACGTAATCACTGACAAGTGATCCATATAGTCTCATGGTTTCAATATAAACTATGCTTTGATGTTTCCCCAAATTACATCTTCAATCATTCCAGGACAACTATTCTCTCATAATATTTGCAAATCCCATCAATCTTATTCAAAGACCATATTCAAAACTTGACCATTTCTTATTCCTATTGGTAGCACTTGGATCCAGGTCACCATCATCATTTCCTTGGATGGTTCTGGTAACCTCCTAATCGGTGTTCTTGCATGGGTCCTTCCTTTCATGGCTGATTGTCTACTCAACACCCATGTGAATCAGATCATAGCAGTCTTCTGAGTAATGCCATACAATGGCTGCCTAATCCATTCACAGCAAAAATTAAAACTCATCCAATGGTTCCATATAATGTGTTTTTCTTGCTCACTTTTCTGGCTTCCTCTCTCCCTTTTCTCCTCCTGGCTTTTTGTACTCAAGCTTCACTGTCTTTTGCTATTCACTGCATGTAATAGGCTCTTTACAATTGAGAGCTTTTGTATTGCCAAGACAGTATCATTCACTACCTTCCTTCCTTCACATCTTTGCTTAATGTCACTTTTTTAGCAAGAGTCTTCCTGATCAACACAGTACAAATTGAACTATTCATTTCACCTCCCTCCTGCCTTCCTCACTCTTCCAATTTCCATTCCTATTTCTCCATAGAACTTCTTATCAGTGATACACACCATTCATTAATTTTGTTGATAATCTCTTTCCTTTCATCATGCTAATAATTATAGGAGGTGATGAGGTTTTAATTTTATTTCTCTATTTTTAGTATCTAGAACCAGTAATAACAATCAGTAAGGGAATCGACAAACAATTGTGCTAGAAAAGAGCCAAAAGCAAGTACTAAGAGCTGACGAGGACCAGAGCCAGACCCTAGGAACCACAAAGAGAAAAGCAAGAGCAGCTGTTCAAAAAGAAGTTGAGGGCAGCTGGGTTAATGTCCATCATAAACATTAATGGACCAGCTGTGATGCAGAGCTGGGTGGCCCATTTTTTTTTAAATAGTAAGTGGGACAGAGGTTTTTATATTGCTATATGAATTACAAGAAAGGTTACAGATTCCAATTGTAAAAAGATTTTCATTCTTTTTGACAGTGATTAGAATTGCAACAATGAACTTCAAACTTAACACATGCACATAATCTTTATTCTCCATCTGCACCTCCTACCCAACATAGTTTCTAGAGCTTCAATATACCTCCCACATAAGCCCTGCAGTCTCTGTCATCTTGGACCTACCCTCTCCTCAGCTCTCCTCAGTCACCCCAAGAGCTCTTTCAATCTTTCTTCCCATACATACTTGCTCAGTCACTCTCTTGCTTTTCCTAAATTTTAGTATCAAATCATCTAGTCATCTATTTATGATCACAAGCATAAGTTTATTTTTTTCACAGATGATTTCATTTATTACCCATTGCAGAACATGTCTTCTTTTATAACAATGTTATCCTCTCATGAATTCTTATTAAACTGACCATCTCTAAATTTTTCAGGCAGTATGAAGTACATACTGGGGGAACTTATTGCTTTTGTTCCATAGACTTGGAAACTTTGAAAATAAAATTTTCCACCTGGATTTGCTATAATGCCCAATATTTGCATAGAAAACACTTGCACTTATCCTATTATTACTGGTTAAATTGTATAATTCAAAGAGAGAGAGGGAGAGAGAGAGGGGAGGGAGGGAGGGAGAGAGAGAGAGAGAGAGAGAGAGAGAGAGAGAGAGAGAGAGAGAGAGAGAGAGAGGAGAGAGAGAGAGAGAGCGCTACTGCGAGAGCCATGCCCTTGTAAAATGAGAGAAATACGAAAGCTCAATGAAAAGTGGTGTGAAATTGTGCAGCTCCACCCTGGGTCCACCTCCATTCTGGCCTCTGATATAGCCCTTCAATAATCAGGAATGCTTCTTAGTTTTGAGATAACCTGTATTCTCCCTTGAATATGCATCTACCTTCCTACATAAACTTCTGTCTATATTTAAAATGAGATGGCATGTTGCAAAATTATCATTCTACAAAACGAAGAAAAGAGGAAAGAGAGGGAAAAATGAATGGAGACTTCTGAGTTATGATAATTTTCTGTAAATTACAAAAAATCTTGCCAAGGTTCAGTTTTTCATTATAACTGATTAAGTGTTATTACTATAATAAGTATGGCTATTTTGCCAGAATAAATTGAATATATTAACTTTTTTCTTTCTTTTAGTTTAGAAACTTGCAGAGGGCAGGGGCAAGTAGGAATAAGAAGCAATTAAAATAGCATTAGGTTTTTAAATGCTAAGTATAATGACATTCCTATTTGATTTCCCTTAGCACATGAAATATGGAGGAATGATTCCATCCATGAAACATATTTTTGTGAAATCGTAATCAACCTTTATCTGCTCTTATTCATTCCATAAAGTAGATAAAATATTTTCATCAGGCATGTAACAGTGAAATAGCAATGCTCCTGTAAGGAAATATTGTTCAATATTTTATTGCCCAATTGAAAGAACTGATGTAAAAGATTGTATATACTATCATGTTTTATGGTTTAAAAGCAATTCCTCAAAAATATAACAAATCCATACAGAGAGAAAGTTTAAAGCTCATATCTATCATTCACTTGTACCAAATCAATGTCCTATACCAAATAGAGAAAAACCATGATACAATAACAACTATTCAATTTGAAATTATGTCTAATATTTAAATTTAACAAACAATTAAGTCTTCATGTTTAGAATTATTTCAAACAGAATAACTGTACATTACTGTTTTTCAATGAAATATGTTTCTCAAAATTTTTCTATATCTCAATAAAAAATTGACAGTTGCATTCAAATTTTGTTATTTTGTATTCAGACCGTCTGAAATATCTTGATCTTAAAATTATGAACACAACACTTCAATAGCTCTTATAGCTCACCATATATTTATTCACTTTTAAATAAAGACTACACCATATTAGTGTTTAGTAAAGTTGTCATAGACAACAACATCTGTGCTATAGAAGAAGCCAGGCATGCTGTTTTAGTCCAAGAGTAAAAGAAGAGAGATGATGGACAATACCAACATCAAGGTCACATAGAATCTAAGGCTTTTTACTTGTAATTTTTGGCTTTAAAAATTTTTTTAAATCTAACCAAGCTGAACTCAGTATGTTAGCTATAAAATATTTGGAAGGTTGAATAAGGGTGACTGGTCAGGGGGTCATTCCACTAGATATGTTCTGAAGTCCCTCCATCCTTCACATCTATTAGTCTTTGCAAAAGACAATAAATCTAAAAAATATGCATAAAACAAGTACTACACAAAATATTTTAAAATTTCTCTGGAGACCAAGACAAAAAACTCAAAGCAATCAACGTGGGCCACACACTGGAATTGGTTACATACTAATTATATGGAATTCATTTTGAAGATGTGGTCCTGACTGAGAAAAGCTGAATATATTAGAATGTACCAACAAACCAGCAAGGAAGCCACAACACCCAGGGGAAGTTCCCAGTCACTGGAGCTTCCCCCCAGCGATGATCTATAAAAAGCAGACAGGGATTCAGGTGGAAAGAGCTTATTCTGTATTCTGCCACTCACACTTCTGGGTCCTTGCTATTTCCAATGACAATGATATGGGAGTTGAGGACGTTCTTCAAAATATCTGTTTTATCTGACTCTACAGAGTATTTGTAGAAACTGCTACATAACATTCAATTATCACATTGGTGATAACTGTTACAAAAAATGAGTTTCATAATATTATTTAAAACCCTCTCTAGCATTATTAGTTTAGAGTTTATGGTAACTACATTGTTCTCAATCCTAGAATCACAAAAAAAAAGAGGATATATAATTTCCTAGCTTTGGTAGCCTCATATTGGAGCCTCACTAACTCACATGTTAGCTCTCACACTGCAAAATACCCCTATTTCATATAAAGTTCTATGTCAGTTTAGGAAGTGAATGGCGTCACTGTAACTAAGAAAGCAAGACCAAATGATCTTTAAGAAAAAAATTAAGGAAAAAAATCTTATGTGTAATTGAGTTAAACTGATTAGAAGTAGTAAAAAATTCTAGTTGAACATAATGTCAATGACTTAAATTTATAAACAACATATTCAACCAATTATTTTCATAGTCTAGGGCTTACAGGTTGGTAGAGAACATATAAAAGAAACTTGTAATATGGAATATGTGAAGCTAAAATGTCATTTTCAATCCCAATGGATTTTTTTCTCCAAAGAATCTCAATCGATTTATAATACAGGGGAAAATAAAAAATTTATTTTTGGCATTCTGAGTTAACCTGTTTAATAATTATTCGATGGTAACCATAAAGCATGTACCAAAATCAAAAATTTGAAGTAACATCAGTCTTCAGTGAGTAGACTAGGTCAGGTCACAAGCATATGAATTTGTAAATACTAATCTATCTTGTCCATCAGAAGATAAAATACTTTGGGACCTCAGATATTAGTGGAAACAGATTCGTCATCATGAACCTCAACATTTGAAGAAATATAATCAGGAGAATTCTACTAACTAAAGACTTCTAGGATATTTATTTTAAGAGGTTATTTTACCCTATTTAAAATGAATATGTTGAACACTTTGATGGCTGGGGCATGAGAAGGGTAGCCAAGTTCAAAACTGAAGAAAATTATTCAAATAGAACAGATGCAAAGAAAAAAAGTAGGTGTTTTGTATATTGAATATATTTTAGAGGAAGAAACTAAAATCTGTCACTTCAGAACAAGTATAAACTAAGTAAAATAGAAAAATTAATATGCACTCAATAGCCAAGTGTCATTGTTTATTAAGAATATGTCCATAGTATTTGTTTTTGTGATACTGGTTGTGCTACCGTTTTAACTGGAACAGATTCTATTATGGTTCTATTATGATTATAATAAAACTATGTGAAGAATATGGAGACACTTTCTTTGCTGAACCCTAAGAAATTACATCTGAGATGTTTGAGCAATTGTTAACCATGATACTGAGGGGGTGGTGGCTAGGAAGAAAAATGAAACCTAAAAGTAGTATTCTAAGAATTATTCAACACCAGTTATGGGTTCATATTTGAAAACTTTTTAGAAGTAGAAAATTGTCAACATTAGTTAACATTTTGTGACCACAAGGAAAGCTAAGCATCAACATATTAATTTTCTGGATACTTACTGAATACCTAGAATGAGTCAGACACTATATATAGTGTATACAAAAAAAAAAAAAAACGAATGAAACATACTTTCTGCCCACAGAAATTTTAAAAATCATTAGGATAGAGGACTAAGTTAGCCAATAATCCCAACTAACCACTATACAAGCCTGAAAGGAAGACAGCATGGGAAAAGAGAGAAACTCCTACCTTGAAAGCATCATGACAATGTTAGGCAAAGCAGAGAAAACAGACCACCTGGGGAAAATGAAGTGTGAAGCTGAATTAGGCATTAGAGGGCCAGTATCAGGTAAGGTAATAAAGAAAAATAGGAGGGGCTGGGGCTGGGGCTCAGTGGTAGAGTTCTTGCCTAGCACGTGTGAGGCCCTGGGTTCAATCCTCAGCACCACATAAAAATAAATAAAATAAAGTTTTGTCTTTTTTTTTAAGAAATGAAAATAGGAACCACATCATGAACTGCCCTACATTTTACATTTTAGAAGTGTATAGTGATATGTTAAAAACATTAAACATGTAATGAGAAATAATTACATTTAGTCATTTAAGAAATATCAGGTGTAGATTTGGAGATTCATAACATAGTCCAGTATGATGATATGGCTTATATTAAGTTGGCATCAGTAAGAAAGAAGAGAATTGGGATCCGATGTGTAGGTCTTTTACTTAATAAGATATATTTATTTAAGAATTGGAAAGAGTGCAGAGCAATTCCCCAGTTATTCCATTCTTTTGAATACAGAATATAGTAATAATGTGTTGCATATATTCAAGTTATTAAGAGTATGATATTAAGTGTTTAAAATTGTAATTGAGAGAGCCAATTCTGATTTACTTAGCAAAAAGAGAATGACAGAAAGTAGAGCTAGAGACAGAAGAGATACAGAGGAAAAGAGGAGGAGCAGGGGAGGGGAGAGGAGGAGGAGGAGGGGAGAAGAGAGGGCACAAGTTATTTCACAGAACAGGAAGGGAAGAACAACAATCTACATGCCAAGAACAAAAACTAGGGTAGTCCTTAAATTTCAATAGCACAGAGATGTGATTAAATCTACACCTTGGCTCACTCAACTTGATAGTCAAATCTAGGAAACTGGAACCTTCACTGGCTGGAAAATTATGCAGCCTATCCCTTGGCAAGCAGAAGGTGAGAAGAAGGCACACTATTTGATTCATAGTTCCACTGAGAAAGAAGAAAAGTCACTGCTCAGATTAGGTACTGGTGGGGACAGGGAGTATTAGTGTACACATTTAACCTAGTAGATTAAGTATCTGAAGGACAAGCTGTACTATATATAGAAAGGGCAACAAATAATAAGGGCACAAAGAAGAAGGGATCTAGAGCTATTAGAGAAAACTGGGATAACGCCTGTGCAGTGGCGCACATGTGTATCCCAGCAGCTTGGGAAGCTGAGGCAGGGGGATAGCAAATTCAAAGCCAGCCTCAGCAACTTAGAGAGGTCCTAAGCAACTCAGCGAGACCTTGTCTCTGAACAAAATATATAAAAGGGCCAAGAGTGTGGCTCAGTGATAAAGGCGCCCATTACCACACACACACACAAAAATGTGACTGGGATAATTTTCTATTGGGACTCAGAAAAGGGACAAGTGTCATTAAGTTCAAAAAATACAAATAATCAGTATCAGGGAATAAATGCCTAATATGGAAAATATATTAGTAGATACCAACCACCATGGAGACAAAATTATTTTTCTGGTAACATTAGGAAGAAAAACTACTTATTAAGTACTGACTGTGCTAACCATAGATTGGGTTGTTACAATAATACCAACACAAATCAAACTTAGCAGGTTCTAAAATACAAACACAGAATAAATAGCTCTTTATGTGGAGTGTAATTATATCATACATGTCACTCCAAAACCTTAACTTCCCAGGGAGGCCGCTGATAAGATGGCACAGTACTCAAAATTTCATTCTGCACAAGTGTTTCAGAATTTAATTACGAGTTTGCAGCTTTGCAACTGTCACATTACCATTCGCTGTCCAATTGTGAATTCTGAAGTGTCTCGGATCCACACATTGAAACAAATGATTCTTTAAAGAAGTGGTTAGCACTGCTACAGATTAAAATGCATTTGTAATCAATTTACAGCTATACACACTGTTAACCAATTAGCTTATTATTAACAATAGGCACACATTGTCAGAAATATTATTTGTATGGTAAATTATTTGAGCAATCCAGAAAATACAGACATTTTCAAATTAGATCTGTCTGACTGAGGGAAAGCAAAGCTAATATTCCAACTGGGGTTCTAAAACAGAAATCGTTAACCTCAGCACTATTGATATCCAGGGCCAGGCTAGTATCACCCTCTGCAATCCAGTTATGAACAATAAAAAATGCCTCCAGATGTCACCAAATAGCCCTTGGTGATGGTGGTAGTGAATTCATCACCAAGTGAATACAGTGGTCTAGAGAAAGAGAATCGGCATTTTTCTCCTGCTTTCTCCTATGTAAGGGACAAAGTCCTCCAAATTTCAAGAACATTTGTGAGACACTTGATAAATTATATAAGTTCAATTCATGATCCTGGCATTCAAACATCAAGTTGTGTGATACCATCTCAGTTTTCTTTCATTACAAATACACTTTTGAAGCAAATTGTAAAATCTGCCCAATATGGAGTTAGACTGATATAGCCTCTGCTCTCCAGGAGATTCAACTTTATAAGCACATTTCCTGTTTCCATAATTTGATTTAAATGTTTAAAAAGCTAGTTTATAACAATAAGTTTAATGTGTTATTATTTCTGGTTTTGACTCTACAAAATAAAATCATACATTCATTACATGTATTTCTGTTCATTATATTTTTACAAAAGTTCTTAACTTCTTCTTGATTCATACTTATTGAGCAAACATCTAATAAGTGACAATTATTTATGCAATATAGAGGTATTTGGGTAACTGGAGATATAAAGATGAATAAAGCACAATCTCTATATTTCAGGAGCTAAAAAACCTAATAGGGAGCCCAGCATGGTGGCACACACCTAAATCCCAGTGAGTTGGAGGCTAAGGCAAGAGGATCACAAGTTAGAGGCCACTCTCAGCAACTTAGTAAGCAACTTACAGAGATCATGCCTCAAAATTTAAAAATAAATAAATAAATAAAAATAGCTAGGGATGTAGCTCAATGGTAAAGTACCCTTGGGTTTAATCCCAGTACTAAAAACAAAACAAAACCTAATAAGAGAACATTCAAGTTATAATGTGACTATGATACATAAAGTACACAAAACTAGGGAGTATATGCTCAGAAGTGCTTAACTACAGCTGGAAGAATGGAATCATTTGAAGAAGGGGGTGATATCGGAGATGGAGTGGGGGACATTAGAGATCCCAATAAATAAAGGTAGGTGAAAAGGTTTCCTGATATAAAAAGCCCAGAGGTGATGAGTGTTTTGTGGCCTTGGCAACGCCTGGCCAATGGATGGGGTCTTCGAGAAGTAAAACAGCACTGGGCTGAGGCGGCCCTTTGAGGCATATGACAATGGCGGTGAAGACAGAGCCACTGAAATGTCTTAAGCAGGTAACAATCAGATGAGTTCCCCTACATAGGTGATTCTGACTTCAATCTGAGATAGATTAAAAAAAAAATAAACATGTCAGGAAATAGGGAGAACCATCGGGAGGTGCTGTGATACTCAGGTAGATGCAGAGGCCTTAGGAAGATGGGGCTCACAGGATGCTAAGGCTGACTCTCTTGGTTCATGGACAGCTAAAGATGCAACTCCCTGGTATTGGAAACTCAGGAAGAGAAGTCCAGTTTCTGGAGGTAGAAAAAAAGGGTTCATAATTAAAATAACACTTGTATACCATGGTATACTGCTTGTACAACAACTGATATTTAAGGGGCAAATCCTAAACCTGGAATTGAGAGAAATGACTTCACTGAAATAAAGGCTTAGGAATATCCCTAGAGTTTTAAATCCTGGGAAGAAAGTTGGGGTGACCTGGGGAGACATGGCAGATGGAAAGAGAACTATGAAGACTGATGGCATACTAAGGTTTGAGTGGAAAGGAGAAGGCAGGCTCAGAACAGGGACCAGGCTCAGTCCAGGGTAGCATGAGTTCCAGGATAAAATCCCAACACAGGAGTAGAGGTTAAGGGTCTAAGGAAGCAGACCTCTGTGGGCTGAAGAGATTACTGGACATGAAGAAGATCATGAGTGACTACTGAGAAAGGGGTCTCTGTGAACACTGAACCATTCTGTAAAAGCTTTTATCTTTCTTCCTCAGTTTCCCCAGGACCTGTGTTCTACTTCCCCCTGGACTTCAGAGCAAAAGAAAAAGGAGCTCCTTCTTTTTCAGTTCCTGAAGTCACCTCTATAGTGGATCACATCCTGTCCCCATCTCCAGCGCTGACTCCCTCAAGGACTTCCCCCCCTCCTGACAGTTTCAAGATCCTTCCCCGCCACTTCATTCTGCTTTGTCTTTAGATGTGTACAGGGTGGTCTTGTCTTTGCTCTTCAAAACATGAGCTGTCATGCTTCTTTCCTGGTTTTCTTTGACAAATATTCTGTAATGTCATCTACTTAATATCTATTTCTTCTCAACCTTGGTCTCAAAACTATGATTTTTTTTTTAAACCTACAATTACTCTGCTGAAATTAAATGCTGGAAACTGAGCTATGTCCACCAACTGTCAATTTCATACTTCGGTTTTTATACAATTATTTTAGGTAATATGTTTTTATTAGTAAATTATAATTAATATTGAGATTTACTGTGATATATTCATACTTGTATAGGATAGCTCTATTTAATTCCTTAGTACTTCCCCTTTTCCTCCCTGCTCTCTTGATGCTCATCCTCAACTCTACTGGTCTCCCTTCTGCTTACCTACTTACCTACCTACTTACCTATTTACCTATCTATTTTTTAACTGGTACAAAAACATTTGAGAATCCTACACTGATTCTTCATAAAAATTTTACCTCTGTGATTTTTATGATACTATATTTATATTTCACAATAACATAACGATTTTAGTTGGCATTCCTTGAAAAATAGGCTATCGGCAAATGAGCTTGGAAAACTCTGTTACATAAAAAGAAGGTAATAAAAATTTCTTAATTGCAGCAATTCTTGCATATGCTAACTCTACATGGAAAATTTCCCAAAGGAAAGTTATTTGGTCACACATTACATACCCTTCAAATAACTGATGAATTTCTCTACTCATCACTAGTTACTTTTACTCAAAAAAAAAAAAAAAATGCTTTGAGATATTTACATTTTCCCTAGCTTCTAATTATCACCATCTTCTAAGGGTTGAAAAAAACAAAGGGAATTAAGGTTTCCTTCATAAACATGATCACTGGCAAAATCACCAAGAAACTAGAATGATTATCCCATTGTAGATAGGACAGCTGAGATCCAGACAGGGTAAGTAGTTGGACCAACCTCACACAAGTACTGAGAGGCCAATCCACGGCTTGAGTGGAGCTGCCTCTCACTGAAGCATTCACATGAATGCTCCCTGCTTTCATCACAGGAGACCGCCTCTCCATGTTAGGCTTCTACACTTTTTATTTTCAACTGGAGGAAACAAGTGGCATCAACTACATAGGCAGAGGATATAGACAGAGGATTCCTTTAGGCAGAGGAATGACTACTCTTGAATATTTAAGAATGTCTCTCTCTCTCACTGTATGTGTGTATGTGCATTTGTGTATAAGTTCTGTTAGCTTTTTATGTCAATATTATCCCGTTCTCATTGGCCTAAAACCACTGAGTCCTTTCAATTCATCACTATACTTTGCTCTGAATATAAGATAGCTAGTAAGTGTTGCTGTTGGCTTTTTTTCTTAAAATGCCCTTTTAAAAAAAAAATTAGCTTACATGGAAATAATACCTTTATTTTATTTATTTATTTATTTATGTATTTATTTATTTATTGTGGTGCTGAGGATTGAACCCAGTGCCTCACACATGCTAGGCAAGCGCTCTACTACTGAACCACAACCCCAGCTCATTAAAATGCCTTTTATGCATATTCTTTCTAATCCTTTCAAAATATTACTATTTCAGCACAGGTTTCTAAATCCCTTCTTGCCATAATTACAAAGCCTCATGAACCCCAACCTTCCTATTTTCAGCTTCTATGATTTATATCCTACTATGAAGCAGATCACCTCATGTACTTATTGAGATTAATTGACTGTAATAGGTTTTCAATTCTTGTTCCCCATATAACCTGGATTAAGAGTGTGATTTTATTTTATTTTTTTTGCATCTGTTAATCTTTCATAATGTGGTTGGCCTAAAAATATACTGTTTAGTAACTTCTGCTTCTGTTTGGATTCACAAATAGCAGTAGAGCTATTTGAGGCTCCTATGTTAGTTTTTATAATCCCTAGTGTAACTGTGGGCTCCACATTCTCTTGCTGCTACCCAGAAGAAGGATTGGTGTTTCTGTTCTGTTTAGAGATGCAAATAAAAAATGCACTCATTTTACCTCCTCCTAATACAATCTTGAGATGGTATGTAGGTTAAACAAAAATGAACACCTTGACCTTGAGGGAAGCCAGGGGATATGCATCTATTTGAAAAGAGAGAATTTCAGTCCTGGACAAGAGACAAGTAATCCTATTACACTTACACAGTTTGCAGTAGACTTTGAAATTCATATTAGCATTCCTGAAGGGAAGATAGTCCTGAGACCCATATGGCTAAAAGAGAAATTTCTTGATCAGAGTTTTACATTCTTCTGTTGAACAATCTTTACTTGTCACCCACCCATCTTCATCCCCAACATCCATTCCATCAGGGAAACCCAGTACCTCACACATGTGAGGCAAGTGCTCTACCAATGAGTCACAACCCCAGCCCTAAAGCATTCTGCTTTTGATTGCCCGTTTTCTAAAGTATTTATTTGAAATTTATCACCAGTTTTTTTAAATGTGCATATTTTACCTGCAGCAACCATGAAAGCCACAAAGATAATCCTACCCGGAAACATGTAAAGGAAATGAAAAATTATTCACTTACATTAAAATGCAATCTCTACTCTGAATCCAACACTTGACTCTCAAAACCCAGTGCCTAGGGTATTATAAAACCCATCCTTTTGTTACACTCTGAGGATATTTTAATTTTGAGAGTTGGCATATGCTGTCCATTTAATTTCTATATTCTAACCTGACCTTCCTTATTTTTACACTTTTAGCAATTATATTTTGCAGAGATCTCATGAAAGTTCCTTAAAATATTTATAATCCATCATTTGGTATCTGAAGCTTTTTGATAAATAATATTATGCCTTCTAATAGTGTATTCTGTTCTGGATGTCAGACTGGAAGTTAGAAGCCTCCCCAAGAGGATTCTTTAATGCAAAGAATATTGGGGTCTGATCACTTTTTCCTATGAGATTATCACATTTATTAAAGGTGATCTCACAATAAAAATGGGGCATGGCAGAACAGATCTAGGCAGGAGCTCTTGACCTCTCCATGACCCAGTGAAGAAGTAGTAAAGAACAGTTGATCAGAGAGTTGGGTGACAGAAGTCTCTAAAATTCAATATTGGACAGCTTGAGACTTGGAGAAAGTTGGAGTTTGGTTGCCAGAGTAGAAAATAAGGACAGAATTCCTTGATCTAAAACCCCGATGGGAGTGGAATTTAAGGGATGGGTAGGAGGAGAGAAAGAGGGAGAGAAAAGCCTATCCAGTACTTCTTAACAATGGCTGGAAAGAAAAGCAGATCAAGTTAAACAGAATAGGAGCAGCATGACAGTAAAGGATATCATATAGCTTAGCCATAATTCGGAACTGAAAGCTGTGCTGGGCAGGGCAGTCTTTGTGTAGAGACCACAGCTGGACAGCCTCCCTAGAAGTAATTAAATCAATACCATTTCTCCTGTCCTTAATATAGTAACCAATACAACCAGAGGGAATACCTCTGAAGTGGGTTATCCCAGCAATTCAGCTAGAAAGAACTTTTAGAGGGATTGTTGCTGGCCGAGAATTGTGAAGTACCCTCCCTATCACCAGGGACAAGGGAAGTGGGGTAGAACTGATCTGAGAGCTACTCCCAGGGAGTGCTAACCCGCACCCATCAAAGACCAAGCTCAGCAGGAGCTCAATCAAAGACAGGCCAACTGACATTCTACCAGCAACCTAGTGCTAGGCAACACTTGTTGAGCTGCACCAGTGACAGCAGAGGCTTCTGTACCTCAGATGGCCACAAAGAGCCTGCATCCGCAGGCCCCACAATTAGAGATAGTCACCAAGCACTTACAGAGCACCAGTATATAGAAGTCCCAGCAGAGGGGACTAAGCACCCAACAATTTACAACCACCTACTAACAGTAGTTCAAAGGCAGGGCAACTGATGCTCTATTGCAGACACACGGATGGTACCCCAGTGATCTACATCAGCCAACATGGAGGTTTCTACATCACAGACCACCAACAAAAAGCCTACAGTCAAACATCTCACACATTTGACAGCTACCAAGCTCTATAGCACTTTAAAGAAAGTTACATGAAGGGAGCAGGCATATAGCATCCTACAGCAGTCATCAACAGTTCTGAGCCCTATGTCTGGTGCTGCCACAACCAACGGAAAGAGTCAGCTAAAAAAGCTCAGCACCCTCCAAGAATGCAGGCTTGAAACCTTGGGCTGTCTTAACAAGAACCACTTGACAAGAAAATCATAGCAACCAGGGAAGTAGCTCCTGTACCCCAGCATCTCTAGGAGGAGCCAAAGCTATGAATCCCACAGTTGCCAATTAATTCAGTTCTCATTCGTTCACATGAACCAACTGATTTAATCAGCATTTTCACCACTGTGACTAAAGGAACCAAGCAAAACAACTGTAATGGAGAAAAAGTATATTTGGAGGCTAACAGTTTCAGAGGTCTCAGTCCATAGACAACTGGCTCCATTGCTCAGGGCTCAAAGTGAGGCAGGACATCATGGAGGAAGAACATGGAGGAGAGAAGCAGCACATATGATGCTCAGAAGGTGGAGAGAGAGATCTCCACTTGCCAGATACAAATAGCCAAAGCCATACCCCTAATGCCCCACTTCCTCCAGCCACATCCTACCTGCCTTCAGTTACCATCCAGCAAATCCCATCAGGGATCAATTAACTGGTTGGGTCATCATTTTATAATCCAATCACTTCTCCTCTGAACCTTCTTGGATTGTCTCACACGTGAGCTTTTGGGGGACACCTCACATCCAAACCATAACACCCATAGAAGGCAAATCCTAAGGATAATCCCAAGCATCCATATTGAACCTTACGCATACATGATGGCAGTGTAGCCCACAACAGGGCTTACAGAGGAGAATCTCACAGACACTAGTCACTGCCCAGTGTGTCCAGATACAAACCCACAGACTTGTGACCACTGCATTCCAGAGAAGTCAGTAGCCTGACAGCCCTCTCCATGGGCCACCCGGTGAAACATCAAACAGAGTGCAATACATCTACCTTACATTCCACACCCTACACACTCCAAAATATACCTAGAGCAGCCCACACTAGATTTGACAGCACTAGATATATGGGGCTTTTCTTCAGGAGGGTACACAAGCTTGCACGTCCTAACAGAAAATAATTGGGCTGCTAAGTCACAGACAATTAGGAACTGTCTTTTCCTCTGACTCAACAGAAAGCTAGTAGGTACTTAGATATACCCAAGATACAGAGTAGTGTATAAATTCAGATAGAATTTACAAACTTTACAATTAAATTCTTCAATGAGTTAAAAGAAGATATAATGAAGAAACTTAAAAGGAAGTGAAAGATCTTTCTAATAAAGAGCTAGAGATTTTGAAAAAGAAACAAACAGAAATCCTGGAAATTAAAGACCCAATACATCAAATTAAAAATTCAGTTGAAAGCATCACTGATAAGTCAAACCACATAGAAGACAGATTATCAGGTCTTAAAGACAAAGTATATAATCTTGAAAATAAAGTCAAGAATAAGGAAAAGATTTTTAAAGACCATGACCAGAAGATTCATGAAATTTGGGATAACATTAAGAGACCAAATGTAGGAATCTTTGTTGCAGATGAAGGCACTGAAATACAAAGGAAAGGAACGTTCAACCATTCCAATAAAATATTATCTGAGAAAACTTGAAACTTATGAATAAGATGAAAACTCAAACACAAGAATCATTTTTAAACCCAAATAGTCAAGATCAAAAAAGTTTCTAAGACCTGGTATAATTAACATGCTTAATATACATAATGAGGATAGAATTTTAAAAGCTGCCAGAGAAAAATGGAAGGTCATTTTTAGAGGTAAGCCAACTAGAATTTCAATGAATTTGTCAGACTGGAATTTTAAAGCAGAAAGGCTTGGAATAATATACACCAAGCCATTAAAGAAAACAGGTGGCAATCAAGATTACTGTGTCTAGTAAAACTATCCTTTGGAAAGGAAGATGGAAAAAAAAAAAAAAACCTCCATGATAAATAAAAAGTAAAAGAACTAATAACCACTAAGCCTGCACTACAAAACATACTCAATGAAATATTGCATGCAGAAGAAAAGAAAAACAAATATCTGAGTCAGCATATGAACAAATATCACTCATTCATTATTGGTGGGACTGCAAGTTATAACCACTTTGGAAAGCAATATGGAGATTTCCCAAAGACTAGAAAGGGAACCACCATATGACCCTGTGACTTACTTTTGGTATATTTCTTAAAAATCTAAAATTAGCATCCTATAGTGAGTGATAGAGGTACAGCAGTGCAATTCTCAATAGCTAAGTTATGGAATGAAATTAGGTGCCCTATCAACAAATTAATGTACAAATAAAATGTGGTATATATATATACCCAATGGAGTTTGACTCAACCATAAAGAAGAATGAAATGATGGCATTTGCTGGTAAAATGGATGGAACTGGAGAACATCAAGCTAAGTGAAATAAGGTAGACTCAGAAAATCCAGGGTAAATTTTCTCTCTCCTATACAAAAGTTAGAACAAACTGGGTAAAAAAAGGGCAGGGGGATCCCAAGAAAAAAGAAAGAACAAAAATGGAGTAAAAAAAAAAAAAAAGGGATAGAGGGGGAAGGGAAGCTGGACAGGAAAAGTGAGAAGAGCAGAATGAAATTGACCAAATTATGCTATGTACACATATGAGTATACCACAGTAAGTTTCACCATTGTGTATATCTATAAAGTCAACTAAAAAACAGACTATAACATGCCTGTAATCCCAGTGGCTCAGGAGGATCTTGAGTTCAAAGCCAGCCTCAGCAATGGCAAAGCACTAAGCAACTCAGTGAGACCCTGTCTCTAAATAAAATACAAAACAGGGCTGGGGATGTGGCTCAGTGGTGGAGTGCCCAAGTTCACTCCCCAGTACCACTGCCCCCCTAAAAAACCCCACACTATAAGTAAATAGAAGAAAGATTAGAAGAGTAGATGAAAGGAAACAGGGAAAGGGAGGAGGAGGAAGGAAAGAGGAAGTGCTGGGAATTAAACTGTGGAGCATTAAAACATTGAAAACTGCCCTCACAAAAGGTACTGATAACAATATATTTGGATAATTATTTGCTTGTCATCTAAATCAGAAATTTCAGTAGGTTGTTCTGGGAAGTGGGGACAAGTTCTCCTTTCATTAAATACACAGGAAAGGTATTGCCAGATGTCTTTGCTCTTTTAAGAAAGTGACATTAGAAGAAGGGTCTGTGGGGTAGATAGCAGTTGTTCCCCATTCCCTACTGGAAATTCCCATATCCTACAGCTAATGTAGGTCATTTCTATTATTAGTAATAGTATTAGGCAATGCTGAGGATAGAACTCAGGGCTTTCTGCAGGCTAAGCAAGCATTCTACCACTGAGCTACATCCCCAGTTCTAATGTAGGTCATTTCTGTCCAAGATCTGAAGAAAATAGATGAAATGACTCCACTTTCCTCCCAAGGAGAAATTTTCCTCTCCCCTCCCATACAAAAAAAAATGTTTCATTTTCAAATAAAAGTGGTTATGACCATCTCTCTCTGTTATTACCCAGTCACAACAAAAACTGGTATGTGTTTCCCTTTCTGAATCTACTGAAATGCCTTTTTGTTTGTGATTTATATAAATGAACATAACAGAACAAACTTACATAATTATAAGTTTTTATTCTACATTTGGAGAATGAATGTCCAATAATCTAAAAGTATCTTCTTTTTCTCCTAAAAAGTACTCCTGGTATCAGATAGGAAAACATGACTAGCTGATTGCCATAGTTTGGGTCTGGAATGTTGTCCAGAGGCCCATTCCCCAGCATGTGTGTGGCACCATGGAAAGTGGGGGTACCTTCAGGATGTGGGGCCTAGGGAAAGCAAGTTAGGTTATTAGAGACGTACCTTGAAGGGCACTCTGGCCCCTTCCTGTCTCTTATTTTTTATTTTTTATTTTTTTTTTTGCTTTCTGGCTACTTTGAGTGAGCAGCCTCTTCTGCCATGTGCTCCTACTATGAAGATATGCCTCACAAGAGGCCCAGAAGTAATGGGACAACTGTGGACTGAAACCTTTAAGACTGTGAGCCAAAATAAATTTGTCCTTCCTCATGTTGATTATCTCAGGTATTTTATCTTAATTGGTAGAAAATTAGCACATTGAGGGTTTGGATACTTTATGGACAGGTTGTGATGATACATGGGGCTTTTCAAAGTGTGAGCTTTTTGGTATATTTCTCTGTTTTTTAGACAGATTTGGTTAGTAAGCTTTAACTCTCTCTTTCTATGAAGATAACAGCACTTAAAAATGATTTTCAGTCAGAAAATACAGTACTGAGACATACCGTATGAATTGTTTCCTTTGAGTTTTGTTCATATAATGAATTTAATTCTGTTTTTCAAGAATATTCAGTTACATTAAAATCTTAAAAATTACATTCTGAAAAAGATTGAAATAAAAATACCTTGCTAAAATGGGAGAAATACATATATATTTATATGTATTTACATTTTTGGACACAAGATACAAATTGCTATACTATTTAGACTATCCTGTTTTTTAACCTCTTCCTATATATTACTCCACCCTATTTGAAAGCAAAGGCATCCCAGAACTTATTTTGATACTGAACTATTTTGCTCATTTTTAAAAAATAAAAAAATACTTTTTTTTTTTTTTTTTTAAGGAATAGGATTTATTCAAGTGTGAAACTCTCACAGGGGCAAGAGAGGACCTGAGAGCAGGTTGCCACTTAGGTGTGCTAGTCTAGGGGTTTCTTTCTTTTTTTATTTGTTCTAGTTAGTTATACATGACAGTAGAATACACTTATATACTTTGATGTTTCATGCATAGATGGGATATAATTTTTCACTTTTCTGAGTATACATATTGCAGAATCACATTGGTCATACAGTCACATAAATACATACAGTATTATAGGTTATTAGAGATGTACCTAATTTCATTCTTCTATTTTCTAATCCCCACATTCTCTGAGTTCCCCTCCTTTCACTTCCCTCTACCTAAGGTCTACCTAACTTTTTTTTTTTTTTTTTGCACTACAATTCTTAATACACATGAATACCACACTTTTTACATTTCTGTTTGTATATAAAATATGTTGACATCCAATTCAAGTCTTCATACATGTACTTTGTATAATGATGACTATCACATTCCACCATCCTTGTTACTTCCCTACCCTCCCCTTTCCCTCCCACCCTTCTTCCCTATCTTGAATTCATGTATTCCTCCCATGCTCTCCCTCCTAATCCCACTTTGAGTCAACCTCCCTATATCAGAGAAAACATTCAATATTTGTTTTTTGGGGATTGGCTGACTTCACTTAGCATTATCTTCTCCAATGCCATCCATTTACCTGCAAATGCCATGGTTTTGTTCTGGAAAATACTTTTATTTAAAAGACATTCTTTGAATGTGAAGAAAACACACAGATTTCCATCAAAATGTTTATGTTAGATGACTTAAGTTTCTCACTGTGACAAAAACTAATTATGGAAGAACAAAAGATGTGACAGTGATTAGAGATCTACCTCCTTTGGTCCACATAATATTATTCAATGAAAGTGACCTGAAAAGAATGCAGAAAGTCCAGGCTATTTCAGACAAGACACCTTTAATCTCTAGCACCTACTGTGTCTCCATTCCAGTGCCACATGTTGAGTCTTTATGCTGATAGAGGATGCTCACAGCTGACAAATGAGATGAAAGTACTCAGAAATCTTATTAAACCAGCTTTAAAGCAGCAACTTTGGATAATTAAAAAAGAATTCATCTACAGATTAATTCACACTTCTAGGAATGCCAGCACCTTCACTTTTTCCTTCTTGTTTTAGTACCAAAATTTGACCCTTGTAAGAGCAATTTTTTTTAAGTATTAGAATATGTATGTTTCTTTTTATACTTTCCTTTTCCATAAAGCGGAACAACCAGTATTTCTTTATTCAGATTAAAAGCAAGAAACTGGGCAGAAGGCCTGCCTGGTTCTCTGTAAAGGATTGGGACAACACAACTCAAGATGCCCATCTCCTTGGAGATGACAGAGACTTTTAGCCATGGCTGTAATTCTACATGTTCTTCTGATTTCTTTATTTTCTTCTTCTTTTAAATAGAAGAGTAATTACACAAATGGATTCCTAACTATGCACCAATTTTAAAAGTTAGCCACATAAACAATCCTTCCAAATGAAAAAGATACAAACATTGAATAAAATACACATCTTCTAAATTTATTGCTAGGTTTGTTGGAAAGAAAAGAATCAATAGAGCCCCAAACAAAATGAAAGGATGAGACCCTGCAAGGTAAGCAAGAAAGACAACTTTTGTTGTGAAGGTTTCTATTAAACCTCAAAGATTGGACTTTAAATAGGGACTTTTTTAAAAAAGCCCCACACTAGAAATAGAGATCACAAGGTTAGTCTTCAGAGTTTAAGGGGAAACTAGATAAAAATAAACTTGCCTATCAAAAGTTCCTAATAAGTCCATTTGCAATTCTAAAACTTTGCATTGAATAACAAAAGGAAAGAATGTCTCTTGAGAATTTACAACCTTAAGCTGATTTTCTTAAGACTACCTGGTCTGAGTTTATGCTCTTCTACAATGGGTCCTCAAAGAGAACATTAATTTTTAGATTTTTTTTCCAGATAGATATGGACTCCATCTGACTGTACAAAAGAAACACAGACAAACCCTTTCTAGGGGAGCTCAATAATAATCCAAACTTCAAGAAATTCCCATTGATGAGATTCTTTGCAATGATAAAATAAGAACCTCTGTGTCAAGTTAACAACAATAATAACACTGCATTGGTTTTCTATGACAGCCATGAGAACTTCTACATATTGGTAGCTGAAAACAAGAAAATATTCTTTATCACACTCTGGAGACTAAGTGTCCAAAATCAAGGTACCAGCAGGACCCTACAACCTCCAAAGTCTGCATGGGAGAATCCATTCTAGATCTTTCCAGCTTTCAGTGGAACCAGATGGTCCTTGGCTTCTGGCTACATCATTCCAATATCCCTGTCTTCTGTGTCTCACAGAGACACTTGTCATTGGATTTAAAGCGCAGGATAATCTTACCATCAGATTCTTACTTTTATTTATCATAATAGCACATCATAATTATACAAAATAATGTGTTTCACTACGGCATTTTCAGAGATGCTTATATCATTCTTTGATAGTATTAACCCTGCCTACTTTTAATTAAGATCTTTTTTTCAAAGTAAAGCTACATGCAAAGGGTATAGGGGGTGATATATGGATATATATATTTGGGACCCACAATTCAACCAACAAATAAGCGTGCAAAAAGTAGACCTCATCTGTGAGGACAACAAGAAATGAACACAGTGAAAAGCTTGCCTCATTCCTCCTCCAGCGTAATATTTTTTTCCTGGAGTTAGATTTTCCATCTTTTGTAATGTGTTCACTTACATAACTATTTAGTACATTAAATAAATCACCATTTAAAGTATATTTTTGTCTAAGTAATACATATACATAGCTTTCAAATTTGCATAATGGAGAAAAATAATTACCCAAGTCCCTGTCTTGAGTCAATTATTTTAGACCCTTTTACAGTTTCCTTTGAAGTATACTTCCTATTTATGCAAATATGCATATGTTTCCACCTATTAATTCCTCATTGTTAGACATTTTCTATTGATGTCTTCTTAGAGCTCCTCCCAAGCCCTTCCACCAAAGTGTCAATATTGTTGAAACACAATTTTTGCTAGAATACATACTTTGGTGTTTTTCCTCGACAACACCATTGGCAGAGGAGCTGAAGACATGTTTTACCTCCACCTACAACTTTTTGTATTTCCTGGAGTTCTTTCACATTTTATTTGCACACCTTCTCTGAGTCTGTGTGTTTCTGCACTTGCAAAATGTTTCTCATGCAATTTTTCAGGTTAAACATGACAAATGATCTATTCTGTTCATTTACTGAAGATTTCCATTTTGACACTGTATAGGTCTTTTGTTCCTACCAACATTAGCTGCTCTCTAGGTGTGAATGTGAATGGACTCTCTTCTAGGTAGCAAACCCAATTTTCCTGTTTTGCTCACCTTAGTGAAGCACATCTTCTGGTTGCCCTCTGGAAACAAAATACATTGAGTAAACTTTTGGAGATTTTGCTTTCTGTAAATATTTTCACATTTCCCTGATACTTGAATGATAATCTGAGATGGAGTTACTCATTATAAGAGTAACATGATTTTAATAACATAAAGAGAAAACTATTTTAAACCACATATAAATAGAAAATCTCCTTACCTCTTGTTTGTAACCCCTTTCCACAGGCTTCACTGGTGCCCATTATTCCCTGTCTGACAGACTCAGGCACTAGGATACAAGGACTCCATTTCTGTGGTTTCCATCTGTGATTACAAAGAAAAAGTGAACTAGAAATTCTATAATTTTCACCATGACAAACATGCAATAGAAATACTTGAAATAAATGGGTCTGAAATCCAAAATCTGAAAGATAATAATTCAATAAAAATGGACTTGAAACCAATGTCATAAAACCAAGCCCCGGGGAGCACTAGAAATGACAAATAGTCTCCTATTAATCATGATCCAAATTCATGATTAATGTAATAATTAATATGTTTTGGTTTTGAATGTTTTGCATAAAAACTCATACAGAAACAAACAACTGTATCTCCTATAGAAAAGTGTTTAAAAAAAGCCCTAGAAGCACAGGTCAAATGGGTACCTTATGAACTTGAGATTGCGTACAAAAGAGAGAAATAGGATTGGGGGAAAGACCCTATGTCCTACTGGAGCATTAATTAGAGAATCTCAGTTTCAACCTCTGAAACCCTGGAGGGAAAACCCTTCAATACTCAGCCTTCTGCTTCACAATTTTTTATGTGATCCTTCCTAGGACTCAGAAGTAAGTCAAACATCTCAACAAGTTATAGAATAAAAGGTAAAGAGGAGCCCTGGGGAGCATCTTAACTGATAGTTCATCAGAGGAAAGAGGAGGGAAGGCACCTTGGTTGAAATGTCAAGATTTCTTTCCCTACGAGGAAATAGTTTTTAAGACAGTCATCTGGCTTTCCACTTTTTCCCCCCTTTCTCAGGCTAATAAAACTCCTACTTTCATGACTCAGAGGGCAGATTATAACTTGGCTAATTTAATCCTTAAACCTGTTACTGTATAGTGTTTCAGAAAAGCCAAGCCCTAAATCTAATCATGTATTCTATTATTTCGTGTATCTCATTTTTCAATAAGAGCAACTTTTGTTAAGAGAGCTACTTAAAAAGAAGAAATACGAACTAAAAATATCATTGACCTTATTCAAATAGCCACCATAAAGGGAATAACTGAGGAGTTATGAGAAAAATCAGGAAACAACTAAACAAAAATATACCCTGCTTCAAGAAGTCACCTTTTAATCTTAGTCACACATTTACTTTGGACATGGACAGATTTATTCAGTATAATTTGAAAACATAGACACTATAATGATAAAGGATTTTAGTTCAGCTTTTCTATCAAGATGTGTAGTTTATTCGGGTTCTCTGAGTTTCCATAGGCTTCTTAGACGAATGAAAGACCAGACATTTAATCTAGTTAAATAGTTTGCTGTACAGACTGAAAGGGAAGGAAGAAATTTTCAGAACTCCCATGTGAAACTTTCAGGTTTAGGATGATAAAGCTGAGGTCAGAGAGGTTAAGTGATAATTTGAGACTACCTAAGTCAGCATGGGCCAGTTTTCAGTCCTCAGTCTCTGGATACTCAGCTACAGACCCTTGGTTGCAGCCCACTGCCAAGTCTATCTAGGAATAAGGTTCTCATGCTCGTTCCCCTTTTCTTACTAATTTAATGAGTTGAGATATGCTCTAAATTCACAGAACAAATAATTAGGCACTTCTGTTTTGATTTGGTAAGCATATATGATACATTAATAAAGTTAAAAAGAAAGATGAAGATAATGATAAACTTGTATCTTAAGATAATGTCTCTACCTTAACTTGCATCTTAAGATAATACCAATAAGGGGGAAAGTAAAATCTAAAGTGGAACCATATTGCTCAAAACTAACGAATGGCTTTCTAAGGAGAAGAAATTTATGTTAACTTGGATACAGTTTGAACTACACATCAGGAGATACGATACAATCTTCCAGTCGACACACAGTGGAACTGATTTCCGGGGGGGAAATGGCAGGAGGTCAATAACAAAAACTAGTTCAAACATAAGTAGTTAAATTGAAGCGCAACCAGATAGTAAAGAGAGTGGACAATAGAATAGCCTGCTAATAGTTTCTATAATTACATCTGATTATAATAGCCCTGGGTTCATACTGATGTCTAATAATATTTGATTTGGCTAATTTTTCACTTGGCTACCTTCCTTGAGAGCTCTTTTGCAGGCCTCAGAAGTTTCAATATTTAGACATGGCAGTAAAGGATGGATATTGACAGTGTTTCCACAATGGTCCTGTGGTTACTGAAGAAAAAATGGTACCCTGGGCCTGACTCCAGTGTTTTTGTTTTTTTTTAACATACCCCCCAAATTGGGAACCAGACAAAAAGCCCAGAAGTAAAGCATGATGAAATCGATAGGTATTTGGACCCCTTCAATGACCCTCTTGAACTTTATTTAAAGTGAGGACTTTATCCGAAAAGAACTTGCATTTTCCTGAACAAATTAGCCCTTGAATTTCACAGCTTTAAGATATAATTTCTCAAATAATCAGGAAAACTCTGAGCATCTTTGCTAACAGTATTTTTAAGGGTGCTGATAAAACCTTATGATTGTTAAGACCGTGAGCTGTTTACAATCCAACAGTGATTGAATTTAATTCAACAATACTTTAAAGCAATGATGCAGATTTAAAACATGTATTAAAAAGAGTAGGAGGTTATGACACAACACAGAAACCTGAAACATTGTTTTAGTGAATAAAAATTAGCAATTTTCCAAGAAAGAAGACAGAGTGAACATAATAGAGTTTAAAAATATATTAATTTCCTCCCCTTTTAAAAAAATGTTTTCTCCTTAGGTTAAACATTTAACTGGTTGTTTCTGAAATTGTGATAAAAATTGACAACCTATTTTTATTAAAATAATTATTAAATGACTACAATTTTTTTCTAATTCTTTATTAAAGATTTTAAGACGGAAACAATAAAGATGTTACCCTTCTCTGTTTGTGTATGGTGTGTGGTTGGTTTGTGTGTGGGTGGGTGATGATGTGTTTCCCTCTAGTTTAATACCTTCCATCGTGAGTCTATTTGGATCATGATCCTAAATTTGACTGCAGAAGTGACATAAATCTAGTAGCTCACTTGGAGTCAAACATGTCTTGATTTTTGCATTTTAATTAGATGTTAACATCCTTTAGTGCTTTCAAATATATTTCGGGGGAAAAAACACTGAAGCATTTGAAAAATACATTACCTCGTCTTCTTTTTCACTAAGCAACTGTATATTAAATGCAAGAAAACAGTAGGATTTATACTTAGATCTAATGATAATTTGAAAAGGTAATTAATTACCGATATGTGGGGCACAAGGAGACATCTTCACACTCTCTCTCTTCATATAAGGTATCTGGGCATTCTTGGCCTCCATTGGCTGCTTCTTGGATGATAATTCTGTATCGAGACTGTTTTACTGTGGTATTTCCTGAAGTAAAGGAGAAATAAAATTATAGTGCCCTTGTATATTGATGCAGACCAAAATCCAGGTAGTAATTAGAGGGGAGAGAATAAAAGACACAAAGGTAGAGAGACAGAATTGAAGGAAGCATATGTGGAAAGACAGCCAAGGAATAAGAATTAGCAAATACTGGGAGTTAATGCCCAAGTTCGCTTCTGTGACACAGGCACACTATTAGCAACTGTAATTTTAAATATATGTTATTCTAATATGTAAATATATCTTCCTACTCTTTTAATGTTTTTTCAATTAATTAGAATCTACATTTCAAATGACATAAGATATACAGGGCATGATCTGAGGGGTCTCAGAAACCCTCCTGAATCTCAAACAACAGCTGACTACTCTGTGGTTTTCTTATTAATTTATTCCATCTAATAAGGTGTTTTCCTCTTTGGGCTACTTTATATAATAGAAATTCACCTAACAAATTAATATTTAGTAGCCTATGGTTTATATTACATATTAGTTTATTAGATTTCTTATTGCTCATAACCTTATAACCAATATATACTATATATATATGCATGTATATAGAATTGGAATTTAGGGAAGAAGTGTTGTTTACTTCAAGGTATTTCTGAGAAGTAGAACTCTTAATAAGCAGCTTACAAAGAAAACTGATTGAGCTGGGGATGTGGCTCAAGTGGAAATGCTCTCACCTGGCATGCGTGGGGCGCTGGGTTCAATCCTCAGCACCACATAAAATAAAGATGTTGTGTCCACCGAAAACTAAAAAAATAAATATTAAAAAAATTCTCTCTGTCTCTCTCTCTCTCAAAAAAAAAAAAAAAAGAAAACTGATCAATTTAATGTGTTACTTCATCACTTCACAATCTTTAGATGTTTTCGGAATCAACAACAAAAGTCAATTATCTTTATAGTGTTTAGCAATTACTTCAATTACTAAATGCAAGACAAGAGACATGTACTAGATATGCAGATGCAAATCTCTGACCCACAGAAGAAAGAGGGCAAATATATATATAACCAGTTATAAGACTCTGCAGAATATGGGATATGGTAAGCAGTGAGATGATGTTATGTGGGTACAGAAGATAGAATGATCCTTTATGACTCTGGAAATCAGAAACAGTTCATTGAGGAGTTAGATTTTATCTTGATTCTTGAAAACTGAATAGGAAAAGAAAAAAATTTATATATATAACTGGACATTGGAACCAGTTTGAGAAGAGGCACCAAGACACAGAAGTGCAAGAAATTTACAGAGAAAGACACATAAGTACATTCAGAGGAATGGTTTCTGTGGATTTCTTGCCTGTGTGCCAATGAAGGGCTGAGGGAGGGAAAACTCATAGTGAGAGTTATAAAGAATAAGAAAGGGGGAAGTGAAGGAGAACATAGAGTTAATTGGTAGGTTTGGGACAGGCAGTGGACCTAACCATGTTAAAACATTAATTTCTAGAAAGAAGGTAAACTAAAAATGAGCATTTATTGAAGTTATATATACATAAGTTTTTTTAGAAAATGATTAAAACAAGACTCAACAATGAAAAACAACTGACCCACAATCCAAACTCCCTTACTTGGTCTTCCTCCTCAGAGGGAACACTTTTAACTCTTTGTTTCTATATTTAGCTCTGTGGTTATCTCCAAATTTATACCTAATATACCTATGCCACTATTTCTTAATTTATGAACTTTAGAGATTATCTATTGACTTTCTGCTACAATTGAAGAGAATTTACTTTGTACCTCCTTTCAATTTTTTTTTTTATAACTGCATACCTATTTTTAATGCCTCTACTGGTTATTTAAAGTCTTTAACCCATATAGTTTTTAGCCTACTCCTTCCTCCTGTCTTCCATCAGGGTGGCCACCATGAGTTTGAAGAGTCCTCCTGAGTGTACAGGCTTTCTCCTCCATTGCCATAACCTTCCTGCTAGGTTAGGTCATGGTTCCAGCTGCCATGTTATCAGTTTCTCTATTCCTCAGTCTTTATCCATCAAAGTCTAGTATTCCTCAAGTGAGTTTAGATCTCCCATCCAGTAATGGTCCTTTCATTTTTCTTTAAAAAGGAACTAAGGCTTTAAAATCTCTTAATAAATAATGTTTAACAAGATTTTCAGAAGAATAAGAGAATGACACATGCTGGGAGCCATCAGCCAAGTAGGTATGACAATTTCCTTGCCAGCGTACTCCCATGCTGTCTAGTGGAAGGACTCCTGAAAGGTGACCTTGCTCAAGGACCAGGGCGGATCCGTGTTTAGGGTGTTCCTGGTTTAGCATAATACGAGATTAGGGTGTTCCCCTTTTAGAATAGGGCGTATCCTGCTGCCTGAGTTCCTCTTGAGTTCTTAGGGTCAGACAGCATATTTTGGGAGACAGAAGCCCAGTGCAGTAGTGGATTTGGGCAGAGAACGTGGATTTCCCCAGAACGTGTTTGTAGAAGGCCGGTGTGAGATCGGGAATAAAGAATTGCTGTTTGAATCTACAAGCTGTGTGGTGACTCGTGATTTGTGCCCAGCCAGAGTGGGCTGGTGGCTCGTACGCGGAACGCCTGAAGCTTGGGGGTAAGTGAAATTGCTCGCCCCTGAGGGAAGGCTAGAGAATGGGTGACCATTTCAAAAAACAATGTGTTCTTCTTTTGATTTATTTTGTTTTTCTTTCAAGCTGCCTATCCCTAGAAATTTCTCAGGCAAACTGGAAAAAATGGTTGACTAAAGGTTTGAAGTTTGTCGGCCCTGAGGAAGAGAAAATTGATATAACGATTTTTTATTCTTTTTTTGTTTCATTCAGTTTCGGTTTTGTTTTGTGTTATCTTATTGGGTTGCGTTATCTTTATAGTAGATTAAAACAAACTGAAAAGATGTTAAGTAAATTGTTAGAGGTTCAGAACATGGAGAAAGACATTTTAGATCAAGCAAAAGAGAAGGTCTCTCGAGCTAGTCAGACAGAGGAAGAAAATTTAAAGGAAAAGGGGTTGTTAGGAAAAAGGCCACAACAGGAGGCTGTTACTAACTCCGTTTTATCACAAGAGGGCGTAATTTAACCAACAGCCCCACCAATAGAGACAGCTGAGTTGCCCTCAAACCCCAAAGTTGATAAATGGGATCCTGAGACAGGACCTCAAAGATTAGCATGCCCTGTACTTGGACAGGCAGGAGGGCAGCGAATTCACCGTGCTTTAGATTTTAAAACAGTGAAGCAGTTGAAGGAGGCTGTAACAACCTATGGTCCCCAAGCTCCCTTCATGGTAAGCATGGTCGAGTCCATTACTAACTTGGACATGACGCCAGCAGACTGGGCTAGCATGTGTAAATCTGTGCTAAATGGAGGACAATATTTGTTATGGAAGGTTGCAAATGAGGAATTTTGCGCAGAGACAGCTAGGCGAAATGCAGCAGCCGGTTACCCTCAAAGAAATCTAGAAATGTTGCTAGGGAAAGGACCTTATGAGGGTCAGCGGCAACAAATTGAATATTATCCTGCTATATATGCACAAATTTCTGCAGACGCAGTTAGGGCATGGAAGACTTTACAAGGACATGGAGATTTACAAGGTCAGCTATCTAAGGTAATACAGAGAGCTAATGAACCTTATGCTGACTTTGTAGATAGGCTAATTCAAACGGCTGCCAAAATTTTTGGGGATACGGAACAAGCAATGCCATTAATAAAACAACTGGCTTATGACCAAGCAAATCGTTGCTGCAGAGAGGTTATTAGACCATGGAGACATGAAGATTTAAACACATATATTAAATTATGTAGAGATATTAATGAACAAGGGCTAGTCTTGGCAGCTGCAGTACAACAGGCTTTAGATGCCAGGCCAAAAACATGCTATGATTGTGAACAAACAGGACATTCTAAAAGGAGCTGCCCCATAGGAGGAGGGTTTAACAAAACTAGGTATCAAAGAAATAGAATACCGGGTATTTGCCCACGATGCCGTAGAGGGAGACATTGGGCTAATGAATGCCGTTCTCAAACCACCATAGAGGGTACTCCCTTATCAAAAAACGAACAAGGACCAGGTATTTACCCACGATATCGTGGACAAAGGCATCAGGCTCCATTGCCAAAAAACGGACAAGGGGGCCCAATACTCCGGGGCCCACAACCACAAATATACGGGGCAGTGGAGGAACCCAGCAACACCATCAGAGTAGTGCCCAGGACACATTGTCCATTAAATCCCTCATCAGACAAACCCGAGGGAGTGCAGGGTTGGACATCTGCGCCTCTGCCAGAGCAGTACTAACTCCAGAGATGGGAGTTCAAATCATTCCCACAGGAATAAAAGGACCTCTTCCCCAAGGGACAGTAGGCTTATTATTGGGACGTAGTTCATCTACATTAAAAGGACTTATGATAAGTCCTGGGGTAATTGATCCCGATTATGTAGGTGAAATAAAAATTATAGCTAGTTCTCCAAGAGGTATATCAGTAATTTCACCTGGAGATAGAATAGCACAGTTGTTAATAATACCCAGCCTACATAATAAATTTCCTAGTCATAGTGTAAAAAGAGGTTCCAGGGGATTAGGCTCCACAGGTGTAGATTGGACTATGCTGTCTTTAAATTTAGATTCTCGCCCAATGTTAAAACTAAATATTCAAGGACACGACTTTAATGGGCTACTGGACACAGGTGCTGACCTTAGCATCATATCTAGTCAGGAATGGCCAAAACATTGGCCATTACAACAAGCCACTCAAACGCTTTGAGGCCTAGGAGTGGCTACTAATCCCCATAGAAGTGCAATGGTATTAGATTGGAAGGATCCTGAAGGATGTGAGGGAACTATACAGCCATATGTATTGGATCATCTTCTTATAAATTTATGGGGACGAGATGTCCTAGATCAATTAGGTTTGACGTTAACAAATAAAATCAATCCTAATGCGCCCACTACTAGGGCTAGACAAGGTTTTAGGAAAGAAAAAAGATTAGGAAAACAAGGACAAGATATAGCAGCACCAATTCAAATAGATCAAGGAACAGACAGACATGGGTTGGATTTTCAGAAAGGGCCACTGAGACAATCAAAATTACTTGGAAATCAGAAAGACCAGTGTGGGTTCCTCAGTGGCCCCTGACTAAAGAAAAGATACAAGTAGCCCATGAACTGGTCAAAAAACAATTAGCGGAAGGACATATACAACCTTCCATATCTCCCCATAATACTCCCATTTTTGTCATTAAAAAGAAATCTGGTAAATGGAGATTATTGCAAGATTTAAGAGCCATTAATAATGAGACGGTTATTATGGGACCTGCTCAATCAGGGATTCCTCAATTGTCTGCTTTGCCAAAAACCTGGCATATTTTAGCCATAGATATTAAAGATTGTTTTTTTTTTTCAATTCCAATTCATCCCGAGGATAGTCCACGTTTTGCATTTACTATCCCTGCATTAAATCATGAAGGTCCTGATCAGAGATATGAATGGAAAGTACTCCCTCAAGGGATGGCTAACAGTCCAACTATGTGTCAAATATATGTTAACAAAGCAATCCAGCCACTTAGAAATCAAAATCCTGAACTACAAATATTTCACTATATGGATGATGTATTATTGGCACATAAAGATAAAAACATATTGCTGGAATGTTATGCCACACTTACAAACTAATTAAAAAATTATAATCTAGAGATAGCAATAGATAAAGTACAATTAAATTTTCCAATTAATTATTTAGGAGTTCTATTATCCTCAACCATGGTCCGTCCACCAAAAATTCAAATACGGGTAGATCAACTCAAGTCACTTAACGACTTTCAAAAGTTATTGGGAGACATAAATTGGATAAGGCCTTATCTAGGCATACCAACAGGAGAGTTGGAAACTTTATTTGATAGTCTAAAAGGTCCATCAGATCCAAACTCACCTCGCATGTTAACTCCTAAAGCAAGAAAGGCATTGAAAATTATTGAAATATATATGGAAAATATACATTTGGATAGAATTGATATAAGTTTGTCTTTATTATTTATTGTAATACCAACAAAAAATATTCCTACAGGAGTATTTTGGCAAGAAGGTCCATTATTGTGGATACATTTATCTTATTCTCCTAACACTATTCTTACTAGGTATCCTGAGGCTGTAGGACAATTAATACTCAAAGGAATAAAAGCAGCGAAGGGAGTGTTTGAAATTTCTCCCAATAAAATTATTACTCCATATACTATGGATCAAATTGATGAGTTAGCTAATGAGTTAAATACTTGGGCAATAATCATGTGTAAATCTAATGTTGCATTTGATAATCACTTACCATCTAATCCTTTGTTGTCTTTTTGGTCTAAGCATCCTGTAGTTTTTCCAAAAATGACAAGAAAAACCCCTATCATGAATGCTCCAAATATATTCACTGATGGGTCAAATAATGGTACAACAGCAGTAGTTACCCCTGATCAAACTTTTACATTTTTAGTACCCAAACAATCAGCTCAAAAGGTAGAGCTTAATGCAGTTTTACAAGCCTTTTTGATGTTTAAAGATTCTGTATTTAATTTATTTTCTGATAGTCAGTATGTAGTTAATGCTATACTATCTCTTGAAGATGCTGGTAGGATTTCCCCTTCCTCTACTGTTTTCTCTTTGTTTTCCACTATACAAAGTCTAATCTGGAACAGAAAAGATCCATTCTTTATAGGACATATTAGGGCACATACAGGATTGCCTGGAGCCCTTAGTTTGGGCAATGATTTAGCAGATAAAACTACACATGACATACATATTTTCTCTATACTAGAAGAAGCTATGAGTTTTCATAAAAAAATTCCATGTTAATGCTAATACTTTACAAAAGCATTTTAAAATAACTAAGGAACAAGCCAGACATATAATAAAACAATGTCAAAATTGTGTGACCTTTTTACCACAAGTTAATCTTGGAGTCAATCCTAGAGGACTGATACCTAACCATATTTGGCAGATGGACGTCACACACTTGCCAAAATTTGGAAAATTAAAATATTTACATGTTTCAGTTGATACTTCTTCCGGATTTTTGATGGGTTCCCTTCATGCCGGAGAAAAAACTAAAGATGTTATAGCTCATTGCTTACAAAATTTTGCCACTGTGGGCGTTCCTAAACAGTTAAAAACCGATAACGGTCCTGGCTATACCTCTACCTCTTTTAAACAATTTTGCTCATCATTTGGTATTACTCATATAACAGGAATCCCATACAATCCTCAGGGACAAGGTATAGTTGAAAGAGCTCATCAAACTATTAAAACGTACTTATTAAAGCAAAAAGAGGGAATTGGAAAGGGGTATATATCCCCCAAAGATAAACTTAAAATAACACTTTTTACTCTAAACTTTTTAAATTTGGATTCATCAGGACTTAGTGCTTCGGAAAGACATATGTATCCAAAAAATGTTCATAAGCCTAAGGTACTTTGGAAAGATATTCTAACAGGACAATGGAAAGGTCCTGACCCAGTGATTGTCTGGAGTCGGGGCTCTGTTTGTGTGTTTCCACAGGGAGAACAGCAACCGATTTGGATTCCAGAAAGACTAACTAAAACGATTTCTACAGATCAAAAAGAAGATGATTTGACTCAAATCCATAACAGCTGATATCCAGAACTCCAGCTTTGGCCATTCTTACATCTGTGACAGTGATTAACCAGGATGCTTTTTTCTTTTTTCTTTTTTTTTCTTTTTTTTTAATTATTTCTTTTTTTTCTTTTTTTTTTTATTGTTGGTTGTTCAAAACATTACATAGTTCTTGATATATCATATTTCACACTTTGATTCAAGTGGGTTATGAACTCCCATTTTTACCCCGTATACAAATTGCAGAATCACATCAGTTACACTTCCATTGATTTATATATTGCCATACTAGGGTCTGTTGTATTCTGCTGCCTTTCCTCTCCTTTACTATCCCCCTCCCCTCCCCTCCCCTCCCCTCTTCTCTCTCTACCCACTCTACTGCAGTTCATATCTCCCCCTTGTATTATTTTTCCCTTTCCCCTCGCTACCTCTTGTATGTAATTTTGTATAACCCTGAGGGTCTCCTTCCATTTCCATGCAATTTCCCTTCTCCCTCCCTTTCCCTCCCACCTCTCGTCCCTGTTTAATGTTAATCTTCTTCTCATGCTCTTCGTCCCTACTCTGAACAGACACTTCTCAGAGGAGGACATACAATCAATCAACAAGTACATGAAAAAATGCTCACCATCCCTAGCAGTCAGAGAAATGCAAATCAAAACCACCCTAAGATACCATCTCTCTCCAGTAAGATTGGCAGCCATTATGAAGTCAAACAACAACAAGTGCTGGCGAGGATGTGGGGAAAAGGGTACACTTGTTCATTGTTGGTGGGACTGCAAATTGGTGCAGCCAATCTGGAAAGCAGTATGGAGATTTCTTGGAAAGCTGGGAATGGAACCACCATTTGACCCAGCTATTCCCCTTCTTGGTCTATTCCCTAAAGACCTAAATAGAGCATGCTATAGGGACACTGCTACATCGATGTTCATAGCAGCACAATTCACAATAGCAAGACTGTGGAACCAACCTAGATGCCCTTCAATAGACGAATGGATAAAAAAAATGTGGCATTTATACACAATGGAGTATTACTCTGCATTAAGAAATGACAAAATCATAGAATTTGGAGGGAAATGGATGGCATTAGAGCAGATTATGCTAAGTGAAGCCAGCCAATCCCTAAAAAACAAATGCCAAATGTCTTCTTTGATATAAGGACAGGATGCTTTTTTCAATATCTATTTTATTATTGCATTTTTCCACATCATAAGGTTCTATTTTTATTTTTTGAGCTCATACAAACCTAGGTTAATGTTTTTTTGATCAGTTTTATTTTTTGACTGTGGAGTTTTTAAACATTGCAATGGAGATTTCACCTAGGTAAAGCTACAAGGCCTTTATTATTATCTTATGTGTTGTACGTTTGTTTGCACATTTGTGTTTTGTGTTGTATGTCTGTGTGTGCATATGTCCATATTTCATATATGAGGAGTGCTCATGGGAAAATGGATCCGAATTATTTTTTTTTATTCACATGATTTAAATGGCTTAATTTAAATTAGGTAAACAGCTGTTAAGGATTGTTTTTAAAGGTGGTTAACAGATCTGCTTGTTTACTAATTTAAATCAGGTAAACAGCTGTTAAGGATTGTTTTTTAGGAGGTTAACAGATCTGTTTGTTTACTTTCACCTTTCCTTTTCATTATATTTAATAATTCTTTTCAGGATAATGTCTCTTTAGCATCATTGCCAGAATTCCTATCTTCATCCCAATGAATATAACTCAACAAGTATGCTCAATCAAGGAGTCAACTTACTTTGGGAGGAAACGGACTTTGGGAGGAGACAGACATATTGATAGATTCCTCCACTTTGAACCACTTGCAGAACTTGCCTGGACTATATAACTATCGTTTAGTGCATCAAATTGTGGTAATGCTGGCATATCTTTGCTGATGGTGTCACCAGTGATGCAATTTTTATTTCCTTGCCAGCGCACCACATGTTAATTGTGGTAATGCTGGCATATCTTTGCTGATGGTGTCACCAGTGATGCAATTTTTCCAAAGGAACTGTCAATTGGCTTGGTGTCGTGGCATTTCTGTATCCTCCTCCCTTCTGCTAGTGATGGTCTAAAATTTGGGGGCCAATGGCTATATGCTGAACCGGTAGTCAGTGACGGGTATGATCCAGTTGCAGTGGTATCAACCTAAGACAGGAGGCTGACGCCTAAAGGTCAGTTTTCCAATGACGGGTAAGAACCATACGTTGAACTGGACAACCTACCAGGCACGGTCCTTAAGCCACATTACTTGTTGTTTAATTAATCAGAAGGGGGGAGATGCTGGGAGCCATCAGCCAAGTAGGTATGACAATTTCCTTGCCAGCGTACTCCCATGCTGTCTAGTGGAAGGACTTCTGAAAGGTGACCTTGCTCAAGGACCAGGGCGGATCCGTGTTTAGGGTGTTCCTGGTTTAGCATAATACGAGATTAGGGTGTTCCCCTTTTAGAATAGGGCGTATCCTGCTGCCTGAGTTCCTCTTGAGTTCTTAGGGTCAGACAGTATATTTTGGGAGACAGAAGCCCAGTGCAGTAGTGGATTTGGGCAGAGAACGTGGATTTCCCCAGAACGTGTTTGTAGAAGGCTGGTGTGAGATTGGGAATAAAGAATTGCTGTTTGAATCTACAAACTGTGTGGTGACTCGTGATTTGTGCCCAGCCAGAGACTGCGGCAGACACACACAGGCATATTTTATGACCTTGAGGTACAAGTAAAGGTGAACAGGATCTCCACATCCCCCCTCTGTGTCCATCTTTAACCTGCTCTCTATCTAGGAAGCTAACCACAGAAGGACTGTGTTGGTGACCACTTGCCTAATGGCTCCTGTTGAGTGTGTCCAATGGGAGGATGGAACACAAAATGGAAGGAAAAAAGAGAAAAAGAAGAGAGAGAGAGGTCAGAGTGTTTATTCCACTAGATTTACCACCTCTATATCAAAAGCTGTAGTTTCTGTGGATTGGCACTTGACTCTAGTTACTTTCTTCTGATGACACTAATTGTACTTTTCTCTATTGACTTCCAGGATCCCATCTGTCACTAGCCCAGGTACAAAATCATCACCTGCTGTTAACTTATACTGATAATCCCCACTCCAGTGTAAATCATCTCTTCATTAAATTTTCCTCAATTGCCCAATTTGAGGGATATCCCAATATAGACAAAGGAGAGATGCTGCTATAAAAAGTGGGAGTGCTATAATTACCCCCTTTTTAAGATGCAATGAAGTCCCTGTGAGGAGTATAGAAACAGAAGTATAAAAAAAGTAAGTGAAACAATTCTGCATAATAACATAAAAAGCTATCTTCATTTGGGTAGGGAGATCTTTATAAATAATTATGCCTCTAGGAAGAAGTCTCTTCTGCTTTCCCAATTAATTCAAATTACATTGTACTTACTCTGCAAATTAACTTAGAATGTATACATGACTATGGGCTTGTGTGTGTATGTTTTTTGTCTAAATATTATTTTAGGAGACTATAAGCAAAGATTGAAGATAGTAGAAAGAATGAAAGGGTTGCCTTCACCTCATATTGGGATAGAAATCCTAAAGGGGACTAGCTGTACAGCATGGATCAATGCTTCTCCCTTTCATATGCACACCGGCACATGCCGCACACTCAATACAGGTCAAATAACAAAAGTTTGCGTAAGAGAGTTACATTGATTTTCATGCCCTACAGTTGTTCAGGTCAAGGTTGAGAAGGATGGATTCCATAGTGAAACAAATACTGACACAGAGGTAGGATTCTTCAGAGGGGAAAATGACTCACTGTAGAGAAATGAAGAAATCATCGTTCATGCCTTTGGATCTCCAGACAGGGAAACACCAAGATGTGTGGGATACCTGTTAAGCAATGTTTTTGTGTATTCCTTTTCCCTTGAACTTTGGAATGTTCATATTCAGAATTCAGTTTTGAAGAATTTTCCCTCTCCACATTGTTACAAATGCTGTAGGTTTCCATAGCGGATGCTGTGGCAATTGCAAGAGCAGGCAATGTGCACATTGGAAATGGGGCATTGGAGATCTCTCCAGTATACTTCTACTTTGAAGCCACTGTGAGAGTGGCACTTTTGTCAAGGGAGAAGAACAAAGTCCTGGAAATCCAGGAGGTAACAATGAACAAAAGAAGCAGATGCCTGAGGCAGTCCTCAATAACATGGTTTGAAGCCAGGCAAGAGAAAATGAGCAAATATCGAAGATACTCTGCCAAAGTGATCTTAAACAAAGCCTCACTATTCTACTGATCACATAAGAAAAGTGATTTCTAGAATATAGGCACAGAGAGGTGATAGTGGCTTTTTAAATATAAGAAATTGGTGTTATGTATATGTGAAAAGTCAAATAATCAAAAGCTGCCCTCTTTTATTATAACATCTTATGAGATAGCTATTGTTGTTGTTGTTATTCTCATTTCACAGATACAAATATGGACAGAGAAAAGAGGTCAATAATTATCCAAGGTCACATTACTAGAATTAAACTGCACTAGGCAGGCATCAAGGCCCATGATCTTTCTACTAAAAAGAAACTTTATAGTCAGAAAGAGAAAAAGGGATGAGGATGTGGGGGAAAAGGTATATTCATATATTGCTGGTGGGACTGCAAATTGGTACAACCACTATGGAAAGTATTATGGAGATTCCTCAGAAACTTGAAATGGAACCACCAATTGATCCAGCTATCTCACTCCTCAATCTATACGCAAAGGGCTTAAAGTCAGAATAGTATTCTAACGTAGCCACATCAATGTTCACAGCAGCTCAATTCACAATAGCTAAACTGTGGAAGCAAACTTGATGTCCTTCAATAGATGAATGGATAAAGAAATTGTGGTATATATACACAACAGAATATTACTCAGCATTAAAAGAGAATAAAATCATGGCATTTGCAGGTAAATGGATGGAGTTGAAGAATATCATACTAAGTGAAGTAAGCCAATCCCAAAAAACCAAAGGCTGAATGTTCTCTCTGATAAGTGGATGCTAATCCAAAATGGGGAGGGGGGAAGCATGGGAAAAATGGAGGAACTCTGTTGGTCAAAGGGGAGTTAGTGTGGGGAGGGTGCAGCGGGGCAGGAAACATGGTGAAATGAGATGAACATCATTACCCTAGGTATATATAAAACTGCAAATAGGGTGTGGTGCTACATCATGTACAGCCAGAGAAATGAAAAGTTGTACTGCAATTATGTACAATGAATCAAAATGGATTTTGCTGTCATATATACCTAATTAAAATGAATTTTAAAAAAAGAAAGGGACACGTTAGGTGGAAGGGTTCACATCAAAACTCCTGTTATTCCAAAGAGATACTGCTTCTTTTCTAAGAAATTCTTTAATAGCACCCTGTTTGCAGAAAGCTTACATATCAATAAAAACAGAGTATTTGTAGGTTTTTGTGAATGTTGCTTCCTACCTCATTATGCTTATAAAAAAAACAATAAATTGAAGTGATTGGTTGCAAACTGAACAACTGCACAAGAATGATTGTGACTAATAAACAACTCATTTAAATTCAGTTTTGATTTATGCATATTCGACTATCACTAAGTCATTAGGTATAATGAAACTTAAGTTATTAAATACAGTCCAAAAGAAGTAACACTGAGAAAAGATTACAATTTAAAGATCAAGAACCATATTTAACATAGAAAACATGAGTGGAGACACAAACATTACAGGATAGCTACAGATTCTTTGTGAAAGTCTATGCCAGTCTTTTCTAGAAAGACAGTGGCAAAAGTGGAAGAAATAAGTATATGAAGAGTCCCTTTGGGTGATTTGCAATGAACACACCACAGTGAATTAAAGCCAGGGTTATTTAATCAATGTTTTGGAGAATTAATCATTGTTTTGGAGACTTGGCTGTAAGTGTCCAACTGACTGAATAAGTGAGCATAGGAAAAATGCTAGTACTTGGTAGAGCATCAGTGAACTAGGCACTGGCTGATAAGAGAGGCAGAGTAGGAGTTGAACACATAGCAGGAGGCTCTCAGAGGCAAGCAAAGGAGATGGAGGATGCAGATGGCTACATTTCAACAATGCATAGCAGTTATTGCCCACCTGCAGAATAATGATCTGTAAATACCTGAATTATAACTCTAGGGCTTTTCCTTGTTTCTCAAATATCCTCATCACTAAAAGACCTCAGGGATCTCTTATGCTTCATGACACTGATATTCCTCCAGGCTTATTGTCATTCTAGGTTCACGGTCTGGCTCTCTTCTTTCCTCTTCTGTTCTACATCCAGTTCATCATTCATCATTTTATTAAAAAGATGGCACTAATGATATGCTATGATTTACATCGCATAAATGTTCATGAGTTAAACACCTCTCAGTGTGAAGTTACAACAGTACCTGTTGGATTCAGGCAATTCCTTTAACATAGCTGAGTCTCAGCTTCCCTGGCTCTAAAAGAATTTCTGCGTTGCTGTGACCAAAATACCTGACAAGAACAACATAGGGGAGGAAAAGTTTATTGGGAGCTCAGAGTTTCAGGGGTGTCAGTTCATAGAGGGCCAACTCCATTGTTCTGGGCTAGAGGTGAGGTAGCACGTCATGGGTGGAAGTATGTGCAGAAGTAAAGCAGGATGGGCCATGCAATCAGAAAGCAAAGAGAGAGCTCTGCTCACCAGGGACAAAATATATACCCCAAAAGTGCATCTACAGTGACCTAGCTCCTCCAGCCACACACTACCTGCCTACAGTTACTGCCCAGTTAATCCCCATCAGGGGATTAATGCACTAAATAGATTAAAGCTCTCAAAACCCAATCACTTCATCTCTAAACTCCTTGCATGGTATCACAGTGTAACTTTTGGGGAACACCACTTATCAAAACATAGGCCCACAAAAAGTTTGTAGTTCTTATGATTACTGTAAGGATTTCATGAGATACTGAATGAAAAGCATGTATACATTGATTGATTTAGGAAATTTTCTTTAGTGTAATTTGAATTTCTGAATGAAGGGAAGAAGAAAGGCAAAAAAAAAAAAAATAGTAGAAAAAACATTTCAGTAAGTGAGTTACCAGTGACTTAAAAAAGAAAAAAATGACAAAGTAGCCTTCTATTCACAGCAGGGTCTCACCAGTGTTCTACACATCTCTGCATCTAGGAGATCATGAGAGACTAGAATTTTTTCCATATTCCTGTAAATTAAACTGCTTTTGCAAGGCCATTAGTACCTACATCTACCCTCTCATCTAATGGACAGGAATAGATAGGGTGATCAAACCCCTGTTTGCTCAGGGCAATCCTAATTAATGCCTATTATCCCACCTTAAATATTAATAATGGCTCTTCCATTCACTCTTAGAGATGTCTCTGTGTGAAAAAATCACATGACCACCCTAACAAAAACAATCATGACTCCCATCCCCATGTGAATGTAAGTAAATAGCATGTCTGTTTCTCCTTGAAATGCATAGCATTGCATTTTAAGTGTGGAAAAGGCAGACTGCACTGCTATTTTTTAAATTATTCAATCTGACCACTGGGTCTTCAGATGGCTCGCCAAGGAATTCTGTTTGAGATAGCAAGTCCTGCATTTGGAGATGACTTTGGTAACCCAAAGTAACTCTTGCTCATGAATCATAAAATTAAAACTTAAAGGGAAAGAAAAGTACAGAGTTTATCATAATATAATTGACTATAGTGACTTATATATGTGATGGTGATAGAAACATCACAACTAGAAAGAAGTGGAATTTTATCAAAGAAGAGCATTAATATGAAGGGAGAATAACAACTTGAACTTGGCTTATTAAGCAGTCTATTTCTGAGTCAATGCTACAGAGAGACAAAGACTGCAGTATGATGTTAGGCAGTCGAAGTTTCTTTAACATTGAATACTCCAGAAAATACATTCTCTCTACTAATTATGTGCAAGAAAACAATCCTTTTTAAATTTCTTCACAACCACTATTGACAGTCACACCAAGTTGAGTTCCTTTTTTACAAAACCAAGGATTTACCATCATTCCCGCTTAAATCTGGAGAAACAAATACTGTGACTGAATTCTCAGAGGGAAGTGTTTACCGCATACTGTGCTGTCATTATGGATAAATATTTATCAGCTGTCTGCTATATGTAGGAGATTCACCTAGGTGCTGAGTATTAGACTGAAATGTACATACATGCATTATTAAATCTCTGCAGTGCAGCAGAAGTGAAACCTCATGGATGGATAATAATGCCAAACTTCTCCGTAGTCTTATAAGGATTCAGAAATGATATTAAAAACTTTGTATTAATTATCCAAAAGCCATCACCCCAGAATTTCTTTCTTTGATCAAGGACAAATGAAAGCTTAGTGGTTAAAAAAAATGCAATGCCCTAGAATAACTATAGGCAGGAAGTTTTTATGTCCTTCTTGTGCATCATGGTATTCCATATAAAGAGCAGATACATCGATAGCAGCCTCTTCCCACCACTAAATTTCCTCCCAGCCTAAACCTTGCAGTACTTCAGAATGAACACTGAACTAAAGACCCTGTCTACATATGGATGAAATTAAGCACAAATTGCAATGCTTTTTTACTAAACTTTCCAGGAATGTTGAAAATAGGCTCCAGGATATCCATACACTTCTTTCATTTTGAAGTAGTGCCTGAAAAAATGTATTCTATATGCTTAAATTTTCATAATCATCATTCATTTTGCAACAGAAGCCAAATTCAATGGAATTGGCAACAGACAGGACCTCCAGGGCTCGGATTTCTAATCCCAGCTCATTACCCAATTGCTATATGACCTTGGGCAATGCACTTAACCTTTCAGAGCTTCAATTTTCTTACTTGTCCTATGTGGGTAATATTGCCTAGCCAATTCACAGGACAGCTGTTAGGAATGCCTAATTAAATGGGATTTAAAGCATCTCATAAAAAAAAAAAGAACTTAAAATTCCTTACATGCAAGCCTTTTAAATAGATTCTATGCTACAAACATAATATGTTTATATCTACATAAATATCCAGGATGAGAATTACAAACATTTCCTCTCCATGGTAGATGTTGTATGCTTACAAAAGTCTCCACAACAGTTCTAAACTTCCAGGGTTTCTCTCCAATTCTCTCTAATTCCTATCCTAAACCTCTGCTGCCCTCAAACATCTCCCATTTAGAGAATTAATCTTATCCAATGGTGGATAAGATCTTTGAATCTGGGCCCTCCTCTCACTCTCTACACATCAGCAGGGAAATCACCCACACCTGATCTGTCTCCTCAACCCATGCGGTTCTCAATCCTGGCAGTATATCAGAATGGCAAGGAAGACTTTTGTAAACTCCTAATGTCCTCTAACACAAACCAATTTATTCAGAATTTCTTGTGGATAAGGCCCAAACACTAGTATGTTTTTAAAAATCCTCAGGGCAAGAGATCCACTGATGTAGCATAATTAAAGCAGAGCCTCTTATTCACCCAATACGTAAAACAGGAAAAAGACCATGCAGTATGCTTAACCAAGCCACAGAAAACAAATGAGTACTAGCTGAATTATTACCACTCTCAACACATTTAAATAATGCCACTTGCCCTCCAGCTAAGTACATCATAATGGGCATAATTGGAAATGTGTACTATAAAGAAGGAGGGTCAACACTGCAATTTAGAATGATGAGTTGCACTTGCATTTTCTTCTTGCCAACATGTGCTGATATGACAGGGATGTATTTTGTTCCCTATCCTGACCCCCTTTCATTTCAGCAGATGCTGTGTGTCCTGACTGCCTGTTACAAGGCTTGCTAACGTGTTGTGTTTAATTAGCATTAAGATTGAAACCCCATGTTAGTCCATTTACAGACATGTTTGGGGTGAACAAATGTCAAGATGCAGTCATCATTACTGGCATGAGAACCAACAATATATTTCTCTCTCTCTCTCTCTCTCTCTCTCTCTCTCTCTCTCTCTCTCTCACACACACACACACACACACACACACAAAAAAAAAAAAAAAAAAACCCTCTTCAAAATAATCCATGTTGCCCTACTCCATTAGTACTATAATGGAGGGCATTAAATAATGCTCCTCAAACCTAGTATCCTGCAGATAGTTGGAGGACATAGGGCTTCACCTTCCATGTCATAGCAAAATGAAGACACACTTAAACACAGCTAACAGCCTTGGGTCATCAGACCCTGTGTTCTCATAGATGAGTGGCAATCAGCTGTGTCACTTAGAGTCTTCTGTGTTCTGTATCTACCACTAATCACTGTGGCTTAACCACATGAATCCTTGTTTGTAAAAATTCCTTTTAGATGCCCCTTCAAAGATGTGTATACATATAAATGCTGGTTTACCCTAATGTAAGGTATAAGAAATCACACAGAGAGTAGACATTAGTTGTGATATTGATGTTTTTGTTCTGGGGATAATATTTGGACAGGTTAGGGACAATAAGTCTGAGAAAGAAAACCAAATAAAACTAAGTTTTTCATTTTTAACCATAAATTTTAGCACAAGGCAGACAAAGACACTTACTGATCGTGTTTATGCAAAAAGTACATGTTATTTCCTGTCTTTCTGCCTTCACTGTGTGTGCAGCCTCAACATAAAGCCACTAGATTTTGAAATTCCTTGTCAGGCTCAGAGTTGATGTAATAATATGACTTTTTAGAGTCAGTGAATACAGAATCGTGGATCTGCAAAATTGTGAAAATTAGTTATCTTCTGGTACCTCAAAGGGAAATAATAAGAATACCTCATTCTGAGGTTTTGAAGAATAATAATCAGGTACAAGCTAAGCAATTCTAATATAAAAATCCGCAATCTGAATTGTTCTAAAATCCAAGATCTTTTTGAGGGCTGACATGCCATGGAAATTTTGTGCCATGAATCTTTGTTTCATGTAGAAAATCATTTAAAAAGTTCATATAAAATTACCTTCAGACCATGTGTATATAAGACATATGTAAGTTACAAATGAATTTCATGGTTAGATTTTTTTGTTCCCATCTCCAAGATATATCATTATGTATATATGTAAATACTCCTCCCCAAAATCACAAATCTGAAGCACTTCTGCTCTTAAGCATTTCAGATACAGCACACTCAGCCTGTAAGAAGTGTGACGAGGTGAGTACAGGGTCTGCCATTAAGAGAGTGTGCAACAATGTTAGTTAGGGGACAGATTTCTGGGGTTGCATTAAGCATATTTCCTCCACCTGTGTCTGAATAACCCCTAAATTCTCCTGGAGACTAAGAAGGAGGTAACCTTCTTCAGTAAGTCCTTCTCAACCCACCTCACAGGCAGCCTCCTTTCCTGATCCCATGCCTCCACCAAGCACCACTGGCGTTCTCTGCCTCACTGAGCCTCTCCAGGTCTTACTGTAGTTCTCACGAGTAGGCACATCAAAGATAATGGGTGAAGAATAATTGAAAATCATGATTGAAGGAACATGGAGCTATCTACAACATATTGTTTTTTTCTTGAGTGGGGAGATGAAGACATTATTTTCTTATAACATAGTAGACACGTCTCTGACACAGGACAACTAGAATGCTAAAATTTATGTGGAACACAATTTAAAATTTGCATCACTTTTATGTTGGAAATTTTATAGCTTATCACATGAACCTGTGTCCATGTCCCCCAGCTTTAATAATCATTAATACATGGCCATATTTATTTCATCAACAACCCTACCCACTCACTCACACCCAAATTAGTTTGAGAATATTCAGACATCATAGTATTTATAGGCAAATATTTCAGAATAGATTTTGAAAGGGTATAGGCTCTTTTTGAACTATATCCACAGTGACACTATGGTGGTGTCTAGTTATATACATATGGAAACCAATTCTCCTAAAATACTAACACCCAAGTGCTATTTACCCTATATGTTCCTTCCCCTTTACTTTTTATTTCCCTTGTTGCTCTCTTTGAAATTTTGTTTAAGTGGATGGTTATAAAAAAATAATAAAAAAAAACAAGAAAGTAAAAAAGCATTTCAGAGAACTAGTCCTTGGGGAAAATTTTTAGATCACTGATGATAAGAGCATGGGTTTTAATGGATGTGGTAAATCAGGAAACAGGAGGCAAAGCCTGTGACCAGAGCACAAAACAGCACCACACACAGGCAACATACACATAATACTGAAATTCTTTGTATGTAAACTAGAAAAAAATAATATGTCTAGAGAAAGAGAGAGGTTGCTCGTCCATCTTGGCCTCAAATCTAGGAGGAACAGAAGGATACCACCAAAGACTTTCAACCATATGTCTCTACTTGTTGAGTCAGAATTCACACTAGAAGAAAACCTAAGATAAAAACATTGCAGCTTCTCTGGACGGTTCTGGATGGAAAATATGAACTCCCCTAAGAAGACGAAACTGGTTCTAGAAATTGAGAATAGAACAAAAGAAGAAAAGAATTTCTATTCTCAAGGACCTTACATTCTAGGGGAGGGAGAGGAAAAAAAACAGAAAATAAAAAAGTTCGAATTTAATGTTTCATTTGGGGACTCAATGTTCTGCAAAAAGAAAAACTGGCAGGGAATAATAGGGATTGCAAGCCTGTGCGTGTTGGGGAGGAGGGTGGTAATTTTAAGCCTGAAAAGCTTCAATAAAAAGGGAATATTTGAGCCAGAGCCTGAAGGAGGTAGAGAGTCATCTATGTAATATCTAAGAAAGGAGAATTAAAAGCAGAGCCAATGACAAATTGCAAATACCCAGAGTCTAATTTCAAGCAGAGCAAGAACAGGCAGATCAGTAAGAAGGGTGAGGGGGATGAGAGAAAATGAGGTCAGTTTCTCTACTTGGAAGAAGAGATTGGAGTCTTATCCAATACCTTGTATAGGAATTAATTAAAAACAGATGTAAACATTTCAAAGAAGAAGATAGGATACTACCTTTAGGATAGAAAAAAAAGTATTTTAAAACACAGAAATGAAAATTACTGTAAAAAACTGATAATAAATTTAGCTACTTAAAATTAAGCTTTATTTTTATTAACTAGGGATTGAACCCAGGAATGATTTACCAGTATGCTACATCCCTAGATCTTTTTAAAAAAAATACATTTTGAGACAGGGTTTCACTAAAGTTGCTCGGGCTGGCCTAGAACTTATGATCCTCCTGCCTCAGCCTTACAAGTTGCTGGGATTTCAGGCATGCAACACAAGTTTTAAAAATTAAGCATTCCTGTCCACCAACTTCAGTCTGAAATGATAACTGTGTTACATGTAACCAAAAATATTTACTATGGAAATAATAACCTTCAATAAAACAATTCAAGCACTTCATATACTAGCAAGTGCTTTACATGTATTAACTTGATCCTTGTAGCAATCATAAAACAGTTTTTTTTTCTTGTCAATCCCATTTTGCAGATAAGAAAATGGAAGCATGGAAAGGTTCTATACCTTGTGCAAGGTTCCAGTAAGTGGTTCAGAGCATTTGAAACCCAAGAAGTCTGGGTCTAGAATGTGTGCTGTGATCTACTCTGCTTTGCTGCCTGTCTCAAAATTATACCTCTTTGAAGTCCTATTTCCTCCAGTGCTTGGATGTTGTCAGCTGAGCACAAAAAGTGCAAGCCATTAAAAACACCTGCGTAAGGGGTCAGTCACTCGAGTGACAACTCTTCCTAGGAATCAAAATTTAAACCTCATAATGATCTCAGCTGCTAAAAAGCCAATAAGAATTGGGGCCAGCATCTTGGGCACATGACCTATGCAGATTCTTGGATGGTTTCATGCTCTGTGACAGACTTTTGAAATTTTCAACAATATTTGAACAAGGGACTCCCCATTTTCATTATGCATGACACCCTAAAAATTATTACTTTTCCTGATAAGAACAGATGGGATGTGAAAAATACTGAGATCCTATAGGTATTTGAGTCCATTTTACTTCTTGGAAGCACATACTGAGGAGAAGTAGCTAAGAAAAGTTTGCTTCTTGGGAGTTCTGACTGCTGCTTTTTCTTGTTCCTCTCTTACCATTTAAATTTCTTGATCAGGAAAGTGTCCATGTAATCACCAGTTATGTGAACTCCCCAGAATGGGTGAAAAACTCATTGTGCTCCAGATCATTAAGACACACTATTAAACAATGTTGAATTGTGGCCATTTATATGCCTACATATGATTCACTTTTCTATTCAAGAAAATACACTTCTATTTCTTGCTCGGGTAATTGAATGGTCATCTAATTCTCCTGCTACTTTCCAATGCTGTCTCACCTCATTAATTTCTGTACTATGTTTTAAAAAATACAGATGTGACTTTATCACACCTATGTTCAATTTTAAACAGTTCCATCAAAATTTCAGATGATGTCCAAACTCCTCAGAATGAATTGAAACTTTTCATGAGCTGGCTCCCACATGTCTTCCAAACCCTGTTTCCCATTACTCCCCCATATGGATCATGCATCCCAAGCATCCTGAGCTGTCTGTAATCCATTCATTTACTCTGTAGTTTCCACTCACCTACTGCACACACATCCCCTTTGCTAATTTCTACCTCAACATTTCTACCCCATGTTTGCCTGGTGATTCCTGATCTGCCAGATCTCAACTCCTCTGTTATATCTTCCCATCACTTTGCTAGAGCAAGGTCTGATCATTCTGCCTCCAGAATTCCCTGTGTTCCTCCCAGTTACAGAAAACACGTATTTACATTCCTAAAGCATTTATTTTAAAAACTCTTGATTAAAGTAACCTCATTTCAGCCTTATTAATATAATTAGTAACTGGCATAAAACTTGATATACAGTAAGTTCTGAAAAAGGGCTTGCTTGATGAATTAATGATATATTCATATGTTAATATTCATTGAATAAAGATTTAGATATTGACTGTGGCAGCCACAATTCAAAATGTCTCAAGAATAATAAGAAACAGGCAGGAAAGGGAAAGTACTGGTAAATGAGATTGATCAAATCATGTGCATGTATGAATACGGTATAATCAATCCCACTATTATGTATAATTATAATGCACCAATAAAAAAGAATATAATACAGAACTTACATTCTACACCATAATAATGGCAAGTGCCATGAAGAAAAGAATACAGATGCTCTTCAATTTATGGTGGGATTATATCCTGATAAACCTATATTAAATTGAAGATATCTAAGTCAATTTGTATTTGACGCCCTTAACCTATGAAAAGGCATAGTTAGCAACAAGATACACTGTACCATGTCAGTTGTTTACCCTCAGGACCATGTGGCTGATGGGGAGATGGGGCTCACCATCTTTGCCCAGTGTTGTGAGAGATTATCAAACTATATATCACTATCCCAGGAAAAGATCAAAATTCAAAATGGCACGAAGTGCCACTTCTACTGAATGACTATCACTTTTACACCATTATAAAGTAAAAAAAAAAGTAAAATTGAATGATTTTAAGTCAGGGACCATTTGTATAAAGTAATGATGAAGAAAAGAGAGCACAGGGGAAAGAGACCTTTTAAATAAGGTAGTCAGGAAAAGGCTCTTTGAGGTGGTGGTATTTGAACTGAAACAAAGTCTAGATAAAAGACACCTATGCATAGTACTGGGAGAAGAATTTTCCAGGGGAGGGAGTACAAGAAGCAGCATGAACCAGATGGAACAACTTGATCAGAAAGAAGATCCACACAGCTAGAGGGAAGATCAGGCAGGGGCAGAGGGCAGGGTGTGGGTTCACAGCTTCACAGCACCAGACAGTGAGGGTGGAGCCCTCCTGTCCCTGGATTCTCTCCACCTCTCTCACCTATGGTTCTTTTGGGAAGGCCGAGTGGCACCTGAATCATGATTTTGGAAGAAATAAATGGACCTATGGACTTGGATTTCTCTCTCTTCTTTCTTTGCTCAGAAGACGCAGGTATTCTGCTCCTTTCACAATTGTGCTTGTTCAAGGAGACTTTCGCTGTCCAGTATATGGTATGACCAGGTAGGAAAGTCTAATTCTAGGGTTGAGAATCAGCCAAAATTGTGATGTTCTTCTGTTCTCTCAGTTGTTGTGGATTCAAGCAGAAAGAAAGATTGTGGGTGAAAGACAGGACTCTTCAAAGTCCAAGATCATGTATGACCTTGTTGGTCATATATCAAGTTATTTCCTATACCATGGCAAGGGAATTCAAGATACATTACTAAACTCCTAATATTATTCTGCTATAAAATGTGTTTTTCTCTCTTTATGTACAGAGGTATACACTCACATGTGCTGATGAAATTCATAATGTTTGTGATTTGAACTTTAATACTCATAAAACCTATAACTTTTTTAGGAGACATAAAATACATCATGGAAGGCAAGGAGGGAATTATCATACTGATAAACTATTGCTAAAGTAGCCTCTTCACAGGGCATAAGAAAATCCTACTAAGAAGTTGGCTTACAGAAATTACATTTTATATCTGTTACAAATAAGCCCACTAAATCTTGGGGAGGGTAATTAAATTCAAAACACAGCTGAGAAGTAGCCACACCAGGAGTCCACCACAAATCTGTTAGATCTTAAAGGTCACAGTCAACTTCTTCCTACTACATGAAAGCAAATTAGAAAGATGCTCAAGACAGAATATAATTAAGTGCTAAACTGAACACAGTCAATGTCAATTCAGTAGTCACTGGTCATTCAGCAATGGGAGAGGATATCATTGACTCAAGTTAGAAACACACTTCCAATAGGACTTGTCACCATGTTCACATCATCTTCATTTCCACTTTGGTTTCTATCCATAGGTGTCAAAGTAATTTGTGATAAGCACATTTTAGGTATCAGCAAATTAAATTTAAACTTGGAATATCTCAAGTGATAAGATAGTCTATCATTCCTAACATACTCAGTTTTGAATATTTTATTCCTTATCATTGAAAACATATCATCAGATATTCTATATGAACCATCTATATGTAGCAACTGAATTAAAAAAAAACACTTTAAGATATTGGTAGAACAACCAGGAATAATCTACTTCATTTGAGAATAAATTTAATATCTTCTTGATTTGAGACCATCTATAAATTGTTCATTGTTCTTATAAAATCTGGAGTTTCAAATTGACAAATCAAGATCCCAATGTATACCTCTAACTCTAATCTTTGATACTGTACTACAAATTAAGCAATTTATAAATCTACCATTGTATAGTGACTCCACCGAGTCAAAATTCTCCAGAAATTACACTCTAATTTAGAATCATATAAAAATGACCATAGCTGAGGAAATAAAAACAATTTATTAATTTTAATTATACAAGATTATTTCATAAACTTAAGGTAACACCCCAGCTAAATCAAACTCATTTATTACATGTTTTTATGGGATGTAGACTGAAAGTCTAACAATAATCTTCTAATTAAAATAGGTACCTTGGTTTCTAAAAAGCAACTAATATACCTCTATAGACACATAGGATCATATTGCAGTGTACACACAAAGAAAATTCTAGAGATGTAAAAATGAAACCAGCCTGAAATAAAAGCAGTTTGAAAAAAAAAATTGGATCTAAAGGAACACAAATTTTTGCCACAGTGCTAACAATAAATCATTTTGAATATCCATGTGTGCCACAGGATTTATTTATGGTAATGCAGCTTGGCTGTTGAGTAAAGAAAATTAATAGTGCTTTAAAAACAACTATTAGATGCAAACTAAGGAGGCATAACACTGGAATTCAAGTATAAGAACAAAACTCCATGTAACAAATTTGCATTTATTTATTTTGTTTGCTTTATTTATTTGCTTTGTTCAGTATGTTGGTTTATGTTATAATACAACACTGCTCATGATAAAGCATTGATAATAATCATATTTGAAGCATTTTGTTAAGAATTAAAGTACACTCAGACTGCATATTTTGTTTATTTGTAGTAAAATACCTGACCCAGATCATGCTAACAGTGAGGGCTTTCTCCTCCCGCTTTCTAGTCCACATGAAGGTATTATTTTTACTGCATTTATAGCCTCTGGAGGTACATTTTCCTCTTCTATATTTCTACCAAATTACAATATCTCTTTTCCCAAATTAAAACTGTGAAATACAAAGAGGGTGACTTTTGCATTAGAAGCAAATGGCTCTTTAGCCTATTGAGAACAGTGCCCAGAAGAACTGGTGGGGCACAAGGAGGAGGATGGATTTCCTCCAATAAGCTGAGCTTGAATTTTTTTTTTTAAGGCCTATAAACATTTATTAGAAACAGATGAATAATCATGACCCTCTCTGCTAGCCCATTCCTGTAGAAATGTCTATACAACTAGGAGGGAGCTCAGGATCTATTTCTCAACCAAAAAGCCTCTCTCTCTGTCCCTCCCTCCCTCTCCCTCTCTCCTTTTCTCCCTCTGACCCTCTGTCTTTCTCATTTCATTTTATACTAGGGATTAAATCCAGGGTGCTTTACCAATGAACTACACCTCCAGTCGTTTCTTTTGAGACAGTGTCTTGCTAAGTTGCCTGGGATAGAGATCCTGCTGCCTCCCTGTAGTCACTGGGACAACAAATAGGTATGACCATGCCTGGCTCCCGAAAGTGTTCTTTCTTTCTTTTTTTGTTCTAATTAGTTATACATGACAGTAAGATGCATTTTGGCACATCATATATAAATGGAGTATAACATTTTATGCCAGCCTGCATCCCTGACCACCTAAGGCCCTCACCTGGGGAATGCTCCAGCATTGGCGTCTGTTGGCTTTGGGCCCCACTGTCTCCTTTCCCTTTCAGATAGGTCTCTACCTGAGGGGCCTCTCTAGCAGGCTGATAGCCATTAAAGGACCTAGCACAAAAATATAAACAAGAACACCAGATTTTCTTTCTTGGTAAAGAAAGTCTGAAGGGAAGGTTCTGCTCATATTGAGTGCTTGAGTTAAGTTGTGTAGAGGAAGACTGCGTAGCCATTCTAGGGCCATTTTCCTGCTGTTTGAAACTGTAGAGCAGCACAGACCAGTGGAAGCACACAAACACAGAGAGATGAGGATAGAAGCCTGAGTTTCTGCTTGTATATCCAGTTTCTATAATGCCCAGAGGGATTTTCTTATTTTTAGATATTTGTAAGATTTCCTCCTATAACTTTTCAACAAGTCCCTTTTTGCCCAATGTGACTGAAAATTCTTTGATTCTTAAAAACCCAAATATAGACTTATTACAATAATTATAGTAAGTGCTCATCATGTATTCCTTAAAATATATCTATTGTTAGATGGTAAACTCAAACGTTTCTCCAACACAGTGATTTTTAAACTTTCATGAGTCTTAGAATCAACAGAAAAGTTTGTTTAACAATGCAGATTTGTGGGTTCCAGTTCTGACTCACTTCAAAATAAGAATTTGTTGGGCTAGTAGCCAGCATCCCATGTAGATCTAGCTGAATTTTCTTGGACCACACTTAAAGAAACCTGTTCCAGTGATTTTTGTTTTACCCTTGGGTCAGTAAAGGCTACAGAAAGATTGCCCAAGATCATAACTTTGCATTTTAATCTTGTAGCCTTGAATTTTTATCACAACATCCATTAAACTTTGGATTAAATTTTCTTTAGTCATACTGTGGACAATGGTGATCTCTACCTCAGTTGGCAACCTGTTGAAATGTGAAATTCAATGAAATTCAATTCAATAGGCTTTGCTTCCATGAGATAGTCCTACAAGTTCCCGATAAATAATAAGATAATGGACAAATGAACAAGAAAAAATAAATAAAAAGAATTGAATTTTTTTCCTTTTAACTGTGTTTTCCAGGAAAACAGACATAAATCAGTTAAGTCTCCTATATTTGTGCATCATGACACTTGTTCCTGCAAAGAATTATCAGAGAAACTTAGTCATAAAGGTAGACCAAATTCTATTTTAGTGGTTTATTAGGGTTGTTTCCTACTGACATCTCTGTATTTATCATAGATTTACTGAGTTCCATTTTGAATAAATTTACTACTAAGGAAGTTTGGGGAATAAAACCTGAAAAGGGCAAGATTTCAGATCTCAAGGAGATTATTCTTCACAGGAGTATGAAACACCTTTCCCAACAGCTAGAATGTAAGCGATTCAGACAGATGACAAGACTTAAAAGGGGAAGTGATTATTTTTAGAAGAAGCATCAAGACAAGTTCTATGAAGGAGACAAGAGCGTACACCTTGGTAACATTTGGGCAAGCAGGAGAGATGATGAAAAAGATATTCAGAACAAAGAGGAAATCAGGTTTTCCTTATCATCTTCTGCCATAACCCTCTAATCTTCTGCATAGCACACGCCACATGTTCATTTAGGGAGTTATATATTCAATGCCTTTATCTTCCCTCACTCAATTGAACTTTCCATAATGCAGGAACTGTATCTGTTTTACTCCCCACTCTTTGAATATATATGGAACACCTGGAACCCAGGTGCATGGTACCTGGAACCCACTGATGGTTCAGCAAATGGTTAGGAGTTTAGGATTGCACATGGTTTGACATTCCTTAGCTTTGCAATCGTGGGCTTTATCTTTAAGCCTCTACTTCCTCATGTGTAAAATGGGGTAGTAATAGTCTTTCTATAGAAAGTAAAGGTAAGAATTAAATAGTGTACTACTCTTTTAACAATTTTGAAATATACATTATTTTTAACTAGATTTAGGTGAGATAATCAATATGCTAATTAGCTTGATTTAAACATTCCATAACTTATACATCTATCAAAACATTACATTGTACTCTGTAAATATATTAATTCTTATTTGTTCATGAAAATATAATAAAATATAAAAGTAAAAATAAAGATAATATTAATAAATTCAGCTATTATAAATTTGATAAGAAAAGGCAGTGAGGTAAAGCAAAATCTGTTGTTTCATGGTACCAAATTTTACTGGTAAAAGTTGAATTTTCTATAAAAAAAGTTTTCTCTTATATAAGCATTTAGAGACACCAGGCAAGACAATGTAGCAAGTTTGAACACTGGGTTTCTTGACTTTGCTCCTTTTGAACTCTGTGTTCACAATGCTGACCTTGAGGAGTCAGTTGTTTTAGCTACGGAGTAGGACTAACAAAATAGCCTTTCCTTTGACATAGTCCAGACTGTCTATGAAATGGTGTGTGTAAAAGTAGTGTGTGATTTGTAAGATGCAAAGTCTGCATCACAGGTACCAGACTTCAAATTCTTGATGTGCTAACAGACAAGCAAGCTAAGTTTGTGCCTCTCAATGTAGGAAATGACTGGTCATGGGAGCAAAACAGGCTTCAGAATCAAGGAAACCTGGACTCTCAACCTGCTCTGATGAGAAGATGCTGAGTAACCTCAGAACAGTTGTTTCATCTTTCTGAGCTTGCAGTTTCTCACCTGTTAGTCATATAAGCTCGGGTTTATCTCCTTGGGCCATTGTAGGAGGTAAAGAAAAATCCAGTTGATAATTCTGTGCACTCCAGATGTTTATAAACATACATCAAACTCTGATCCAGAAGCAAGACAAGGGGAATGGGTAGGAGGAAGGAGTTTGAACTGAGAATGCTTCCACTATCAGGTATTACTGGGTTTATCTGAGGAAGTATAAGCCACACCAACTAAGAGTTCTGAGCTCTGAGCAGCAGTTCTTGTTCTAACCCAATGTTCCTACTTGTCAGAATATGATAGTCCTGGATGCTGAGCAAATCTTCTTAAAAACATTTTTTCCCCAAATGATGATATGTTATACTATGTTTTAAAAGAGACAATTAGAAATGTCATAATTTAAGGAAAAAATAAAAGGGAGGACAAAAAGAAAAAGAAATTTTAATCAAGAGCATTTTATCACCCCTCTATGAATTGAGAGAAGGCATCTTTTATGAATTTTATCTGCAGAACTCCATAGTTTGGCAGAAGTATGATTGAGAACTGTAATCTCTACAGCTTCAAGTGTTTGTCATTCCTCCTCCTAAATTATCAGGAATATTTATTGAGTACTAGGACCACATAGTGATCTATGAGCTTTAAATTACAGACTAAAAAGAGCAATGCACACCCAGTGGCACAATAAAGACAAAGGCACCTGTACTCTTGTATCAGGACTAAGTGTGAAGACATATATAAGCTATATATCAATAAGATTTATAACTTATAAATTATACTATATTATATTTAATATATTATATTAATTAATTTCTCAAAAAATTTGAAAAAGAAACCATTATCCAGAATTTTCAGAGGAGTAACAGATTTAATTGTAGCCACTTTACTAAGGAAGAAAAGGTGTTGGATTACTTCCAACATTATTTTGGGGCCAATGTTCCAAGTTCAATGTCTTAATCACACAAACAACAGTTTCTTTATTATTTGGGAATAAATTAGCATTCCATTGTCTATTTCCAAGGTGGACAAAAGTAGGCCCAGAGAAATGAGAGAAGATCACAAGTACTTAAAAGAGGAAAGTAAAGAGAAAGGGTGGTTCTTTTATGCAACAAGTGGAAGAGATTTGAAAGTCCAATCTATGTCCTTGTGGCTCTTTGACATTTGGAATGACCAATTCCTAACTGGCCTGGATTTGATGAGTAATCTGTTAATGCTATAGTTTCCTCTAAATGAGAGCAAAATTTTAAGAATTAGAAATGATCAGGGAAAAGATGAAGAATTCGTTTGCTTATATTCAACAACAATTACCTAATGCCCATCATTTTCCAGACTCTGTGGAAATGAAAAATCTTGTTCTCTAGAGTTACAGCCTGTTCAGAAAAAAAATGCAGACTTGGAAACAAGTGTCACGATTCCTACATGTGGTGGGCCTAATACTATAGGAGAGCCACACAATACTAGTTTCCATCATTATTCAATGATAATAATGACAGTACATCTGTGTACCTGGCATAGTTCCACCTGTTCTTCTTATAACAGCTGTATGAAGTAAGCAGTAATATTTTCTCACTTTGGGAAATGAAATTAAAACAGCATGTATCAAGTGATTTGCATGGCAAAGATGGGACTTGAACTTAGGATTCTAATTTAAGAATCCATGCTCTCGGGGCTGGGGTTGTGGCTCAGTGGTGGAGCACTGGCCTAGCATGTTCAAAGTCCTGGCTTTGATCCTCAGCACAACATTAAAAAAAAAAAATAAAAATAAGAATCCATGCTCTTAACCATTAAGATAAGTGTTTTTTTAAGTGTGTGTGTGTGTGTATACTTATAAACACACACACACACACACACACACACACACACACATCACTGACTGTCTTTGATACTGGAGCCTCAAGGCCTAACTCCTTGAGGGTTGACATGGGAGGAAACGGATACCACCAAAGGAGATTTCCTAGAGTGCTGCTGGCCTTCCTGTTACCATGACACTGCTGTGGAGCTCATCCCTAGAGATGAGAGTTAAAAGAGCCCTATCATTCTCTAATTATTGAGACTGACTAATAATTAACTATTAGCTCCATGGTTTCTAGGAATTTATAGGAAGATCTATTTTGAATATGTTTCACTTTATTTTCTAGTCTATTAACTTTATCTCTTCTACATTCTTCCTTTCCATAAAGTAGAGAACAACACATCTGGGAATTATTTCAATTAGTCCTCTGGGGGTACAGGGTAAAAACCAGTAATATAGACAAAATAAGAATGCCCATGCTTTGATAATTGTTTTGTACAATCGTCACTGCACAGAGGACATAATAATTTTCAATACATTTAGCCAGGCACCCTGGCACATGTCTGCAATCCCAGTGGCTTGGGAGGCTGAGAAAGGAGGATTATGAGATCAAAGCCAGCTTCAGCAACAGCGAGGCGCTGAGCAACTCAATGAGACCCTGTCTCTAAATAAAATACAAAATAGGGCTTAAGATGTGGCTCAGGGGTTGAGTGTCCTTGAGTTCAATCCCCAGGACCCACCCTCTCAAAATTATCAACACTTTTTATTTAACATTGTATTAATTTATGTATACATTTGAAATTTCATGTAGTAATTAAATGTATAAACTAGGCCTCTTGAGAGATAGCCTGGTAAGAATCTTAGAAAACACTATTGATTTGAGACCTTAAAAGATTAAAAGCAAAAAAGAGGAAGTATGATAGTGATGAGAGCAGTGGCTATGATAATTACTTTGTGACACTGCCCAAGCATACAATTAGTAGTGATCTCCTACATAAGGTTATAATGTACATTAAGCCATATTGTATAATACTAAGGGCCAAAAGAGTGCCTTATCCTCCACCAATGAAGTCACCTATAAAGAGGTGTTGTTTTTTTTGGCATGCATATTTACTGAGATCTTTACTAAAACTCTAACTACATTTGTTTTACAGAAATGGACAAACTGGTCCTAAAATTCATATGCAATTGCAAGAAACTATGAATGATCAAGAACAAATAATTTGGAGAACTGATACTTCTAAATGTTAAAGCTTACAATGCTATGGTAATTAAACGTGTGATAATAACATAAAGGTAAAGATCAAGGATACAGAATTGAGAATCAAAGACATAAATCCATATATCTGTCATATATTTTCATACAGTTGCTGTGATCAATAAAGTGAAATATGCAGATGTCCTTTCAATCTGAAGAGATTCAGCCTGAGGTGGGCTGGGATGCTTCTCAGACATCTGTGCATTGGCAAAAAAAAAAAAACAAAAAACTCCATGGCCATGAGAAACACTGCAATTCCCAAGCTGTTGCTATTGTTAAGGAAAGGACATTGGATCCTTCAGGCAGCCATTTGCTTTATGGGCTGAAGAAAGAATAGGAGAAAATAGCAAGAAAAGTACCAAGACATTGTTCTTAATCATTTAATTAATTTATTACAGGGACTTTGAAATTGGGCCACAACAGAGTTTGAGCTTGATGGACCTTTGGTTTGCTTAAAAGAATAGGGGACTCTCACTAATCCTTTAAGGAGAAACTCAGATAAGGAAGAATGAAAGAAAAGCAGCATGGTTGGCTACAAGCCACAGATTATTCAAGGCTTGAAAATCCCTTTAAGTTTCAAGGATTTAGCTCCTAAACCAAGTCAGGACAAAATAAAACCCGACACAGCTCCTCCATGGCTAAGACACAAATCAATGCTGACACACCTGGCCCTCTGGAACCACCTTGGCTCTCCAAGAAGTTTAGCATGGATTTGGTCTGAGTCACATAATCAAGTGATTTCTCAGTCACATCATGGACCTACTAAATCAGAGCAGCTGAGAGTAGGCATGGACATCAGTATTTTTTAGAGATTTGCCAGGTGATTTTATCATACAGCCAAGTCTGAGGACCATGAATGTAACCTCTTCTCAACTTTGATGACCCACCCTAAAACCAAAGCTGCAAAAAAGTTACTCTGTCCTCATTAGTTGAGGTTACAACTTACTCAGGGTCATCCTTCTCCTAGGACACCTTTTCTCATTTCTCAGAGTCAAACTATTTTTCTCCACCCCACCATGACCTCATCATGACCTCACCTGTGTGTCCCAGATTCATGCTTCTCACTTTCCAACTTTGACAGTGACATTTCCTTGCTTAGAAATTTCTAATGAACACCACTCCACCTAGAGCTTTATACTCAAGGGAATCACAGGGGAGTTTATATAAGGGCACATTTCCAGGCCCATCTGGGTCTACTGAACTGGAATCTGCATTTATTCAAATCCTCAAGGGATGTGTATGCACATGTAAGTTTGAGTAATACTGTCTTAGAGCACCAGTCTCCAAAGTATCCTGGAAGAAAATGCTCAAGGATAGAAAACCCATTGCTATATTCAAATTTTCTATCTTCTTACAGGACATCTGTACACTTTAAACATATCTATTAATTGACAACTATATACCCATACTGCGCTGGGTTTAAAGGATCAAGTGGTGAAGACACCAAAAGTGGACCCTACATTCCATTCGTGGATTTACAATCCAGCAGGGATTAACGGGGAAAGATAAGTATGGTGAGCTCAGGAAGGAGATTTGTAGGATGCTGTGAGATGATTTACTTAGGCTGATAGGGAAGGGCCAGGGTTATCTGGGAGATGAAAGCAATATTCCTGGGGAAAGGCAGGTCAGAGTGGATGCACTTGTTGAGGGCCCAGGAAGGCAGCTGAGGAGTTTGCCAGCCTCACACACAGCAGGTGCAAGGGCTCCAAAAACCTATAGAAACACCTGCCTCATGCCTACTCTGTGCCAGGCAGAGGTCTCAATGCTTTCCTTGTAGGCAGGTATGATTAGTGACCCTGTTTTACAAATAAGTAAAGTGAGGCAGAGAGCAAGCAAAGTTTCTGTGACAGAGAAAACCTGGGAATCCAACTCTAGCCATCTGCCTCCAGTATTTCTGCTTTCAGATTCCAACCTACAGCCTCTTGACCTGGGAAAAAACATGACATATTCAAGAAGCTAAAAAAAAGGGACTTAGGCCCTGAGGTGGAGCATATTCTTAGAGCTATGAGCATTTTTCCTTAGAATGGGGGTGGTGAAATCACCATTATAGAGGCTTTGCTTTCTTACAACTGCAGATTCTGGCACTGATCCCACAGTTATTGGAGGAGAATTTCTAAACAAAGACCTGCTAATCTGCATTTTAACAGTGTTTGCAGGTGATTCAGAAGCACTGATGTTTGAGAACCATTGATTTAGAAGTACTATTTCCTGCAAAATTCCTCCCTTCTCATAGTATCCTCTAATTAACTCATGGTTATTTAATAATATCTCAGTCCCAAGGTATGAACTAAACATGAGGGTAAATAAGAATGAAGTGGAAAAATGGAAGAAATCTGAAAATTGAATCTTTACTCTTCTAGTCCCTGGCTGCCAAGCTGTGTAAAGAGTTACCTAGGCTTGAAAGTTGGGAAGCAAAAGGAGATGCCACAGAGACGTAGAACTATTTTCATTACAATGCCAGTCTTTAGACTAATTGAAACTCCGAAAATTGGAGTAAAATTTAAAGTTGCTTCAATATACAAACACTCTCTCTCTCTCTTTATATATATATATAAAATTTTTAATGTATAGTTATTTGTATACTATATATTTACATGTAGATATGTGTGTGTGTGTATGAGTGTGTATGTATATATAAAGAAAAAAAAAGATTTTAGAAGATAGAAAGACTTCCCATGTTCTTGGATAGGAAAAAATCAATATTGTCAAAATGGCCATACCACCCACAAGCAATATACACATCCAATGCAATTCATATATGTGTGTGTGTGTGTGTATATATATATATATATATATATATATATATATATATATATATATATATATATATATAGTGTGTATATTAAATAAGAAGCAGCTTTGACAAAAACTTTACATGTCTATAATTCCTCCACTCTCAGTTATAGTTAGAAGACTCTCAGGCAGCATAAAAAATTTTCTTGAATGTTGAATACATGGAATAGCAGTGGCAGAAGTAATCTCTAATCACCAGGGTGCATTGGCTCAACAAAATTAATTGTCCCACCTAAGAATGCATCAGGGGACTTTGATAGCCCCAACACCAAGTTTAAGCTGTCAGGAGGATATTGTTTTTAATTTAGTCTTTTCCTTTCTTATAACCATGTAGCCTAGGAATTATGCTAATCTTCCACAAGTAAGAAACTAAGGAAAAAAAAACTGACCCTCAATAAAACTCCAATATCATAAATTATATAATTCCTCTGCATTTTTCCAATATTTATCTTTAAGAGCCTGAAATATTTTGGGGAACATTACCATTAAAATTTCCAAAGTTGGCTTCTTAAATGCTGCCTTTTGAATGGATCAGGTTAGAGATGGTGGCTTTTCTATATCACTCTGTCTGGAAATGACATTTCCCTGGCTGTTCAACAAAACCTGTTCAATCAGTTCACACACTTTGGATCTTCATTCAAAAAAAAAAAAAAATGGGAGATTTTCTGGAAGAGATTGTTATTTTCACTCCTCAAATGATCAGAAATCAATAGTTTTCTATACTCCAATAGTAATTTAGCCAAATAAGAAATCAGGAAAACCATCCCATTCGAAAAAACCTAATAAACCTTAAAAAGAAAAAAAAAAACTCTAGAATTAATCTAACCAAGAGGCAAAAGAGCTCTAAAATGAAAATTATAGAATACTAAAAAAAAAACAAACCAAAACAAACAAACAAACAAACAAAAACAAAGATCTTAGAATATAGAAAGACTTCCCATGTTCTTGGACAGGAAGAATCAATATTGTCAAAATGGCCATACCACCCACAAGCAATATACACATCCAATGCAATTCCCATTGAAATACCAATGATGATATTAACAGAATTAGAAAAAAAAATTCTTAAATTTATTTGGAAGAATAAGAGACCAGAATATCCAAAACAATACTAAAAAAATGCAAGAGGTATCATAATATTTGGACTTGCATTATCCTGTAACACTTTTATAACAAAACAATATTGGCATCAAAATAGACATAAAGTCTAATGACCAATGGAACAGAATAAAATACATAGCTACAAACCCACTTAAATACAGCTGTCCAATATTTGACAAAGGCACCAAAAATATATTTTGGCAAAAAGACTTTTTAACAAATGGTGCTGGGACAACTGGGTAGCTATATGTAGAAAAATTACATTAGCACCCTATCTCTCACCCTGCACAAAACTCAAATTGAAACGGATCACAGACTTAGGAATTAGACTAGGGACCTAGTAACTACTAGAAGAAAAAATAGGGTCAATACACATCATGCAGGGGCTGGCGCAAACTTCCTTAACAAGACCCTCCCCCACAAAAAAAAAAAAAAACAAACCAAGAAGCAATAAGTGGGATGCCATAAAACTGAAAATCTTCAGCAAAGCAAAGGAAACAAGAGTGTGAAGAGAGAGCCTACAGAGTGGGAGAAAATCGTGACCAACTACTTCTCTGATAGGAAATTAACACCAGAATGTACAAAGAACTTAAAAAACTTATCACCAAAATAAAAATAACCCAATCAATATATGGGGAAAAGAACTAAACAGAAATTTTTCAAGAAATGCAACTAGTCAACCAATATATGGAAAAAAAGTTCAATATTTCTAGAAATCCAAGAAATACAAATCAAGTAAGATTCCATCTCATTCCAGTAAGAATGACAATGATAAAAAAAATATGAACAATAATGAATGCTGGCAAGGTTGTAGGGAAAAGTGTTCCATTGTTGGTGGGATTGTAGCCTAGTACAACCACTCTGGAAAGCAGTATGGAGATTCCTCAACAATATAGGGATGGAACCAGGATATGACCCAGCCATTATGCTCCTTGGTGTTTTCCCAAAAGATCTAAAATTGGCACACTACAGTGATACAGGCACCTCAATGTTATAGCAGTAAAATTCACAATAGCTACATAATGGAATCAACCCAGATGCCAGTCAATAGAAGAATGGATTAAGAAATTGTTATTGATGTATACATATGCGTATGCGTGTGTGTGTGGAGTTCTAATTCAACTATAAAAATGAATTAAATTATGGCATTTGCTGGTAAACTGGGGGAAATGGAGAATATCATGCTAAGTGCAATAAGTCAGAAACTCAAAGGTCAAAGGCTTTCTCTCATATGTGAAAGCTAGACTAAAATAAACAAAAGTGGAGGGAAGGATAGGATAACATAAGTGAAGGTCAGCAATGCAGAAGAAGGAGATCAAGAGGCAGAGCAGAGGGATAGGTAAGGGTGACAATGCAGAATGAATTCTTAAAAAGTAATGTTATGTAAAGACATAAATAGATCACGGGGAACTTCACCTTTATGCATACGGATAAAGGACCAAATATAAATTAATAGATGAGCAAAGGAAGTCTGCTAGAGTAGAGGAAGGAGAATGGGAAAGAGAGAGGGAGTATGAGAGTTTAATGGATAGATCATGAACTGAAATTGAATTCCATGCATGTATGCATTTGTCAGGATGAACCCAACTGCTAACAAATAAAACTCTAATTAAAGAAAAGATCATAAACACAATAAACTGTGGTTTCAAAGTTCCTCTTCACTTAATACACACATTTTAACATATATTTATATCTATACATATATATTTGTGTGTTTATAGAAAGAAATAGTGTATGTGTGTGTGTGTGTGTGTGTGTATAGTATTTATGTGTGTTGCTTAGAACCCAGGGCCCCTCACAGATGCTAGACAAGTGTTCTATCACTGAAGTACATCCTCAAACTCACATTAATATATTTATTTCTGATTCTGTTGGTAAGCAAAGTTCATTGGATGCTTCTTCATTATTTCTGGCGCAAAGTAATAAGAAGATGAATGGCAGAAATAAAAAACTTTGTGCAGGTACCCCACCATTGTGATACAAGACACAAATAATGACAGTCTTCAAGAGCTGTCACTATCCCTTTGCCAAATACTTACAGGTAGTCTGAAGGGCCATTATATCTGTGCTGATGTTGGTCATATTTTAATGTCGCTCTCATGAATTGACACTATAGATGTACGAATAAAAAAACATTTGGGAGATTCTAGAGGCACAGGGCTGAGATTTTCTAAGAAAAAGTGCTAATGCTTTAAATCTCTGACAGGTCCTCCCTGTATATTTCCCTATTTCTTCTGGCAGCAGCTGCACAGCAAGAGTATAAAAGCCATGCCTGCTTGAAAGCACCTGAGCACTAAGGAAAGGCCAGATACCAGTGGAGGAGATCCACTTAACTCACTCAGCACTAGCATTAATATTCTTTCTTGGATTTGCCTTTCCATGCTGTGGCAATGGGTAAAAGCCCATGAACAAAGGCCATGGGTATGAGACTAGGGGAAAAGGACCAAATTTTCAACTCCAAAAATGAAGCTTCCGGATTACGAGTACTTGTATTTCCACATGGACTAGCCCATCAGGGCACTGCAATAAGCTTTGGGAAAAGAACTATTTCAAGATAGAGGGTCACTTCACTAAAACACCCCTCTGTATTCAGATAGGACCTGGGTACCAAATGCCCTGGGCCAGAACCCTCCAAATATACCCAGGTGTGAGATGCATCACCACTAAAAAGGAAGAAATATATAAAATTTATAAGGCCAGTGTTTGTATTTTGTTCAATACTTTAATATCTTCTCTCTTGTTCTCCCACGTAGTTATACTGATGAGTGATATAAGCATAGTACTTAAACACTATATCTCAGTAAAGGTGCTTGGAACTGTGCTCCAAGCACACAGGGCCACACAGAAACTGTGACAGTGATGGTGATTTAGAAGGAAGCACATTGGATTAAATGGTCAAAATGCCACAACACTTTTAGTAGAAGATGAATACTCCTGAAATGTGGACCAGTGGAATTATGGTGTGTGATAACTAAATAGGTTTTCCTTTCCAAGTTCCGATAAATCTGGAAATGCAGACTACATTTACACTCTTTTATCAACCTTGTTCTCAAGAAGACAGGCAAATGGAAGATAAAGGACATGCACATTCCATACCCTTCCACCCATGTAGCAGTGAGAAAGCAATCAGATGGGTGGGAGGGAGAGCAGCAGGAAAGCCGTGCCAGCATACCTGGTTGACACAACCGTGGGCAGGGCGTCCACTCGCTGAAAGCAGTCACAATGCAGTCTTTCTTGCATGAGAGGAAGCAGGGTCGCACAGTTTCTGGTCGAGTCGAGTCTGGACATCTGTCAACATGAAGAGACTATGTCATTGCCTCTGGGGGACTGTAAGTGATTTAACAGAATTGTAGCATTTCAGTACTGAGGATACTGAGGCCCTCTTGTTCCTTTTATAGATGAGGGAAGAAGGACCCAGGGATGTAATGCTACACGCTCAGGTACTCACAGCCAGAGGCAGAGCCCAAAGCACACTCGGCTCCCTTAACCCAGACCCAAAACACTTTTCTCTAAACCAGGAATACAACATTCCCTGACACCAAAGAAAGTCAAATGCCAAATAAGTGTCTTGTCATCAGCATCAATTCAGATAGGATTTGATTTCTTTTTCAGAACAAATGAATTTTTTTTTGAAAAGTGTATTATTCAGGGTGACACAGCAAATGTGTGATGATATCCCACAAAAGGAAGAGAAAAATTCAAAGCCATATATGTATATACTGAGACAAAAATCATCAAACATCATTTAAAAGTATCGTGCATCTTTGCTCATTAATAAAAGAATAATCGATACATTTTTCTATAGAACATATAGGTTGAGGAAGAAAGTAAGATATGATAGTCTGAAAATAATATACTGGCTAGCATTAACAAGAGAAACATCAATTTTGTTATTATGTGGATAATTAATTAAATGTACATATGTGGAAGAAAATTAATACATATAGTCAATGGACTCATAGGCACTTAGAAGAAATGAAGTTCAGAAAATAGCAAAATAGTTTTTGTTTGCTTGTTTGCCTCATTATTTCCATGGGCACAGAGGGCTAAAAAATTAGCTTTACCTACAACTGTGATACTCCATGAAGGAATCAGGGAAGCACTTTGCAACAACATGTATTTGGGTTTCCAATGCTGTTTCCCTGGGCTTCCTATGAAGCAGAGCACAGCATGCATAGAACTTAACACATGAACTGAGCAGCGGCTGCCTGGCGCACAGCTTATAAGTACTTCACCTATGTTATGATTTATATATGAGGTGTCCCCCAGAAGCTCATGTGTGAGACAATGTAAGAAATTTTGGAGGTGAAATGTTTGGGTTATGAGAACTTTAACCTAATCAGTGCATTAATTCAATGATATGGATTAACTTGGTGGTACCTGCAGGCAAGTAGGGTAGAGATGGAGGTGGTCACTGGGGGGGTGTGCCTCTGGGGTTTGTGTTTTGTCCCTGCTGAACAGAGCTCTCTGCTTCCTCATTGCCATATTCTGAGCTGCCTTCCTCCATTACCTTTCCACCACAGTGTTTTGCCTCACCTCTGGACCAAAACTGTGGTGTTGGTCAATGGTGGACTGAGACCTCTGAAACTATGAACTAGAAATAAATTTTTCCTCTTCAACATTGTTCCTTTCAGGTCTTTCATCACAGCAATGCAAAATCTGACTAAAACAGCCTACATTTTTTTTTCCATTTTCTCCTAACAGAAGTGTAAATCTTAATTTTCATATGATAAACTGATACGCTGAAATAAGTAGTGGGCCCAAGGGCACATGAAGACAATGCACTTGCACAGAATTATGATGGAAAGATCATCCATCTATCAACTTTAACCTGATAATCAATAGACTTTCAGTGGGAGAAAACAGAGAAAATGGAGGTGATAATTCTAACAAGGAAATAATAGGCTACAATATCATACACCCAGATGAAAATTCAGAGTGAAAGATCCACCAAGTGTATACAGAATATTCAACATGAAAACACTAGTGTTAGGGATCAGACAGATGAGGATGGTGGGAAAAAGAGGTTAAGAGAATAATTCTAGCTGGCCCCCACATTCTGTCTTTTCTTTTTTTTAAAGAGAGAGTGAGAGAGGGAGAGAGAGAATTTTAATATTTATTTTTTAGTTATCGGCTGACACAACATCTTTGTTTGTATGTGATGCTGAGGATCGAACCTGGGCCGCACGCATGCCAGGTGAGCGCTACCGCTTGAGCCACATCCTCAGCCCACATTCTTTCTTTTCTAAGAAGCAATTTACCTGCAGCTCTGCCTGGCCTCAATGGACAGGAAATGTCACATTCCTCAGTAAACTACCTGTTTACTGCAGGTGAAATGCAGGTCCAAAATAATGTTGATAAGAGGAACCCAAGTTACCCTTAAAGAGGAGACTTTTGTAACCAGATCCTGAAACTCTGGGAGATAAGGATAATTCTAACTGTAAGAATAGATGGTTAAGAATCCAATTAGAACCAAGCAACATGGGCCAAGGTGACCTAGAATTGCCATGACACTGGAGACTAGAAAGTCTGATGTCACCCTGCTGTCAGTCAAAATTAAGACTGAGTATCCCTTTTCCTTTTTCCTATTCCTTCAATAAACTCATTCCTGTTACTCTGAGGGGCATATCTTAAATCTCTCTGACTTTGTCACAAGAATTGGAGTTTAAAGAGGGGGTCTTCATGTTGCCTCAATGTCTCAGAAGGCCCCATATCTATAATACAAGGACTGTTCAAATTTTAAACACAGAATATGAGAAGAATTAATCATGGTTGATGCAAAAATAAAAATAGATTACTTAAAGGAGAAGAATCTGTCTGACATCAGACTATAACTGGCATCGCTTTCAAAATGAAAGCATTTGCACAGTTTTAAAATTTTAGGAACACTATAAAGTATGGGAGATTGAATTTTGCTTTGGAAAGGAAAGTTCCAAAACATCATTGTTGCCACAGTAAGATAAAAATGCAGTGGTTGAAAGATGAAGATAGAAGGGGTAGGAGAGGGTGGAAGTTAGGGTGTTCTTGTCCAACAAAGCAGGTATTGAGAGACTTCATTTGAGTACAAGTGAAGTGAGAAAGCAAGGTTGTTAGGGTTGCAATGTTTGCATCCCCAAAATTCACCTGTTGAAATCCTAAGCCTCCATGTGATGGTATTGGAAGCTGGGGCCTTTAGGAGGTGACTAGTTCAGGAAGATAGAGCTCTCATGAATGGGACTAGTACCCTTACAAGGACAGAAACAAGAAAACTTGCTCCCTCCCTCAGCTCTGTGCAGACATAACAAGGTCAATGGCAAACCTGGAAGAGGCAGGAACCTGAATTAGAACTGACCAGACTGTCAACCTAGAGATTTCCCTCCTCTAAAACTATGAGAAATATTGTTGTTTAGGCCACTTGGTCTACGACATTTTTGGTATAGCCATCCAAACTAAGACAGATGCCCTTAAGAATATTAATCAGAAGTACTAATGTAACCAACAAACAGAATGCCACATGATGGATGGAGTTAGCAGAAAGGAGCTAAGGCTCATTACTTTTATGGGCACTAATCAAGGGATGACCATTTAAAATTGATAAACAAAGAGGTGATGTGAATAATTAATATAAACATAAAAAACATCATTAGAAGTTAGGAGGTCAGCAACAGAAAAGAAGAATAGGGAAGAGTGTATATCAGTGTTCGCCATTTAGACATAAGACACAGCACAAATAGAAAAGGATCTAACACAGTGGTACTGGGCAGGACCCAAGGAGGGAAGGGTGGATGGCAGCAGGGGTGGCACCAGGCTTCTCACTATTCACCTTTATAGACTTATGATTGGTGAACTAACTGGGTACTCACTAAACCAAAAGAGAGAAAAAGCAACATTGTCCAAAAAAAAAAAAAAAAAATGGGTTTTGTTTGGGGAGTGGGATAGAAAGTGAAGTAGGCAGATGGTTGGAAATCTATTGCTTTCGATCATCGATCCCTTTGTATTATTTTATTCTATTCTGGAGCATAGAATGCATTCACAAAAATAACAAAAGTGAAAAATGTAAATATCCACAAAAATATCACTCAATAAATTACTATTAATGGCATTATTATTAACCATTCTTAATACACACACAAATACACATTCAGTTCAATCAAATGCATCCATTCCATGAGTGAAACAATAGAAAGAAGAGTATGAGAGTTGAAGGATACAGTGTCACTTAAACAAGCCACTCTGGTAAGGGAAATTTATATCATACCTTAGTAAAGATAGCAAAACCCACTAAAATCATTCCTAAATCCATTGTTCATACCCTGAGGTCTACTAAAAATAAATTGAACTGCCATTTATTCTAACGCCTCTGCAACCTCTCCTGGTACACCGTTGCAAGTGATGAAGTGCCACTTGAGTAATGCCTATTCTTGTATGAACTGAGGGTCACAGGGTAGGGGACCCACTTCCTCCGAAACTTTCCCATCAAACACTCCTTTAAAAGTTCACCCAACAGCCCAGAAAGATGAGTGCCAGGAGTGAAGCTTTCTACAAAGGGTTGCTCATAATGAAGGACTTCCTTCACTGCAATTAGGAGTAGGTGTTAAAGTCTTTGGGGGGAACTGATATTGCCTTCTTCATTGACTATTTACTAGCAGCACTCACAATAAAGGTTCACCGGAAATAACGTCAACTCTCCATAAGGGAGAGAGTGAACAGAAACAGCCTCATTGTCTCAGTGGCAAAGGTCAGGCCTGGGCTTACAGTGTTTTTATAGAAGCAATGAACTGAGGGCTTTCCTGGACGTGCAAGTGATTCCCGGTCTGAGAAGGGCCAAATTTTCTCTTGCCTGTGAAGTTGTCTTTTTGTTCATTTTTTTCTGCTAGTAAGGTTTATCTTTGCCTCATGGGTTCAACTTCCTCTTCCTATTTATCTACATGTTTCTATCCCTTCAGTATCGACACATTTTAATTTCTTGTCAGTGTTCAAAAAAATCATCGACTATTAGTAACTTAAGTGTCTGATTTCCAAAACAATAAAAAGTTTATTTTCTGTATTATTTTGGTCACTGACCAAAACATGGCTTTTGACATCTTCCATGCTGTTTGAAGTATGTGTGTGCTATACACAAGACAGGCGCTGTGCATACACTAATTTTGAATGTCTTGAGGGTGTAATTCCATCTTACACCATATCTTTAAAATGCCAGATCTTTCCTTGGTATAATCAGAAACAGTAAATAAATCATTAAATACTATTTTATACTACTGAAGCCAAAAGACAAATCCCTGGGGAATATGTGGGAAATTTTTTCAGCTATTTCTAAAATAAGAATTGCATGCTTAAAAACCAGGAAAACGTAAGGATTCACTTTTTGGTCATTAATCAAATTAATGCTCTGCACCTTTTGTGATAATTTATGCATCCTACTTTCAGGAAAACATGTTGGTCCTGGATTGGCACTACTCTTGATAAAATGTGAATTTATTCATTTCAGTACATTTATTTTCCTGAACTTGCACTAGGATGCTCTGTTGTATTGTCTCTTGGTTATCCTGTAGGCCCCAGCTTTTTATAAGCACTGTGCAGAAATGCATCAAGCTGAGCTACCTAGCCTGCTATTCTTCATGATGCCTCTATCAACAAGATGCACACACAACGCTCCATCTCCCTGATCACTCGTCCGACCCAGGACAGAGTGTATTCATCTCCCTCAGCCAGATGGGGCAAATCTGCCAACTTTTTATACATTAAGTGTTTAAATGGATCTATTTATTACTATGTCTCACACAAATGCCAGGTGTTTTCACACTGAAGGCAGAAAGTGCCTTATCAGGAACTTTCAAAGACTTTGAATTGTGTGTTTGAATCTTTGTTATTATTATTTTTTTGGACATTGTAAGTGCAAAAAAAAAAAATAGTGAAACAAAACCAAATAATACTCCAAAAATATCCCAACAAGCTCTCACTTCTGGTTCAGTTGGGTCCTAGCTAGTTCTCATTTTCTGATATGATCAGTTCTATTACACATACAATGGTAACTTTCTCACCCACACAATTACATGGAAACCGAAGCACCAACCCAGGGAGGCAAGAACTTGCAAGAAACTCTGGGCTTCACAGTACAGTGAGTTTACAGATAAAAACACATTATTTTAGCCCATTTATTCCATGGAGACAGACTTCCTTTTCTCTACTCTGAAATATTCTTTAGGAAACTTTCTTCTTCCTGCCTGTTTCTATTCCCATATTCCCACCCTCAGGAGTTCACAAGTTACTAGGGGTCTACTTCCATTGTAATGGCTTTCATGTGAAAAAGAATAAAATACATATTTTTTGAAAGAATAGATCAATGAATACTTTCTATTGCTGATAATCTCACTAGATGCTTCACTGGACATTATGTATTATTTTCTTAGCTCAATTAATTTCATTAACCTGAAGAATTTTAATTAAGTAAATTGATGGAAGTCAAGGAATGCTGCTCAATTTAAGCAGGATTACTTAGAGACATACAGTAAGAATCAAAATTAGGTTGTGAAGTCTCCAGTCTCATTGACAGTGCAAAGAGTTACTAGCATTAGCAATGCCTTTCAGGACACACACACACACACACACACACACACACACACACGTATACGTGTGGGAGGAGATTGGGGAAAGATTTGTGTGAATGATTTTTCTGTGTTAATAAGCTGTAGCAAACTATAAGTTATTCACTGTAATAATATTTCAGTCTCACATATGTGAATTTTCAAACAAATACATTTAGTTTATGAATTATTCTTTAAAATGTAAACCTCCAGTAATCACACATCATTTTTTAAAATGTATTTATTGGTGCATGTTAATTATGCAGAATGGGAGGTTTCACTGTGGCCCAGTCATGCTTCACGCATCTTTAAGTTAACAAATGAGTAAACTGTGCTCAGAAACCTTTATTAAAATTGTTATTCAAAGTGATTATTAGATACAAAAGGAAATTGAGGACTATTTTGAACATATAACTCAGTTTTTCCTGTCCAAATAGCCCTTTGAAATGTGATAATTTATTCAGTAGATGTCAGTTTCAATTCTAATGCCCCTTTGCTAAGAAATGAACAAATTATATTCACGTCAAGTAGATTTTAACTGCTGTTCAGAGCTGAAAAGTTTGATGGAAGAGAGATCAAACTTCAGGAATACTAAATTTTCTTATCACTATAAAGAATAATAGCTTACTGCATTCTGTGTGGGGTTTATTCCTATACCTAAGCCATACTTATTTTTATGTCCATCATAATGTTTCCAACATCTTTTTTAAAAAAGTTGAAAATCTGGGTCATAAAACTAAACATTATCAAGGCTGCAGTCCTTCTCAGATAAAGGAGTCCCCAACTCTGCATAATGCCATCAAAAGCCTTTCAGGATTTCAGCATTTCCGTTTAGCCTCCTGAATTAGATTATCACCTGAATCAGGTGACATAAAATGTTATAGTCCATGTTTGTCCATAACCCCATTGATTCATCAATTGCATTCGATCTATGTGGCACTATGACTAAAAGGCAAGTTGAAAAATATAAGTGAAAAAGATTGATATTCCTCCAAACATCATAAATCTTGTACAGCTTTATGCTAGGGCAGAAATAATATTTATGGGTCAATAAGAGTACATCAAGTGAATGACCACTCATTGCTCTTCATGATAGCCCCCTTTGCCCAAATTTAGCTATGGTAAATATATATTTTCTTTGTTTATTGAAGCAAATGATAAACATTTAGCTTCTCTTGATTCCCTGTTCTTCATATCCAATCCTTGTCAAACCCTATTGCTCCCCTACCCAGAGGTGTGGTTCACTCATGAATTCCAGAAATGCTTACGGGACATTAACTACATGCCAAATGCTACTAAAGATTATTTATTGTTGCAACAATAAAAAGCAATCAAGGGGCTGGGATTGTAGAGTGCATGCCTCACACATATGAAGTACTGGGTTCTATCCTCAACACCACATAAAAATAAATTTTTAAAAAAGGTATGCATATATGTGTAATATATATGTGATAATTTATATATATATATAAATAAAAGAAAAAAAACACATTAAAAACACTCAATCCCAGCTCTCTGAATGCCATATTTAGGAGGAAGGACTGGTGAGGTCTTCCTGGCCATGCTTAGCTTCAAGTTATGCTTACCTTTGCATGTATTTGCAGAACTACCCGTTACTTGGCTGCTGGGGCACAAGCAGTGGGCAAAATCTCATCAGTCTTCACTATTTCTTCGATGAGCATCTCCTTTTCTTTAACTGAGCTTCTAGGACTTTCCTTACACATGGCCAAAGTACACAAAATTATGAATAAGATCCAGGGCCCTTCACCACAGGGCTACAGATGAAATTATTCTGCTGTTTGAGTTTGCCAATGACAGGGACCCAAATTAGACCACAATAGGTAGAGGAGCAAAAGGGCCTATCTATGTTGCCACAAAAGGCCGGGGTGTAGGAAGGAGGGATGGGACCAGAGTTTGATGCTGTCAGAATTTTTTCTGCCTACATTTATGCTTCTTTCTGAGCATCAGCATATTCTCTCCTGCCTTTTCCACTACTCCTGACCATGGCTGTCACAGTTTCTGGTTCAAAGGCTTAGAATACCAGGTATAGAAAGAAAGAAGACTTAGATTTTCCCAATTTGAAAATTCCTGGAGAAAGAGACTAAGTAGTTGATCTTTTCATATCAGACCAAAGATTCCACCAGCCCATCCTGGTGACCTGCAACTCCTGTGGCTGGGATGGAGTCTCCAAATTCAACCACTGGATAATATCTGTGGTTATGCCAGTCATCACTTTGAACAGAGCATAGGTCCCTATATTTTCTTCTTTACCAGTCTTCCCATGAAAAAGAAATATATAGAGAAGAAATTTCCACAGCTGAGTTCTGCAGTCAATTACTTTTTACCTCCCATCACCTACAATTCTCTTTGACCCTTTTTGAAATCTATATTCTAGTTGCCATGTTCATATTTCTTCCTGCTTTAAAAAAATTAGTATCTCCAAGTTCAGAAAGTATAAAAAGCATGCAATTATATTTTCCTTTAGGGTATGAATTAGCCCAATCAAAATAGCTGTCTGGATTTATCTGCTCACTTCTGGAAAGGTCAGAGTGAAACACAACCCTATAATTCAAAGCTTAGTGCCTTTTTGTTCACTGAATCTATGTGATTTGAGAAGAGTCAATAATAATAATAATAAGATCAGTACTAGAATGCTTGCTTGATTATTCAAATACTTCCAGTGTTTTTGGACATTGCTTACTTTTACATATTGAATAATACACATAACATAAACAAAACTAGTTGTACCTATTATAAGTGTGTTCCTCTTTAAAGCATATCTTTAGGTCTTCAAGGGTCAAACGAGAATAATAACAATAAAATGCCTCTTACACCACCACTGACCCAAGCATATCATTTGTTTGATAAATGTTTCCAATTAAAAATATGCAAGTATGCAATAATGATATGCACTTTCACTAATAGGCTAATATACCTTTTGGTCATCACTTGTCCCACGTGACTTTTGACACAGAAGATCCTCCGTGTCTGAATGCCCACACCACATGTAGCTTCTCCATTCCAGCCAACAGTTGCATTAAGTGCAGTTACCAACGTGTTTTCAGAGCAGGGGCCCCAAGGCGATGTTTCCCAATAGAGTTGCATACAGGGGTGGTCGTTGCATACACGATGTTCTTGAAGAGCCTGACTAGGAGGACATGGCTTTCCACCTGCAGAAAATTAAAATATAGCATCATACATAACTGTTGGTTTTGCTGTTATTGCTGTTCTTATGATTTTAGATGTTTTAATGATCCAAAGACCTGAGCCACTGAACCCTTTGTTCCACTCTAAGATCAAGGATTTCGGTCTTGACATCAACCTCAGGATAATATATTATAGGCATTTGTCCACACCAAATAGATTATAAAATTAATGGACTAGCCTCTCCTCCTCTGGAGCATGCACCTCTGAGATAAACTCGCAAAGAAAACAGATTTTCTTTTACTATTATTATGCCTATATGAATTAGTCAGACAGAACAGTCCTTGACCTTGAAATAATATTACATGAGACATGCGTGATATACACATGTGTGTCTATACATAGATTCCCTTTCCTAAGAAAGGCATTATTTTTATCAGAGATCCATTTTTAATACACCCATTCTCCATCAAGCAGTGCATTTTATTGCACTTGAGAAATCCAGAAGTATCTGTTGCAGTCTGGGGGTAGAGGGCTCAACCTAGAGCTCTGAAATTATATCTGACAGTGCGATCCACTGGGAGGGAGACCAGACAGATGTACATCCTTACACTCTTACGTGAATCAGATAATCAAATATCATTACTGTCTTTTTGTTCACATTTTACTATTAATGTAAAAAGTGGTATTTATCTGAAGTATTGATCTTTTCCTACTCTTCTGCACTATAATGTTTTATTCAGTAGGCTAAATGCACAAGATTTGTAACTCTGGTTCTATTATTCTCATTATTGTTTTTTTATCCAATTAAATACTACTGACTTTTTTGTTTTCTTTTTCCAAAAATACAGGACAAGAGGGGTACAGAGCTATATTTTAAGAATTTGAAAATTTTCCTTTATCTTGACACTGGCCCCATTTTGGGGGCTCACAGAGCAAAATCTTGGTTAAGAAGGAATTCCTCACAGCCATGGCCTCACTATCCTGTCGCTCTAGTGGAGCTGAAGTCAGAGTCAACAGAAATCATAAAAGCAATGAAGTGTGTATCTGGGGACAGAGATCATTGTTATGAATGATAAGAGCAGCTGCTCCTCTAATTTGTTCTGAAGTCACTGGTCACATTTCCACCACACTTTTACCATCTTCAAAACCATCTCCACAGCCTCCATACACTCTCTCTGCCCTTGGCAGGCCAAGTATGACAGAACAGGAAGCCAGGGGACCTGGATAAGGTAGCCTATTGATGTCACTGGCAGCTCTTGATCAAGGAACCAGGTCTCCTGATTCCTAATTTGGAACTCTTCTTACAGGCATATTCAATATGTCCCAGTTACCTAATCTGAAACTGGAAGAATTTCAACTGGAAGAGTTTCAACTTAAAGAAAAACAATATTCAATTCTTTGAGGTGAGCCATGTATGGATGGTCTAAAGTAATTTATATAACTAAGTGACCACAGCTTAGATAAACTAGAAGACTAAGAATAAAGAAAAAGAAAGGATGCATGGAAATGAAACTGTTAATGTGGAGTCAGGGAATAGAGATAACACCCAGGTGTAGCTACTTCCATAGCATACATGTACCTGTCTATTGGAAAAAAATTAAGAATCCAGCCAGTGAATCCGGAGTTGAAACCTTTTCTGTTGCTCACCTTCTCCAGCCAATGCCAGGATAGATCTTGATCTGGTCTGTTTCCCATCTGAGTTTTTATTTGAACAGGACTGGGAACAGGATGACCATACTGTCCACTCGCTCACCACACAATCCATTCTGCAGGGAATTTCACAGGCCATCCGCTCTGGAGGAGGAGGTATGGGGCAGAGACTCCCTGCTACATCTTCACCTGTGATCAACCAGATCGAGACAGATGCTGATTAATTCACAATGAAGGTCAGTCCAAGGAATAGATTCATTGTTTCCCCTATTATTTCAATTTCGCTCAGAGGATTCATCCAGTGTCTAAATCTATAATGCAACAAAAATTATGTTTTCTTCAGCTATTCATGTTTGCATCAAGAGAAACTACCAAGAGATAATTTGGAATTTAGGAAGGCAGATACCACAGCAAAATTCCATTTGTCATTATTCATAGGGACACAGATGATTTCTTCCAGAAAAAAAATGTAGATACAGATGATCAGAAATAACCATGATTCACATGTTATTGACAAACAAAAGTAACAAGTATACACTTTTCTTCAAAATGGAGGTCAGAGTAGCCTAAAAACTGAAATTATGCTGAACATTATAGTCTACCCTAAAAAGAATTTTATTATTCTAATTCTCCTTTGGGTGCTTTCACCTCTAAAAACATAATCTTTTCACTTGATGACTTTGTCATCTTGGTACACAGTGGTAAATAATCTGAAGCTATAGAATGTGCCAGTAGCTGAAATTATATAATGCATTGACCCAAAAGTTGAAAGTCAGTCTGAAGTTATCCCTGGTAAATTTACAATTTCCCCTTTGAATAATCTAATGATTGCTAAGCCAAAAACATAACTCAATTTTTTTTTTAAAAAAAAAAGCAAAAAGACACATCAGATATCAAGAATTACCAATTTTGCTATTGATATTGATATTTGCTATTTGTCTTTTTATAAATACTACCTAACAATTCTCCGATATATCATAGTACAAGATTTTTCAGAAACTTTAAAATAATGAAGCATTTTCCAGGTTTGGTGGCACAAGCCTATAATCCCAGTGAACTGGAAAGCTAAAGCAGGAGGATTTCAAGTTCAAGGCCAGCACCAGCAACTTAGTGAGATTCTGTTTCAAAATAAAAAAAGTAAAAGGACTGTGGTCTGGGTATGTGTCTTAGTGATAGAGCCACTGTCTAGCATATGTGGGACCCTGGGTTTGATTCCCAACATGGAAAGAAAAAAAAGAAAGAAGAAAAAAAAAAAGAAAAACTACTGAAGCATTAGGAATCTAGAGATGCAGCTTAGTGGCAAAGCACCCCCAAACTGGGTTCAGTCCTCACTACCAATATATATACATACAGACATTTTAAATAAAATAATGAAGGATATTTTTTAATAATGAACAGATATTAAGACTAACAGAATGGTTTCTAATTTGCTTTTCTGTATCTCAAAAGATTACAAAGGTTTATAAAAAAAATTCTCTTTCAGGTTCTTTGTTCACTATTACAAATCTTTAGAGATAATGATTTGATTCTTATTATTCCCCCATCCACAGTCTCCTCATAAAAACAAAGGACAGAAAGAATAGCAACACCATTTATTGTTTGAAATAACAACATAAAATGTGGAATGGCAACCATAGGAGACAGGCAGTTTTATCCGAGTGATTTTATAGTTTTGGAATTCTCTTGTCATGAACTGTCTGATGCAAAAAATAATTGCAAAGGGGACAAGTATTTATTGAGGACCTCCTTGGTGTAAGTCTCTGTGTTTTGCACATATTTTTCAGGCTTACGATGTGTCATTGAATCCTCATTAGAAGCTCTGATAGGCAGGAGTAATCCATCTCATCTCACCAGTGACGAGTCAGAAGCTCAGAGGGGTAAATTGGCTCAGGTCACAGGCCTGAGCTGGGAATTACATCCAAACCCCCTGACTTTAGAACTCTGGTTTTCCTATTAACTGTGCTGTGTCTAATTCCAAGGAGATGGATATTCCTTTTTCTGAGGAAGTAAATAAAACAAGCTGACAGTTGCAAGACTGCCTGAAGGAGAAGATCCTGCACAGCTCATATCTGCATTCATATTTGTAAATGAGGCCAGGCTCAGTGCCCTTGAGGTACAAATAAAACTTTTCAAGCATATTATGAGAAGTAATAGAGATTCCAGCAGATAATCAAGCTGAAAGACCAGTTTCAATCATTCTCTTTTCAGTAACAATCTAATTTCAGGTTGAGTCCACATTGTGTGCACACCCTGCCCCTACCCCACCCCACCCCCATGCCAATACAGCTAAGGGGCAGCACTTTCTCAAGTACAGAAGCAGGCAGGCCAAAGAGAAGCCTAACCTACATCTAATCAAAATTTAATTCCCACACTTGTGAATTTCATTAGCATAATTTTTACACAAAACACTCTAACACAGTGTCTTGCAAAGAGCATTTTGAGGAATAAGGGATGTTTATAGGAGTCTTATGAAGAAAAAGTACAGGGGGGAGTTGAGAAGTGCTGGGTTAAAAATAGCCAAACTTGTCCCATATTTGAAAACTTTTCAGTATTGAAAATGCAAATACACACAAGAAATATTCTAGGCAGGAAATGAGATGTAGGGCACTTCTATCTCATTTCATCAATGGCCTTCTGGTTTTAGGAGTATCCACTCACCCGGAAGTGGCATTTTTATGAATAAACTTTAAGAAAATTCTGTCTTGAAGAATCATAAAATATCAGTTACTATTTAATGAGCACATACTATGTCCAAGACCAATAATGGGATAAAAATAGATGGAGATTACTATCATTTACCTTCCTCAAGCTCATGATTAATGATGGAGGTGCAACATGCACACATAAAAGAAAACCCAGTCCAAAAGTAAATGTCACATTGAAAATACATGATTCAAAGAGAAAATATTGTAGTGATTCATGGAATAGAAACATCTGCTGGGAAACGGAATAAACCTTTTAACAGAGTACAGAGAAGGGCTGAGGCTGCCAGCAATGAGGGGGTATGTTTGGCAGGAGAAGCATCAACTAAGGTATAGTGTAGGAAAATAAAGCTATCTGAAAGGCAGTTAATGTTGATGATACATGAAGAAAAGAGAAAACCATGTGGGAAGAGTTATTGGACATTAAATTCTGAATGAGTAATATGGGCACAAGTATTGTTTTATTGGTCTTCTTTAAGATCCCAGTTGTTTTGGTTTCCCATGATTCAAATTTCTCTCTCTCTCTCTCTCTCTCTCACACACACACACACACACACACACACACACCCCATTCCTGGCATCCCAGTCCTTACATATCCAGGGCCTTTAGGATTGATTTCAGGTGATTGAACCAAACATCTTTTACAACCCAAGTTTTCTTGTAATCTGATACACCTGTTACATCAGTACAGTTAAATGTCAATACTCCCACCAATATTTTGATAGTTTGTTTACACAGGCTAATTCAGGAGTGTGATCAAACAGATCAGACTTTCATTTTTTTTCTGTACTGGGCAGTAAGCTCAGGGTCTCCCATATATTAGGCAGTTTATCCACTATTAGGCTACTTCCCCAGTCCAAGAGCACTATATATATGTATGTGTAGGTGTATGTGTGTGTATGCAAATATATATATATATATATATATATATATATATATTTGTAGTCGACACAGACATTTATTTATTTATTTATTTACTTACTTACTTACTTATCTATCTATTTATTTATTTATTTATTTGTGGTGCTGAGGATCGAACCCAGGATGTCACATGTGTAAGGTGAGTGCTCTACCACTGAGTCACAACCCCAACCCCACTGGAGCAGACTTTTTTTGAGGAAGCCAAATTAACAGTCATAACAGACTCTGAAATTCTCCACAGCTGTGTGACCTACTGTATAACAAATCTAGCAAAAGAAAAGCTTCACAGTGAATTTTAGCTGCAATGTTTCCTAGCCAAGCACAGGTAAGGGTGAGCTGGTGAACACTAGCCACTAACACTCTCTTAAGCCTATCATTTGACTTCTTTGAATCTCAGTTATTTCACTGAAATAATGAAATCATGACATTCACCTTTCAAGGACAGTCTAAGGATTAGAATCATTTATGCAGCACACATATTAAGGTATCTAACATATGGCAGGTTTTCAATAGTTAGAAACATTTAAAACGTTGTTTGCAAAGATACCTAGCACAAAAAACTAAGAGCCTTGAACTGAAAAATCTGGAGATTCACATCATGACCATAGAAAGCACTAGCTCCATCATTCATATTGGGTACAAACAACTACCACCAGCTCCACAGACAGGCTCCTATAAAGCATAAAGAATATTTATAATTATCCAGATCATTTCATTGATACGGTTGGCTAATGAAAACTATTTAAGGGCCCAGATAAAGTACCTAGGTCTGAAAAACCTCATCTGCTCACCTATGTTGTTATAATTATGTTCCCATCACACATAGAGAACCTATTGAAAAAGGAGCATTTATGCTTTTCTGTTTTCATGTTCTTGGATGAGTCAAGGAGACCAACTGAAACCTCAGGCAAGCATGAAAAATAAAGTATCACACAGGACAGAAGCTTAGTCATTATGTGGTTATTCACTAGCTCTGATAATCTAATGTCATAATGAAACAGAATATATTTAAGAAGGAAATTGAAGGCATCTTTCAAGATGACTCTATATAATTACTGTCAGCCCTTACCAGACTACCTGGGATCAATAATGACAGACTGTGTTTTTTCCTCATGGAGGGGATTTCTTTAAACCAGTTGTGATTATGGGACTATGTGGGAAAAAATAATTTAACGTGGGGAAATTATAATGTTAATCACCTGGGCCTGGCAGCTCATCCCTATAATACCAGTGACTCTGGAGGCTGAAGCAGGAGGATCACAAGTTTGAGGACAGCTTCATCAATTTAGCAAGACCCTGTCTCAAAATTAGAAAGGGAAGAGGGTATAGCTCAGCGGCAAAGCATCCCTGGGTTCAATCCCTAGTACCTCCCCTGACACCAAAACACTAAAGGTCTCCATCATAAATTAAACATTTCAGCAGCCTTTAGAATATTCACACTGGTGTAGAACCATCAGCTTTATCAAGTTATAAAATATTTTTTTCACTCCAAAGCAAAGTCTTGTACCTGATAAGCAGTTTCTCCCTCTTACTGCTTCCCTTCAGGCTCTGGAAACCACAAACTTAATTCGGTATTTATGGATTTATCTATTTTGTATATTTCATATACATTTAATTTGTGACCTTTTGACTCTGGTTTCTACAGTATTTTTGGAGGCTTATCCCCATTGTGGCATGTTTCAGTACTTAGTTCCATTTTACAACTGAATAACATTCCATTGTACGTAGATACCAGAATTTATGAATTCATCTCTTGATGGACAATTGGGCTATTTTCATTTCTGGATTATTATAAATAGTGCTACCTATTATGAATGTGCATGTGTGTGAACTTGCGATTCTGTTTTCAGTTCTTTGGGGTTTGTACCTATGAGTGAAAATCTGGGATCATACTCATCACTCCATGTTGTCTGCTTGTGATTCTGGGGATTGTGCCCCAAATAGCCAGTGACTGGGTCCTGTCTTCAGTTCATACTGCTATTCTAATGCCAGCCCATTTCCAACTAAAATACAAAATACTTAGACAAAGAAAAGATTCCTGCACATATATAAATATACTCAAGCTTCGTTATGAATATTTCTTTATCCATTTCAAATATCTATCTATCTATCTCTCTCTCTCTATATATATATATACACACACAGATTAGATAGATAGATAGATAGATAGATAGATATAGGTATATATCAGTTAAAGTATACATCATTCATGGCAGGGTTGAGCATTGTTTCCAATATAACAATAACATAATTATCAGAGGTTGGGCTTTCCGCATTGAACTAATATTTAAGCCACATATATGCTATAGACTACATCCAGTGGCAATCTTTGTTTTGTGACTTCTAAGAAACTATAAATTAATATTATGAGCTACCAACTCTTTTATATAACAATGAATAAACAGTACAGTCTATAATTCTTATTTTCTGACCCTAGTCTCAAATGTCCAAAATGATTTAAAAGAAAAAAGGTATATAGACAAAATAGGAAGATAAACCCAGACATCTTAAAATGATTTAAAAAGAAGACCATCCCTTTGTTATCAAACTTCAGACAACCTTACTCTTCTAAAATTAATACACATTGGATATTTTATTGATATTTCCTCTTATATGCTATTACACTTTCTATGGAAATAATGAAACAGTTATCAAAAACACTCTACATGCCATAAGATTTTACGTCCTATTTAAATCTCAGAGAAGAATGCCAATATATGTTGATTAAATGCTTGCCGATAGTGGAGTAAGCTATCAACAGATAGTACAGAGCAGATTTAGTGGAATTTATATGCATTTAATTCCATTTTTTTAAATCTAAATGTTACTTTCTCAAAAGCAAGTAGCCTCTGGCCACTTATGGGCTAAGATCCTAATCAACTAAGAAAATGTTTATATTTCAATCCAATAGAACATACAACAAAAAAGCTAAGGGCAAAACAGAAGCTATTTGCAACATCTTAATATTGCCAGCAATGAGATTAAAGTTTCTGCTTGCTTATTTCTGAATTTAAAGCTTATTTCTCTACCTAGTTTACTTAGTTTAATATATATATATATATATATATATATATATATAGAGAGAGAGAGAGAGAGAGAGAGAGAGAGAGCAAAAAAAAAGGAACTTCACAGTATCATAATATTAATAACAATAAAAACAACGTCAACAACTGAATTAAGATAACAATAGCAAATGGTATTTAGAGAGCTTAGAGTTAGCTAGATGCTAATCAATCACATTACATGTAAAGTTTTATTGAATGTCCATATTAACATCATTAGTTTGGCACTATTTTAACCCATGAAGCATGGATAAGTTACATAACTGCTCCGGGTATTTTATTTATATATCTAGTAAGTTTCTGTCCTGGGCCTGGAAAACAGATCTGTAAGACGTTGCAAGCTACTTTCCTATCCATTATGCTATAGTGCCCACTGGTTCATATCTTATGTATGTCTTTTACTTTAAATTATTTTAGCCGATATTAAGCCAAGTTAGGTCACCAGAGGGAGTAAGCCCAAAGGAATAGGTACCTTCATTACCTGGGGATAGTATCATGGGATGGAAATAGCAAGACAGTGCTTTTCAAAAGTAGAAAACATAAAGCAAGTGAAAATAATACAGAGATAAAAAGAGAGAGAGAAAGGACAAAAAGAAAAATAGTGAAGTAGAAACATTCAGCAAAAATAGTACAATGTATGACAAGAAAAGGACACAGACATGCAAAAAAATATAATAATGATATTAAGTGAAAAATTATAAAGCTCCAATGGGGGGGAGAGAGAGAGAGAGAGAGAGAGAGAGAGAGAGAGAGAGAGAGAGAGAGGAGAGAGAATGAGAATGAATGAATCAGAGAAAAGGTTATAATGAACCTGGGAAAGATAGTCTAAGACAAATGCCAAAACAGAAATAATAACAGCTAAAAAAGGAAAACAATATTTCCACGATAAAGATGTTTACAAAGGCCAAGAGTTCACTATAACAAGTGGGCTGTTCTTTTCAGAAGCCCTTCTAACTGAACAGCTACTCAGGTTCTACAGCACACAATTCCATGATTGGAGGAGCTAACACTCTGATCACTTAGAAGTTATCCAGCACAATGCTGTAATATCCCACAGGCATCAACCTAGTCCTCACAACATTAATAACAATGAGCGCATCCATGATACTGACAGATGTCTGCTCCAGATGACTTGCATATATCAATTCATTTAAACTTCACAAAAGTCTAGCTAGGTGGGAACTGTCATTATGCTCATTTTATAGATAAATACCCTGAGATTTGGATAAATTAAATAACTTATGAAAGGTAAATAAGTTAAATAACTTATGCAAGTATGATGGTGGAGCTTGGATTTGAACGTGGGCAACCAAGCCCCAAAGCTCATTTTTTAATCATGATGTTTTATTGATACTCCTGTCTTCTATTCTTTCTCAGGAAAAACTATGCACCTTCATATGGAAGGATCCATCTGGTAGAAAATCAGTCAATTACAAGCACTATCATATGTTAATCAGTTTTTCACCAGTATGGCCAAAATACTGGTCATAAACAACTTTAGAAACGGAAAGATTTATTTGAGGTCATGATTTCAGAGGTTTCAATCCATGATCGGCTGGTTCCGTTGCTTTGGGCAGAACATCATGATGGGAGGCAAAGGTAGAGAAACGTTGCTCAGCTCATGGCATTTGGAAGTCAGAAGAAGAGTTAAGAAAGGTGCTGGGGCAAGACACAGGACTCAAAGGTACACCCCCAAAACCAAGTCACCCCCTTGGACGAGGTCCCATCTCCTACATTTGCCACCACTTCCCAATAGTCCATTCAAGTTTTGGATCCTCAACAAATTAATCCATGGATGAGATCAGGGCTCTCAAGGTACAATTACTTCCCTAAATTCCCACCTCTGAACACTGCTGCATTGAGGACCGAGCTCCAACACATGAAACTCTGAGGGGCATTCCAAATCAAAACTATAACACAAAACCTTAGTCCATGAATACTGCAGTAAATGTCAAGGTGAGATTAGATGCCATAGTGAAAAGACAGAAACCAGGACTGAGAGGCAAACTATGATTGCTCAAAAAAGAAAGAATCACATAAAATCTAACCAAGTGTCTTAAGACTGATAGATAGGTCACATTTCTTTCAGTCCAGTCACACACTCCAGGGAGAAGCAACCATAGTTGTCTATGTGTGTGTACGTGTGTGTGTAAAAAGTTTGAAATCATGCACTATGACCTAAGTGTAGGGAAAACAAACAAACAAACAGCAAACCTTTTTCCCCTAAAAAATGACATCAAGTTGCTTAAAAGCCTGGATGGAGGTGGATGAGAGGGGAATAAGCAGGTATTCATTTAAAGTAACTTCGTACCATATAAAACTAAATCTTTTCTAAGTTAATTCAGGCTCCTTTTTAAAATGCTTCTTTCTCCTCTCTTTATTCTTTTCTTTCCAAGTGTCAGAGAAACGTGTATCATTATTGCATACTCTCTTGGAAATTTTCCTGGTTCTCTGAGTTATTTCTATCAAAATAACACCTGCATCCACTGTTAATCTGTAGGGTCATTTCCTGATTTTTCTGGTCTAACGACTTTGCACTCACCTAGTACTGACTCCAAGCAAGTTCCAGTTTCTCTGACAGGCAGCATTTCCACATTCTACGAAACATACAAGGATTTGGGGATCACTCCCACATCATAACAGACTTAGGAAGGGGGAGCACCAACCAGCTCAAGCCCACTCTGTGCTAAACACATGCATCACTTTCTCTGCCTCTCCCTTCCATTTTGTCTATATGAAATTTCCATGCATGTATTTCTTCTGCACAATATTCCATCTACAGAATGAGGCAGAGGCTGGAGACCCTCATGAATCTACTCTCTTCTATACATCTTCCACAAGACCCTTACTGACCAATGTGGCATCCTGGCTTATGCTAACATTGCATTCTGAGACATAAGGCCCTCCTTCTTGATATATGAAGGAAGCCATTTGGATTTTTTTAAAATACTTTCTCCCATAAGCCTGGCTTCTGTATATGAAAGTCTGTTTTTCAGGTTTATTGTCCCTGAAATGAGATTCAAGATTCCATTCTGTGGCACTGACTTTCTGTTTATATTCAAAGTTTAATAATCCTAACTTTTCTAGACATAGTGGATGCCTCAGAAATCAACAGAGGAGGGGGGTCTTGCCCAAAAAGCACAGAAGAGAAAAACACACCCATATATCTCAAAATATGGTCTGATGGCATCTACTTAATGTGGAAATCTGGATTCCCTTGAGAGTTTTATAGACAAACTGTAAAATCTTAAAAAGATGAATCCAGAATAATAATGAGTAAACAAGTACCCTTTTAATATAGTAAGTGCTCTTTAAAGGGGACATCTTGGAATAAAATATTGCAATGTAATGTACAGGGTGTCTGATGAGGAACAGGGTCATCAGGATTTGCATAGCATTTGACACCTACCAGACCATGGCCTTGGGAAATTGTTAAGCTTCTTCAGGCTTTAAATGTGTGCAAAAGGTACTGTCATTTCTGATTATATCATTGGGTCCGGGGACAGATCAAAGAAGTTAATGTTAACTAATATTTATAGAATCACAAAGCAACATTTATCCATAATGTAGTTTTTTTATAATTAGTGAGAATTAGAATAAAGGATGTTCCAAATAGAAAGATGATTTGTACCAAAGATAATACTCCCTTCTCCATCCCAGTTTTGTCTGAAATAGAAAAGTACCAAAGGAAATGAAATGATTGTAAAGTTAGGTATGCACTTCATCTGTCTATCTACCTGGTCAACGAGGGGTGCAGAAAGGGATTTGGACCAACCTGCATATGAGGTATATATGCGTATGAGGTATACTTCAAGTAGTCCAGAAGGTTTTTTTTTTAATATTTGAAAAATCAATATTTTAAAATTAGACTGGGTTAAGTCAGCAGAGTAAAGTGATAAGACATCAGTAAAGAATAATCATTTGTCTCTGTGATTAACCTTCAGAAACATAATTTAAATGCCTGTAAATGGAAAAGGCATTATAATTTATTTAAATACATCACTATAATAGCAAAATTAAGAGGTTTTCAATTTCTCTATGATAAATAACGATGCAAAGATCATCCATAACCATATTGATTATTTTCCTAAGAATATATTTCCAGAAGTGGAAAACCAAAGTCAAGATATAAGGACTCCATGAAGATTCTTACAAGAAATAAGGGTGCCAATTTCTTCTCCCACCCCCATTACTTATCATCACCCATAGCTTTGAATTTACTTAGAGTAAAATTCACTTTTCAGGTTGTGTAGTTCTATAGATTTGAGCAAATGCAGTCTTACACTTAACAAATCATGACAGAGTTAATCTATCACCACAAAATGCCCCAAGCACTGTTCCTTTGGAGTCAATTCCTTCCACAGTACTAACTCTTGGCAACCATTGATCTGTTTTCTGTCCTGAAAATTTTGTTTTTCTCAGAGATCATCATATAAATAAAACTATAAGTTTGTATTCCTTTAGATATCACTTCTTTCACTTAGCAAAGTACATAGGGGTTCATCCATATTGGTGTGTCAATCAAGAATTCATTCTTGTTTTACTGCTGAGTAGTATCACATTGTGTGAATGTAGCACATTTTTTGATCTGTTCCTCTGATTAAGGACATTTGGTTTGTTTCCAAATTCTGGTAGTTATGAATAAATAAATCTTCTAAACAGGTTTTTCTGTGAATAGAATTTTTCATTTCTCTTGGGTATATATATAATTATGAGTGAAATTTCTCATTCATATGAAAAATGTAGATTTTTGTTTTCCAAAGTGGCTGTACCATTTTGCCTTCCCATGGGCAAATGCATGAGTGTTCTAGTTGTTCTGCACCCATAGCAGCACTTGGTACGAACATTACTTTTTGTTCTGTTTAATTTCATCACTCTTACAGGTGCATAATGATATTATACTGTAATTTTAAATTTTATTTTCCTAATGATTAATGATGTTAAGAATGCTTTAATGCATTTATTTGCCACTTGAATATCTTCTTTGGTGAAAAATGTTTTCCAAATCTCACTTTTTTTTTTAATTGGGATGCTTACTTTCTTATTATTGAGTTTGAAAAGTTCTTTATATATTCTAGATAGAAATTCTCTGTTAGATATGTGATTTGCAAATGTATTTTCATGGTATTGGGCTTTCCATTTTCTTAACAATGCCTTGTGCAAAATAAAAAGCTTTAATTTTACAAAAGTACAATTTATCAACTTTTTCCTTTATTGATTACACTTTGGCATTTTATGAGAATGCTTTAAAAAGACAAATTTTTCATATATAGTAGAATGAATTTGAACCCCTATCTCTCACCCTGCACAAAACTCAGCTCAAAGGAGATTAAGAACCAAGGCATTGGAACAGAGAACCTGAACTTACTAGAAGAAAAAGTAGGCCCAACTCTCCATCATATCAGTTTAGAAACCAAGTCTTATTAAGACTCCTAAAGTGCAAGAAGTAAAATCAAGAATCAGCAAATGCGATGATATCAAACTAAAAAGCTTCTTCACTTCAAAGGAAATAATCAAGAACTTGAAGAGAGATCCTATAGAATAGGAGAGAATCTTTACCACATGCACCTGGGATAGAGCATTAATCTCCAGTATATATAAAGAACTGAAAAAAAAATTAACATAAAAAAAGTCCAAATAACCCAATCAATAAATGGGCAAAGAAATTGGACAAACATTTCACAGAAACCAAAAAGGGACGCTCAAAAAATAAATAAAAAATGTTCAACATCTCGACAATTAGATAAATGCAAGTTAAAACAAAACAGAGATTTCGTCTCTAGTCAGTGACAATAAATGTTGGTAAGGATATGGGGAAAAAGGTACACTCATACATTGTGGGAACAAGTGTATGGAGTACTGCATACATGGCATATGTTAAGGGTGTCTGAGTGGCAGGCCACTCCCCTCACGCTAGGCAGCAAATCCCTTACCCCATAGGCGGCACAGCCCTGGGCATGAGGCCACGTGTTGCAGTCCCTGTGCTTGCTCTGTGGCCCGCTCCTTGATTGGTCACTGCAAGGACAGTTGGCAAGAAATTGTATTGGTGATTGCCTGTAATTTGCTTAGCTACTGCCTGAGTATATATACATGGTAACTGAGCAATAAATTTAGACCTGCTTCCTGCTTGGTCTCTGCAGGTCTTGATTAGTGATTCTGCAGCCACACATACCTCTACACTGTTCCGTGGACCTCCTCGCTGGACAAGAGAACGCCCATGTAATACATTGCTGGTGGGACTACACTGATGCAAACACTCTGGAAAGCAGTATGGAGATTCCTGGGAAAATTTGGAATGGAACCACCATTTGATTCAGTTTTCACACTCTTGCGTTTATACCCAAAGGACTTAAAATCAGCATACTAAGTGACCCAGCCACATATGTTTATAGCAAATCAATTCACAATAACTAAGCTATGGAACTAACCTAGGTGTCCTTCAACAGATGGATGGATAAATAAACTGTGGTATATATACACAATCGAATACTATTCAGCCATAAAAAATAATGAAATAATGGCATTTGCTGGTAAATGGATGGAGCTGCAGAATATCATGCTTAGTAAAATAAGCCAATTCCAAAAAACCAAAGGCCAAAATTTTCTCTGATGTATGGATGTTAATCCACAACAAGGGAGGGCAGGGAGAAGAAGTATAGAAGTACACTGGATTAAAGGAAAGGAAGTGGGGAAGGGAAAATTAAAAAACAAACAAACAGTAGAATCAATTGGACATAACCTTCCTATCCTTGTCTATGAATATACAACCTGGCTAACTCCACATCATATACAACCACAAGAATAGGATCCTGATTAGAATAAGTTATACTCCATATATGCATGTTATGTCAAAATACACACTACTGTAATGTATAACTAAAAGGAACAAATAATAATAAAGAAAGAGAGAGGGACACCACATTTATATAAGCTTCACTAGAGTATATTGTTATATTATTCTATTTTATTATTAGTTTTTATTGTTAATACTGTACTGTGTCTAGTTTCTAAATTAAGCTTTATTGCATGTATGTGTAGGAAAAAAATAGCACTCTAAAGGGTTTGGTACTAACAGTTTATAGTATTTGTAGAATGTCTTGGAACAAATCAGTGGATACAAGAGAACAAGTGCACTAATTTGTCACATTGCAGTTCAATATGCATAATTATACTTCTGTACAGTAAAGACTATATAATTTTAAGAAAAAAGACAAATTTTCAGGAAAGAATGAAATACATGTTTCTTACTGGAAAAAAAAATGAAGAGCTGAAACTTACATATTAGATCTAGAATTTCATAGTGTTGTTGGAGTAAATTCTACAACTAGTGTGTCCTAGTACATAAAACCAACACTATTTTTTTCATATATGTTACTAAAGCACAATTTTTCCATGGTGAGTAATTATTGATGTAACAACTGAGATTCTAGCACCATAACATCCTGACAATGAGTTCCATGCAATGTAAATTGCCTTCTGGTCACAATGATGTTTGTGTGGTATTCATATAACACAGTGCATAATCTATTAAGACAGGATTTGAGTTTTGTCTTGTAACATTGCATCAAACATCTGGAACAATGCCATAGTGGGTCTCAATGAATTATGGCTGAGGTTATAAAAAAGGAGTAGGAGAAAAGATGTTAGTTTATGTATGATATATACTATACATCCATAATTCTGTATTCATCCCAAAGATCAGACTTCTAACCCCAACATTAACTGGAAGGCAGTATAGCTAGCATGTGTTCTGGAGTCAGATTGCCCTGAGTTAAAATTCTGTATTCACCACTTACTTACTAATACTACTTAACTTCTCTGTGCCTCGTGTCCTCATCTTACGATGAAGACTTCTATTTCATAGAATGACCAAAATAACAAGAGGACTTATTTCATTGCACCCTTATTCTGCTTTGTTATTTTAGTAATTCAATCAGTTGATAGATATAAAACCCTAAGAAGGGAGCCTGCTACAACATGATAATTAACAAAGCAATGTTTAAAATACAATTGTGGTAGCAACATACCAAAAGTCACAAACTATTTTTGTTCTAATAAATGTGTAAGCCCAAGCCTCTGCAAAGCTTGTCTTTGAAAAAAGTAAAAGGAAAGATAGGCTGTTTCGTTGATAAGTACATATTCTTTTCCTGAATCACAAGTTTGCTATTATAGCAAGTATGATATTGTCATAAAAATTTGCATGATTTCTTTCTTTAGATCCCACACATTTCAGGATCCATGAAGAACATGTGCAGTTCACCAACATATAAGAATACTGTACTGTTTACAAAAACAGAATATGTTAAAGCAGGTACATTTGCTTGACTATATAATTCTAAGGGATAACTGCAGAGTTTTATGCTTCCCTTTAAAAACCTTGTTGAAGTTTTTCCCATGCCTGATCCCCAGGATATTATACTGCATCTATTTCATTTTGCTGCAAATGACTAATTTTGTCCTACATTGAAGAAGTTAAATAAATAAAATGACAAACCACCCAACTACACTGATGGATTGCAGTTATGAAATAAGGTAGAATCAACCAATATAATTTTCTGATTAAAATGTTGCAAATTAATTAAGACTCTAAAATAATGATTGCATACCATTTTCCAATATGCTTCACAAACTTACTTCAGATATGAGATTACAAAACTGTAGATCAGACAGCATAGGAACTAATGCTCAGGAAATGTGTCATTATCCATCAGAATTTGAGAACCAAACAGAAAAAGCTGAGTTCAGTCATTAGTGAAATCAGACAAATGAAAGAATAAAATCACAAAATGAAAATTAGGCTAATAGCAATCAGAAAAAATGGAATAAAAAAGCATAAACACTGAAGGCATAAATTTAAAGCATATATTCAAGACAAACTGATGTTAGCTGGAAATTGCAGACATAGTAAATAAAATGTTTTCACATAAATCAATTACATGGATGATCTGAGGTCGCATAATATATAGATTTCAACTGTAATATTTTTTGCATAGTATACTGCAAGAGTATTGCCTTAAGACTAATAGTGATGTCTTTTTGTATGGAATGAATTTGAAAGTACAATAAGCTCTATCTTCCCCAAATGGATCTATTAGTCATTATAATAATTCAATTTGGCGCTGTCATTTTTCTAGCCCATCTCAAATAACTTTAAAAACTCAAAACTTTAATTTAAGAAAAGTTTAAAATATGCACAAAATGTATGCTGAGAAGTTTCAAACATACAAGGAGCAATGTTTCAAAAAATCTAAACATCCCTTTATATCATGGACAAATTTTCTTCAACTCTTCATAACCCAAATGGTGACATTCAATTCAAGCTGTATGCTCAAAGGAATAAAAGATGAACAATATGGATGTTTCAAATCTGGTTTATTCCTTTGTCTTCTGCATTGAGACCAAAAGGAAACATGCTATTATTTCATGAACTAAATATTATTTTACTGGATTCTGTCTTTACTTAAGAGGTCAAATCCATAATTACATCATTAATAATTATGTTGACATTTATTGCCTGCAAGGCATGGTATCTTTAGAAGCAATTTCAGAACATTAGACATCTCTGATCATTCATCTTATTCTAACTGGCCCACTGGTTAAAAACAATAAGACTGTAATCCTTTTAGGCAGCTAAACTAGCATTTATTAGTTTACTTTTACTCAGACACTTACTGAGACATAAGAAATAGTCAAAAATACCTGCTCAATAAATTTAAGGTTACATAATATCTTTTAAAGTTTTAACCCATTATATCATTTGCTTGGTCAGAGAAAACAACACATTTTGTTTATTTCTGAATCCTTAAGGCCTAGAACAGTACCTTCTTTGCTCATAGCTAGTGTTGAATAAATGCTAACTGAACTGAACTGAACATAACAGGGATGAACACATTCTTAGCATCTGAGAGATTTTTGACTTGCATACAGCAAATGCAAACTGAGGGAATTTTGAATTCCCTTGTAGGTACCAGCATCAATATATCTGATCAACATCCAACTACTATGAGTGTTGGTAAAAACAGTTTTTAAGTGGACAGATCTGTGTTTGAATTCCAGCTTACCCTTACTAAGTATGTGTCTCTGGGAAAGTTATTTCATCTCTTTCAATGTTAGGTTCCTCATTTTAAATATGTGCATGATTTCTGCCAGTAGAGCACAGGAGCCATGTGATGATTCGATGAAATAAGATTAAAAGAACAGGCACCAAGTAAGTGTTTGATATAGGTTGGTGATAATGATGATGCTGAGGAGGATAACAAAGTACATAATGCCAACCTTCATTAATGCCTTTATATTTTGCATAAGTTCACTGTATAATACAGTCAAGTCTATGAAACACTATTCTAAAGCAAGAAGGAACAAAAGGATGAATGTAAAAAATGATTGATATACCAAAAAGCATTCCTGTAATGCTTTGAGTGGCACCATCTGATTTGTCAGTGTGCTTACTTGGACAGTTGAATTTGCCTGTCCAGCCTACTAATTTTTCTTGGGGTAACATCCTATTAGTATAGGTTTCCTCAAGGATAAATGCTGAAGAAGAATACTGGATGGCAGGACGGCCCTGTCAAAAGGAAAATTTTGCAACAGGGTCTCTAATTTAAGTAATCAAAAATGACTCAAAGTACCAAGACAGAAGATGGTAGAATTTTCACAAGAGTTAAATTCCCATTTATAGTCTTCTTGGAGGACAGGAGTGAACTTGCCCTAAGGCAATCAAAGGAGATAACATAGACAGTGCTATCTGAGCATCTGTAAAAATGTGAACACTGGAATTGGCAGTCTGAGCATCTCATACATCATTCTGCTTCCAGACCTGGCCTGAGATGACTTTCCTCTTCTAGTCTGTGGCTATCAGCCAAGCTTAGGAAACCATATTTTCCTTTCCTGTGAAATTTCACAAACTCTGAAAGCTTAATCACCAACCCATTCTCCACATGCAGCCAGAGCTAAGTTATGAGATCTTTGCTGTAGATGCCAAGCCCATCCTTGGACACCTGGGTACCACAGGGCACTTGTTTTTAACTCAGAAGTAATTGTGCAGTGTTTACTGCCAAGCTGTGAGAGAACTGTCTGTAATTTCGTATATATGAATTTCCAACAAAGTGGAAAGGGAAATCTGTTCAATTTCCCTCGTCCATTGCTTTACCTAAAAATCTCAAGCCTGTCAAGAATAATTTTGGTCTACTCTCCCAAACTGGTATGCAGAAATGAAAGAAGACTAGGTGTGATAAATCTTCTCAAAATACAAAAAGCCCCAGAGTTAGAGAAAGCAATATTGTTTCTCTAACTTAAGAAATATTCTTCAATCCTTACTATTCGGTTGTTATAATGGAAGAGAATTTCCTGACAACTGCTTTTGGCAGAGTTTCTTATGCTTATATGTATGAAGGAATCAGTGTGTAAACAGATAAAAATATTAAAACTTTCAGTGTTAATCCATATTTTAAAACCCAAGCATATCTTGACAAACTTTCAAATACAGAATGCATGAAGTTCATAAAATATATATGAGTGTGATTGCATTACTGTTTCTAATTTATTTTTCCCCTCAACAAAATTCTACCTTCCAATTCTTATTTATTATGCCTTTTATTCAATTGAGTACCCAGGCAGAAAATACAATAAAGCTTTGCTAATTTCATAAAATATTGAAACACTGACACTGCAAATAGAATTTCACTATCTTTATGTACTTCTGGGTCTATCTCCTAGTTTAATCTAAAAACCTATTTAAGGAATGCATAATTTCCTGGGTTCTTCTTTGTATAAATTACTTTCAGTATCATATGGAAAAAAATACTTAAAATTCAGAAATACTGTATCCATTTGTACAAAAGTAGTCAAAAGAATTTAATTCCTGAGAATTAACTGATTAAAAAAAAGACAATATGGTTGATGTCTTAACACAATCCTTTCTGCCCTCCTTAAAGTTTTAGAAAAGAGTCCAAGGAGTCTTCCAAGGAAAAGAAGCATGCTTCTAGATAGGCATCTTTATTTGATCAGCATTTTGAAGCATACTGCAATGTTCTAACTTCCTGATGAACAGGTCCTTTTCCACTGTTGAAGGCCTTGGAGCTCTCTAGGCCAGCATGCTGCTCTCTTCCAACCTTTATAATGCCTTTTAGATTTTGTGTAAGTTCACTTTAAAAACAATCCAGTCTGTGAAAGACTATCCTAACACAGGAGAGAAGGGACATGTGTACCAAGTGATGGACAGAACAACAGATATTTTTGCAGATCTTTGGGCAGTACCAACTCATCTGTCAGTGTGCCTGCGTTGGCAGTTTGATTTGCCCACCCAGGACTGCACTTTCTTTGGGAAAATATTCCATTAGGCAGACCCTTTATTCTGAGTGACTCATCCCCATAAGGGCTTGATTATGTCTGTTGCAGAATTCATACAACCTGTTTTCCTGTCTTGGAATCTACAGCTTTTGTAGAAGTGGATGAGAAAAGTTTCTGTTAACATGCTTTCACTTTTAAAAAACCCTGGAAATTAAATCCAAGCTCTACCACTGTTATATTTCCAGCCCTTTTTATTTTTTATTTTGAGATTGGCCTTACCATCCTCCTGGCTTAGCTTTCAGGGTATCTGAAATTACGGGCATGTGACATTCAACCTGGGCTCAAAGGTATGACTTCTATGATTCACATATTTATTATATACCAGTGAAGATGTTCATCTTATTTAAGTGTCTGTTTCCATTTGTTTTCTGAGACCTGATACCAACAAACTTAAGATTCAAACAAGGAGAAGATGGTAAACCCAAGGAAAATCCAGATAAAAGTACATAAATAGGCATACAAACAGTATTAAGTGCTCATTGTTCCTCCAAAAGAACAACTTAACACAACTTAGCACATGTGAAGAAATTATATTATCCTACCATGAGCACTCAAAAATCTATGGGATATAGTTATTAGTTAGAATCAGAGTCTTCAACTTATTAGTTTCTTTTCCTTCCCTTTAAACATTCTGACATGCAAATTTTATTTCAGAACAAAATACTATTGTTATTATTAATTACTTGAGACTCTGGATTCTAATATAAATGAAATATTAAGAATATACTTTACTTTTCAATGTTAGATCATTATCATTATTCTTCCTTTTTTCTCTCTATTATGCTACCTGATCTTCTATACATTGTAGGAAGTAAAATATAGTTTGATTAAAGCAAACTAATATCATTCTCTAGAAGGCATGTATAATATGCCACTACATAAATACACATGTTATCTTATGTGTATATGTAATATATCCACATTTGTATCAATCAGAGTAATTGTATAGCAAATAAAACAATGTGTTCTTTGGGATGGGATGGGATTTTTGTACATCATTCATTTAGTTAAGACACTGTGTACTGGTACAAGTGTGAGCAAAGAAAACTGGCTAAGGCCTTGGTTTAGTTTGGGTTGCTAATACAGTTTTTATTTCTTTTACTTTTTTTTTTTTTTTGTACCAGACATTGAACCCAGCGGCACTTAAGCACTAAACCACATCCTCAGCCATTTCTATTTTTTTTTTTTATTTTGAGACAGAGTTTCACTAAATTGCTTAGGGCCTTGATAAGTTGCCAAGGCCGGCTTTGAACTTGTGATCCTCTTGCCTCAGTCTCTGGAGTCTCTAGGATTATAGACCTTCACCACCATGCCTAACTTTCTTTTCATTTAAAAGGAAAGGGGTTTTTTTTGTATATTCTCAGAAGATAAAAATGAAATCTCACTTAATTTTGAACAGAATTGTGTTTAATTCTATAGGGCCTATTAAATAAATTTTCATGCCAAAACATTAAAGCATTAAAGAGAATCTAAATTTATGGCTTTACAACATTAGAAAATTTAGTAAGTTACACAATAAGTAGATTCTAAAAATATCAAGTGCATAAAATACAGAATCAAATTTATTGTGAAATGTATAGAATGGAGTAGGCCAGAGCAGTTAGCCAGGAGGTCCAGGACCTGCTCTGTGACCAACTCCACCAGTTTTGCCAACATTCTGTGGCTGTGATCTTTCTTGGTTGAAATGACAATGGGAAGTAAGGCATAGTAGTGACCCCAGAGGGTGAATCAGGAGGACCACTAGTTTGAGGCCAGCTGAGCAACTTAAAACAATCCTGTACAAAAAACGAAAAAGTTCTGGGGGAACAGCCTTCGGGCTCACACCTCAATAATGCAAAACACAAAACAAAACAAAGACAAACAACAAAAAATATGAAATAGGAATAATTACAGGATCTAAAGCTGACTATGATTTCAAGAATCAAGACCACAATTTTAAAACTGTTCACTGTTTTGGCAGCTAAATCTGACTAGGAGAATATTGGTAATAAGGAGTCAACTCTCTGACTTGCTACTTAATTTCTTTTTTCACTATTAGTAAATAATCATATATATTATGTCTAAAATCATAATCACTGGCTTATGTCAAAAAGTCATTCTTCTTTATAGCTGATTAATACTCCATTGTGTATATGTACCACATTTGCTTTATCCATTCATTTGTTGAAGGGCACCTAGGTTGGTTTCATAGCTTAGTTATTATGAATTACACTGCTACAAACATTGATGTGGCTACGCCGCTGTAGTATGCTGATTTTAACTCCTTTGGATATCTACCCAGGACTGGGATACGTGGGTCCATTTCTAGGTTTTTGAGGAATCTCCATACTGAATGGGTCTGGAGACTGTCATGCCAAGTGAAATAAGCCAATCCCAAAACAACAAAGGTCAAATGTTCTCTCTGATATGTGAATGCCAGCTCACAACAAGATGAGTGGGAAGGGGAAGAACAGAAGTTCAATGGATTAGAGAAAAGGGAATGAAGGTAAGGGAGTGGGAACAGGAATAGAAAAATACAGTGAAATGAATATGACATAACTTTCCTAAGTACACATATAAACATACCACAGTGAATCTCAACATTGTGTACATCCACAAGACTGGGTTTCTAATTAGAGTAAGATGTACTCCATGATTTTATAACTTTATCATATTAAAGTCTACTGTCACATAAACTAAAAAGAATTTTTTTATCAATATGATTACCAGCTTATATATCTACATGATATATACCAAAGCACACTTTAAATATATCATGCTATATATAGTATGCTATAGTTTATATTATATATAATCTATAATTAACTTAATATAAATTTGATATTATATTATTAGATATAACCTATATATTATACCTTAAACTAATATTACATATAATAGTATGTAACACATACTATATTATAGTGTATTATAATAGATAACAGTATAGTTAATAGTGCATATCATATCCACATTATAAAGCAAAAATAATAGTGTGCGTATATTGTATATAATTACCATTAATAGTAAAATATGGAAGGGAAAGAATTAGTATATTTGATCCAAGATATATTGAAGCTCTGTCAAGTATCTAGCTGATGTCTATTTATTGTTGGAATTTAAATTTTCAAAACTTTTGAGGCCCAGGTATACATATTTATTGCTGACAATATACTAATAGTCTTCAATGCATTCTGAAGTACTTCTCAGCTTCCTTCCAATGTATGCTTTCAAAAATATTGTATATCTGATAAAGTTTTTCTATAATATTTTTTGTTTAGCATATAGGCATTAGCTTAGAGATTATTAGAAATATTTAGGTGCCACAAGAAATGGTCAGAGACATACTCAAAAATTACTCGGTAAGGTCAATTTTTCTTCTACAGAAGGGCGTGCTACCAAAAAATCTGGTAATCAGGCACAGTGGGCAGGAAGTCTGCTCAAGTTTTTATCCATAAGGCAACACTGCCCCTTGTTCTGATAGAAGGAGTTTGAGGTTACAGTCTACACAACTGACTAGTTTAAAATTGGGGACCGAAATCAAAATCATTATGATTGGATCACTTCCTACACTATAGACATTATGATGGACAAAGGGAGGTATGTTGGAAGGTTCAAAATAGCTACATTTCAACCACATGGTTTAGATCACAGCAAATATATTTTTGTTACATATTAGGAAACTCAGACTACAGGTTTAACTTTGACAGAAAATAGAAGATCAATCTTACAATTTGTAAAACAATTTCTGCATAGGTGGATATCATAAATCTAGAGCTAAGTTACATTCCTGTCCTTGAACCTTTATTCAGATATCAACTATGAAGAAAAGGTTCATAGTTTTATATGGATTTCAGGATCATAATTTTACATTTGCTGTTCGTCCCCAGCCCTATTCTTTATAACATCTTGGTGTTGTCCCTGAAGCCATCTTTAAGACTCTGAACATCTTTTTACATATTAAACACATTCAATACTCATTTTAAAAATGTTTTATGTTCATGACTGACTATGGATTGCCTTAAGCAATTTCTGAACTATAAGTCACAGGGGAAAAATGACATTCTTTGTGTATTAAAGAAAATGCCTGGTTAGAAATAGGCCTACCTTCTAACATTTAGTGCTACCCTGTGAGTTCTCAGGGAATTCCACTTTGAAAGCCACTTGGTTCCAATTCAGACTGTTTAAATTTGCTTTAAAATTATTCTACAGACTATTTCTCTTTGACACATTTTCAATTACCCAGTTTGATGAAAATCTTGACAAATCAAAGTAGACTTTGAATAATTTCTAAGCATTCTCAAATCTCACCAATATTGATAATGTTTTTTTATGAAGGCTTTTCATAATTCAGATAGGATAGCTGTTTCTGTACCACTGAAGTGGGCTCAGAAAGGTCTGTGGAGATACCTGCTTTAAGAATAAAATTAATAAAGTCTACACATCACTAAATTAATTCAGGAAAATCCCTGTAAAACTATTTTATCTGCCAAAAAGAAACAAAACGTAAAAACTGACCCAAATCAAAGGGTAGTGAATACAGAAGTAGAATACTTTATACAGAATACAATATTTAAAGGATATTTATTAAAATCAAATATTTAAATTTTTCCTTTGTAAGAACAAGTTAGAAGACATCACAAAAAATACTGGCAAGGTTGTATATGTATATGATTGCATTGATTTATGTTTGGATTTCTCCTTTCTTTATCTAGTTCCAAGAGGGAGAATCAGTTCCTTTTCTTCTCGACATGATTTGCATCTTTACCCCTAAAACTGAACCTACTGCAGAGCATGTCCTCAATAAACAGCTATTGAATGAATGATGAGTGAATAAAAGCCTAGCAAAGAAGGATGACACATTCTTAGATTTTCACTCCATTATCCCATAATGGGCACATGCTCATTTAAGTGTCATGAACAAAACTTAAAAACAACACTCATAACTGCTGTGGCAAAAATCACAAAAAGTAAATCCACTGGCACACTGAATTGTTCACCAAACACTTTCACACACATGTCTCATTTTCCAAGGAAACTGAGATAAGAGAAGATTAATTGGATTGTCCCAAGTCAACTAGTCAGTAAACACAGGACTTCTCATTAAGAGAATTTATAATTTCTGTACTAAGTACTAAAAGTTTAGCCAAAGAATTAAGGTACATTATTGTAATATGAAAATAAATTGAAATTAAATAAACATAATTTTTATATAATCTATAAGCAAGTTAATGCCTTTAAATCCTTTTCCTAGAAAATACTGGCACTGAGAAAATTTTGAATTTGGGACATTGAGAGAACACAATTGACATATTGTCTCATATGTGTGTGTGAGTGTGTGTGTGTGTCCGTGTGTGTGTGTGTGTGTGTGTGTGCATGTGTATACCATACATATGGGCATCTGTAGAACAGGCAGACTGGTAACAGGCAATCTGGGTTCATATTTTCAACTGGGCCATGTCCTATTGCTCAATGTCAAATTTATGTCAAACAGTAAACGCTTTCTCTGGCCTGTATCCATTTCTATTTATGCAAATATCACCTCCTAAATTGAAGTGAAAGCTATTTGATTTCACTATGATTCTTTGAAACATTAAATGCCAGAGAAGCATCTTATAATACCTTCTCAATGAATGTTCTCTTTAACAAGCTGCTGATCTCCAGAAATGAAAAAACAAAAAAAAAAAAATCTAACTAAAAAAGAGTAGTTAATTTTCTTGCAATCAGCAGACTCAAGGTTTGGAAGAAACATCTCTATCATCAATAAGTTCTCCTTTTTCTCCAAATGAATTATTCTAACAAGCTTTCTGAATAAATGAAAGAGAGATAAGGACTTCAAAAGCTGTATGAGATCCAAAAGTCTAATATACCTAGAGGGCTAAATTCTATGTTCCGAATAACTTAAAAAAAAAAAAAAAAACTTTAAGTGGAACATAATCTCATTAAATGACATAATGCAAAAGCGAACATAAAAGTTGTACAGGAGAAACGTTAAACACTTTCAGGAGAAATTAATGTTTATTGCTGTAGTCTTTGATACTCTTCTCATCTTCACTTAAATACTGTTTAAATGCATTAGTATAAATCACACTAAGCAGCTAGTAATTTATTATGGAATTCCTACACTGAAAATTTATAAAAATTTGACAATGACTTGTAGGTATTTTACAAAGAGATACATCCTTGAATGTTTTAAATATTTAAACTTGAAAAAAAAATAACTAGAGGTTCTTACATGACTATCAGAACAAATACTTCAAATCAGGAGATGATTTTAAGTAAATGTATATATTTTAAAATCACTTTTATTGAGCACTTGTTTTCCTCATACATCATGGAAACATTTATGTATTTTTCCCGCTACACGTGGCAGAATTTTTAATATGATATTCCTATGCGCTTAGGCATGGTCTACTTATGTTTATGGATTATTTAATGGTAACAGTCATGTAAATACCCAAAAGTGAAGTCTTAATAAGACTGAGAACCTAGATGGTGCTGCATGATTGAGGAAGAAATGAGTGTCATGCTGTTTAGTCAGCTCAAATGGCCGTTAACAAAATGCCTCAGACAGGTTGGCTTAACAACAGCACTTCATTTTCTCACAGTCTAGAGGTTGAAAGTCCAATACAAAGGGTCAGGGTGATTCCCACTGAGGTCCTTCTTCTTGACTTGTGGCTGGCCATCTTCTCACTATGTCCTCACTGATCTTTCCTCTGTGTATAGGCTCCGCATTGTTCCTCTTTGTCCAAACTTTCTCTTTTTATAAGGACATCAGTCAGATTTGATTAAGGTCCACCTTCATGATCTAGTTTTAACTTATCGTTCTTTCAAGACACTATTTCCAAATATGAGGTACCAGAGGCTAGGACTTCAACATATGAATTTTGAAGGGACAACATTCACTCCATAACACATGCCAACTTACTATAATGGTAGCATTTCTTAAATGTAGTTAATACTTAATAATTTTATTGCTCTCTCTTTCTCTTCTATGTAGTTAAAATAAAGTTGCATGTTCAATGATATCATTTTATTTGAGCATTATTATAGTGATCTGATCATTTGCAGAATTTAGTAGTACCAAGTTTAAGTTATTAAATTTGACTCAAAAAAATGAGTTGGCAAATATCATTATATTTTTCAGATTTTTAAAAACAAGTCACAGATATACCAGTCCTTAAATTATTTATGGTTAAGAAATGCAATTGTAATTTGCATTTTTGATCACAAATCTGACACACTGTAGGATGTGGTAGTAACTAGCCACTAGTGAACAGAGAAAACTCCATCTATTCATTCATTCAATTATCTATCTATCTATCTATCTATCTATCTATTTTTATTGGTTCCTTTTAGTTATACATAACAGTAGAATAAATTATGATATAAATAGACAAGCATGGAATATATCTTATTCTAATTAGGACCCCGTATTCTTGTGGGTGCACATGATGGTGGGATTCACTTAGGTATTTTCTTATATGTACCTAGGAAAATTGTTAGATTCATTCTACTGTGCATTCCTATTTCTCTTCCTTCCCTTCATTTCCCTTTGTCTAATATACTTAACTTCTATTCTCCATTCTCCCTATTTTTAAATATACATATTTTAATGTGGGGTAGGGGACTCCCTTTACCAATAGGTATAGTACAAGGAGAAAGAAAGCATGATGCTTATCTTCCAAGGGCCAGAATACAATAGAGTCAGTTATGTAAGCAGAGACCTACTAGTTCATTGTTGTAGGAGGTATTTGAAAGTAGCAACAATGGCACACAGGAGGTAGTAGTCCATCATATGTGCAGGGGTTAGGAGGGGTTTCACAGAAGAAGTGGAAAGGAACCAACATTTAAGTCAGTGGGGAGACACAGGACTCTAGGAGACTCCAGTTCTCTTTGTGTTCTTGCTCCATCACCCACCTCTTAAGTGTCTTCCCTCCTCTCCAAAAATAATTTAATCCAATGTCATCTCTCACCAATTTTACTAAAGTCATATGGGTACTCCTCCTTACAGCTAACTATTTCTTTTTCCACTTGCTTTCATACTGTATTATTTATTAATATGTTCTTCCTCCTGAAAACTATTTGCCTTATGCTCTGGTGGATAAAAGATTAACAGCAAAACACTGGCTAAAAATTTGTCCTCACCTATTGCCTCATATTCATTAATTCAATAGTTCTTGATTAACTGATGGATCTTTATAGTATGTGTCCATTATATGGCAGTGGGGCTTGAGACAAAAGTGATGTGAAATGAGCCAAGCTTTGGACTAGAAGGAACTAGATTTGAGTGATGTCACCCATTTCTAATCTTCAGGCCTTAAGCAAATAATTTAAATTTGCTGAGCCTCAGCTTCCTCATTTATAATAAAATATCCATATATAAACTATCAGGTTGAGCTGTTAACAGATAGAAGCAGGGAGAACAGAGAAGGTGGCCCCGAAGAGTAGATGAATTCTTCTCCTCTTCAGTTTTAATTCCACAGCTCTTCATTCCTTCACACACAGTCCTCAATTACCTATTGAAATATGTTCCCCTTTCCAGGACAACATCCTCTGCCCACTCTGAACTTTCTTTTCTAGACAAATAGGAATTTTCCTTCCTCAAGCCTCACCTGATCAATTCACATCCCTCCTTGGAAAGCTTATGAGGAACATTTTCCTGTTCTAATTAGATTTTCCTTCCTTACCTGATACTTGTATTTCTTTCAATATAATGACTTGTATTCACAGCTTCAACCACAAAAATGCATCTATTATTATGTTTGCATTTATTTAACTACAAGTAAAAGGATTCAGTAAACAATGTGTCTGTGAATAATGACTATCTTAATGAAGTTAGACAAAATATATCCCTGCCCTTGCTAAGAAAATACATGCCTTCTTTCAAGCCATAACTCTTTCCTAAACAAAATGTTCCATGGTCCTACTCTGACCACACATGTCTGTGTTTAATTCTCACACAAGGAGTAATTCTCAGTACTGTTAGCATATTAGAATTACCTGGGGATCTTTAAAATAAAAATTTCCAATGCTAGGACTCAGTCCATAAAGAACTAAATCACTATTTTGGAATAAGTTATATTGATATCTTTTAAAAGCACAAAAGGTAATCCTAATATGCAGTCATAGATGAGAACTTTGTATGGCAGCTGGTTACATATGATTGTATACTTGGGACTTTAAATGTGTTCACTTATGCTTATTGTTTCTCCCTCATTAACCACACTGCTGAAAGTCAAGATCATTTCCCTTTAGTTTGTGCCAGGTACTATATGCATTCCCTTAGGCAAGTCATTTAACCTCTCATAACCATAGAGTGCTGATCTTCAGAATTTAATGAGTCCTCCTCCCTTTAAGGATACTGTCAAGAACTAAATGATATAGCTAGAAAATGACTAAACAAAGCAGTCAACAGCTACTTAAAAATCAACTACTAAAAATAATGTTCTGCCTCCAAAATCATCCTCTATAAAGCTTCTCCCTTTAAAAAAGAAAAAAAAAGGAATAAAAAAGACATACAGATCAAGAAAGAGAGTGGGGCACAATCTTTGATGGAAACATGAACTACTTTGTCAGGAGAGGCACAGGTTCATATTGTCTATTTATTCTAGTAATGTAAGGAAATAAGTTGGTAGATAGTATTAATATGTAGAAATATGCTGATAGCAATCTACCACTGGCACTATTCTTATTCTTAACACAAGAATGAATAATGCATTAGAAGAGCAAGCAGGATCTGAATTAATGCAAACTACCATAGAGTAAATGTAAAGCTGCTATAGAATTATTTCTCTGGATTGAAGATGCACATAGTATTAAAAGTAAAAATATTTAAATTAAAAATTGGGGATTTGCAGGACATTAGAACCTTTAAAGATGGATAATTTTCTGTTTGAACTTCTATAGAAAGGGATGAATTTGGAGGAAAAGAACTTCTAAAGAGGAGAATGTCATTTAAAATTATAATATTGTAAAAGTCTCAAGTCTGCTTAACTTAATAATACAAAAGTCTCTGTTGTACCAAACACACACACACACAAACACACACACACACACACACACACACACACACACACACACACACACACACACAACTACATTTAATTAAAGAATTAGGTCTAACCATCCATTTCATTAATTTCCTGGCAATATCCCCAGCTAGTGGTCTGTCTTTAACTTTTTCAGTGGAGATAAACTTAGATCTTAATTATGTTTACTGAAAGGATTTTTTATAAACCCCATTTATTTCTGAAGGAGACTCTTTGGGATTTTCCAGAGTCCCTCTGGGACCTTACAGAACAAATTTAAATCCTGTTCAACATGACGAACTTTTAAATACCAAATGACAACTTTTATAATCCCCAAGAATCTTCTATAAAACACTTATAGTTTTTTTGCCTTCACTGAAATTGTATTTACCAATTAATTAATTAGAAAAGGGTGTCCAGAAGCACCCTGCTGTCTTTGTCCCATTGGGATTTAGCCAATGCAAGCCAGACATGTCTTGGATTTACCCAGAGTAAACAAAGAGAATGGATGCATGTGGAGATCAAAGTCACCATGTTTATGCAAATATATATGCATTTATAAATAAAAATATCTCATTTATGAAATGGTTTCCTTTAAAGAAGTCAACTATAAAATGACAATGAGCAATTCTCACAAAGGCTTAGTCTTTATTCTCAGATATCAATCACACTTAGACAACTGAACAGCAGATCACATGACAGGCAAAAGATCCCTGACCAAAACTCATGGCTTATAATGTACTAAAGAAGAAAAGGCAATTTGAAGATCACAACACCAGAGAACAACCATATACACCATACTCCTCCTGACTAGGCAGGCGTTCCCAACTGAAGAAAAGTAAGAAAGAGGAAAATGCAACTTTTTCCTTTTATCCCTTAAGAGCTCATTGTATTCATTTATTTAGTTAATTTAGAGGAACATTAAAATATACTTTTATATCTAAATTTTTCTTTAAATAAAAGCATCACTCTGACCTCACACATTAGAAATTTATTTCCATGGTACCCACTCCAAGTGCTATGCAACAGCTTGTCTTTCACATATTATCCCAGAGGACTAAACAGTGTACCTCTATGCCAATAACATCATATCACCATCACATTTGATGATAATTCCCTTGAAGTTCTCAACTCTTACTTTTCCCTTGAGATTGTCTATGCTTATGCTCCTTCTACACTTTACAGTTCTCACCAAGTGGTCTGCACACTCTCTAGATAACAGAGTTCTTGCAAAGGTGCATATGCAGTGATACACCTTTCTAACTTTCTGTTCAAAAGTTTTAGTTTAATCAACAGCTATTCAAAGAGAGAAATTCAGTGAACAACATTCTGTTGTTGTTTTGTATTGGTGCTGGGGATTAAACTCAGGGATTCTTGAACACCAGGCAAGCACTCTACCACTGAGCTACATTCCCAACCCTAAAAGTCCCCTCTCTCTCTCTCTCTCTCTCTCTCTCTCTCTCTCTCACACACACACACACACACACACACACACACACACACACACACACACACAGTCTTTACATCTTGATATGTTTTAAAATCCCTAGTGGAATATCAAGCAGCCATCTCTGTCCTCCAGGCATTTAACAATCCTCATAGCTACTATTAAGTTACATTTTAAATTATTAAAAACAGTGACAAAAATATTTTAGTTTCCTTATTTCTCCATTAAAAAGAAAGATGAAGTATGGGGGTGAACTGGAAGAAAAATCAAAGTCTGGTCCACCTACAAATGATTAAATAAGCAAATAAAGAAAATTAGATTTCTTGTTATTTTTGAGACAAGGTCTCACTAAGGTGCCCAAGTTGATCTGGAACTCCTAGGCTGAAGTGATCCTCCTGCCTTAGACTCCTGAGTAGCAGAGACTACAACTGAACCTTCTATGCCCAGCCTGTTACTGTTATATTTCTATTCCATTAAGAAACAGAGAAATACACCTTATTACGATTTGAATTAGCCATCCTTATTCCCTTGTACCAATGTTAATGCCAGGAAGTCTAATTCAATTATTATTGTTCTATTCAGAAAAGGATAAATCAAAAAGCACTTTTACTTCAAAGGTATGAAGCACCAATAAGGAAAATTGGAGCTTTTGTTCTATTTATTGCTTTGTACACTAGACCAGATAATACTTTACCTAAGAATTAGGAACATTCCTTATTTTTATTTCTATAGAACAAAGTGAATTTATGGAAAAAGTGGGAGAAAAAGAGTTTACCTCAAGTTTACCTCAAGCTTTTGGCTACATGGAATAGCATATTCATCACTCTTTCTGTCCATACTTTTAGCTATTCAACAATCTATTTGCCATTCATATATTTATCATCTTCCTATCCATCCATCTATCTGTCTGAAGCCATAGGACAACAACAATTTCCATAACTAGAAATCTGAGGTCTAGGTCCCAGCAGGATGAAATCAAAGAGCCTTGACTACAGCCTGCAGTCTCTGTGCTCTCACAGCTGAGTCTTGATATGAACCTGGACCAAATTCATGGAGCCACAATCTTAAAAAAACCCTAAGAAAGCTGCATGCACTTCCTAAGGCTGCTATAATAAATCAAAACAAATGTGGTGCTTAAAACTAGAGAAAGTTATTCCCACACAGTTCTGAAGACCAGAGTCTGAAGCCGAGGTGTTGCCAAGGCAAGGCTCCCTTCTGATGCTTCCAAGAGAGAGTGTTCTCTGCCTCTGCAGCTCCTGCTGGCATCTGCTCTCCCTGGCTCCTGGTTGCATCACTCTCTGATCTGCTGCCATCTTTCCACATTCTCTTCTTGGTCTGTATCTTCTCCTCTGCTGTCTGTCTTCTCTCCTCTCTCATGAGGGTACCAGGACAGCATCTGGACCCCACTTGAGACAATCCAGGATTATCTTATTATCTAAAGTCCTTAACTTAATCACATTTGCAAACACTTTTTCCAAATAAGGTAACATTCACAGGTTCCAAGGATTTGATGTGGATATCTTTTGGGAACCAATTTTGTCGCCTACCACAAACTCAGAGAATATAACAAAAAGAAAATCATTAATGGACTCATTCAAAAACCAACAACAACAAAATCAGAATCCTTAAGGAAAAATGGCTATGAGCTTACTATATGGCAGTGAAGAACCTTCTTCAAAAGACAGTGTTGTGAAAGTGAAATTGCACAAAATACAAGAGGGAAAGATTATGCAAAAAAAAAAAAAGGACCTAAATCCAGAATATGTAGAGACCCAAGGATGCTGAAAGAGTAATGAGAAAAAGGAGGAAAGATCATCAGAAAAAAGGGTGAAGACTTAAGCAGGAACACCTCAGAAGTAATATCACAAATGACCGATAAAAATATTAAATGAGCTTAAGCTCTTTAATCACAGAAATACAAGTTCAACCACAAATGAAATACAGTTAGTGAGCCACCCAAATGGCTTACAGGAAAAGACTGACAGCACTAAAACTGACCACAGCGTGTAGCACTAACACTCCCACTGCTATGGGGCCATCATTTGGGAGGACTGTGCAGCACATTCTACTTAAAATGAACATTTAATCAGCATTCACTCTAGGACATAAATCTGCAGAGAGATTGGTTTGGCTTAGTTTTTTAAATATAATTTTAAATTAAAAACTAATCGCATATACTTATGGGGCATAATATGATGTTTTCATATATGTATCATTGGTGGTAGGAATATAATAAGTGTTTCCTTTATGGAAACAGCATGAAGCACTTCCGAAAACTACAACTAGAATTACAATGATTCAGCAATCACTGCTGGGTCTATAGCCAAAGGAATTGAAATCAATATTTCAAAAAGATATAATTCCATTTTCATTGCAGCATTTAAGCCAACATATAAAAGATATTTAAGTACCTATCAATGATCAATAGATAAATAAAATGTATCACATATACACACAGAGAAATACTATAAAGTGTTTTTAAAAGAAGGAAATTCTGTCATGTTTACTGAGAACTAAATGCAGAAGACATACAGAAATGATCATCAAAATAGAATAGATAGATCTAATATTTTTTAAGCAGTGGGGAGTTATTTAAAATGAAAAGTGATGAACTATATATTTATCTCTAATATTCACAACTGATTAATCACAGAAACATAATGCATGAAAATAGTGTGTGTGTGTGTGTGTGTGTGTGTGTGTGTGTGTGTGTATTTCTAGAACAGGCAAAAATCAAACCATGAGATCTGAAGTCAAAAGAGTGGTTTACCCTGGATAATGTGTATAACAGAGATGAGGCATAAGGAGGGATTATGGGGAATTTTGAATTTTCTACTTTTTTAATGTAAGAACTGGAAATGTATGTGTTCATACTTTAAAAATTCATTCAGGGAATATTATGATTTATGTCTATTTCTATGTGTATGTTATACTTTCTGACAATGTTATTTTAAAAAATAAACAAGATAAATTCATTTTTAAAAATTGAGTTTCTGACAAACCAAGAAAGAAAAATGTGAAAACTGGTCTAAAACAAATATTTGATGTAAAATATTTGTATAGATTTATGTATATAATAAATTTTTTAAAATGGGCTAAATGGAGATTTAAATCAAAGTGATAATTTCTTTCTTTCACTAATTATACAAAAAAATTCAGAGCATCCACATCATACCCAAATTGATATACAGGAATACATAAGAATAAAGAGACACTCCTATGCTTTTGAATAATTTTTATAGCCTTCATAGAGGAAAAAATCTGTTTGGGTATGTAGGTGTATGTGTGTGCCTGAAATATCTAACAGGGTTCAGATTTAAGGATTTGAGTTAAGGAAAAAAGTCCTTAAAGACTGAAAAATATTCAAGTCTCAATGCTCCTTAAAGGGTTGAAAGAATGTGATTATGTGTAGATTCTGCAACACTCATTTTCTAAGGCTATTTCCTCCCAAGTCTCATTTGTGTCTCTAGAAATATTTGGCCACCACAATCATTTTCTCATTAATCATTTTAGCTACCTGGACTTAGAAAAATATCTTAGACTAGTTTGATATTTTTCTTTTTATTCTTTTATAACCCACTTCCAGGCAAAGTTCAGAAGTGTGATGCAAGATTCTCATATTTGCATATTTCCCTTAGTTAAAGCAGAACATAGAGAATAATTTTTAAAGATCTGAGATAGGGAAATAAATTATTCTCACTTATCAAAAGCAACAGCACAGTATGATATGTTTATTATCAAAATTATTTTAGAGATATTCATCACAGCATGATTTTTTTGCCACTCCATAAAATGAGTATTGGGATATGCTTTCAGTCAGTTCAGAGTAAGCACCACTAAAAGCAAGTATATCAGACCTTTGGAGACCACTGAAGGAAATGGCAAATATATCTGCATCTCAATACAATACAGGACAAATGTAAACATATACACAAATATGAAAAATTAAAATAGCAAAGCTTTGTTAATTATTGGAATTGGAAAGACAGGGTAAATAGGAGCAGGTCTGAAAGGGGAACTTATTTTATATAAATATTTTTAGGTTTACAATGTGCATCAATTTCTACATTATAAATTTTTAAAGTTTATTAAATTTTAAGTCAATAATGCAAATCCAGAACATTCAAACTCCTCAACTCAAAGGTCTTAAATAAAACCATGAAAATAATCCACCAAAGGTATGATAGCACTCAAATAATAAGGGTAAAATGATAATAATAATTTAAATTCTTGGTCCGAAAACACATAAATCAAGATCTTGTCAAAAGTTTTCCATATGTATATAAAACTGGTCACTTACTAATTTTTCCTGTAATAAAGGTTTGTGTTTAGAAATAGAAATTAAATGAGAATCCACAGAAATGAGAAATTGATCAGAATGCCTATTCCAATTTATATACAGGCTGTGGTCGGGAAAAGGCCCACCTCAGCCTATTCCCTAACGCAGTTTTACCACTCCAAGACACATATGCAGTGAGGGGGGGGGAGGTATTGTCTGGTCCTCATTCAGATGGTTGAAAACTAGCAGCTGAAATCCTGAGTCTCTTCTACAAAGGTTAGGAGGTTGACAGTATTGGCAGAATTGTCTGCTATGCACAAGGTGCTCCTAAGTGCAGCTTCTTATCTGAGCAAGAAGTAAGGGAGGAAGGTAACTATAGCAAAGCACTTTCCATTTACTGTCAGTAAGCAGATTTTAGTTAAGTAATTTCTCCCTAAGTTTCCTGATCTATTCTTCAGAGGTTGAAGGATGATATTGTGGGTTATCATTGAGAGGTAAAGGAAAAATACCACTCTCATATTCTCCATTCAAAATTGGAGGAGGGTAGTAAAACAGTGGAGTGGGGAACCCCAGAAGGAAGAAAACAAATGAGGATCAGATAAACTCACCAATCCCATTTATTCCCGGACTCATCATACCTGTGAAAATTTTATGATAAATGTCTACATAGACTCATTAGAATTTCGATTTCTTCTTTTTGTAAGAAATAATGAAAAGTTGGACCTAAATCACTGTAGAGCAAGCAGAAAGGAAACAGAAAGGAAGATGGTGTAAAAAGTATGGAGGAAATACTACCTACTCCTTCAAAGTAAAAACTGAATTAACAATCCTCTTTTAGTCAGCTCTTTTGCTGCAACGATATAACCAGAACAGTTTTAGAAGAGGAAAAGTTTATACGGGGGCTCACAGTTTTAGAGAACTCAGTTCAAATTCAGCAAACTCCATTTCTCAGGGCTCAAGAAGACACAGGACATCATGGTGGAAGGGTGTAGCAGAGGGAAGTGGTTCATATGATAATCAGGAAGCAAAGAAAAAGACTCCACTAGCCAGATACAAAATATGAATATCCCAAAGCCAAGCCTCCAATGCCCCACCTCCTCTAACCATACCCTATCTGTCTTCAGTTACTACTGGATCCTATCAGGTGATTAATTCACTGATTGGGTTAAGGCTGTCATAATCCAATCATTCTCCTCTGAACTTTCTTGCATTGTCTCACACTTGAGCTTTTGGGTGACACTTCACATCCAAACCATAACAAATCTTCACCCCAACACCAGTGTGCCTGTGTATTCATTGTGAGGGACTGTGTGTTGAATGACCTGGGACATTTGGTTCATATGGAATTCAGCCATCCATCAATGACCCCAAAGACATGTTCTTACTCTCATCAATATAATGGGTGTTCTTTATACCTTAGGAAATCAAAACATTTCAGCTTTCACAAAGGGAAGTAAACTATAAACAAATTGCTAATGACCTAAGAATATGAGCAAAGAATACCTATTCTATTTCAGTGATATGCCTAAGCATCCAAAACCCAAGAAGAGAATTCTCCTGCCTCTAGTCTTTGGAGGATCTTTGGAGTGTCAACTGTACTTCCAGCCTTCCTCATTCATCTACATAGAGCTTATGACTCTGACATGTCTGACTCAACCATCAAAAGCTCCCCATTTCAGTGTCCTTAAAGTCAGATGTCCCCAATTTTTTTCTGCTGGGCACTTTTTCATTGACACATCTTTTGGTAGTGATTTACCCAGATCACCTGCTTTGTTTTAATTGATTTTTTTTAATTAAACACAAGTACTTACATACACACGTCAACACTGTGACTCCTATGAGTTCCCCAGTGTCAAGCTAGACAACACACTGCCTCTAGCAGCTTGTCAAATTACTCTTTATATATTCCTACTAGTTTGTAGCTCTGGCAGCTTCTGCTCAACATACACAGATCTTATTTCTATGGATTCATCTGTCTCTTCAAACCTCAGCATGGCAGTTTGCTCTGGAACCTCAGTTCCTTAATTGATCCAATAAAATCCATAGACTTATAGTTTGCTAGCTTTTCTTGTTTGTAAACATGGGAATGAAGATATCCACGTTCTTCCTCATGCTGAAGAGGAAGCAAGATGTCTCTATATGCATTTATCGCCTGTTTCTTTTTATCAGCATGATTTCACAGATGCCCCTGATCCTAAATTGAAACCACAGCATTCATTCCACGACGTCCTGTCCATACTTGAAACTCCCTTCAATAACATAATATTTGGCTTACAGAATGTTAAAATAGTTTTAGAATCGCTAACCTGTTTTAGCCAAGATTTCTTATTATTAGATCAGAGTTTGATATTTCTTTAGAGTTTGTTTTTTTGCCTTTTATTTGATGGAGCATAATCCAAATTCTGTTGAAAAGTCACTTGGGTTAGTTCCCTATGCTCTATCTCACTATGATTATATTTATTCACTTTAAATACAGTTCAATTTATTTCTATTTGCTTTTGCTTTTACAACTACTCTCCCCATTTTTATGGATTTTCTTTTTTTTCTGTTTGAATATATGTAGTATTAATGGTGCCATAAAAACCAAGTCTGTGAAAAAGGTATACCCACACAAGTATTCCCTACTCCCAAGCACCCTTCCCCTTTCCATCCAGTTCCTGATCATAAATTAAAGATACATGTCTTAGTAATTTCTATGTTTTTGTTTCTGTGGTTCTTAATTTTTCTTACACAAAATGTATCATACTATGACAATATTTTTGCACTTTAATTTCTTATTGAAAATCAATCTATATCAGTGTATGCATTCTTTATCATTCCTCTTTTCTAACTTCAAAGCACTTCATAGGTGGATGTATCATTTATTCAACCAGTCTCCTTTCAACTATTCTCTTAAATGTGAGCATTCATTCCTATATTTTGTGATCCCAAACAATGTCATAGTGAATAACTTTGTGCATGTCTTTCTTTCTTTTTAATTTTTAATTTTTGTTTTATTGAAGCTGTGTCTTCTGGGTAAATATCTATAAAAGGGAATGCCAAATCAGAATATAAACATACACACAGTGTGTCTCTGGATATTTCCAAATTCCACTGCATAAAGGTCAAATTTCATTTCAACCAGCAACATATAGCAATGCTTGCTTCCTCACAACAGAATGTGGTGTTATGCTTTTTAACATCAGCCAATCTGATAGGTGAGAAATTACATCTGTATAGTTTTCATTTGCACCATAAAAGAGAAAGCTAAAAAGTGTTTATAATTTAAAGGTCACTTACATATCTGTGTGTGTGTGTGTGTGTGTGTGTGTGTGTGTGTGTGTAAATTATCTGTCCATGCTTTCTCTGGGTTTTATGTTGACTTTTCTTAAGTTTATCCTTCATTCTTAAAGATATAAAATTTACACCTCAGGGACTCACCTCCTCCAGCTATTCCCTACCTGCCTTCAGTTACCATTTAGTTAATCCCCATCAGGGGATTAATACACTGATTGGATTAAGACTTTTATAATCCAACCATTTCTCCTCTGAACCTCACATATGAGCTTTTGAGGAACATCTCACATCCAAACTATAATAACCCACCAATTTAAAGAAACACAAGAAAATAGAAAATGATGACTGTATTATTAAAACAAAATTACCTTAGTACTAAAATCAGCACTTTTCTTAATTGAGAAACCCTAAAGGTATATCCATTAAGATCTGGTAAGAACAAGCTTTCCCTATTACCACTATTAATCACATATTACTCAGTGCACTTAGGAAGGAGAAATTAATTGCCTGAATAAAAATAGGTAGAACAAACATTTTATGCAGATGATGTGATTGTGTATTGGGAACCAATGATAAAATTAAATCATAAAAAGTAAATAAAAAATGTAGGAAACTACAATATTAACATAAGAAACCAACAGTGCTCATTTACACATATAATAATTAATTAGAGGACACAAAGGGAACAAAAACACCAATTACAATAGAAACAAAAGAGTAAGACATTTAGGAATAATTTTAACAAGAAATGTCCAAACCTATATCAGGAAAATATTGAAACAGTCCTGAATAACACAAAGGGTGACTTGAGCCTATGTAAAGATACTCTTGTTATTTGAGAGGAAAAATCAACATTACAAAGACAAAGTTCTCCCTACCTTAATTTATAAAGATTGTGTAACCCAAACAAAAATACTAACACATTTCTTCATCCCCAGTAGAAGACTGTCTACACAGGTCAGGCATGCACTTTTAACTTACCTCCCAGGAAGGAATGCTCTAAAGTGGAGTTCATTCTTTCAACATTTTTCACTCATAGGAGAAAAAATGCTACCCACCTCCACCCTCTATTTCCTATAGCACACCCCCTTCCCCACTCCACCAGCTATCTGTGCACAGGGAGTGAGGGGAGGCAGCTCACTGGATTTGGTGTCTACTATTGTTTTTGGAGGAAAAGCTAGAACTCTCATCTTGGATTATTTGCATCGCCTTGGCTGTTACCTCATTTAATCTTTTATTTTTAAACATTTATCTATCTATCTATCTATCTATTTATTTATTTATGGTGCTGAGGATTGAACCCAGTGCCTCACACATACTAGGCAAGCACTCTACCACTGTGCTACGAGCCCAGCCCACCTCATTTAATCTTTATTAGAACCCTGATAGGTTAGACCTTTGAGCCAATTTTCAGATGAGGAAATTAAGACTCTAAATTCAGACTCTGATCTATTGTTAAATAGCTGTAGGGATAAGAAGTGAAAAATTCTAGAATCAGGAAAATAATCTCATCTGCACAAGTTTATTTCTGTGATTTGCCATCTAGGTCCAAGAAAGGATCATTGATGCTTCAAGACAGATGAGAAGTTGGGGGTGCATCCCGCTAGGCCATTACATGTTATATAGCTTAACGTTCCTTTAAACAACATATCTTAATCAAACAGGAATCCACTTTGCTTAGTAAAAGTCTGTTGACACACTTATCACAGGGTATCAAGAAGTGAGTCACATGATCTGTCAAGAGCATCTGCAGATCTTATTGATTTGCAGAAGCTAGGTCTGTTACCTCAAGGTGCTTTCTTATCAATCAGATCTATCCTGTTGCTTCTGTTTCCAACTTCAAAGCTGTCTCAAAAATGAATTAACATACATAAAACCCAGCTTATGCAAATATGTGCAGGTTTGCATGTAAACACTGAGTTTTCTTTAAGGTAAAATAGTATTCTTTTTAATATATTCATATAACTAAAAATATGAAATATATGTCCACATATATTACAGAAATAAAATTATGTAGTTAGAACAAGAAACAGAGAGTTGGTGTAAAAATGGCTGAGGTTCATAAAAACAATGCCAATTGATCAGATTGTGTTTGTGCATTATACTATTCTGTATAAATATTGTGCACCCAAAAATAAAAGTTAAATAGGGGAGGGAAGGATGGGGAAATATTAATCAATGGGTACTAAGTTACAGTTAGATCAGAGTAAGAAATTCTGGCATATACTGAATGATAGGGTAACTGTAGATAACAATAATGAACTGTACATTTAAAAAAAATAAAAAATTTTGAAAGCTTCCACCATAAAGGAATGTTTGAAGAAATAATTTTGACATAATTCAAACATCATACCATATATATATATATATATATATATATATATATATATACACACATATATATATATCTTCATAAATATAATTTTTACATAAAATTAAATTAAAAAAAGAAAAAATAGCTTTTATAATAAAGAGATGTTTCTTGTAAGCTTCATGGTAACTACAAAGAAATAATTATAATAGGTACACCAGAAATTATAAATAAAGAATCAAAATATTAGCTTAAGTGAATTATGAGAAGTCCTATTATTTTGTTGAAAGAATTTAATTATGTTTTTCACAATTAATCTGCACTCATTATTTTTAATATGAAGGTGTATCATTAAAATTTGGTACTTGAAAAAAAGCAATGCTACTTTTCATGTAAAAATTGGAAACACTATTCTACTGCTTTCTTGCTTCTAAGCTTTACTTTCACAATTCCTTCCACTGAAAATTTTATATCTCCTAACTTTCTTCTCCAATAAATAAATCACACCAATATACTGAGTCTCATTTCAAATATCACCTTTAGAGTTCCTCTACCCCTAATCACTCTGGCTAGAAAAGAAATTCATAATTGAATTTGAATGTCACCTTACTCTTATTATATACTGTATTTCCTTGTTTATAGCATTTATATATTGATCATATTTACTTGCTGTAGTATAAAATTCTTATTGTTTATGTATCTGGCCATATCCTAGAACACATGTGTATATGTTTTTTTTAATAAATAAATGATATGTATTAGGAAATAATTTAGGGTAGGCATACTCTTAATCACACTGGGATAAACTCAGTCACTGGAAAATTCTCCATTTTTATTATTTGTTTCACTCTGTTCAAATCTCCAATTCCAATAACATTGCAGGTAGTATAAACCCACAAAACACAAATGATGACACTAGAGATTTCTCTTCTAACAATTTTTCCTAAATATAGCATAAAGATTCAATTACTAGAATACTCATTTCAGTATTATTTGTAATAGCCAAAGAAACTGAGACAACTCCCAAATCCAACAGTAGGTAATTTTAAAATAAACCATGATGCAGTTATCCTGTGATATACAATGAGGCCATTAAACAAAAATGTAGAGAAACATGCAAATAACATGGAAAATGTTCATAGCAAAATGGCAGGTTATCTTTCAGCATATATAATATGATTCATATCAGCAGAGTCAGGGATATGTGTTTACACAGGCCACAGTAGAGGAGTATCTCCCCAATAAACCCAATGGTGGGGGTCAGAGAGCTTTCTAAAGGTGGCCACCCATAGGCTGAAAAGAGTGACTGAGAAAAGACAGAGAGCAGCAATGAGTGTATAGTGTTTAAAAAAAAAAAAAAAAAAACAGGGGGCTGAAGTTGTATCTCAGTGGTAAAGCACTTGCCTTGCACATTTGAGGAACTGCGTTCCTCAGCACCACATAAAAATAAAAAAATAAATAAAATAGAGGTATTATGTTCATCTACAACTGGGGGGGAAAAAAAGAAAGCAAGCAAGCACAGGATTTGGTAGCAAAAGACTCCCCACCCTTGTGTTAGTCTGTCAAAAAACAGTGCAGCAACCCCTGGTCCCAGCATAAGCCCCATATTTAGTTCTCATCTGAACCTGGAGGATGCAGCAAGGGAATAATGAAAATGTAAGTCGTGATGAGGTAATTTATATAAACTTTTAAAAATAAAATTATCTAGGAATTATAAAGAAACACAGTGACCTCTTGCAGTAGCAAACTGATGTGGAAAGGGTGAAGTTGATTGAGAAGGGAAATACAAATCCCACCAGTAATACACAAAGTGTTTTCTGGAATAAATACTTGGTGAAGGAACTAAAGGAAAGAATATTTGTGCTTTTGCACCTACTTGCCATTCTTGGGGAGAGTGGTGTCACCCTCAGGGGTTATCATTGGCAACTCCACAGACTGAGCAGACCCTGCGGGAGGCCAGTCATAAAAGAAACTCCATCTGGGCCCCAAGACCTTTGGTAAGGGCCATGGCACACTGCAGTGGGCAGCCTGGCTTGGGTGATCACCTGTCAGCAACAGCGTGGCAGTGAAATTGCAGCTTTTCTCAGTGCTGGTTTAGCTCCATGATAAACGGTCTGCCCTGAGGAGACATGCAGCAATTCGCTGCCAGCAAACAGCCGCCAGGCTGTCAATGGGCAGCCTTTTCCCAGAGCACCAGTGACAGCTGACAAGGGCGTGCCTCATCAACTCTCTACATGAGGGAAAAGGTGCAATCCCCTAAAAACCCTGAAAAAAAACTACACTTGTCAAAAATGTGCTTAGCTGACACTGTGAGCTGAAAATCACTTCTTCTCTGAATTAAAGTGGTAGATATGCATATGTGCTTTAACCAGCCTCCAGGGATTCCTGCCTAATATTCAGCACTGAAGTTGTCATTCCAACCCATAAAATTCCAGGAAAGAATAACCGGAAGAACCATGCAGCACAGAAACCAAGGCCACAAACACCTGAGGATACTTTTGCCAAGTGTCATCAAAGTGAACGGGTTCAGAAAAAGAGCAAGCTCCCTTGCTGCAGGCAGGTCTGGCAGAATTCTTGTCACTATGGCAATCCCACACTCCCGTCCCTCCTTAGAGACAGCAGGAGCAGATGTTATGCTACAGATTCCACATCAGAAGCTGCCCAAAATCAAGCAACTTGCTTCAGTTGTTCGAGACATCCAAACACAAATGAATTTAAAGCTAACAATAAAACCGTTGATATTAACTAAAACAAACTAAGTGCCTGATATGTCCCAGACTCAGAATAGCACGTGACATATATTTTCTCATGTTATTCTAACCACAAGCCTGCAGAGAAATAAGAGGAAGACAGAAGAGACAATAAGAGGAAGAAATCCCCTCGTCAGTCAAGCCCAGCATAGGCCATTGTAACCTGGAATTTCAGCACCTTTATTATGGGATGATTGCCTCTTATTAATCTACCAGTTTTTGCTAGTTACCCAGATTGGTTTCCACAAATAGGTAACTACACAGTTTATATCTGAAATGTCCTCCAAAAGTTCATGTGCTAAAGGCTTGGTCCACAATGCAGTGATGTCCAGAAGTGAGGATTTTAGGAAAAAATTGGAACATGAGGGCTTTAATTTCATCAGTGGATTAATCCACTTGATGGATTAAGGGTTTGAATGGATTACTGGGAGGTGGTTGATTCTGCAGACAGGTAGGGTGTGGTGGAATAAAGTAGGACACTTGGTTTGTATCCTGGGGGACTACATCTTGTTCCTGGCCCCTTTCTTTCTCTCTAACTCTACTTTCTTGAGGTCATGAACTAAGCATCTTCGTTCTGCAACCCTTCTCCACCATGATGTTCTACCTTGAAGCCAGCCAATCATGGACTGAAACCATAAGCCAAAATGAAAAACCTTTTCACTTTAAGTAGCTTTTCTCAGGTATTTGTCAAAAAGCTGACTAACACAGTGACCTTATGCATGTCACTGCAGATGTTTAAGGGCTGATTATGATGAGGTCTAAGGTACTTGTAACTGTAACTCTGTGATTTGTTCACATGTTATAAAATGCCACACATGGGAGGTAGTTCAGAATGATTAAGATAGTTTGTAGTTTCAAAAACTGTATTGGAAGGAATCTCAAAATTCAGCTGAGCAATTAGGTGTGCAACTGTGTGACAACAATTAGATATGAGATGGGATAGGACAGAAGGGAGCAGGCAATTAGGGCAGCATAATCAGAGAAGGCTCCACCTGCATCACACAACGTGGGACTGAAGGCAAGCAGGTAAGACGGAAGTGAAGAAACCAGAACACCACTGTTAACAATCCAGAGGATCCTAGGGATGGATCAAACTTGAACCAGGCTACAGAGGTTGTAGGCCATGGATGGCATTGGTTTTGTGGCCTCATAAACGGTGAATCTACATGTGCAGTAAGAAAGAACAGGCCCTAGAGTGGATCCATCATTGGGCCAGTATAGGACCTATACTGGGAGCAATGTTACTGGGAATATAGGGAGGACATCGGGAATAGCTGGGTCTTACTGAGCTGACCAGGCAAATAATCACTCTATGAACAACTCTACCTTTATGTTTCCTATGAAAACTTCAGTACAATTTATAAGCTTCCTTGAAATTGTCTCATGTAATTAGACTTCCTATGGTAAATTAAAAAACAAACAAACAAACAAAAAAACCTGGGTCAGCTTTCAGGTCATCAGAGCATAGCTAACAGAGGTTGTTATCAAAGACTGTAGATCACTGGGCAATGTGTGGTCAGTCTGTAAGTCAGATGGCAGCAATCCCCAATTGGTCATCCCCAGACAGACTATTCTAAAAGTGTTAGAGCCCACGTTACATATAAAGTGTTCAATGCTCAATTTTAGGACAGTCTCAAGGAAACACAATTAAGCAGGTTTCTGTAAAGGTATTCTTCTTGAAGCCCATTCTATCCTAATATGTACCATGAGCACCTGCAAGAGAGATAAATTATGCAGCAATTTCTACTTTTATTTAACCAGAGAATCTCTTTTCCATGTTATTCATTAGGAAGTCCTGGAGCTAATGTCCCATGGAATATGATTTGGAAAATGCTCTGCTAAGTGGATGGGATAGAAGATTTCCAGATACAATTGCTATACACAATGTTCCAATTCATAAAAACAAGAACATTAAAGGTGGCACTGATGTGAGAAATGTAATACCCATTTGCTGATAGAGTGATGGAATATCTGGCAGGCTGCAAGGCGCCTGAATTCTGGTCTCAGTACTTCTTTTTGGAAAAGCAAACCTCTTTGAATCCTAATATAATGACAGGGTTGAATTCAATGCCAAAGTCAGCTCTTAAATCTTATGATTTCTACATTGCCATTGGGTAGATCCAACATTCTTATAATTCATCTCTATTAAGTACCTACCATGTTGTCAAGAACCATATTAAGAATGAAGGATACAGAATGAACAATGAAGTATATCTTTTTTTTATTTTTTTATTCTAGAATTAACAATGGAATCTAGGCCTTCGCTCACACTTGAAATGTCTCTACCACTGCGCTATATCCCCATCCCTGTAATTTTTTTTTTTCTTTCTTAAATGTTAGGACTGGGTCTCATTGAGTTTCCCAAGCTGACCTCAAACTTGAAATCCTGCTACCTCAGCCTCTTAAGCAGCTGGGATTACAGGCATATGCCACTGTGCCTGGCTTGAAACCCATCTTGCAGTGCATCTAGCTAGGGTCTTTGTTCCTGGGGAATTTCCCACAAAAAGCAAATAAAGAATTGTGTTTTCAAATTGATATTAAGATTTCATATCAGGAATATATATAAAGCTAGGAAGAGATAGGGGTGTAAGAAACACTGAAAAGAAAATTAAAGATAATTAAAACCAATTAGTCAAACTGAGAAACACCGAACTATACATAGAACCTCACAACACAATAATACCTTGCGAACATGAGGTATTATCTAAACACCAAAAAAAAAAAAAAAAAAAAAAAAAGCAAAGAAAAAGAAAGGGCATCACATCCCACTTTTTTCACACCACAGCTCTGACTCCTTTGCTCAGGATTCCAGTGCCTTGGCCAGGGTAGCAGTATTTTCCTCAAGCCTCCCAGATCACATTCTGAAATCTTCCATTTCTATCCTCTTATAAGCAGAGGGATGAAGAATGTATCTGCCTAAGTCCTAGAACCTATTATATACTGATCTACCACATTTATTTGAGATTACTAATATCAGTTCAAGAAAAATACTTAAGCCAAAAGAAGTAATTTAGAATTCAAAACATTCCTTGCCCTCTAAACCATAAAAAGGAAGTGCAGCTCTTGAGCTTTGTATAAATCCGGCATATCATAGTCTACTTAGTGGGTCACAGTGTGAAGCACACAACCTCCTAGGGAATGGCATGCCCTTCCCTGCAGTCACTGAGCCACTCTGGGTGGTTTGCATGCCCATCTTTCATCTTAACCCTCTAGGACCTAAGCCTCTGTTCCCCAAGCTACCTCTGTTTCACAGAGCAGTGGCTCAGAGAGGTAGCCACCCAGAATCAGAGGCTTGGCAATGGACTGTACCTTCACAGGCACTGAAATGATTCCAAATGTCATCTTAAGAGAAAAACCAGCAAGATAGCACATGGAAATAAGCTTACACTCTGTCCAATCACACAAATCATGTGATTTTCTACAGAGTTTTTAAAGAGGCAACAGAAATAAAACCTCATGGCTAGCAAGTTCCTACTGATTTTCACCCTTTGCACACACATACACACAATTATTAAATGACTCAGTTCTTTTCTGCCATTTCCCATGCTCATTTTGGGGGATACTCAGTGCATCTGATCAAACATGCCATTGTTGTTTTTTTATAATGCTGTTGCACACTGCTGTAATACATGAATCAACAGGGGAACTGGCAAACAATAAAGAGCTCAGAGTCGTTTTTATGTGAATATTAAGGACATGTAAATCAAAAGAAAATAAAGAGATCTTTCTAATACTTTCATTTTGAGAAAGTGGAATGAAGACTCAAATCCATAGATGCCTATCATCACCTCCAAATAAATCTCAAATTAGTTTGTACCACCTATGCCTTAAGAATAGGATCCTAAAACTGGACATTCTTATTATTTTGCCTGATCTCTAGTTTCCTTTTCTTCTTTTCCTCAAGATACGTGTGTCGGACATTAGAGTTTTGGACATAGCCAGTTGCAGAGAGAGAATAATAGACAGATACAATATATATAATGATGGATATATAGATGTGGATTTTAAAATGTTCTCCTAGATTACAGAAGGAATAGAAGTATTTGTCAATTTTCCAGATATGTAAATTTTATTATTTTATATTATCTCAAATTTGAATTTCAATACAGAATCCCAGGATTTAGTAGCTAAAATCTTGGACATATACTGGGTCAAGGGAAGGAAACTGTTGCTTCCCTTATACCCTCCGGAAAGTCATATTACCTCTCTTGTTTTCAAACGTCTCTACTGTAAAAATGGACATAAGTCATGGCTATGGTTTGAATGTGCTCCCTCCAAAATTCATGTGTTGAAACATAATGGTCACTAGGATAGTTCTAAAAGGTGAGGCCTTTAGAAGGTGATCAGGTTATGAGGGCTCCTCCCTCATGACAGAGATTAAGACCCTGATAAAGAAGCTTTGCACAATACTTTATCCATTTCTGCTTGTCCACGGTGTGAGGAGATAGTGTTCCTCCCCTATGGAGGATGTGGTAACACAGCACCATCACAACAGAGGCCAGGCCCAGACACAGAAGCTGCAGGGACTTTGATCTTGGACTGCCAGCCTCCAAAACTGTGAGAGCCATCCATCCCTGACAACCTGGCTGGGCTGTTGTGAGTAGTAAAATGAAATAATGTAAGTGAAAGTAAGTGTTTTGAAACTGTAAATTAGTATACAAATGGAAGGTTCCATTATCTTTAATCAAAAAACACAAGAGAACATAGACATTTTTCATCCTTATTGCACACCATAAACAAATTTAAACCCTAAAAATGAAATCAGCCCAAAGTAAAATGCTAGAAATGACAATGAGACATTTTTCACAACAACAACAAAAAATTGATTTTCCATAGACGTTCTTTCCTATTGCTTATAAAGACCTATATCCATCAACGCCTAGGTCCCCTGCTTTGACATTGGGTATAATTATGGCTGATCACATAGCTGGTAGGCTGACTTTATTATCAGAGCCTGAAGCCACTAAGTTTCTTCTGTCTTACCAAAGAGAGATGACAAGATTCATATTAAGTTGTACTGTTACCAAGGCATTTTCTTAATTAATTTTTTAAAAGCCATTTTCCCCAAAAATGTGATATAAACCTAAAGCTCAGGATATGTCTACACCATTCAGTTCAAAAGTTCTGATCTTTTCATAATCATCATTGGTAAACAATATTTCCAAGCATCTAGACTGACTGAAAACTACACATGGAGACAATGGCAATTTCCAGAACAATGAAGTAGCTGTTAGGTATTTAACAAGATATATTGTACTACCATTAATGTACGTTCCATGATAACTGAACTATAGATAAATGAGAAGTTAATACTGGGGAAGTGGATGAAAAAAATAAGGGAACTCTTTGTGGTTCTTCTATGACTATTAAATGTTTCTGCAAATTTAAAAAATTTGTCTAATAAAAAACTAAACCTAAAAATAAAGATTTTTTAGGCAGACACAGTAGTAGCACATGCCTGTAATCCCAGTAACTCAGGAGGTTGAGACAGGAGGATCCCAAGTTCAAGGCCAACCTCAGCAATTTAGGGAGGCCCTAAGCAACATGGCAAGACCCTGTCCCAAAATTAAAAAATGAAAATTGCTGAGGATGTGGCTCAGAGATAAAGCTCCCCAGAATTCAATTCCCATGACATCCCCCTGCCCCCATAAAATAAGAAAAGCAACATTTTACAAAATAGAGTCCCAATAACTATGAGTATAGAAACTAGGCCTTCAAGAAACTAACCATTTGCTTAAAGTTATTATACCAATTCGGTCTATCAAGTGTCTAAGGAAGCTAATTTATGCAAAATTAATAATAATATTTTTAACAAGAAAAAATAGATAATTTTTTTTGCAAAAGTGATCTCATGCCAGAAACCATATTAACTTGGTTGGCAGAGAGAAATTCAATATATGCATCACACTTATAGTTTAGGTACTATTCTAGTTTTCATGTCTCATAAAAAAGCTGAGATGCCAAAATCAACAGCTAGCAAAGAGTACTAATCCAGCAAGTGGTGAAATGAGGATGATACACAACTTGACATTCGAGTGGCAGGGGAGGAAGGCAGTAGCTAAGAGGAGGAGAGAGGCAATATGGAAGTCTGGAGGACCAGGCAATCCTCAGGGTACATTCCATGCAAGCCAGCCATATGGTCAGGAGGTAGGCATGTATGCTTCATTTAGGATTGACCATTGCTTCCTTAAGGTTCCTCGGGCAGGACGCTGATGCGTGTCATGTAAAAACCTGACTCAGATGTCCTTTGAGGGGATGATAATGATTTTCACAGGAAGAGGCTCATCAGCTCACACACTACAGGCAGCTGACATCATAGCAATAAACAATTCTGCAAAAACCATTCTGTGGGTGGTTCATATTACCAGGTACCCAGTTCTCTCTGATATGACTCAGTCTAGGGAAAGATTTCAGAATATCTGAACTAACATTGTTTTTGACAGCTGAGCTAGTATAAGTGTTGAACAGAAATAATTAGGTGTCTTCTTAAGTTCCAAAAGCACAGGGCTCTACCTGTCTCAATAAACAAGTGTCCATATGCCTTGATAGCCCTCTAAAGAGAAAGGCATACTTCTCAGAGCAGTTTCTCATATGCCTTAGGATACTTTAAAAAGAAAACACCTTATTTATTACCCAGGATGCTGGCTGGCCCTTCCAGATAAGTGAATCTTCTATTTGCCTGATGTCTCAGATTCTAATTTACTACATGATCTTATTTTAGGCCTTAATTGCAATGCATGTGTAATACACTGCAAATTTTCTCATCTTCATTTTATTAATTATTTAAAGTTAATTAATAAATTTTACCTCAAGTTACTTAATAAAAAATATTTAAAATAGCCTTTTCTTGATAACTCAGGAAAAGAATCTGGAAATCTCCTTATCTGTGATTTCCATCAGAATAACACTAATTCATTCTATGAAGTCTCTAAGCAGATTAATTAAGATAATAATTATACCAAAAAAACTGACAATATTTTTGGTAACAATAATCACTTGCTGAAAACTGCCTTAACTTGACATAGATTAAATCAATATCAACATCAAACTTTAGAGTGTAGGGAAATATGTGGGGTCATTTTGTCTGACACAATCATTAAAAGACACAATGACATTTTATTGGAGAGAGCCAGAGATGCTAATGTCCTAAATAGTAAGAAAAAGTCAAGAAAACACAGAGTTGCACTGTCCAGAATGACAACAAACAGTCCGCAGAGCCACCCTAACTTACGGAACAATGTGGCGAGTCTCCTGCAGGGACTGAGAGCTGGACTCCACCAGGTAAAAATGCTTCAGGGCCCCAAGCTCACTAGTCACATGGCTGCCCAGCTGACCTGGAACATGTGTTGATAGGCTAAGCCAGTGTTAGCCATCCTTTATTTCTACCTGTTTATCTTTTGGAACAATGCAGAGGAACCAGCACTACCCCTCAATCTCAATGAACTACTACTTAAGTATATTTTAGTAACCTCTGATGCAATTTGAAGGATCACTTTTGCATATAGAATTTGGCTTACATTTGAGCAAACTCCCACAAGTTTCATGACATTGTGTGTTAGCAGCTCTGCTCTCATCTCCCTCAGAAAACACTTCTACTATAGAAGAATGTAAAGCTATTTGTCCCTAAATAGCTGTGACCTTCCACTTTGTGGTTTCTAATATCTCCTTTTTCAGAATATCTCCTTCTCTCTCTATTCCCAATCCAGTCTGATGGATAAATTCCATGGTACTTAGCTGACTGAATACAATCAAGATTAGAGCTACAGTTATCAATAGAAAACAGATAAGTAAGTACTATATGTTTAATTCAAATACACTTTGTACAGAAGGAAATGTGTGTGGGCTTTATGTTTTCATTGTATAAGGTGATCTCTCTCTTGCCCTTAGGTCACACTAAGGAACAGAGAGGCACTATGCTTAGTGAGTGGTTAGAAATAGATTTCATGGGTCCAAATCAGTGAGATGGCATGATTGCTTTTAGGGATGCATTGAGAAAAAAAAGTCTCAGACCATGTCTGACTTGTCAAAAATACTGCATCTTAACTAATGAGAGTTATTGCTTCAGACTGGTACAGGGTGATGTCAATGTTTTGGCATGTGTGAGATGCATTTGTTGATACTGATATAAGAACAAGAAGTACTGGAGGCCTAGGAGTTCAAATTTCTGACTTTAGACTGTTAATATCTCTGGGCTACACAGAATATTCTCATTAGTAAAACTGGAGTAATAATAATTCCCAACTGGGCTGATGTGTAAATGAAATAACTCCCCTAAGTTCTGTAAGCATTTATTGAGTATATCTTAACATACCAGACACTCTGGCATCATGCCAAGAATAAAATAAATAAGTCAAGGTCTCTGTCCTTGAGAAGCTAAGAGTCAAATAGGAGAAGCAGACAAGTGAGCAGGTAATTTCAATATAATGTGGTAAAGGCATCAATAACTGAATCATAAGGTGTTATGAGAATACAAAAGACAGGCATGCTATCAATTCAGATGATTTCTGCAGCAGCTGATACAAACTATGATAGAAGCTGGCTTTACTAGCAAGGAAACATATTGTTTTACATAGCAGCCAGTACTCAAATGTTGTTTCAGGTGTCTGACAACATCCTTCATGACCCAGAGTGTTTTTCCATCTCTGCCCTATGCAGAGTAATGCAGTAAGTAATGCCTTCACATAACCTTGATCTTAATATAGATCATGGTAGAAACTAAAACAGCACCCTTCCTTACTCAAGTCCCTCTTGTGATATCTTGTTGCCCCAAGTAGATCTCATTGTACACATGGCTGAATCAATCATGAGAAAGAAAAAATGAAATGATCTAAAGTGGACATGACATCATTTGGGGGGTGAGGACTATAAGATTTACCTTCTTATCTAGACCAGGGTTAAAGAGCTGGAGTGGGTGGCAGGACTGTTTCCTAAAGGACAACAATCAAGAATTTTAAAGAGTAAGTAAGAATCAGCTCAAAGAAGAAGATGAATTCTTAAGTAGGGGAACAACACCACAGAGGCAAGTTACCATTGAGGTACCAGCAGCAGGGGGATTACTTCTTATGAGAGTTGGATTTCTTATGTGAGTTAGATATTTGTTGGCTGAAATTCACTTCTGGAGTACTAGAAGGATCATAGTCTTATGATATCCCTAAATTCACTTACAACACATTGTTGTTTTTTTTTCCCTTTAATTAACTCTTGTGTTCTTGGAAAGTATAATCTAAGAACAAAATAATTTCTACTTCTTGGATACCTTTACATAGATTTTTCTCTGGGCATGGTAGACACTCAACACAGTCAGTATAGAAAGAATAATGGAACACATATTTTTAATTTTGATTTAATAATAAGTTACAGTATATAGACAGTGGTTCCCTCTTGTCTGTGGTTTTCTTTTCATGGTTTCAGTTACTGGTTTCAATAATTTCATGGTTTCAATAATTTTTTAATAATTATTTAATTTTAATTATATTTTAATAATTATTTTCCATTTAATAATTATTAAATGGAAAATTCAACAAACAAAATATATTTTACATTGCAGGCCATTCTGAATAGTATACTGTAATCAATCTGTTCCCTTCCACCTGGTTCCCTTTGTGCTGTCTGTACACACTATGCATATGCCACCTACCTGTTAGTCATTCTTAAAACCTTGTGGTTACGGGACCAACTGTCATTATTGCAGTGCTTGTGCTCAAGTAACTCTTAGATAGTAGCCTAACATTATGTCATTCACCTCACTCCATCTCCTTACATAGGCAGCATATCATCTCATAGCATCACAGGAAGAATGATTAGTACAGTACAGTAAGGTATTCTAAAAGACACCAACTATATTCACGTAATTTTAATTACAGTACTTTATTAAAATCACTTTTGTTTTGTTACTGAGTTTGTTGCTAATCTTTGTTTTGTGCCTAATGTATAAATTAAATTTTATTGTAGGTGTGTATATATAGGAAAATACATATTACCTGTACATATAGGGTTTAGTACAGTCTGCAGTTTCAGCATCCACTGAGAATATTGCAAAATATCCTCTACAGATTAGGAGAAACTATATATTTCTTTATTAAGTAATTCAAAAGTTTTAAATTATAAAGTTAAATCTTCTAATTGGTGTTTCACTGGGATGGATAGAACTTTCTAGTAGTTTTTTTTTCCCATTATATTTTCCTGAAAACACTCAAATGGGTAGGGTATAGAAGAATCTCTGACTACATTTCCTTAGCTAGTCATATTGGCCATTCTCTCAGCGAAAATTATTCCATCATAGTATAAATTGTGTTTAATCCATATTCTTTACATTTTCTATGTCTGCAAGGAAGGAAAACTATGAGATTCAGTGTTATGAAGTACCAACCTTGGGTGATACGAAACCACCAAATACCATTCAAAATAGATTCCTGAATGATAAAACAAATTGTATCCTTGTGACTAATATTATAACTAATCTCTGTTATTAACACTATCATGAATTCCATAATGGAATAGGATGCTTAGACCATGTCCTGGGAGAAGCTGCTCATGATGGAAAGGGTAAAAATCTCACATTAATTCCTACAGAAGGTTGGGTTGACCATTTAGTCATATGGACTGCATTTTAAAATGTCAGTACAATTGATGATTCATTTTTATTTTAAATGATATGGAAGGGGAAAAGACAATATATTGCCATCTAAAAATTTCATTAGAGATGAGAAAAGGAGACAGTCTTCCTATAAAAGGTACGGGCACACTTAGGAAGCAATTTACTTTATGCTATATCTAAATATTAAACCCTGGGAAAGACAGTCTGGTTGTGAAATACCGGTGGAGTAGTGATGGGAACACAATCATCTATTTAGGCACCTCAATAAAGGAGAGAAAAGATGAAAACTATCTTGCAATGTATGTAACAGGGTGAAAAGAAGAAGTAATTTAAAATACGATACCTGTTTATCAACAGACAACACATAGTCAATGCATTTAAAACTGCATTGTAGTTCTCCCTTTAGCACCTAAATTGATGCACAGTTTATTTCTATTCCCCATCTTCCCATCAAACATGGACAGGGAAACTGTGATTAGAATGAGTCTCTATTTTTCTGTTTTGGATCCCTTCAGTGCCAACCATTTTTAGAGTTTCATCTTTAATTTTACTGCGAGACATCTAAATGAATGGGAATGAGAAACTTGGCTACAAGAACTCTCAGATTTAATCTTCTTTACATTCTTATTCGTATAGCATCAATAGCACAGTCTGATCTTATTGGCACTTTCAACTGTGATGTCAGGTTCATTCCAAAATTTAATACAATGTATTTGTCATCACCACACTTCCTTCAGGAAGGACACTGATACCAAATGGCTACCGGTTGGTGGTCTGAAAAAGATAGCTTGCTGAAAATAGAAAACTCTCTCCTTTAAACCTAAATAACTCATCTCCTATATTATATATCTTGTTTTTGCAAGAAAAGAGTATTGCTTTCCACTATTTGATCTTTTAGTAATCCATCTAGGTAAGGATAACAAAATAAAAGAATATTTACTCACTGCTTGCTTCTAGAAAGACAGTATCATATTTCAAAGATTTAAAAAATAACTTGTGCAGCAGGAAAAAAGAAAGAACAGATTACAATCAATACTATTGTTGACTCTGACTGAGTGTAAGATACACCTTATACCAATCTGGCCTCTAATATTATGAGGTTGCCCAACGGCCCAATTTGGCCCAGAGCAGTGCGTTCCAGACTATGGTTCTGTATCAGCACCATCAGCATTTCTAAGGAATTTGATAGAAACAAATTCTCACGTTCCATCCCAGGTCCACTGATTCAGAAACTGTGGTAGCTCCTTCCTGGGATCCTTAAGGCCTAGGCAAGACTACAGTGGCCACTAAAATACCTACATTAAAATTCCTTGTTTTTTTTTTTTACAATTTCCAGATGATTATGGGAAATACTAGTTTTAGAACCACTGGATAAGAACAAAGATGTAGCCTTGAGCAATGAGTTTTCACACCTCAGACCAAAATTTCCAGCACAGTTAACCATCTTAACACCCCAAAGTGGTCTGTTTTTCTTGTTCTCACTCAGAATCATTATACTAACACTCTAGAATCCACTACAATAAACATATAAAGAAGTTAGTTCTCCCTGTCCTCCAGATAGCCATATAGTGACTCAGTTGGTAGAAAATAAGACTCAGGAGGATAGCACAAGCTACACAGATGTCCCAACTCAAAAATAAACAGAATTCAATGATATTTTTTATGCCTTCAAAGGGAGAACAGAAGCAGTTGAAGCTATTTATTATCAAATAATTAATAAAATGTGGGTGTGTTTCAAAATATTCAAAGGTCTCTCATAGGCTTTCATATTTTTATCTGAAAAGTGATTCTTTAAAAATCATCATCAATATGGTTTGATTAATTTGGATCACATATCTCCTGCAGGACTGGATCTCCTAAATACCTCTCCAAGCATACTTGTTTACATTTGTACTATATAAAAACACTGTGGCAAAGACTCTTGGGCAACCAGCAAAAAAGTAGGAAGTGATAAAATAATAGATAATAAAGGGTGTTTAATTAAATAAGTCACCAGGAGAGCAAGAGCTTCATCTTACTGGGAAGGAAACAATATGGAATATACCTCAGATTATTTCATACCAATTTTCAGTCACTGGCTAAAGGCTCCTTCCTGGGATCCTTAAGTCCCTGGAAAGACTACAGTGGCCATTGAAATTCTTCAGGTAAAGAGGTACAGCAAGCTTCAGTTGGAATTTCAGGGAGCATGCACAGAAATGTTAAGTGGTCCACAAGATGTGGGCAGAAAACTACATTAAGTGCTACAGTTCACTAAATCTGTCTATTATGAAAGTGCATTTCTCTGAATTTGCATTGCTTAAATAAAATACATGTCTATGTTTATTGAAACCCTTCTTGATACCTTTTACAGCTGGAAATATAGGTAAGCTTTCCATTCTCATGCAAAGTAAATTTTTTCATATCAAAATAAAAATAAATTTTAAAAAACCTGATAATATAAGAAAAATAATACTTTTTAAAAATTGCAATTATTTATATTCCAAAATTCATATCTTAATAAAGTGCAGATCTATTTCAACCAAGGTGCCATTGCTCAAAACCTCATAATTGAAATTTGTTTTGGAGCCTCTATGTTCTCAGTAATGGTTCTAAATTTGTAGTGTATCTTTAATAGGCTGATTCACTGCAGGACATCCACTTATGTGACAAAAAAATACTTGATAAAAAACCTATTTCTTTTTATTCCTAAAATACAAGAAAATAAATATTGTGGTAAAACAGAATTTAGAAATTCTTGTAAGAGATATAAAAAATATAGGGAGGAGGAGAAAAACAGCACTTGACAAAAAATGAGATACAGCCTAATCAAAGGGTTTAGAAAATACAGACTTGGAAATACAAAAGGGGTTTTATTTAGAATTCTAGTGAGTCAGAAAAAAATCTTTTATCTGAATGGAGTTTGACATTATCCACAAAGGTAAGCCAAAGAACATTTCTTGAGATCTAAAAATAATATATACAAAATAAAACTTCCTTTCTGGTCAGATTTAAAAACAATAAAAACAGCTCATCCAATTCAGATCAATTATGATTATGACATGTTTTCCACCAATCAGTCATCCTTTAAAAAGTACTTATGGCATTAGAACTTATAAGGACTTGCCACTTTAGACAAAATCAAAGATCACCTTCCTGGATTCTTCAAGGTTAATTTTGAAAAACAAGGAGTCCTAGTAAAATGGCCTTGGGATGAAAAACAGAATCCCTTAATAATGGGAAACTATTCTTCATGTGTGCAAATACAGACGAACCTGAGGGAAAATATTTGCTCTAAAAAAGCCCAGTGTAAAGGTGGAAATAAAACCCTGATATCTAAAAGGGAATATATCATTATCTTGGATTAAATGTTTGCTAAAATACATATAATTTTTTTCCAGGAATCTTATTTGGCAAATTATGGTACAAAGTTGAGGTGATTGCTCAGGATCTGATGAGCCAATCAGACAGATCCATGTTTATCCAATGACCCTGCTCATCTTTCATATTAGATACACAAACAATGACAGACAGTAATCACTTGCTAGTCATTAAGAACACTGTCTAGTTCTCTCACATTACAGAGTTTTTCTCAACCTGTTCAACAAAGATGTTACGGGAAACTTTAGTCAATTGCCAGTAAACCCTGGCAATAATGAGCCAGTTATGTTTGAGAGTCAAAGTTCAAAATATTGTGAATAATGTTATATGTGTATATAAATATGCCACAAATGAAATTCACTGTTCTATATAGTTAATATACACATTTAAAAACTTGTAATAAAAATAAAACAAACTCAGGTCAAAACAAGACACAGTGAATAAACTTAATAATCTAATCTAGGAGAGAAATATGCTGGGCTCAGATTTTTTTTTTATCACACGCCATTACATTTAAAATGTCTCATTTAAAATCAGGAAATGTAGTTATCAACGAAATAAGAATAACCTATGTATAGTCTACACTCAGTAAATTTCTGTAGACCCACAGTAGACACTGAGATGTTGTACAGAGGAAAGAAAACAAAGCTGTCCTACCAATTGAAGACATAAATATTGTATTCCATAGCCGTAGAAATTCATAGATGACAACTTGGAGTGTAGATGATCTAAGGTAGATCACATTCTTAAATAAATCCACAGGTTTAAGCATTTCAAGAATTGCTAGAGATTTTCAAAATGGCATAATGGAGGAGGTTGCTTTCCTTGTTGCTCCATCGCATAAAACTAAGAAGGCACACAGGCAGCTTCTCAGCAAGTGAGGTATGGGATACTGTCAGAGACACTATAAGTCTCTAGGGTAGAAACTCCACAGCCTCAGAACCATACTGTTGGATAGGTAGGCACACAAACAACATGAAAAATCAAGTGAACAAAGTACCAAACACAAACCAAGGTACTCCAATAACAGAACCCATTGACACCACAGTGGAAGAAATGTTAAAGAAGGAGTCTAGAACACACTAGTTACACTGACCTGTGAAGTAAAGGACAGTATAAGGAGTGAAATCAGGCAGAAAATACAGGAAGTGAAAGATCACCCAAATAAAAAGAGATTCTGGAAAGAAAAAGAAAAAAAAAAAAACCCCAAGCACAAGTCCTCAAAAGGAGGGAATCAAATTAACAATTCAATTGAAAGCATCACCAACCAACTAGATCAATTGGAAGACAGTTTCAGGCAATGAAGACAAAATATATAACCTTGAAAACAAAGTTCAGTGTAGAGAAAAGATGTTAAGAGACCATGAACAGAACTTCTAAGAAATACGAGATAACCTGAAAAGACCAAACTTAAAGATTTACTGGAATATATGAAGACTCAGAGACACAAACCAAAGGAATACAGAATCTTTTTAATGAAATGATATCAGAAAATTTCCCAGACCTATAGAATGAAATGGAAAATCCAATACAGGAAGCTTGCAGGACCCCAAATATACAAAATTACAATAGACTCACACCAAGGCACATTAGTACAAAAATGCCTAACATACAGAATAAGGATAGAATTTTAAAGGCTGCCATAAAAAAACAACAGGTAACATTTAGTAGGAAACCAATCTAGGTCTCAGCTGATCTTTCAATCCAGACCCTCAAAGCTAGTAGGTCTTGGAATAATATATGTCAAGCTCTGAAAGAAAATGGATGCCAGCTAAGAATACCCAGCAAAATTAAGTTTTAGAATTGATGATGAAATAAAAAACCTTTCATGATAAACAAAAATTAAAAGAATTCACAAGTAGAAACACTCAAGATTTTTAATAAAGAAAGGAAGAAAAGTGAAAACCATAAAAGAGAGGGACTACACTAAAAGAACAATAAATCTGCAGCCAATATGGAAAGCAGTATGGAGATTTCTTGGAAAACTGGAAAAGGAACCAGCATTTGACCCAGCTGTCCCTCTCCTCGGTCTATACTCAAAGGACTTAAAAACAGCATTTTACAGGGACACAGCCACATCAAGGTTTATAGCAGCACAATTCACAATAGCTAAACTGTGGAACCAAACTAGATTCCCTTAAATAGATGAATGGATAAAAAATTGTGGCATATATACATAATGGAATACTACTCAGCAATAAAATCATGGCATTTGCAGGTAAATGGATAGAGTTAGAGAAGATAATGCTAAGTGAAGTTTGTCAATCCTAAAAAAACAAATGCTGAATGTTTTCTTTGATATAAGGAGGCTGATTCATAGTGGAATAGGGAGCAGAACATGGGAGGAATAGATGAACTATAGATAGGGCAAAGGGGTTGGAAGGGAAGGGAGGGAAAATGGGGTAATTAATGATGGTAGAATGTGATGATCATTACTATCCAAAGTACATGTATGAAGACACAACTTGGTATGAATATACTATGTACACAACCAGAGATATGAAAAATTTTTCTCTATATATGTAATAAGAATTGTAATGCATTCCACTGTCACGTATAAATAAAAAATTTACATAAAAAATTAAAAACAACAATGAATCAATAGAGATACTAAGTCAAATTAAAACCAGAAATAAATCAAACTGACAGGAAATAAAAATCATATCTCAATAATAACACTGAATATAAATCCATCAATCAAAAACTATAGACTGGCAGATTGGATTAAAAAACAATACCCAACAATAAGCTGTCTCGAAGAGATACCTCATAGGCAAACACACCCACAGACTGAAGGTAAAAGGATGGGAAAAATACATACCATTCACATGGATTTTGAAAAAAATAGGGATTACTATGCTCGTAACAAAGCGAACTTTAAGCCAAAGTTAATCAGAAGGGGCAAAGAAGGAAATTTCATACTACTTAAGAGAACATCTACGTATATCAAAGAAACCCTTCTCAATTTCAAAATGCAAACAGAAACTCCACAATACTGGGAGACTTAAACACACCTTTCTCACCACTGGATAGACGCTTCAAACAAAAACTATATAAAAAAGCTAAAGAACTAAAAAATACAATTAATGATTTAGACTTAACAGACATATATAGACTATTTCATCCATCAATGTCTGAGTACACTTTTCTTCTCAGCCTGCATGGATCATTCTCTGAAATAGACCACATCTTGAGCCACAAAGAAATTCTTAGCAAATACAAAAAATACAATACATTGCATCCTATCAGATCATAATAAAATGAAAGTATAAATCAACATTAAAATAAAAATAGAAGGTACTATAACACCTGAGGATGAAATAGTATGCTATTTAATGACAAATGGATAGGAGAATAAATCACAGATGAAATAAAAAGCTATTTAGAGGTAAATAAGAATAGCAATATAATATATCAAAATCTCTGGGACACTGTGAAGGCAGTGCTAAAAGGATAGTTCATTGCATTGAGCACATTCCTCAAAAGAATAGAGAGACAAAAAATAAATAACCTAACATTACATCTCAAGGCTGTAGAAAAAAGAGCAAATCAAACCAAAGGCAGTTGAAGAGAGGTAATAATTAAAATTAGAGCTAAAATCAATGAAATTGAAACACACAAAAAAATTAAGAATCAATGAAACAAAAAGTTGTTTCCTTAAAAAATAAATAAAATTGATAAACCCATAGCTAAGCTAATGAAGAGGGGGAAAAAACTCAAATTACTAAAATTTGTGATTAAAAAGGAAATATCACCATGGACACTACTGAAATATAGATGATAATCAGAAACTACTTTGAAAATTTATACTCTAATGAAATAGAAAATGTTGAAGACATTGACAAACATCTAGAAACATTAAATTTAGTCCAAATTGAATCAGAAGAACATAAAAATTTAAACAGATCAATTTCAAGCAACAAAATTGAAGATGCCATCAAAATCCTACCAACAAAGAAAACCCAAGGACCAGATGGATTCTCAGCCAAGTTCTACCAGAACTTCAAAGAATAACCAACACCAATCCTCACTTTGCACAAAACTCAACTCAAGTGGATCAAGGACCTAGGCATTAAACCAGAGACTCTGTGCCTACTAGAGGAACAAGTAAGCCCAACTCTTCATTATGTCAGCTTAGGAACCAAATTCCTCAACCAGACTCCTAAAGTGCAAGGAGTAAACTCAAGAATCAATAAATGATATGGAATAAAACTAAAAATTTCTTCACAATAAAGGAGACAATCAAGACTGTGAAGAGAGAGCCAACAGAAGAGGAGAAAATCTTTGCCACCTGCACCTCAGATAATTAATCTCAAGGATATACAAAGACCTAAAAAACTTAATACCAAAAAATAAAATAACCCAATCAATCAATAGGCAAAGGAACTGAACAGGCACTTCAGAGAAGAAGAAATACAAATGGTCAACAAATGTATGAAAAAATGTTCACCATTTCAGGCAGGTAGAGAAATGCAAATTAAAACCACACTGAGATTTCACTTCACTCCAGTCAGAATGGAAATGATATATCAAGAACACAAGCAACAATAAACGTTGGCGAGGTTGTTGGCGGAAATGCAAACTGGTGCAACCTTTCTGGAAAGCAGTACAGAGATTCCTCAGTAAACTTGGAATGGAACCACCATTTGACCCAGCTATCCCACTCCTTCTCTACAAACCTCCATCATCAATCATTCAGAGTCACACAGAAGCTGATTCAAAAAAGGTACAAACAGAGCTCATTTTATTTCTCCCTGGATACAAGTTGGCTTCAGCTATCAGGTGCCCAGTATCCCAAACAACGAAGGAGTCATCAGGTATTTAAAACTATGAAACGTCATAGAGCTGATATGAACCAGCATTAATTCCTACTTCTCCCCAGAAGGGGAGAGCATATGTAAACACCAAAAATTAATCATTTCACAATAAGAAAAAAAGCTCTTAAACTGCAGTAACATGGTAAAGTTGATATCTCTAAAACTACTGAAGAGGGTGCAGCACATACTGCAAAAGAAAGCCCTACCTATGAACATAAGATACATGACCACTCTCCACACCTGCTTTTACACAACACAGCATCATTTCGGGCACTGGGTCCCAACCAAACTCAGGATCTTTTATTTTCTCAGCTAGAGACTGGGAGAAAAAAGTGGTTATTCAAATTTTCAGTATTATTTTCATTTTAGAAAAGAATGTTCTTTGAACAATTTCCACAGAACAAAATGTAATAATAAACATGCATTATGAGCTGATTTTCAATGCTTTTGTGCCAGGTAATTTACTAATCACTTTTGTGTAATGAATTTAACTCTCACCATCTTGACAATAAGAGGTAGTTTTTATCATCTCCTCTTGACAACTGAAGGGAAGGATGCTGCCGCAAATTGAATAATTTCCCTGAGACCATCCAGCAGGTGAGTAGCAGAGGTAAAATTCCAACCTGTGTGACTCTGGAGCCAAATTTGAAACCTCTAACACTTCACATCTGACACCACACTCAACACACAACATGTCTGTGAGCAGATGTGTGGGGTTTTCCCCCCTCCAAGCAACTTTGCCATAGCAAGTGTGTCTGACAATTCACTTTGATTTTCACATTGTCTACTTGGAGACAGCACCAAAGCCAACAAGTAATGAGCTCCTTCCCTCAAGACTACCACAGATTTAGATGGCAATCAAAAGCCCTAGGCAGTCACCTATGCTTTTGACAGATGAGTTATAAATCAGGATTCCTACAGCCCTTTTGTTGGACCCCATAATTTGCCCAGATTGGTGACAAAACTCACAGAAGTACCTTACTTACATTGCAGGTTTACTACAGAGAACATTACAAAGGATGCAGATGAACAGCCAAAAGAGATATAAAGGGCAAGGTACTGGGGAAAGAATATGGAGCTTCTTAGCCTGGTCTGGGTACATCGCCCTTCCTATACCTCATGTTTGGAAATCTGGAAAAATCTCTGAGCCCCATAGTTGAGAGATTTTTATGGAGACTTCATTACCTATGGAAGCTCAATCTCTAGCCCCTCTCCTTTTCCTAGAGGACACAGGGTAGAGCTGAAAGTTCCAAGTCAAGGCTTGGTCTTTCAGATGACCATTCCCCCAAGAGTCAACCAAGAACCATCTCATTAGGATAAAAGACACTCTCATCACCTAGGGAAATCCCAAGGAAACCAGGATCAAAGATCAAATATTAAAACATGCATCCCTATTGCTCAAGAAATAGCAAAGATTTAGAATCATTGTGCCAGGAACCAGGAATAAAGACCAAAATATGTATTTCTTATTACAAATCACAGTATAATACAAAGAAAACAACACAAAGGTGATCTCATTTGCCTAGGTTATTGAGCTGCACATATGTTACCACAATTAAAACATTATTTGATAATATTAGAAGCAGACACTATTAGTTTTTTACTATTTACTGTAGCTATTACAATCTGTTGTCACCTTCTATTTAATTAAAACACCATCTGGAATCTGGAGGTAACCAATTAAAACATTTGATAAAAAATGTATATTTGCCTAATTATGCTTGTGATTTAAAAGAAAGAAGAAAGAAAGAAACAGTGGACAAAAGAAAGGGGAAAGAGGAAAAGAGAGAGAAAGACAAAAGAAAATACTGCACTATAAGTCGACCCCGTGTGGATGCTAATACACAGTTGGAATCCACTATGCAATTTCCTTCTCTTCTATGGATTATTTCACTCTATAAATCAAAACACTTCATCCTGCACACCAAGAACTTTACAAAGGGGGCTTCTCATGGCAGAGCTGATTAGTAGACATACATACTCAATATCCTAGTTCCTTGTGAAGAGACTGAATATTTTTTAATCTCTAGGATAAAGATTTTAAATGTCACTTTTCTCACTGCCATGTGACTCACATATTTTAAAATCCCCCTTAACTCCTAACAAGGATTCTACCTTCCGAAGCTTGCTGATCACAGAAAGACATCATTATTAATAGATTTCTAAGTCTTGACAACTTATATTTAAAAATGGTTCTTTAGAAATGTTAGTACTATGTCTAGAACTGATTCTGCTCTAATGCTATGAAAATGGAAAGATTCCACTTACTATTTTTTTTTTCTTTTTAACATGGAATCTTTATAAGGAAGCACTTGTCAATAATATAAGGACATAATATATATGGACCTAAAAACAAGAAAATAAAACTTGTTTTGTATTACTAAGTTGAAGACAACCTAAGAGTTTCCTGTTTTGTATCTGTTTTGGGAAACTAAAAACCCCAGACAACTCTTAGAGAGGAGCTCATTAGAGTCCACTCAGTTTAGAGCCCACTGTATTGCATTTAGGCATAGTCAAATGGTACTCTTATGTTCTGAAGCACATGGTCACATAGGAAGTGACTGCCATCTCCTTTGTCAATAATGTGCCCCTTGATTGAACCACGAATATTCAAGCAAAGAAAAATCTGTGCTTCTCTTCCTCCAGCAAATAACTTTTGGAGAGTGGCAATGTGTCCTCTGACTGATGTCACAACACCTCTAGTGCATCACTGGATCATACCTCGGTCATCCTGACAGACGGCCTTCAGGATGCGATGTCCCAAGCCACATTTTCCATGATCAGGGATACAGATCCCTTCTAATGCCACCCATTGATAACACACTGGATCTTCACAAGGAACAGATTCCACCAAATGAGGGCAATGTCCTGCAGGCCCTGTGGATTCCATGAGGACATGGCGCTGCCTCGTTCTAAATCCTAAAAGGAAAAAGGAAACAAATTTCACAGGAATCCGCTCTTAGCCCACAATGGAAAGAAGCAGCTGCTATGTGAGAGATGAGACTTTTATATAAATACTTAGAGCTCTAAAGCATATGTTATCTTGATGTGTTTTAATTTTTATGGGATGCGGAGGAATAAGAAGTTGAAAGGAGAAAAAGAAAATGAAAACGATTTAGAGCAGAAATATGTCTTTCAAGAGTTTACAACCTGGAAATTGGAGAGGCCACAAACATCAAGTGAAATAATAAATAGGGTATATCCACAGGTTTTCATAAACCAGCAAAACAAATGGAGACTCATAAAAATGACCTTATCACAGATTAATCCACATTTTGTTTTTGCTGTTGTTTTTGATACTCTTGATAGTCTGCGGTAAGCTGAAAAATCATCTACACTTTGGCCTATCTCTGGTGCCAGGGCTTCTTACTTTGAGACATCCATGTATGACTTCACTGAGATTTCCGCATCAGTCTTGCCCATAAAGACAGCATCTCTTTGGACCTCCTTCTCCATCCTGACTAAACATGAGTCTCTCGATTATTATTCAGTTTTAGAAAATATATACTCTAAGTCTAGGTCCTCAAATCCACCAGCCAAAGACCATAATGAGGACATAAGTGGACCTTACATTTAAATCCTTAAGGACCTTCAGTCACAAACTTAACATCAATAGCAGTTAAGCAGGAACATGCTGAGGGTAAGGAACCCTCTAAAAATCGAAGACAGTGACAAAGTCTAGAGTTTGTTCTAAAATGCTATTATCCAGCTTCCATTGAGAATAGCCCAAGAATACACAGACTCTCAGTTAATAGGCCTTTCAATTTTGTGTAAGAAACTATAGCTATCAGTTATGCTTTGTTTTTATATAAAATATTTGTTTTTTTAATAATGGAAATAAATTTACATTTAAAAAAAACAAAAAAAGAATGACTAAAGAATCAGATAAAATCCTCTAGTCTAGGCTTTTAATCTCTGGCCCTCAAAATTTGTCACTTTTATCTATCTACTTATTACCAGGGATTGAACCCAGGGGTGCTTAATTACAGTGCCATATCCCTGGCCTATTTTTATGTTTTATTTTCAGACAAGGTCTCACTAAGTGGCCTAGGGCCTCACTAAGTTGCTGAAGTTGGCTTTGAACTCACAATTCTCCAACCTCAGCCTCCCTAGCTGCTAGGATTACAGGCATGTGCCACCATGGCCGGCCATGAGACGTCACTTTTAAAACCTACTTCTACGTCCTGGAGAGCTCATACATCATCTTCCATTATTTGTACTCCAAATTCAACCAACCAGTTGAATTCCTTTAATTTCCTTTGTTTTTGTTTCACAAATCTAATCTGTTGCATAAATAATATTTTATGAGATTATCATTCATATACCCTGGAGTAAGTAAAGAAAATAAGAGAGTTTTGATAAGAAGAGAACATAGAATTCCCAAAATGACAGGTGCTCTACCATCCTTCCCACAAGGCAAAGGAGGACAACTTAGGGGCCATGAGAAGTAACAAAGCCAGGCACGCTGCCTCACCGTTTTGCCACCATGAGAAATGAGATCGGAAGGTTACAAAACTGAAGTATAGTCAGAGAAAGACTTATACAACACAGACTATTATATAATGGATGTGGCTTCAGGACGAGGAAGATGAGCTTGCTTAGAATAGTACAGGGCTGGGAGATAAACAGTTGTAAGTGTTTTATTGAGTTCTCCTGATCTGGGGTAACCCATAGCCTCGCTTTGAAAGAGACTCTTAGACTCTCACTTTAAGGACCATCTAGGAATATGAAGGCATCTTTGAGTCAATCAGTGACCATATTCTTCTGACATTGAAAATATCAAGATCAGGGACAATTGGAAAAAAAAAATCGCAATTGCCCTCCTTCATGTCTCTGAGTCTACATCATTAACTACACAAAGTAAAACTAAAGGGTTCAGCTGCCTTATTAGGCCATCTCAAGAAGAGAAGTAAGGGACATAGAGGGATGTAAACTATATTTGGTAAACATGAAATTTCAGTGACCTCCAAGCTTCTGTTGTCATACAATCTGAACCGTCTGTATTATCACAGGTAAAACTATCTGATGCTTATTTATCATCATACGTTTGTGCTTGTTTGGTTTTTATCTTTGAAAAAGTCATGGTATGGTCCTCATGATTTATACTGTTTGACAACCAGCTCAGAGTTGAGCACAGAAACTTAGTTGTCACTACTGAGGGATTCTGGGTGTCCTATTCCTGGAACTTAATGCCATTGAGGGCCATGTGCAGATTTCCTCTATAAATCACATTGCATCCATCTTGCCATAAATCTATAGATTACATCTCCTCAGTCAATAAATTTTTTTAGTCTTTCATTTGTGTTGCCCTTGTCCTGACTCTAACTAGGATCAAATCATAGCACAAGCTCAGCATAAAACAAAACCTTGGAATCTCTTTTTAGTACTTAACTTTAATCATGCGTTGGCATTCATGCTTGCAATAGACATCAGACATCCCCCAGGTGTTTTGTTCTGAAAGATATACAACAACTAAGTCCACAGAGGCTGGGCCAGCCAAGCACTCGCTTCATTTACTGAATTTCATTTTAATCAGGTAGTATGGTTCAATAAATGTTAACTATCATGTGCAGATCAGGAAGAACAGAAAGCACATCTAATCTTCACAGAGCACATACTCTAGGAAAAAGGGAATAGCTTCTATCAAAACTGGGATAGACACTGTTCTTATAGTACCCTAACTTAATAAATCCTCAAAACTATTTTTAAGTTACTATTCCCATTTTATATATGGGAAAACCAAGGCTAGACTGCATTGTTTCCCCAAAGGTACCTAACTGATTATATGGATGGGTATGAAACACAGTAGAGGTCTTTCCTGTCATTAAAAAAAAGGATTAAAATTGGCTGCTGTATATGTTGTGCTTTAGCTCCTCTCCACAGAGTGAACCCAAATGGTACCAGGGATTACTTTGTTAACCTAAAGCTAAAGAGAATGAATAGTGGAATTTGAGACGCTGAGCAGAGAGTGTTAAAATAATCACTCCCTAACCAGAAATTCAGCTCACCTCTGGCAAAACTATTGTTGGTGGAATTTTCTATTTTTCTATGGCCCCAAGACTTGGGGTAAACGTGTATCATTCTACTGGAGATAATTTGCAGAGTGAATAATAGGCTGGGAAGAGAAAAGGGAAGAAGAACAGATGGCAGAAGAGGGGTCAATGTTTTTTAATTGGAGCCTTGGAACAATGAGAGAAAGCTCGAGAGGGGGCATCCAGGTCTGAGGACTATATTTCTGCTTTGTTTTTAGTCCAGAAGTGTCCTGGTAAGCTTCCACAGAGCTGTCTGTGGGCAACACTGTGTCTCTGCACTGACTCCAGTGGGACAGGCTTGAAGAAATATCCGGCAGATTAAACAGATGACAGAAGCTTATTCCATCTTAAAACATTCCATTTGCTCTTTGTCTCTTGTGGCTCCGGACAAGGAAAACAACTGAGCCAAAGATTCTAAGCCGGTTGAATCTTGGATTCCAAATCTTTAGATATCAACCACCATTTATGCAGGCATGGCATGTTATAGTGTCATTATTGGTTTCCAGTCTGTGGTGAACACAGAAAAGCAGCAGCAGCAGCAATGATAGGGTGAAGTCCGTATGAGAATTCTCAATGCTTAGAATAAGAGTGCACAGCCTGCAGCCAGTCCCAGCACACAGATGCAGAAGACAATGAAAAAACTGTAACTTGGCATGCATATTATTTGTGATAAAGCAAAATGATTTTATATGCCTCTCATTAAAGGTAGAGCCTATCTACCAGTAAGGATGGAAAATGGAGATTTTCCCCTTTATTATTATATATGATCTAGGACATGTCATGGTATGCATTTTAGTGCATTACCTAAATTAATTTGTTTGAGACAATAAGACTTCAACAATAGTCATCACTTCTTTGTTTCAAAATGCCTTCTCCTATGGAATTTTTAGGTTCTTAGGTGCTATGATTAAGGAGGATACTGTATTAGAGGAGAAAGAAATCCCTCAAGCCCTACCACACAAGCATGTATCTATTGTGATGTTACATAGAGAAACCTCTACCAAATTTCCTCTCTTCTCTCCTTCCTTCCTTCCTTCTTTCCTTCCTTCCTTCCTTCCTTCCTCCCTCCCTCCCTCCCTCTCTCTCTCTCCCTAACTTCTCTCCCTAACTTCTCTCTGGCTCTTTCTCTTTCTCTGTCTTTCACAGTCCTGGGGATAAAACCTAGGGTCTTCTACATGCTAGACAAGCATCCTACCACTGAACTACACCTTCAGCTCTCAAATTCCTTTTTAGAAGTTTCTCTTTATAGAATTTGAGAGTGGTAAGGGTGTTGGGTATCAAGTATGCATCTACAAATGCATCACATCCAAGTGCAGTTTACCCATCAGCATTTTTAAGCTAATCCTCTTTCAGATTTCTCTAATTATAACATTCTAGGACTGCCTCAAAGATGAAGTAATAAAAACAAAATCTGATCCAATTTTAATTCCTCTGAAAGTTGTCCTGGCATCATTCAACAAGCGCTGACCTGCCGAGGACTGCTCCTTATGTCTGCCTGTCACTGACTTGATGAAAGACCAGGAAGCCAGTGACCATGGGCTGATTTTCTAGCGACTTCCAAATAGCTGACAGCCACGAACCTCAGATGATGCCTGATTGAAGGGTGTCTGACAGTCACACATAGATAATTGTTATAATAACTAATCTCTTAGGTAATAAAACATTTCCTACTTTCCCATTCCTTTCTACTATTTTTTTTTTAACCATGAACAAAAAGAACATACCAAAAGAACAACGTGATGACTAGGAAAAAATGGAATGATTTCAAGGATCTCCATCTTTCTCCATTTATTTTCTTGTTGGTATTTTTCTCCCCCCTCCCCACTCATATCCTCCACATTTCTTTGTAAATATAAGTATAAACATAATAGAATATATATACATATATGTTAAAAATGCATGTAAATATAAACATATATGCATATATGTGCACTTTAAAAGTGTATAAAAATAAGAAATGATGAATGTCTTAAATTTCTGTCAGTGGACTCAGCGTTTCTTTAGAGGAGGGATTAAAATATGAAGTTGGAGACTGTTGACATTCCAGAGTTTTGCAATGTCTAATGCATGAGCCTGTGCACCCCAGACTCTGTAGAATTCAAAACTACATTTAGTTTTTGCCCCTCAGTAATTCTGAAGGAACTCAAGCAGGATCACAGGATAGAAAGGGAGAATGAGGCGATCTCCAGCTCACACTGACAAGTCAGTAGAAATAACAAGAAGATCACTTGCTGCCATTGTAACATGCTTGGACACCTTGTAGGCACAAAATCATTTCCCTGGAGGGAAAACTCCATTCTTTATTTTTTCCAAGAGGGATTACAGGCAGGTGGTCCTGCCAGGTTTTAGAAAGACTTTAAAAACCAACATTCTCTCTGCTTTAAGGGAAGCATTTTAAAATAGCTAACTCTTAGACTTGAATAGCAATCGTCGAGGCTCATACTCTCTCCTGTCTGTGAATACTTAGTGCTGAGAGAAAAATCATTTCTCCCCACTCTGGGCCCTATGAAACAGGAATGGAGCCTCATTTATTCCAATATTCTCCTAACAATTCCCAAATCCTGAGAGCCACCACCATCTTTAGGTGAGAGCTTCCATTGCTTCAGCCCTTACCTTGGTCTCCAAAGACTGAGCCTCTGAGGGAAAAAAAACAAAAAAACAAAAAACACAACTGTAGTTTGGGGGAAAAAAATACCCACTCTGGTTACCTGACGCTCTCAAGATGTCACTAGCATCCTCCCTCCCTCCCACAATTGCAGACTCCTAGATTCCTGTCACTTTTCTTCTACACTATGGCTGTTCTCAGACCCATCCCAGTTCTCCTTATCTCCTATAGCAGCTCAAGGATTTGCTCTCAAGGGCAATGGTTTACCTTGACTAGTGTGGTACAAAAGGCAGCTGGCTTTTCTTCTCAGAGGTAAACTTGTGCTTCAATCCAAACTTCTTTGGAGGAAATGAACTAAGCACGACTAGTATTTGGTGAGAGTGTGGACTGAATTAAAGGAAACCCAAGTCCCTGTGCTGGCTTGGCCATTATTAAATCACCACAGTATTTTTATGAAGCATCACATCATCACGTAGCCTAAATGTTAATGGCAAGATAGGTGGTTTATTAGTTCCCTAGAATTGCCATATCAAAGTACAGCAGATTGGGTAGTTTCAAATGGCAGATATGCCCAAGAAAGAACAAGAAGAAGAGACTGAGACCCACTGACCTGGTTTACACTGTTGGATGCAGCCCTGTTGTCCCTTCTATATTTAGCTATATGAGCTAACAAGCTTCTAATTTTGGCCTAAGTCAGTTATTATAGGCACACAACAATAATCCCAGTAGCTCAGTAGGCTGAGACTGGAAGATCACAAGTTCAAAGCCAGCCTCAGCAAAGCCAGGTGCTGAGCAACTCAGTGCGACCCTGTCTCTAAATAAAGTAAATTGGGCTGGGGATATGGCTCAGTGGTTGAGTGCCCCTGAATTCAATCCCCAGCACCCTCCTCCACAAATAAAATAAAGTGGCAGATATGTACATCTCAGAATTCTGTAGGCTGGAAATCTGAAATCAAGGTTTCAGTGGGGCTGTGTTCATTTCCCTTCCCTAGCTTCTGGTGAGTGACAGCAATTGGGAACCTGTGGCTTGTAAGGAATCATTCCCAATGTCTGGTGCCATCTTCATCTGGTATTCTCTTTTCATCTTCTGTGTCTTTGTATCCTCACATAGCACTCTCCTCTCTCAGTATGTTTGTGATCAAATATCCCTCTTTTCATAAAAATGCCAGTCATTGGAATATACCCTATTCTACTATGCTCTCATCTTACCTTGATTACATCTGCAATGACCCCATTCCCAAATATTGTCATAAGCCCACACAACAGGCATTAGAATGGAAACATATCCTTTGGGGGACACAATTCAACCTGCAACAGGTGGTGTCTAATGAAGATGGATAAAAGTACAATTTCAGGAGCTGACTTAAACAGCAGGGTAATAAGGGTCAATGAGGAGAAAAGCTGGTGTAAAGCCTTCTTGGAGTAAGATAGAAGATGGCACAGAAAGTTGTGAGTTTCCCAGATGATTTGCAGGGACTAGTTTTGAGTTTTGTGGAAATGAAAAACTGGAAAGAAAAAGAAAACTTAAAGTAATAGTTTTATACAGAGGTTTGGTGAAAATTTGGGCTTAGTGACTAAAGATGCAAAACAAAATTAGGAAAAGGAGAGAATGAACATTCTCTAAATTTCAGTAGTGGAACAATGGAACAGAACAAAGGGGATGATACATTTAATAAACATCTATTTAATATTCATTATAATTTAATATTCATCATAATTAAGTCTGGACCTCAGAATTGCTTCTACTTTTTTGTAGTATCCTTGAGCAAGCCACCTCTCCCCATCTCCATTTTTAGTCTGTGAGGCTGCTTGCAGCAGTATCTCTCCAAACGTGGAGACTTGGACTTGGTCACTGGAGTCCTTTCTCCTATCAGTTAATAGCTCAGAAATGAGCACATGCCACAAAGCAGCCAGAAACCGTCATTTCCAGGATTCTTCCTGAACTACTGGGAAGATATTTCTTACTAGTTATTTATTATCTAAGATGAAAAGCATGCTGACCTTCACTCTATGAAGACAGCCTGCCTTAAACTGAACCCATACAGAGAGAAGTAGAAAAGAGATGGAGAAGCAGAGAATCATGAAGGTAAAGAAAGAACAAGAGGAAGAGACTGAGACCCACTGACCTGGTTTACACTGTTGGATGCGGCCCTGTTGTCCCTTCTATGTTTAGCTGTATGAGCTAACAAGCCTCTAATTTTGGCCTAAGTCAGTGTGAACTGGATGTCTATCCTTTATAGCCAAAGGCACTCTAAGTAATATAAAGCCCGCTTGACCCAGTGCAAGTTCTACAGCTTTGAAGACAAGGGAAGTAGGACTCCATGTGGCAAAACACCAACAGCCATAGCTGAAGTGGTGGAGCCTCAGACCAGCCTTGCGTGGTTTTCTAGATGGTGATAGTGAAGAGGTGTGGAACAGGTGGGACACAGAAGCACTGAGTCTAAGAACATGAAAGTCTCCCTGAGGAGTCTCAATCAACTGCAAAAGACTCACAAAGATCTGATTATGTATGTGTAGACCACATAGGGCTAGACATTGATGACAATGTGATCTTATCTGCCCATAAATTAAAGTAGCCTGGGGGACATTCCAGTTGCATGTCAAAGAAAGTAGCAGGAGCTTCCCCTCCCCAGGTTCCATTGAGACTCATACTTCCATTCTTTGATAAAGGAATAAAAGTTAGCTTCTTCTTGCCTAAGATGCAACACCTGTATTCCTCTTCTGCCTTCAAGGTGTCACAATTAAGTGAGGAGCCTGGGGACATGGGCTTGTTATGGTGTGAATTGATCAATACAATCAATAAGTTACTACTACTGGTTGTGTAAAGCAACTGCTGCACTAAAACTACCTGATCACTTGGAACAGTTCCCTCCTTGCTGGAGCAACAAGAATGGAGTCACTGTGGCTATTCTAGACTCCACCTTAGTTTTTCTGTTATTGCTCCTGTGACGAGACAGCTGCAGGACCCATTTCTGAGAAAACAAAATGAAAACTGTTTTCTGTTAAATTAATATATATATATATATATATATATATATATATATATATATATATATATATATATATAGTATTCTGTACTTTGTATCCCACAAGATTTACTCAACCCAGGATATGGGGGTCTTAGTGAACTCAATAACTTTGATATAGATTGTCACCCCACTAACCACCCACTCGACAGTTTTCTAACACCTGCTGGAACCCAAGATGCAGTTAATTGAGTTTTTCTTTTTAGCTTCTGTAACTTGCTTGCTTGCTAACTGAAAAATTCCATAGGATGGGGTTTTCCTCCTTAAATAGCAAATTTCCCTCAGAGTGGGGCTGCTGTTCTTTCAGAGAGCCACTTGTACACTGATAGACTCAGCCTCTGGGCAGGTATGATTGGCAAAACTGGTGAAACAAAAGTCCTTCAAATTATTTCAAATTTGGACTTGGTGTGTTTTCTGAGCAGTCTCCCCACAACAGGCTGTAAACTCTGGTAATGCACGTGTGTGTCGGGGATCACTGCAGAAATGATTGAAATGGGGGGTTTCAAATGAATGTGGCATAAAGCTGTGTAGGGATCAGGGAACACCAGGACTGCAGAACCAAGTTCTGTGCTCCTTTTTTTTTTTTTTTGCATATAAAATACTCAGTATTACAGTTCTTCAAACAAGCCTAACATCTGGAATATCCTGTATCACATTTCTCTGAGTAAAGGGCATATTTTGTCTTAACACCAGAATTTAAGGGAACACAACATCAATGAAAGGAAAGACAAGATGTTTCTGAAAATGGAGAAGGAAGATGGACATGTACAATTTAATCAAAACTAAAGAAAACTAGACTACAAAGATCCAAAAAAATCAAGCTGGCACAAAAGGTTTGAAGATTTTATTTTAAGCATTAGGACAATATTGAAAAGTGTATAACATACATAATGCTTCTTTTAAGCATCTAAAATATAACATCAAATGTTAAATGTGGAAGTCTAAAAATGAATATTAATCAAAACAGTTGGATTCTGATATGATTACAGAAATCTCATCTAATTCCCTCAGTGTAACCATTTCATTCATCTATCTATCTATCTATATATATAGATGAATGAAATATATATTCACTTTAACTTATATCCAATTGAATGGCAGTCACTTCATCAGCTGTGAGCCTAACTAGAAAGTTGATCAAGGTCAGATTCTATGTTTCATAGAAATGTCCCCAGTTACCTCCCTGAATGCTGTCAGGCTTGAGCTAGTTATCTAAATTTTAGAAACAAATATTGTCTTAAGCGGGCTTAATCAGCTACTTAGCTAGCAGAATAAATGTGTGTACACTGGAAGTAAATGAAGCACACACAAGCAAAGCACTCACCTTTTCTCCCCTGAGGATCACGGCAGTTTTCATGGAGGCACAGGCCCCAGGCAGACCAGGAGGATACTATGCAGTCTGTAGAGCAAGGAACACTGCAGAGCTGAGAGGCCGTGGGGGCAGGTCCCAAACACAATGCATTTTCCACAGGTCTAAAGACTGAAGGACAAAAAAATAATGGCCCATGTCACACATTCTGGACATCCTCAATATTGCTCCTCTCTTTACCTGTATCTTTTTCTACTTTGCTCACATTTGCTCCATGGTAATAAAAAGTATATACAAACTAAATATCAACACCCTCCAATACACATTATTAGCATTTGGGGCGAAGAAAGGAAAAGAAGACAGTAACAGAGGGCAAGCACTTGAGATTCCTGCATTACAGAATACTTCCTGGGAATGCAAGAGAGCACTGGAAATACCACAGATACAAATTATCCAGAGTTATGATTTAAAACAAAATTAAATGGCTTTGTGAAGTTTCAAGATGAGTCTATCTGGACTATATAAATGACTGGGTTGCTGTGAAAAAAATCAAAATCTAACCCCTGAGGAGGAGTGTTTAGCATAACCAATCTACTGCTGTGACTCCCTGGAGGGGTGGAACTGGTGAAGAAACAGAAGAAAAATGGTTCTTAGAATAGGAAGAAAAATCAGGCTGTGTGACTGCAGAACTGGCCACTGGAAATCAGTTTCATTAGTAAGGCTGCCTAGAGGTGCAGGGCTCTTCCTAGGGAAGGACAAAACTAGGATCTCTCAGCTCTTCCTAGTGTGCAACTGCACCCATTCTGGTCCAGGAGTCTGGTCCCTTCAAGATGCAGTGACCATCTGTCCCAGTTCTTTTCACCAAGCATCCTCTGTATGTTACACCCATTCTGAATAACTTGAGAAAGCCCAGATAAAGGAGAATACCATTCCCATCTTTGTGCACATTATAATAGAGTGGGGGCCCTTGAAAATGACACAGCAACGAATAGCCAAATGCAGAATGAACTACTTTTGCATAAGATAATTCCCATGCTAAGAATATTTGGGATGATTCTGAGTTTGTGAGTAAACGGCTTAAGTCCAGAAGGTTTTATCTTATAGGGTGGCTTGTACTATGCCTAAATGTTTTCCATGTCATTCCCACCTAGGAGAGCGTATTATAAATACCTCAAAAGTGCAAACTAGCATGAGAGGATCAGGTGGTAAATCATACCTTCTACTCTGTGCCCTTGCCCTTTCCATGTGTGTAAGAGTCAAATCTGGTAAAGGTGGCAATCAATCACAGCTCTGGCCAACAGAATTTCGAACAAATACCAAAGTAACAGCAAAATCAAAACACTGTGATGAAAAAGTTACAACCTGTGGGGAAAATGTCTTTCTAATGAACAAGGAGGCAGCTTGAGCTACTCACGAAGGTGAAAGAAACAAAGAGGTTGTGGGGGGGATATATACTGTTTTGTTTGCAATTAATTATTTTTTAAAGTTTACCAAAAGGATTTGACCTGACTTAATATGATAGCAAGGGCAAAGCAAGATTACAATATAAATGTAGAGTTTACATGCCATGTGGAGAGAGGACAGACATTAGGAGAAAGCAAAAGGCAGTTACCTAGGAGGTGGAGGACAGGAGGTGATGAAACAATGACTGTTATGGAAATGACTATGGGGTACAGAGGCTGCAGTGGCCAGAACTGGTACATAAGAGGATGAAAGACCATGTCTAAGGAAGAACCTGAGAGATGGTTAAAGAGTTTATGATTATCTCCTGCAGAGTGAGGAAGATAAATTATGCAAGACAGTTATTCCTTGAGTAAAGCCATACAATTCCAGCCATCTAAAGCAGACATTCTTGGGTGGTATTTGGTTTGAAGGACCTCTCAGTCTACAAGAATAAGTCAAGTAGCACATCAGCATTTAAATGTCCACCTAACGCTCACGTATTGAAGGCTTGGTCCTTAGCTCATGGCACTACTGGGAAGGGGTGAACTTTAGAATGTAAGATCTACTTAGAGGATGTGAGGTCACTGGGGTCATGATCTTTTCTTCCTGGTTGACATGAGATTAGTGGCTTTGTTATCAGTATATACTCCCCGCCATGATGTTCTGCCTCATAGCAGACCCAATGTCAAAGGGTCAAGCAACCAAGAACTGAACCCTCTCAAAGTGTACCAAAATAAATCTTTCCTCCCTTTAAGTTGATTATGTCAAGTACTTTGCCATGGTGATGTGAATCTGATTTAAAAAACACAACCTTGGTACAGAGGGGAAAGGAATTAGACTCATCAGCTGAAAAATCTAGTTGTTTAATAAACATTTACTAGGCCCATCAGACTCTGGTTATAACCACTATAAAATGTTAAATTACTTAATCTGAATAACTTCTACTTGAGATATATAGTTACTATAAATGAAGAATCTGAAGCACTGAAATGATAGCTCACTTTTCTACATTCCCAGCTAGTGAATGATGGGGATGGGATTCAGATCAAGGCAGTTGAGCTCCAGAGTCTATGCTCTCTTTGTTGGGTGTGGGGGGCGTGTTACTGGGGGATTGAACTCAGGGGAACTTGACCACTGAGTCACATCCCCAGCCCTATATTGTGTTTTATTTAGAAACAGGCTCTCACTGAGTTGCTTAGTGACCTGTTTTTGCTAAGGCTGGGTTTGAAATCCTCCTGCCTCAGCCTCCCAAACCACTAGGATTACAGGTATGCACCACTGCACCTGGTGAGTCTGTGCTCTTAACAATGTGACTTACTATGGGACTTCCTCATTGGTCACTCAACCTACATTGCTTACGTGCCTACCATGCACAGTATGCTTCTTTAGGTGGCCCCAAACTAACTTAGTTTTTGCTCATGCTTTCTTGATTATAGTTCTTTTATTTCCGCATTTTTTTATTGGCATGTTAATAGTTGTACATAATGGTGTGATTTGTTGTCACATATTTGTACATGCACACAATAGATTATAGTTCTTAAAAAGCTAAAGAATAGGCTAGGATGAAACATCCTTAAATAAAAGGGAACTGGCCAGAAAAACCCAAACTCTATTCCAGTTGCCCTAGAACAACAATATGTTCTTCAAAACGTTAGCCCAAAATGTCATGTATCTCACAGCATATCAAACTCAGCATGGGCCACTTTCGAGCATCCTTCATCTACCACTCAAGGAAGACATGCACAATTGAGAATACATCCATGTGGGTGGCTTCCTGCACCTCATAGACTGGCTTATAATAAATCTTAGGCTTCTATTATTCCTTGCTGTCTACCTATGAGTAATTAATTTGCTTCATGCAACAGGTTGCATAAGAGTCAGTTTTGTTTCACTGGTCTCAGAAAAGTTAGTAACCAGTGCAAAGTGACCTGCTTTATACCATGTGTTAACAGTTAGTTAGCTGCTGAATCCACAATACTGAGTAAAACAAAATTCTTGTCTGAGTGGAGCCCACATATGAGTTGTTACCAATACTCACGTTGAGTCCAGGAGATGCAACAGGATGAGAAAGCTCTACTGCTTTCCATGGCTTTCTCCCTTCAACATCAGACAAACTTAAGTGTCTGTTGAACTACCCAAACCTCTGAGCTCCAAGACCTAGGAGCCAGCTGCCTCCACAACCTCTACACTTGAGGACGGACCCTGCAGTTGAAACTATTCAATGCACCAGAGAGAGCAACTACCAAGAACACAGTAGACTCATACTAAATCTCATTTTATGCCCCAGAATGTCTGAGCAATAAAGACTTCTAGGAAGAAGTACATCCGAGGAACATGTCCTGAGCTGTGTTTGTTGAGGACACTGTGTCAACACTGATAGCATGCTTATTCCACTTATTTTTTGGAGGACAATTGAGGAATATTAGGGACTATGGAGTTAAGTTTCTCTCTGGTGATGAAGGCTTAGTAGTAGAATTGACAGCCAGAATTGGACATCCAGTAGAATTGGACATTACAGCTAAAGATATTCCTAAGATTTGAAAATAGGGAATGACTCTATATGCTGAGAAAAAAAAAAAAAAACAGGAAAGGGTATCCCTGGGGACTACCAAATGACAGATTAGAGGCACAGGGGTAGAAGGGAAGCCATTCGTCAGAGCAGTCCTGTCTTTTCAGCACCTGCTGCATTGATGAACTGTGGATCTCAATCCATATCAATACATTTCTAAGTTCCTGGTGCTATGTCTAAGATGCTTCCTACAGACACTGAATCAATGTGCTGGGGTCAAACTATCTTTATTACAAACCCTTGTCCCATCTCTTGTCTCCAAGCTAGATTTGCTCTAGAAATAAATCATGAGTAAGTCACAATGCACTTACCAGTGTCACATTTACCTCTTCCTAGGGGGTTATCCTGCAGAGAAAAGTGACTATGAGGTCTTTCTACACCTATTGACTGCTCTCTCTGGGAGGGAACTTCAGAGATAATTCAGTTGAATGATTCAATGTTACTGAAAAACTAAGCTCCAAAGACTTGGGGTAGCTTCCCCCATGTTCAGCACATTTATAACAAAGTAAGACCTGAGCCATGTCCCCAGGGGCCAACTCACCTCCACCTGTCTTTGGTTTTCCTTCCATAATATGATGGCTTCAGACAGGACACGTGAGGTCATCTGTACCATGGATAATTAGCTTAGGAATCACAGTGACTATAACCAGAGGTATCCAGTGAGATGACAGGTCCAAAGAATCCATGAATCATATAGACCTAATTTAATCTGTAAAACAACATCTAAATCCTTCTACATTGCTGGTGTAAAACTCCCACTCTTTCACAGACCTGCACCACTAAAGAGAGAGACCAAAATTTGCTCTGCTTCCTATGAGAGTTAAACCTTTTTACTCATGGGTATTCATGTTTTGTTAAAACTGTCTCAGTGGGTGGATAGGGCCTGGGTATTCCCCCGTCACTAGGAGTTGGATATTCTACACAGTGTACTCTTTGTTGAGTCTTCATTTCCCCTTGGCAAAATGCCAGTCATAATATTTGTTGTAGGAATTGCTGGGGTTCTATTCGGCTGCATTCTGTTCTATGAAACTTTATTCACAGCTTTACTTCTGTTAATTCTGTCTTTTCTAAAATGTTCATCATCACTAGCAATTAGAGAAATTAAAATCAAAACCACTCTGAGATTTCATCTCACTCCAGTCAGAATGGCAGCTATTATGCATACAAACAACAATAAGTGTTGGCCAGGATGTGGGGGAAAAGGTATACTCACACACTGCTGGTGGGACTGAAAATTGGTGCAGCCAAAATGGAAAGCAGTATGGAGATTCCTTGATAAACTGGGAATGGAACCACCATTTGACCCAGCTATCCCTCTCCTCAGAATATACCCAAAGGACTTAAAAACAGCATAGTACAGGGACACAGCCATATCAATGTTTATAGCAGCACAATTCATAATAGCTAAACTGTCGAACCAACCCAGATGCCCTTCAATAGATGAATGGATTAAAAAAAAAAGATGTGGCATATATACACAATGTAATATTACTTAGCAATAAAAGAGAATAAGATCATAGCATTTGCAGGTAAATAAATGGAGTTAGAGAAGATAATGCAAAGTGAAGTTAGCCAATCCCCCCCCAAAAAATGCCGAATGTTTTCTTTGATATAAGGAGGCTGATTCATAGTGGAATGGGGAGCTAGAGTATGGGAGGAATAGACAAACTCTAGATAGGGCAGAGGGATTGGAGGGAAAAGGAGGGGGCAAGAGGTTATTAACGATGGTGGAATGTGATGATCATTATTATCCAAACTACAGGTATGAAGACATGAATTGGTGTGGATATACTGTGTATATAACCAGAGATATGAAAACCTGTGCTCTATATGTGTAATAAGAATTGTAATGTATTCTATTGTCATATGTACATAATAAATAAATAAATAAATAATTCTGTCTTTTCTGATGCAACGAATCCCTATTCAATCAGCACACCTACTGAGGGCAGGTCTGTGATTATACACCTTTCTCCAGATTATATGCCTTTCTGACCCTGCTTTCTTGAAACCTTCTATTATTCCTGCACTGACCGCTTGCTGCACTAGGTAAGCAATTATCTGAGTTTTCATAGGCTATCTAGATTTTGTAGACAACAATGTCCCTTCCCTTAGAGATTTCTTAGGGTCAAAAAGTATTAAACCACTAAAATAATTCATCACTTGAATAAATTCAGATTACTATGTAGCAGCATCTTTCTAAATGCTAAGAAATATATTTTAATATTATAAGTGATTGCACATCTGCCATAGTCATTAATATTTTGGATATTTTAGGGGCTAGCTTGGAATTTTTCATTTGCAATAAAAAATGATTAAATTGACCTGCCTTACAAGAAACGTTGAAGTCTGGTACTAATGATTGCAAAGTCACCTTAAATAATGAATAACTCAAAGAATGTTAATTAACAAGGGGAAATATGCTAGGTAGGTGATATGTTCAACATCGGAAATATATAATACCATTCTTAATCCTAGAAATGAACAAAGTTCATGATTTTCAAGGACAAGGTGATTTCAGATGAGCACACAAATTCAAACAAACTGCATTGTAATTAAGAAGAAAAATGCCCGTTGTGATCATTAGCACTATTGCAACTGTAAAGATAAATGAGAAGCTTCACATTTTATTCTTTGAAATTAAATCAAGCTCTAATCCAAACTAATCTGCATTAACAAAGTTAAGTTGCCAAAGATTCAATCAGAGGATACCATTCCCACCCCTTCTGATCGACATTTTGTAAGATCTAATTTTTAACTCCTCAAAAAGATATTCAAATAAAACTGGACAGTATTATTATTTAGTTAATTTTAATTAATACTGACATATCACTTTTTAGTTTATACATAATGAGTCATATTTGCTTAAAGCAAAAAGAGTTATTAGAGGAGTCAAGTGCACTTTCTTATTTCTTGGTATATCTATTACTGAATGAAAAATCAAGTCAGTCTTTCAAAATTCAGGAAGTCTTTGAGGTAATTCTGTCATCATGGAACTCATATTTCCTTCAGGACAGGAAGAAACTTCTTCAAGATGGTTGAGGAATTAGTCACAAGATACTGATTCCACCCCTCACTCCCAGTATTTTCAAGGAGATAGGAATGAAAAGAAATAAAGATAATGACACGTCTTGGGAGGCCCCAAAACCTGTATTACTTTGCCCATTTTCTATACTAGCGAGACCTAAATCATTCTACAAATAAAACCTATTTTCAGTTGACTTTCTATAAGATATTTGATTTCATGAGTAACACCAACCTCCACAAAGAAGTTAGACAAAGGAGTTATATATTCATTTCAATTTTCCAAATCAATTCCAGGCACTATAAGCCCCAAAGAAAATTCTCACTCAAGGACTCAGGACGCCCTCCTTCCATGGACTCCCTGAGAAACAGCCATAATAGAAGCAGCAATTGCTCAAATTTAATTCAAAACTAATGAAAGCGCCTACTTATGTAAAAATGCTGCTTTCTAAATGATTTTTGAGAAACAATATTGTCTCTGACATATTCATTTAGGGAGTACACCGACTTGGCAGAAACTCAATCCACCTACTGCTAAAATAAATAGGCCTCTTCTACAGACTGAAGGAGTCAACTGGGTGAAAGGGAAAGATAAATAATATTACAATTTTAACCATAAAGCTATTTTCCTTCACAAAGCTTCATGCATTATTTCAGTTGCCTTTTGCCACAGGGATTTGCAAATACTGTATCATTCTTTTAACTTAGTGGATAAAATAAAAGCCAATCTGTCTTCTAGCACTTATAGTCAGCTTAAAGAATTAAATCTCAACTCATCCTATTACACTTAATAAAACTTAATTTTAGCCATATTGTGATTCTCTTGGCAAAGTACTGCACAGTACAATTTGGCAGGATGCGTGTGGGCACAGCAGATTTAATACCTAAAAATAATTCCTGCAATTAGAAATAATTATGTGAAATTTGGACACATTTCAAAAAGTTTCCAAATTTCATTCATATCATATAGCCAATTAGAAAATGCCTATTGACTAGTGAATTCCCTGCACTACCAAGTAACAACATTATAGGCAAAGATGGAAAAACATTGTTTACAATGAAAAAAAAAAGTCCAAATAAATGAAATACGCATGCAATTTTACAAAGCAATTAGACTCAACAGCCAACAATTAGATAATTAAATAAGAAATATTGTAACATTAAGTCCTACATTTATCTATTTCTATTAGAGATTCTCCCTTCTGGTTCTCTTTTGAAAAGTTCCTCTGGATTGCTTCATGGACCTTCAGCTAAGGGCTAAAAGGAGGATAAGGAGAGGATGGGAAGAATAAGAGCTGACCTAAATGGCATCTTTTACACTTGACAAAGTTAAAAATACCATTATTGATGAGAGTGAAGGGAAGGGAGGTAAGTGAGAGATGGGGAAGTGGTCAGGGCAAAGAGAAAAGGTGGAAAGGCAGAAAAGCAGGTAAAAGAACAGAGTTATCTTCAGAAACATCAATGGCAGAAATATGTAATGTCAGGGAAGTGTAGCTTTTAAAGTGTTTTAGACCAAGATTCCTTTTTATACCCAGTGCTTTGAAAGATGGAATTCATTTTCCACAGGAACAATGACAAGAGCTAAATGAGAGCCAGTCTTCCCAGGAATGAACAAAATACCTATTTAACTGATTAATGTTAATAAGAACAGCTAATAAACACTGACAATGCACTTGGTGCTAGGCACGGTGCTATGTACTTAAATTCAATTTCTCATTTAATCGTCACAGACACTCTAAGGTAACTACAATTATCATTTCATTTTAGAGGCAATGACAGAATAAATTATTTGTCAAAAATGACAAGGACAATAAGTGACAAACACAGGTCCAGGGCTCTTAATAACCTATATCCTTTAGTATTATACTATACAATGGCTTTGTATGTGCAATAAAGATCATGATACAAAAAACTCCTGTTATAGCAATAATTAGGAAAAAATAAACATTGTATCTACTTCTAATTTGTGTGTATGTGCGTGCGTGCCTGTGTGTGTGTGTGTGTGTGTGTGTGTGTGTGTGCGCGTTATCAGGGATTAAATCCAGAGCACTCTGTCATTGAGTTATATCCCCACTCTTTTTTATTTTTAATTTTGAGACAGACTCTGCTAAGTTCCCCAGGCTGACCTCAAACTCATGATCCTTCTGCCTGAGACTACTGAGTATTTGGGATTACAGGCATGTAAAACCTCACCCCACTCCAAAAAATTTTTGAAATGTGGTAAAACAAACATTGAAAAATATCAACAGTAAATGCCAAATCTCAGGAGTATGTTGTTAAAGGAAGATGAGGACCTAGATGGATATTTTTGTTGTGTTTCTGAAAGTTACTTACGGTTTTTCCTAATGATTTAGGAAAGAGTAGAGGTAACTGGCTTATAACTATTCTTCTCATTTTAAATGGGAAATAAGATTGATCAAATCATATTATGCGGATGTACAGATATGTCATAATAAATTCCACTTTTATGTACAGTTATACTGTACCAATAAACAATGAAATATTTTTAAGAATGAAATAAAATTTAGTTTTAGGACAATTCCTAATGATAAAAATCCATTACAAGCCTCTCCCTTTACACTAAAGTCTCACTGAAAGTGCCAATTACCAAACAAACCAATTAAGGCACCACTGAAGCTAGGGAAGGGGTGATACCTGGTTTCAAAACTCACCTTTCACCAGACACAGATCTTATCGCTTGCATAATTTTTTTCCCATCATCAACTGAGAATGGACAGAGGTGACAGTAATATGTCCCTAAGACCAATAGGCAGAAACTGCAATGAAGAATGGATAGTTTTTTAAAAATACAAAAAAAAAAAAAAAAAAAAACATGGTTTAGGTAAGATTCTGCGTGGAGGGAAAAGCCACAGAAAGAGGTGAGGGAAGCATAAGGTCCCCAGATTTCAGATTGACTATGAGATGCCCTGTAACCCACTGAGGGAAAACTAGCCAAGATAGACCTTCACCTGTGTTGGTTTAGAAAACTGGTATCAAAACCTGGGAATACTTGAATGGGAATGTTTACTAATAGAACCAAGAAGGGAAATCCACATTCTTGAACAACACTGTCCCCCAAGAACACCACCACAAATCCTAAAGCTTAAAGTTCTTCCTAAGGGGTGGCAGGGGGCTGGAGGCTGGATAGGAGAGATATGCAATGATTACTTTAAAATTCCAGAAAGAACTGAGTCTCTACAGTAAATATGTACATAAACCTTTTTTTTTTTTTTTTTTAAAGAGGGGAAACAGAAAACCTCACTGTACCTGATGTTCTTGTTGGCATGTGTTACTTTAAATTTGCAAATCAATTTGGACTGAACAAGTTAATTCAACTTCAAAGGAAGGCTCATGGGATTCACCAGTAGGGACAGGAACAAGGACTTTCTTCAACAATTTTCAAAATGAAGAATAATTTATTCTTTAGAATGAGGAACTACATAATAAATTTTTATCAGAAAAGGTGTAGTTTTTAGAAAAATTACAAACCAAAGCCCCTGCTTTGCAAAAATAGATGAAAGCTACTTCCTCTGAGCCCGCTCATTTATTATAAGCCTTCCTTTGTATAGCTCTTCAGTATGTCAAGGCCAATACTGGAAACTCTCAACCTATCTACAACAATGTAACCTAATATGGAACCAAGAGAGAATGGTGGATCAGAATGAGGCAGAGTACAAGAATTCACGGTTTTTCAAAATATTTATGATTAGTAAGTTGGAGAGTCAATCCTCTGAATAATTTATAATGTATAATTTTAAAAGGCCAATTGGCAAAATACTTTAATTAAAAACCCATTATACACAGAGTCTTCTACTACCTGTGTGAACCCAACAAATCTCTGAGCAACAGAGCTTCAATAAAATAAATAGATTAGACCATACAGTGCTTCTTACCTTTGTTTCATTATCTAGTCCCAAAGGAGCCTTTATAAACATTTTTCCATAATAATCTCTCCCTGCCTCCTGACATGTTTACAATACAGATATACTTTATATCTGCATATAAAAAAGCATACTTATGCTTTAAATATAAAAGGTGTAAGATTTTATTTCACCTTAAGAATCAATTTTTGTCTCTTTGGGGATGATATCTCTCCCCCACTGAGAAAGAATGGGCTGAAACACATATAGAATGCTTTATATGCTAAGCAATTTACAAATAGAATCTGATTTAGTTAATAAAACAACTCTATGAGAAGAGTACGAATAGTATCTCCAGTTTCCAATAAAAAAACCTAAAGTTTAAAAATTCTATTCAAATTTCTATAATTTGTAAATGGCAGAGGCAAGACTTGAACCCAGAGAGAGTGAGGCCAGTTTCTCTCTTTATCTCCTTATCCTTCAAGCTTAGGATGGGAAGCTCTGGGATTTCATTGCACATTTCCATGAGAATAGGCTGAAAGCATCCTTTTAATTTGACTATGGTGCTTCTCAATAGCTGTGTTTTGCTTGAAGTTAGAATCTATGTACTGATATTTTCACTGTAATGAGCAGGAGACAGAACATTAACCAGTAAGATATGGTATTTTCTGGGAGAATTCTGATGCACATGGAGAATAAGGCTAATAAACAACTATTAGGCTGCAGAATTTTATGGATTTTTGTAGCTTAAGTAGCTGTCATGTTACAAAGAGCTATCTTGCAAAGTTGCAGACTCTAACTTTGTATATATCAAAGCAAAAATGATTTAAATTTTAAAATGTTGTAAGTGCCTCTTAAAATCTTAATTTTGGAGAGAAAGCATAAAAATAATGAAACAGTGATAATTATTTTATTTCAAACTGCACTTAGATAATTTTATATTAAAGCATCATGAATGTATTTATAAGTTCTCAAATTCAAGTAAGCATTAATTCTGCAAGTGTTATTTACCCTTTTTTAAAAGGGCAGGTGAATTGAACTTTTCAAGGTAATGCAGACCTTTTAGAACATAAAAAGTGATACAGCTGCAGCTACCATTTTATTATTTATTTTTAAATTGTGGTACTCTCAACAACTTTTTTTTTTGTTGTTCAAACAAATGTAGCTCAAAAATTAGATACGCTTATTATACCTCATAATTGGAATGAGGGGACCCTGAATAGAATAGTAGTCTTGTATCAGATAATTTTCAGGCCTTTGGCAGATCAAGATCTCTACAATAAAGAACTCTGCTCGCATGAAAGTCAGGGAGATTTCTGGGTCTCCCTGTGAGGGATACAGATGATGAAGCACCTCATCTGAGAGCCATCAGCATTACCTGTCCAAAACCATCTTGCCTCCCATCCAGTCCTGCAGAATCCAAACAAAACATGGACTCCTATTGAACCATTCATGCTGTTTAACAATGTCTATCTTGAAAATAAGACAGAACCACATCCTGTCAGCCAACATGCAAGAGCCAATCTTAGCTTCTTAACATCATCAAGTAATCACACCAGTCACTTTCATCTAGATTGTTTTATCTATAATACTAAATAACCTGACATCTACTGCTATATTTTTCAAGGAAAAGGATGTTGTTAAAGCTTATCTAATTGACACTTGCTTGGCACAAGAAGCTTTGTGTCTCAAAGAGTAACAATCAGATCCTAAAGAAAGTGGTAGCCTCCCTGGAACATTTTTCCCCATAGGAATGTGCTTCCTTTTAGAATCTTAGAATGAAAAAGATCATCATTCCATCTTATGAAATATCCTATTGTTATAGCTGAAATACTCAAGGCATTGAGTGGTCATACGACTTGTCTGGGATCAACAGCTAGTGTAAGAAATAGTCTCAACCTCCCTATCCAGATGCTTATTAGTTCATACATTCATACTGCCTTTTGTTCAAACATATTAAAATTGAAATGTTAATTTATCCCAGAGTACCCCAATTCAGCCTATGCTTCACATACACCAGAGCATATTTTATCTTGCAGATAATGATGTTCTCCATGAAACAGCACTTCTTCCCTTTCCAATTAGGGTGCAAAAACTGTTTTTAGGACTGGTTCATTTACTTCTACCAGAGAATCATTATTAGCATGTTTTCAACTACTCAAGTGCCTATGACCAAGAAAAAAATTACTTGCTTTTTTAAAGTAAGCAGTTTAAAATAAACATTATATCTACAGTGAAAGGCTGTGTACACTATATAGATAGTTAGACAGTAACTTGTAACATTGAATCAGATCCCTCTATAAAACAGGAACTCTCTCTTGCTCATCTTGTAAAATCCGGCTCCTTCCAATTCTGACAAGCAGATAGTCAGCGCTCAAAAAATAATGAATTTAATATGGTCATCTGAATTCATAATCCTAATTCAGATAGCTAAAACAAAATGGAGGGGGAAGGGAAATGTGACAGCAAAGATGTGATGCACAACTGAAAGAATATGAAAATGGCTGAAAATCCACACAGACAGGGTACCACTCATGGTGGTACAGGTTCGGCCTGAAAAACGTTACCAAGCCACAGGGACATTCAGGGGTTGAAATCCAGCCCCCTCTCTACTTGCCAAGCTGTGATGTCTGGTTTGTGTCCATAAAGGCATCTCTTTCTAATGCTTCCACCAAGAGGGAACACTTTTTCTAATTCAAATGGAGACTTATGTATGTTGCCACAGGCCATGCCCATTGTAGGGTCAGATTGGTTTAAAAGTACCATCTGGAAATTAGAAGACATCCATATAGGCATGTATTTCTGAGTTCAGACTTGTTTTAAAATTAATCCAGAACTTTGAAAAGTATAATTATCTTAATATATATGAATATATCATAGAGTTGTAACACCACCAAATCAGATGACTAGGCAAAAAAATAAAAATAAATCCCTGGTGGGTTAGAGAGAGGGTGCATTCTGTGTCACTCTGTGACCTGGAATTCAAGCAACGGGAATTCTGTTTCTCTGCAAGTTTTTAGAGGACCCCAAGCAGTTGCTCCCAGTCAGCTGTTCATTTGCGCAGGACCCTGGGCCACATACTCAGTGCTTGCGCAGGATCCTGGGCCACATACTCATGCAGTAATCATGATTCCATTTTATGAAATATCTTATTGTTAGAGCCACCACTCCCATAAAGGACACCCAGTCACTGCTCATACACAGGACCTCCAGACACCATTCCCATGTTGATCCCCATCTACCAACATGGGACTTCCTCGGCCGCCTCCATCTTGGGACACTGCAATCACTGCCATAGTCCCCTACACATGGTCGCCTGTACCTGGGGATGCAGGATAGGGTCTGGAGACAGCCACCAGCCACAACACTGCGTACCACAGAGCTGCATCTCTGAACATGCCACCCAATGCCACCACCTGGCCTGACCTGACCGGACAACCCATCTCTGAAAGCATCCACCTCCATCTTGGGACACCTTTGTCACCATGTTTAGCTGGGCAACTCCCAGCTTGGGACACCAGCTGTGGCCTAGAAGCAGTATCAAGGTACCTATAGTCTCCAACTCCATCCTCCCCCCACAGCAACCACTAACCTGGCCCAGTGCTTGCGGCTATACAGCCAGTCCTGAACTACCCAATACAAAACAGCTCTCCATAACAGGTGCACCACAGCCCCAGAGCACAGCCAATAAGACCTCTGGAGAGAGAGTTCCTGATTGGGAAGTAGAAAGGGAAGGGGTGAGTGAGATACAATTTAAGACCAAATTAGAGATCAGGAATTGTGAGGTCTACAGGTGATAAAGGAGATAAGACCAGGTGCCAACATCCATAAGTGGGCCCCAAAGGAGATCCTTGTACCAACACTCTGATCCTAATAACCTTCACCATCCTGAGGGTGGAGATACCAGCAAACAACAGACAAGCCCACCTATTGGATGAGAAGGAAAGCAGGAAAGATACTGAACTCCAATAAAAACAATTATATTTTCCTTATATTTTCTTATATTTTCCTTCGAATATTTTTTTTCTCTCTTCCTGCCCTCGCATCCCCAATACCTGTGAAACCAAGTACTTTTCAAGGACTAGGCTACTGAGGACTGGGATGTCTGAATAGCACATTACAGTTGTGTTGTATATGCTTTTATCTATTATTTGTACATAACTTATTTTTCTTAATTTTTATGTTTGTTTTTATACTCTTTCTTTTGTATTCACACTTACTTGTCTCCCGAAAATCACTCTCTTTTCTCCTGTACTAGCCAACTTCTTTAGATTCTTCTTTCACACTTCCTAAGATCTAATAACTCTATATCCTCATCTTCTACATCCTTAACATACCATCCTATACCCCATCCCTGGTTCTGTTTGTCCACCATAAGAAACTGTGGACCTTTTTGCAAACCTATTGTTTATATAGTAGATAAACCTGAACTCACCATTTCTGTATATTGTGACAAAACGGTAAATGTCTTAATAGCAGCTATTTGGTTTAAGGCTGTATGTTGTTTGTGTTAGGATCTGTTAATACTGATTTCCCCCTTAAAGGGGAGGTATTGAAACCCTGCAGGGACACTATAAGCCTGTAGAGTAAAAACTGTAACACCGCATATCTGCAGTGCTAGAAGGGAAGACACATGAACAACATGAAAAAACAAGAAAAGAAAGTGCCCCAGACAAACCAAAATACTGACAGCACAGCAGAAGAAATGACAGAGAAGGAGTTCGAGATATACATAATTAGAATGTTCTGTGAATTAAAGAATGATATGAGACAGCAAATAGAGGCAACAAAAGATCATTTTGATAAAGAGCTACATAAGCAAATACAGGAACCAAAGATTACTTCAATAAGAATACAGAGGCTCTTAAAAAAAAAAAAAAACACAGAATGCCTTGAAATGAAGGAAACAATAAAACAAATTAAAAACTCTAGAAAGCATCGCCAATGGATTAGATCACTTGGAAGACAGGACCTTAGACAATGAAGACAAAATGTATAATACTGAAAATAAAGTTGACCACACAGTGAAGATGGTAAGAAACCATGAGCAGAATATTCAAGAATTATGGGATAACATAAAAAGATCAAATTTAAGAATTATTGAGATACAGGAAGGCATAGAATTACAAACCAAAGGAATGAACAATCTATGCATTGAAATAATATCAGAAATTTTACAAACATGAAGAATGAATTTAAAAATCAAATGCAAGAGGCTTACAGGACACCAAATATACAAAATCACAACAGATCTATGCCAAGCACATTATAAAGAAAATGCCAGGCATACAGAATAAGGAGAGAATTTTAAAAGCCACAAGAGAAAGAAATCAGATTACATATAGTGGGAAAGAAATAAGGATCTCTGCAGATTTCTCAACCCAGACAGTGAAAGCTGTAATAACGTATACCAAGCTATGAAAGAAAAATGAATGCCAACCAAGAATCTTATATCCAGCAAAATTAACCTTTAGATTTAATAATGCAATAAAAACCTTCATTATAAACAAAAATTAAAAGAATTTGCAACTAACCTGCACTACAGAGCATCCTGAGCAAAATATTCCATGAAGAGGAAATAAAAAACAACAATGAAAATCAGCAAATGGAGTTATTACAGTAAAGGAAAAACTAATCAAAGGAAAAGCCAAGTGAAGTTAAATACCAAAAATAAACAAAAGTGACTGGGAATACAAATCATGTCTCAATAATTCCCCTACATGTTAATGGCCTAAACTCATCAATCAAAAGAAATAAATAGACTGGAAGATTGTATCTTAAAAAAAAAGACCCAACAATATGCTTCCTTCAAGAGACTCATCTCATAGGAAAAGTCATCTACAGACTGAAGGTGAAAGGTTGGGAGAAAACACACCACTTATGTGGATTGTGGAAATAAGCAGGGGTTTCCACGTTCATATCAAATAAAGTGGACTTCAAGCCAAAGTTAATCAAAAGGTATAAAGAAAGACATTACACACTGTAATGTAAGAGAACCATATATCAATAAGACATAAAAATTATAAATACATATGTCCCCCAAAAGGAGCATCTATGTTCATCAAACAAACTCTTCTCAATTTCAAGGGTCAAATAGACCACAACACAATAATACTGGGTGACTTCTACCAATGAATAGATCTTCCAAACAAAAGTTAAACAAAGAAAATACAGAACTCAATAATACAATCAATAATTTAGACTTAACAGACATATATAGAATATTTCATCCATCAATGAGAAAATACACATCCTTCTGAGAAGCACACGGATTCTTCTCTAAAATACATCATATATTATGCCATAAAGCAACTCTTAGCAAATACAAAAAGTAGAGATAATACCCTGCATTCTATCAGATCATAGTGAAATGAAATTAGAAATCAATGATAAAATAAAAAGTAGAAGCTACTCCAACATGTGGAGACTAATATGCTATTGAATGAACAATGAATTGCAGAAAACATTAAAGATGAGATTTAAAAATTCTTAGAGGTAAATGAGAACACTGATAGAATATATCAAAATCTCTGGGACACTATGAAGGCAGTGCTAAGAAGACCATTCATTGCATACTCCAATAAAATAGAAAATATCGACAACATTGACAAATTTCTAGAATCCTGTGATTTACCAAAACTAAATCAGGACAATATACACAAGTTAAACTGATGAATTTCAAGCAATGAAAGAGAAGATGCCATCAGAAGTCTACCAACCAAGAGAAGCCCAGAACCAAATGGATAAATACCTGAGTTCTACAAGACCTTCAAAGAAGAACTAATACCAATATTCCTCAAATTAGTCCATGAAATAGAAAAACACGGAACACTTCCAAACTCATTCTTTGAGGCCAATATCACTCTGATTAAAACTAGACAAAGACACATCAAAGAAAGAAAACTTCAGAGCAATATCTCTAATAAACATAGATGCAAAAATTTTCAATAAAATTCTGGTTAATCAAATACCAACACATATTAAAATGATAGCGAACCACAATCAAATGTAGTTCATCCCAGGGATTCAATGTTGGTTCAACATATGGGAATAAATGTAATTCATCACATCAATAAACCTAAAGATAAGAATCATATGATTATCTCAATAGATACAGAAAAAGCATTCAACAAAATAGAGCACCCCTTAATGTTCAAAAACATCAGAAAAACTAGGAATAACAGGAATATATCTCAACATTATAAAAACTATCTATGCTAAGCCCAAGACTCACATCATTCTAAATGGAGAAAAACTGAAATCATTACCTCTAAAAACTGGAACAAGACAGTGATGCCCTCTTTTACCACTTCTATTTAACATAGTTCTGAAACTCTAGCCAGAGCAATTAGACAGATGTAAGGAATTAAAGGGATACGGATGGGAAAAGAAGAAATCAAACTATCATGAGTCTATAATTAAAGGATCAAAAAAATTCCACCAGAAAACTTCTTTAACTAATAAATAAATTCAGCAAAGTAGCAGGCTATAAAATCAACACCATAAATCAAAGGCATTTCTGTACATCAGTAACAAAACCTCTAAAAGGGAAACTAGGAAAACTACCTAATATATCATAGATTCAAAATAAAATAAATAAATAAAACAACTTGAAAGACCTCTACAATGAAAAGTACAGAATGCTAAATAAAGAAATTAAAGAAAATCCTAGAAGATGAAAAGATCTCCTTAGTTCTTGGATAGACAGAATTAATATTGCCAAAATGACCATACGAACCAAAAGCACTATACAGAGTCAGTGCAATTCCAATCAAAATCCCAATGACATTCCTCATAGAAATAGTAAAAGCAATCATGAAATTCACTTGGAAAAATAAGAGATCCAGAATAGTCAAAGCAATCTTTAGCAAAAAGAGTGAAGCGGGTGGCATCATAATACCAGACCTTAAACTATGCTACAGAGCAATAGTAACAAAAACAGGATGGTATTGGCACCAAAGTAGACTTATAGACCAATAGTACAGAATAGAGGACACAGAGAAGAACCCACATAAACAGTTACCTCATATTAGACAAAGGCTCCACAAACACACATTGGAGAAAAGATAGCCTCTTCAACAAATGTGCTGGGAAAACTGGAAATCCATTTGCACCCAAATGAAACTAAGCCCCTATTTCTCACCCTGCACAAAACTCAAGGACCTAGGAATTAGACCAGACACCCTGTGCCTAATAGAATAAAAAGTAGGCCCAAATCTTCATCATGTCAGATTAGGCCTCAACTTCCTTAACAAGACTCCTATAGCACAAGAAACAAAATCAAGAATCAATAAATGGGATGGATTCAGACTGAAAAGCTTCTTCTCAGCAAAAGAAATAATAAGTGAGGTGAAGAGAGAGCTTACAGAATGGGAGTAAATTTTTACCACACACACATCAGATAGGGCACTGATCTCTAGGACATATAAAGAACTCAAAAAACTTAACACAAAAAAATACAAATAACCCAATCAATAAATGGGCTAAAGAACTGAACAGACACTTCTCAGAAGATTATATACAATCAACTAACAAATATATGAAAAAATATTCAACATCTTTAGCAATTAGAGAAATGCAAATAAAAACTACTCTAAGATTTCATCCCACTCTAGGCAGAATGGCAGCTATTTAGAATACAAAAAACAATAAGCGTTGGTGAAGATGTGGGGGAAAAGGAAGACTTATACATTGCTTATAGAACTGCAAACTGGTGCAACCAATCAGGAAAGCAGTATGGAGATTCTTTGGAAAATTGGGAATGAAACCACCATTTGATCCATCTATCCCACTCCTCAGGACAATATACTATAGTGATGCAGCCACATCAATGCTTATAGCAGTACAATTCACAATAACTAAATTGTGGAACCAATCTAGATGCTTTTCAATAGATGAATAGATAAAGAAACCATGGTATATATACACAATGAAATATTATTCAGCATTAAAAGACAATAAAATTGTGGCATTTGCAGGTAAATGGATGGTTGGAGAATCCCAGAAAACCAAAGGCCAAATGTTTTCTCTGATATGTGGATGCTGATCCATAATGTGGGGGGTCATGGGAGAAAATGAGAAACTTTGGATAGGACAAAGGGGAATGAGAGTAAGGGAGTAGGAAAGATGGTGGAATGAGATGGACATCATTACCCTAAGTACATATATGAAGACATGAATTGTGTGACTCTACTTTGTGTATAACCAGAGATATGAAAAATTGTGCTCTATATATGTATTATGAATTGAAATGCATTTTGCTGTCATGTATAACAAATTAGATTAAATGAATAAATTTTTAAAAATCCCACACCAATAATATCTAATATGGAATATCTAATCAATAACAGCATCTTACACATAAGATACTAATTCAAAATGAAAAAAAAATGGCTAGAGGGACAAAGAGTGAGTTTAACAGAGGCATGGATTAAAGGTCAGAATGATAAATTTATTGGTTAATGATACAAAAGCCTAAAAACTTAAGTAGGAAAGTGTTAAAGTACCTATATTGGGCCACTTACTTTTTATAACCTCTTAGTAATAAACAGTGTAGTTGTAAAAAAAAAAGAATATGTTCATAAAAGAAAATATTCTGAAAGCAGAAAATACCTCCTTAATACACTGTCAAATAAGACTCCTTAACACTGTCAAAAAAGACATGCCATCTGAGATATAATTGGAATTAAAGTGGTGAGCTACAAATTCCCCCTTTCATACTTCTGCCTATTTCCTTGAGGCAAAGCATCTATTATTAATGACTGTCCATTTTCTAGGCACTGCTACAAAGTAGCAAAGAAGAGACTGCATGAACATCTTAGCGAGCTCATAATAAAGCTGGAAGAATTACATTTTCATAAGAAAACTGAGTTTTACTACAAAGCAGGTATAGGGTCAGGCATCCATGTACATATAGTACCAATTGCATATGAAGAAGATGTTCAGAGAAGGAAAGATTTCCGTGAGAAATTCTAATTGATTCTGAAATAACTGGGGCCTAACTGTGAAACTGGTATTCAGTCCTGTCTTTTTTTTCCTGGTGATTCATTTTTCAAGGTTCCAGGAATCCAGAATATTCTCACTGCCTTTGGCCAACTACACATACCTTGGTAGTATATAAGACTGTTCACTCACCAAAAAATGAAAGGATGGTTTCAATACTGGGATATATATTGGTGCAATTTAGTGCATCTCTAGATGGAGGGAGCAAACTCATATTTGCTTGTTAACTCCACAATGATTAATAATTAACCACCCAAATCTCCTAAAGAAATGAAAAAAAAATCACCATTACTTAATTAACACCATCTATCACATATCACAACCAAATCATACTTAGAAGTAAAAAAGTAAGTCAGAAACAAAGAAGGAATACCAGCTAACATGCTACAAACTAACACTACTAGATTTCCTACCCAAGGCAATAACACAAAAAAGACAAAAGTTATAAATATTAAATGATATATGAAGACATGAATAGATGCCTATATCTGATTATTGTCTAGAAAATTCAGGAACATCAAATAAAAACTAAGAATTCATAAGAAAGTATAACAGGTAAGATTTTGTCTTTAATTTCTCAGAGTCTAACAATATGGTCATACACATGTCCTCTCCAAAACTCATATTGAAATTTTATGTCATTATGATAGCACTCAGAGGTGGGATCTTTAAGAGGTGCTTATATTATGAGTGCTCCCCTTCTTGTGTATGGAGTAATGCCATCATCCATGTATGGACTTTTGCAGTCAGGGATTGATTATGATTCTCCACCTCTTGCCCTTCTGCCATATTATGACACAACAAGAAGGCCTGCTCTGGTGAGTACCTTATTACTGGAATCCCCAGGTTCCAGAACAGTGAACCAATAAATTTCTGTCTAAATTATTCAGTAATTCATTATTATCAGAGAAGTAACATTTTTGTTATTAATTACGGGTAATTATAAATCAGCTAGCCTATCGTTTCTGTTATGAACAGCAGAACATAGACTGACACTGCCTTTACATTTTTTTTTCAAATTATCTGCTACATTTTATAACAATTTTTTCTCTGGATAAAGAATATCGTTGGAATATTGTTTATCAGAATGTTTAGTGTGATATGTAATAAAACTCCATGTAGGAAGTTTATGGTTTAAACCCTAAAACAAAACTATAGCTATGGGGCTGGCATTGTGTCTTAGTGGAAGAGTGCTTGCCTAGCATGTGTGAAGCACTGGGTTTGATCCTCACAGCACCACATAAAAATAAATAAAATAAAGTTACATGTCCATCTACAAAAAAAAAATAAATTTAAAACTAAAGCTATTTCTATGTCTTTATATTAAATCTTGGATTTACCATATCTACTACCTGAGTATTTAGGAGAAAAGCTGAGAGCCAGAAACAATAAATGTAAATTCCACTCTGTGAAACTAAGTACCAAAGATGGGGACATGCAGTGGTCTGTCCCAGAGCAGGAGTACTTTTTGTGACAAATTCATTCAGAATTGTAGGCACATGGTGATACCTTTGTTTTTTCACATTTTATTTTCAGATAATTATATATTCACAGGAAGTTATCAAAAAGTTATAAGGTGCATGAAGTTTCCAGATACTTTAAACCAAGTTTCCTTCATGTTAAGATCCTTTATAATCACAGCATGATATTGAGAGGAAGTTGACATTGGTACAATCGACATACTCATTCAGATTTCACCAGTTTCGTGTGCATTCTTGTCTATATGTTTCTATGCAGTGCTATCACTTGTGCAGATTTGTGTAGCTGGCACCAAGATCTCTATACAGAACTGCCCTATCACCACAAGGCTCTCATGTGTTACCACACCCAAACCCTCCCTTCACTAACCCCCAGAAAACTCTAATCTATTGACCTCTACTTTTTTTATTGATTTTATTTCTGTTTGTGAATTCTCTAAAATGTTCTCTTTATTGTCTGCTTCTGAGCTTATTATTCATATTGTTCACTAGTGGGCTGCAACAAAGCTAAGAGAAGTCAGGCATCCCATCTCACTCATGAAATCTCAAACCCCTGTCTGGCTAACACATCTCAGCCTTCTCTGACCCTGGCCCTGGCTGACTCCAAGATTCACCTCCCACCCTTCTCCCTTGGCTCACACTCCTCCATGTGAGAAGCTCTGTGCTGCCTTGGGGAACACTCGAAGCACCCTGGTATCTGGTGCCAAAGGACTTTCTTTGCACTTGATTTTTCTCTGCTTGGAACACTTTTCCCAGAGAGCAACACTCTCCTACTTTACTTAAATCTCCAGTCAAATATCACCACAGAGGGAAGAACTTTTCCAACTTTCATCTTAAAAGTGGCACACTCTCACTCAACTCTTTCTTATTATTTTCTCTTTTCTCTGAAACTGTTTTATTTTTCTTCCAGACAATTATCAGCCCTTGATATCTAGTTTGTCCTTAATTATCCATTTTTTCCTCTCTGTTTTCATCAAAATTTTGTACTACAAAAATGAGTTTGATTGCTTTGTTGTTATATTCTAGGAGCCTAAAATAGTTTTTTTACCATAGAGTGTGTCTCAATAAATATTTATTGGATAAATTAACTACCAAAAAAGATATTGGAAATAAACTATAAATAGTGCAAGACTCCAATTTTCTTTTTTAATCAGTGGGTATTTTTTTTTAATTAAAATATTTAGCACAGGCAAGAAAGTGAAGAAACTGCTATGCCTTGTCACTGTTAAAGAAACTTAAATGGCGCAACATTTAAAAAAAAAATTTTTGTAAATGTCTTCCTTAAATTTGAAGTGCTCATATCCAACAAGTTCATGCCAAGGGATTGTATTACAATATTGACTTTTGAAACATGGAGTAGAAAGATGTTCTCTTCAATATTATTTGAGAATAGCTAGATGCCCTACAACACGCTATTTGTTATAAGTAAAAAAAAAATCCTAAAGAGCCTTCTAAATGGAAATGACCAAATCAATTGATATCATCCATACATGGACATTAAGCAACTGCTATAATGAAGTATGTACATACTAAGTTACATGGGGGGTGGGACAAGTGACAACTTGATTTTTGATAAACTGACCCCGTGGGTATCCTGTAGGAACCCCCACCCCAATCAAAATCCATGGGCGTTCAAGACCTTTATATAAAATGGTGCAATATTTGCATATGACCTGTGTGATTCTCTCATACATCTTAAATCATATCTAGACTATTATTATACTTAATACATTGTAGTGCTATGTAACTAATTATTATACTATATTGCTAAGAAATAACGGCAAGAAAAAACTGAACATGTTTAATAATGCAATCGAATCTTTTTAAAGTATTTTTGATTTGTGTGAATATACAGATGTAAAACCTGAAGATATGGAGGACTATACTATATGCATACTTAGATATGTATGTGTGTGTGTGTGTGTGTGTGTGTGTGTGTGTGAGAGAGAGAGAGAGAGAGAGAGAGAGAGAGAGAGTAGGAGGGAGGGAGAGAGATGCAAAACCAGACCAGGAAGTATTTATGCCAATTCATTTACAATAAGTATTCCTGATATTATTGGGCAGACTTGAAAGGAATGTTTAAACTTTATATACTATATATTCTCTATGTAAAATTTTATAACAATACATTTCTTTTATAAATAAAATCCAACAGGAAAAAATAAAATTAAATAGAATGTAGTCTCATTGAACTAGTTCAAATTTAAGTATCCTTGACACATAACGCCATAAGGTATTTGACATACTGTATTATCTGTTCACTGGAGATACTTGCTTTTAAAGGCAATTTCTCTTAAATCAAAGGAAGAAATTGCCAGTGGGGCATCTCAGCAAGAGCCCTGTAGGGCGAAGGGCTTCCTATAGCATCTTAATAGATCACTGAGGCCAATGCAATATCTGCATCAATCAAAGCGCAGTCCGGGGGAGCCTCAACTCTTCACCACCTACTAACTGCAGCTCATTGGATGGCAAACTGCTCAAGGGCTTGACATGGGGAGTTGGAGATTCTATAACTAGCATTCAAAGGACTAAAAATACCAGATGCCTGCTTTAATTAGATACCCTCCTCAGACGATTGCAGCATATTACCTGTGGTCCCAGTGAGTAGACTCACATTTATGTCACACTGGCTCTGCACACAATCCAAACTGCCTCATAATTACATTCGTTTAGAGCCACAATAGCAGATCCTCCCATTATTTATTCATTTTTTTTTCTTTTTTAAGACATGAAATTTATCAGCAAAGGTGTTTCTCACATGATCTGCTAGGAAAATAGTGTTAACTAATTGGAACTGAACTAGCATGACTTGAAATAATTCCTTGATCATATGTTACTGACCTTTAACCAATAACAACATGACAATTTGGTAGAAGTTGCACATTAACTCAGCACTTAACACCCAACAAATAATTATAGACTATACTTTAAGCTTAAAAGGAAAGGAAAGGAAAGAAACAACAATATGCAACATGCACTAGATGGAGAAAATGATGTTGAATGACGGGACAAAAAGAAGCAATACTGAAGATCTGCTAGGTAATATATAGGATCAAATACTTGGAAACAGTATGGGCAATAATATCACCTGAAACATCCAAAAGAAGTGAGGTAGGATGCTATAAATAGTAGAAAAAATGTATGGGACTGAGGACCACACTAAAGCATTCAATTATTTTCAAACGAAGCCAGTTTGATATTAAAAAGGACACAGGAACCTACTTCAAAGTTGTAGAAGTTTCAAAATACATTGGCTTCCCCTACATACATATTCTCATTAATGTCACAGCCCTGTGCACCTTTGTGGGACTCAACGACTTTAAACATGGGAAAGCACAAAAATACAGATGGATCTAGAGAGCTTAGTAAACCCACTCAAAGTGCTGGAGGACATGAACAGTACATTTCTATCCCAGGAAAAAAGTCCATCACCCCTTCACAATGGGCTTGGGGTCCATATTTAGGGAAGAAGATCTACAACAAACACAGGAAAAAGCCCTTAACGTCTTTAGTTCCCGGGGAAATACAAACTAAAACCACGAGGAGGTAACCCCCACTAACCCCTGCCAACAAACACCAAGATAGTCAGAACAACAACAACAACAAAAAAACCAAAAAACAAAAAAAAAAAAATTGAAAACACTGAATGTTGATAAGAGAATTAAGCAAAAAGACCTCATATTTACACATAGCCAGCAATTGGGAAATGGTGTAATCTATTGGGAGATTTTTATAAACTGTTATCTACCCTATGACCTAGTGATTTTATCCTCGGTTATATAACCAAAGAAATGAAAGTTGATTTGTTTTCCCCACGAAAATCCTAAAACAAGAATGTTCATAGTGGCACTATAAATAATAGTAGAAAGGTTATCAACCACCAAACCCTGATGTTCATGAGCAGATTGGACAAATAAAATGTGCCATGTTCATACAATGGAATTATTCAGCCATAGAAGACCAAAACTCTGATATTATCCTGAGTGACAACACAAAAGGCACATATGATACCATTTATAGAAAATATTAGAGAAGGATAAAGTAACTTGTGATGGAAAGATGAATGGCTGCCTCTAGTGAGGGTTGGGAGAGGAAGTGGAAAGAAACAAATGAAAGCGGCAGAGAAAATATCCATGGTGATGCAAATTATTTGTGTTTTAATAAACATCTGTCAAAACACACACTTATAATCCGAACATTTTATTGCATTTATATTACATTGCAATAAAAAAATCACAGAGGTATAATATAAGTGAGGATTTCAGCTGTGCAAATATTTTTCCAGAAATTTCATTCAAATAAAAGCTAAATATCTACCTGGAAAATCCTACTGATGGTGCATTGATATTTGAAATTGTTAAGAAAGCAGGGGAAGAAGCTGCTCTTCCAAGACAAAGTCTTACAAATATGACATTATTTTTCATTAGTTCAGAAATGGTGAGCATTGGCAGAAAGCAATTTTTTCTAACCCTTAGACTTTTGATTTGCTAAACATAGTATGGCTAACATGAAAAGAAATGAATTATCTCTGAGTAAAATTAGAAAGTGTTGTGTTTAAGAAGAAAAGTCTATAAAGATGACACAGAAAAATGGAGAATGACAATAAGAAAAAAAATGAGTCTAATGGCCTAATGATGTAAGATATGACTCTTCCCTTCCTTCTTCCCTCAAATCTTTAGAAAAATATCCATTTCTCATTAAACCATTGGGAACATCTATTTCTCATTAAATCATCATATCACTGGAGCTATATCTGGAGACTATATTCTAAGAATAAGTCTTGTCCCCAGGTAGACGCAGGTCAAAAGTGGGCGAAACTCGTGGAGATTCAGGTATCGGCAGGTTTTTCAAGTTCCTTTAAGGTTTGTGACAGACAAAGAGAGCTGAGCTAAACTTGAACCTCAACATCAGAAAGGTAAGTTCCCAAAGGGTCAGAGAAAAGAAATGGATGATATTTCTTGAGAAGAGATTGTTGAACTGGTATGAAATATAAGCAAAGTTTGTGGTTATTAAAAATATTAAATGTTATGAGTACAATTTGAATGACTGAGTCATACAAAGTAATGTCTTAGTCCGCCAGCCTCTGCCCAGACGATTCAGAAATAAAATTATGAGCACAAACATTTAAAAAAAGTATTTTAAGATGTATACTCCTCCAAAAAAGGAATTCTGAACCTCAAATTGCAGGAACCTCAAAGTGGATTTGAGAGAAGGAAGTTTCTGAGAACTCATGGAGCTGTACGGGGAGTTTTCTTAGGACTACATGTTTTAAGGACTTGAAAAAATTCACACAGAAGCTTAACAAAAACTAAGGGAATCATTAGTGATTTGACTTCAAAATGACATTAGAATGTTAGAAGGGCTAAACGTTGATAGACTAGGCTTGTAAAAAATCGGAAGAAATCCCCCAAATGTGGAAGGGGTACTTAAAAAATTGTTGGTAAGAAAAGTAAGTGAAAGGATCATATGACTTCTGTTTCAGCAGAGAGAATAGTGAGATTACAAGGGTAAGAAGGGCAACAATAATTTAAAAGTCTAATATTTATTGAATATTTTTTCAATGGTACTGAGATACAAACTGTATATTACTATTTTACAGGATGCTTACAACAGCCCTGTGAGGCCAGTACTGTCATCAATCTTTCCTTTATGCTCAGAAGACACTGAGGTTCCTAATGTAAGTGCTTTTGTCTCTGCGGCAAAGCCTGCAGGGAAACAGCCAGAGTCACTGCATTCTGAGTGCAGAACCTGTCCTTGTAAGCACCATGCAGTCATTTACCTTTCAAACTCTCATTGTTGCTATTATTACTGAAATCCTGGGCTACACCTGAAAAGGTAGAAACTTGGAAAGCAGGAATCAAACTCTAAAGCAGGTAAGGAGATCATGTATAATAAACTGAGCCTCTTACTCTGGATCAATTATATCCCAGAAAACAAAGGGAATGTGTATAACCAAAGATTTACGTGCTGCTGAGACAAGAGAGGAGAGCACAAGAGTTGGCTTTATCCCACATTCAAGCCCTTGCCCCACGATGCTATGGAAACCTGGTCCTATGGCGAGGAGTTTGAGGATCCCCCAGAGTGCCATAGCTCAGCCAAGGTACCTCCAAAACTCCTCCAGGGTTCCACTCTGTCTGACCCAGATGCCTCTGTTTCTTTGGGACTCTATGGCACATTGGAACACAGCGTCCCTCACCTTCCCCACTAACCTTCACTGTAATTCCTGAAGGCACTGCCAAAAAGAGGACACTGGTTTAAGGTTGCCATAAAAAGGCTACATCACCTAAAAAGAAATTTGATACTTAGTGTCAGATCTTAGTGGTTTCTTCCCCTCACAGGGGATTACCATTCCTGGCCACTGGGAGGGATGAGGACTGCCTTCCCTCAGATGCTCTGGTCTGGATTAAGTGCAGAGGATTAAGTGCTCTGGATTAAGTGGTTAAGTGCATGCCCTCTAGAATCATAGATCTAAATCCTGGTCTGTCATTGCACCTTTATGCAAATTACTGCCACCTTGCTTTCTTGCTGAGTATGAAAGGGATGATGTTGTAGCTCACCCTACAGGGATGTTGCAACAATCTTCTGAGATGACTCATCTGAAGCAGCAATAAGGTATTTACATTTCACAGCAGTGCATTCCACAGAGTAAGCACTCAACAAATACTAGTTATCTGTGTTATTTCCAAGTTCTGAGAAATAGTTCTGCACTATCCAGTATGGTGACTGGTAGTCACATAACCACATATGGCTATTCAGCATTTGAAATGTGGCTAAACCACTAAGAGATGTGCTGCCAGTATAAAATATATACAAATATCAGTTCAAATAAATTTCAAATAATTTTAAAGGGAAATTAAAATATCATTGATCATTTACTGATTTTATGTTGAAGTGACAGTGAGTTGGATATATTATGTTAAATGAAGTATACTGTTAAATTATTTTTTAATGTGACTGTTAGGAAACTTAATATTACCTATGTGGTTCACATTTGTGACATCTTCAAAAGGAAGGTGTTGCTCCAAGTGATCTGCAGATTAACATCACAAGTACCTCCTGGGAGCTTATTAGAAATGCTTGTGAGAATGTGCCTCAGACCTAGTGACTCATAATCTTCATTTTTAAAGATTCCCAGGTAATTTATGTTGTACTTAGAATATGAAAAACATGATTTTAGAGGAATTATCAGTTAATTTCACAATGCTTTGCAGAAATGGGCTTTCTTTGGAATTCATTACATAGAGTTTAGGTTCCATTTGCCCAAACTCTTCCTTTTACAGACTGAACAACCTGAAAGACTATTAAAACCCCACTCTCCACCATCCCTCAAGGGAACTCTGTCCTTTCATTCTTTCAGGATGCTTTAAAGTAGAGTATGTGGGGCCTTACTACAATGAGGAATTGGGGTGAGGAAGTAGAAGGTCTAGACAAACCAATAGTGAACTTTTATTTTGAAAGGAAAAGAGGTAGATACCACAGTGCATTCAGCATGATAGTAACTGAAAGCAAAATGTTATTTTTAAATAGATAGTAACCACACAGAAAGAAAATCATACTTCGTTAAGAGATAATTAGAATTAATTAGGCATCCATTGTGATGAAAGAATATAAAAATATGACTAATGAAGCCAAAGTTGAAGAAGGGTGTTTGGTATTAAGAAAACATGAAGTACAGAATGGTTGTCTCTACATTTTTGAAGGAATTTATATAAAAAAATAGATTATTTTTTATGTAGCTTGTAAGCTCCAAATTGGAAGAAATGGATAAAAATGAGGCAACTTCATACAAGGGGAATTTCTGTGGAATAATTTAAACTTTGTAATGAATTCTTATCACTAGCATGCTGTTAGAGTCTGTAAACAAGTCTGGATGGCGCTTGACAAAATGCCAGAGGGAGTGGTTTGTGAAGTAACTCCAGCGGGCCATTAAGTGTGGAGATTCCTTATTGGTTGACTGCTGTATCGAGTTTATGCTAATTAAGATAAGCTGTGTGGAATGTATAAATATCGCTCCAGTCCTACAATAAACGGCTCCCACTCCTGCTGTATCAATCTACACAAGTTGTTCGTCACCCCCAGGTTAGTTTGCTGCAGCCGGACTGCAGCAGCATGCCACCTGAAATCATGCCCTGAGTCACTTCAAGGAGGAATTCACTATGTCTAGGAGACATCTGCACCAATCAATCCCCTTTCAAATTGTAAACATTAGGATTCCACCAAGGAATGGTCATTATAAGATTAATGTTATATTATACCATAACTTCTAGCCTTTACCAACATAAAAAAAAAAGGTAGGTTTGGAATTGATAATCCCTTAATTTTGGGCACAAGTAATAAAAAATTTGACAGTATGCAGTATGAACACAAGCAAGAAAGTTTCTCTACCCTGCCAATAGAAATGGTCTATTCCATTATTCTATGTTAAAAAAAATGTAACCAATGTAAATCAATGGTTGTGCAACTGAAGTGATTCTGCAATCTGTATATGGGGTAAAAATGGGAGTTCATATCCCACTTGAATCAAAGTGTGAAATATGATATATCAAGAACTATGTAATGTTTTGAACAACCTACAATAAAAATTAATTAAAAAAAAAAATGTAACCAAAGACTGACACTCACTCCTCACTCTCTCTCTCACACATACATATTCTCTCTCTCTCTCTCTCTCTCTCTCTCTCTCTATATATATATATATATATATATATATATATATATATATATATATATATATATGCTTTTCCTTACAAAAAGAGTTAGTTTTGGGAAGCAATTGGCATTATAGAATTATGGAGATTGAAATTATAATATAATTCAGCCCTTTGAACAAGGTACTTGGGTTACTTTATCTATTAATACGTAGCAATGAGTTAACCATATACTATTTTTCTTTTCAGTGATTGCCCCATTCCAGATCCTTTATACCAAGCTCACCTCCTCATACCCAATATTACTTATGTAATGTCACCCATCTGCCAGTTCTCTGCCCTTGCCTCTTGTTCCTCCTTTCCCTTGCTCCTCAAGACAAACCCCTCCCAACCTAGCTCCTTTGTTGACTTCTGAAGGACTTCTTGTTTTCCTGGCTGTGACAATCAAAAATCTCAGATATATTCTGCCATCTGTCATCTAATGCCACATATCAAGTATACCTGAATACAAATCTCTTTCAGTTCCTTCATCTCTGCTCAGAATGTTTACCCATATACTTGTTTGGAAACAAAATTAAAGTACTCAGAAATAGAATTATCTTAGAAGTTTGAATCCAACCACCCCATAATACAAATGGCTAAAATGCAGGTAATGAATACTTATAATGAATGATAAATGATATAAGGAAATCTCTGGGTAAAACTGAGCTTAAAGTATGACACGAAGTTCAAAATAAGACTCAAAAGAAAAGAAAGTTCCTTTAAGAAGTCAAACATCTGACAAGAAAAGAAGAGCAAAATGTGTTGATCTACAACAGGACCTAAATTATACTACACAGTTTCCCCCTCTAAGAAGGATAAAAGAGAAGTCAGCAACAAAGATTTAATACATGGAACTACAGAGTTCCAAAAGTAAGCTGATTGATGCATGGTATTTAGCTGCCACATCTTTTAGGCTTTGATTCCACCTGGAATGACTTGGAAATAGGATAAAAAATAATTATCTTTGTTTGTATAAAAGGTTACAGATTTTCAAGAATCTTTGACATAGAATTATCACAATAGGAGTTTTCTGCAGGGTCATAAAGAAAAAAGTCATGTGGATTATATAAGATATAAGGATCAACTAGGAAACAGAAATCCAGCAAGTCTTAGCTAAAAAGTAATTAGAGTTAGCAAGTCATTAAAAGCTTTGATGCTAAAGCCACAAACTCAACACTGAGCCCTCCCACCTAAAGTGATTTTCACTGGAAATACATTCTCATGGGAGCTCTGTGACTCCTGGGGCCACCTTCCAAGCTGTGAAACTTGAATAGTTGCTGAATTTATGAGAAGAAATTCCACAGTTTAGCTATTTACCAGAGTAAATTAGTGTGGGGGAAATATTAGTATAAGTTAATAGAAAAGGTACATATTTCACAGGCATTCGACTTTCAGGTCGTGTGTAATGGTGGAAAAGTGGACAAGGGTAAGAATTTTAAGGCATGGGTCTAAGGTCTGCAATGGATCCATTTTGAGAACTTATGCAGGTTTCAACTTCTGCAGGTCTCAATTTGCACATCTTCGGATAAAAGCATTAAATCGTATCAATTTTTCTAACATTCTCTATTGTATTATGTAAAATTTAACATTTTCAGGCTCAGTCTAGACTCAGAGGACAAGAATCTCAAGAAGAGCTCAGGAAGCAATGTGTTTGGTGAGTATCATAGGGTTATTTATTTCAACAGGAGTTGATAATTCCTGCTTAAGTGATAATTAAATTTTCTCTCTCCACTCCCCAACTCTTTAAACCTTAGTTAAAATTATACTTTGTCTTAACCTAAACAAATAAATGTAGAAAGATATTATTAAGTCAATAATTAGTTTATTTTAATGAAGTTATCAGATTTAGGAATGATAGTTTTTAAAGGTTGTAAGCTTTATCTAGTCAACCCTATACTAAAGCAGTCTCGTCAGGTTTACAGTATATTCTAACTAGCAGGGAAAGAAAATTATAGGATAAATTTGAGGGTGGTGGTTAATTGTGTGTAACATTCACACTGGGTGATATGGTATACATCTGTAGCCCCAGCTATTTGGGATACTGAGGCAGGGGGAATTCTCAAGTTCCGGGCCAGCCAGCTTGAACAACCTAGTGAGATACTTTCTGAAACTTAAAAATGAAAATGGCTGAAGATGTAGCTCAGCGTAGTGCGCCCCTTAGTTCAATCCAAATCATTTATTCAATGCCTTCTATGAGTTAATGCTGTAAAATAATATAAATAACACCTCTTACATGCATGCTACATTTAATCAATCAAACATTTTGGAGGATGTGGGTATTTTATTGTTTCATACGGTAGAAATGATGGTTGCTGATTATAATTGGAAAATCAGCAGTTGACTCACTATATGTAATTATCACAGGTATAGTTTTCATGCACAGACTGTGTGCATGTGTTATTGAAAGACAAAACTCTCTGGGTCTGTCATATATATATAAGGCAACACTTATTGTGTTCATAGATACAGACAGCTTTTGTTTCAGACTACCATCTCAAAAATGTCTGTATAACAAATGGGCTTGGGGCCAAAGGTTGGGCAGGTGTGCTTCAAGCCCCAAATCCCAGGGTTCCTCTTTTGTCTCACATCACTGTGTGTGCATGCATTTAGGGCTTTCATTGAATTTTACTGTTGGAACTTGGATTCAAGAAACTGGTATAAATGATGACACTTTGACAGAACTTTGAGTAATAAATATCCCTTTCTCCCTGACATAGGTACCTTTGCTTCTACCAATATCTATGCAAAAGCCATAGATTAACATGTTAGCTCATCAGTAGGGTAATATCTTAGACTCTTTGAAGTTCTTGACATGTGTGAATAGTAGTTATTCACATCTGAATTTACAAAGAGTCAATACAGTAGTTTTGTACAATTCCCTTAGAATCAGCTGTTTCTCAACTGTCTGTGTTCTAAGAAACCCTGGAGATTGATTTTACAACTATCCATTTCAATTGCTTGACCTAGCCCTGGGAAATTCTTTGAAAAGTGCAAATTTTTTTTCGTGAATTCTATTATACCTATTCTTGCATCCTTACCTTTACCACTTTTTCTGTATCAAACTGTTGCAAAAGAATGCTTCTTAAGTCATGTTCTGAAAACTTCTTGCATTAAAATCAACTGAGATGCTGACTTGCAAATTCCTAATGCAGTACTTCCACGTTTGTTACAAATCAGTTCTGAATGCACCCCACAGCTGAAGAACTCAGAGTAGTATCTTGTTCTCAGAGATAAAGGAGCACATCTTATATATACCTCATATCACAAGCCAGGCAATAAAACGTCCAGGCCAATTCCCGAGTCATGCTCTACTGGCTCCTAAACATTTTTAATTTTATATCTTCCCAGAGAGAACAGGTTACATAATCGCATTACAGGAAGAAACATTCCTGTTGGATCATATTATAACTCTAATTTTACAGATGAGGAAGCTGAAGGGTTTTTTTCATTTTAATAGAAAATTCAAAGGACATATTCTTTCCCTTTCCAGGATGCTTATTTAATCTGGCCTCCAAAAAATAGTATTTACCTACCTGGAATACAAGATTCATCATATAATACTCATGTAATTTGTTCGGGTGTCCAAATTGACTTTGGTTTGTGATATTTAAGGTTCATTTGTTCATCCCTGTATCTTAAAAAATCTGGCAAGGTGCCAAGCATTTAGAAAGGCTATAATAAACAGGTGAATACCTGATAAAGAAAAAAATAATAATAATATCTGTGCTTTTTGAATACTTACTATTTCTTAGTCACTGTGCTATGATTTTTCTCTCCTTTAAAATGGGATCATCCTGAAACTCTATTGTGTGTGTGTGTGTGTGTGTGTGTGTGTGTATAAAATAACTGGAGAATTGGAGGCTTATAGAAGCTTTGTGACTTTCCCAACATCACAAGCTGGAAATGTCAAACCTGGCAATCCCCACTTCAAAGCCTAAGGTCTTAACCATTAAGCAAATCGAACCTCTGTACACTTATATTACACAGCAAAATCCATAAAGTCACAATGACTGCACTCCTGTTAACTTTAAGGAATCCCATTTATTTCTCAAATATATTTTTTTAAAAAAAAGCATTTTGAATGAGCAGAATTTTGGCCACCCCAAGATGTCCAAATCTTAACTACCTGGAACCTGTGAATATCTTAGATTACTTGGCAAAGGGGCATTAAAGTTTCAGATGGAATTAAGGTTCTAATAAAGTGACCTTTGGATAAGGGTATTATCCTATCCTGGATTATCTAGGTGGATCCAACGTCATTGCTTTTTAAATGGAAAAAGAAGGCAGAAGAATTAATTGGACATGAGTTTCCTATCCTGTATAGGAACACACAACCAGGGTAACTGCATATCATGTACAACCATAAGAATGGGATCTAAACTAGAGTAAGTCATACTTCATATATATAAAACAAGTCAAAATACACTCTACTGTCATGTTTATCTAAAAATAACAACATCAACAAAAACAAAACAAAATAACAACAACAACAAAAAAAATAACTCCACAAGGGCAACCTTTAAAAGATGGGAGCAGATTCTCCCCTAGGGCCTCCAAAAAGAATGCAGCAGTGCTCCAATCTTGACTTGGGCCCAGTTAATCCCAGTTTGAACTACAGTACTCCATAACTATAAGATAATAAAGTTTTATTGTTTTAAGTCATTAAATTTGTGTTAATTTGTTATAGCAGAAATAGGAAGCCAACATAGGGGTGTAACAGAAAATGCCTGTAGAAGAGATAACTAGCTGCCCCTCAAAGATCCATGCTTCCTTCCTAAAGAGCAGAGTCAGTGGTAGAAAGGGGCTACCCTGCAAATGCCATAATTTTATTCTTTTAATGCTGAGTAATATTCCATTGTGTGTGTGTGTGTGTGTGTGTGTGTGTGTGTATATATATCACAGTTACTTTATCCATTCATCTATTGATGGGCATCTAGGTTGGTTCCACAGTTTAGCTATTGTGAATTCAGCTGATATAAACATCAGTGTGGCTATGTCATGATTTTAAGTCCTTTGGGTATATACTGAGGAATGGGATAGCTGGATTAAATGGTGGTTCCATTCCATGTTTTCTAAGGAATCTCCACACTGTTTTCTAAAGTGATTGCACTAAATTTACAGTCCCACCAGCAACGTACGAGTGTCCCTTTCCCCCCACATCTTCTCCAACACTTATTATTGTTTGTATTCTTGATGACTGCTATTCTGACTCGGATGAGATGAAATGTCAGTTTTGATTTACATTTCTCTAATTACTAAAGATGTTGAACATTTTTTAATATATTTGTTGATCGTTTGTGTATCTTCTTCTGAGAAGTTTCTGTTTAGTTCCTTAGCCCATTTATTGATTGGGTTGTTTTTTGGTATTAGTTATGACATTTGCAGGTAAATGTATAGATTTGGAGAATATTATGCTAACAAAGTAAGCCAATTCCTCAAAACTAAAGGCTGAATGTTATCTCTGATAAGTAGATACTAATCTATGATGAGGGGGCCTGGGAAGAATGAAGGAACTTTGGATTGGGCAAAGGTGAGGGTAGAGAGGGTTGTGAGGGTAGGAAAGATGGTGGAATAAAATGGACATCATTACCCAAGGTACATGTATGATTGCATGAATAGTGCATCTCTACATCGTATACAACCAGAGAATTAAAATGCTGTGCTCCATTTGTGTATGATGAATTGAAATGCATTCTGCTGTCATGTACAACTAAGTAGAACAAATTAAAAATAATAATAAAAAAGAAAGTGGCTACCTTGCTATGGGCCACAGTTTCCTGCCCTGACTCTTCTGCACTGAGTTGAGTCACAATAAAGAATCTCCTCAGTGGACCACCTAAGTGTATCAGTCTTGAATCAAGACATTTACATTCTGGTGTGTGATCTTCCTGCTCTCTACTGCCTGGGTGACACAAGTCTGGCAAAAAATGGAAAATCATGCACCAAAACTTTAACTAACTTGCTCAAGGCCTCTCAGTATGAGTTGGAACAGAATGATAGAAAGGGTGAAATAAACTAAGCTGGAGAGGTAGGCAGACCAAATCATACATGGCCCTATGAGTAATGTTAAGAAGTTTGAGTTCAAGGGAAAGCACTGAAATAACTTTGCACAATAATGTTACACTTGGAAGATGCCTATGGCAGGAATGTGGAGAAGAAAAACAGTAACAACTAATACTTAGTAGTTACAATAGTGCTTATTATATAAGGTTCTGTTGTAAGTGATGTGTGTGGTATGTGTTCATTTACTTCTTACAGCATTCTTATGTGCCAGGGATTATCATTATGTCCATTTTACAGATGAGGAAACTAAAGGATAAAAACAGACTAACTTGTACAAAATCATACAGCTTATAAGTGATGGAGGCTCCGCACAGGTTAGCCTGTCTGCAGAGCCTTGTGCTAAGCACAAAAACCATGCCCCACTGTATTTAGGAAGGAGTAAGAACAGAAGGAGACAAATCAGTTAGGAAACTACTATTGCAGTCCATATTAAACAAAACAGTGCTAGAAGTGGAAGGAGATGGAAATTAAATGAAGATGATAAACACATTTTATTTGTAGGTAAAATAAAAAGAACTTAGTGATGAGCTGAAGGCAGGTAAAGGCATCAGTGATGGTGAGGGTATTTCCTAGTCTTTTAGCTGAGTGTGTGGCAGAAAGACATCATTCCACAAATTTTTAAACCCTGGATGAACCTCTGATACGAGCATGGCAAAGACAGGGAAGAGTCGAATGAAGGTAACACTGAATTAAAAATGCCTGTAGATCATTCAAATCAAAAGGCTGTGTGCAAGAATGATCTTGAGCCTAGAAAGCTTTGGGACAACTGGGTCAAACCAGAGGTCTCTAACACAAATACTATCCTAGAAAAGCAAGTATTAGCTGGGCGTGGTGTTGCACACCTGTAATCCCAGTGTTTCAGGAGGCTGAGGCAGGAGGATCACAAGTTCAAAGCCAGCATCGAAAATTTAGCAATGTCCCCAAGCAACTCAGCAAAACCCTCTCTCTAAATAAAATATAAAAAAGGGCTAGGAATGTGGCTTAGTGGTTAAGTGCCCCTGGGTTCATTCCCTGTTACAAAATAAAACAAAACAAAATATAAAAGCAGGTATAAAGGGAAACAAATTCAAGTGGCCCACTGAATTACATATAGTATATTTAGAAATTGCCATGAAAGTAGATTTCAAGAGTTCTCACCACAAAAACAGATATGTATGTGAGCTGATGCATACCTCAAAAAGCTTGATGTTGTTATTCAACATTCATTAATGTATGCATAAAAAAGAAACATGTCATACACCATAAATATATACAACTTAGTTGCCAATAAAAAAGGAAAGAATTAAAATAAAATGAGCTACAATTATGTATCTCCTTCTAAGATGCACAAATCTTGTACTTAGAAGTACCATCACAAGTCAGCTGGTTTCCTAGCTTTCCTCTTGATGTAGAAATCCATCACTTCTAAAGTGTGATGGCCAGAGGACAGACAGAGTCACTTAACTAAGCTTAAACACATGGAAATCTCAACAAATGCCTAAAATCTAATGAGAAGTTTAAATCAGAGCTTAGGGGGAAAATGTGTTAAATATGGGCTGGGGATGTGGCTCAAGTAGTAACGCGCTCGCCTGCCATGCACCGGGTGCTGGGTTTGATCCTCAGCACCACTTAAAATAAAATAAAGATGTTATGTCCACCGAAAACTGAAAAATAAATATTAAAAAAATTCTCTCTCTCTAAAAAAAAAAAGAAAGAAAAGAAAAAGAAGAAAAAGAAAATGTGCTAAATAGAATATTGTGAATGCTAAAGCTTTCCTGCAGAAAGGTTTGGGCAATAAGTGTCTATTTATTCCACATCCTACTTTGCTAGTGAATTCACATATTCAACAAGGCTAGAGGAACAGATTTGGAAACAATCACTTACTGTCAGAAATTCCATTGCCAAAAAGAACACCATTACCTCTTGGCTCGGTGTTCAAGAAAAATCCAGGCCAGCTAGGAAAATGAAGCTGAGTGAGACATTCAACTAAAGATTGTAAATGTAATCTCAGCACGTTTACCCAAATGTAGTTTTTCTACCCTGCAAAAGAGAACCTAACTGTTCTCTCTCCCTACCCTCTGTGGTACTGGGTATTGATCCCCGGGCCTTGCACATGCTTTAAAAATGCTTTGCCACTGAGCATCATCCCTAGCTCCCTGAACAGTTCATTAATGAAGTGCAGGTGTATGTGAACAATGGAATGAAGAGGAAACTGTCTTAAATTAAAAAGTGAATGCCTAAAATTGAATGGTAAGACTGTGGGCAGGAGAATATATTCATTTATTCAGGAAATATCTACTGAGTTTTTATCTACCTTTTGCCAAGCAATGTGCTAAGTGCTGTGAAGTCTACCACAATTACTAAAATTGTTCTTGCTCTCAAGATTTCTACAAGGTGAAAGAAGGAGAGAGGGGAAGAAATGGTAATACTGGATTATGAGGAAGAAGTAATATATAAAATAAGAATAAAAAATGAAGTTAAGGAATAGAAAAGAGAAGTGAGATAGAGGAAGAGAAGGAAGTCTTACTATTTACAGCTTCCGCACTCCTTTGGGCCCATATCATGTACCATTTATTGTAATAAATCATATAAAACAGTGTCTCTCATTCTTTACTTTGATACATATTCATCATGTTTTGCTGTAGCCAAAGTCCTCTAGAAAGCAGAGCCTACAATGAGACCCTGGTGATAATACTTTATTTGGGAAGCACAAGGCCAAGCGGAAGTGGCAGTGAGGAAATAGTAGGAACAGAACAGAAAATAGGAGGCTGAGTGCATAATGTGTTATAGTGCTATCATTTCACACCAAATCACCACCAAGTTATATAACAAGTTCATGGTAGATCTGTGTTTGGGGCAAGAAAGTATGTTCCTGTAAAAAGTACAAGAAGAAATCCATATCAGAATAATATGCAGATACACTGGGAGTATTGGGGCTCCCCCTGGATCTTGTTTCCTATTGGCCCAGGCTCACTCCACTGGGAGCCACATTACCTACACTTCCAAGTTGATATCTCCCAGACTGGAACATCCAGCACCTTGGCTGCTTCTCAGGAGGCCAGGTCCCAGACACCACCATGTGCTGGTGTATCCAAGTATGAAAGTGAATAGGTATTCCTGTGCTTGTAGAGTATCAACCAGAAAAAAGAAAAAAGAAAGAACAAATGTGGTGAAAGGAATACTATGAGGTACATAAAACTTGGATTCAATACAAACATTACTATTTCAAGATTCTGTGTCAGGTACACAGATGTGGCCCTTGATCTCATAAACCTGTAAAGCTTCCTGGTGAACAGTATACACAGTGACAATGAGTGAGATAAAGAGCTATGACAGTGGAAGAGCAGAGATAATCTATGTCATCTCATAGAGTTCCCACAAGAAAAGACTTCTAAGAAGAAAAGCTTAGTAAGGTAATAAGCCTGAGCCAGGGAGTGAGTTTGCAAGGGTGGAGTAAACAATGGACATCTCAGGATAATGGGCAGTGGACAGAGAGCAACTGGCTACAAAGACCTAGAGCACTAGAAAGGTTCAGCATCAGAGTTAAGGTGACAGACAAGAATGAAGAAGGTAATAGTTCAGGTCCTACCTTCCCATCACCATAAAGCTTAAAGTCAGAGTCTACCCATCCACCTATTGAGCCTAAATCACAGCCCCTGCCTTCACCCACCTTATATTTATGTCCAGTTTGAATATGAGTTTCATTCTAAATGTGCACTATGATATTCCACCTTTGTGTCTTTCTGTACATGCTTCATTGAACTCTTATCTAAACCAGGCCCTTTCTTTAAAGACCAGGTAAAAACTTTCTTCTCCTCAAACATAACCTATGTCTTTCTGACCTCCACTGGCTTAAACTCTCCTTCCCTCAAAATCTTTTTTTTTTTTTTTCCCTTCAAGGAACTTATTTCTATAGTTATTGGTTTAACTGTCTCATCACCCCTCCTAGGCTACTCAAGAAATCAAAAGCAACACTGACAGAAATAAACAACATTAGACCATTAATCGGTTTTCTCAGGAAAACAACAGAGGAATATATTTACCTCTGCAAATTATTTCAAAATGTTGTCATGGGCCATTTTCCACAAACCATTTCCATCACTTCATGCTCCTCATATCTTCTCTTTCATCTCATTCCATTCTAGCAGTTCTAGACAACCTGGTCTTGGCATGGCTGATATCCAGATAGCAGATCGTGCTTATTTGTTTAATAGTAAAGCAATTCCTTTCTTAGCACTACCCGAAAGCAAGAGGAATTCAACAAAACTCAACATACTATTCTCTCATCTTGAGATTTTTGTTTGCTTTTTACATGCTGGGCACTGGCACTTGGGAATACAAAGAAGAAGGAAACCAATTGTGACCTTCATAGGCCCTGATGGCATAATGGGTAACAAAGACAATAATATTAATGGTTAGAAACCAGGCAGAAACTGATGTGTTACTGCAGAAGTATGGACTCAGTGCTGCAAGATTAGGAAAGCTGAAATATCAGTACAAAACCACGGGGAAAATCCAAACTCATATCTAGTTTTAGGTCCTTGACAACCTCCTCCATGATACCACATGCTTTGATTTCCATAACACATAGTTTTGAAATATTAACTTAGCTGTGTTAATTATGAAGACATATATAACACCTTGTGCAAAGGAGAACATCTGTTTTTCCTCTTTAGAAAATCAAATTAAGCGGGATCCACGTGTCATCAAAGAAGGCTCTTTTTCCACAAACCATTTATGTTTTTAAGAAACAACCCCTACTCAGCCTAAGACAGTCTCTCAAATACTGTGCCTCTGTCATCTGTACAGGGAAACTCTCTCCTGCTCTCATTTAAATCATGTAAATTACACCTTGAGTTAAATAAATTAGGAAAATTTAATGTCAAGAACTACCTGATAATTTAATGAATGCTTACAGTGGTAATTCTCCAATATTTTTTCTAAGCATAGGAAGTCAATAAACATTTTTATATTACACTAATATAATTTTATTATACTTGATTTAAAAAAATCACTAAACTTTTCTCCCCTAAATTTTTCTCAGTTTTAACTCTTTTTCAGAGAATATTTAAACTATATTCATCTATATATTTGCATCTATGTATATCTTACATTGCTTGTGTTTGCCTTTGAAATAGAATAGGGCTTAAAAAATAGAATACACATTATTGCTTACACCAGATGTTCTATTTCTCTCATTTACAGAAAACTTAGGCAATAAGTTCACCCACAGTCATCTGTGGCAGGGTGACATTGTAAGTGTTCTTCTCAAAAAGAAGGAGATGGAATCAATCCTATAAATCTTGAGCATCTGTGCAGCTAGGATCCTATACCAATAACCAAATTTTCAAAGCCCTAAATTTAATCCTATATAGTTTGTAGGTTTAAGATATAAGTTGAGAGATAACATAGCCCAATGGAAAAGTCCTAGAGGTTATCCTTTTCCCTCCTCCTCCCTCATTTCTTCCTCCTTTCCTCTTCCCTTCTTTTTATTAAGGACAAGGAACAACCACCTGGCTTCAAATGCCTCCCCTACTTCCATCACTACCTGCTTCATTATGAGAAAAGGTAGAGAGAGAGAGGAAGAGGAAGAGGGGGATAAAGGGAGAGGGAGAGGGAGAGGCAGGAGAGAGAGAAGAAGAAGGCGGGGTGTGGAGAGAAGCCTCTTGATAATTACCTTCTAGTTCCCTTTGCTGACTTTTGCTACATCCATGATCCCTATAATTGAGGATGTTTCCAAGGAGGAATGTTGCTAGCCAAGAGCCTTATCTCTCTTGGCCTCATGTGAATTGTCATCAAGTATCCTGCTGTTAATTAGCAAAGGTTATTTCATTCCGTTATCTCTGCTTTTCTGCTAACAGAAAGTGAGAGAAAATGCTACCACTCCCTTTAAAGGGTCTCATTTCTCCTCTCAGGTTGACAGGAAGGAAAGTCCTCAGCTCACCACTTTCCTGACACCTTATTCTCACACCCAAATGATATTATTGACTTTAAAATCAATTTCTAAAGACAGGTATAGGACATTCCCAGTCTCTCAAATGATGATGGAATATCTTTTCCAATTGCCCCTTAAGCAATCCGTTCATCTGTTCAAACTGTAAATTACGTTATTTCAAATCTCAAAATATTACTGGATAATCAGATAAGTTTTCAAATAGGACATGACTACTCATGAGAATAATCTTCCTGGCAGTTTTACATACTTATATATAGATAAGCATAAGACATTTCTTTCCTGATGGGGGTAAAGGCTGTAATAGGCACCCACACTCTCAAAAAATGGATTATTACCTTGTGAATAGCACAGGCAGCCATGTTTTCCTGTGCCCTCGTGGCTTCCTTCTTTTCTGAGTTCTTCTCCCACCAGTGGGTATACCCACACTGAATGCAGGCATCTCCAGTCCTATCTATATGCTCTCTCATACACACTTAAACATTTTTTCTTATTGATCCTCTGGACTTCCTAGAATCACTGCCTCCTCTTTGAAACATTATCTCTAGGCATCATTAAATGGTTTTAGCCATACGATATAGGCAGTGATCACAAGACTTAAGACACAATAGCTTAATTATCAGGAAAACTGTTTTTCCAATTAAAAACTAGCAAATTATAGAAGGTCGCCTTTATAGAAGCAGTGCATGGCACACAGCATAAAACATAGTACGGGACATTGGTACGTGACAAATTGTTTGGGGGACAGATAAAAAAAAGAATGATTATCATCTATTTTAACTTACCAAATCACCATAGTGCCTACAATGGATTGAATTATGAATAGTACAAACATTTAAGTGGCTGATAAAACTTCCTTCCAAGTCAGAATTCAAACCTAAAATACGATGTCTTCCTACAACACCTAGCATTCCAGGACATGTCCCTCGTCTGCTTGTGTTCTCCCTTCACACCAACTCTGGGCCAAGCCTGATGAAGACAGCCCTAGTGGGGTAGAGGAGGTGACCAGTTAATTTAACAAACAGTTCAAAGCTGCTCCTTAGGAGTATCACTCCTAAAATAGCTATGTTTATTTGATGCCAAATAATGAATGTGAAATATATAAATGTGTGTGTCTGATATATATAAACATAAACATTTTATTACACACACACACACACACACACACACACACACACACACACTTCCATATTTGTTGATATTCCAGGCTCTGGGAAACATTGTTATAAATAGAATAAATTTGCCCTAGTCTTTATTAGATTTTGAAGATATGTCTCACATGTTACCTTCTGAGAATGATTCTTGAATGCAGACTGAGTGGCTTTAATTTTATTTGAGAAAAGAGCAAGAAGATAGTGGTCTTACCATATCCAAGATGCTAGATTTATAGGTAAGTATCCACTTTTGCAGATGCCCCTAAGTTATAAAACAACAACTGGCAAACAAAATCATAAGTACTCCTCATTTCATTCTCAATGCTATTGACTTTGCTTATACTACTGGTAATACTTCTCTTATGTGTTGTTACAGGATTATTTTGGTTGCATTTAAAATAGCACATGATCACTGAAGGACAGTTTCAGGTAAATATTTCAAAAAGTATCAAAACATTGTTCTGCAAACACCACGAATGAGGTCTAAAGGGGACAGGCAACCCCCAAAATAAGTCATTTATGAACCACATCAACATCATGATTCATCCTCAGGATCCAGGCTAGCTTAAGAAATTTGAAACAGTTGGGAATCAGCATTCTTTTTCATTCTGGCATCTGGAATTTTATTACATTCTAATGCATGAGAGAACCATGAAAATAGAGTTTTGTCTTTTCTTCCCAAAATTGTGGATTCCTCTAAGGTTAGGGTCTTGGAATGCATATAGCTAACCTACAGTGGATGGGCAAATGTTATAAGGAAAGAAAGATAAGCAATTATATTCCAGGGAGTCAACACAGAGAATAACTGAGTCTAAGGGAAAATTAACCCTGTGGTGAAGTCATCTATGATTAAGAAAGGACTTTCTGAAATCAATGCTACAAAAATGCCTTCTTCCTCCGTAATTTAAAATAATAATAGTTTTTAAAAGTTGATCACAGAAACTGAAATGCAAAACATGGCATCAATTTTGACCTTTATTACATTAGCAGAAAGGGTCAGAAAATTAAAATGCTGCCTATTTCATTTCTCAAACCCTCAGCTGGCCTCTTACAGCAGGAACTCAATTGTTCTCTTGATTTTATCTTGGGCCAAGAAGAAATTCCATGTTGCCAGTTTTGTCATGAAACAATCTAGAAATGATAACAGGAAGAAAGGAAAGCATTTAAAAGAAAGGAATAGCTGGGCACAATAGAGAACCCTGTAATTTCAACCACTTAGGAGGCTGAGGCAGGAGGATGGCAAATTTGAGGTCATTTGGGGCAACTAAGTGAGGCTTAATTAATTGATGTAATAGTCGAATAACCCTCAGTTTTACTTGCACAAAAGAGCAAAATAAAGACTTTGATAACAACTACAAAGTTGAGTAGTAAGCTCTAGCATGAGTTTAATGTGACCATGCCAATATGGTTTTACTCACTGCATTCAACACTGTTCAGGAGTTCATGGTCATGATACACAGTGATGCGTTTACATCTTGGCTTCTCATTAGACCTCCTCTTCCTGAGAACTGGGCTATCAGACTGAGAGATTTGAAGTACTTTGTTTCCATGTTAACCCTGGTACTAATTTTGAAATATGCACTAGGCTAAGATATTTTCCTCTTTTTTGGATGCCTGAAGCAGATAGGCTGCTAAACCTGTAAGTAATCCCCGTTCTTTATTATTTGTCCCGCACCGTGCAGCACCTAATTTCCAAGTCTAAGATACCACTTTTCTACTTTCTTCCTAATTGCAATCTTTCTGCCCAGTATGTTTCAATTAAGAGAGTTGGAAATACTAAAGTAAAAGAAACTTAGAAACTTAGGTGATCCATAAGAAACTTTCAGAAGATGCAAATTTCAATGCATGATTCAACACTGAACCTGAAAATAGATAGGTAGGCTATAAAAAATCAATTCTACATTTAAAAAAAATTTATGTGTCCCTCCTAGAAGATTCTGGAACTATAGATTGTAATAAAAGGGAAGAAAAGAGGAGATGGGATGCAAAGACCATCAAAGTTTGACAAAATAACCTAGAGTATTTTATCTAAATCCGGCTTCTCCAAATTCAGAGAAGTAAGCAAAGTCATGCTTTGTATTGAAATAGAAAGTAAGTCGTCACTTTCCAAAAGTGAATTTAGAGAAGAAAGAAAATATAGCTACTATGATTTATAACGCTGGTCCCACAAGTGCAGATCTGTAAATTTAATTATTGAAGCAAAATGCTAAGGAGTCTATAAAAATCGTGATACAAGGTGACCATCTATTTCTACAACTCTGAGAGTCCATACCACAAAAGTATCTAGTATAAAAAGGTTTACACAAGAGAAGGAATGCATCCACTTATTAGAGAAAACATTTAGGGCTTTGGTTCTTTGGGACTGTCTTACTTCACTTGGCATGATATTCTCCATCTCCAAATAAATAAATAAATTAAATTAAAGGCATGCTTTACCACATCAAGAAAGCTTCACCTTCCATCCTAAACAAAGTCCACAGCGTAAGGGTGCACTCATGCTCGGCAAGTTCAAGGAAACATCTTACCTTTACCAATTCTGTATAGGCCCTGCCCATATTCTCCAACGTGGCTGGAAGAGGCCACACATTTTTCTAGGATAGAAGTATTGCTGCCCGTGCTTGGCTTTTTAATCCATTGACCTGCCTAAATTGAAGCAGGTTTCCCAGACTCTACATGCTATCACTCACCTAAACTTTGCAACAAAGGGACTAGTGCTGAGGTTGTATCTGTCTAAGAGAGAGTTTTATATGGAGAAAGCTACTCCTCCACTTCCCCTTCTTTTGTTTTACAAACATTTTTTTTATAAAAAGTGGCTCTTTGACACTTGAAAGGGATATGCCTGTAGAAATTTGCACACTCACAAAATTTAAAAAAAAAATACTCTGAGGAGAAAAACAAATGCTATTCATTCATTACCAATAGTCTCACTTGAGCACACCCATCTCTTAGCATGTAGAATCCATTTACACTACACACCTTTGATACTTCTGTTCTCTTAAATTTCACAACAAACCTTTGATGAGAGTTGTTATCATTCCTATTGTTTAACTATTCCCCAATTGAGGGAATAGTTGCAAATGGTCAACAAAACAAATATTAAGTTTTTGAATGCTAAGGGTCCATTTATCAAGAAGACTAGGACATGGTGTTGGAGATGATTTCCCTTCCAACCAGCAGCACCATCTATCCAGGAACTGGCTGCCTACCTTCCTTGGCCCTCTGTGCAGTGGCTGCTGTTGTGCTCTGGGCACAGTACACCTCCCGGGTCTGGATCCCACCGCCGCAAACAGGTCCTGTCACATGCCAATGGGGGTCCTGCTGCTCCAGGAGGGGAGAGACTTGGCATTCTTTCCACTCAGAGGTTCTCCAGGAATACCTGTTTTGTTTGATTTATTTAAAAGAAGAAGAGGCAATAAGGAAAATATACAGTTCTAAATAAAACAAGTCATGACATCAAGTATATATGAAAGTCTCTCTAGGGCCAAGTCTTTATTGGATAAAGAAGTCTACTGGCATTGAATGACTAATCCCTAGTAGTCCCAAGAAAACCACAGCAGTCCATCATTGTAATAGCACAGGATGATAACCTGAAGAGGGAAACTAATATGGCTAAACATTGGGTATGTCTCAGCTCCAAAAAAATGAAAAAGAGTGAAGAATTGGAGGAAGGAACTGGAAACCCTTCACAGCCTTCCAGATGACAGTGTGTGAAAGTTAGCCTTTCTTTTTTAATTAGCAGGGTAGTGTGTGGATGTAGGAAATTGTGAATGTTATTTCAAATAGGCAGAGATTATCTTCTACATTTCAGTCTTTTTGAAGCAGGAAAATTTTTGTATCCATTGAATTGACTCCCTGCTACAAAGGAGTTTATGTTAAAAATGAGTTAAAACAGTGTCACTATATTTAACTGATGAATACTCACTTATATATGCAGCCATATATAAGTGAGTATTATATATGACTCAGGAATATATCTTCCTGGTTTATAGTTGGTCAGAAAACTCTCTAATACATACACACACGCATACACATACACATACACATACACACACACAAATAAGGCAGAAACCCACAATGTAGTTTGTATACAACATACAGGAAACATAACTATCATGGCACTGTATTCATACCTGCATGATTACTTCAGAAATAATTTTCTTTTGTGGGTTATTATAGCATTCCTCAAGCCCAAAGCATGAATATAATCCTACAGCTTTCACATAAACACCAACAGACTAAAAAATAAAATAAAAAAATTTTTAAAAAGGCCAACAGCCCAACTACTGAAATAGTAATGAAAACTTAAGAACAGTTTCCTTCCTTCTGTCCTAGTTCAGATGTAAAGAAAAATGTCTTGGGTTTATGATTGTTTAAAATAAAAATTAAAAACAAAACCATGTCACCAAGACCCTGACTTTACAGAAACTAGATTAAAATTGAAATCAAGTAATAGCTATCAAAATAAGGAAGCAAATCCCTAAGAAACCTAATAGTGACCAAACCCCTTGCAATTAATACATCATTCTAAAAAGCTTGAAAACACATAACCATTCATCTTGTAAAAAGCTCATTGTAGAAAAAAAAGGATTTAGACAATCATTTGGGGCTTGTTGTAACACAATTTTTCTCCCTCAATCTCACATGGCTTTTCCAGGCTTCAAAATTTATCCATAGGTACGTGAAGAGTTTGGAGGGTGGAGTTCAGGTCCTACTCCGGCCAGGTGAGTAGGTACAGCAATATGTTTCTAATTCCTAGGATTAAGAGAGGACCAGTTCTCTCCAGTTCTCTCCAGAGACAGCCCTTCTTCAGAGGAGAGCTCCAAGCCCTTCCTTCTCACAGAATTCTCATCCTAACTGCATGGTCACCAAAGTGGAGGACTTGGTCCTCCTTGTTTCTGAGTCTCAGGACACAGGCAACTCTGTAAATGTAACCAGATTGCGGTCTGTACTGCTGGATGGTAACTAAGTTCTCGAACCCTGCCCTTCAAGGACTTCCCTGAAGAACTCTCTGGCAAAAGCCAGAGGAGTCAGATACAGCAGGTGACTTCAGGGCTGCTATGGTACAAGCAATAAGAAAGACCTGCAAACTGGGACCATGCGGTATAGATGACAAGCATGCTTTAGTGTCAAATTGACCTGGTCTGGATGTGAGCTTTGCCACTTACTAATTTGACTTCTTGCCAAACTCTGTTTTCCCATTTATAAAATGTTAAAAATAATACCAAACATTGACCCTGAATATAAATTCACTAAATATCAATTCCCTTTCTAATATCCTTCTGCATGTACTATTTGCTTCTTGCTGCCTCAGACAGACAGACAGACACACACACACACAAACACACACACACACTCTTAACATTTGATTTATGAAAATTTCATCAGATGCCCTAATATCAGGGATCCAGGATTACCACAGTGTACATTATGACGACCAAAGTTCACCAAAGCATTAAAAAAAACAAAGTTTTAGAATTATAGCAAGTCAGGGTAATTTGTTTGCCTGTTTGAAATGAATAGGCCATACTACATAAATCGCTTTTTCAATTAATTTATCATGACCTTATAAAAATTAGCAATGGAGGGATTTGGGAAATCATTAGAGAGAAAAATGAAAAGGAAAGCTTAATGACTATGGTTTTATATAAAGTAACGAAAACTCTTATCGGTAGTTCATTAACCAAAAGTACCCAACTTTCATTCACCAGCAATTGGCAAAATCTCTAAAGAAATTTAGAACATTTATCACCATCACTATTGTTTACTACCTCGGAGAAAATGCCAACCCAGCAAGAAGCAGAGGGGGGAAAAAAAAAGCACCCAGTCAGAAACTTCTATACTCCTTTTTGAATGTGGATCATTTCATAGTCCTTGCTCATCCTCTTTTACTTTATGTTTTTCAAAAGCTCTATCTATGTTCAGTCACAAATCACCCGGCAGCCATAAAAACCGAGCACCCTGAACGCCACCAACCTGAGAAAGTGTCTCAGGATCTGACAGAATAAGAAATCAAAGGAGTCTGCTCAGCTAAACGTTACTCCCCTTCTCCTTTAGAAGCTGAAACAATGATAGTCCTCTGGCCTCCGGAAAACTTGGCTTCTTGATGCCCGGGACACTTGCTTTAATGACTAAGCCTGTGTCAAAGACCAGGCCACTCGGATGCCTTCCAACACATCCTCATTTTGTCCTCCTGCTTAGGAGGGAAAACATGGAGAGCCTCAAAGACCAGAGTCCCACCTCTTAGGAGTGAGAAGCACTTTGAAGTTGGCTGTGTGAATGCCTCAAGTTGAGCAGATGAACATGGAATAAAGAAATGAATCAATCTTTGTGGCCCCCTACCCTTGCAAGTGTGCAGGATCAATTGCTTTTTACAAAGGGTCTGTCTGAGTAAAATAAACATGGCATTTATTTATTCGGCTACTAGAGTATCATAACAGATCCTTCAAGTAATAAAAATAACAGCCAACATTTTTGGACTGCTTATTCTATTCCAGGGGCTGCACCAAGGAGTTTAGGTGCATTGCTTCATTTAATCTCCTAACAACCCATGATAAAAATATCACTTCCTCTTTTACAGATAAAATAATTGGTATAAAGAGTAGGTAACTCTGGGGCTGGGGATGTGGCTCAAGCGGTAACGCGCTCGCCTGGCATGCGCAGGGCGCTGGGTTCGATCCTCAGCACCACATAACAATAAAATAAAGATGTTGTGTCCACCGAAAACTAAGAAATAAATATTAAAAAAAAATTCATATTCTCTCTCTCTCTCTCTCAAAAAATAAATAAAAATAAAAAGAGTAGATAACTCTTCCAAGGTCACAAAAGTAAAGGGAAGAATAGGGTTCAAAGTCAGGTAGATCTGATTCTAAAAGCACATCTTCTTAATGAAATGGCATTCTGGTGAATAAAACAGTGAATGGACAACCCATGAAGTCCAATCAGGACTTCAGGAAACAATAGAGAGCCACTTGTCTCACTATGACATGAACAAAAAATATTGGTATGACTTGGATAAAGTGCACTTTTGACTGAAAGACAATGTGTGTGTGTGTGTGTGTGTGTGTGTGTATGTGTGTGTGTGTGTGTGTGTGTACACCTTCTGTTGTGATAATGATATTGTCAGTGACAACTGCCAATATCACATAATATTTCAAACTGCTAAAATATTTTTCTTCCACTCTCACACATAAACACACTTTAAGAATATTTCATGGCCATACATGTTATGATTACAACACTATGGTAATACAGACCCACTAATTTTAACATTGTAAGTTAGAAATAAAACCAAAGGTAAGTCAAATAAAGGAATCTCTAATTATAAAAATTCAAACTCCCACTAATAATAAAAATTCAAATACACATGTCAACTTTCTAAAGGTGAATGCCCCTTTAAAGCACTGAAATCAAACCAAACACTGCATACAGCCCCCCAATCATTCAGAGTGTTAGGTGATCCTGAGGTCCATGCAGTGGGACTGACTTCCATGTCCCTACTGTTAGTGAGAAGCATACCCACTGTCAGCCACTCTGAAACCCCAAACCTCCAAAAAGGGGAATGCTAACAACTCAAAATTCTGAATCTGAAGAGAAGACAACTGCTATAGTGACATTTTAGTTAAGATAAAGATATGTTAAGAGACTGAAGCCAGAAAGGAGTTAAGAAGCAGGCGGCTTTACAAAAAGAAACAGTCCATCCCAAATAGCAAATGAATCACTCACTCATCCTTTCCTTCAACAAGGAGTTCTTGAGCTCCAACTATGCCATGAGGATGATTTCAAGCAATAGGGATTGATGACAGTTTGCAAGACAAAGTCCCTGACCTTGGAAGACTGTCTTCTAGTGGGATAGTCAGGCAAAAATGCAAGAATACATAACATAGCATCAGATAACCTGCAGAGGGGAGACATGGTCCAGGAAAATCCTCAGAATCCTGAATAAAATGAGCACAAGACTAGGTGGACAGGAAGGGTTCTAGGCAGAGAGAGGAGTGTGTTCAAATGTCCAGGAGGGCGAGTGATTGGCATGCCCTAGGGACAGCACGAAGCCAGTGTGGCTAAGGCAAGGGTATCAGGGTCCAGGAGCAAAGACAGGACGTGAGGACGAGTCAAGAGTCAGGCCACATACAGAACCTTGCATGTCCAAGTAAGGATTGTATTTTTCAAACACAATGGGAAATCATGTGATGGTTTGGGGAAAATGTTGACATGGTTTTGCAATTTTAACCTTTCAAAGCACCATCCTGACTACTGGATGGGGAATGGGGAGGTGAAGCCAGAGAATTATGGAGGCCTCTGGAAGTCTAGAGGAGACCATGGCAGCTTCAGCTGTAGCAATAAGAGTGAGTGTGGTGGACAGGGATTAGATCTTGGATATATTTTAAAGGAGGAATCAATCTTTTTACAGATTAGAAATAGGATTGGAGAGAAAGAAAGAAGTGATGAATGACTTCAATGTTGTTGTTGTTTTTTTCTTTCTTTTTACCCCACATATTAGCAGTGTGATTTCTTGGCACTGAGTATTTAAGTCACACAGTCCAGTGAAGGGAACTAAATCCCCAACATCAGAACAATCATATATTATAACTTTTCTCCTGGTACCTGAAACTCATTACCCAACTTCTTCATATTTCTTCTTATTTTAAGTGTACTCTTAGGAAATAGTCAATAAATGTATCCACATGAGGTAGAAACAGTTAAGATTTAATATGCTATCATTCTCAGGAGATATATATGTAGCTTAAAAAAAGAAACAGAGATTAGCTCTAAGAAAGAGATCTCCTAACTGTGGAAATATATATCCTCATAAAGAGATACAGGAAACAAATTTTGGATTAAGAAAGCCTACTCAAGATTTTGGAATTAAATAACTTAGATTTCCAGCCTGGCTTCCTGGGAGTCATGCTGTGCGATCCAGAGAGTCATAATTAAACTAGTCCCTAAATGGAGAGGGGGAAGGGAGTCAGAAGTAAAGAATTCATTGCTGTGAAGCAATAAGTAGAGCTAGCTTAAATTATCAAAGTCTAAATTAGGAAAGTTGGCACATTCAGTGACTATTCTTAAAAGGCCTTCATCCTATTAATGTGACAGAAAGTAATTCTAATAGCAATAAGATGCCCAGACTAGCACATATTTACAGCAACCTCTGCCCTTTAGAATCCAAGCATTGTCACTTTTATAAGACTTAGAACTGCTTACCAAGTGTGGCTTTCTTTTTTCCTTCTTCCGAAGGCTTAGATTTAAAGCACAGCAACATGGAATAGAATCTTAAGTGATTTAATGATGGCAGATTGAAAGAATAATTGCATCAGTTAATAGTCATGTTTTGACTGAGCACATATAGATTTGCAAACACTCCTGGGCTGAAATGCTAGTGCAAGGTATTCAAATTAAATGTGTGTGTATATTAAAAATCAGTGTACTGCAGCATGACTAATTTATGATAATGTCTGTTGTCCTTTTAAAGTTGTAAAGGCATTTAGAAAAGAATTAACTTGTCATATTTTGCTGAACAGACGACCAAAATAAAGGGAACTGATCAAGCTTCATGCATTTTATGCTCCAGTAATTTTTTATTGGGTAGAGTGGGGCTATTGATTATGGAAAGCCACTCTGAAGTGTAAAGCTCTTTGCTCTTCAGCAGATGGCTTTGCTTGCCAAACTCCACATATGTATTATTAATGGACTTCTATCACTAGGCACAGCACTTAGCAGTACGTTAACTTTCTTAGACTAACTGGGGAACAAAATCTTCCATCCAGGAGGACTTCAAGTGGCCTGATGGGGACTCATGAAACAACACACACCAGAACAGACCGACCCAATAAAAAGGTTTAAAAACTGCTATTCCTTTCCTAAACCAGATTCTCCTGAGGTTAGACTTCCTCCAATTCTCTACTGCTGCAGAAAAGCTGCTTACCTAAATAAAACCAGCACTTTCTAAAGGAATCCCTTAATTCATTTGAAAGTCCTTCTGTGAATCCCTGTTACGTGGAGGACATTAGGTACAGTGATAGAAATCAACAGGAGAAGATTCAGAAAACGCAGTTGGTGATATGTCTGAAGGCAAACTCTATCCTCACCATTTCTGAAGCAACTCATATAACCATGATTTTCACCTGGAAAACCAAACACAATGCCAGCAGGAGCATGAGGACCATTCTGGACCATAGCAAGCTTCACATGTCCATTCCTGTCCTGGATAGATACCCTTAAATGATCTCCTTGATGATGTAAATTTCATCTTCTCTTTGGAAAAACACCTCTGAGGCCTTTGTGCACATTATTTAATAGCTCTTTGCATGGAATAAAGTACTCTGTGAGCAGTACTATTCTGGGGTGCTACACTCAAACATATATTCATTTATCCAGTGTTTACTGAGCATTTACTATGAGCTGGGTACTTTTTATAGGCGCTACTCGAAAATGGAGGGGAAAAAAAGAGACAAACAAACAAAATAGCTTACATCCACATGTGTGAGGTGATGGATGAGAACATTATCAACCACTAAACATTCTTAATGAACATGGTGATAATATTTTGTGTGCTCTAGTTTGAAACAGTAAAGTATAAAATATTCCTAACATAAATAAGCTAAGTGACTGAAAATGTCAGTTCTCAGAATTCTCTGGTGATTAACACAGCAGCAGGCCCAAGTAGGTATTGAGCAAACATCACCTCAAAGACATGTCCCTCTGTTTCAACTGGCAAAGGGAGCACATAATCAAGGCAGGTTCTCATTCTCCATTCTTTCCTGGGCACCACCTCTGGTGTGAATACTCATCCAAAAATCCCATCAACTAATCTCCAGAATTTTCTCAAGAAGAATAAATCCATCTAGAAAATCTAAAATTGAGTTCAGTGCCTCAAAAAGATGTCAAGGAGAACCAGGCTGGTTGTTTAACAAGCAAATCAATGGGGTATGTGTGTGTGCAAGGGGCCCAGAGAAATCTATCAGCATGAGTCTGCACAGACAGAATTTTTGTAAAGAATTTCAAGCCTTCCCATAATTAGGATCAATTCATACATACCAGAAACAGGAAGCATGAATTAAAAGAGCCTATCTATTCAGTGCCAGACCAGAGCATAGAAGGGATTTTTAACAAATTGGCTTTTCTGTATAGTGATATCACAGTCTATCTATGTAATACTTGTCAGCCATCAAACTTTTGCCTTGAGATTTTCTTAAGGGTTTTACTCTGCTCACTGTCACCATTTAATAATGCTGTCTCCTATTCAATTTTGAACTTTAAATTATCATCTAAGAGATAGAACAGCCATTTTCACATGAAAACAGCTGCCTCCCTGTTGGGTGGTAGAAGTTGCTGGTGGGTCATCTACGGTGTCACTTCTGAGAAAGATGTCTGCAGTTGACGTTTTATCAATATTCGTGTGTGTTAGTCACAGTGGCTCCAGTTACACTGGAGTTCTCTGGTTAAACACAAGGGATCTTGAATCACAGCTGTCCCAGAATCAGGTTGTGTCTCAGACCTGTGACATGAAGCTTTTAAAACATTACAGTCCTGTGCCACTTGTCTTTATCCTGTCTAGTAAACAAAGCTGTCTCAACCTTTCAGGTGTTAAAATACATTTCTCCTTCCCCTTGGTTGAGACATAGGGTCTCATGCTTTAGATGTTAATCAGGACACAGGAAAGAACCAAGTGCAAGGCATCTCACACACTGAATTTTTCTCAGTGTTTGGGTACAGAGGACAATGCCCAATAATCACAAAGAACCACAGCAAGAGTGAAAGTGGAGAGTGACAAGTGACTCTCTCATATCCATTCCCCATCTCCAATGTACTCTGTGAGTGTTAAGTGTTATGTTGTAGATGGGGTAGGGGGGCATAAAATCACCAGTCAACTGTGTAATGCTGGAGGAAGAAGTTTCTGGGGTCTGTGAGTTTTGGTCAAAACCCATACCTTTGAAACAAACTTAAGGCTACCCAGTGCTAACTCACATGTCATTTTAAATCTTTGGTATCAGCATAACATAGATGGGTCTCTGTGTCCTTTCAAGTTTGGTCACTTGTTCCAAGGCAATGTCAACTGGTTCCAGAGAGTAGTTCTATGATGGACTCCTCTTGGTTACATTCCTTGATTATCATGCCTCAGGGACTGACATGCAGGATTCATAGTTAAAATGCTGGTTAAGAGAGCCCGGCTGATGAGACTGTCCCAAAGAGCTAAGCAACTGAAGAATAATAATAGGTAGGGACTAAAGAACTTCTCTACTATACCTTGGAATGTTTTCCCTTCATCAGCTGAGTAGCTAATTTACTCACTGCTTTTAAATACCAATCCCCTCCTCAAACCCTGTTTGTTCAAATGAGGCTTCTCTAATGGCCCTGTGTAATTCTATAACCTGTGCTGACTCCCATCACAGCATTCCAGAAGCTTTTACTTTTACCTTGCTCTAGTATTTTATATTTTTCCATAACGTATACATCAAGTGTATGATTTACTCATTTTCTTCATTAAGTTTCACAAGGGGAGGGAAATTAGTCTATGGTATTCTCTGAAATACCCCAAACACTTAACATAGTACTTGGCATAAAGCAAGAGCTCAATGTGTATTTGTTGAATGAATGAACAACACATCTTCAACTGCAGACATGACAGAGGGTAAAAGCCAAAGCACATTCTGAGACATTTGAAAAAATAATATGAAGACTCAAGAGAAATGTACATTTACCTGCTGGGGAGAAATGGAGTGAATTAATTGTTTGATGCATAAGAATTGCTCATGAATTCTGGGAAAGGATAATGGGTATTTCCGTTCCCTAATAGATTTCTGTTTCCATTTGCCTTGTTCACAATGAATTTCAATCACTGATGTCAAACTAAAAGCAGAAGTTAATGCACACCTTTATTCTGTGTGGTATATCTTTCTTGTGGTAGAGGCCACAGCTCAGGTTTCAGACAAATAAGAATGTCAACTGATGTTAATTTTTTGCTGTTATTTATTCATTCTTCTTCCGACAACCAAGTAAAATCAGTAGTTTACACATCATTCTCAACAGAAAATGCAGGGGTTGATATTTCAGTGAATTCTCCAAGACAACTACTTCCTAAAGATTCATCATGTGAAAAGGTTTTTTGTTTTGTTTTTACTAAATTCCAAAATCAGCAACATTTCCAAAAAATAGAATTAGGGGGCCAGGTTCATCACCAGTGAAATTTGCCAGTCTCAACTTTCAGACATTAAGGATCAATCAAATGAAGATCATTATGACTAAAAATAAATAAATAAAAATAAAAAATATAAAAACAAAATCAAATTTAAAAAATGAAGATCAATGAAGAAATTCATCTTGCATACATATCAAATTATAATAATTCCAAACTTTTTGGAGTAAAAGATGGTGAATTTAATTATGCACATATATATGTATGTATATATAATATATATCCTTTTCTTCTATATAAGATATAAATATAAGATCTATATTCCAAATAAATACATATCCTAATATATAACTGCATATATATTTTGTGTGTGTGTGTATGTATGTGTATATATATACATACATACATACACACACACACACTAATAGGTAGGGAATAAAGAACATCTCTACTATACCTTGGAATGTTTTCCCCTCATCACCTGAGTGTGTATATACATATATACATACACATATGCATATACATATACATATGCATATACATATGCATATATATATATATATATATATATATATATATATTATATATATATATCTCCTCTTCTTATCTTGGTTATTTTGGTGCAGTCTTCACTGAGCCTATATGAGAATCAGTGTGATGTACTGGGAAGAACACTGACTTAAGAGCCAAAAGGACTTCAGCTGAAATCTTTTTTTTTTTTTTTTTTCTCAGAGACACAGATTTATTTAGGAATGTAGATACACATTCAAGGGAGATTGCAAAGTATCTCAAGGGAGAGATGTGTTTTGGGGTAAAGGAGGAAAAATCCATTCAAGGGAGAATGCAGTCCATCTCAACAGAGACAGCTTGAACCGAATCTTAACAATGTCGGTTTATACATCTTTCACTCACAAAATTTCCCCATTTGGATTATAAACTGTCATTACTCTAAATAGTCTTTATATTTAGTTAATTTCTAAATCTGTTATAATTATTGGTCCACTATAAATACTCAATGAAAGATAGGCATAGTTTAACAAATATAAATGCAACCCAACTTTCTTAGCATCATCAGGAAAGTTTTACTCTGACTTCAACAGAATAATAATAGTCATTGAGAAAAAAATGGGATAAGTCTACTGATAAACTATTGAAATGGCAGGAAGTAGGCACTTGCCATTCCATGAAAAGAATAAGGTACATATGCACAAATACAATGCTATTTAACCCAGATTCCATCCCTGCCTGCCAATCATTAAGAAAACTTCTGAATTACACTTGCATAGGGAAAAAATGATTTTCAAATTACCCAGAAGAAATAAGTTTCTATCTCATAAAATGAATATAGCATGCAGTCCAAGGAAAGGAGGGGTTCTCGTTATTGAGGGAAAAAAGTCCACCTGCAAATACCAACAATAATGATCACCCCTTTAGTACTGGCCCTGTATGCCAAGCACTGGGCCTGGTATGTTATGTATCTGGTCTCATTTTTCAACCCTGTACCACAAACAATATTTTTAGACACATTCTACCGAAAAGTGAAATGTCTTAGAGATATTGTAGAGCTTCTTCAAGTTCACACAGCTAGTAAGTCATGAAGATGCAATTTTAATTCAAGTATATCCACTTTCAAAAGGGACAGAGACCCCAAAGACAAGCTGTTTCCAAGTCTTTGTTTGCTCAAAAATTAGTATTTGGAAAGGTGGATATATAATGAACAGAATGAGAAGAATTCTGTGAGACTGTGGGTTAGTGTGTGAACGATCACAAACTTCATTCACCTCCTCTTCATGTAAAGTAAGAAGTCTTTTTGGGAAAAAAAAAATCAACTTCAATCAATCAATACTGACTCCATTTGTGAAGTGAAGGATGGAGTGACCAAAAATCTCAGAACAAAAACTTGCCTTTCTAACCCTTACCTCAAAACACATTATTTCAGGGTTAAGGAATAGCCAGGTTCAGCCCATCAAGCACACCTTTTAGGTTTATAACTCACCTGCCCTTCCCATGACTCCAAATAATTAATTTATCCCGGAAACTACTTTTGCCTTGTTTTTGCTTTTGTTTGATGGCATGATTCTTAAATGTTATTAAGGCCATAAAATATGAAAAATATTCATTTTAAATAGATAAGAGTTTAAAAGATAAAGTTCAGGGGCTGGAGTTGTAGCTCAATGGCAGAGCACTTGCCTATCACATATGAGGCCCTGGGTTCGATCCTCAGTACCATATAAAAATAAATAAATAAAATAAAGGTATCATGTCCATCTATAACTTAATTTTTTTTTTAAGTTGAGGGCAGGTGTCCAGCAGAATTACCACAAATCCAACCTTAACAGACTTATGAACAGCCAGCTTAAATCAACATCTGGGGGCTGGGGTTGTGGCTAAGTGGTAGAGCGCTTGCCTAGCATGTGGGAGGCACTGGGTTCAAGTCTCAGATATAAGCAAATAAAACCACATAAAAGCAAATAAATAAATAAAGGTACATCAATAACTGATAAAAAAATATGTAAAAAAAAAAAAAAAAAGATCTACTAGTATCAGACCCACCTGGCCCCCAGTAAGACAACAATCTAAAGGAGGATACTCAGGAGGCCTTTATCTGGTGAAATATAACCTGGGAAACTATAACTGATACCAACATGTTGAAATATAGTTATTAATAGATAACCCTTTTTCCCCTTTAGCTCCCTAAGGATTTTGGAATAGAAATCATGCCACAGAATGGCAGTAAGATTTGCAGCCAAAAATGCACTATAACCAGAGTGCTGTCACTCATTAAGAATGCAACCTCAGGAATTATTTAAACTCTATGACCATTAATGGACTCATTCAAAATTAGTATGAAGGTTTCAGAGGTTTTTATTAGAGTTAGGTGTGCCTTGTCAGATAACAAGAACTAATAATTACTAAGCATTTACTATGTGCCAAGTACTAGGTGAAGTAAGAACTGCTTGTAGATGAGTAAAGCAAGGCACTAGAATTAAGTAACTTAAATCCATATTATTAGAAAGCTACAGAAACAGGACTTGAACACAAAGAGTCGACATCAAAACCCATGCTCTTAACCCACCACCCTATAATGACAAGAATAGAACTTTCCTTCTTACCAAGGAAAGACTCACTAAGTGAGTCTTAGCTAATTATATTATTGTCAACATCCCTACGACCACTTCAAATGAAGTCATAAAATAAAATAAAAATGTTCGTACCAAAGAATGCACACTACCTGGGACATGGTTGCAGAAGGTCTCCTTCAACAATGCAGGCCTCTTTCTCTAGAAGTTCTGGACACTCCTTTCCACCCCCAATGGCAATGTGCTTCACCTTCCGGCTCCTGCTCCTAAATCCTGGCGATAGATTCCCTGAACGGCACGTCTTGGAGCAGGGGCTCCAGGAGGTCCACTGGGAGGTTTCACAGTCTTTTGGCATGAGGCAGGGCTGAACAGTCAGCGGGAAGGAGTCCTGCATACAATGGCTAAAGGACAATAGCAGAAAACATGAGGACAGGATGAAATGAATGCAATCAACATAATATTAAGTTCTGACCATGAGAAGAAAAAAATTTAAATTTAGCGTAAGCTTTAAAGAAGAAGACATTTACTTCTTAACAGTACATCAATGATAGCATAATAGAGGACATCACTTTTAAGAATGTGTACTCTAGGCAGGTTTGGTGGTACATGCCTGTAATCCCAGTGACTAAGAAGGTTAAAGCATGAAGATCACAAGTTTAAAGCCAGCCTCAATATAGAAAAAGCCTTTCTCAAAAAAAAAAAAAAAAAAAAAAGGGAGATCCAACATGGCGGCGGGCAGAGAGGCTGCACTTTCACTGTACTCCCAGTGATGGGGGCATAAAGTTGCAAGGATAACTCTTGGATCCTTCCAACGGAGATTCTCCTAGCAAAATTCCATTGGAGAGAGACCGCCCGGGAGCTACTAGGATTTTTTAAAAACGTCTATGTGACCCGGAGGAGCGGGACCCTGCCGCTAGACGCGGAGTACCAGATTCACCTTCCACAGTCTGCGCACCGCGGGCACAGCTGCAGATCTGTCCACCCGCCCGCAGCAAAAGTGACTGGGTTCTGCTAGATGCCGAGACACAGCTTGGCAGGAAGAAGTCTTTAGCCAAGCCCCCACGACGCAGGAGCTGAGGCGAACCGGGCCGGACCAGTTTCACCCCTCCCCTCGGACACTCCGGCAAGGAGCCTGGGGCCCGCCATAGCTGAGAGGTGACGTCATCGGAGTTCGGCCGGCGGAATTCCTTCCCAGCAGAATCCACTTTAGCAGGTGCGTGACTTCCCATACTGATACAGGCAGCCAGGAAACATCATTGGCTTCTCAGGGGTCGTGTCCGTAGGGAAGCAGAGGGGATCCCAGACCCCAAGGCCCCCATATCACCAGCGGTGACCGCCAGGGTCTTAGCCGCCAGTTTACCACAGCACTGGGGCTTAAAAGGGACACACGGTGGGGCTGCAAGTGTAACTAGACCTCTGGAGAATCACTTATGGGGAACAGGACCTGGCTGGCAGGCTGACAGGAGGAAGGGGGTTAAGAGCTGGAGAAGTGAAATGGCTCGGGACTGACAAGTCTGAGAGACTCCCAGGAGACGCCCTACAGAGATAGCTCTCGGCAGGTACAGAGCAGACGCTCCGCTTGGAGGGCACAGCTCCACCTACTGGAAGAGAAGAAGGAGGATCTCCAAGACTTTAATTTATTTTTTATTTTTTATTTTTTATTTTTATTTTTATTATTTTTATTCTTATTTTTTTGTGGTTGTTGTTGTGGTTGATGCTGCCGATATATTTTTTTTCTCTCTCCTTATTCTCTCCCTGATCCTTTCCCCCCTACTCTTTCTCTCTTTCTATCCCATTTCAAATTTTATTGTTCTTTTCATTCCCCTCTAATCTATCTCTCCCTCCATCCTTTTATCTTTTTAACAGCACCTTCATCCCCTTACCCCCCAACTCTCATCCCAAGCATTACATCTTCCATTGTGTGTAATTGTCTAAATGCAAATAGGTGAATATCTCGAGGCTGTCTATAAGACTCCCAAATACCTAGCTACTAACAACACCCTGATCCAATTGCCCGGTAGTATCCACCTTCAGTGGAGCAATCTCCTAAAGTAGCCAAGACATACTAACCATCGTACCACCAGAGCACCTAACCTAAACGTATAGACCTAAGAACAAACAGCAAAACATTATATGCATACAGAACCTAGAAGCCTTATATGAATTGAATGAATCTGCTTTAAAGCACAACAAAGCCCAACATTTCTAGGCATAATCTCCCAACACAAAAGAGAGACAACAGAGATATACAAAGCCAAAACAAATGTATAGGAGAAAGCAGTTACAAAGCAGTCAAACAGAGCTGGATAGCGACGTGAACAATATGAAAAAACAAGGGAAAAAAGGGTTACAAACAATGCAGGACAATCTAAATGTACAAGAGGACATAGCAGAAACAGAAACATGGACAGGGAAAGAAATCAAGGCATACCTAATTCAGATGGAACGGAATATTAGAGAAGACATGAGACAGCAAATCCAAGCATTGAAAGTATATTTTGAAGAGGAACTAACCACACAAATTCAATCAGTAAAGAATGAGCTTTATCAGGAGATAGAGGTGTTAAAAAAAAATCAAGTTTTAATCATAGAAATGCAAGAATCCGTAAATCAGATTAAAAGCGCTAATGAGAATATTACAAACAGACTAGATCAAGTAGAAGTCAGAACATCAGATAATGAAGACAAAGTTTATCAACTTGAAAAGAATATAGTTAACACAGAAAAGATGCTGAAATCTCATGAGCAATCTATCCAAGAGATATGGGATCTTATCAAAAAACCAAATTTGAGAGTCATTGGGATAGAAGAAGGCACAGAGAATCAGTCCAAAGAAATGGATGGCTTACTAAAGGAGATAATACTAGAAAACTTCCCAGAGATGAAAGATGGAATGGATTGCCAAATCCTGGAAGCTTACAGGACCCCAAACATCCAAAACCATAATAGACCAACCCCAAGACACATAATCATGAAGATAGCTAACATACAGGACAAGGAGAGAATACTAAAAGCTACGAGAGAAAAGAAGCAGATTACATTTAGGGGTAAACTAATTAGGTTAACGACTGATTTTTCATCACAGACTTTGAAAGCGAGAAGATCCTGGAACAACGTATTTCAAACACTGAAAAATAATGGATTCCAACCAAGAATACTGTATCCAGCAAAACTAAGCTTCAGATTTGACAATGAAATTAAAATATTTCACGATAAACAAAAGCTAAAAGAATTTGCAGCCAGAAAACCAGCACTGCAAAACATTTTGACCACAATATTACAAGAAGAGGAACTGAAAAATAGCGCCCAAAACTAACAGTGGGAGGTATCTCAGTAAAGGGGAAGAAAAATAACCAAAGAGGGAAAACTAACCAATCTAAAATAAATAAATAAATAAACATGACTGGAAGTACAAACCATATTTCAATTGTAACCTTAAATGTTAATGGCTTAAATTCACCAATCAAGAGACATAGGCTAGTAACCTGGATTAAAAAAACAAATCCAACAATATGCTGCATTCAGGAGACTCATATGATAGAAAAAGACATTCACAGACTGAAGGTGAAAGGTGGGGAAAAATCATACCACTCACATGGCCATCGGAAACAAGCAGGAGTGGCCATTCTCATATCGAATAAAGTCAACTTCAAACCTAAGGTAATCAAAAGGGATAAAGAAGGACACTATATACTGTTAAAAGGAACCATCCACCAACAAGACATAACAATTATCAATTTATATGCACCAAACAATGGTGCTGCAACGTTCATAAAACAAACTCTCCTCAAGTTCAAGAGTCAAATAGACCACAACACAGTAATTATGGGGGACTTCAACACACCACTCTCGCCATTGGACAGATCCTCTAGACAAAAGCTGAACAAAGAAACTATAAAACTTAATAACGTAATCAATAACCTAGACTTAACAGACATATATAGAATATATCAACCATCATCAAGTGGATACACATTCTTCTCAGCAGCACATGGATCCTACTCAAAGATAGACCATATATTATGCCATAGGGCGACTCTCAGTAAATATAAAGGTGTGGAGATAATACCATGCACCATATCTGACCATAATGGAATGAAGCTGGAAATCAATGATAAAAGAAGGAAGGAAAAATCCTGCATCACCTGGAAAATGAACAATATGTTACTGAATGATCAATGGGTTACAGAAGATATAAAGGAGGAAATCAAAAAATTCCTAGAGATAAACGACAATACAGACACAACATACCGGAATCTATGGGACACAATGAAAGCAGTTTTAAGAGGGAAATTCATTTCCTGGAGTTCATTCCTCAAAAAAAGAAAAAACCAACAAATAAATGAACTCACACTACATCTTAAAACCTTAGAAAAGGAAGAGCAAAACAACAGCAAATATAGCAGAAGACAAGAAATAATTAAAATCAGAGCGGAAATCAACGAAATTGAAACAAAAAAAAAACCATTGAAAAAATTGATAAAACTAAAAGTTGGTTCTTTGAAAAAATAAATAAGATCGACAGACCCTTAGCCACGCTAACGAAGAGAAGAAGAGAGAGAACGCAAATTACTAACATACGGGATGAAAAAGGCAATATCACAACAGACACTACAGAAATACAGAAGATAATTAAAAAGTATTTTGAAACTCTATATTCCAATAAAATAGAAGATAGTGAAGATATCGATAAATTTCTTAAGTCATATGATCTGCCCAGATTGAGTCAGGAAGACACACACGATTTAAACAGACCAATAACAAAAGAAGAAATTGAAGAGGCCATCAAAAGACTACCAACTAAGAAAAGCCCAGGACCGGATGGGTATACAGCAGAATTTTACAAAACCTTCAAAGAAGAATTAATACCAATACTTTTCAAGCTATTTCAAGAAATAGAAAAAGAAGGAGCTCTTCCAAATTCATTCTACGAGGCCAACATAACCCTGATCCCAAAACCAGACAAAGACACTTCAAAGAAAGAAAACTATAGACCAATATCTCTAATGAACTTAGATGCAAAAATTCTCAATAAAATCCTGGCGAATCGAATGCAAAAGCATATCAAAAAAATTGTGCACCATGATCAAGTAGGATTCATCCCTGGGATGCAAGGCTGGTTCAATATACGGAAATCAATAAATGTTATTCACCACATCAATAGACTTAAAGATAAGAACCATATGATCATCTCGATAGATGCAGAAAAAGCATTTGACAAAGTACAGCATCCCTTTATGTTCAAAACACTAGAAAAACTAGGGATAACAGGAACTTACCTCAACATTGTAAAAGCTATCTATGCTAAGCCTCAGGCTAACATCATTCTAAATGGAGAAAAACTGAAGGCATTCCCTCTAAAATCTGGAACTAGACAGGGATGCCCTCTTTCACCACTTCTATTCAACTTAGTTCTTGAAATACTAGCCAGAGCAATTAGACAGACAAAAGAAATTAAAGGCATAAAAATAGGAAAAGAAGAACTTAAATTATCGCTATTTGCGGATGACATGATAATATACTTAACAGACCCAAAAGGGTCTACAAAGAAACTGCTAGAGTTAATAAATGAATTCAGCAAAGTGGCAGGATATAAAATCAATATGCATAAATCAAAGGCATTCCTGTATATCAGCAACAAAACTTCTGAAATGGAAATGAGGAAAACCACCCCATTCACAATATCCTCAAAGAAAATAAGATACTTGGGAATAAACCTAACAAAAGAGGTGAAAGATTTATACAATGAAAACTACAGAACCCTAAAGAGAGAGATAGAAGAAGATCTTAGAAGATGGAAAAATGTACCCTGTTCATGGATAGGCAGAACTAACATTATCAAAATGGCGATATTACCCAAACTTCTCTACAGGTTTAATGCGATGCCAATCAAAATCCCAATGGCATTTCTTGTAGAAATAGATAAAGCAATCATGAAATTCATATGGAATAACAAAAGACCCAGAATAGCAAAAACAATACTAAGCAGGAAGTGCGAATCTGGAGGTATAGCGATACCAGAGTTCAAACTGTACTACAAAGCAATAGTAACAAAAACAGCGTGGTACTGGTACCAAAACAGGCAGGTGGATCAATGGTACAGAATAGAGGACACAGAAACCAATCCACAAAATTACAAATTTCTTATATTTGATAAAGGGGCTAAAAACATGCAATGGAGGAAGGACAGCATCTTCAACAAATGGTGCTGGGAAAATTGGAAATCCATATGCAACAAAATGAAACTGAATCCCTTTCTCTCGCCATGCACAAAAGTTAACTCAAAATGGATCAAGGAGCTTGATATCAAAGCAGAGACTCTGCGTCTGATAGAAGAAAAAGTTGGCTACGATCTACATACTGTGGGGTCAGGATCCAAATTCCTTAATAGGACGCCCATAGCCCAAGAGTTAATAACAAGAATAAACAAATGGGACCTACTTAAACTAAAAAGTTTTTTCTCAGCAAGAGAAACAATAAAAGAAGTAAATAGGGAGCCTACATCCTGGGAACAAATCTTTACTCCTCACACTTCAGATAGAGCCCTAATTTCCAGAATATACAAAGAACTCAAAAAATTAAACAATAAGATAACAAATAACCCAATCAACAAATGGGCCAAGGACCTGAACAGACACTTCTCAGAAGAAGACATACAGTCAATTAATAAGTACATGAAAAAATGCTCACCTTCTCTAGCAGTCAGAGAAATGCAAATCAAAACCACCCTAAGATACCATCTCACTCCAGTAAGATTGGCAGCCATTAGGAAGTCAAACAACAATAAGTGCTGGCGAGGATGTGGGGAAAAGGGTACACTTGTACATTGCTGGTGGGACTGCAAAAGGGTGCAGCCAATATGGAAAGCAGTATGGAGATTCCTGGGAAAGCTGGGAATGGAACCACCATTTGACCCAGCTATCGCCCTCCTCGGACTATTCCCTGAGGACCTTAAAAGAGCATGCTATAGGGATACTGCCACATCCATGTTCATAGCAGCACAATTCACAATAGCCAGACTGTGGAACCAACCCAGATGCCCTTCAATAGATGAATGGATAAAAAAAATGTGGCATCTATACACAATGGAGTATTATGCAGCAATAAAAAATGACAAAATCATTGAATTTTCAGGGAAGTGGATGGCATTAGAGCAGATTATACTAAGTGAAGCTAGCCAATCCTTAAAAAACAAATGCCAAATGTCTTCTTTGATTTAAGGAGAGCAACTAAGAACTGAACAGAGGAAAAGAGCATGAGGAAAATATTAACATTAAACTGAGACGAGTGATAGGAGGGAAAGGAAGAGAGAAGGGAAAGTGCATGGAAACGGAAGGACACCCTCATTTCTATACGAAATCACATATACAAGGTTGTGAGGGGAAAGGCGGGGAAGGGAGAGAATGGAACAACAACAGATGAGATAGAGAGGGAAGATGAGAGGGGAGGGGAGGGGGGATAGTAGGGGATAGGAAAGTCAGCAGAATACAACAGTCACTAATATGGTATTATGTAAGCATTGTGAATGTGTAACTGATATGATTCTGCAATCTGTATTTGGGGTAAAAATGGAAATGCATAACTCATTTAAATCAAATGTATGGAAGATGAAAAAATAAAAAAAAAAAAATAAAAAAAAAAAAAATTTAAAAAGGGCTGGGGTGTAGCTCCTTGGTTAAGTATCCCTGGAACTAAAAAAAAACCAAAAAACAAAAAAACCAAGATTGTGTACTCTATTTTACTGGAACCAATGAAGCTCTTTTACTTCAGCAAAATACATATGGAAGGTGGGTACACCTTATCCCTGTTCAGAGCATTGTCAGAAACAACAGAAGTCCTTAATAGGGTGTTTCACTGAGGATGCAGCCCACTATTACCATTTATTGACTGGTTCCCAACTGTGTTGCACTTCACAGGTCACAACAATTATAGGAACTTAGATTTTATTATCTTCATTTTGCAGATTAGAAAATTTAAGTCCAGAAAGGCTATATAACCTGTTCTTCTCCAAACAGGTAAGGGAAGCTTTAGAGTCATCTACCTATTCCTATAAATATTTAGAAATTTTTAAAATAGGGCACTGGTTGTTTCCTCACACTGTTAGACTCTGAGCATCAATTTCCTCATCTGCAAAAATTGAGTGAAATCAAGTAGACTGAGAGTTTAATTGTAAAATATAAATAAAGGGATGAGATAATGTGACATGGTGATGAAGCCAACATAAAAGTATTTATGAGGAAGAGCACCAGCACTGGTAAAGTGGAGATGAACCCAGGGGCAGACAGGGAGTGCTTAGGGAGAAGGATATCTGAGCTGCAATTTTAAAGATAAATGGAAGCTTCTTAGGCACAAAGAGAACACTATTATAAGTCAAGGGGCAGCATATGCAAGCCTTGAAATCACACATCATGAAAACGGAAATACTGGAGCTGGCTACACATCTCCCAAGAGCCAACTGTTTAACTTTTAGGAATTTTGCAAGACACTTGACTACATTTATGTAACCTGAAATTGGCCAAGGTGGGAATATTTACACTACAGAAACTGGCAACTGCTATAAATCAAATCCTCTCTTCCTAACCCCTGAGGATGAATTGTTAAACCTTTACAAGGTCTCTTGGGAAACACTAAAAGCTAATTTGGTTTGCTGAAACTAAGAAATCAGATAGATATTATGAGAGTTCTTCAAAAGCCGGCCAAGAAAGGTTTCACGTCATGGCCTAAGAAACGTGGATTTGACTGTATGTGCAATAAAATCAAACTCATAGCAAATATAATATTTCAAACATTAATTGGCATTCTTTTCATCACTTCATTGTTAGCCTTTCATTATTTACTCAAAGGCATCCATTACTTTGGGAGAAAAGTATAGTTTTCATAGAAATATACACTAAATAAAAGTCAATATTCTAATGCTGACTTCCAAAATTGAGCCTGTGAACTCTGGTAGAATAAGGGGCTACAGACGATTTAATAATGGCCCCTCCATATGAGCTCAGAGAGAGAAGTCTTAAATTGCTTCCTGGTTCCTAACATGGAAAAACACACCGTATAAAGGAGCTATTATTTATAAAAGACAGTAATCAGAAGGGAGTAAAACAAGTTCATACTTGTCCACATTGATGAATAAATTATAGTGAGATTTCCATACTGGCATCCATCAGTAAGCCATTGACAGTTAATAGGTCATTCCAATAGAAAAAGAGAAAAATGACATAAACTAAATTTTGGTTCAATATTTACTTTTCTACAATCTATTTAGATCATATAAGTAATTCTAAAATGAAAATAGCAGTATACATTTCATTGCCATTCCAATGTGGTGTTTGGAGGACCTGGAGTAAAAAGGCACTAGGAAGAATGTCTCCTTCAAAACGATACCCAACGAATGTATTGTCACTGTTTTGGGTACTGTGGAGTGGAGTAAGGGAGCCACCTCATTCTTTAGTGTGACACAATAGAAAACCGTCAATCAACAAGAAGTTTCTAGGTTTTGACTTTTCTGAAACCATTATAAACTAAGTTCTAACCCTCAGCAACTCAAAATGCAACCTCAATTTTGGAGATAGGGTCTTTGAAGAGGTGGCTGATTAAAAGTGAGGTATTAAGGTGGGTCTAATGCAAAACGACTGGTGTCCTATGAGAAGATATTAGGACACAGGGACACAGGAGAAAAATTAAGAAAAGTCATAGAGAAGACAGCCACAAATTGAAAGAGAGAGGTCTAAGAAAGAAGCACTGCCAACATCTCCATTTTGTACTGCCAGATTCCAAAAAAAATGGAAAACATATTTTGGTTGATTATCCATCCAGTTTGTGCCATTTATTATGGCAGCCTGAGCAAACTAATGAATAAACTTAATAAAGCTTTTCAATGTGTACATGTTTTTAGAAAAGATTTCAATTTACAAGATGGACTTTCTTCTTCCTATAAAGTCCAGCAGGATTTAGTTCTCTGTGGTAGAAGTGGTGGCTTGGTTCTTCCCACTTACCAGATTTTACTCCCATCTCTCTCACATGGACTGGACTGTTCCCACTGGAATCACTAGTCTCCAACAACAAAAGTAAGTGCATGGAATTACACTAAGTGAGGCTTTTGCATTTTTAGAAAGGGATCTTCTTTTGTTTTGAGGAATTTTTTTTTTTGTCAAGATAAATCATCTGTCCCATTGATTACAGATTTACTTATTTTAATGTTAGCTACAATAATCCATCCCCTTGGTTGAAATGATGAAAACATCAGGCCCCTTCTAATTTGATTAGTAAGATTCCATTTAACTGGAATAGAGGAAGGAACAATAGGTGGTAAATCACAAATACCTGTATCGCATAGTAGTAGTATGATTTTAATTTCTTGACTACCTAAGTAGTATAGTAGTATGATTTTAATTTTTTGACTACTAAGTTTCGTAATCTGCACAAGAATAAAATACTAATACAATGTGATTTGCTCACCCCCAAGAGTTGTGGTAACCTTTAGTGTAAGTAGAATCACCTTAAAAACTATAGTCCACAAAGAAAACTGTCCAGAGACAGAAATGGGAATCAATTATTTCATAGAAGGCAGGTGTGTCTTTTTAATGAAACAGACACTCAGACACTGTTGATTTTTCTTTTAAACAGGAGATGCTATGGTAATTATACCTCCTTGACATTTACAGAGCATGCTGTCATCTGTAAATTACTTCGCAAGTATTCAACTGTAAAGAGAATCTTTGAAACCTAAAAATTACTATAGGTTTTTTTTTTTTTCTGGAAGTATAAGGAAATCTCTCAACTTACAAATAAGGTCAGAAACACTTCCAAAATAAAAAACAGTAGTGAAGTATCCCTCATTCATTAGCACTTCAGTTACCAGCACTTCAAAACAATATTAAATATTTCAAATACACAGAAAATAGATTAATAAAACAAATACTCTGATATCTTTCAAGTAAATACTAAAATTTGGCACAGAATTTTCTCATACAAATTTTTTAAAAATTACAAATCCAGGAAAATTCACATTATCTTTGCAATTGTAATTCCATTTCTGTTTTCCATTTTATGACCACTATTCTCAAATTGTTTCGTTGTTTTGTTTTGTTTTTGTTTCAGGGCCAGGGCCTTGCATGTGCTAGGCAAGTGCTCTGCCACTGAGGTAATCCCCAACTCCTCAAATTGATTTGCATTATTTTAGATTATATATTACACTTTAAATAAATATACATACATTCATAAGTAGCAAATAGCATTGCCACAAGTTTCTTAAAACTTGAATCAATTTTATTTTGTTACACCACTTGTCCTAGAAAATATTTTCCTTGTGGAATAATGTGACTTCTAGATCTACGTGTTAATAAATATGGATAGAGTTCACTTATTTTTATTGCTGACTTATATTCTAGTATGCAGCAATTCATTTATTCATTCCCCAATTAGGGGCTCTTTGGTTGTGCTCAATGTCTTGCAATTCCACAGGTAATGTTTTGAACCTCCTTGTACATGCAAGAGATACTATTATTGCCTAGAGTTGAGTCATGAATACTTGCATTCTCAAATGTACTAGATATGATCTTATTTCTCCTTTCCTACCTGTTCTCAGTTCTTGGTATTCTTGAACTTACTTTTCAAAAACATTGAGAAAATTCATTTCTTTTCCAGATTACCATTGAGCTTCATGTTCTCTTCATCCCTTTAGTGATGACTCAGATTTTCTAATCTGTGAATCTGCCCACAGTGCCTGCATATTGGGGCATGCAGAATAATGCCCCCACTCCCTCACCACCCAAGATGTTCACAAGTACTGGCTGGAATCTGTGAATATGTAACCTTACGTGGCAAAAGGGGTTTTGCAGATGTGATTAAGTTAAGGAGATGGTTTGATAATTCCAGAGTATCCAGGTGAGCCCAAAGCTATCACAGAGTTCTTGTAGAATGAGAAAGAAGGGTCAGAGAGTCAAAGAAGGAGATGTGAAGATAGAAGCAAAGGTTGAAGCAATGCAAGTCTCTGAACTGAGGAATGCAGACAGTTTCCAGATGCAGGAAAAGGCTAGAAAATGGCTTCTCCCCAGGGCCTCCAGAAAGAAGATGCATTGCTTACCTCCATTTAAGATATTTTTTTATCTGTTATGTTTCTACCTCTATTTTTTTTCTTACTGAATGTAAGAAGTGTATTCACCCACATATATAGATACTGACATAACAAATATATAGATAGATACATACTTATCGATTCTAAACAGTAACTTGTTGGCTTTACATAACACAAATATATATTTCCCACAATTAGATTTTTGATTTTGCATGTGATATGTTATTGCAGCAAAAATGTTGATTCCTTGTTCAGCCTTTCCTCTTGTAGCTTGTGCTTTTCATGCCATACTTTGGAATTTTCCCTATCCCAGTACCATAATGTCCTACTCTCATAATTTTTCTTCCAAAAAATTTTATACCTTCCTTCTTCATTATTTAAATCATCAATTTGATATTCATCTTCATGTATGTTTTATAGGTCCTCCATTTTTTAAACCATTATCAGGCAGATGTTTAACCTATGTAATTTTTATGTCTTTGCCCTACTTTCCATGTTTTTTTTTCTTTCCAAATGACTTTGCCAAAATTATCTACTGATTTTAAGCATATTTTATAATTAGATTTTAATGTTCATGATTTCTTTATTTTAAATTATTCTTTTAAAATATCATCCTATCTTTATTTCATGACTACCATATTTCATCTTGTATCTTTCACAATATTAAAATGAGTTTTAAAACTATTTCTTGCTCCTTACATTATCTCATTCTGATTTCTGCTTATTTTGGTCTGTTTCACATTGGACTCCGCTCAAATACCTGGTGATCCTTTGTGATAGGGACTGGGATAAGAAATAGCAAATGCAAACTGGAAGCCTTCTGGTTATAGGTAGGGCTTATCAAATGATAGATATTACCATCAGCTAACAATGCAAAGGTCAGGCCATTTTACTGGAGCAATTTAAATATTGGTCTCCATCAGGCTTTACTTTTAGCTTACTTCTTTCCCAAGATAAAAATCTCCTGTCATTTGCTTCACCTGTGTAGATCTGGATGTTAGATTTTTGGTAGCTGACTAGAGAAAGGAAGCATGCTTAAAAACTATGTATGGATTTTTAGAGAACATGCATGATCAAAGGATAATGTTTTATACTTATGTGATCTTTTGCAGGTAAGAGGTTAATGTTTAGAACCATCCTTGGTCATTTAGCATCTATAATGTCTAGTACTTCCAAGAATCTTGTATTAAAGTTGGAACAAAATAAGCTACAGTACTGTAACAAACTGGAATTTCAATACTTTATCAAAATCAATATCTTATAATTTTCCTATATGAATACACCATAATGAATCTTACCATCATGCACAGCCTTAAGAATGGGGGGTGTGAGCTAGATTAATAGATATACCATGTTTATATAATTATGTCAAAATGAATTCTACTGTCAAGTATAACTAAAAAGAACCAATAAAAATGTCTTAAAAAAAAAAGCGTCTTCCTTTATTTTTATTTTCATTATTTATTCCATTTTGGTATCTTCATAAAATTTGTTGTAGGTTATCCAGCTTTCTGCATTCATTCCTCTAACTTAAGCCTTAAGGATTCAGCTTGTGTCTACCTTACAGATTCACCATCTGGAATATGTGGCTTCCAAGTTCACCTTTAAAAAGGGAGGGGCGAGCAGGAAGATGGCTCAGGGCGACTCATGACTTTTGACTGGAAGTGGCTTCTCTCACTTCTGCCACTGACCAGAACTCAGACAACTGGCTCTAATATAACTACAAAAAAGACAGTGAGATAAATTTCCATGCACGATAGAAGAGGCAAACGTGATAAATCAATGGATGTGTATCTAATGTAATTATGCTATGTAAATTGTGTCACTTCTAACACATTTTCCAACTGAAGGAGGGCTTTCTATTTTCTCCATGCTGCTGCATGATTTACCACTCATCTGGTTTTCAGCTCCCTAAATCTGCTGATCTTTCTTTTCAGTGGACATATATTTGGCCATCACATTTGTGCTTAAGAGTTTGTGTCTTTTTATTCATTACTGTCATTTAAAAAGGCTTCCAGAAAAGAGCAGAAATACATGTTTGTGTTCATTTTGTAATTTATGGCCAGAAACAGAAAAGTTATGTGACACAAAGCTTTGCTAAAGCCATATATTAATCCCATCTATAAATCAATGTATTCCTAGAGAGCTAAATTTACCTTACACAGGGAGAAAGTACTGATTAGAGTAATTAAAAATGTACGAGTTAAGAGTCTAATTGTGAAAGTATTTCCATTTCTTTTACTTTTGTTCTAAATTAAATAAAATCAGTATATCTCATTGAATATTTACAAAATAGACTTCATAGTTAAAAAGCAATTCTTTGTAAACGTGAAATTGCAACTAAGAAAGCACTTTAGAAACCCTTAATAAAACAGTGGGCCATACAAAAGCATTGTTTTGCAATTATTTAGCAAAAACACTACTATCCATATGGCAGCCCCATACCCAAATCAGAGCATAACAACAAGGGAACAGTTGCTCCTGAAGCTTACAGATTCTAACTTAGGGAATGTTTGCAAGATCACATCATGAAAATAACACCAAGGAATAAAAATGTGAGTGGAAAAAAAAAAAAAAAAATGAAGACAAATGAGCCAGAACTGAGACCAGCTTAAAGGAGCCTAGATCTGGGAAATCAGATAGGATGTATGCTATTACTTTTAATGATTCTGACTCCAAACTGGTAGCATTTTTCTGCCACAAGTGCAGCTAATAGGAATGTATGAAAAAAAGTGACAAGTATGATAACTGGAATAAGGAAAATATGCATATGCCAAGGCTTACGTAAATCCCCAACTGCTTGAGAAAACAGAACCCAAAATGAGCCTTGCCACCTACTACAACATGAGATTCAGCAAATAAAGATATTTCAATAAACAGAGTTTTATAAATAGAGACTTGTAGATAATTTTGAAAATGTTAATTTACCGAGAATGTTAACCTACCAAGAAAAATCATTGAGGATTACTGAGAAACCTTAGCTGGAAGAGTGCATGAACTTTCTTTTTTTCTATGACCTCCTTTCTTAGTCAAATTCACCTGGTACTTATGACTTATTTATCTAAGGTTAGTATTTACAGCTAACAGGGGCACAAATTGGGACATACAGCCTGGTTTTTTTGTTTGTTTGTTTATTTTACTTCTCAGGTAAAACTGTATGATTAAAACCTCTCTTAATTTCTTATCTCCATTTATACAGTTTTAAACTTTTCAATAGGTAATAAACCTAAAATCACATAGTAAATCTAAAGTAGCAATATGAAATTAGGTTTTAAATATGCTGTTCAGTTTCTTCTGTGGAACACAAAGATTGTTCTATAGATATAGACATAAGCATACAGATATATGGAGACATTAAATTTTTGAAAAGGAATATCCTTGAGTGTGATGTTATATCAAAATAGAATGTGTTCAGTATTATGATCATTTCCCATCACTGGAAAACATTATTCAGCAGATTTAAAATGCAGTGCAAGTTTCAGAATATAACAGATTTAATCTTCACCAAATTTCTTGGACACAGCACTAAGTATGATATGTTGGTTCATATTTGTGGGTGTGCATGTAACCAGTTAGAGATGAAAGCTGTATCAGCAATCATCTGAAGGTTATGGCCACTACTTTCATTTTATAGAGATGGAAACTGAGGCTCCCCAAAAGAGAAGCAATTTTCTAATGAATAAACAGCAAAACTATAGAATGACCAAGGCTAAAACTGAATTACTGTGCCTTTTAGTTCAAAACCATGTTGGCACGGGAGAACTGTGCTTGTTTACAGACTCAAATTTATACAATCCTAAAAATGCATTAAAAAGAAAAAGCCTACTTGGCCTCCAGGTTTGGAAAACAATGGCAGTTACCTAACTTGGGAATTCCTCTATCAAAACAACCCTCATGACAAAAAAAGAGAACAAATAAAACTACACATTACCTTTGCATTCCCCATTACTAGCAACATAAAATATATGTGCGCACACAAACACACACACCTCCAAATTATATGTAAGTGAAAAATAAATCTATTCTAACAGATTATACATGATAGAGCCAACACAGTGGATATGAAAAGAAGAGGTGAGTCCCAAGATATTACATGAAAAGGGCTACAGAGGTATAAATGACTTAGATAAAACATAGAAAAAGATCACTTTCAAAATAGAAAAGTTCACCACTGACTTCAAAACACAGAATACAGGTCAGAACTTGGCAGTTCTGAATCACAACACAGATACAGAGAAAAGCTGTGAAGTGTATGGGAATGAAAAGGCAGTCCTGGAGAAGCATTCCTTTGCGGGATAATCACATAAAGAGAGAAGGGCTGGTAGTTAATCCTTAGAGATGAGACAGAAAAAAGAAAAAAGGGAAATTGGGAGGGAATTAAGGAGAAATGAGACATGGTACCCCTTCCTCAATAACACTACCAGAAGCAATATCCATAAATGAAACTTCACAAATGAAGGCAGAAATGACAAAAGAATTGCTTTTGAATCAGAATCCCTATTAATAAAATGGACACATATTTAACCAAAACATATTCCAAAGTCAATACAATATTAGAAAATGTAAAAGACTTTCTACTAATAAAATATCTTCTCCTTAGCAAGCATAACGTTGAGAAAATGGTATAATACAACACAATACACCGAGGAAAATATCCTCAAATATTTGGGGTGGGAGGGCTTGAGTTGATTGTTCTAAGAAAATAAAAGAAAAAATCATTTCAAAAGTGAATTTTGAACTAAAAGATGCACAAGGAAGACACATCCAAATGAAATGACCATATTAAGGGAAAGAAAGAGAACTTTAAAAAATAAAGAAAAAAAGAAATGAGGAAGAAGTAAAATAGATGAGATAAATGGATTAAGAAATTGTGATACAAACAGAGAGACACAATGGAGTTCTAATCACCCATAAAAAAGAATGAAATTATGGTGTTTGCCAGCAAATGGATGGAAATAGAGAACATCATCGTGCTAACTAAAACAGGACAAAGTTAGAAATTTAAAGGGTCGAATATTTTCTCTCATATGCAGGAGCTACAGTAAAATAAAGGAAAGGGGGAATGAAGGATAATTATAAAGAACCAATCGAATATAAATTAGTAGACAAGTGAAAGGAAGTCAAGTGGAGTAGAAGGAGAATGAGAAAGGGGAGGGAGGATGGGAGGTAAAAGGGCAAAGGGAAAAAGGGGGGTCATGAACTGAAATCAATTTCCATGCATGTATGCGTGGAAATGAATGACTCCAACCACCATGTATAATTATAAGGCTTTTTTTTTTTTTTAAGTGGAAGAATAAAAAGAGAAAGTAAATGATATGGAAAATAAGTAGAGTGGTCCAACTTATATATATTTCATGTCCTTGACAAAGAAAATCAAAACAGCATAACAAGTGACTATTTAAAATTATTATAATCCCCAAAATTAAAATAAATAAAATATCTGAATCTATACATTGAAAGTATATGCCATGTACCTAATAGAAATATGATCCAGAATAATCAACCCTTAGACATACACTAGTAAAACTGTTAAACCTTAAAAAATAAAGGGGGGGTCAAGTTTTCAGGAAAAAAAAAAGATGAAATAACTTTAAAATGCATAAAAATTTAAACCAGCAGAAAAGTTCTCAGAAACAAACAAAACAAAATAAAACCCATACACGTCAAGGCTGTAGTGGAATAGCATTTTCAAGAAAAGTAATGAGAAAGTGTGAAGTAAGAATATTATATCCAACTAAAGGATTCTTCAGTTTTGAATTTAACATACTGAGGAAATATTATACATTGTGAATTTCCTGAAGAATCTATGAGAATTTGAGACTTATCCAAGCAAAGGTAACTTGGTGTTGTGGTTTAGATATTAGGTGTTCCCCAAAAGCTCACCTGTAAGACAACACAAAGTTTGGAGGAGGAATGATTGAATTAGTGAACTAATCCCCTGATGAGATTAAGTGAGAGGTAACTGAAGGTGGGTATGGTGTAACTGGAGGAGGTAGGTCAATGTAGGTGTGCCTTGGGGGGATAGATTTGGTGAGCTGAGCTTAGTCTTTCTCTGCTTCCTGAATATATTGTCAGCTACTTCCCTGGGCCATGTATTTCCACCATAGTGTTTTCCTTATCTCAGGTCCAGCTGTCTGTGGACTGAGATCTCTGAAACTGTGAGCTCCCAAATAAATTTTTCCTCCTCTAAAATTGTTCTTATCAGGTCTTTTAGTCACAGCAATGAAAAAGCTGACTAAAGCACTTTGAAATCCTTAGTAAAATGACTGAAGTTAAGCATTTCAAATACATAACTGCACAGCAAAGGTAACAATTAGGCAAGTAATGGGCAGAATAATAATATGTAAATATCACACTCTCTAACAAAGTAAAATGGAAAGACGAGGATAAAAAATGGGGAGCGAAGAATAAAATTATAGGTAGTAAGTGCTAATCATTTAAAACAAATTTAGTAGGTATTAATGCATTAGGGTAGAAAATGTGACAGAATTAAGGGCACTACAACAAGTGTTAAATATATAGGTAACCCCTAAAAAGCAAAGTCTATCATTCCTAATTAGCAAAAAAAAAAAAAAAAAAAAAAAAAAAATTACATTTAAAAATCAAAAAGTATTCTCCAAAGAAACAAGTAAACATAAGTTATACGTAAAATTATATATATTATAACTACAAAATAAAATGACAGAATTGAGAATAGATAAGAGTCATTAATAAATGTAAAGTTAATTATTTATTAAAATAATTTTAGTGTTTGTACTGACTCATAAAGACAAGCCCAAATCATGCTGCTGCTGAATAAGAAACAAACCTAAAAAGTATGATTAAAAAAAAAACAAAACAGAAAATAAGGAGATGGACAAAGATTTGTAAGATAGATTTAAACACACAAAAATGTATATTTTTGCAATCCTAATTACAGACAAAGTAACGTTCAAAGAAAGAGGATTAGAAGGGACAAATAAAGATACTTAAAATATTAAAATTATTATTTCACAATAAAAACAGCACTTTTGAGTATGAACCAAATAACAGAAGAACAAAGTATAGGGAACATATAGAAATTTCCAGAGAAATTGATATAAAAAAAAAATCAGAGACTCTAACAACTATTTTCAGTATAAAACAGACCGAGTAGAGTGTTATGGTTTAGATATGAGGTGTTCCCCAAATGTTCCTTTGTTAATGCAGGAATATTCAGAGACAGATGATTAGATTTTTAACTGCTTTTTAAAAATTTGTTTTTTATAATTATACATGACAGTAGAGTATATTTTGACGTATTTTTACAAACATGAAGTAAATCTTATTCTAATTAGAATCCCAGCCTTGTGGTGGTGGTACATGATGTAAAGATTCACTGTGATGTATTTACATCCCTGCATAGGAAAGTTAAGACAGATTAGATTTTGAGAGCTGTAACTTGAACAGTCCATCCTACTTTGAATGGACTGCTTGAGTGGTAACTGTAGACAGGTGGGGCACGGCTGTAGGAGGCAGTTCACTGGGGATGTGCCCTGGAAGGATATATGTTTCCTGAAACCCCTTGCTGATCCCGCACCCGCACCCCAATCTACTTCCTGACCCCACCATTAGCTGATCAGCTTTCCTCCCCTGGGCCCTTCCTGCATGGTGTGTTGACTAAACTTGGGACCAGAACATAAACAATTCTTTCTGCCTACAAAGCAATAAAACTAGAAGCAAGAAAAAGAAAATGTCCATTTTATTTGGAAATTAAAACGGTTTGCATTAAATAATTCATTGAAAGAAGACAGAGAAAATAGCGAATTTCTATAGAAATTACAGTAAAATACTACATGTCAGTGTCTATAGAATCCACTTAAAGCAGTGATCAAAGAAAATATGTATATCAGTACAACTGGACATAAATTAATTAAACTTCTATTCTAAAATTTGGAAAGATAACAACAATAAAATACAAAGGAACCATGAGGAACTAAAGAGTAAAGAATCATGAAGAAATCAATAAGGTAGAGATCATAAAATCAGTAGATCACATTAATAACCAAAAATACTGTTAAAAAATTTAAAAAAACAAGCAAAGCATTAACTATGTTAAACAATAATGAAAGAGAAAAAACACATAAAAGTATAAAATGGAGCAATTGAATCTCTTGATAAAGGATATATATTTATGAAAATAAATTTGAAAATCTAGAACTGAGTCATTCAAGAATACAGTCTATCAAAAGTAATCCAGCACAAACAGACCAAAACTAAACCCAACATAAATAGAGTTTTCAAAGAAATATTTTATGCATGCACAAAAACAGAATCAAGCACAGATGGTTTCAAAAAGGAATTCTACCAAACATTTAATGACCATATATTCTCAATAATATGTAAGTTGTTTAGAACATATGAACAAAAAATGGAAAAAAAATGCCCACATTTTTTACAAAGCTAATGTAATAATAATATTTCCACTTGATAGAGCAATAAGAAAACGTCAAAGTGGAGGGTGTTATAGAATGCAGGGATGATTCATTATCAGAAAATTTATTCACACAATTTGCCAAATAATTAAATTTAAAAAATCATGTGATTATCTACAAAGAGGCTGGAAAACTTTTTGGCAAAAATCAATGTCTATTAGTAATACAAACATTAAGTAAAAGAGAAAAGAAATGGATGGATACACAGCTCTTTAATATGATTAAATACAAAATACACACATGTGCACAAACACAGACATAAATACATAAACCTTGTGACAGCAAGATAATGCCCTTCTCACAACAGATCCATGTGTAATCCTCAAGACCTGGGAAATGTTATTTTAAATGGCAAAATGTAACTTAGAAGATGTGAGTGATAATACGACCACCATGAAAGAGAATTTGACAGTCAACACCGCCATGAAAGAATTAGGAATATCTCATAAAATTTGAATGCATTTACTTTTTTTTTTTTTTACCCAGGAATCACATTTCTAGGAAATTATCCTGACGATGTATTCCCAACAATACCAAAAATAGGTATGCAGAAGTTAATTTATTGACAAAAGTATTTGTAATTGTCAATTATTTAAATATACCTAAATAATCATGCATAAGAAGTTGTTCAAATAAAACTATGGCTGCACACCACAACAAAGGACTATGGAACTGTAAAAGAGAATGGGAAAGATGTTGAGCAACTGATATGAAGCAATTCCCAGTAAATAACACTAAGTGGAAAACTCAATACTAGGTGCTACCTTTTGTGAAAGAATGTGGGGAAAGTAAGAAGATGTAAAGAAGGAAGGTTGAATCAAGGAAACTGGTTAATTGCAAGAAATAGAAGACAGGGGTGGGGTGGGGGGGTGGTGAATGTATATATGAAGGAATTCACTCACTCTTCTGCGTATAACCATGTATAGTTTTGATTTTAAACCCTATCAATTCCAAAAGATTCAAGTTAAAATTATATCAGTATAGATAAAGACGGGGAAACAAAGTATGAAACTGAAAATGAATTGGGAAAAAGAAAAGTAAATGTCCTCCATTTGCATTCTCACCAGCATAACAAAAGGAAATATATCCATTTTTTCCCAAATACTTTCAAAGAAAAAAATATGAAAATGACTTTTGTTTGGAGTCTGCATTTGTTCATGTTTGGGGATGAATAGAAATGGAAAATTTATTTCCAAATCTACTTTAGTGGTACAGATTAAAAAAAAAAAAAAAGCAACAAGCAAACAAAGTAAAAATAAGATCTGAGCTTTTGAGCTGATGGTTCTTTATATAGTATTTAAAATTTATTATATTTTGGATGCTCCTTTACAGGGATATTACAGAATATTTATATGATTAAAGTGGTCTGAGAATTTAAAGTATGCTTAACACGTACAAATGATTAGAGCTCTTAAAGATTGTCCATACCACATGCTCCTCTGTATCAAAATAAAATACATTCATCTGAGATTTATTCAAAAACAATATGAATCACTGCTCTCATAAACAGTCTGACTAGTCTACAACTCAGATATCTTAATCAGATATGTTTCTATCAAAAATGGAAAAAGAATGAAACAGAGACAAAAACTGAATAATCTATTTAATTTCACAAAATAAGTTAGTGTAAAAAGTCGATAATGGTATCAATGCTCTCTGAGCAAAAATGATGAACAGCCTACAGCAGCTATTCTAAAATGCAATAGTGGAACTTGAGAGAAAGTCTTGTCAAAATAAGACAAAAATTAACATATGAGCTGAGACAGTTAAAAACAAAATATCTTTAAACACAAGAGAGAAATCAATGATGAGGGAGCAGAAGAGCACCAAGAGCAATACAACAGCCTACCACATTGCAAATAATAATTGTGAAGGGAAAACCACTTAAGGTGATTATAAAAAGTCACAGTGATCAATGAGATAGCTAATAAAGGGCATTAATTATAGCTCTGTAGTGTTCTAGAGTGAGAAAGTGACTTTCAGCAAAGCAAGACCAGGAGCTTATATTATGGTACTAAAGATAGGCCCTTCTTATTCCAAATGTGATGACAACCATAGTCAACACATATAAAACAAAATGCCTCTTGTCCCTAGAGTATCATGGAGATCACCAAAAAGAAATAGATCTGAAGTTAGATGTAAGTACAGAGTACAAGAAATCTATATCAGGATAAATTACAATGATTAAAGTTCATACTAGAAATGAATAGATGCACAAAAATATCACTGTTTTCTGAATGCATAAAATCCACAAAAGAAAACAATGTGTATTTTTTTCAGAGATGAATTTGAGTTTTTTTAACAAAATTCCTTTATTAGGCAATGTCAACACAGTTCATCAAGTTGAACAGAAATGAGACAATAGTGTTGACTACATGATCACACAGCTGTCAAGAGTAACATTTCTGCTTTGGGCAGTGGAAGATACAGAAATAGAGATGCCCTCACTTAATAATATATTTTTTATAATACTCTAATATTTTCATAATAGTATATGAGTCATTTCATAATCTTTGATTACTAAATGAATGAATGTTATTGATTTCATGGAATGGTGCAAAGGAAGCTATTTTGGTTCAAAATGCTATCTAAGATGCAAAAGAAATCATGGAGAATTCTCTCTTCCATTCAGAGCTGTTAGGAGCAAGTCACTCTTACGCTCACAATAAGAAAAAAGTGATGCAAACTGAAAATAAACAACCCTTCTTAGATCCATCAGACTTGAAGTCAAAAGGCAAATGACTGCCCCTCAAATTGGAGAGACAAGTATTAGATAAAAAGAGTCATAAGTTATTTGATGGAAAAGCCAGGAACAGAAATCACCAGTGGAGCCAACATCAGGGCAGGACAATTTTTTAAATATTATTAACAATTACTGAAGGTTAGATGTAGATAAGCATGGCAGAAACTTCAAAGGGAACCAACCACCCTTGTGGGAGCGAGATACTTTCATGAGTTTTACTTAAAAATAACACTGTGAAAAATCAGAGAATATTCTCTTTATGCTTCTAGTAGGGGGAGGAAAAAAATTAGACATTTTGAAATGACCCAGACAATTCTTTTTTTCTTAAGATTTGCCCTCGAAGAAATTATTTTACCATGGACAAACCAACTGAGATTTTACCAGACCTTAATCAAAATGGGAGAAAAAAAAATATTCATCTCTAGCTCCTTATGACCTTCTTATTTTACCTCAATTTGAGGATGGGAGATAAAAAAATGTTTATAATGGTCGACACCCAGAGACACAAGCTTAGTAAAATATTAGGTCCAAATAACAGGACTACAGAAACTTCCCCTATCCCCCAAATTTAGCACATCACATATAGGGGCTCCTCTACTTATTAGGGGTTTACAACTGAAATATTTGCATCTTTCAGATCTTATTTAGGAAGAAGTATTTGTAACAACTCAAAGATAATAGGAAAAAGTATAATAACAAAAAAAAATCAACAAAAAGAAAAGAAATGAGGACACCAATGAAATTTTAGCCTCTGACACCTAACAAATAAAATAGACATGGTATAGTTCCAAACCAGGTGAACATAAAACCTCATATTAAAGGTCCATTTAGCTCAGGTTCTTTTGCTCAGTGTATCATGTCCAATTTTAATAAGATGTTGCATGGTATACCAAAAGATAAATAACAATGTTTAAAAAATAAATTAAACATCTTAAATGGACTTACATGGTATTCTAGATAGACTATGGGCTAGATTCAATGCAAAATGGGGTAATCAGACTGGGGATGTAAAACTGTGGTTAGTATAACAAAGATTCTAGTGGGAAAAATAAACAATATTTAAGAACAGATGAGCACTGTAAATAGTGAGAGGGAAACTCTAAAAAGGAATGGGAAAATGACTGAAATTAAAGGCATTATAACAGAAATGAAAGGTGTCTTTGATGGGCCTGTCCACAGATTATAGACAGACCATGAAAGAATCATTAAGCTTAAGGAAATGTCAATATAAATTTCCAAACATGCAAAAAAAAAAAAACAGAGGAAAAAAAAAACACCTTGTAAATAACAGCATATCCAAGAAATGTAGTATAATTACAAATGGTGAAACGTGTACACATGAGAATATCAGAAAGAAAAAAGAAGAGAAAAAATATTTTAGGGCTCAGGGTTTAACCACCAGTACTGAAGAAAAAGGGGAAAACACATATATTTCAAGCAATAATGGCAGATAATTTTCCACAATTAATATCAGACACCATATCATAAGAATAGGAAGCTCAGGAAACACAACATAAGGTAAATATCAAAAAATGATATAGGAAAATTACATTTGACTTCAGAAAATCAAACTCAAAGGTAAAAAAATCTGGAAATAAGCCATAATAGAAGAAAATCCATGTTATCCAACTGAAAAGGATCTGAATTATAGCAACTTTCTCTTCAAACACTATGCACTTCAAACATCTAAATCTAATCTAAAAAAAAGGTCTAATTTTTTAAAGAAGATGGTAAAAACAATTAGAGTATTCAGAGAAAAAAAAACCCTATCAACTTAAATTCTATGTCCAATAAAAGTATCCTTCAAGCATGAAGAAGAAAGTAAGGCTTTCTCAAACAAAAATTAAGAGAATTTGTCACCAGTAGACTTATTTTGCAAAAATATGTTATATGTTCTTCAGAGAAGAGAAACAACATAGGTCAAATAGATCAAATCTACAAAATAAAGATTGGTCATTGGAGAAAAAATAAGGATAAAATAAAATCTTTTATTTTCCCTACCCATAGTTGATATAATAATTAAAAACTTTTTAAAATGATAGCACCAATGTATTTAGTGATTATAGGTTATTAATAAGAGAAATGAATGATGCGGTAGTATGATGGATAGCTGGCTGGAAGAACTGGGAAAACTGCTGTAAGTTACCTACACAACCTGTGAAGCACACAGTGTTGTTTGAAAGTCAATTTTCCTGCAAGCACATTAGGGAAACCATCAAAAAAGGTTAAAAAATATAAATGATATGCTAAAAGCAAAGATAAAATAGAATAATATCAGCCAGGTGTGGTAAAGCATTCCTGTAATCCCAGCAGTGCCTTGCAAGGCTGAGTGAGTCAGGGGATCTCAAGTTCAAAGCCAGCCTCAGCAATGGTGAGGTGCTAAGCAACTCAGTGACACCCCTTCTCTAAATAAAATACAAAAATAGGGCTGGAGATATGGCTCAGTGGTTGAGTGGCCCTGAGTTCAATCCCTGTACTCCCCCCACCCCCCCAAAATAGAATGATGTCAATTAGAGCAAGAGCAATGAATGGAAAATGGTAAAAAAATATGGTGGATGTTAATCCAAGAATTTCAACAAACACTTTAAACTTCAATAGTCTGAATATATGAATTAAGACAGAGAACTGGCACAGTGAATAAAAGAAGATCCAACTACATGTCATTTGTAAGAAACCCACTTTCAATACATACACAGATGATTAAAAGGTTAAGAATGAAGAAAAATATGATTATTACACTAATCAAATGGAGTAATTCTAATAGTTTCAGAAAATGGAGAATTTACAGCAAAAAAAAAAATTTATAATAGGGACATTATAAAATAATGAGGTTAAGTTTCCAAGACAACAATGCAATCATGATATACACCTTGAGTAGCAAAATACATGAAGAAAAAAATTTAAAAATATCTAAAACTGATAATGTTATGAAACTAGAAAAAGAGTAAATACAAAGCAATCATAAGAAAATAATTAAAATATTCCTATTTAAATTTATATTCTGTATAAATGTATATTGATTCTGTTCTTAGATTATATTTAATATGCCTGTTATATTAATATCTTAACTTTATATTTTTCATAATCTAAAAACAATAAAATTATTATTGATTAAGATCTTATGCAAAATCAAATTAATTAGAAAGAGGGAATCAATTGACAAAAATCACTAAAATCTAAAGTTGGTTCTTTGAAAATACTGACAAAATTGATAAAGCTCTATGCAGGGTAACTAACCACAAAAAAGAAACAAATTATTAATATCAGAAATGAAAGAAAATGATCCCCTAATGATCCCATAACTATTAACAGAACAATAAAGGATTATTATGAGCAACTTTATGCCTAAACACCTACAAAAAATGGACTGATTCCCTAAATGCCACAATCTAATAAAACTGATATTGACAAGTGATAATCTGAATTGTGTCTGAATACATTAAAATAGTTCAGCCAATAATTAATAGCCATCCAAAAAAGAAAATATCACAATTTGTGTTACACTGATGAATTTATAAATATTCAAGGAAAAAAAATTATACCAACCCTTAAAAATTTCTTTCAGGAAAAAGAAGCAGAGAAAATACTTTCCAATTGTTTCTAGGGCAGCATTACCCTCATACCACAACCAGAAAATTTAAGACTGACCTAAAAAATTAAGTCTAATTTAAATAAATGTATGTATGTATATATATATATATATATATATATATATATATATATATATATACATACACATATATATATTATATATATTAAAAACAAGTAAAGTGAATAAGAAAATTCTTTATTATGTTCACGGTAGAAAAACAGTATGGAATATAAAGGAGAACACGTTTTTGTAGATATAATTTTCAAATCTAAACTTTTGCTTTTAAGAGTTAATTCCCTTTATAGGTAGGTAATTCTAATTACTGCTGAGGCAAATTGACCTTTTTATCAGTTCAATGCCAAAAAAAAAAAAGCCCTGTTAGAATAACTTTTGGTATTTTAACTAATATTAAAAAATCAACAACTCAGAGGTGAGAGAATTTTCATTAAAAAAAATAAACCCTGCAAAACAAAAGAAATTTTAAAAAGCAAAATAATTGTTAAAAAAAACAGTAAACATTGACATAATTCCCATGACAATTTTGAGAGTGAACTTGAATGTGTTAATTATTATAAAGAACTACTCAGTTATACTGTTTATTAAAGTAACAAAAGACCTGTGTTTCTATTCGTTATTATCTTGATAAAAGGTGGAAATGGCTGACCTCCCTTTATGACCATTCTAGGAATCACATTAGAATTTAGAGCATGGCTGCTTTGGCCATGAAACTTCTAACATTTCTAATGGAAATTTAAAATTTCTTCAAAGAAACTTCTAAAAATCCAAATTATAAACTTTATTACAATTTTCCCTTTGTAGAAAATCACCAAGAAGCCTTATAAAATTGCAATAGGAAAATAGTTTAGGCCAATTAAAGAAAGCACTGAAAGACCACCTACCTCAACAGGGCATTTTTCCCATCACTTCTTGTACACCAAACCTGTCGAGTTTGATAGCCGATCTCTATGTCCCAGGGCTGGGAATGGTGATGTGCTTTGTAACTTTGATGTCTAAAGGTGACTTGCTCATTCGAATCAGAGCTAAAATCCAGAACAGTTCTTTCGCTGAGGCTAATTTCTTTAAGATGAGGAAGTCTGCATTTACTCCACGGTCCAACCTTAAGGCTGAAAGTATATTCCTCTTCCCCAAGAGGGCAGGAGATGGGAACATCACAGGCCCTGGACTCGGTCAGATTCGGACACTGCACACCGCCATACAGAGGGGGCGCGATGGCCGCCCGAGTTCTGTGCTGCAGCTTCTTCCCACATCCTTTGCTACACTTGGACCATGGGGAGAACTCTGATACAACACAATCTCGGGGACAAGGAATGAGGCAAGCTTGTTCTGTGGGGGGCTGAGGGGCAAAGTGTTCACAGATGTCACTGGCCACCATGGTTCTGTTCAACTTCTGAAGACAGCGCACTGTTCGGTGCTGCAGTCCGTGTTGAGCGGTCACACACTCCGAAGTCCTAGGCTTGACTTCTCCCTGGGCATAAGGAACAAGCACACAGTGGTGCCAATCAGAAACCTCCCATTGGAAGAGGTCACTGTGCCAGTCACAGACTCGGAAACAACTTCTTTCCGCTGGAGGCCTGCTGCTCTCATCACAGTTAGATAAGTGACTTGTCCACCCTTCAACGTGAAAACACCATACTGCACGACTCTGGACTCCTCCCGGCCCACAGTCTCCTGTACACCTTCCCCAGGGACCTACAGGCAGAAAAACAAGGGCGTGGATACTAAGAGACACATTCTGCTAAGCACATGAAGATGGAGATCAGTTTACACACTTCCCAACCCAATCAGTGTGAAATGATAAACTTTAGTGGAACACAGACTTAATGTAGCAGTTAAGAATAGGGGTTCTGCCTCAGTTTTCTCCTGTTGAGATCTCATTCCATCTCTGATCAGTAATGTAAACTTGCAAGAATTACTTCAACTTTCCAAACTTTAGTTCATTACCTACATTAGGTTAAAAATAATAAATGCACCAACTTGTACGGCAGTTATGAGGATCAATGATACAATGTGGTGCCAAGAAGACAATACACATTTAATAAATTATTTCTTCCATTAAAATTACTATGTTCCAAAGCCTATATATCTAGCTCAATACTAATATTTTTCTAGTTAGGCAATGGTTCATTTAAAGCAAAGCCCTAAAGCCAGGATTTTAATAAAGCAGAATTTTTCATGTTTCCAATGATTTAGTTCATACCCTAAGAGACTCAGAAGAGAAATATGTTTTAAAAAATAACTTGCTGAAGTATCCTAAATATATTTTCATTTTCTAAATAACTGTCCTCAGTTTCAGTTGGTGCTTACAGAGGAAATTGCATGAAGAAAAAATAAAACCGCTACAGGATTGAAAAAGTAAGGTGGTATAAGAAACAACAGCACTGAATTGCCTATAGAAATTTTGCCCCAGAACAGTAGAAATAAAATGTACTTTTTTTTTTTTTTTTTGGAGACTTGGTCTCACTATATTACTCAGTCTGGTCTTGAACTCCTAGGCTGTTCTCCTGTCTCAGCCTTCAATTACATAGGACTACAGATGTGCACCAATGCAGCTGGAAAGTTTTAATATTTGGTGGGTATTGAAGTTGACAACATTAGCTTATAATTTATCATATCTTTTGATTAATTAGTCTTCATGGGAAAGAGATCAAGAAATGAGCAAACCAGAGGGCTGCCTATTGATATTTATTGTTGAGAGCCACAGCCAAAGGGGCCCCAGCAAACTTCTAGCTGCCAGCTGATGATTGGCTCACAGCGGCCCCAGCAACTTCTAGCTGCCAACTGATTGGCTCCTCTGCGGTGATGCTCATTGGGCTGTTTCCCTTCCCTTTCAGACCATGGAGCTGCTCATTGGGGGACTTTTTTTTTTTTGGCTCTGCCCACTCAACCCAGCCAATCAGCCTCAAGAGTAGGAGGAGTGGGGGAGGTTAAGAGGCTTGTGGGAAGCTGGTGGAGGAGCTGTGTGGTTTGGTGTGTGTTCTAAAAATAAAGTTCGTTTCTTTTGACAAGTGGCTCCTGAATTGTGCCCAGCCAGACTGCAGTAGTTTATCACATTTTTGGCTTCTATCTATAGACATACCCCTTGGCATTATCCAAAAGGTTCATCCTGTATTTATTCCCAAGGATAGCAAGTAACCACATATTGAGTCAATGAGAAAAAAAAATGGCTGCCTTTCTTTCCCTTTATTTAAATATATCATCTGAACCTGAAAAGTTTTATAAGGTTAAGTAGTTAACCTCTGCCCCTGCACAACTGTGATGATCATTAAGGTACTTCACACTTCGAGAAGCATATTAATTGACAGGGACTAGAGAAATACATTATCTCCCTTTCCCCCCAAATCTGATCACCCACTCAAATTTCCAATTAATTAATTGTATTTTCATGCACATTTTCATTACATTTGTACGAACAGTAGGGCACGTACATAGCCACATGCATTGTGGCAGAAACACGTATCCCCAGACAAACAAGCATCTGCATTTGGGACTATGTGCGACAATGAGGATGTCTTACTTAAGCAGAACAATAAGACAACGGTTTCAAACTACAGTCATCCCAGTTCTTCCTCACATCCTCTTCTAGTTCATACAAACCTATAATTCTTGGCATTACCATGTTGGGCTACATTGATAATTACTCCTGTCACTTTGTAAGGGTGATTAACATGGAAAAATAACCCTCATCTTCTTTCAGTCACCACAAGCAAGAGATTCCTCTTGCTGAAACACAAGAATGGGTTTCATTGATTGGAAAGTCAGATTTTACTCAGGAAAATGCCTGTGGGTTTGTCTACTCACATCCTGGGTGTGTCATGCCAGCACTGAGTGGTCATGGTTCAGAGAACACATGTGGGAACCGATGATCTCAACACTAACAGATTCCATCACTGCCCTGCATGTGGATGTTCCCACAGTCACCTACAGTTTTGTACTTTGCAATTTGGAATAGTTGTTATTACTTGGCATGTTATTACATGCTCTATAGTTCAGATATTCTGGAGCACTTTAATTGTCTTACCAACTTCTATCATGTCAGAATACACTTGTAAATTTTTTACTATTTATTAAAAAAAAGTCTAGTTACTAAAGAAAAATTTCAGAAGTATACAACTTTAAAAGTCTAAAATTTTGAAGTTTGCAGCCAACTTTTAAAAATCAGTTTCAAACAACATAAAATGTTTTGGATAAAATGAGTTTCTCTCTTCCTCCCATGGTGGGAGGATAAGGGAGGGAGTATGGGGTTAGAAATGATGGTGGAATGTGATGGGCATTATTATCCTAAGTACATATATGAAGACAGGAATTGGTGTGAATATACTTTATATACAACCAGAGATATGAAATATTGTGTTCTATATGTGTAATAAAAATTGTAATGCATTTTGCTGTCATATAAATAAAAAATTATTTAAATTAAAAAATGTTTTGGATAAATTGAAACTTTCTGGAAAAGCACTGAGGCTTTTTAACAATGTTGTCATTTTATCACTATTTATTTAGATATTAAAAACATGCAACTTTCTATTCAGGATATTTGATATGTGGATTAAATAAAGACCAGAAAAGTCAAGCCACTTATAATCAATCATAAAAATTTTAATATCAAATTTAACTCATTTAGTACATCCTATAAAGTACTCCTGTTCTTCCTTTCAACGCATTTGACTAATATATTTTCTTACCATTATAATACTGATTTCTTATTAAAAGTTCTCCAGTTGCTTATGAACATTTATGGTAGCCTTTTTGTTATTTGAAATAATTATCACTTTATAAATTATATTGATAAATCACTGTTATTCTCTTAGCTTTCACATCCTCCAGTCATACAGAATTTTTCCAAATAGTAACATTTTCCTAAATCAGTGGAAGACAAAATATAACTATTAAGAAATTAAAATTGCTACTATTGCAAATTTGCTTGTTAGCTTAGCCATGGTCTCTTATTGGCAGGTTAATATTCCTTTGGAAATAAAAGCAACAACAAATGAAAGTGGTGGATGAACAATGATTTCTCCCTCCTAGAGCTGGAAATTTAAACAGTAGCTGTCATGAGATGAAAAGTGCATATATTTGTAAACATTAGAGGGTACATTTAGAAAAACAGAGTGAAGTGAGAACAGTTCCTCATGTTAAAGCAAACTTTGGCGACAGCTGAAAACATTTAAATAACAAGTAAATGCAAAGTAAATTGTGTATGCTTAGACTAAATGAAAAACAAATTGCAAAAAAAAAAAGACATAGGAGATGGAGAATATATAATAATTTGCATTTGACCTATAATAATTTGCAATTCTCAGGCATGGAAGAAAATGTGTTCCATGATTTATTCACTTTTACTGGCAACAAACTTTCAATACATAGAGTGAAAATCACCTAGCCCTGAGGGGTTTTTCAGAAAACATATTGAAGTAAAATCTGGCCTGTAGTTTGAGAAAGCTCATATCTCTTGTCCAATTTCAGAAATGGAAGATTAAAAATTTGAGCAGTTGCAGAAAGAAAGAAGAATATTACTTTTAAATTTACCACATACATAAAATGTGATTATATTCACTATATATATTTGGGATAAGTAATGTAGAAAAAAAATAAGAAAATTATCATTTTAAATATCAGTTCCAACTTTTTGTCTTAATTAGAACACAGGTATCAGATTATAAAATTAAACAAAATTTAGAACACCTAGAATATTTAAAAAGTTTAGTTACTAAGAATGCTCTAAACTACGACTCATGCTATATTGCATTCTTGGAAAAGAAATTTCAATGATACAAAGGGAATGGTGGTTCTATTGAATGTATTATCTGTCTTCTATCTGCAACTTACTATGCTTGCAGTACAACTAAATTCAGTTACTATTGAATAAACTGCTAAGTATTTTAAGCCACATCAGTTTTAATTAAAAAATTAAAATTGTGGTTTTCAAGTAAGTTCTTTGGACGTTGAAGGGTAGCATTGATGAACTGAGGTCACATTCAAATTCTTGACTGGTTCCTTTTTGTCTTTGGCCTGTGTTTTGGCAGGAAGTTCAAATATGTGAAAGCTCTAATGTAATATTCTGCCAGAAGCAGAAAAGTGCTGGCAAATTTTATTCTCTTAATTAAGTTACCCCTTAACTTGATTAGTTTAGATGAATATGTTACCCAATCTAAATCATCATATTTGAGACAGACTGCTATATCCTTCAATTTAGATGTGGTGCCCACTAAAATGTCTACAGCCAAAAAAGGGGGGATTCTTGAGGTCAGAGAAAATCAACATACTCTCCACTGCTTCGGCATAGTACCTATCACTGTTTGAAGTGGCAACCCTGATTTAATACCATTCACGCAGTAGGAAGAGATGCTTGCCTTATTATTCATTTTTCCTAGCCACAGCTTTTATTATCCTGGCATTGTTGTAGTTTTAACTTGGGAAAGAGGGTTGAGGACTGACATGAATCATAATGCAGAACTTTATCATCTTAAGTTAAAATATCTGTGGATAATTATTCTACCAAAGCACTATCATAAACCACAGAATTATAAAATCTGATATAAAACAACAGTGACTCACTTGCAAAAGACTTCATCTTCAAGAAATAGCTCAAAATTTATGTAGTAACTTTCATTGCTCCAAAGGCATCTGCAACAACTTTAGAATAAAGTAATAGCTCACTTACCTAGCAGATGCTTATATAAGAAACTGCACTTAATAAAATACATCCAAGAACACAAGAATGAGAAAAAAGTGGTATTCATTCATTTAAACAATTATTCATCACTAACCATTTGACAGGTAGTACATCAGACTCTGGGGATATGAAAGTTAATGAGACATTATCTCTTACACAATCTGTATTCTAAATGTACTGCTGGTTTACCCATGAGAAGGTCTTATGACCCCCTGTACAAGCCTATTTGCAACCTACCATACACTGTATTAACAATCTGAATGGTTTCCCAGAGTTCTTTAGATCTGAAGCAGCAAACCCAAAGCTGGGAGGGATTCTTGGAAGCAGGTATACTGATGAAAACAAGAAGAGTTGCGAGGTTCCATGCCCAGATTTCTATATCTATCAGGATAATCAGTAAATCCACCACAGGAGGATGCACTGAAATACTCAATACTTTATGAACTCTCAAAGAAAATCTGCTAATTTCACATACTCATTACTGAGTCATTTGTCACCAGATGCTGTTAAGAATACAACAGAGAATATAGAAACACAAATATTTTCAGGTGGGAAGGAATTTAAGTTTTAAGGCCGTTCATTAAAAGCATCCTATTGCACATTTTTTACAATCCAAATAATCCTTAACACTAAAATTGTTTTCAGAAAACATATCCAGTGGCCTAAAAAATATGTATGCTAAAGCATTCCAATAAATCTCCTAAGAAAATCTTCCCAGGAAAAAAATAAATGCTTCCAAATACAACTTCGTTTTCATAGGTATAAAAACTTACTTTCAACGGTATCCATGATTCCTGTCACAGAGAATTGTGACAGGACATTCACACTTCATAGAAGCATAGGCATTGTTGCTAACATCACTGATTCTTTCTGCAGAATTGTATTATGTTTAACACTAATAACGTATTCTCTATCCATTTCACCTTTATAGACAGATAACTCTGACTTCAAAGCAAAGTGCATCTGTTATTTATCATTTTTGATTACAAATTATTAGTTGCCAGTGGCTAGAACATCCATTAAAAGTAGCTCGGCAGGAAAAATAGATTAGAAATGTATCTGAAGGACTCATCAGCTGATGCTAACACCACAGAGACAGAAAACCACCTTAAAAAAATTGTTTATCAATATATGTGATTTGAACTCCACTTTCTAAAAATTCTAAAGGCTAAAAGACATTCTCAAGCCACTATACTTCACAGCATTCTGAAACAAGTGAGTCTTTTAGGATCACTAAACCCACACCCTACTAATTCCCTAGAATACAGGGGTGGAAAGGGAATCTCAGAGCTCACAGTTTGTGCAGGAGGAAATAAAGCCTAGACAAATTCAATGACTTTCCCAAGGTCACACAAGCATTTCAAGTGGAAATGAGATTGACAGTGTCATTTCCATGCGCCCAATCCAGTGGTCTGCATCCTATAATACTCTGGTCTCTATTACTACATTTCTAAGATTGTAAGGGGAGAATAAATACTCCATAAATGATTGCAATCTAAGGGGTGAGGGAGAAAAAGGAGGGAAAAAACACAGGGAAATTATATTAAATCTCATATAACAGGCAACAAACTGCCTACTGAGACTTCTCAGCCCCCTGGATTGTTACCCAGAGCAGACAGTTACTCCCAAGGGCCCTTCACAGTTTATTATATGAATTGTGAGACATCCTGCCTTTATATGCAATGAAAACAGACTGAATTCCTGCTTGAGTACATACATTAAGGTTTGGGGGTTTAACACAAGAAGGAACCCTTGAGCAGCAATAAGAAACGATGTGTCCATAGACTAGCTACTGCAATAACAGTAACAGGCACCAGTTCCTTCTGAACACCTACTATCTTCCCTGTACCACACATGTATTATTCATATTGTTGATATTGTTCTGCTTTGCTGGATGAGAACATCAATACTTGAGATCCAAGAATCACTCAAGGTAAACAGCTCAGGAGCCCTCTCAAGCTCTTCTTATGCTAAACCTTTCCCACAACTGCAGTGAATCTATTCTTAGCAGTGATAGCCCGTGAACAAATGAGGTCTTGCAAAGCCCATTAGGCAAAAGATATTTAGAAGGGGGTCTGTCTGATGGGTGTGCAGCTAGCATGAGGAGCTGAGGGTCTTGCCACCCTCCATCTGCCTATAGCTCTTTGCCTCGTCTCTGTCCCAGTTCAGTGGGCTGGCTCAGGTGGTGGCCTCAGAACTCCCAAGGCTCTGATACTTGTCAAGAGATATTTATGGGGTATTCTCATCCCATAAATATGGCTCCACTCAACTTTGACTTTACTTACAGTAAACGCTTCAGCTCAGCTCTCCAGATTCCCTGGAGAGGTGGAAGAAAATCATTTACTCAGCTGTTTTGTGTTAGTTAAGTGGAAAAGACAATCTAAAGTAAGCCAGAGATGGAATAAAGCCAAATCCCACACATTGTTGTTCTCAAGGACTTCCTCGCTCAGTTTACTGACCACCTAGGCATTCTGGACTCTCCAGGAGAGTCAGAATTCTGTTTTCTTTACCCTGTACAGAAAGCAAACAGGAAAACATGCAAAGGAGGAGGAAACTTTTAAGATGTGTCTCTATTCAAAAATGGAGCATATAGTTCTGCTTACAGTCAGTAAATGTTGGACTGCCTGGAGGCCTTCTATGTTTTCTACTAGAGATTCAGGAAAAGGCAGCACAGCAGTTATGGGGCCAGGCAAACAGGCTTTAAAAACACCCAGAAGGGTGGGATGGTATCAAGCATGGCATTCGCCATTAGGTAACTTAAGAAATAACTGCCTAGGAATAAAAATAGCACAGGAGCATATACAAGATAATATTTTTCTTTGTGACTTTGAGAAAACTGTCACTGTAATGGTCACATGGAGTATATCTGCTTCAGAGTACATTCTCTTTCTAGTAGCAGATATTTGTATAAAGTACAAATGAGAGAGAACAAAACACTAGCTGCATTTTGGCAGACAGAATAGCTCGTCTCATTTTTTTAAAAGAAATAATTATTTCTCTTTCAAAACAGCAATTTTAATAATATTTGAGATTCTTTTCTAGTTGGGAAAATAATTTTCAAGTTATTATGCTTGGAAAAAAATCTGAGAAATAGCAGTATCATGGAAACATCACAATGTTAACTTTTTTTTCTATCTAGAAACAACTAAAATTACCTATTTGACCTATGTAATCTAATGGGTATGCTAAAGATGTACATAACAATGTTAAAGATCACATCCGTTCACTCATTCATCAGTTTTACCTCTACCCTATTGATGCTTCTTCATTGCCGCTGTGGCCACTTTAGCCCCAGCTCCCCTCTCTGTTTCATGGGTGAGAGGATGAACTATCTGTTTATGTAACAGGAACTTAGAGGCTGCTTTTGCTAAAAAGCACAAGACACCATCAATATTTGTGGGGATCTTCAACTGCCAGATGTTAAAATGCCCTATTCCACACCCCTGGAACATGGAATAAAAGTCTTCACCCGCTGCGCTAAACCTGCAGTAACCTTGAATTGCAAGAACAGTGAAGCCTCACAAACAGATCCCCCCATGATGACATCCCCCCTGATGACATCAACCCTTAAGTGACAGTGATTACCACAATACAGAAACTGAGGAGGCTCCCCGTTGACAGGAGCAATCATCCCAAGGGAGATGGATTGCCTCCTCAAGCAGTGATGATAACAACTTCTCCCAGGACCTTGAAGAACCAGGCTTGAGCTGGTAAAAGACCAGATCATTTTGACCAAGGCTGCAGAGTTACAATACCCTCTTGCTGCTGCCCTAATTCTCCTTCTACACAATGCTCATACAAGTAACCCCTAAAACAGGGCTGGAAAAACTTGTCCATGGTCTTCTATGTATAGCTACATTGATTAAAGTTCTTTTCTTGTTTTTTACCAATACTTTTTGCATTTGTTTTTGGGGTAAGTGGCTGTATGTGATTTGTTGGAAGCCCTAGAGTTGGCCTCTGGCTAGAAATCCAATAACATAAACTTCCATAATCTATTGATCCACCCTCATTCCACACCTGCCATCAATTATTTTTCCCTATTACCATGTATTGTTTAATAATTCAAATTTAGTGCAATGTATTATCTGGATGTTATCCCCATGCTAAAAGCCCATCAACTGCTTCCTATTGGTGCAGCCTATATGGAAAGCAGTATGGAGACTCCTTGGAAAACTGAAAATGGAACCACCATTTGGCCCAGCTATCCCTCTTCTCGGTCTATACTCAAAAGATTTAAAAACAGCATACTTACAGGGACACAGCCACATCAATGTTTATAGCAGCACAATTCACAAGAGCTTAACTATGGAACCAACCTAGATGCCCTTCAGTAGATGAATGGATTAAAAAATGTGGCATTTATACACAATGGAATACCACTCAGCAATAAAAGAGAATAAAATCATGGCATTTGCAGGTAAATGGATGGAGTTGGAGAAGATAATGCTAAGTGAAGTTAGCCAATCCCAAGAAAAACAAATGTTAAAATGTTTTCTCTGATATAAGGAGGCTGATTCATAGTGGGGTAGGGAGGGAGAGCATGGGAGAGATAGATGAACACTAGATAGGGCAGAGGGGTAGGAGGGGAAGGGAGGGGGCCGAGAGTTAACAAGGATGGTGGAATGTGATGGAAATCATTATTCAAAGTACATGTATGAAGACACAAATTGGTGGGAACATACTTTATATACAAACTAGAGATGTGAAAAATTGTGCTGTATATGTATAATGAGAATTGTAATGTATTCCACTGTCATTTATTTTTAAAAAATCAATTAAAAAACCCCAGCTTCCTGTTCTTTCCAGAATAAAAAAAAATCAAGATACTTAAGATGACATGCAGGTACCTATCTGATCAGGCCCTACCTTATTCTCTTAGTGTCCTGATCATTTGGGTTACCTACTGCTATTCCATCATGTCAGTCACTTCTGGCATCCTTCTAATGTGCCCAGTTCCCTTTTTATCTCTGCATCTGTATGTACTGTATCTTAAACCAAATCATACCCACTGCACTTGAGACTCCAATGAAATTCATTCCTACTCACCCTTCAGATCTTACATCACTTCTTTAGGAAACTCTTTCTGGTGCTCTGATAGTACTTTATTCTCCTTCAAAGTATTTGTCACTCATGCAATTACAAATTTATTTATGTAATTCATTGTTTGATCCTTGACTCACCCACATGACTCTACAATTCAGTTATGACAGAAACATGTTGGTCCCATTCACTACTCCATTCCTGGCAATAGCTCATCACCTGGAATGTGATGAGTGTTCAATCAGAACTGTCTATCATTGAAGCTAGAAGAAGTAGCAGTGTAGGTAGCAGAGTCATGGACAACTACAGTTAGGAGTAATATCACAACTGTGAACTCACCAGGGTAAATTGCATGTTGTTTTGAGAAAATAGCGGACAAATTAAAAAAAAAAAAAGTCTTTCCTTTGTGCCCCCTTAACTAATGCTTATAGAAAGAGAACTCTAATAATGGTACCCCAGAGAATTTTCAAATGCTGTTTTTTCACAAATCCCATCTGTAATGCCCATTTTTCTTTGTTGGACTCTGTGGACCCTTTCTTGTCAACCTCCATAAAGCCAAAGGAATTTAGTAATGGAGTTTCCAATCTTCTCTTGATTAGCATGTTAATGTGCTAAAATTCCCAAGTTTATAAAATATATTTCATCTTAGATATATGTCTAATCAAAAATGATCCAGGAAACTCATTCAACAAGTAAGATGTAATTATTTTCATACTTTGAGAAAAAGAAAAGATAAATGAGAATTTCAAATCTGATCCTATCAAGTTGGCTACTATTGGCAAAACTAAAGAAGAATGGGAGATGGAATTGTGATGGTCACAGGCTCATTACAATGACAACAGCAGCAACACAACACACACTCTACTCAATGATTTATAATAATCATGGCACACAGTTCTTATAAAGATTAGCAGGCTAATCTTTATAAGAACTCCAAGTACCTTAAGTTTCCTTAATATTTTCAAGAATATTAAAAGAACAAAGGAGATGAAGGTGAATGTTATCTTTTTAGAGATTGTTGACATGATATTCTCTGATGCCTAAGAAAATGCCTAAAGGAAAAGCATAGAAGGTGTGTTTTAAGCCTATTAATATGGACCTGTCCTCTGCCTGATGATAAAGCTCTAAAAGATGCAGAAAACCTCAGCAGCAGGGAGAAGGCTGTCAGATGCAGACTCCTGGCCAGAACTTGGAAGACTCTGAAGAAAATGTCTCATGCTTGCACCCTATCAGGGCTGGAAATGAAACTATTTATTCAGAGGGGTGGAATCTGTATCAGAGACCCAGGACCAACCTTGAAACATATTTAAGAAATGAATTTTGATTACAGAAATACAAAAATACCACTTCTATGCAACATCATCCTTGAAACTCTAGCCAGAGCAATTAGACAAAATAGAGAAATTAAAGGGATACATATACGTAAAGAAGAACTCAAACTATTAGTTTTTGCTGATGACATGATATTATATCTAGAAGATACCAAAAATTCCACCACTAAATTTCTAGAACTAATAAATGATTTCAGCAAAGTTGCAGAATGTAAAATCAACACTCATAAATCAACCCAGTCCTATACATCAACAATGAATCCACTGAAAGAGAAATTAGGAAAACTACCCCATTCACAATAGTCTCAAAAAAAAAAAACACCTGGAATCAATCAAGCAAAAGAGGTGAAATACCTCTACAATGAAAACTAAAGAACATTAAAGAAAGAAATTGCAGTAAACCTCAGAAAATGGAAAGATCTCCCATACTCCTGGATAGGCAGAATACTGTCAAAATGGCCATACTACCAAAAGTGTTATACAGATTTAATGCAATTCCTATTAAAATCCCAATGACATTCTTCATAGAAATAGAAAAAGCAATCATGAGATTTATTTGGAAAAATAAAAGACCCAGAATAGCTAAATCAATCCTTAGCAAGAAAAGTGAAGTAGGAGCTTAAATTCACAATACCAGACCTTAAACTATAATACAGAATTATAGTAACAAAAATGGCATGGTATTGGCACCAAAATAAACTTGTATATCAATGGTACAGAATAGAGGACTCAGAGACAAACCCACACTAATATAGTTATCTCATACTAGACAAAGTTTCCAAAATCAATCACTGGAGAAAAGATAGCCTATTCAACAAGTGGTGCTGGCAAAACTGGAAATTCATATATAGCAAAATAAAATTAAACCTCTCTCACCTTGCACAAAAATAAACTCAAATGGATCAAAGACTTATGCACTAGAACAGAGACCCTGTGCCTAATAGAAGAAAAATAGGCCCAAATCTTCACCACATCAGTCTAGGATCTAACTTCCTTAACCGGACTCCTAAAGAGCAAGAAGTAAAATCAAGAACTAATAAATAAGATGGATTCAAATTAAAAAGCTTCTTCTCAGCAAAGTAATGTGAGGAGAGAGCCTACAGACTGGGAGATAATCTTTACCACATGCACCTCCAATAGAGCACTAATCTCTAGAATATATAAAGAACACTTAATACCAAAAAACCAAGTAACCTAATAAATAAATGGGCTAAGGAACTGAATAGACACTTCACAGAAAAAGATACACAATCAATCAGCAAATATATGAAAAGGTGTTCAATATCTCTAGCAATTAGTGAAATGCAAATCACTAAGATTTCATCTCACTGCTGTCAGGAGGTCAATCATCAAGAATACAGAAAACAATAAATGTTTGTGAGGATGTGGGGAAAAAGGTACACTCATACATTGCTGGTGGGACTGCAAATTGGTACAACCACTATGGAAAACAGTATGGAAATTCCTCAGAAAACTGGGAATGGAACCACCATTTGACCCTGCCGCAGCCCGGCTGGCTGGGCAAAATAATGGGGGTGGGGGTGGGGGGTGGCAGGGGGTGAGTGACAAGCAACTTGTGAAGATTGATACAGCGGGAGCTGCTTTATTGTCGTACAGTAGAGGTATATATACACTTAACTGATTATACACAACTTGTTTCAATTTACATCAATTGGTCATTAAGGAATCCTCACATTTTAATAATTACACACAGCTTAACTTAATTGACATAATCTAGACACAGCAGTCAGTCATTGAGGAATCTCTATCATCTAAATGGCTCGCTGGCGTTACTTCACAAACCACTCCCTCTGACAAAGTGCCAGGTGCCATCTTGACTTGTTTAGGAACCCTAACATGACCCAGATATCCCACTCCTTGGTTTATACCCAAAAGACCTAAAATCAGCATACTACAGTAACGCATCCACATCAATGTTTATAGCAGCTCAATTCACAATAGCTAGATTATGGAAACAACCTAAGTGACCCTCAATAGATGAATGGATAAAGAAAATGTGGTATATATACTCAATGGAATATTACTTAGCTTTAAAGAAGAGTGAAATTATGGCATTCGCCAGTAAATGGAAGGAGTTAGAGAATATCATGCCAAGTGCAATAAACCAATCCCACAAAACCAAAGGCCCAATATTTTCTCTAATATGCAGATGCTAATTCACAATAAGGCAAGGGGTGGGGGCACTAGAGAAGAATAGCACTACCTTATATTAGGTAAAGGGAAGTGATGGAAGAAGAGGGGAGGGGATGTGGGAATAGGAAAGATAGTAGAATGAAACAGACATTATTACTTTATGTATATGTAACATGTACACTCAGAAAAATGAGAAATTATATCCCATCTATGTATGATATATAAAAGTGCATAATCCATTCTACTGTCATGTATAACTAATTAAAACAAGTAAAAAATTATTAAAAAGAAATGAATTTTGATTATAGAAATATAAAAGTGAACGAGAGTGGTCAGAAGACATTTTTAAAATATTTAATATATACAATCGTTTTCCTTCTTCCTGGTATTTCTCTTTTCTGTTTTTCAACTTTTTAAATGGTCATTAGTGACCCATGCTCATATTTTTTAGAAGAGAGGTGCAATAAAGAAGAAGTAAAGACAGCCAAGTCTCTGGTAGTATAAACTATTACATAGGTTATGTTGGGGTGTTGGGTATTTCTGAGGGGCAGATTCTCTTCCCTGAAGTAGTGTATATATTTCCTGTACCTTGTTTTCCCAGAGAAAAAGCCACAGCTCAATCTAAGCAGAGCAAGCCACAGCCACTGAGTACCCTCCTGGAAGAGCTCAACGTAGCAGAAAAGTACCATAAAGGACTAGCACAGCACAGAAGCTCCAGAGAGAGCAGAGTGTTGCCAGCTGGCCTCTCAGGAATTAGTATCCACTTGTAATCTGACATAGAAAGGTGGACCTCTTAGAGAAAAAGTCAGGGAACTTCATGATAGAAAGGGCTCAAAACATAATCAAATAAAGATAGAGAAAAACAAAATTATATTTCTTATACATGAGATATTTGGGGCTAAGACTGATTCCTACTGCAATAATCACTAGCACATATAATTATAATTTTAAAGGGAATCAAAGAAGTATTAATAAATGCATTTCCCTCTGGTCCAGGGGCTGACAGGCCTGTAGGACATGCAAGCCTTCGTTCAATAGTTCACTGAGAAATCCATCCTCATTACCCTTTCGCAGCTGCGTGAGCACATACCAATGACCTGCAGTTGGTGTCAACTCCTTTTAGCTTTTGCAAGATAGGAATTTCCCAGAGTGCTTTTTGGGAATTCAGCTTCCAAAGAAAGTGAATTGAATAAATGTCATTTGAGTTAAGGGGGTACTTTACTTTCCCATAATGAAAATAGTAATTATTATAAGGTGTTTTGTTTTTTTCACTTGATAGACTTAATGTTAGTTTGCAGACTACTGAAAAAGAAAAAAAAATGCTGAGGTTTACAAGTTCCTGGAGACAAGGAAAGCTGTTGTCCTTGCCTTTCCTGGAGTAATCACCTCCTCTTATTCCTACTACAGATAGAATGTACTTATTCCTACTACAGACAGGATTTCCCAAACTGTTTTCAGTGGAATGAGTGTATCTCCTGAGATCAGTAGGCAAGGAGAAACCCTGTTATTAAATACATTTGGGAAGAATGCAGGGTTAAATAAAATTCAAAATTCTCCATTTTATAAGACTCTTCAAGGATTTTAATACACATTTTGAATTCCCAAGACTTGAACTCTAGTGTGCAAAGTATGTAACCCTTTTTACTAAAGATAAATTTTTAAAAAGGAATATTTGGGGGCTAGGGTCATAGCTCAGTGGTAGAGCGCTTGGCCTAGCATGTGTGAAGCACTGGGTTCGATTCTTAGCACCGCATATAAATACATAAAGGTCCATCGACAACTAAAAAAAATTTTTAAAAATCTGAATATTTAAAAGAAAAAAAAAAGAAATATTTTGTATACGTGATACTTTTAGGTTGTTATACGAGGTAGTTCATCTTTTTAATGTTTTTAACTTCCATGATTATAGGTAACATGAAATGAAAATATTTAAAAATTTGAATTTTAGAAATCACATCTCACGCATCTAGGTTCCATGTCATCTTTGAACTCAAAGCCCATTATTCACATCCTTCCCAGAATAAAAACCAAAAAGCAATGGACACGAGAGAAAACGTCAGAGATCTGCCACATGTTCACAAAGGTGGATGGTTAAAAAACACACAGTAGAGACAGCATGTTTGTTAGGTGTCAGCTAAGCAATTTCCAAAACCCCAAGACATAAAACCAAAGTGAATGGAATAGGGACAAGGTCCAAGGCAAAGGCACAAAAACAATCAGAATAAATGCTGAATATGCTGCTAACTCATCAAACAATGAAGGGGTCTTGCATATGGGACTAATTTTAGATTTCCTATATCATTTCAAGCATAGTTTATGCTATGCTAGGATTTACTTCAGGATATGACAGGATGTACTTTACTGACCATACATTAGTGAATTATAGCAATGCAATCATTGATTCTAATTTTAGAACATACTATTATTGACTCTGTGTGCCACATCAGGGAACAGTACATGAATCTGACATTCTGTAATAATATTTACTAAACAGAATTGGCTTATATATTTGAATCATTGTATCAATATATTATGTAATATCAATATTATATTAATATATTAGATATGTTTAAACCAATTATTGAATATGCATATCTTTGTATATAAGTATTATGTATTAAATGAAATACAAATATATTTATAATTGTTTAATTAATGTATCATATTTTATACACACATACACACACACACTCTTGTATGTATATATACACACATATGAATATGTGTTACTAGATTTTCTGAACATCTTAGGACATTTCTTTCATACATCAATCACTCCTAATTTGCACTAATTACCTCTATGATCAAAGGTATTGCTTATTAGCATACCTTGTACCCACTCATCGCCAACACCCTCAAGGAGACTTTTTCTGTTTTTCTTACTTTTACATAAACAAATGGAAAACTACCCCCCTTTAGTCCTGTGTTATGATATGCAAATGAGTACACATATCCAATATTTAAGAAATTTGAGTTCTTTATCCTCAGAGTGACCACAGAGAAATTGATAAAATACAGGAAGATTTTTCTGAGCCATCCAAAAAGATTACATTTATTGTCATTTTAGAGTGAGCTGTACTCTGTAATATCCCTGTTCACTAAAAATCAATACTTAATTCTGGTCTAAGTATGGAGATTTAATGTTGACTATAACATTCTATCCCCCAAGCACTAACTTACCATAACACACTACCAAAACTTTTTACTCCCCTGTGATTTCAGAGAATTAGTTTGAGTACCTCATAATTCCTTTCCTGATGAAACACATGATTAGGGTATACACTACTTTGATGTAACTGAAGGCAACACTTCTAATCTACATCAAGGTTTACTTGAGGTTTTATCCTACCCTGTTCAAGACACCCAGCAAGAGTTTCTCTTTTTTACTTTTTCCCAAGTTTACCATATAAACCATGGGTATGGTGGATGCCCCCTACTGAATCTCAGAAAGAAAAAATTTGCAACCTACTTCCTGTGCTATTCACCTAGAGGAGAATAATAAAGTTTAGTTTGAGTACCTCATAATTCCTTTCCTGATGAAACACATGATTAGGATGTACACTACTTCCATGTAACTGAAGGCGTGTGCATGCACTTCACATGCAGGGCTTGTGAAGCCAGATAAATCTTTGCTATGGGAGCTACCTCATGCGTTGCAGGATGCTTAGCAGATCCTTAGCCTCAACCTAACGAATTGCAGGAGTACTACCATCATGACAATCAAAAATCTCTCCACAGGTAGATTTAATTATTTCACGTGTGTGTGTGTGTGTGTGTGTGTGTGTGTGTGTATACAAAAACTTCAAAACATGTTGTACACAATATATAATTGTATCTATTGAGTTTTTAAAAAATTATATTAAAATCTAAAATGTCTCCAGACATTGCCAAATTTCCCCAAGGGAACAATATCCCCATAATTAGGGGTCACTTATGTACACTATATCGTTTATTTCTAACAAAAATCATAGGATATGGGTGACTTTTCTATATTACAAAGAAGCTACATCATCTGTACACTCAGAAAAATGAGAAATTATATCCCATCTGATTCAAATGTATGATATATCAAAGTCATTGTACTGTCATGTATAACTAATTAAAACAAATTTAAAAAATTAAAAAAAAAGAAATGAGGGGAGATTTAGGACAGACAGCCTACGGTTTGACTACATCTCTGTGTCACATACCTTTAAAATGTGTACTTTATAAAGGTGAATATCAGAGCACCACTAATATCTATTCAGCACTCTAAGTTCAACTTTGCCTTCCCAAAGAAACATTCAATAGTGTGTGTGCATCACCTGACCTCCATTTTTATTAATCCTCAAATAAACAAGTTTTCAGAACCATCCCTATTGCCACATTTGAGTGCTATTTAAACAAATTCACTTTATCTTTCTCATTTCCTGCTCTAGAAATAGACTCTAAACTTTAGATTCAGACAACCTTGATTGGAACAGCAGCTCCTCCACTTTCTGGCTGTGTGACCCTGGGCATGTTAACCGAATTTCACCTTTATATCCCACAGAAAAGCAAATAGGTTTTGTCAACTTCACAGTGGAGTTAACAGCCAGACCTCCCCTGCAGACTACTATGCAGGGCAGGGGTGAAAGTTACAAACTGCAGTTGTGGGGTGCAGCCCTGGCTCCTCAACCTTTATCTACAGGGCCATTATCAGAGGCAGTAGAATTCTTGACCCTCCATTAAATGTGCCCTGGCCGATTCACAGGTTTACAAAGAGTAATCTCACCTTCTCCAAAGGAACACCTGTTATAAAGAATCCAACTTCCCAATGAAATTCATACAAATCACCGGTAACCCAACTGTTCTCTCTGCTATGAAACTTTGGAAAGGAGTCCATCAATTGCATTTCTTTTCTAAGAAAGAGTCAAGGTTATCAGGAGTATGTGTTTTCAGAAAGTGGAGGCGAAGACCTATAACCCAGCAGAGACAAAATTAATCTTTTTCATCAGGCAGGTTTGAACATGACCATTCATGTTTAAACCTCTTCTTGGTAGTTATCTTGAATGAGAAGGTTTTACTAAGATGTGTAAAAATATCATAAAATAACAAACATTTCGATCACTTTCCTAGAGCATCAAAATCCATGAAATGTACTTGTGAAAGGACAATTTTAAGGACATAGAGCCTTTTAAAATTACAAAATGATAATTATATCTCTGATTTGGAATGAAACCACAAAGTAAAATAAAAATAAAAACATGGGTCAGAGTTCTATCTGGAATTAAAATTTTACAAGATAAATAATAATGGTGAAACATTTTAATTTTTCTTAAGTATTAAAGTGAAAATCTTAATACATAGATACATGTGGGATTATCCTTTTTGTAGGTAATACAGTCAACACTTACTCCATTTATCCATCATTCTTGACTTAATGCATCCTCCTTATGTCCTCTGAATGCTTTCTCTTCCGTCTCTATAAATCATGCAGCTAATATAAACTACATTGTTTGTACCACCTTGTCACACAGTTGGAAATGTGAGAAAAACAACAATCTTAAGATAAAATTAGTGCAGAAAGTACTGTAGCTGGATAAATCCATATTTATCATCCTAAGAGTTGAAGAGAATGGGCAAAAAAGAAAAAGCAGAACTGTGATTCTCCCATCCCAAGTCAAGGCCCATTGGGAAAAAATTAGACCTTCTCTTAGACAGAAGGTGTGAAAATGAAAAAAGCAAAACATATTTACATGGAAAAAAGCTGTATTCTTACATGTCTGTTCTTTTTAAATAAATGTACAGTATTCACAATGTGCTGTAAACACATACATCATATATACATGCTCATACGCATACATTCAGTTCAAAAAGATGATCTCTATTTTCATTACTCATCACTAGTTTACGTACAAAAAAATCTAGTATCCATTTATATTTATTTCAGTATAAAATTTCAGAGTTTTAGCACTCACCTATATAAATTATACAATTCAGTATTAAGTACTATAAATAGTTCTATTTATATCACTACCATGTGTAACCTTAATTCAATCAGCATTAAGTAGCCTCTATGTATAAAACACAGTTATCATAACTGTATCAGAAATACCAGGCATAGATACTTAAGATGATATCTCTGTTCCTCGAATTGCTTAGAATGCATTGATTAAAAAAAAAAAAAAGACTTGGGCAACAATAATGTTAAAACAAAGAATTATGAAGTAGTTATACCAAACAATGTAAAAAAGCTTTAGAAACAGGAAGTTCGGAAAATAAATCAGAAAATTGAATGTTTCACTGACAATAGAATATATAACTACATATATTCTATTCCTTCTCAGAGAAGAAAGGGAGAATGGGAGTATGTAAGCAAATCTTAAGGGAGGAGTAGTTAAAGGAATTTATACCAAGTGTTCTTGACCTTATCAATAAGATGTGAGTTTAGCATGTGAGAAAGTTCAGCCCAGCTACTCTGAGGACTGACCAGGAATCCTGCAGGGATGAGTGATGGTCTCTCTAAGCCTGTTACCTGTTAGTACACTATGCAAATATTTAAAGGTTACCTGTATCTGTGATACCGATACCCTTTCAGTGACATTCCAGACTTCACCAAATCCCTCTGGGAAATGAATGCACACACAATTCTGACTTTATACTTGGATAATATAATGATTTTCTACTAGCATATAGAGCAATGGAAGTATTTGATAACCTTATTTAAGCAAAAGTCTATTTATGACAGGGATATCTTTTCAGGTGTCTGGAATTCATATTTAGAAAGTCATAAGAGTTCCTTCAGGTATACTCAAGTAAATAACTACTTTAGGATAACATTGGTAGTGATAATATATTTTCATCATTCATAGATATTACTCATAAACTTGGTACTGCAACTAAGGAAGAGAAATGAGTTTTTTTTTGGGGGGGGTACTGCAAGTATTATATTTTCATGTTGGTGGCATAAAACAAAGATGTAACAAAAAGATTATGTATGCTGACATTTTGTTGATAGCTCTGTGGCCATTTGTGTATGGCTGTTAAGCAGAATGTACAGGAAAAAAGGATTATCTTTCAAAGAAAGAAGTTGTAAAGTAGTTCTATGGAACATTTGAATATGAACAGTGGATATTTCATGTGAATTAGTGAAAATAACTAAAAATTGCAGGATTCATGATAATGTCTAAAAAATACTCACATTGCATATGAAAAACACTGAATCATTTAATCTACTTTTTTTTTAAAGGACCCAGTCATTTGTTCTAAGTGTTTGCACATTTTGAATATATGGAAGCACATTTTATGTACTTTGGAGTACTGCTGATGTAGTAGGCAGTATATCATCAAACTACTGCTGCAGCAATTCTAAGGTCAAAGCTATTGCTTTTGGATTTGATACATTTTGTTCATGATTTATGGATTAATTTTATGGAAAATATGTAAGCTATATGTCCAAAAAGCATTTTATGGTATTATAACAATAAAATATTATAGTTATGGGATGCCCTCCATCTAGGCCTCTCAAAACCCTTTCCCAGCATTAGTTAATCCTTGTAATACTCCTCAGAGGCAAGGAAGTATTACCTGCACTGCTTTTTTTTTTTTTTTTTTTTTAAGCTACAGCAAGCACTAGGAATTTTTGCAAGTCCAGCTGGGTTTAGAGCTACTACAAATCATCAATGCATTTACTCATTCGTTCTACCTATTACAGGGCCTAAAGAAGGTGTCAGGGCCTAAAGATAGAATGAAACAAATTAAGCAGAAGCACTATGTCCATCCTCCCTCTCTTGGAAATCACTGTGCTAAGTGTAAGATGCTTTCTTACATGGGGAAGAAAACAACATGGTGACATTGTTCTTATCCTGAACCTCACCCTAGGCCATCTGGAAACACGACTCTGTAGGATATCCGCTAGTAGCAGTTTCCAGCAACAAAGCTACATCACAAATGAGATCTTCTCATACGAAAAACTTACAAGGAATTACTTTGGACAAATCCCTAACAGATTTTGATCAATTGATTTCTAAGGAAATTAGTCACAGTGATAAAGAAAGGGTTATGTAAACGGGCATTAGAGACAGCCTAATGATAAGAAATGAGACACATATATTCACAAAAAAGACAAACAAAAAAGCCCAAGTGTCACAGCAGTCAGACCAATTAGCCTCGGAGCCCAGTACCTGAGCTAGTTCTTCTTCATGAGGCTGCTGCTTTAGGTCCTTTGAAAGAAATAGCACTACCTGTTCATCCTTCCCTGTATCTACACCATTTGTAAGAGAACTCTGTAGCAACTCCAACAAGATTTGGAGTCCACTTCTCCATTCTTGAAATTGGGCTAACCTGTTGACTTACTTTGGGCAAAAGAATGGAAGGTGATATCAAGAGAGACCTATTCACTTCTGCTCACTGTGATAGAACCTCACTACTACCAAGTTAATAAGCCTGGGCTAGCCAGCGGGAGACTGAGACCATATGGTATTCAGGTCATTACAACCCTCTTAGATCATCAGCTTCTAGACTCTTCCTTGACCTAAAAGGGGCCGAAAGAAAATTCAGCCCAAATCAGCTGGGTGTATATCCGATATGTAAATGAATAAACAAAAATAACATTTTATTCTTTTAAGTCACTAACTTTTTTTATTTAAGTCACTAACTTAAGTTACCAAGTAATAATTAATTTATGAAATTGAATTTCAGCAAATATTAACTATTCCATAAAACAATGAAATTAATCATTGGAAAAAAAACTGAAATCCTTCCCAGTATCTTATGTTTAATAAGGCAGAAAAGCATGAAGACATTTTAGAGAAATTTTCATCTGAAGTGGCCATTAAAAATACATAAAGAAAAATCTAAAACCTGTGAAAACACAAGCTATCCAGTGCAGTTCATTCCCAAAGTTGCCAACTATCTTCTTAATTTTGCTGGAAACGAAGATCAGAATTATAAACATGATAAATTAGATGGTGCTAGACATATTACATGATTTTTATGGCTTGTAAATGATCTATTAAATGACTCTAATACACATTTAAGCTATGATCCAATTATTGAAATCTACTTTCCAAGCAATTTTTTAGAAGCATATTGGTTACATGATATAAGAAGCACCTCAGGTCTACAACTATTAATACCTAAGTCTATCCTAAAACATTCTAAGGTATTCTAAGACATTTTAAGGTATTCTAAGGCTGTTCTGAAATATTGGTAAGCATCGACTACAGATGCCTTTTCCCTCTTGGGAAGACCTGAGGTAGACACAGAATATTATGATTTAGGACCAGCTGGGGACCACTCACTCCCTTATAGACTTACAGAACACTTTCTGAGCACTTCTTATGTGCCTTGTATGGTACTTTGTGTATGTATATGTATGCAGATATGTCTAAGATGGGTAGCTTCATGTCCTTGGGGAAACATAATCTGTTTAAGGAGACAAGCAAATCCAAGTCAGGGATCTTCAGGCTAAACAAAAGACCTGAGGGCAAATATCAATAGAAACATTTTTTTGGATTTCATATCCCAACTGCTATCTATTATCAGTTGGAGTGCTGGGTTAAGAGCATTTCTTAGACCATATCCAAGATCACGGGAAAGCAATGGTCGGTTACCCAATGATGTAAGAAATGGGCAAAATAGTGTAATATAGTGACATGGGTCACTTTAACAAATAAATACATTTTGTTATGTTCCTTTGTGAACGTAGTCAGTGAGATCCTACATGAGCTAGGTACAGTGCTAGTCACAAGTATGTGCATGCCCTTAGTTTCACCTGTGTCGTACTGCCTCTGAGGTGACGTGTGACAAAATACAAGGGTTTCATTAAAAGCAAGAGACTCTTTTCAGTAGAGAATTGTGAACAACAAGTCTACATTTTATCATACTTTAAATTTCACTCTAGTTTCTCTTGGTATAAATGTGAAATATTAAATATAATAACAGTGTTGACAAGAACTATAATGTAGTGCTTGTTGAGTATCAGTGCTTAAAATTATCACTAAATCTTCACAACACACAGATCATCCCCTTATGGGCAGCCAGGACTGAGAAAGGTTAAAGTAGCTGTTTAAGGTCACACAGATCCTGAATTACAGAGTTCATATTAACACCCACAACTTTCTGTCTCATAGCCCAACTCTTACCTTGTAGGCTACAATCCTCGGACCATTGTCAGATTATTATGGCTAACCTAACCTAATACTGCATATCCCAGTAAGGAAGAAGAGCTCACAGGAATCATTTGTGTATCCCTTGTGTGTTAAAATATGTTTCCTAAGCCCTTCAGTGAGCTGTCAGATCTCTTAGAGCATCTTTAATACCCATCTCCTGGAATATTTATTATAGACCGTACACTCATTTATGTATACACACAGGTGCATGCAACGCGTGCACATATGTGTACACACACACACACACACACACACACACACACTCCCTTGTTACATGAAAAAAAAATAAACTGAGGGAAAGAGCTCCTTCTCATATCCTAACATGTGCCCCATAGGGTGCAGCACAGTTTTATACAGAGCAGGAACTTATGACCCACCGAAGATGAACTAAAGCAACCCTAATTACTTCAGTTACTCAATTAGCTTCCACAAACTCTCAACCAGCAACAGTCTCTTCGATGTTACAATGATGTTATAATAAGTCAGTGTGTGTTTCCAAAGCTGTACTCCATGGAACAGTAGAAAAATAGCCCAATCCAATGCTTTGTAAAAACAGGATACTGCATTCACACAACTTTGGGGATCGCAACTCAGTGACAAACCTTCTGTCACACAGACAAACAGTGCATGTTAGCACATTAGTGGCTCTGAGAATTTCCACAATCGGCTGTTTCAATATTGATTAGCATCCTGAAGGACAGCTTGGTCACATAACACTCAAGGAGACACTAACTTTAGGAAGAGAGATCTGGAGAGATTATACCTATCAAGAGATTCCACTTGTGCAGTTATAATGACCAAGGAAAATGAATTCTTTCTTGATGCTACTTTTTAAGCTGTTCTAAGGTGTAGACATTGCTATATCATGACAAGTATTTTAGCATAACTCTGAATTTATTTAAAATAGAATTTTAATCCTCAGTGATATTTTAAGATGTAAAAAAATAGAAAAAAAATTAAATGTATAGCAACAAGGTAAGTATTCAATTGTTGGATTTATCTTTAAGATGTTATTTATTTTATGCCTTAAAACAATGCTTATATGATGCTTTGAATGGTGCCTGGCATAGTAAAGATGTTTAACAAAAAAAAAATGCTATAAAGACTTTGGAAAATGCTTCTAATACTATTCTAAATGAAAAATGGAAAAAATATTTCATACTGCCATATGTCAATTATATAAAATTTACAGAGAAACACAGCCATAAAATAAACTATAATATTAACAGTGCTTTTCTTTAGTCAGTGGGATATGGAAAAAATACACATGCATACTATATAATATATATGTATTATATGTACATACATATATAATTCTACATCTTCTAATATGATTTAATGTATATTTAAAAAGTCAATTCTATGTCATCAGAAAGAGTCAAAGCATATTTACCTGAGTGGCTCCTAACTATTTCTCAGGTTAAATTTAGATATAAGTTGTTGTTTTTTTTTTTTTTTCTGGGAAACCATCCAGGATCACATAATTATGAGAGAATCCATAGCACACTACACTCTCCTCTCATGGTGCTTATCATTGCATTTTTAAATTTACTTGCTTATACACTGTCTAGACTATAATTTCTCTCTAATTCATCACTGTAATCCCAGTGCCTGGCCTAGTGACTAGAATATTCAATTATTATTGAATAATTGAAATTTGGGTTTTTTTTTCAATTCTGAAATATGGGGGTTGGGGGAAAGGGTACATACACTCATACATTCCCCTTTGTCTAATTCACTGAATTTATATCCCCTTCCCTTTGTTGCATGTTAGTCTCCACATAATAGAATACTTCACCTTTGAATTTTGGGGGATTGGCTTATTTTACTTAGCGTAATATCCTCCAGATCCTTTAGATAGGATCAAAAATTGGTACAACCATGCTGGAAGGCAGTATGGAAATTCCACACACAAAGAAACTAAGAATGGAACCACCATTTGACCCAACTATATCACTCTTCAGTATGCATCCAATAAAGTTTAAATCAGCATACTACAGTGATACAGCCACATCAATGTTTATAGCAATTCAATTCACAATAGCTAAGCTATGAAACCAACATAGGTGACCTTCAAATGATGAATGGATAAAGAAAATGTGATCTATATACACAATGGACTACTACTCAGCCATAAGGAAGAATGACTTTATGAAATTTTCCAGTAAATGAAAGGATCTGGAGAATATTACACTAAGTAAAAAAAAGCCAATCCCCCAAAATTCAAAGATGCAAAAGGGAAAGGAAGTGGGGATAGGAAAAGGAAAGACAGTGGAATGAATCTGGCATAAATTTCCTATTTACATCTATATATACAACCACAGTGAATCTCAACCTCACGTACATCCACAACACTGGGATCCTAATTAGAGCAAGATATACTCCATTTTTGTATAAATATGTCAAAATAGACTGTACTGTCATGGACAGTCAAAAAGAACAAAAAAAATTCAAAATGTATGAGGTATTTAACAAATTTTTGAATGAATGAAAAATTATAAATAAATTTTTAAAAGATTTGCAAAATTATCTTCAAAGGACAAAAAGATCACATATTTGTATACATGAAAGCAAAAAATTTAAAACTCCTCTGTATAAATTTTCTAAACATTTAAAAACATAAGCAAAAAAAATGTAATATCTGTATTTTGGAATAACAACATTTTTCTCTCAAATGACACTGCTATTTACATAGCTGATCTTGTTCATATACTTGTCAATAATTTATATTTCCTCTGAAATTTTGTCTACAAGTCATTTTCTCCCCCAACTAGTTTAAAGGGTAACAGGGATCCCTGCCAGTCATTATCTAATTTTATAGCGTAACTGCTTTAGCACTGTTGGGTTGTAAATGTTTCAGTTGGAGTCTCTCAATTTGCTTCAGTTGGAATACATTTCTCTAGGCTTAGGAGGCCATTAAAGTGAATTGTTTTAGCATCAAACTCCTATTTAGATCAAAAGACAACCATATTAATAATGGAATCTCTTTAAAGTCCAGAGATAAAACTCCATTCAATTATTCTCAAAAATTCATGATATGGTGAATATGCATAGGCATATATACACACAAAATAAGAAGGATAATACGAAGGAAAGCAGCATTTATCGAAGGTTTCCTATGTGCTGGGTGCCAATCTAAAAAATATGCATATGCTATCTAATTTAAATCTCAGAGAGATGATTTGATTTTCCACTTTGATGATGGAAACATTGAAGTAAATATCCTGAATTTACAAGGCCAATGAGTGTGAGAGAGTTATGACTTATTAATCTTATTGCTCTTCATTCTAAAAATATGTATTGAGTTCTACTGCCCTTTGTTCTAAAAATATACTAGTGAACAAACAGGAAAGGCACTAGACTCCTGGAATTTAAATTTTAATCAGGACAAATGGAATTTTAATCAGGACAATTGGAAATTTAAGCACATACATTCAGCATGCAGACATAATGTGTAAAGATGGCCAAAATATTCACCAAAACATATATGATCTCTTTCACAGAATATTGTGTTATCAGGAGGAATTCAGCCAGCATTCAATTTTTCAGTTCCTCTCCCATATAGACATGGCCATGTGGCTACTTTTTCCAACAGAATGCAAATTAAAGATATTTATGTTCTTTTTGGACAAAGCCTTCGAGGAATCACTTGTGGAGTATATTTCCTTTTCTCTTTCTCTTCTTATGAACTGCATGACAATGACAAATGCCTAAGAAAGAGAGGCAAGTCTGCTGGAACATGCTTCAGTCTCCAAAATCACTACTTGAAGAAAAGATGCTTGCCCACTAGGAAGACTTGCCTTGTGAGCCAGAAATAGATATTTACCAATTTATCCATTCTACTGTGTGGTTTATTTGTTAAAACAATCAGCACTATACTAAGCCCTACAGAAATTGGTACCCTTGATTTGGATGCTAACATGAAAATAATCTAAGTGTGTGGTATTAATTTTATATCCAAGCAGTGAGTAGCACAGAAAAGGTATCACAGTAGTTATAAAATATTTGAGAACATTGCTGCCTACAGTAACTAAGAAGGTGAGCTACGGACAGACCAAACCTATAACTGCAAGGAGCTGGACTTCTGAAAGTTAATTTGTGTTGGCTTTTTCCAATGCATTATAAGAAACTGATAACACTAGGGGGATAGATAACTGCCTTGGAAAAAGAAATCAACAAATCTGCTGAGAAGGAGAGATCAAATAATCTATGACCATAAATGTAGGTAGGAGACAGAAAAGTAAGGCTAAATTCTTATTTAAAATTATGATTTAAACAAAGAGATTCAGCTAGAAACAAACAAAAAAAGATTACAGGTGGTGATTTCCAGCTCATATATATTGTTTCAGATGGTCACAGGTGGCCACCATACGGCTGACAGGGAGAGGCATGGGTTTTCAGAAGCAAAGAAGCAAAGTGCACTCAAGAAAGATATATAGGAAAGAATTGGAGGAAATATACAGATACATACCAGTAAGTGCAAGCCAATAAGTCAAAAGATTAATAAATTTTGTATTTTCAAAGAAACCATTAGCCTACCCTTTAAAAAAAAGCCTTGGATTTACAAATATTTAAGATAACTTTGGTCTCTCAAAGTTTTATGAGCAGGAAGCAATTTGCAAAAATTTCAGAGTCTCTAAGGAAAATGTTCTCCCAAAGCTCTCTTCAGATGCGGCCACAGAGGAAAGTGGACAAGAAAGAACTTCCTAGAGAGCAAAGCAAATAATTCCAGAAAAAAAAAATGGAGAAGGAAGATCCCCACAAACATGAGCTAGGTTCTTAATCAGGAATTCCTTTCAGTAGAAAAGTAGAAACCAATCCCTGTCCAGAAGGATCCATCCTTGCTCTGGACAACAATTGTCATGTGTATATCAATCTTCCCTGAACTGAATTTGAATTGACTTGTCCAAATGTGGTCACTGTCCTATCATGTGACAGCAGGGGTGGCAGGGTGATAGCTCACTTTTAATTGAATCATCAGAACACACAAAAAAAATCACAAGTGGACCATGGAAATAACAGAGCACCACTCAAAAGTTCTGGATTTAGACATGGAAACAGGATCTGAACAAAACATTTAGTTGTCTTGCTTGAGGAGGGAGTGAACATGTTTTATGCAAGAAAAATGTTATGTAAAGAAATTACAGGTTGGGGTTGTGGCCCAGTGGTAGAGTGCTTGCCTAGCATGCATGAGACACTGGGTTTGATCCCTGGCACCACATAAAAATAAACAAATAAAAGAAAGGCATTGTGTCCATCTACAACTAAAAGAATTATTTTTTAAAAAAAACGAAAAATTGGTTTCCAGAGTAACAGAAATAACAAAAAGGACTAATTTTCAATAAATTTTTTCTTTCCTTCTTAATGCATTACTGGTGGTTTTCAACTTGCCAATCAGGGGTGCTACACCCCATCTTCCCCACCTTTTTGCAAGTAGATAAGGCCATGTGATAAGATATCATCAAAAGAATCTGAGCATAAATAATATGTTCCAGTTATGGGACAAAAATTTTAAGAAGTGAACATGCTTCCCACATACTCACTTCTGCTTTTTAGGGGAAGAGCAGAGTCACAGACAATAGGTATCTGAAACCCTCAATCCTCACATGCAGGAAAGCTGTCTGCCAACCAGGAACACAGACTTTGAACCTGAGTAGAAAATGAACTGCCACAATAGAATTAGAACACAATTTAGGGACCTGTTGCCAACTTAGTCAATGCTAAACAATCCAATCCACATTACAAATAGTGAAATAGGAAGAAACTAAAACTGGGTAATGGATAAAGCCATTTGTAAATGAGATGGGTTGATTCACTGAGATAGAAAATCAGAGGAAAGCCTCTCTCTGAAGAGATCACACTTTAGACAGAAGTCTGGCAAAAATGTGGGACAAGGATTTTGGACAAAAATATAGCACATATGAAATTCTTAGGATATAAACTAACTCTATGCTTCTAAGGAAGAGCAAACACAAGTGAGAGGGAAGCAAAGCGAGAAAATGGAGAGAGGCAGACAAAGCTGATATGTGGATCTCACTGGCATGGTGAGACAATTTTAACTCTCAAATTCAGATTTTAAGCAAAAGAGTGACACAAATGATCTAGTTCATTTTCTGGGCTGCAATGTGAAGGATGACTATCTAAGCAAGATGAAAGAAGGGGGCCAAACAGGAGACTATAGTAGGACCCTAGGAATGAGAGACATGGCAGCTTGCCTACATCAATAATGGTGTTGATGATAGTCAAATTGGAATAAATGTTAAGCTAGAGCTGAAAGGGTTTGATTATGGGTTAGATATTGGGGGTGAAGAAAAACCAAGAAACCACTGATGCTTATATGTTTGGTCTGAAAAAGCCAAGTAGATGGATGTGTAATTTGATGAGAGAAAGCAAACTGAGGGAATGCAAGATGACTATGTGTGGAAAAAAATTGGAATTTTATGTGTATACTTTAATCAAATTATTTGATGTGGTAAATATATTAAATATCAATTTTAACATGAACATGCTAATACATGCTTTTAGCCCCTACTATAATGGGAGAGGGTGCTAATTGGTGGAGGGTTTTGAGTGAAACAACAAATATATCACTCCACCCTACTCCCTAAATTTGAAATCAACTAAGACCAGGAATCAGTCACAGGGAGATTTAAATATCACTGTAAAAATGGGTAATGCTGATCAGATCATGTAAACTTACATCATCAGTTAAGTAGCCTTGCTGATACCCCCCAACACTTCCATGGGTATCTGTGAACAGAAGCAGGCCTACACTATAGTGAGGTTAGAACACATCCCATTTCATGCTTTCAGAAGGGTTTGAATCACATATGCTTACAATGTCATCTCAAATCTACCACCCATCAGTTAAGTATTCTCCCCCATTCTCCCAAGAAGGGAGTGAGGCAATCAATCATGAATTTAGAATGTTTAACCAAGGAGAATTATAAATGCTATGGTTTGAATCTGGAATGTTCCCCAAAGGCCCATGTGTTATGGGCTTGTTCTCAGGAATATTGGGAAACTTTAACAGGCGATGCCTAGTGGGAAGACTTAGGTCACCAGGGTATGCTTTAGATCTTAGGTCTCTTTCTTTCCTACATTTTTCTTTCTTTCTTTCTTTCATTGCCTGCCATGGTGTACTGAGCTGAAACAGACCACAAGCAATAAGGCCAATTGGCTGTGGATGGAAACCTCCAAAACTCTGAGCCAAAATAATAAAGTGAAAAGAGTTTCTCTCTTAAAACAAATAGAAGTCTGGAAAATGAGAACACAGGATGCAATGAAGGTGCAAGAAAAGAAATTCCAAGGGATGGGTATCAATTCAAAAAGCAAGAACGTGTGATAAGTAGCCTTTCCCTTGATAGCTTCTAACCTAGTTCTTGGAACTCAGGAACAGATAAAAAAAAAAAATGAGATTTTTACCACCTGAGGATGCTGGTCCACAGGGCTTTTATCTTCTTCTTTCTTGACTAACCAATTTCTCTTAGGTATTAAATAGCAAAACTACTGAAAAAAGAGTCCACACAAAGAAAGATCTGCTACACAAATTGGTTCTGTTCTGGCACCAGCTAGCTCAAAGTTTCTTACAGCACCCCCCCCTCCCCGCACGCACACACACACTTTATATTTTGTTTTAATCTGTTAACTAAGAAGGCATTGCTCTCAGATCCTTTCCCCAGGCTTCTCAAGCTTGGCTCCGAGTGACAATCAGCTACATTTCACAGATTTCTTCCCTAACATAGCCTTACCCACTGCATGGCACCAGCAGCTCCAACATATCCTCCAGTTCTGGTCCCACTGATGGCCATTTCTTCTGCAATCCCAGACCCTGACAGCCCTCAGATGACCTCAGAGAACATCCCTGATCTCTTTCCCTGACATTCCAAGTTTAGGATCAGTAGCTGCTTACAGTGGATGCTAATTTCAGGGATGGTTTACCATCCCCTCTTTAGCTTCTTAACTTTTCCATCTTCTTTGTAAATAACCACCTTTTAAATTCCTTTGGTGAGATATCTAGGATGTTTTCTCATTTATTAATTGTAGAATATCTGATAGAGCCAATCTGGTCAAGTCAAGCGCATTGTGTGTGATTCTTTATATTCCTCATACCAGGGACTGGTATATGATGGGCACTGGGCCCATCTCCTGAGGTTGTAAATAATTTCACTGGAAAACAGATGTGGTCATTCACTTAACCACTGCATTACCTATATTTGGTTTTGTGCTACAATGACAGAGATAAGAACCAACAATAGAGATTTAATGGTTCACTAAAATTGCTTCTAGCTGGCTTTTTACAAAAAATATTTGGTAATTCCTACACTTAAAAATTAAATAAATAAATATTAAAAGGGCCCCTAATCCAGAGGCCCATCCAGTCTCTGTGATCATTTAGCCCAATAGAATAATATGGAGTGCACTATCATGCAATTGAAATTTTCTAGTCACATTAGAAAAGTAAAATAAAACAGATAAAATTAATTGCAATAATTGAAGAAACAGATTCAATGTTATCAATATAAAGTACTATTGAATCTGTTTTGTATTATTTCCAAAACCCAGTGTGTACTTCATACTCATAGCAAATCCCATTTTAGATGCTTAATTTTCATTACAAATACTAGATTCCTATGTAGACTTTATCAAATTTAGTGTTGAAAAAGTAACATGACACATCCAGTAAAGTGGATATAAAAATAGAGACAACACTAAATGCTGCAGAAGATGAAGACAATTTGGTTCATTTATACATCACTGGTGAAAACTGATAACATTACAGCCACAGTGAAAATAGTTACACAGCTTCTTATGAAACAAATCAGGCAACTACCATATGATGCAGCAATTATACTCTTGATATTTATCCCAGTTAAATCAAAATTTGGTTCACAAAAAAAAAGTTCACAAAAGTACACTGTAGTTTAATCTATAATAATCTCAAATGGGAAAAAAATATAGAATTCCTTCAACAGGTTAATGGTTAACAAGTTGCCATACCAAAGAATATTACCCAGCAAGAAAAAGGAACAAATTATTAATGTATACAACAACATGAATAAATCTTAAATGTATTATAAGAAAGAACCCAGACTCAAAACTAAAAATACTACATGGTGGATCTGTTAACTTTTGCATCACTGTGATCAAAATACCCAACATGAACAACTTAGAGGAGAAGTTTATTTCAGGCTCACTGTTTCAGTGGTCTCAGTCTGTAGATGGCTGACTCCATTGCTCTGGACCCAAGGTAAGGCGGTATATCATGGCAGAAAGACCCAGTAGAGGAAAGCTGCTTAGCTCATGGTGGGGTCAAGAAGCAGAGAGAAGAGGAAGGAAGGAGCTGCAGGAAGAATAACCCTTCCAGGACATAACCCCAGTGACTCACCACCTCCTTTCTACAGTTACCAAGCACTCAGTCCACTGACTAGGTCACAGATCTCATTAATATAATCATTTCACTCCTGAATGTTCTTGCACTTACAGGAGCTTTGGAGGTGGGGGGCGGCGGGCATCCTGCATCCAAACCATAGCATTCTTGAAATGATAAAGTTATGAAGATGGGAAACAAAACAGATTTAGATCCAGGGATTCGGGATGTGGGTGTGGCAACAAAAAAGCACATAAAGGATCTTGGTGGTGATAGTGATACTCTGACCATATCAAACGAACTTTCTGTGCAATTATTTAAATTTTCAATGTTCCCCCAATGCCCATGTGTTAGCGTTTTGATCCCCAACTTGGCACCTTTGAGACATGGTGGAAACTTAAGAGGTAGGGCCTAATGGAAGGTTTTCAGGTGGGGGCCTGCCCTGAAAGGAAACTATGGGACCTTGGTCTCTTCCTCTTCCTGTCTTTTCCTTCTTGATAATGAAGGGAAGAGCTTGACTGTGATACATGTCCCCCACAGTGATGTGCTATACCTCCACACGCCCAAAGCAATAAGACCATAAATGGGAATCTCCAAAACTGTGAGCCAAAATAAACCTTTTCCCTTTATAAATTAATTATCACAGGTATTTGCTACAGTGATAGAAAGTGGACTCGTGCATGCAAGTTATAATATGGTGCCACAGTTTTGCAAGATATTAGTACTGGAGAAATTAGGTATGGGATATTTGGAATTCCTGGGTTACTTCTTAAATCTGCAGAGGAATTTAAAAAAATAAAAAGTTCAACTTTAAGAAAAAGTTGATAATTTAAAGTTTCCCAATAACAAAATCACATGTGTTTTAAAAATCTAAATTAATTAAATAAAATTAAAGTTTCAATCTTTAGCTGCACTCATTAAATTTAAGTGCTCAACAGCCACTTGTGGCCAGTGGCTAAAGCACTGGACATGGCAGCTTTCGATCTTCTTTCTGGGTTAGAGCAGCTAAAAATATAGCTAAATTTGAGCCATTAAACTGAAAAAAATGGCCACACAAAATTAATCCCAGAAACCACACTTGTTACAAAGAAACACACATTCATACTCTAATAAGTCTGTGATTCCAAGAAAGGTGATGAAGCCTCCAGGGTATTAAGCACTAACCAGTTGTGACAAACTACTTAAAGAGATGCACTGTTCTCTCTGGACAATTCCTTACCCAACTAACGTGATGCTGTCGCCTGGAAAAGACGCACATTTCCTCCTTAAATTTGCTTCTTCTTTAAGAAAAGAATGGCTAAAATGAAATGAATTATTTTAGACTACAGCTTTTCCTACTAGCCCCTACCCTCTGCGTGGACAATGGAGTTCAGTATGATTATAAGCGGTAATGGCAATCTTCACAGTGGGGAAAGGGGATGGCACGCTCAGAAGGCCCCTCTCTTTGACAAGTTGACAAATGCAATTGGAGGACAAGGCAGACAACCTAGAGGCAAAGCAAAAGAGTTCTTGCAGTCCCTCCATGCATCTGGCTGCCTGCCATACAGAAGGATCACTGGAGGCAGGTGGGAATGGTTTCTGCTTCTAGAGCTCTAGGCAAGAATACATAGGGTCCAAAGGTTTCTGCTCACTGCAGTGACTGCTGCAATTAGCTTCTCAATAAAATAATAATACACCCTCATACAGCATAACTGTGCTACTTACATTCCTGTTCTCAGTGGTGGGGCTGGAATGAGGTAACATCTTAAATGGACAGCAATTGGATCAGGTTAGGAGAAAATAAGCAAGAACAATTTTTTTAAAGGAATTAGAGCAATTTAGCAGGTCTGGAAAGAAGTCAACAACCATTCAGCCTAGTGTTCAAAGCCCTCCACCATCTGGCCTTGCTGTCTCTGGGCTTTATGTGCCACCAGGCTCCATTCAAGCTCGTCTACTCGATTCCCTCAGAACATGGGTCGGATTGCCCCTGTACTTGTGTCTGTGCTATTCAGTCTGTGCATGTGTTCCATCTTCTTTTACTAGAGTCTTATTCATCCTTTAAAGTTAAAACTACATTGCCTGGAAATCCAATCCACCTATAAATGATCTTACCTTTTGCTTGATTTCCATAGCTAATAATAATAATTTTTAAAAAGCTACTATTCACCAGACAACTGTATGTTCCCAGTTCTGTGCCTGACATCTTCATGCTCCCTTACTTTATCCTCACAAATCTGGGGCAGGAATCATTACCCTTAATTACAGACAAGTGAACTGAAAATCAGAGCTACTAAGTGGCTAGTCACACAGCACCTAATTATGACAGCCAGTATTCAAACTATATTTCTTCTGAATCCAAAATTTACATATCTGATCTCTGAACTACTCTATTAAATGAGGACATAGCAATTTAATCAAATCACATTTAAAAAATAATCTGAGGTATACCAAGGGCTGAGGCTATGGCTCAGCGGTAGCTCACTTGCCTGGCATGTGTGAGGCCCTGGGTTTGATTCTCAGCACCATGTATAAATAAATAAAATAAAGGTCTAAAACCAACTAAAAAAAAAATAACTCAGTAAATGATAAATTCCAGGTTCTTATAACACAGTCATATAAAAGCGTTAGGTAAAGATACATACAAAGAATTATAAGGCCTCACAAAAATGTGACATTTATAGTGGATTTACAAGATATATGAAAGTTTTTCAGGCAAAAAAAGGGCCTGGTCAAAAGGATGGCAGAGGGATGTGGGAATATGAGATGATAAATTCAAGACAGAAAGAATACATGTCCAAAGGCAAAGAATTATAGAACTCCACAGAGTGTTGGAAACTGTTCAGCAGCATTAGTAGAAACACTATCAAGGACAGCTTAGGAGGGTCTGCATTGTCACACCCAAGAATTGCAAGTTATTCTGTGGATAGCCATCACAAAATGATATTTAAGACCACATTGGCACCTCTTTCATTTATTCAAGTAGATAGAGAGTACCAAGAATTGTGTTGAAACTGGAGGTATAAATGAGAGTCTTCAACTGAATGTTGGAATCAAATAAATCAACAAATATAGAAAACTACAGTAACTCCTAGCACTACATTATGGAGAACAGAAGAGGGGACACATGTTAGAATGGAGAGAGGAAGCATGTGTGTCATCCATAGGAAGGGGCTGGTGTCCCTGAAAGAGTGGGTTCAGCTATGAAGAGCATTATTTGAGAATTATGTCTTAGAAACAATTAAAATAGTGACTTACTGAAATGTGGGCAGACAAGAAAGAAGTAGAGGGAAGAGACTGGGATGGAACTAAAATCTTTAGCCCTCTGAGTTCATGAGGATATCAAGATACAAAGAATATTTTAAAAAGTGATAAAGTTTGTGGAGGAATGAGTCTGTGCACAGGTTCATAAACAATAATGGGAAACTACCAATAATTCACAAACAAAAAGGAGAACTGAACAGAAAGAAAACATTGGAAATAGGATAACAGCAAGCCAGATAATAACTTATTAACTTCATGTTTTGTTATTTTCTAATGTTAATGATTAGATGACTTAGCAGATAATGTCAACATGGTGCTTTCTCGCTCTCAAAATAATGTATATTTGAGCTTACTAATATAATAAATCCTATTTTATTTGATTTCTTGTTACACAGGTATCTTACCCTATGCACATTAAATTCCCTGAACATTTGCAAATGGGCATTTACAGGACACAATAGAGCTTTCCAGATTATATGACAATAGCATCACTCTAAGAGTGAATGGCACATGTGCTAGTGAATGTTTGTGTTTTCCCAGGATTTTCCTTGATTCGAGGAATAGATATTTACCTTTCCATAGATCATCTGTTTGTTCCCAGCACTTAAGAACTCCTACCATGTTTCTTTGGATTATCTGCTTTCATCTTGGTAATCTCATTAACAACAAATAAATCATTCTTTGAACTCAAGAATATTTTCTCATGCATATGCAGGAATACAGTAAGAACTAAGTACACTTTAGCGATATTTCCAATAGCTTAACATTTTGGGAAAATATTTTAAAGTTTAAAATTTTATCTATAAGTCATTTGGAATTTAATAGTACTGAATTATACTGAAAATTTATTAATACTGTATTTTCCTTAAATTCAAGGACTAATTATGGTCTTTAAAAAAAAAAGAGCTGAAGACCCACTTTTAGCCATAGCAATCTATATCTAAAGATGCTGAAAAAAGATCAAAATTCTTGACTCATAAAAGGAAGGCATCTTCTCCAAAGAAACTTAAAATGCAAATAAGACACAAAGTATCTTTCCTTCAGCTTCACGGATGCTAATAATTTCTCTTATCCCATCTTACATGGCAGAACCTTTGGAAATATTATAATAGTGCAAGCTAAGGCACCGCATTAACTTTGAATCCAATTTCTAAGAATTTAAAGAAAAAGGATTTGGAGATTCTTTTTTGATGAGATCTTCAAAAGTTAATAAATGATTTTGTGCAACTTTTCAAACTAAAATTGAAAAAGTCATAGAAGCATAGTACAGGGTATGTTATTGCTGTTGAGACTAGAGAAGGGCCTCACCATACCTGATGGACTAGGGAAGCCTATTTGGGAGACAGAAAATGAGGGACATTGTGACATCAAAATATCTCAGAAGCAAGAATCAACACATCAGGCTGGGCACAGTGGTGCACACCTGTAATCCCAGTGGCTGGGGAGGCTGAGATAGCAGGATCCTAAGTTCAAAGCCAGTCTCAGCAACTTGTTGAGACCCTAAGCAACTTAGTGAGACCTTGTCTCAAAAATTTTTTTTTAAAAAAGGCCAGGCATGTGGCTGACTGGTAAAAACAACACATCAGATATATTCACAGTTCAGCCTAACAACCTGTTTTCTACATTCATATTTGCCATTTCCAACCTAAATACTGCCCCTGTGACACTGAACAGATGAGCCTGGCCCCTATGATATGAAAACCAGGTCATGAGACCCTCACTTCCATGCCTTGCCTCCTTCCTACCTTCTATGAGCCAACCCCCCCCCCCACATACACACACCTCTTCTGGCTACCATTGCCAATCCTTCCCCTCCTATTCTCTCAGAGGGTATGCATCTCTCTTCCAATTTCTTCTCGAAATGACTCCTCTCTCCCAGCCTCCTAATATTTCTTATACAAAATAAAGCAGGGGATATGAAGATTTCCACAGAAACTCCTTTTTTTTTTTCAATTTCAATGTTACCTCAATTTTTTATACCATGTTTGTTGCTTTCTGATTCAGAATAGTGAATACATATTATACTCCACAATACCTCATCCATAGTGTCATTGCTAAAATGCAAAAAAGTTCTTAAAATACACAAGTATGTATGTGTATATGTGTACATTATGTGTGTATACACACACACACACACACACACACACACACACACACATATACCCACACATATATAAAAATCAATTCATTTGAAGGCAAAACCTGATCCACTAGTTTGACACTTGGAGAAGCTACTCTTACTTTCTGGAACAGAAATATCACTGTGACTGATTAGAGCATACTAGGGGTACTTTATAAAATAAGTCATATATGCACTATATTACATTTATAAAATTGTAAATGTCCATATTTTTATAGGTATATGGCCCCAAGGATTTGGGGTAAAGGATTATAAACCTGCACTATCATTCAAATAAATCTTAATAGCCAGGAGGACTTGTACAAGTATTTACAGTATGTGCTTGATGAATATAGAGGCTAATATGATATACTGGTGGTTTTCTACTTAAGACATTCTTCTACAGAACTGTGGTCTCATTCATGCTACAGTAAAACATTAAGGTGCATTAACATGTCTAGAAACTCTTTTATATATCATTCAATATTCTCAGAGTCTATCCTGGTCCAAATATGGAGACTTATTAGTGAAACAAGCCTTGATAATGTTCAGGATAATCAAACAATGGAGAAAAAGAGAAAGTAACTACAACCTTCATCCCTCCCAACTAAGAACTTTGGAATATCATCCTCACAGAAAGATATGTGCACTGGTAAATAAATTTGATGTTTGTCCAACTAACCCAGGAGGTGAGGGTATTTTTACTATTATCCTTAACTGAGGTCAAGTTGTAGCTTCTTGTAAAAACTCCAAAATTAATTGGATAGTATTATGTTCTTGAAGAACACACAACTCTCCTATTTATGATTATTCCTTTCATTTAGAAAATAAAAATAGGGTTCCCACTAGGCAAAAATCACTTTTATCTGTAAAAATTCACTTTTATCATTTGTTAAGTTAGGAAAGCTCTCAGGAGTTTTGTTGTTGTTTTTAACCTAATTATTCATTCAGCAAACCCTATCAGTTTTTGGAAGGGAAAAAGCAGAAGTGAAACTGCAGGCTCCAAGGTCCTACCAGCTGGGTTGGAATCCTCATGTTTCACATTATGACCTGATTTTTCAATGCAAAGCCCTTACTTAGCACAGTGTCTAACACATAGGAAAAGCATTCCACAAATGTTAGTGTAATAGGATATGAACATTCTCTTTCATTATGAAAGTTATTCATCTGGGTTTTTGTTGTTGTTGTTGTTGTTCGCTACTATACTAAAAAGAAGGGAATACTGATACTTACATTTCTCATCATCTCCTTGGAAGTTCTCTTCACTAAGCCTTCCCTCCTCTCCAGGAAAGGGATACTAATATCTGTGTGCTGATAGTTCAGGTTCTAAAATTTATAGGATGTGTATCACCACCACCCCTAGGACTGTGGATTAATTACAGAGGCACTCTACCACTGAGCTACATCCCAAGTCCTTTTGTTTCTTTCTTTTCTTTCTTTCTTTTCTTTTTTTTTTTTTAATTTTGAGACAGGATCTGCCTACACTGCTTATGCTGGCCTTGAACTTGGGATCCTCCTGACTCAGCTTCCCAAGTAACTGGGATTGCAAGTATATACCACCACAACTGGCGAAAGTATATTTTTGAAAGACAGAGAGTGGCTTTGTATATCTTTATAATGATATATAAAGAATGTTTAGAAAAGACATAAAAAGTCATAGAATCAGAGGCAAAGAAGAGCTTTCAGAGATAAGAAAGACTCTTTAGAAACAGCCCAGGCCTAATAGTATAGGAGAGGGTTTTGGTTTTGAAATAGTGAGGACTCAGTTTTATAACACTGGCTGCAGCCAGGGAAGTAGACACTATGGTGACAAAGTGAAAAATGGTACATCAAAGCTAAATGAAATTCATATAATGTTTCATAAGCAATAAAATATCATAAGTGTATCAAGAGAGATGGGCTCAGAGAACTCTAGGTACCCTTCCTCACCAATGACTTCCAGTTCTCTTCATAGCACCAAAGTGGCAGAAAGCTTTAGAAACAAAAGCTATCTCAACAGTCACCACTGAGGACACATGAATGATAACCAAAAAGGCCTCAATACTGTGGCACAGCCATTTGGGGAGAGCCCAGGCCAGCCAAGCTGAGTTTCCTAACAGTCCCTCTGAGTAATTTAGAGTCACAAATAATGCTGACTTATAACAATAGAAATAAAAGTCAGGACTTGGCTATCTGGTGCTTTGTATGAGACCCATGTCTACTTTAGTTATCTATGTTATTTTCATGACTCTGTTATTACCATTTATGGCAGGCTCAAGGTATACCACAGTAAGCAAGAGGCAGGGGCATCACTACTTGGGAGTTTAGAGTTTACTAAGACTTTGTCATGATGCAGGAAGTGTGAGACAAAAGTGAATGCCAAAGAAGAGAACCAAGCCTAGGTTCAGGGAAGGCTTCTCAGAGGGAGTGAAGATAAAGCTGAGGCCCGAGCATATGAAAAAGGAGAGCAAATGAAGACAGAGGCAAGTTCTCCCAGTCGGGAAAACAGCATGCACAAAGCTCCAGAGAGAAGAGAGAACTCAATGACGCAGTCAAGGATAGAGATGACTAATTGGACTAACACACAGAACGCAAGGGAGGAAATGCCTTGGGGTGGGCTTGGAGGGAGAAGAGGTCTGATCTGGAGGGACAACCTCTGAATAACTTGAATAAATTGACAGGGCAGTTCATGGTTGAGTCAGAGCTGCTAGTTGTCATGACAATAAAGAACAGGCAAACACCCAGAGGGAGCCAATAAGGGAGAAGCCAACACCACCAACACCCAGCAGAACAGCCTAGATGGGGGCTCCTAACAAAGATAAGTATTTAAATTTTAATGGACCAAATAAAAGTACTCCAGGGCTGATAATAATTGAAAACTCCAAGCCAAGAGAATGGCTATAAGTAAACAGGCAAGGCTCTGAGCTGTTGTGGAAAAGTTGCACAGAACAGTTGATCCTGAACCACAGGTGAGGAGACCTGACTTCAGCAATGAGCAGACTCTAAGCATATACAGCAGCATCAACTGCAGCAGCAAAGGAAGAGAGCCCGTCCCACAAGTGCCCGGCTCAGAACTATTCTGAAGACATATACTCTGCAACATATTTTATGTCAGCTTAAACTGTACAACAGAAACCAGAACCGCACAAGTAGTTGCAGACAGGAATGTTGAGCATGGGGCTTGAAAACTGACTCAGCCACATCCCAACCACACTGTTTTGGATGAATAGCCCACATCTTTGAACTTCACTTTTCTCATCGGGAGAGCAGAGAAAATATGATTTTTTGCTAGGCTTCACTGGTGGCAGAAACACAGTCAACCAGTATAAACAACAGGGGATGACATTAATGATGAGTCTGATGGGCCTAACTCAATGGCTGGACAGTCAGGCCTCCCAAGATAATATGAGAAGCTAAAAAGTTGGGGAAAGAAATCCCTGTCTCTCTCTGATTCTAATGTATGCTTGCCTCCACATCCTCAACTTTCCCAACATAAATATGATGGACTATGGCTCCCCAGAACCCCCTGTTTTTATATTTCATTAGTTATTAGTGGAGACTGACTCCTTTCTATAAATATCCATTCCTAAATCCCAGGAGATCCCTTGTTCTGCCTCAGAAGAGAAAGGTCACATACACTAGCCTGGTTCCTGGAGTCCTCCCGGGGACAGAGGCTTGGAATGCAGGAATGGGGGAAAGGTTTTAACAAAGACTGTTGTGACTTGACACAAACCACCAAAGGGAACCCTCTAAAGGAAAACTGCAAAAAAAGGTTGAGTTCAGGATTCATTTTTTTCTATATAGAGCAGATAGGACATAAAAAGTCTCTATGTAATAACTTTTGTAATCTTATGAAGAATTTTGTAAGTACTGAGAGTTATTCTGACAGGCTAAAGTGAATCCACATAGGGATGGACTTGGATGAGTTTGATGCATGAATTCTTCACCACATGGGCATTTCCCAGGTGTGACCATAGGCCAGGTAGTTTATATCTCATTATTATGTTAAGAAAGAATATAATTAGCTTTAGTATTTAAAAGAGTTACTTTTGAGATGATATGAGCAATGTCCATGTTTCTGAAATCTCTAAACAATTGTTTAAATGTGCTAGTGAGAGCAGAAGGAAGATCCTCCATGACAAGAGAACACATTGGGAAACCTGAGCTACTGGTATGTGATGTTAGAAAGCTGTGATTGTCCTACACTTCTCAAATGTCACTGAAAGGACCTTGAATTTGGCTCTCCAATGTTTAATAATCACCTGAATGCCACATGAGTACTGAACTTACTGAACAACCAGATACACTCTGAATAACAAGTTGTATTTGGACAGAGAAAGAATTAACTGTGCAAGATTTCCTATTAATCTATTAACCTTCCCTTCAGTAGTAAAACCAAGCCATTAGCTTCTAGAAAGATGCATGTTTGATTTACCTGAATGGATGCTCCTTCTATAGTTTTTAAAGGACCTTGTACCAAAAATAATCAAGCCCAGGGTCTTCAGTGGTTATGTAACCATCTTTTTTGACAAGGGGCCAATGATTAACTGGAGTTTTCTTGCTCAAGTGAAAGACCATATATTTATAGAGTTCTGACTTTCCAAACTTTGGAGACTCTTAGATTGCTACTTCCCTAAAGAAAAAGTAGCTTTATAAAGTTGGTTTTACCAATGTCAGTTACTACACCTCCATGATATTAATTACACTTGAATTACACATTAGGTGGGTAAAAGAACAATTTTCCAAAATAACTGATTGCAATAGAGACCATATAATTTATGTTCTCACTTCTCCAGATGGAGAATCAGTTTGTTGGTGCATTTTTTTTTACAATAAGATTGCTTATGCCACATTCAACCCATTACTTAATGAGTGTCCTTATCCCAAGAGCTTTTCTAGGTGCTCTATGAAGATGCAAAGTTAACTAAGGTGCAATTTCTCTCTTCAAAGGATTTATAACCTAGTAGATATAAAAATATGTAAACCTTTCAATAAGCACCAATAGGCTCAGCTAATGGATGAAGCTTGCCACTATCAAACAGAAAATAAGCCCAATGGGAATTCAGAAGTAGAAGACATGAAATGGGCTCTAGTGCTGAGAGGAGGCTTGGTATAGCTGTTGAAGTTTTCAAGCTCAGTCTCAAAGGATAGATGGGATTGAAACCACTGGAGAAGACAAAGGAGCTTTGGGTGCTGCTCAAGCAAACATAAGTTGGGGCAGCAAAGATTTGTAGTATATACTGTGCACAATAGCTAGAGAGAGAAGCTCTCTATTTAAGGCAGCAGTTTTCAGCCAAGGCTGGTACTGTCCCCCAAAGACATTTGGCAATATCCCAGTATCTGGGGTCATTTTTGTTATGCAAACACAGAGAGGATGCTGCTGGAATTTAGTTTATATGGGTCAGAGATATTGCTAAATATCCTACAATGAACAGATCAATCCTCTACAATAAAGAATTTCCCCCACCTAAAGCATCAAAATTGCTAACACTGAGGAACCCTAATACACGTTGAGCATAGGGTTACCAGAGGATGGGGAGGGGAGGGAGTGGAAAGGATGGGGAAAGGTTGATCAATGGGTACTAAATTACAGTTAGAAAGGAGGAAGAAGTGCTATCATAGAGCTCGGTGACTATAAATAACAATAATGTACTGTCCACTTGAAAAGCTAGAAAAAAATTTTTGAAGGGTTTTATCATAATGAAATGATAAACATTTAAAGAGATTAACTCTTTGTGTAATTTGAGCACCACAGAAAGTATTCATACAACATCAAACACCCCATTCAATAAATATTAATGCTTTGAAAAGTAGGCATTAATACATATTGAATGAAGAAATAACAATACACCATTAAAAACACAATTTCTATGTCCTTAGGCATATAATTAAAAATATTCAGTTATGATTTATTTGAAGTAGTTCACTAAAAGGTGCTTTCTTCAATCAGCCGAGAGATTTAAAGGGGGGGAGGAGGTGTACAGTTTAAACAACAAATGGTATGTAAAGCACTAGAGGCAAGGCCCAAATAGATGGCTTCAAGTACAGACTGGCTGGATTAAAGGTTTGAATCACTGTACATGGTTTCTCTTTCCATGGTTTCAGTTACCCATAATCAATCATGCTCCAAAATATTAAATGGAAATTTTCAGAAATAAACTGAGTTTATTTCTGAGTAGTGTGATGCCATCTGACATGCCTCATGCTGGATGTGAATCACTTCTTTGTCCAACAGAGGCAGTGTATACACTACCATCTGGTTAGCAGCTACCTAGTACTGAAACTGACCTCCCAACTACCACAGCACTTGTACTCAAGTGACCCTGATATGTGGCCCAATGCTACATCTCAATGCCCAAACATTTACCACCTGCATGTCACATAGGCATTGTATCATCTCACATTATCACATGAAGAATAAGTATAGCATAATGAGATATTTTAAGTGAGAGACCACATTTACATAACTTTTTGCAGTTTATTATAATTACTCTATTTTATTACAGCTGTTGTTGTTAATCACTGTGCCTTATTTATCAATTAAAATTTATCATAAGAATGCATGTAGAGGAAAAAAACAGAGTATATTTCTATGGTACTATCCACAGTATGCATGTACACACACACACACACACACACACAAAAAAAAAAAAAAAAAAAAAAAAAAACTATGGTACTATTCATAAATTTAGGTATCAGCTGAGGGCCTTGGAACATACCCCACCAGAGAGTCAAAAATCTCTATTCCAAAACAGTAAGACCCATCCCAAACCCTGCGAAGTTTAACACTCCTTACTATTGGTCTCAAGGAGAAGCAGGTCAGAGAGAACATAAATAGTTCAGCATCACCATTAGGAAGATAAATCAAAGTACATGTTATACTAATGAAAGACTAATAACAGCATCTTGATGATAATGTTAATCATGGTAATGATAAAAATTCCAATGTTAATTACTCCCTGAGAGGTCTTTCATTGCCACTGTCCATCACTCTCATCCCTCATTGCTGTATGTTTTTCATAGCACTTACTTACATAAAAGTACCTGAAATTACATAAACGGATAGAATTTTTAATTCTTATTTACTGGCAGGCCCACTAGAATGTGAACTCCATGAGGTCAGGAACTTTGTCTAATTACCTACTGTACTCCTGAGTCTAGAGAGTTTCCCTTCTGGGCTTTGAAAAGTAGGCATTAATATCTATTGAATGAAGAAATAACAATAACTTGCACATAGTGTGCAATGTTACAAAACACTTTTCCTATAATTTGATGGGGGAAAAAAAAACCACATTTGGCACTGGGATAGAGACAATGGTAAAAGAAATACAAGCCTGCCCCTTGCTCACTTTACAGGTTTGACATGGTGGCAGGCAGTAGAAAAAAAAATAATTACAAATAAACATGATAAGAATCCCAATATGGAATCTTGAAAGTATGACAGACGAGCACAGCATGTGGAAGAAACCCAGAGCAGCATCAGGGGAGATGGATACAACTGTTATTTTATCAGTGAGAAAACAGCAAGTCATAGAACTTAGCAGAATTGTTCCAAATGATTTGGTTGAGAAAGGAAGATGAGACTGGAGATTCTTGTAAGGAAATATGGATTGCTTAGATGTGAATACTAATAGGACTCTTTTGAAGTACACATGTAATTGAAGTATGAGCCATATACATGCTGCATCAATATATATTCTTTTCCATGCAGGCAGGATGTGAAGGTTTCTGGGCGCCACTCTGTATCTGATTGTAATGGATTACACATCTCCTTGAATCAAAATGAGCTGAAGATGGCTACACAGTGAGATGACCTTTTGTTGGTGGCTGGCCAGCACTGCATAGTTAGGAGTCTGGAAGCAGAAGTGTGGGAGGAGTGGGAGGGGTGGGAGGAAGTGAGGATGAGGGGAGAAGGAAAAGTCACGGTAATGTATTAATGTATTCAGATTTAGATAACAGAACTGGATTTAAGAAATATGTGCTCTTAGAATGCCAACGTGACTGAATCACATTTTCATAACCTGTCTAAATCCAGAACAAACTTGTGGGTTCTCTGCTAAAAGTGTAAATGTTGTATGCTGCCATGAGATCTGCACTTGCTTCTTAAAAAAAAAAAAAAAAAAAAAAAAAAACTGTCAATTATGCGCCAGACCTGGAGCCACCCACCACCAGGATATTTGGTAGTATCTAGTGAGATTCATGTTGACATGAAAGAGGGAAGGAGGATTTTCTGGCATTCAGTGGATTTTGTGGCTGCTAAACATCCTAAAATGTACACAACAGCTTCCTACAATAAAGAATCATCTGTTTCAAGACTGAGAAATTATGTTATAGATCCAGAGATCAAAAGAAAGAACTCCTTCTATTAAGGACTCAGTGATTGATCATGAACACGGTAAGTTCAAGGTGCAGTGTATATAGATGACCTAGGCACACAATATCCAGACTTCTGGAAGTCACCAGGGGAAATTCACGGTTCTCCACCCTGACTCTCTGACATGCAATGATCAATCCTACATAATAATTTATCTAGGTTGTAAATGTTGGTGCCATTTAACACATAGTGCCAAAAGTTTGCAAATTTTCTCTCAATGTTTTTTAACTTCTTCTGTTCTTTTCTATCTGCTGAAGAACGAAAATGTACCATGTGGCATATTAGTCTAGAGTATTTTTATGTCAAACTTTATACAGGCCAAACTGATGTTCAAATAACAGAAATTACACTGTACTTTGTATATGTTGTAGAAAAAAGGACTTTGTTCAAATACGAGAGAATGAAAAGAAACCATTTTAGATCATTTATCTCTCTAGTGGTTAATAACAGATTTCTCACTATTTATGAACAAGACTATCTCCTTCATTAACCTTTTTATTACACTCTCCACCCCTACATAAAATGAAAATGTTCCAGAAATTGTGGTGTCCATGCAAATATAAGGATTTCTATACATTCTTATAGAAAATAAGAATTCCAATCCTTTCACATTGAATAGAAATAGAATGCCCATCCACACCCTGCACACATATCAGAGAAACAGCAATATCAGTCATAGCAATATATACAAATTTAGTCTTATTCTGAGAAACCTTACTTCTGCCTGGTTAACTAAAGAACTACATCAAGCTCAGATTGGTCATTAGGTCACACATTCAGTTTTCTTAATAGCTAATGAAGATATTTTATAGGCAAACATCTAAAGATACAATGTATTCTTAGGGCTGAGAGGTCTGTATTTTAGTTTCCTTTTAGCCAAAGCTGATTTCTTTCTTGTTTTTCATTTAACTTCTTTCAAAAATGGGCCTTCCGCATTAATTTGTTTCCACACATTCAACTCACTGTCTGCCAAAGGACATTCTCATTAGGACCCATTTTACTCTACTCCTCTATCATTACACCATTTAACAGTGTACTGCAAAGGGTGCAGAATTCAGAAAAGGCTTCTGCTCTCTGTTGCGAACAGAAATTTTGTCCAGAGGGTATTTTTCTTATTAAGTCCAACTTGGATACACTCTTCTGATTATACACCACTTATTCATGTTTTTACTAGTGGAGACAGATTAGTTATGAAACAATTAAGTCTTAAAGCCTTGACATCATATAAAACTTCTCTAGATAGCTAAATCCTTCAATAATTATTGTTGAAGTTATGCCAACTAATATCAATCACACTCAGAAAAGTGGTTCATATGTCAGTCCAAATTTTATGATGGAGATTTGTTTCACAAATACTAAAATAATTAATGATAATGTGAGTTGACCTGGAATCAAAGTAGTATTTAGATGATTCATAGTGAAATAAAAAGACTTCTGGTGAAATTAATTAATCATACAGAGTTCTTTGCCCAGATTTTTCATTGGTAATATGATCTCTAGAGAAATATTATTGTTGATGCATGCCTTAATTTCTGCTTCTTTAAATGTTACCACCAAAATGTCACAAGAGTATATCTCTGCAATTCTTATCTCATGGTGTTATACCTTTGCAACAGTTGATGACCTCAGTATAGAATTCAAGGTTTGACCAGGCCACAAACTTCATTTATCTTTCCCCTACATAAATTTTACAGCCTGTCTTCTATCAGCTTATACTTTCTTCACAAGTTGTTTATTCTCTGGATATGGAAATAAATCAAGTGAGGCTCCTCTAATCTTTTCCATAGGCCTCCTGTCTTCATTTCTCCATTAAGACAGTCATCTGTCTCCATTAGTTGTTAATGTGATTCAAATCCACAGGAAACTATTAATTGCTAAAATGTTTCATAGTGTAATTTAAACTTTTCTGTGATAATTAGTGTACATTTAAGCCATTTAAATATGTTCAAGTATAATTTAAGATGCCCACAAAATCTCTCCCTTAAAATGATTTAACCAGAGTTTCATTCACTTCTGCCCAAACAACATGAATATTTACAACCTACGAGTAAGAGAGCCTACACATTTACCCTTAGGGATTTCTGTCTGCATACAAATTTCTACTATTAGTCATATCCAATGATGTGAAAGAAAAAAATAATTTTAGTTACCCTAATACACTTGAATATAACATCTTTGAAATTAAGAGTACATTAAGATTATTGTTTTTCATATACACGGCTAGAAGAAAATGTTTTCAATAATACCAGTTTGCGTAAAAATTACATTTTTATCATGGAAAAATTCTCCTTAAATTCTTTATATCCCACTATTTGAATCACAATTTCCTATCACCCAATGTGATGAGTAACATTTTAAAACAGAATGGCTATAGAGAGTACTGGATAATAGAAAATGCAAAATCTTTTCCTTATTGTGTAGGGGGGTTTTTCATATGAAAGCATGCTTCCAAATGTAAAATGTTCAAAAACTGTTAATATACACTCTCCCATTGATTAAAGTATGTTATTTTTAGTGGTTTAGATAAATTTTCTATTTAATTAATATTTGCTTATTTCCAAAGTATTTGGAGAAGTTGGTTATTTAGTTTTCAGCACTGATAGTAGAGGATGGCTGGACAATATAGAAGAGATGTGTCAAATCAGTAGAAAATGAAGATTACAAGAGTTCTTTAACCTCCTTTACACCAGCTCCAGGTCATGTCTCAGTCACATGGGCAGGCTTCTCATACACCACATACGTATTCCTTCAACAGTTCAGATGGGGCTTCTGGTTGCATAGTTTTTTAGGCAGTCCTTATTTCTTTACATTTAAAAGTGTGAAACAATATTTTTATTCAGCTTTGGGATTATGTCAGATCTTTCCTCTCAATTATTTAAAAAGATATAATACAGTCCAAACTCCATAACCACAGGTTCCACATCAGCAGATTCAACCAACAGAGGATTGAAAACATTCAAAAGATAATTTCATATATACTGAACATGTACCGACTTTTCTTCATGTCATAATTCTCTAGACAATACAACTATTATATAGCATTTACCTTGTGTTGGGTATTGCAAGTAATCTAGAGATGATTTAAAGTATATGGGAGGATGCATGAAGATTATATATAAACATTACACTATTTTTTATAAGGAACTTGAGTATATGTGGATTTTTGGTATCTCTTAGTAGGACTCACGGAATCAATTACCTGTAGATTCTGAGGAATGATGGTATTCAGGTGTTATGGTTTAGATGTGTCCCCCATAAGCTCACATGTGAGACAATGCAATAAGGTTTGGGGGAAAATAATTGGGTTATAGCCTTAATCTAATCAGTGAATCCATTCATGATGAGATGAGTGGTAACTGGAGGCAGGTGGAGTGCGGCTAGAGGAAGTGGGTCATGGGTGCCGGGGTGGCTATGGAGTACATATTTTGTATCTAGAGAGTGAAGTCTGTCTCTCTGCTGCCTGATCATCATGTGAACTGCTTCCTTCCACTACACACTTCTGCCTCACCTCAAATCCCAAAGAATGGAGCCAGCCTTCTATGGATGGCGACTTCTGAAACTGTGAGCCTCTGAGTCAACTTTTCCTCCTCTAAAATTGTTCTTGTCAGGTCTTTTAGTCATAGCAGTGAAAAAGCTGACTAAACCATCAGGATTAACTGCAAACATGGTATATGCATACACACACACACACACACACACACACACACACACACACACAATGTTATGTTGAGTTTTCTTCCCAGTCTGGTAACACCAAAAATTATGTCATTTACTCAATGACATTATTTTTATTTTATTTTATTTTAAGGCATAGACTTTAGAAAGTGAAATCTCCATTAACAGTATAATATGACTCTACCATCTGAAATACATACAAAGGAATCCAACAAAAAGAGCTTGTCTCCTTGTTCTTTGTATAATTGAAAACTCTAGATTTAGGTTCATTTTTTCTCTACAATAGATGCCAAATTAATTGGATGAATTTAAATTCATGAAACTTGGCAATGGCAGAATTATGACACAGAATAGCCAACAATATAGGTATATAATTACTTCTGTTAAGATATCTCAATTTCTTCTACAATTATGCCAACACATGCAGTCTGATCTAAGAGTAGTATAACATCTCAAAACTCCACTGATTCGACAAGTTCCAAGGTGCCAAGCAAATAAAGTAAAGGATGGGCAGTTTCACTGATGGCAAAGCCTAGTTACTGCCCTGGGGAGAGAAGACAGCAGATGATATTTTCTGTATCATCCCTACATTTCTTTTCTCTGGGGGATTCAAAACATAAAACAACTGACATGTTTTGGCAGGTTTCAGAACCTTTCAACTCCTCCATCTGACTTGTTCATAAACATTTCGTGGCTCGAGAGGGAAATTTTGCTAAAATAAGTTTGATGAGTACTGAAATCACTTCACATTTTCATATAAAAAGCCTGACAATAATCCAGCTCTCCTGGTTTATATCAAATAATGATTTAAAGGACTGGCAGAATGAGATCTCTTCTGATATGTTATATGTATTCATATTTCATTAGGATTTTCTGAGCAGTAGCAATTATTTATTTATTAAGACCAAGTTTGCTTCTTAAAATTATAAGAAAAGTTACAAAATGCACGCATGCCTGCATAGATAATACAGTCATATGAAATCTCACTTCAAAATAAATAGAATAATACCATAATGGTTAACTATTCATGGATATTTATGATAGATATGTTCTAAGGAAGCTAGAGAGTGTTTTAAAATAAAGTCAGTTTATTCTAGAATGTATTTCAAAACATTACAAAAAAAGAAACAAAATGAGGATCACACACTGTTGAGAATAAATATTCACAAGGAAACAAAGAAAAGTTTTAGTCAAATATTTGGGTCCAATAAAATGTCTGCAAAGCTGGATGATTATTTTAACAGAAGATGAGAGCATATCTAAGTTACTATACTTCTTTAAAGACATACAGTTATTGGGATTTTAAAAGTAAGTTTTTTTGAAAGTTTGGTATAAGATCAAAATTTTCCAGAAAGATGAGTTATCAGACAAGCAAATTTTCCCATGAGTTAGTCTGTTCTTTACATTTCACTGACTTTAAAAAAAAATCCATCATAGGAGACACATTAAAAGACTTGTGTCTCCATGAATCCATAAGTAAGAGCAATTGTTCCTTAAGAACAACATGATTGGGCTGGGTGTACCTCAGTAGTATGGTGTTTACCAAACATGCACAAGGTCTTGGGTCTGACCCCCTGAACATCAGAAGAAGAAGAAAAAAAGAAAAATGAAAAACAATAAAGTGGTCGGCAGAACAAAACTAGTCACATGACCTTACAGCGTTTCTCCTAGAATGAGGTGTAAGTGTGTGTGTGTGTGTGTGTGTGTGTGTGTGTGTGTGTGTGTATCAGGGGAAGGAGGATAAAAGTGGATTAAGGTAAGCAGCACAATCTATGAATGCATAAATGCATATACATCTCATTTTACCAACCCCTAAAAAATAATAAACTGAATCCTCATCATATTTTTCTTCTAATGAAGGAAATAATTTCGTATATAATCATGAGTTCATACTGAGTACCACAGAAACTTTCTATCTTTTAACAATCAGGACACTGAGGCAGAATTATAACTCTGCAACTTATCAAGCATTTAGTCACTTTCAGGAGGGGCACTGAAGGGTATTTTTTGGCATCAGTGGAAGAGGACAGGCAGTGTAGGATTTTGTGAGCAAAACTCACAAAATATACATGATATTTTTAAGACCAAGAAGTAAAGGGGTGCAAAAATTATTTTAAATGCAGTGAAGTGCAGGTCTGAGCACTCATTGTTTAATGATGGGCTTTTTACTTCAATGTCTTGTAACTTCCTTATCCTTACAACTATTCACCTCAGAATTATCAAGCTGACTAATGAGTTCACAAATTTGAAAAGCCAGGGCTAATACAGAGTAGGCATCCAGTAAACAGGTGCTTATGAAGAATCCTTCTGGCTGGGCCTGGTGATGCAGGCCTATAATCCCGTCAGTTCCTGAGGGTGAGGAAGGAGGATCAAAAATTAGCAGCCAACCTATGAAATTTAGGGAGATCTTTGCCTAAAAATAGAAAGGGCTGGGGATGTAGCTTAGTAGTAGAAACTTCTGGGTTCAATTCCTAGTATCACACAGAAAATAGAAATAAATAAAAATACTTTCTATGTGAAGTTCATCTGGAGAAGATGCTTTAATAATCACATGGAAGGGGCTGGGAATGTGGCTCAAGCAGTAACGTGCTCGCCTGGCATGCGCGGGGTGCTGGGTTCGATCCTCAGCAACACATAAAAATAAAATACAGATGTTGTGTCCACCGAAAACTGAAAAATAAATATAAAAAAATTTCTCTCTCTCTCTCCTATCAAAATAATAATAATAATAATAATAATAATAATAATAATAATCACATAGAAGTCAGAGACTTCCCTCCAGTCCTGCAAAGGCAGAGACAATTTCATCTAATGACTCTGCCTCCAGAGAGCTGCTATACTTTATATATCCTCTTTATTTCAAATGGGAGATTTTTAGTCATGGATTTTAAGAATTTGAGCAACTCTCTAGTATGCCTTTTAAAAAGCAATGCATGAGCTGGGTGTGGTGGTACATGCCTATAATCCCAGGAATTGGGAGGCTGAGGCAAGAGGATCCCAAGTTCAAAGCTAGCCTGAGCAACTTAAAGAGACACTGTCTCAAAATAAGAAAGGGCTGGGAATGTAGCTCAGTGGTAAATCACCCTGGTTCAATTCAATCGCCAGTACCATAAAAAAAAAAAGAAAAGAAAAGAAAAGAAAAGCATGGGTCCTCACATTCCATAGAAGCACAGTGTGGCATCTAGTTCAATTCTTCCTATGATGCAGATTGACACATAATTGTTAACAGACTTACAAAATAATAAATAAATTGGATAAAAGTCTTGAGTTAGGACATGCAGTGTTAGTTTATACATACTGTATGAATAAATTTCAATGGCTTCAACCTCCATAGACATCCATGTTACTGGTTTTAGCTGCTTACCCACTAAAAAGAGTCCTTAACAACCAACGTTTTTTCCCAAACTGAAACCTAGTTATACTGTTAGGGCTCAGAAAGTGGTACCCAAAGTTTGGCCCCTTGACAGGCTGAGCACTTGGAATTAAGTTCTCTGGGACTTTTCCTGTCTCTCTCCCTCTCACTCTCCAAGGACAAAGAGAGGGTCTCTCCAAAGCTTCCTTAACTAGCAGAAAGAAGTTCTTCAAAAAATAAAAAAAAAAAAAAAAAAAAAAAAAATATATATATATATATATATATATATATATATATATATATATATATATACACACACACACACACACACACACACACACGCAATTTTTCATGGACCCCCATCCTGAAATCTCATTAACAAGGGGTGATTAACTCATAGAAAGAGGACTAAAAGCCCCCATGTATTTATACTTAATACACCATCTATTCTTCAGCACAGACAGACTGTTCTCTCTACTTCTGGAAACTTGTCAGATTGTTATGGCTCTGGTGAACTTTATCCCAGGCTATTTTCTGTTCTTTTGTCCCTTTATTTCTCCTAAAATTCATTCATTGTTCATTGCCCCTCTAAAATTGCCCATAACCCCACACCATCTCCTCCTTTACAAAGAATGTATTTAAGCTGCAGCCTTTGGCTCTTCCTTAATTTTCAAAATATGTAATCTTGAGAATAAATTTGACCACACAGTGAAGATGGTAAGAGAACATGAACAGAATTTCTAAGAATTTTGGGATAACATGAAAAGATCAAATTTAAGATTTATCAGGATAGAGGAAGGCATGGAGATACAAACCAAAGAAATGTACAATATTTTCAATGAAGTAATATCAAAAATTTTCCTAAACATGAAGAATGAAATGGAATACAAAATACAAGAGGCTAACAGGACATCAAATGTACAAAATTACAACAGACCCACCCCAAGGTACATTGTGATCAAAACACCCAGCATACAGAATAGGGATTGAATTTTAAAAGTTGCAAGAGAAAAGTTATCAGACTACATATAAGAGGAGAAAAGCAATCAGGAACCACTAGAAAAAGCAATCATAAAATTCATTTGGAAAAATAAGAGATCCAGAATAGTCAAAGAAATCCTTAGCAAGAAGAGTAAAGCAGGAAACGTCACAATACCAGACATTAAACTATACTACAGAGCCATAGTCATAAAACAGCATGGTATTGCCACCAAAATAGACATGTAAACCTATGGTACAAAATAGAAAACACAGAGACAAACCCACACCAATGCAGTTATCTCATACTAAACAAAGCCACCAAAAAGATACATTGGAGAAAAAATAGCTTCTTCAACAAATGGTAGTAGGAAAACTGGAAATCCATATGAAGCAAAATGAAATTAAACCCCTACCTCTCAACCAGCACAAAACAAAGTAGATCAAAGACTTAGGCACTAGAACAGAGACCCTGTGCCTAACATAAGAAAAAATAGGCCCAAATCTTCATATTGTTGGCTTAGGACCTGACTTCCTTAAAAAGACTCCTTCAGTACAAGAAGTAAAATCAAGAATCAATAAATGGGACAAATTCAAACTAAAAAGCTTCTTTTCAGCAAAAACAAAAAAAAAATCAATAATGTGAAAAGAGAGCCTATAGAATGGGTGAAAATCTTAACCACATGTACTTCAGCAGAGTACTAATTTCCAGGATATGTAAAGAACTCAAAAAATTTAACAACAAGAAAACAAATAACCCAATCAATAAATGGGCTAAGGAACTGAACAGATATCTCATAGATGAAGAAATATAATCCATCAACAAATATATATAAAAATGTTCAACATCTCTAGAAATTAGAGTAATTCAAATTGAAACCACTCTGAGATTTCATCTCCAGTCAGAAAGATAATTATTAAGAATGTAAGAACAATAAGTTTGGCAAAGATTTATGGAACTCATACATTGCTGATGGGACTGCAAATTGGTGCAACCACTCTGGAAAGCAGTTTGGAGATTCCTCAGAAAACTTGGAATGGAAGGACCATTTGACCCATCTATCCCATTCCTCAGTTTATACACAAAGGACTTAAAATTAGCATACTACAGTGATACAGCCACATTAATGTTTACAGCAGCTCAATTTACAATAGCTAAACTACTCGAACTAACTTCATGTTCTTAAACAGATTATGAATGAATAAAGAAAGTGTAGTATATATACACAATGGAATACTACTCAGTCTTAAAGAAAAATGAAATTATGGCATTTACCAGTAAATGGATGGGACTGGAGAATATCATGCTAAGTGAAATAAGCCAATCCCCAAAACCAAAGGCCAAATGTTCTCTCTGATATGCAGATGCTGATCCATAAAGGGGGAGAAGTGGGGGGCTAGGGAAGAATAGAAGAACATTAATTTGAGCAGAGGGGAGAGAGAGAAGAGGTTGTGGAGGTGGGAAGGATGGTGGAATGAGACATACATTATTACCCTATGTTCATGTATGATTGCACAACAACCAGTGTAACTCTGCATCATACACAGCCAGAGGAATGAAGAATTGTGCTCCATTTGTGTACAATGTGTCAAAATGCATTCTGCTATTATATATATGAGTGTATATGTGTGTGTATATAAATTAAGGCAAAGGCAAAATAAAAGTGATGCTGGGTGATATAGATAATCATATTTCATGAGATTTTATTCACTGAGAATCTCCATCTGTATTACAGATTCAATAGCCTATTTGGTTTTGGCAGACTAGAGCATCATGATTGTAAAGACAGAATATTATAGATCAAGAACCAAAGTTATCTGGGCTATTTTTAGACCACTTAATAGCCATCTACTATCAAATTCTGTATGTGAACTAACATCCTAGTGACATTTAGGTAAAATTCTTGGAAAGCATCACTAGGCTTGAAATACCTCCAGCCTCCATCAAGATGGGAATGTGATAATATCTGAATCTCATGGAAGAGATTTCCGAACTTTTCTGTTGCCTACTTACCTACCACTTCCACAAAGTCACGAGTGTCACCAATATAATTGGAAAAATGTATTGACAAGAATTTCATTTTTTCTGTGACTACAAAAGCTCATTAACCTCTTCTTAGGTGGAACATGTCCATGAGGGTAACCTGAACTCTTATTCCTGGGCCATGGTCATTCATATTTGACTCAGTGTTTCTTTCTTTCCAGTTTTTTTTTTTTCCAGATTATGGGGCATGCCTCCCCTGTGCACTTGAATTACAGGCTACTTTAAGTATTGTTGAAATCATTTATTTAAAAAAATAAATAAAATTATTTTTTAAGGCAACATTGTTATTTTACATTGACAATTTAGCGAACCTCCATGGAGAATTCAATTTATGTTAGATGTTATACAAGATGACAGAAAACAAAGAGTAAGGTCTCTGTTTTCTAAGATCTTATAATGGTGGAGACATGGATAGTCATAGGCATGAACAAAGTTTTATAAAATTCATAAGATACCAAAGGGAAATCAATTCTTATATGCTGAGATATCACAGGGACAATAAACAGAACACAGGGCTAGCGTTCACCTGGTCCTATACCCCTTTTCAGTATCGCAGGGTCTCATAATCTTGGGCAGCTCAGGTGAAATCCTTTGATTCTCAGTTTTCTCACCTGCATGATTTCAACAATACTTAAAGTAGCCTGTAATTCAAGTGCACAGGGGAGGCATGCCCCATAATTTGAAATTTTAAAAAAAAATTGAAAGAAAGAAACACTGAAGTAGAACCAAAAGGGAGGGGAAATGAATGGGTTATTGACAAACTGTCAAAGAGCAAATTTCAGGGAAAACAAGTCATGCAAAAATCCCAGAGTTAGAAACAATAGTCATGTGTGAAAGGCAAAATTTATACCTGCTTGGCTGGATGATGAACTCATTCAGAAATAACAGTAATGAGGTAAGAAAGAAGGTAGGGTATTGGAAACCAGCAACTCATCTGAAGGCAACACAATAGCAGAAAATATATAGGAATAAAATCATGGAGAGAATATTGAAGAGAACCAAAGAGAACAAAGACAGGGGATAAAATTAAAAGCAAAAAAAAAAAAGTAGAAAGGAAAGTATTTCTTGTGTCAATGAAGACAAGTGGTTGTGAGAAAATGAATGAGTTGGAGGTTCAGAAAAAGTGGGTTGAGGCTAAATATAGATGAATGATCAACTTTGAGCATTATTTCTGAATTGGAGCCTTCAGTACTGCATCAAAAATGGGCATTTTGAGGTCAATGCATCAGCCAAAAATATTTGGCCTCTGCAATGTTTTAGCTGTCACACTCAAAGCATCCACAAGCAGGATGAATGTAGAACAGGAAGTGAAATTGTTGGGTAATTCTGATGAAATATTTTCTTCCTCCTGAGCCCAAAACCAACTTAATTGTTCTAAAATTAGACTTCCAGCAATACCAAATGAGACGCAATCTGAACAATAATTATTTTCTCTTAGCTAACATTTACTGAACCCTTCCATGCATCAGGAACCATGCTGTGTTTTAAAGGCACTCATTCAGTGCTTTTTATTTGAGGAGAGAAAAAGATGTGGCTGGCCAGAAACGTGATCCTATCCTGTTTATCCTTTCCATAAATGAAATTCAATCCTCCTGGTAGGCCAGAGTATTAAACAATTGGATGCCGAGAGGATACTCTTCATCAGTCATCTCTACACCAGGAAGAACAAATAGAAGCACCATTATCACTTCACACAGGTAAGTCCAAATGAATCCACCGCATTAAGAAGAAATCAGGGAAATGTAAAACGGGAAAAAGACTGCAATGCATAAAAGTTAAACAAGGCAATATAAAACAACACATGCTCTTAAAACCTTCAGCCTCTTGTTTTCATCCTATAATGCAAACATAATATTACTACCTGGAGGGTGAATGGGGAACAGCTTTAGTTATCATAAGGAATAAAATAAGGAAACATCATTCAAATCTATAATTAACTAGATGGCTTCCATTACAACTGTGGGAGGCACCCTTTCAAAATGCAATGGCTTGTTGGTGAGGTACTTTTCTAGTGACTAAAAATAAAAAATAAAATAACATCTGCAAAGGTATGCCTGGAAGTTCTCTAATTAATGATCAAAAATGCATTTACTTCAGTATCAGTTCACATTTTTATGTAAAGTCTTATTTGATTGTAATTAGTACAGACTACAGGACTTAATTAGGACTAATCATTCCTTAATGCAATCAGAATCCCAAAAGAACAATATAAACAGATTTTTATTGGTATTAGTGATGCAGACTTGTAAAATATAGAGCCAATTAACCCATAACAATGCTTCCAAAATATAAAATAAAAATAAATTATGGGTGCATTACCAAACAGTTTCATGAGTACACTAGGAACATAATAACAGTGTTAATAATCAATCCCAGTGGGATGAGTCTTTCATCTTAAATGCTAAAGATAACCATGCAGTCACAATTATGATGCATATTAAAGTATGTGATCTCTTAATAAGATTGAACATAAAAGACTTTCCAAGATACTGTAGGTTCCATGAGGTCAATACAACTTCCAAGATAAGGTCTGAGTCAGGAGGAAATCTACAATTCTCGGATCACATAACAAAAATCAGTTATAGCCCCCCTAAATTTTCAAAAGTTAAAGTAACGTGTCCTTGACCCGGGGGTGGGGGAGTGAGGGATACTTAGTAAATATTGCTGCTTTACAAGTTTATGAGCATAACAGCAGCTATACTTCTCTCTCATCCAAGATACTCGAGCTCTATGAATTTATTCTTTCAGCCTTATAATTCAACCCTCCTGGAGAAAAACTAGTAGCCAATATCTTCAGCTGGACATTTCTATTGGAATTTACAAAAAAAAAAAATATTAAGTGTGATTTGTCTTAACGTGGAGCTGTCTAATGAAATTTCTTCATTGGAATTGGAATCTACCCTAACAGGTCTGGAATATTGCACACAATTAGGTTTAGAGCTCCAACTGCTCTCCATCCATTTCCAGAAAGTGCCAAATTGAACACGTTAGCACAGGATGGATTCTCTTGACTGAGCCCTGAAGTAAAACTTGAAAAATACAAATTGGCATACAACTTCCACTGTACCAAAATTACTTTCCAGCTGGGCTTTAGTCAGACATTAAGGGAGAGGTGCAGTTTTTGAAATATGTAATCTAAACAGTATGCTCATATTTCTTGAATATTGTGAGTTTCTATCACAATACTGCAGATTCATAGCAGCTTGCTGGTGGACAGATGCTGAAATCACATGCTAGGAAGACAGGGGAACAGACTTTCAAATTTGGGGAATTAACTGATCCCTTACCTGCCGACATTTTTCAGCATTTCTAGGGTGAGTTCAGCCCAGTTCATATAAATACATAAAAAGGATAAATCAAAGTCAATGCTATCCTTGGAAAAAAAAAAAAAAAAGATCTCTGTCGCAAATTTATCATCCTGTACTGCTTTTATCCCAAACCTTCCTAGCTTTCCTTCCCACCCCCCAGGTTTATCAAGTTCTGCCTTTTACTAAATATGAAGGAATCCACAACCTGGCAGAGCTAAGTTCCATGATTCACCAGGAATTTGTAAGAATAGGGTGTTTATTGTGGATGGTTATACTGCTTCCATTTCAGTTATCAAGAATTGGCTATCTTCTTTGTGCTCAGAGGATAAGATCAGGAGCTATGGAGGGTGGCTATTTTGATGGGGCTTATAATCTTTCTGAGAGAAGACTTCACTTCTCCTAAAACTGCTGAGAACTCTGGAGGCAAAATACAACCAGTCCCTTCAAAAGGGATACAAGTGTAGACAGGAAAGAAGAGGTGAGAATTCTTGATCAAGACTTCAAAGAGGAGGCAAACTTTGAAAGGAATATTATGAATTCTTAAGACTTAAAAGAAAGCAAGTAAACAAGGTGTGAGTGAGTGTGTGTGTGTGTGCACATGAGTGAACGTTTGTATTGGGGATTATATCAAGGAGCGAGAAACATAGATGATGACACAATGAATGAAACCAATCACTTCTTACCCACCAACAATATTTTCTCAAGCTTTTTAAGCTTGTATTTCAATTTCGTAAAACAACTTTAGGTGCAGAAACTTGAGAACCTGAGACCAGGAAGGAATCGGAAGCAGAGTTTTGGGGGGTGAGCTTAGTATGGTACCAAATGAAAGCAAATGCGTACGTCTCCGCTAGGAGGCCACGCTCCAGGCTGCACCTAGCAGATCCCCCTCTCCCTCTGGATAAGGTGAAGTTTTGTGTTTAAGTCTAACTCTTCTGTAAGACATTACAAAGATCTTCCCGCCTCTGCCATTAGAGCGTTCTCGCACGGATGACATGAGGAGAAAAGCAGCAGCTGACCTTATCCACACTAGTGAGAGTCATGGGATGAAATCCACATGATACACGAAAATGTACAGAAAAGCATATACCTACAGCAATGAAAAGCAGTGGAGGAAAAATAAATTTGCTAGTAAAAGTGTCTTTTTGCTTTTTCTTTTTTTACTTTTTTGTCCTCAGTCTTTTTCCATTTATAAGATTATTTTAGAAGGTAAACTGCGCTTTGTAAGAACAAATTATAGGCTTTCAGGGTTTCTAATGCTTCTTCTTCACAAAATGTCATCTTAAGAGCAGCAAAAGCTTATGTGATGCCATGGCAGTTGAGTGGGGTCTTTGCTTTTTTTGTAGGTCTTGGTCAGCATGTCTCGCTTGTCTCATCCTGTCCTAAGCAACTTACACTGTAGCTTGATAAGGTGTGACTGGCAAACTTCTGGCTTTTTCTCTTAGTCCAGGCCCACTTATCTTCCCCTTGCCAATTCTGCCCTCCCTCAGCTCTTGCTAGTGCAGGTAACCCTTTGGGCCTAAGCCAAGTCCTCCTGCTCGACTCTGGCTTTAGCTACATGCCCTGTAGCCAGCATATGGGACTGGGATCCAGGCTTTGAGCTCAGAATTCTCCTTCTCCCAAAAGGCAAAACACACCTGTCACATAAAGCAACCAGACCAGGCATGGATTCATTAACTCATGCCCTCTCAACTATTAGATGGCTTGCTTCTGCCACCTCGGTGCCTTTCCCTTCTATTCTACTTTCACTAACCCAAGGGATTTTCCACCCCCCAGTGCACCTATGCACCTGCTTTCCATTGTCTGAAATAACAGAAGTTGAACATCAATGGATGAGTGTAATTTTTTACAATGACCACATTTGGTTAATATTTTAAAAATATTACCTTCTGTGATTCTAAGACATAACCACATCCATGCAAAATAAAGAATATAACTCGTGTTAGTTATTTTAAACTTTAACATCTATTTAAACAAAATCTTTAAAAATGTGGGTTTTGTCTTTTATCTACACTCTAATTTTGAAGAACAAATGTCAATAAAACAATTTTGTGAATAGGATTGTAAATAAAGGAAAAGAGAGGTATAATGAAATAAAAATGAAGATAGAAGGGCAAGGGAAATGGAGTTTATCACACCTGGAAAGATTCTCAGCTTGACACAGTGATAATAACCTTTGAAGGGACTAGGACTCATTTAGTGGTAGCAAACCATCCTGGATCCAGAGAGAGATTGATCACATTATCAGCTTTGTTTCCAAGGATAAGGAGTTGAAAAAAATAGTATTATAGATTTTCAACCATACATATTTCAGAAAAGAAAAGTAAAAGGCTTCCATCAATACTTACAAAATGTAATCAGTAAAGACAACCCACTTCCCTATTACTCCAGTCCAGAAAGTTTAATTGGAAATGTTTCCAATTCAGTTCATCAGAAAAAGTACAGTATTTCATTAGTAAAATTAAAAGATCTTTCAAACATTCAATTCTATACCTTTGTTAGATACATGTATTTTGGCATAAAACACACTTATTCTAAGGATACACAATGAATATTAATAAATGATTACATTATTTTATTTAAAGCAGAAATTTGTGTTCTCAATGTATTTCTAAATCACATGTTTAAAAAAAAAACACAGTCTGACTCCTTTTTTAGTAAATTAAAATAGGATTTCATGTCTTTTCCAATTACCCACTGAATTTTTAAGCAACTTTTTCAGTTGGCTAGACTCGTGCACACAGACCAGAACTGGGAAAACATTAACACGACAACACCATCTCTGCAGAAATGAAAACACACACAGTATTAATACCTAAAAAAAAAAAAAAAAAACAGAGTGCAACTGCAGATAACACTATCATTTTTTATATGCTGCTATTCAGAGATACAAAATATTATGTGAAATTAAACTAAAAATAAAGATAATCCCTTAAAACCCTTGAGGAGAAAAAATAATGGATCAAGATTATGAGGACTGAAAACCATTTCTCTGCAGGACACACCACTATTGGCTCTGACCTCAATAATAACATGTACTTTCTTCACTCCACCCATCTAAAAATAAAGCTTAGGATTAAAAATACATAACTTGGGGGAAAAATGTTTCATTATGGTGTAGAGAGTCTACTCTTGGCAAATTTTCTTGATTTTTCTCTAAATGAGAAAGATAAAGTCTGGTAACAACTACCTCTCTTTGTTAGGTGAAGTCTAGGAGAGTTTTTTTTTTTTCTCTCTCTCCTTAAGATAATGTCAGAAAAAGCAATTATTTGCTCATCTTATTCTTTTTCCAAGTAAGTAAAAATCTGTGCCTTCAATATTGATTCACATCACACCTCCCCAAGAAGTGTCTCCTCAGTTGGGGTCACTCCAATTTCAAGGAAGAGAAAGATACTCAGACCTCAGTTCAAATTAAAACTAGGTATTTATTGGAAGAATTAAGAGAATATAACTATAGACAGAAGAAAAACTTAGTCTCGGAGAAGAGGTGAGAGGGTGTCATTGCATTCTCCATAACTCAGGGATGCAGGTTTGCTGGTCTCTGACTCTCTCTGAGATTCAGCTTTACTACTCTCAATTTGACTATCTTCCTTTCCCCCACTCCACCTCGGCTCTTCCTGCTTTGATGACACAGCATGTTCAACATATGCCTGCAAACATCCATTTCCAACTTCTGGTCATAGATCCCTCCAGAATTTGAGCTGAGGTACCTACTCTTAGTTGTGAAATTCTGGGCTGGGTAGGAATGATCCTCTCTTCCCACTCCTGCAGCCAGCTTTGAACTCTTTGAGATGTTTGCCACAGATTAACATCTGGCTCTACAAACTGGAGCTAACCTCTTAACCATGGCAGCAATGCAGAGTCAGGCTAGCTCAGTCCTCATAAGAGACACACCACACGCTCCACCTGAAGACCTCCAAATCAAGAACTCTTACCAACCTATGTTCCAAACAAGAATACCTTAGACAAATGAAACTTAATGCCAATTTTTCTATATTTGAAAAATGTAGACATACCTGTTGCTTAGAAAACCTTATGTTTAGGGCTATATATATACTTTAAAGAGTGTAATCTGGTTTTGAACCTTGGAGCTGAGGCTCATTATTTATCTGATGTGAAACATGTGCTCATGTATAGAGGAACATAGGTTTTTCTCTTCTGGAAAAGTGTTTTTTTTAACATCATGCAAGATTGTTGTGGGAACTCAACAAGAAAAGAGAGGCAACTACCTGTCTCAGGACACGGCATCCAGAAATTCTCAATATATACTGTTATTCTTAATCTACATTTCAAAGTTCTTGTATACTTTTCCATGCTTTCCCATCTTTTTTTTTTTTTTTTTTTTTTTTTTTGTAAGATGAACAATTTAAACTTCTCATGCCAGCAGTATTCAGTTAGGTATTTCTCACCATGAATCCACCAAGCAAATCACTCCTGCAGCAATCTTTCTTACAAAGACAAGGAATTAGTGATGTGGAAGTGGCAGAGTTGGCCTCAAAGTTGGAATATGATTAAAATGGAAAAAGTCTGTGAGAAATAGTTACCTCTACTATTCCCCCACTCATCATATCTCATTGTTTTCCATAATATATTTGTACATATTTATATATAAATACACACATATAAATGTGTATGAGCATATTCATTACAAGTACATCAGTTTTTCTTTTCTTCCTTCTTTCTCTCCTCCTACCACCTCCCACACACACAGAGCCCAATGTTTACTAATGAAAGTAACCTAGTATTCATATAACTCTGTGTTAAGTCAGCTTTTTCTTCCTGTAACAAAACTCCTGACATAATACATTTAGAAAAAGGAAAGGTTTACTCTGTTCCACACTATGGACAATTGGTCCCATTGCTATAAGGTCCATGGTGAGGCAGTACGTCATGGCAGAGAACTCATGGGAAATAAAGCTGTTCGCTTCTTGATAGCTTGGAAGAGAAAAGGAGGAAGGGGCTGGGGTCTAAATATCCCCTTCAGGGGCTTCCCAAATAGGTCCTACCTTTTTTGCAGCTTACCAATAGTGAAATAGTTGGCGACCAAGCCTTTAGTTTATGGGCCTCTGGAGATACTTATCAAAATAGCTGCCTCTCTGTCAGAAAGCCCAAATACCATTTGGTCTGTATGCCATCTCTAGCCATTAAAAGTTTTATTTGACCTGAAAAGATTTGAGCCACATACTGGTTTTGTTTTAATATTTTTTTAGTTGTTGACAGATCTTTATTTTATTTATGTATTTATACGTGGTACTGAGAATTAAACCCAGTGCCTCACAGATGCCAGGCAAATGTTCTACCGCTGAGCCACTGGCCCAGTCCCCCACATACCGTTTTAAATGTACAGATATTTTCTTATTTAAAGTTTTTGTTGGGTTGGGGCTGTAGCTCAGTGGCAGAGTGCTTGCCTAGCATATGTGAGGCACTGAGTTCCATCCTTAGCACCACATAAAAATAAACAAATAAAATAAAGGCATTCTGTCCATCTACAACTATAAAAAGATATTTTTTAAAAAAAGTTTTTGTCAGTGTCACATGAAAAACTATATGCCTACTATGAGAAATTGGATTGATCCATAACCACTGGCCTGACATCCCCATCTGGCAGGCAGCCTGACTGCACTGGGTGGAGCCCAGGCTTCCTGCATTCCTAAGGAAAGGCTCTCACACTCACTGTTATGCTCCTGACCACACCGCTAAGTTGTCGTGTTACACCTGGCTACTTTCACAGCCCATGTGGGTATCTCATTTTGTGCACTATAGACCATGATTTGATGTCCATTTCATTGTTTAGGATTTTAGATTCTGGGACAAAGAAATGCATTAGCTTGGTGTGCTTTTTATACTGCCTAAAGGTGTCACATTCAAATGGAGATGCCTACTAAACGTGTGATATTAATGACAACAGTGATACAAGCAGGCAGTGATTTGTTCTCATGTACCTCTGAAACATCTAAGGCGCCCTCTTGGATGCTGAGGCCTGCACTGACAACCCTTGATTATTCATGGTCTGCTTCCTCAGTTTATGAATGATTCAGGTAGCTTTGTGTCTCCTCATTTTGCCCACTGCCTGCTTGCATATTTCCTCCTGTGCAAGAGCATGACTAGAAAGATGAAGGAACTAAAATCTCTTGATAAGATTATTTATGAGGGGGGAAAAGGTGGAAATAATGGTTAAAAAAAGAGAATAAAGATTTCAGGGTTTAACTTTGTTCTCTCCATTCCTTGGTTCTTCAGATAGTCTAATGTTGGAAGTAGATGCTGTGGCACACACTGCCAACGGTCTATGCACAATCATGGGACTATTCCATGTATGGGTGTCAGCTTGATTTTTTTAATTGCTAGCAGCAAACATTTGTTCCTCCAAGGATCAAACCATAAGTTGCCAGAATGTGCTACTGCAGGACAGAAGCATCAAGGAGTTAACACTCCTAGGGACAGGGTACTACTAAGTCAATGTCTTGAGAGGTGGTATGCAGCTGTCCTACCCACTTCATCCCTCAATTGTGTACTTTGCAGTATTCCCTAAAATCTTCTCTGAAATAAGCACCAGGAACCCACCACTGATTTAACATTTCACCCTTACTGACCATTCTTTCTCTTTCCTGTACTACTTTACTTCTCCATTACCTATGGGACTTTCCTTACTTCCCAAGGAAGCTCCTAGCACTCACCTCTGTTCATCACATCCACTACTAGAAGCCCTCACAGTAAGACACATGTACCTCTGACATAGCAAAAGCTACCAAAAAACAAACCGCTAAATTGGTCCCATGATTTTCAAAAAACCAAATTGACAGGAAGATAGAAACTCCTTCAGATCTGTTTCAGCCTTTGATTGGTATAATTTTTGCAAAGAGAACATTTTTTTTTTTTTATGTACCATACTTTAGTCATTTAAGTAAGGTCTTGGTAACTTGAGAAGAAAGATAATTGTGAAACAAAGACAGTTTAGTCAAGCTTTTTATCTTGGTTGATCTGATGTGTCTCTTTATTGCTATATCAATCAACTAAATTATTTCTTCCAAGTCTGAAATAAAATTATATGTTGGTGTGTTGGAAGAAAGAGACAATGAGGATAAAACTTTAATTTGTTTTCATGAATGTGACTTTGTAGCTTATGTGACTGCTGAAGGGGTCTCTGTAATCTTTATTATGGCAAAGTGACTAATGGAGAAGCCAGAAACCAAATAAGAAATCCTGTTTTAGGGCCAGACAAGCTTCTGAAAATCGTGAAAACCAAACAGTTACGGTTTGGCATTCAAAGTTTATGGACCTGAGTTACAAAATACCCTTGACAAATTTAATTTGGCCTTGGGGCAGTGATGAGGAAATAAGAGAATTTGAAGGAGAGAAATGAAGCAGAAGAAAAATTAATGGGATGAAAGAATTGGCTATGAGGACAGAATGCAAACAATAAGGCTAAGTAAAAACCTTAATTCTCACTGCCTTGTAAATGAACAGTGAATGAAGGAGTTTACAAACACATTCATGCACTGCACTCAATTAACCCATCTCTCCAGATACTCAAACACATTGGGAATCACCCACCTATTAGTTAGAATTTGCTACTCTAGAGCCAAAGTGATCGAAGTTCAGAAGCCAAGAGAGATGTTCCCTCTCCATTGCACACCCAAATGTGCTTGTGACTTCCAACAACACAAATGTAAGTACAGATCTTTTTTTTTGGCAAATACATAATTTATCTAAAATCTTTCACTAGATCATGGCTGACCTTCATATTTTTATTCCTTACTCTTACTATTATCCTAGGAACTCATTGTTCATATGACCAAAGTACATCCTACTTCCCTCCACGACAGCAGTTATGTTACAATCATTTTTTGATGTGCTCTAACTAAATGGTGAGAGCTATTTGCAATTTAGGATCCTGTCTTGCTCAATTATGCATCAACAAAGCCCAGTAAAAAATTACCACTTTAAAAAAAATCTATTGAGTTGAAATGCTAAATTATATACCTAGAACTTTCTGATGAAAAAAACAATGTATAGCCTTTCTATTGAATGTCAGATATCTTTGTTCAGGCCATCGTATTAAATAGATAACCACCTCTTTTTTTTTTTCAGGTATTTAATTGTGCTAGCAGAGACCATGTGACAATGTCAACATCTCTCTCACATCTCATTCCCCTCATTACCTGCTGATTTGTGTTCCAAAATTGCCTCGCCTGTCATGTTATGCATTGTTTCATTTTTGACTATTTTACTTTAACAAGGAATTTTAATTTGTGAAAATTCTCAGTGCTCAGAAGAAATGCCATTGGCTGAGCACTGTGGCACGTCCTCTTCAGTGTCTCCATCTTAAACAAGGTATTAGCGAAGGGGAAATGCAAACTGCAAATATTCCCCTAGTTCCTCAATTTAGTGTATTTAATGTAGAAAGCTGTTGCAAACTTGTCCACTGTTACAGTAAACGCCTTATGAAATGGGACCATTTTCCCCCATGTTTTGCAAAGCACTTCCATCACGAGTAATTAGTGTCAGTGACAGTGTTTCTCACCCCCACATTCCGGTGTAGCCCATCTGCTGACTGTCCTCTAATGCCTCAGACAGTCTCAGGTTCATCTGCTCCCTGCCTGGTGCTCCCCCCTGCAGCCCTGACCATCTGCTATCTTCCTCACTCTGACCTTTAAAGTCCTGTCGATTTCCCAACTCTGCCACCTTTGCTCAGGAATCTTTGATCACCTTGGGCTGACATACGATCTACTCCACCAGCCTGTTCTATCAGCTCAGGTATCTCTGCCCAGTGACCAATCTATCTGACAGAATATCTGCTCCTCATATTACAGAAGAAAAAAAAAAACATACTTTATGAAATTATAAATCAGGCAGGACCAGATGAATAAAATCTGAAATGCCACTGATTTTTTTTTTCTGACATAGGTGCTTCAACTCTAAAATGAGGGGACTGCATTATATTATCTCTAAGAATGTGTCTAACTCAAAGATTGAAAGTCTTCATCACTTTAGATTAGGCAACTCAATTGAGACCATTGACAAAAAAGGAAAAACAAGCAGAGGACATGTCACATTATAACAGTACAAAGGCACAAAGAATGAAGAAAGGAAACATGGGCTTAAGAATTAACACCTAGGTGCCTCCAGAATTCAGAATAAAGCACCTGAACTCACATGGGGCATTGTAATCTTACCTTTGAAGCCAGAGATACAAAAGTCCAATCTAAGAACTTCCTAAACCAGCTTTCTCTTCTTAAAGCCTTCAGCAAATCCTGTAGAGACCTAAAATACCATAACTTACCTCTATCATCATCACCCCCATGACACCTAGATTTTATACCCAGACCTTAGAGTCACATGGATTAGAGTCACAGGTCATATTGCAGCCCTCTCCTGCATGGTTGCCTAATGTACCCAGAATAAATTCCAAACACGGATCCCAGTCTTTTTATGTTGGTTCATTATCTCCTTCCTGAGTAGCAACCACACTGACCTCCCTTTGGTCTTTAGAGACACCAAACATATGCCCAGATATTTCTGCTTTAGTACCTCACTTCCTGTGTTGTCTACTTGGAATACCCATCCAATAAATATTTACTTGGAAGGCTCTTTATATTACATTTCAACCTCAATGAAAATACTCATCCCTCACTGAAGCTTTTTCCTGATAGCTCATCTATATTATCCCCACCAATAATTTCTCCCTAAACCTCCTGTTTTAATTTCTCATTGTCATTGTCCTGCCTCTGAAGGCATCCTATTTGTTTGTTACTTTACTCCCTCTACTAAATGCAAACTTTCAAAGATCAGGGACATTGCTTTTCCTATTCACACCTGCATCCCATCCTCTAGAACAATGCTCAAAATGACAAATTCTTGTTCAATGGATTAATGAGAGTGTCCTGGGTTGTGAAGCCTTCTTCAATATGTTAAATGTCAGACTTGATTCTAGAGCTAGGCTGCAACAGAGCAGTTTTTATAGAGCAGATTTTGAATACAGAACAAAAATAGGGCATTCCCACTAGGAAAAACTCACATGCCCAAAGTGAAAATCCACAATTTTCACTTCTCAAACAAGACTCTCTCTGGAAAACAGAAATATTTCAGAGAGTGAGAACAAAGATTTCTAGCCTTGACACCCAAAGGACAGTCTTTGCTCGAAGCTCCTTATACGTGGAACCAGTTTACTCACACATCAGTAGAGGCTGGCCTTCTCAAGTAAGATTGCCAGGGGTCATATTCTGGCCAGAGAAAGAATTAAACAATCTGAAACTGCTTTTTAAAGATGATTTTCAATTACAGTGGCCAATGTGAAATAAGATTTGGATATGGTGGGCTGGGGTTGTGGCTCAGTGGTACAGCACCGGCCTACCATGTGTGAGGCACTGGGTTCAAGTCTCAGCACCATATATAAATAAACGAATAAAATAAAGGTCGATCATAAAATAATAAAATAAAATAATAAAATAAAGATCTCCTCCATAACAGATAAAATCAAAAGACTCAACAGAATTCAGAATGAAGTACCCGAGCTCACATGGAGCACTACCTCTGAGGCCAGAAACACCAAACACCAACCTAAAAACTTCCTAAACCACCTTTCTTAAAGCCTTGGGCAAATCCTGTAGGAACATAAAGTACATTAGTAATCATCTGAGGCTAGAAGTGAGAAAGAGGATTAACCATATATAAAAGAACATCAGGTGATAAATATGTTCTAAAACTGGACTATGATAATGATGGCTGAACTCAATACATTTACTAAATATTAAATTGTATTATTTAACATGGATAAATTTCATGAAATGCAAATTACGTCTCTAAAAAATTTGCTTTTTAAAAAGAAATTTTTGTTCTTAATCAGGTGGCATCCTCTGGCTTCAAGTTTCGAAGAAAGGATTCCATATAAAAATGTATTTTTTTTTCTTTCTTCATCTTAGTCTAAGAATGTGGGAAACTCAGCTTAATAATATTACCAGAGGTTCCCAGGCAAGGCAAATAATGTGTCACTCCAAAATAATGTGTCCTTTCTTCTTTCATTCTTTTTGTCAAAAGGAAAGTGGCTGAATGTAAAATCTTTGGCACATGTCCTGTGCTTGACCAAATGCAAACGGACACAATTATGAGGTTATGTGAAAGTCTGAATGATCAATGCAAACCAAGTTAAAATTTTGACACCTCTCTGCGGTTGAAGTCAGACACCTGATGCTGTGTGGTGGAAAGGCTGGTGAGAAGGGTAAATCTCCATCAGTATTCTAGAATTACTAACATCCCAATTCCTTACTACAGTCTCTCAATGTCCACATTGCCTCATCCCTCTCTCCTTGTAGTGAAATGTGGATCTTATTTCTCACCTTTCAGCCTAAATGTGCAATATTCTGCCTGTTGTGTACCTGATCCATTTACGAATAATTGTCAATTCTTTTTCCACATTTTTAAAGCATTTAAAAATTACTTTACATTTTTATTCTTTTTTCTCAAGGTTCTAATTAAATAAAAGCCCCAGAAGTTCTCCAAACTGGAAATGCTACAGGTGTGACATTCTTTGCCAAATAAAGTACACCAGTACTTTATTCATTCTGCAGGAATTTCAATTGTGTGCCCTTGCTAAACAGCTTTGCAAAATCAAAATGAAGGGATCTGTTATTTGCTCTCTAGCATATACATGAGAGATGTGACTGGCAGATCTATATGCTAAATGTGACAGCCTATAACAGAAATAGGATATAATAAAATATAGTTTGGACCATTGTGAATCCAAGTGTTCTCATCTGTGAAATGGAGGTCATTATAGCTACCTTTAAATATCACTGAAAGATACAGAGATCACACCATAGTGCAATCATAATGTAGATGCTCAATTTGGGGGTAGCCAAATAACTCCTAACCGATACTTTTACTGTCATCTATCATCTCTGGACTTGGAGATTGCTCTAAGTCACTTCCAAATCTACTAGAGAAATTGTTAGCACATTAAAAGAGCCTTGGTCTGTTTCTCAAATTATAAACTATTCTTATAATCATACTGTCTTTTACCCATGGGAGCTGACAAATTGACAGAATTAAACTCTCAAAAATTATTTACAAGGTCCACTTGCTGCTATTTCCAAGGATGACTATCTACTCTGTAACTCATGTTCTTAAGTAACGTATACTATCTGATTCTGAAAAATATCATGACAACATCAGTGCTGTTGGACACTGTCTTACAAAAATACAGGAGGAACAGTCCAACTACCTCTCCATTTAGAAAATTGTTATTTGCTTCCAAATCCCTGCTTATCTTACATTCTTCAACTAGACCATTCTGAGGATAAGAAGGATAACACCCATTGAAAAGAGAACATGAATCTCCTAACACTTTTTGTCCAGGATATATGTCCAGCTGGTAATTCATCATAGACGTCCTTGTTGGTACTTACAAAATATTTGTTTTTTTCTTTAACGTCCTTCACATCATAGTTTCCCATCTGAGGACTGCTGCCTTAGGAACAGAGACTGTGCTGTACTTTGCACCTTGCCAAACATGTTAGCTAGCTCCATTAGTGCTCAAAATGTTTTCATTGATTCCATCCATTAAAATGTTTAAGTTGTTCAGAAATTTCCCTTTCTGTGTGGTTGATACAAACTAAACTCCCTTATGAAGTCCAGGTTAGCAAAACTGCAAGTTCCTGAGAGGAGGGTCTTATCACATTTCATCCACTGCTCTGTGGATATAAGGCTCTGTATTTACTCTAATGTGGCACATTTCTCTATCACAGTTTATGAACAAATAGACAATACGGTGTTAAATTTAGTGGGTTATGTATGTTATGAGTCCCTTGAAAGTTAAGGGGCATCATGTCCACCTTGGTATCCCTAGAACTCTACCCAGCGCTTACTTCTTGCACAGTGGTTCTCAAGAGCTCTATAAAAGCCAGGAAGTGTGACAGTTACTCAGTGGTCAACAAATGAGTAAGACAAAGATCTCCCAGTCATGGTTCTCACAGGCCAATAAGGAGAATTAGATAAAGGAATAACTGCAAGATGGTGCAGAAGAGCTATGACATGTGGCAAGAATTACAAGTGAGGGTTCCTGCTCAGGCTGAAAGAGTCGCCAAGGTTTTCCAGAGAAGCTCATGGTGAAGAGAACAGTTGTACAGTGAACAAATCGAAGGCATCCAGCTGGGGATCCCAAAATGAAACACGAAGATGCAGCAGTGGTGATACAGATGCAGCACCCAAACCTCTGCAGGCCTCGCAGGGTAAGGGCACTCCGTTCCTGAGAGCTACCCAGAGCAGGGACACACAGCTCCTACCCTCAAGGGAGCCATAGCTACAGCAAAATTAAACCAAAACATGAACAGAACAAGCTAGGTTAATAATGAAGCAAAACGAAAAAGGCATTCATGTAGATCACTGAAACTACCCAAATGCAAAACTAAAGGTGGAAGATAAACCCTCACAATATACACACACCACAGGGCCCAGATCAATGTGCAGCACTGCCGTCTTGTCCAATTCTCAGCTTTCTCTCAACACCTCAGCTTCCTGCTCCAGGCAGGCAAAACTGGAAGCCTCGTCTCCAGCAGTTGCCACCATTCATAAGGCAAGTCATCATAAGAGTCCTCTATCAACTACAAAACCTCCACTCAAAACAAGTATCAGAATCTCAAGTTCCTTAGTCAGCACTGCTCACCCTTTACATATAAGATTATGTTCATCCTTTTACATATATCCTAGTGCACACTATTTAACTGTTTTATTACATAAAACTTCTTATAAAAATGAAGCACTACATTTTAGATAAATTATATATAAACATTTTAAATCATAAGGTTTGACTTATGCAAGGAGTCAATGATTACCAGTAGTATGATGAAAATAAATGACATAAAATCAGATGAACTTTCATTAAATTCTTATATAAATCATAATGAGAAGGAGCATAATCTACATGATCATTACTTAATCACTTCTAGTTAGTCTTTCATTAAAATATAAAACCCTTTTGAAATATGAGGTTGTATGATACATTATCTCATGATATTAGTTTTAAAATAATTTTCTACACAAATATAAGTGAGTAAGGAATAAAATATCTGTTTTTGTCAAAATTCTACATGCTATCTTATACTCTCCAGAATGCCAAAGTTCAAAAATATTACCCTAAATATTAAATCTCAAGGGTGTAACTTTAATGAACTTAATTATGCAAAACACCAAATGCAAGAATGTACTAGCAAAACAGCAATTTGAAACAGATGGGTAATTACAACAGTTTGCTACAGATGGCACAGTAGTACAATGTATTTTTTCAAGTTTGGTTTTTTATCAAAAAAGTAAATTGAAAACACTTTTCTACTGGTACAATAATAGAAGGAATATGTTAAAGACTTGAAAATTCATTTTCACAAATAATTTTGGAAAATGGTGAATTTTCCTACTCTATAATGACAAATGTCCTTTCAAAATAAAATCCCATTGGAAGGGGGGAAAAGGAGAAAAAAACATAAACAAAGGCATTTAGTCTTTAAATTTTAACTTATTTGCCAAAGTAGAATGTCAATATAGAGTCTTACACACTGAAAAACAAGAGCCATTAGATAATATAAAAGCACTCCAAATGTGAGTGGTATAAAAACAGACAATATATTAACTGTACATTGGGAAGGAAAGGAAGGTCAGTTAAGGAAGCACAAAATTCAGAATGGAAAATACAGATGAGATGTTCTCTGCTTCTCTAGAAGAATTAAAAGACTGAAATAAGGAAAAGAGCAAAAAATAATATCCCCCTAGAACAACCTCAGTACCTTCTAAGATGCCTGCCTTCAGACTGGCACTGTCAGTAACAGTGAGCAGAAGGCAAGGCTGGAGAACAGAAAATGTGAAGAAGAGAATAGGGGCAGAAGAAATTATATCGCTCTGACCTTGACCCTATTTAAGACTTGAAAATTTAGACATATTATATTTTTAAATCATGTCTTTATAAGGAAGAGGGAGAAAGCAAACTAGTGATTCTCAATCTTTGCTATTCACTAGGTTACTTAGAAGACTGTTCCAGATAAATCTATATTGGTGTAAGTGCCCCATACCTCCCTCCCATCTTGGTCTATTGGTTTGAGTACAACTAAACCCATTTTATCAAATCCCTCCAGGTGATTCATGGGTAATACAGCATTTGATAATGACATTTTAACCCTTTACATCTCCTCCCTAAAAAGTATTTGTCTTAAACCCAAGTTTATTTCATGTCTTTAATGAAAGTATTTTAAATGAACCAAGGATTACCCTTCAACACTCAGCAAAAAATTTCAACAATCTAATACCTTTTAGTGAAGGACCGATTAAATATTATAGAAAAGTAGATGTGAAATATAATGATTTTACTTATAATTAAGGTGAGAGGTTTAATATTCATCATTTTAAAAAATATTTTTTTCAAATATATATATATATAGTATTTAAAACACCAAATGACACTGAGAGATATAATGAAAGTTTCAAAAAATATTGTCTTTTTCATTTCCTGCCTATTCCCCAGAAGAGTAACTTCTGGTTTTATCTCAGCTGATACTAACCACCACACATTTACACTTCTATATCTTAATTCAGCAATATTAGACATTATGTGCTAACTTCCTAGGTGGTTGAGAACTTAGCTCTTATTACCCCTAAACATTTCCTACCTCAAGGTCAGCAGAAAGTGTTTGTTGCCTGTCCAATGTCCACCCATGGACTAAGACTCCAAGCCCATCAAGGTGATGGTCTTGACAGCAATTAATTTTAAGTATAGTTATGTAACTTGTCCTGGTCACAGAGAACTGAAGGAATTCAGCTAAAGAGCCATTGGGAAAGATATCCCAGATTATAAGGAGACCTCAGAAAAGTTTGTTCTCTTGCTGTTTCTGGATTTTATCATGACTGGATATAATAGCTGGAATTCCCATAGTCATTTTGCTATCTGCCTGAGGGTAATGCCAAAAGAATGAAGGACAGAGCTAAACATTTATCCAGGAGCTAGACCCCTGCCAACAGTCAGCTTGTTGTACCTTCCCTATATCTAAATTTATCATGTGAGATGTTAGCTTTAGCTTTAAATTTGAGTTTGCAATCTTGTCTTATAGTTGAATGTGTCTTAACCCTTGGATACTTCTCCACCATTTAACATTATTTCATTAAATATATATTAAGAGGTGTACATATATATCAGTGTGTACACACAACACACAATTTTTTGTTATTAAATCAAAGTGTTTTATATCTATATATTTTTTTTCAGTGATAAATAGTAATTACATTTGCTTTTCTGTATAACATTTAGTGTTTTCTTGGAATTTAAAATGTGTCTCATTTTTCAATTACTTAGATTGCTTTCTCCCTGTAGTTATTTCTTCCTGTACTTCAAGTCCCTTTCAGTGCCATTTTTCACATGTTACAACATGTCCATGGTGATTGTGTAATTCAACATCCTACCTGGGCCACTTCTGAAAGTGAAAGTTTGTATTATCATATTATGCCAAATCCATAGGTCCATAGGCATAAATCACAACTATAATAAGAAAGCCAAGGCATAGATGGATCTAATAATTTATCAAAACATTTTATGCTTTATCATCCTTTTCATTTGATGTTTTTCTATCCTCTAATTTTCTAGAATATGTTGATGTTTTCTAAGTATTTATGTTTTTAAAGCATCCTGATTTTTCCCATGGGTACAATATTTCATATTCCTTTCAAGAAATTAATTTTTTTAAATATTGCACTCATGAAATAAGATCAGAATGCTTTAAAAAATATTGTACTTTTCTTATACTCCCATTACTTCAAGTTCTTTCTGTAGGTTTGCAGTTTTTGTCTTGATGTAGTCTATGACTTTTACACTAGAGGCTTCCTTCCATGTATGGAGAATCTTGTTTTCCAATCATACTGCACATAAAGCACTGAAAATCTTTAAGAAACTGTCACATGGTGGGCTCCACCAACAGTGATTAGGTGACACCCTTTTTTTTTTTTTTCCAAATGGAAACTAGGGATTCCCAAATATAGGTATTTCTAGATCTTTCCTCTAAGTTTACTCAGTGTCTATAAAGAAAAATCTTCTGCCTTCTAACCAATGTGTGCTAGGAACACAGCAGCAATTGAGGGCTCAGAGTCTCCATTTTCTACTTCATTTAAATTTTCACAAAATATTTTTACAAAAATATTACTCATCAGATAATACCTATAAGCTCATCTTTTAAAAAGTAAAACAGATGAGTTGGTTAACTGATTCAAAAAATATTTTTGAGATACCATATTATTTTTGATGTTTTGTAAAATCCAAAATTATATGGGGTTAAATATTTTCCCCCAAACAGTTCACTGTCTACTAGAGATAAATATCCTGGCATAACTAAATTTTTTATTTGTTCTAATTAATTATACATGACAGGAGAATGCATTTTGACACATCATACATAAATGGAGTATAACTTCTCACTCTTCAGGCTGTTTGTGATGTGGAATTACATGGGTCATGTAGTCATATCTTCACATAGGGTAATAATGTCTGATTCATTCTACTATCCTTCCTACCCCCAAGCCCCCTCCCCACCCTTCACTTCATGTGAGATCTATGTTTCACACTACTACAGAGAGCAAGTCTAGCAACAGGGGTATACCACATCATGTCCTGGGAAACAAAATGAAGTACTATAAGCGTGGAATAGACTTTTCTCCTTAAAGGGACATTAAAAGACTTTGAGAATAATCTAGATTTTTAGATGTGAAGGATTTTAAAGTTCGGAATCAGATGGAGAAAGAGTTAAGGGGAAATTTCAAGGAAAAGCCCAAGAAGTCTAGGGAATCAAAGCAAGAACCTTTACTACAATGGCAAGCAGACTGAGAGCTGGCAGAGTTGTAGTAGCTCAAGAGATGAGTGAAATGTCCACTGTGGTGACCCAAGCAATATCTTACATGTTAGGGCAAAAACACTGGAATGTATTCTCTGGGTAACTGAATGATATTAATATTTTAAAATCTTACTTTAGTTAATTCTGTGTGCTGAATAAAATTCTATATACTTTTCACATATAAACTTATACAATGTTCTAGAAAAGCAAGTCTCCTTGTACAACATGAGGTAGATGAGAGGAGAAGGAACTATAGGGAGAGCCAAAGGGAGTTCAAGTCCATTGCCTACCACCTAACAAACAGCATTAGCAAAAATCAAAGGTGGCTAACTCAGACATTAAAAGCTTTTAGAAGATAATATAGGAAAATACCTACAAAACCTCAGGGTGGGAAGAGATTTCTTAAACAAGATTGTTAAAGCACTAACTGTAAATTATTGATATGTTGGTCTACATTAAAATTAAGAACTTCTATTTTTAAAAGACCTCACAAAGGAAATTAAAATCTAGACATATCAAGAAAATATGTTTACATCCTATTTAACTAACAGAGGACTCATTTCAGGAACATATAAGTATTCCCTAAAAATCAATAAGAACTAAAGAGAAAACAAAGTAGACAAATGGGCAAAAAAGCTCAAATAGGCATTTAACACAAAGGAAATACACATGGCCAATAATATATGAAAAATCTCCAACTTGATCAGTATTTACAAAAACACAAAATGAAATTCAAAGATGCTTTTAAATATCCACACAAATAAGACAAAAATAAAATTTTATATAACCCTGATGATACCACATAGTGTTAGACTATCGATTAGTATTGATGTTCATGTAACGAAAATAGGAGTATAAACTGGTTTAATCTCTTTGAAAAAGAGCTTGCCATTAATAGTAGATTGAAGATATGCAGAGCCAGCAAATCCACCCCAAGATACAAATCCTATACAATCTTTTGCACATCCATACTGTGATATATTCATAAAACATTCAGGGAAACAGTGTATGAAATAGTAAAAATGGAAACAACCTAAATGTCCATTAATAATAGAATAGCTGAGATAAATTGTGGCGTATTCATTCCATAGAAAGATGAACAGCAATAAAAAACATACAACAATATGTCACTGTATGGATGAATCTCAGAATCACACTGTGGAGTGAAAGAAACAAGTCTCAGAAGATCCATATACAGTATAATTTCATTAACATAAATCTACATAAAGTTCAAAACCAAGATATTTTCTTTAGGGAAGCATCCATCTGCAGTAACTGAAAAAAAAAAAGAATGTAAAGATTATTACAAACATCAGAGGAAGCACTTTCCTCTGGGTGAGGAGGAATAGATGGTGATAAGGAAGAGACACACAGGGAGCACAAGCAATATTCTATTTCTAAGGCTGAGTTGTTTCAGGGCTCACTCTGTACTTATTCTTCAAACTTACATTTATATGTAGTATTCTATGTATATATACTAGTATAAAATAAAATATATAAATATTATAAAATACATGAATAGAATTGGGAAACAGAAAACTTGTCAAAAACGAAAGGAAAACCTATTGTGACAATCCAGGAGGAAGGACCTGTGGTCTTGAACAATGATGAGGGATAGGGAGAGATGGAGAGTTCTACAGTGATTAGAAGTAACTGAACTTGGTGAATGCTTGGGTACAGTAATGAAGAAATAGTAGAAACAAATATGTCTACAAGATTTTATTCAGGTGACTGACTATGCCACAGAGAGGGGCAACAGAAGAGGGCTTCGCAGGAGAAAGGTAGGGATGGGGATAAGAACAGTTTGGACACTTTAATTTAATACCCCTGCATGATATTCATCGAGAGATGTTCAATGGGCTTGAAACATTGATCTATAATAAAGTTTCATGGCAATCAGCAATTATTTATTTCAAATAGACAAACAATAAATGCTTTTCCTAGTACCTGAAACTTGGAAGGTTTGTATATACTTTGCATTGTGGAGGACACAATAAAATATACAAGGCGTATTCTTCCCTAGGAAGCTTATATTTTATCTATAGGTACAGAATACATATAAATGGAATGGCAACCATGTAAGAGGCACAGATAAATGAACTGCAGAGATTATAAATGATGGAGGGTTTAGTGGGGAAGCAGAAAGGAAAATAAAGGGAGGGAGGGAGGGAGGGAGGGATGGATGGATGGATGGATGGATGGATGGATAGTGGAATTCATACCCCATTTGAATCAAATGTATGATATATGATATGTCAAGATCAATGAAATGTTTTGAGCAACTAATAAATTTCTGATGTTAAATAAATAAATAAAATAGATAAATAGAACAATGAGCAGATGGACAGTCAGGTAAGCAGGAACATAGATACATAGATAGATAATGAGGGAGAGACAGCCATATCTTACTACTTGTTTTTTTTTTTTTTTGTCTTGTGTCAGAGTATAAATAGGACTTAGAAAGGATAGGAAAGTCTACCCAAATAGGAAATATAGTTTAATATTCAGAGGACAGTGGACAGACAAAGTCTGAGAGTAAGAGAAAAAGCAGAGACAACAGTGACAGCACAGGATGGAGACAGATTTTTTTTTTTTCACCAAATGAACAGGAGGTAAGAAAACAGAGCAAGTATAAAGAGAGCAGTTTGAAGATCATGTCACTATTGTAGTTAAGACAAAAAGATACAAAAGACCTAATCTAAAATGTGGCAGCAGCAAAAGAAATAATTGAAAAAATTGACAAAACTAAAAGTTGGTTCTTTGAAAAAATAATTAAAATTGACAGACCCTTAGCCACACTAATGAAGAGAAGGACAGAGAGTACTCAAATTACCAGCATACGTGATGAAAAAGGCAATATCACAACAGACACTACAGAAATACAGAGGATAATTAGAAATTATTTTGAAAACTTATACTCCAATAAAATAGAAGACTTTGAAGGCATCCACAAATTTCTCAAGTCATATGATCTGCCCAGGTTGAGTCAGGAAGATATACACAACTTATACAGACCAATATCAAGTGAGGAAATAGAAGAAGCCATCAAAAGATTACCAATCAAGAAAAGCCCATGACCGGATGGATACACAAGTTCTACAAGACCTTTAAAGAAGAACAAATACCAATATTCTTCAATTTATTTCAGGAAATAGAAAAAGAGGGAGCACTTTCAAACTCATTCTATGACGCCAATATCACCCTGATTCCAAAACCAAACAAATACACTTCAAAGAAAGAAAACTTCAGACCAATATCTCTAATGAATATAGATGCAAAAATTCTCAATAAAATTCTGGCAAATCAAATACAAAAACATATCAAAAAGATTGTGCACCATGATCAAGTGGAATTCATCCCAGGGATGCAAGGTTGGTTCAACATACGGAAATCAATAAATATGATTCATTACATCAATAGACTTAAAGATAAGAATCATATGATCATCTCAATAGATGCAGAAAAAGCATTTGACAAAATACAACACCCCTTTATGTTCAAAACACTAGAAAAACTTGGGAAAACAGGAACATATCTCAACATCATAAAGGCTATCTATGCTAAGCCTCAGGTCAACATCATTCTAAAAGGAGAAAAACTGAAGGCATTCCCTCTAAAATCTGGAACAAGACAGGAATGCCCTGTTTACCACTTCTATTCAACATAGTTCCTGAAACACTGCAGAGCAATTAGACGAAAGAAATTAAAGGGATATATATAGGAAAAGAAGAACTTAAATTAGCTCTATTTGCTGACGATGTGATTCTATACTTAGAAGACCCAAAAAAACCCACCAGAAAACTTCTAGAACTAGTAAATGAATTCAGCAAAGTAAAAGGATATAAATTCAGCACCCATAAAACAAAGGCATCTCTGTATATCAGTGACAAATCCTCTGAGAAGGAAATGAGGAAAACTACCCCATTCACAATATCCTCAAAAAAAAGGAATCAACTTAACAAAAGAGGTGAAAAATCCATACAATGAAAACTACAGAACCCTAAGGAAAGAAATTGAAGAAGACCTTAGAAGATGGAAACATCTACCTTGCTCTTGGATAGGCAGAATTAATATTATCAAAATGGCCATACTACCAAAAGCACTAAACAGATTTAATACAATTCATATCAAAACCCCAAAGGCATTCCTCATAGAAACAGAAAAAGCAATAATGAAATTCATCTGGAAAAATAAGAGGCCTAGAATAGCTAAAGCAATCCTAAGCAGGAAGCGTGAAGTAGGCGGTATTGCTATACCAGACCTTATACAGAGCAATAGTAACAAAAAGAACATGGTATTGGCACCAAAACAGACTGGTAGAACAATGGTAAGAGACTAACCCACAAAAGTACAATTATCTTATATTATATTATACAAAAACATGCACTGGAGAAAAGATACCATCTTCAACAAATGGTGCTGGAAAAACTGGATATCCAAATGCAACAAAATAAAATTAAACCCCTATATCTCTCACCATGCTCAAAAATTAACTCAAAATGGATCAAAGACCTAGGAATTAAACCAGAGACTCTGCCTCTAATATAAAAAAGTATGCCCTAATCTTTACCATATGGGATTAAGCCCCAACTTCCTTAATAAGACTCCTATAGTGCAAGAATTAAAACCAAGAATCAATAAATGGGATGAATCAAACTAAAAAGTTTCTTTTCAGCAAAAGAAACAATCTGTGAGGTGAACAGAGAGCTTACATCCTGGGAGCAAATTTTTATCTCTCACACATCAGATAGAGCACCCATCTCATCATGGAATTTGCAGGGAAATGGATGGCATTAGAGCAGATTATGCTAAGTGAAGCTAGCCAATCCCTAAAAAAACAAATGCCAAATATCTTCTTTGATATAATGAGAGCAACTAAGAACAGAGCAGGGAGGAAGAGCAGGAGGAAAAGATTAACATTAAACAGAGACATGAGGTGGGAGGAAAAGGAAGAGAAAAGGGAAATTGCATGGAAATGGAAGGAGACTCTCATTGTTATACAAAATTACATATAAGAGGTTGTGAGGGGAATGGGGAAAAAAAACAAGGAGAGAAATGAATTACAGTAGATGGGGTAGAGAGAGAAGATGGGAGGGGAGGGGAGGGAAGTGGGGATAGTAGAAGATAGGAAAGGCAGCAGAATACAACAGTTACTAATAGGGCATTATGTAAAAATGAGGATGTGTAACTGATGTGATTCTGCAATCTGTGTTTGGGGTAAAATGGGAGTTCATAACCCCACTTGAATCTAATGTATGAAATATAATATGTCAAGAGCTTTGTAATGTTTTGAACAACCAATTTTAAAAAAGTAAAAAAAAAAAAAAAGAAAAGAAAAAAAAAAGAACTCAAAAAAGCTAAACACCAGAAAAAACAAATAATCCAATCAACAAATAGTTGAAGGATCTGAACAGACACTTGTCAGAAGAGGATATACAATCAATCAAGAAATATATGAAAAATAGCTCATCATCTCTAGCAATCAGAGAAATGCAAATCAAAACCACTCTAAGATATCATCTCACTCCAATCAGAATGGCAGCTATCATGAAGACAAACAACAATAAGTGTTGGCGAGGATGTGGGGGAAAAGGTACACTCATACTTTGCTGGTGAGACTGCAAATTGGTGCATCCAATATGGGAAGCAGTATGGAGATTCCTTGGAAAAGTGGGTAAGGAACCAACCACCATTTGACCCAGCTATTCATCTCCTTGGATTATACCTAAAGGACTTAAAAACAGCATCCTACAGGGACACATCCACATCAATGTTTATAATAGCACAATTCACAACAGCTATACTGTGGAGGCAACCTAGATGTCCTTCAGTGAATGAATGGATAAAAAAATTGTGTCATATACACACAATGGAATTTTACTCAGCACTAAAAAAGAACATAACCATGGCATTTGCAGGCAAATGGATGGCGTTGGAGAAGATAATGCTAAGTGAAGTCAGCCAATCCCAAAAAAACAAATTTCCGAATGTTTTCTCTGATATAAGGACAGCAGACTCATAGTGGGGTAGGGCAGGAGAGCACAGGAGGAATAGATGAATTCTAGATAGGGCAGAGGGGTGGAAGGGAAAGGGAAGGCGCAGGGGATTAGCAAGGATGGTGGAATGTGATTGACATCATTATACAGAGTACATGTATGAAGAATTGAATTAGGTATCAACATACTTTATATACAGCAATACAAAAATTGTGGAGAAATATACATATGTGTGTATATGTATATGTATTAAGAATTGTAATGCAAAAAAGGTACATGTATAAAGGCAAAAAATTAAAGAATAGCATTACCTTAGATTAGGTAGAGGTTAATGAAAGGAGGGGAAGGCAGGAGACGTGGGGATAAGAAAGACACTAGAATGAAACAGACATTATTGCTCTATGTAAATAGGACTGTATGACCAAAGTGATTCTACTATATGTATACTCAGAAAAATGAGAAATTATATCCCTTCTATGTATGATATATCAAAGTATATAAGTGCATTCTACTGTCACGTATAACTAATAAAAACAAAATAATTAAGAAAAGAAAATGTGGGGGCTGGGACTGGAGCTCAGCAGTAGAGCACTCGCTTAGCACGGGTGGGACCCAGGTTCGATCCTCAACACCACATAAAGATAAAGGCATTGTGTTGTGTCCATTTACACCTACAAAAATAAATATTTTTTTTTTAAAATGTGGCAGCAGAAATAGAAATAAAGCAACTGGTTCAAGAGGTGTTGTTTAGAAAGAATTTATTATTAAATAAATTTGGGAAGAGGGAAAAAAATTAAACCAGCTTTGAGGTCTAAAGTCTAGGCAGCAAGATGCCCAAGATCACTGTGTGAGAGAAGGCTGCCAGAAGGAGGAAAGTTTAGAGAAGGACATGAGCTCAGTTTCATGCACTAGAAAGATAATGAGACAGAAGCTGATTAATCAAGCAAAACAGCCCAATATGGCTGCGGAAAATTAGAACATTTATTTAGGAAAAAAGGTCAGTCAGCAGAAGAACTGTGATATATGCACATAGAAGGGAGAGCTGAATCCAGGGGAAAGAATTCTAATGAGTTTATCAAAAAATCATGTATGTAGTACCTACCCAACATGAATACCATAAAAGGCACTTTGAAGAAGAAGACAGAACAAGAATTATACAGAAAAAGTGTAATATCAAGTTTATAGGTGAGAAGAAAAGGAAACATAAAAAATCAGAACAAAAGGAAAATCAGATTAACTCAACTGAATACTAATTATAAAAATGGTTGAAGACAGACTATTAGAGGCACATACAACAGAGATGTCAAGGAAAAATGAACAAAGAAGGTGACTTTGAAATGCCACTGTCAACTTCAATGTCATTAGTGAACTTCGGGAAACAGTATCATTCACAAGGCTTCCTGGGAAGTGCTTTATTGGGAGGGGAAAATTATGTACCTGACCCCTCTGCTCAGGACATTTTCTTCATGGTGTGTTGCTTTCTCTTGGAGACTTTTGCTCAAATACCATGGTTTTTGAGAGCCCTTTCTTAATCCCATTTAATATGTGAACCTTCAAGCACTCTTTTTCCAATCCAACATTCAATTTTTCACTTCAGCACTTTGCACCAAATATTTTAATCATTTATATCTGTTTATTATCTGTGAAAATACAAACTCCATGAAAACAAAGGATCCATGTCTAGTTTGCTCCAAGTTCCAGTGTTTAGAATAGTGCCTACATAGAAAATGTTCTCAAAAATCAAGTGAAGAAGCATTACTTAACTATAAATCATGTTTACAGTTTTACCTTTTATGAAAGGTCATATAATCATGACCTTTCATAAAAGGTCAGATAATATGAAGGCAGAGAACTGATAAACCAATTTTGGAAGATGATCTTAGCAAGGGCAATTTCAAGAAAACAATATGAAAAAAAAATGAAGTGTGTAAAAATATAAAAGGGTAGTGACATAGTAAAACAGTGTAAATAACTTTTCAAAGGAGGTTTGATCTATATGCAAGACAAAGGAGATGATATCTAGGGAGATGTTTTTCTTTTTGTTATACAAATAAAAGATGTTATACAATTTTAGCTCAGAGATTAAAGTGTTCAAGTAGAAAGAAAATATGTTGATAATGGAAAAAAATATGGGATTGTTAATAAAGGGACACCCTTGAGAAATGAAGGGAGGTGAATTCTGGAAGGTTGGAGATAGACCTAGACGGAAACAGAGGAAACCCTCCCATTGTGAAAGGAGGAAGGACTAGAACAGATGAAATGATAAGGCAATGTCCTCTTCTGATTGCTCTCCATGAAAGAAGCATTCAGTCAGCTAAAGATTTAAAGAAAGAAGATGTGAAGCAGTTGTCTTGGGCAGGAAAACATGAATTTACTCAGGAGATGAGATAGAATCTCTTGGTACCACTCACAGGAGTTTAAAATAGATCACTGAACAACAAAATTGGATATTCTTCTCCAGCTTTGTTCAGTTGCAAGGGCACAACTGTAGAGCTGAGGAAGATCTAGGTGTTAAACGACGACCTCCAATATCTTCTATCTCGTCATGAAATGCTGCCACATGTGGCTGCGACCCTAAAGAGCTGAGCTTCACATAGACTACTCCAGCATTTCGGCAGAGTAATAACCCCATACATAGAATCAAATTATCAAAAGAAATTTATTTACCTTTTAAAAGAACATTCAAGAAGATTCAATGCAAAAGACACAAATGTCACTTCCTTAATCTTTTAATTCTCTCAGTAGTTTAATCTGGAAAGTCCCCCAAAGGTTCATGTGCTGAAGGTGTGGTTGGCAGTTGGTGGGGTTATTAGGTAGTGATGGAAACCTCACAAGGTGGGGCCTAGTTGAAAGAAGTAGGTCACTTGGGGTATGACTCTGAAGGGTTTATTCTGCCCTGGGCCTCTTCCTCTTTTTCTCTCTGCTTCCTGGAGACCATGAGGTAAGCAGCCTCCTGCAACATGCAATCTTCCTCCATGATATTTTACCACACCATAGGCCCAAATCGATGGAGGAACACTGTGGGTTGCGTGAACTAAAATCTCTGAAACTGAGAGCCAAATAAATGTTTCCTCCTTTTTAAGTTGTTTGTCTCAGGTATTTTGTCATGACAATGAAAACCTGGCCAATACACCAATATAATCACCCAGAAATATCCTTTCTTATGGGTTGTATATAAGGTTTCCCCAAAAAGTTTCAGTTAATACAGAAATATTCAGTGGTAAAATAGTTAGATTATGAGAGCTATAACCTAATTAATGCATTCTACTTCAAATGGATTGACTGGGTGAAAACTGTGAACACATGGGGCATGGCTGAAGGAAGTGGGTTCTTTGGGGTGTATCTGGAGGGGTACATCTACTGTGTGGTCCATTCACATCTCTCTCTCTCTCTCTGCTTCCTGACCCCTCCATGAGCTAAGTAGTTTTCTTATGCTGGGCCCTTCCTCCATGATGTATTGCCTCTACTTGGGCCCAGACAGAGTCAGCCATCTATGGACTAAAATCTCTGAAACTAGGAGCACCAAATAAACTTTTCCTCCTCTAAGTTGTTTTTGTCAGGTATTTTGGTCACAGCAACACAAAAGGTGACTAAAACATCCTTGAAATTTCTCATTCATTTACTCATGACTTTCCCCGTCTAAATCCAGCCCTAACACAGGATGGTCTGGGCTCTAATTTTCCTCTTAGTTTTTCTTCTGTTGCCTTTATTCTTTTTCATTTCTATTTTCCATGCAAATTTCTTTCTATTTCTTCTATTTCTATTCTTCTCTAGTAATTACTCTTGTCTACAAAATAAAATGGAAGGACTGGAGTCAGGGAAACCAAGTGAGAAAGCAGCACCAATATGGCCAAACCAAAGTTATCCAAAAAGAGTAAGTACAGGAAAGGGATGGTGAATATTCATATATTTGTCCCTGTTATGGTTTTAAATAGCATACCCTCAAAAAAAGCAATATTTTTACATGTTGCATCTATCTCTAGAATATGAAATTCAGAAACAGTAATACAATATCTATTTTCCATTCCATTTGGATTTCTTATATCATCTTGTCTCAAGAGAAAAAAAAACACAACAATAACTTGAATTTTACAATAAATACTTCGTAATCATTCTGAATGTATTTACTTCTTTCAAACTGCACATATGCTTTTAAACTAGCAAAAACAATGCCCCACAATTTATAATTCCTATAAAAAAGTAACAGATCATGATTCTAGCTGACCCCCGCAGAACCCAGGCAGGCCCAAGGCAGTCTTGCTGACCCCTTTAGAGCCCACCCATTCAGTACCATCTCTAAAAGTGGTAGCTGCCATCTTGGGACACCACTAACATGCCATCTCAGGTTTGATGCTACCCCACCACCAACTACAGACATGGCCACTTCCATATAAAGACAGCAGCCAGGACATGGAAGATCATCACCAAAGTCCCTTGGTTACACCAGAGGCATCCCTGCTAAGTATGCTAATAGCCACCATTTTATTGCAGAGGTAGGAGGGAGCCTTGCACTGGGTCACCTCTTTCTCTTTTCTCCTCTTTACAGCCAACTTATTTTGATTCATCTTTCACTCTTCCTATAATCTAATACCTCTGTATTCTTACCTCCTACTTCATAAACATCATGTCCTATAACACCCCGTTTCTCTCCTTGTCTGCCATTAGAATCTGTAGACCCTTTTGCAAACCTACTGTTTATATTGCAGATGGTAATTGAACACATCATTCCTGTTTATTATGATAAAACTGTAATCATCTAAATAGGAACTATTTGGTCTAAGACTGTATATCGTTTGCATAGGGTGCTATTAATATTGATCTCCCTCTTAAAGGTGAGACATTGGTAACCTGCAAGGACACTATAAGATTATAGGATAGAAACTGTCATACCTAGGATCCGCACTGCTAGAAAGGAAGACCCATGAAATGCTTGCAAAAGACAAGTGAAAAAAGTACCCCTAAACAAACCAAGACGATGCAACAATAGGATCCATTGACAGCACAATAGATGAAATGTCAGAGAGGGAGTTCAGAATGTGCATAATTAACAAAATCTGCAAATTAAAAAATGACCTAAGTGACAAAATTTAGGCAACAACTGATCACTGCAACAAAGAGAGAAGGGAGCAAATACAGGTGGCAAAAGATTACTTCAAGAGATAGAGATTCCGGAAAAAAAAAAAGGCAGAAAAACAATAAGCCAAATAAAAAAACTCAATAGAAAAGCATCAACAACAACCTAAATCACATGGAAGACAGAATCTCTGACAATGAAGATAAAATATATACTCCTGAAAATAAAGACCACACAGTGACGATGGTAAGAAACCATGAACAGAACCTTCAGGAATTATGGGATAATATGAAAGACCAAATCTAAGATCTCTCAGGATAAATGAAGGCGCAGAGAAATTTACACTCTATTCAATGAAATAATATCAGAAAATTTCCCAAACATGAAGAATGATTTAGAAAATCAAATACAAAAGGCTTATAGGACACCAAATGTACAAAATTAAAACAGATCTACACCAGGGCACATTATAATAAAAACAACTAGCATACCGAATAAAGATAGAACTTGAAGAGAAGAGTTTCAGAATACAAACGGGAGGAAACCAGTTTGGACCTCAGCAGATTTCACAACCCAGACCCTCAAAGGTAGAAGGTCCTGGAACAACATATACCAAGCTCTGAAAGAAAAGGGATACCAACCAACAATCTTATATCCAGCAAGATTAAGCTTCATATTTGATGATGAAATAAAAACCTTCCATGATAAACAAAAGTTAAAAGAATTTATAGCAAGAAAGTCTGCTCCACAGAACATTCTCGGCAAAATATTTTATGAAGAGGAAATAAAAAAACAATAATGGAAATCAAAAAAGGGAGGAGCTGCATTAAAGGAAAAACCAGTCAAAGGAAAAACCAAGGCAAGTAAAAAAATAAAACAAACCAAAATGACTGGGAATACAAACCATATTTCAATAATGTTAAAGGCCTAAACTCATCAATTAAAATACATAGACTGGCATATTGGATTAAAAAAATAAGAAGACTCAAGGTAAAAGGATGGGAAAAAAACATACCACTCACATGGACTGCATAAACAAACAGGGGTTTCCATCCTCATATCAGAAAAAGTGAACTTTAAACCAAAGTTAGTCAGAAGAGATAAAGAAGTAGACTTCATACTGCTTAAGGGAATCAGACATCAACAAGACATAATAATTGTAAATATTTATGCCCCAAACAATGGAGCATCTACGAACATCAAACAAACCCTTCTTCTGAATTTTAAGAATCAAATAGACCACAACACAATAATACTGGGTGACTAACAAACCTCTCTCACCACTGGATAGATCTTCCAAACAAATAAATTATAGAACTCAATAATACAATTAATAGTTTAGACTTAACAGATATATATAGAATATTTCATCCATCAATGAGCAAATACACATTTTTTTTCTCAGAAGCACATGGATCCTTCTCTAAAATAGACCATATGTTATGCCACAAAGCAACTCTTAGCAAATACAAAAAAAAAAGAGAGATTACTCTGTATTCTTTCAGACCATAATGGAATGAAATTAGAAATCAATGAGAAAATAAAAAATAGAAGCTATTCCAACACCTGGACATTAAATAATATGCTATTGAGTGATGCATGGATAGCAGAAGACATCAGGGAAGAAATTTTTTTAAAATCATTTGAAGTAAATGAGAATTCCTATGCAATAACAAATCTCTGGGACACTATGGAAGCATTACTGAGAGAAAAAAAGTTCAGTGAGTTGAGTTCATTCATTAAAAGAAGAAAATGCCAACAATTAAAGACGTGAAATTATATCTCAAAGCCCTAGAAAAAGAACAAATTAACACCAACAGTTGTAAAAGAAAGGAAATAATTAAAATCAGGCCTGAAATCAATAAAAATTAAACAAAAGCAACAATTAAAAAATCTGGTTCTTTGAAAAACTAAAGAAAATTGATAAACCCTTAACCACCTTAACAAAAAGGAGAGAGAAGACATATATTACTAAAATTCATGATGATAAAGGAAATATCATGACAAATACCATTGAAATACAGAAGATATTAGAAACTATTTTGAAAATTTATACTCCAATAAAATAAAAATATCAAAGACATCAACAAATTTCTAGAGAAATGTGAGCTGTCCAAACTGAATCTAGAAGACATAAACATTTTAAACAGATCAATTTTGAGTAATGAAATAGAAGATACCATCAAAAGCCTACCAACCAAGAAAAGTCCAGGACCAGATGGATTCTCAGCCAAGTTTTACAAGACCTACAAAGAAGAACTAATACCAATACTCCTCAAATTATTCCATGAAATAGAAAAGGAAGAAACCTTTCCAAGCTCATTCTATAAGGCTAGTGTCACTCTTAAGCCAGAAAAAGACACATTAAGGAAAGAAAACTTCAGACCAATAACACTGATTCTCAATAAAATTCTGGCAAATCGAATACAAAAACATATTTAAAAAATAGTGCATCATTATCAAGTGCATCCCAGGGATGCAAGGTTGGTTCAACATATGGAAATCAATAGCCATAATTTATCACATCAATAGACCTAAAGATAAAAATCATATAATCATCTCAATAGATGCAGAAAAAGCATTTTATAAAATACAACAGCCTTTCATGTTCAGAACACTAGAAAAACTAAGGATAGTAGGTACTTACCTCAACATTGTAAAAGCTAGCTATGCTAAGCCCAAGGCCAGCATGATTCTAAATGGAGAAAATTTGGAGGCATTCCTTCTAAGAACTGGAACACGACAGGGATGCCCTCTCTCACCACTCCTATTCAACATAGTCCTTGAAATTCTAGCTTGAACAATTTGACGGACAAAAGAAATTAAAGGGATATGAATGAATAGGAAAAGAAGAACTCAAACTATCACTATTTGCCAATGACATGATTTATACTTAAGAGGATCCAAAAAACTCCACCAGAAAACTTCTAGAATTAATAAATGAATTCAGCAAAGTAGCAGGATATAAAATCAACACCAATAAAGTAAATGCATTTCTACACATCAGTGATGAACCTTCAGAAACAGAAATTAGGAAAACTATGCCATGCACAATAGCTTTAAAAAAAAATAAAATACCTGGGAATCAATCTAAAAAAAGAGGTAAAAGACTTATACAATGAAAACTACAGAACACTAAATAAAGACATTGAAGAATACCTTAGAAGATGGAAAGATCTCCCATGTTCTTGGATAGGAAGAATTAATATTGTCAAAATGGCCATACTACCAAAAGCATTATACAGACGTAATGTAATTCCAAGTAAAATCCCAACAACATTCCTCACAGAAATAGAAAAAACAATTATGAAATTCATTTGGAAAAATAAGAGACCCAGACTAGCCAAAGCAATCCTTATCAAGAAAAATGAAACAGGAGGCATCACTATATCAGACCTTAAACTACACTACAGAGACATAGTAACAAAAATGTCATGGTATTGGCACCAAAATAGACATGTAGACCAATGGTACAAAATAGAAAACACAGAGACAAACCTACATAAATGCAGTTCTCTCATACTAGACAAAGGCACCAAAAACATACATTGGAGATAAGATAGCTTTTTCAACAAACAGTTCTGGGAAAACTGGAAATCCATATGTAGCAAAATGAAATTAAACCCCTGTCCCTTACCCTACACAAAACTCAACTCAAAGTTGATCAAAGACGGAGGAATTACACCAGAGATCCTGCACCTAACAGAAGAAAAAGTAGGTCCAAATCTTCATCATGTCAGTTTAGGTTCTGACTTCCTTAACCAGACTCCTAAAGAACAAGAACTAAAATCAAGAATCAATAAATGGGATGGATTCAAACTAAAAAGCTTCTTCTCAGCAAAGGAAACAATCATGTAAAGAGAGTGGGAGAAAATTTTTACTACATGCATATTAGATAGAGCACTAATCTCTAGGAGTATAAAAACTCAAAAAAAAAAAACTTGACACAAAAAAAGTAAATAACCAATAATCAATGGGCTAAGGAACTGAACAAACACTTCTACGAAGATATACAATTGATCAACAAACATATGAAAAGTGTTCAACTTCTCTAGAAATTAGAGAAATGCAGGTAAGATTTCACCTCATTTCAGTCAGAATGACAGTCATCAAGAATACAAGCAATAGGGCTGGGGTAGAAGCTGAGTGGTAGAGCGCTTGCTAAGCATGTGTGAGGCACTGGGTTCGATTCTCAGCACCACATAAAAATAAATAAATTAAATTAAAGTCAATTAACAACTAAAAAATATTTAAAAAATAAGAATACAAGTAATAATAAGTGTTGGTAAGGATGTGAAGAAAAGGTACCCTTATATATTGCTGTTGGCACTGCAAGTTGGTACAACCACTATGGAAAGCAGTATGGAGATTCCTCAAAAAACTTGGAATGGAACCACCATTTGACCGAGCTATCCTATTCCTCAACCCATACCAAAGGATTTAAAATCAGCATACTATAGTGCACAGCCACATCAATGTTCATAGCAATTCAATTCATACTAGCTAAACTGTGGGACAAACCTATATGCCCTTCACTAGATAAATGGATAAAGAAACTGTGGTACATGTACACGGTGAAATATTTCTCAGCATTAAAAGAGAATAAAAGTATGGCATTTGAAGGTATATGGATGAAGTTGGAGAATAATATCATGCTAAGCAAAGTAAACCAATCCCAAAAAACAAAAGACCGAATGTTCTCTCTGATAAGTGGATGGTGATACATGATGGGGGTGGGGAACATGGGGAGAATGGAGGAACTTTGATTGGGCAACAGGGAGACAGGGAAGAGGAGGGGTCATGGGAACAGGAATGCTGGTGGAATGAGATGAACATCATCACCCTAGGTGCATGTATGACTGCACATGTGGTATGACTCTACATCATGTACAGAGAAATGAAAAGTTGTGCTACATTTGTGTACAATGAATAGAAATGCATTCTGATATAATTTATAACTAATGAGAATAAAAAGTAAAATTAAATTTAAAAAGTAATGAATCACTTATTTTTATAAAGTGATATTTCTCAGCCTATATATATATATATATATATATATATATATATATATATATATAAATATACATATATATTGTAATACTCTCACATCATTTTGCTGGCACTTTTCATTAAATGTGTCTTGAGCATTTCTACATTAAGCTGTATTTTCTCAAGCCCAGATTGGCTCTTAGGTCATCCCTTTCTTCTATCCAACTATTCTCATGAACTCCATTGCATTCATTTATAGGAGTGAGTGGTAGAGCGCTTGCTAAGCATGTGTAAGGCTCTGGGTTCACCTTATTGGGAGATACACCTTACTGGGGAGATACTTTCCTCCTCCTTTACATTCAGGAAGATCATGGAGAAGAGTAATGCTATCCAAACTCCCCACAGGTCTGCTGATTGCCAAGTGAACATGTTTATGGGATATATATGAATTAAAAGATCAAATACATATCATCTGTGTATATATATGTGCAAAATATACATCTATATATACATCTATATATACATATACATATATATGCATACATATATACATATATATACATACATATATACATACATATATACATACATATATACATATATATATACATATATACATATACATATATATATACATATATACATATACATATACATATATACATATATACATATACATATACATATATACATATATACATATACATATACATATATATACATATATACATATACATATACATATATATATATATATATATATATATATATATATATATAAAGAGAGAGAGCCCATGCATGTTAGTTTCCTAATGCCTCTGTAACCAATTACCACAAAGTTGACGACCTAACACAAATTGTAATCTTACAATTCCTGGGTTCAAAAATCTAAAACTAGTCTTGCTGGCCTAAAATTGAGGTGCTGTTAGGGCTGGGTTCCTTCTGAAGGCTGGAATGTCTTTTCCATTCTCCAGAGGCCATCTGCACTCCATTACCTCATTCCACATTAAAAACCAGCGATGGCTGATTGTCTCTCACACTACATTCCTTGGATAATCACTCTTTTTTTGCTTCTTTTCCCACTAATAAAAACTCTGGTTGTTACATTGGATCTGTCCAAAGAAACAGGACACCCTGTCCATCTCAGGTTCAGCTAATTAGCAACTTTAATTCCATCTTCAACCTTAATTCACTTTATACCATATAACCTAACATATTAGTAAGTTTCAGGCATTAGCAAATGGGAATTTTAGTGGTAATTGGACTGATGGGAATATTAGAAAATTTAAGAAATATTTTTATGATCTTAAAGTCATTTTCTTTAGTTCCCAATTCTCTTGCTGATATGATAAGTAACTGAAAGTTGTATGAGACTTCAACTCTCTCCTGTCATTCAGAAAATGGAAACTACCACATTCCTTCATTCTTACAGAGCCCATGTGGATGCCCCTTGTCTATGGTAATTTATCTTTCTTAAACATAAAACTAAAAATGATACATCCATAATACCAAGTTTGTCTGTTTCCCACTGGACAAGTGAGATATAAAGATTTCCACTTAGTAGGAGACACTGAGTCCAGCCAAGAATTATTCATTTAGGGAATTCCCTCATGGTTTTCCAACTCCCACTGGAAAGTAGAATCCAATAATGTCTGTAAGTTAACATAACCACTTTGTGTCCAAAACTGATACCTTAATTCTTACCAGAGAATTTTCTGAAATGACCATGGTATTTCATGTTCACACTATCAGTCTTCCTTCTCCCCAAGCCCACGTTTCATCCTCCATTCTTTAATAAAAGCATCAGTGACAGTGGCAGCTCCCATATTTTCTACATAAGGCAATTCAAGATGGGAATCTCATGGAACAGGAAAGACCTGACATTAGAGGATATATGTTAAAGCTGTTGCTTGAAGAGCACTTCTCAGAAACTGTGTTGAAGTTATCTAGAGAAGATGGGAGGGGACGGGAGGGGAGGGAGGATAGTAGAGGATAGGAAAGGTAGCAGAATACAACAGTTACTAATAGGGCATTATGTAAAAATGTGGATGTGTAACCGATGTGATTCTGCAATCTGTATTTGGGGTAAAAATGGGAGTTCATAATCCACTTGAATCTAATATATGTAATATGAGATGTCAAGAGCTTTGTAATATTTTGAACAACCAATAAAAAAAAGGAAGAGAATAAAGCTAAAGGTGACCCTGAGAAGGCTAAATGCATCTCCCTCCCCAAGTCAGCCTGTTGCCACTATCATGAATGGACAAAGACCATGGAAACTTTATAGGCATGAACTGCATATGCAGTGATGGTCCCAGTAGATTCTATCACCTAATGTCTTCATAGCCATCTTTGTTTGCGTAAATGCACTCCATGATGTTCACCAGTGAAATCGCCAAACGCACTTCTCAGAACATATCCCTATCATTAAGCAGCACATGACTCTATTTGGAAAAGACTCAAAAACCATTCCAGTCTCCAATACATCTCAAGAGTGTTCTCAAATAAGTACTCATATGATGGGTCATCTATCCACTGCAATAGCCCTTCAATCACAGATAAACAACCAGAACTTAGCAACTCAACAATGGTTAGCAGTTCAGCTCATAGCTGAATTAGAATCAGAATTCTAATCCTGAGTCAGTATGCCTTCCTTCAGGCTAGTGTCTTGGTTCTTTTCACAAACTTAGTATCCAATTCCTGCCTATGAAAATTCCTACAGAGTATCTTTCTTGCTAAGTACTCCACTCTAGTTGAGGACAAAGTACTTTTACCAAATAAGCTCAGAAATGCCCCTGACTATCTCTGCAATATATTTAGGGAGGTAAATGGCAGGGGCAAACACACCCCTCCTGGCTATGTATTCGATTTCTAGTCCACCAGATTTTAGGCTGCAAAGCATTTGACCAAGGAAGAATAATGACTTTAATTAACTTCAAATTCAGCCAACCCTGCTAAAAGATCAACAAGAATACTCAAGTTGATTTCTCTGACCAAACCAAATGTATTATTCAAAAAGTACATGAAGTAAGTGTTTTGACAATCAGGTAATTTTAAGATGATGTGGAAAGTAGTAGGTTTCTACAAAACTGCATTGAGGGCATAGTAAATTTAGAGAATGAGCAAGTTCTATGACAAGAAGTAGGAGTGTCATTTCAGTAATTCACTTCAACAAAGGCTATAAATTGGAGAAAAAAGGATGCTAAGCTCTTGTATAACAGAAGAGAGCCAGAGTTTATCTCCACTTCCACTCCCTTAAACCACCACAAGCTGGAGGAATCTTGGCAGAATGCTGTCCTACCAAACAAAAAAAGCAAGAAATCATTAAGAAATTCACAATGACTGAAGGAAATTAGTTCTAACTGTGTTATATTGAAGTACCTCCTGGTTCTAAGATGTGCTCATGGTCCCTAAATAGCATCAGACCTCAAATTTTCCTTATGTCTCTGCTTCTAATATCACTTGAAATCAAGTAAAATTCTAAAGGAACTTACCAGAATCCCAGGTTGGAGGGAATCTTAAATATATACTCTTGTTCCCCACTCAGCACCATTATTATGTTCTCAAAGGCCTGTCCATGTGAATCTCCCTCTTTTATCTCCAAGTAGTGCTTTCTCACCTGAGAGTAAATGGGGAGCTCAGAGATCTCAAAATACCCACTCTACATGAAATTTACCTCACAGTGGGGACAATTCTGTCTATTGGACTGCTTGGTCTGCTAAGCTCAGTCTAGTCAGCTGAAACCTGCCTCCATAAATAGGGCCCATGTGTGCTCTCCACGTTACTCAAGGGTATGTTTGAATGTGTCTCCCAAAATTTCATGTGTTGGACACCTCATCTCCAAAATCATCAATGGTATTTGGAGATAGGGCCTTTGAGAGGTAATTGGATTAGATAGTGCAGTGGTGAGGGGCATGTTGGCATTAGTAGCTTTATAAGAAAAGGGAGACTGGAGCTAGCAGGCTTGCTCTGTCTCACCATTTAACACCATCCAACACATTAGAATGCAGGAAGAAGGCCCTCATCAGATGCCAGTGACATGCTTCTCAACTTCCCAGTTTCTAGAACTCTGAATTAAATAAACTTCTATTCTTTAAAATATACTTGGGCTCAGGACTTTTATTATAGAAACACAAAACAGACTAAGACACCATTCCCCCACATAAATGCTGTTCAAATAGTCATTCTACCTCTGAAGTAAACTTTCCTCAATCACTGAGAATAGTGACAGTTCCTCTCACCCTTGCTCAGCCTTTCCTCTGAAACATACCCTTGTCAACATTCCTCAAACACAGTGCCCAAAGCAATCTGATTCTAAACTATGGACCTCATCCCAGAATTACAGGTGATTATTACCACCCACACATGGAGAGGATTAAACTACTCGACATCTGAATCAATGTTTTTAAATTCATCATTTTGGCTAGTAAACAAGTTGTTAAATTGTATATGTTCAAAATCAAATACATTCACTAAATTGTTTTCACAATGCTGCTGGTAAATCACATAAGTCCTTCATCCTGTGTTCATGTAGGCTAAACTTTATGACAAAATGATAAATCTTTACTTAATAGAAACTTTAGAATTACTTTTTTCATTTTGTTTTTAAAATTTTGAGTTTCCAATATTTGCATTTTCATAAACTTCAAAATATCTGCCTTCTGATCTCTTTTTATTTCTTCATTCATTACTTTTACATTTCACCTTATTTCCACAAAGTAAATTAATTAAGATGGGAACATTAATTTGTTTAATTTAATTTGTTTGGGTAAATGGATTAAAAGCGATATAATTAAAAAGAAAAAAAGGCTTTTGCAATGGTACCAAATTGTACCACTGCAAAAAAGCAGACCTCTTTAAATTTTTTCTTGTTACATACAAATAATTATTTTAGTTATTGGAGACTCCTAGTATTTCTGATTTAGATATGTGAAATATCAATCATCCCATTCAGCTTTGTGTCCAACTAATAAATACTTTCATTAGTGGCTAACTTCAAGATTAAGAAAAATACTGGCCAGATTTGGACTAACACACTGTGAGCAACAAATATAATGCTAATATTGCAAATTTAATCCCCACAATTTGAGTACGGTCTTTCAATTAGTCAATAACCTATCTAGCTATATGCTATCATTTGTCTCAAATTTTGCCCACATTGATCCAAGAAGTAATGAGGTATGATAACACATAAAGTACTATAATGAATATAACTACATAATTTTATTACATTATGTAGAGTGCTTTAATTCAAATATAAAATCCAAATTTCTATTTGATACAATAACAAAGAAAGGGAAATAGCTCAGCCACACCAAGGGAAACCATGTTTGTCAGGAGTCTTTCTTCTAAAAGTTTCAAAAATAAAATATCAATAGTAATGATAATTTAACTAATAAGTGCAAAAAAATAAAAATTATAAAAGAAGTATTGGTTCACATAACTGAACAGGCCAAAGTAAGCGCAGCACAGTCCTGGCTCCTATACTACCATCAGAACTGGTCCCTGGTCTTCCTCTCACCCTTTAGCTCTGCTCTCTTCCACATCAGCTCATTCTCCAGTTGCATATAGGAGCAAGATGGCTGTCAGCAGCAACTGTCCTGTGTCCTCTTGGAATCAATCCTTAGTGGGGGAAAAAAAAAATCTCTTTCTGATATTACAAGCTCAAGGACCTCCAAAAAGTGATGCAGCAAATAGACTAAATAACACTGAATAGTTAGACCAAGTTACACATTCCCCTCCAGAACCAGGAAGGAAGCCCTTTGGAACATTATCAGAAGGAGGCAGCAGGCATTTGAGATACTGTCACCAGAAGAAGGGTGAATGGATACTGTGGGGCAGAGGACCCAAAACCTGAAATGACCACTAAATATGCATAATAATTTTTTTATGGCACACTAACCATGGGAGAACACCTTGCCAGATGAAAAAGGAGCAAAGTGGCGATATCAGTCAGACCTATAAGAAAACTTCAGATGTTTCCAGATACAAATGAGCAATGATTTCTCCCAGATTAACAAAATATGCCACCACATTTTCCATTTCAGCCAGCATACGGTCCATTCTGACTCTGGGCCAAGTTGGCACTGTAGGCTGCTCAATAAATTATTTGGCTCACTCCAAGTTAAAAAGCAGTTATATCTGCTTTTCAGAGTACCTTTAAGATCAAAGGTTTCCTTCAGGATTTCATGCAGCTGGTTTTTTACATATTTAAAGAATTTAGAGTAAAGTTAATCTTCCTACATGCCTGACTTATTATATTCCTACTGCCTGAGAGTAAGAACTTTAGTGTTTTCATGTTTAAGAAAACATTTAGATTTTCTATTGCTTCTGCTGCTGCCTCCTATAGATGAAATACCTTCACTTTTTCCTTGCTTGAACATTCACATCTCTCATACCATGTTCTGAAATTTCTATATCCATTTAAATTCTGAAAATTCAGATTCAAAATTTTAAATCCACGCACTCAAACACTAATGGATATTAACATGTTTTAAAGGAAACTAAAACTTTGAGGGAATCTGATGGGTGGTTCTATGACTGAGTTTCCTAAGATGGCATTTTTGTTTCTCTGAGAGTTTCCTTTTTTCACGAGCATGGTGAGCTATTTTAACACATAAGAAGAATCTATACAGAGTAGATTACGTTTAGTCATATCAATTCAATTCCCTTCTGGAGCAAGGCTAATTTAGCTAGGCGATTTTCTTAAATTAAGCTACAACAATTTGCTGTTATAGACTAAAAACTTACTCGGTACAAGATCTGGGCAAACAATGGTTCTCTACATTTTCATTTATACATCAGCTCTATCAAGGTGGTTCAGTATTTTCCAGCTATCCAAAAATCACCATAAATGGCACACAATTATATTGCTAAGTCCTTGGTTCTTAACAAAGGCACAGTTCCCCAAGCTGTGATTCAGGGAGGGTGATCACTGGTCCTCAATCTACATCATTAGTGAGACTGCTCTTTCCTTTTTTTCTCCATTATAGTTTTCTGGGGTTCCTCTGATAAAAGTTAATCTGAATATGAGGATATGAGGGAAAACTGCAATTAAGAAAGCTAAATTTACAATTTACTGATACAAAGTAAAATGGTTTGGCCTCAGAGCCTGTTGAAATACAAAAAGAATGACTTTATATACACTATGTAAAATAAATAAATAAATAAATATATATATATATATATATATATATATATATATATGTGAATTTTTTAGCAAAAGACTAAGAACTCAGAAATGAATGCTCTCACAGTCCAGTAAAAGAGTCTATTTTAAAAAAGAATAGAAATGTTGTTATGTGATGTCTTAAAAACAAAGTAGAAAAAAATAAGCAAGGCAGAGACACTAATTGGTCAAACATCAAATGAGGAGGAAAAATCACTAAGAAGAGTTGAACAGGCAAGATCTGCAAAACTCTTACCTTTTCTCACCTGACTACCCTTTGATGGGTTTCTTGAAATTTCAGCTGAAACATTACCTCCTTAGGGAGCCTTCCTAACCCCCAAACCAGATGAGCCTCCCTTCCATTATACATCTACAGTAGCCTGTTTTCCTCTTGCAGAGCACATTTCACAATTGAGACTCCATAATGAATACTGTAATGATTTTTAAAATACCTGATTATTCTGTTGCAAACTGAATGACTGCAGAGATTCAGCTCATGTTCCCAGCACCTAGCAGTATCAATAAATAACCCAATAAGTAATTTTTAGTGAATAACTGAATGAACCATCTAATTCCCTCATTCCCTAGAATGTGACTCTAAAATAAAATCTGGGGGCATATCACTATTCAGACAACTGGATGAAGCTGTACTTCAAATACATTTGTCATTAAGCAAATCCCTTACATCTCTTCATATTGAACTCTAGAAATGTGGGTGACTTTCAGGACTCCCAATACCTTGGAGAAGAGCAAGCACAGTAAACAAAATAATGTCCATGAGACTCTTAGGGGAGAATTTTTAAAAGCTTTTAAGGATTAGGAATCATTGGTGTTTCTAGGAATAAATGCTTATTTGCAGGCTTTGTGTTTGTGTGTGCTTTAGGATTGATGAGATTAATTTATAAAGGATGTGAATGCATGAAAATGGTGGAGTGGTTCTGGGGTCATTTCTCTTCCCACTGTGGTGCTCCATTTAAAACTGATCCTTGTGAACTCTATTAATGATTTTTTATACATTGGTACATAAGTGGAATAATAATGAAAAAAACAGATATAATCTCAGCATTTACAAGAAAAGCTTAAGTATAAGGATATATAATTCTTTCTTTCTGCTTCTCTGTTTAGGTCACTTCTTATTTGGGTAGTAAGTATCGTAGCCTAATACAGACAGAAGTCCCTGAGGCTGAAAAGAGTTGCTCTTTAAAATAGCTTAATGTGTTCTTCAAAGCCAATAATCTGACTAAGTAGCAGTGTCTTCAAAGGAGTTAGCAAGCCTTTAAGTCCAATAAATAAGTTTATCTTTCCTACAAAATCTCATCTGTAGAAAGAGGTACTCTACTTTGTTCTCAAAGTACAAGTTAAAAATCACAATTAATCATGAACATATGTGTTCTAGTCATAATTTCCAGTATTTTAAAAATATTTTGTGACTTTTTACTGACTCTGTAACAAAGTTTTCTTGCCATTTGCCAATATTATTTTATATACATATGTGTGTATACATACACACACGTACATTACAAAAGTCTTCATTTTTACTATAAAAATGTCGCATAAGTTATATATCATTTAGGTAGTTATAAATTACCACAAACATTTGCTTTGGCAGAATCCAAATGAAACTGTAATTCTAAGTGGTTTATGAATTTTTTATTCCTACTAATAGCAAATATTATATATACCCAAGGGGGAGATAACCCACTATCCTAATGTTCCTCCAAAGAATCTCTAGAGACCCAAACTTCAAAGTCTACACAAGGTCAAAGGTAAAATGGGCTCAAAGTCTTCACACACTTTGTCCTAGAGAGCACACTCAAGGCAAGAAGAGGCCAGATCCCCTTGGTTACCAAACTAAACATAAAATGCAAGAGATAGCTTAAGCTCTTTGAGAACCTCTTTAAAGGTACTGATATATCCTGCAGATTATATAGTAATTCACAAAGAATAAAATATTAAAAGGACTTTGTGCTGTTAGATGATTTACTGTAATGATTTGAAAAAACTTCCAAAGATCGGTCATCTGGCACTGAATGACTCTAGACTTAAATTATATCAGACAATTCTAAGAAAGGAGTTTAAATAACTTATAACAAAGAAATTATACACACAAGTCTCAACCTGTTGAAATATTTTGTTGATATAATATCAATGAGTTCAAAATAAATATTTTTCATTTTCAGGTTCCTCATTTAAAACACATTAGTTATTTTTAAAAAGAAAGAAAGAAAGAGCCTTGCTTGCACAAGGCCCTGGGTTCAATCTCTAGCACTACAAAAAAAAAAAAAAAAAAGAAAGAAAGAAAGAAAAATCTTGATGAATTACCTGCATCATAGACAGCAAATAAAAGTTTATTTATGACTTAGTTTAATAATTTGCCAGTTCTTTTTTCTGACCACCAACTAGCAATTACAATCTTCATGACCATCCTATCTCAAATATCTGAATTCAAAACTATTAAACCATCTTTCCTAATACAACACCATCTGCATCTCTGAGTACTGGCAAAAGATGAAAAACAAAACACAGAAAGTCAGAGAAAAAAATATTTAACTATTCTTCCCTCCTTCTGGAGTCATGACACATTTTTCTTTCTAGTTTCTTTACTAGAGAACAAGATACAATTATCTGGAGGTATTTTTTTTTGTCCCCAAAGTCCTATTGGCCAAGAACACAGTTTAGATACACACGTGAATTTTAATAATATTCCTGATTTTGGGGGAGAGGGGGGATGTTTCTCTAGACTTTGCTACATCAGAAGTAGAACTATATTTACACTTTTTATCTAAATAGATTTTCAGGACACATTAAAAATCAAACTAGTTAAATGTGTACATAGGGTGTATGTAGAGTATAGAGAATGATAAGAAAATGAGGTGAAGGAGAGAGAGAATATTATTTGGTATCTCTCAAACTTTGTTAACTTTCTGACACCAAATAAATGCCTGACATAAGCAATTTAAAGAGAGGACAGTTTGTTTTGGCTCACAGTTAGAGAGGATCCAGTTTGTGACTGGTTGGCCCAGTTTTTCTGTCCCTGTCCTGAGGCAGCACATCAGGGAGGGAAAACACAACAGAGAAAACCCCTCACCTTGTGACCAGGATGTAAAATAGAAGACAAGGAAGGGGCCAGGACTCACCAGCCCCTTTGAGAGCACACTTCCATTACCTAAAGATTTCCTACTAGGTCCAACCTCTTGAAGGTTCCACCAGCTCCCAGGAGCACTACGGGCTGGAGACCTTAAATATATGGGCCTCTGGGAGACACCCAAAACAAAACAGTTTTAGATACTCAATAAACCTCTCTCTCGAAAGCCAGCTCTCAGGTGCATGCTTCATCCCTAGGTAGACCGATTCCCAATTGGTTTCATGAGACCTGCTATAATTAGTGATGCTGTGAGGCCTGTATCTCACCCTTTCTTGACCCTCCCAGGTGTGGAAACGCTAACACTGAGAAGCAAGATAATGATGGAAACCTCACAGTTATCTAAATAAGCAGTTTTTCTAAAGCACTTTCAGTCTCTGGCTACCACCATACAGGTCTGTACCACAACCACAACACGTTTGTATCTCTCCCCACTACCTGTCCAAAATACAACATATTCTGTGTTTAAAAAAAAAAAAAAAAGAAGGGAGTTATTGATTGGTTGCTTTCCTTAGGATCAAGAGAATGCCATGCACGACCACTGGTCTGCTGTCTTTATTCAGTGTCCCTGACAGAATCTGTGAAAATAACTGTGGGAGCAACAATCATAGAATAATAGAACACCACCATTTGAGCTAAAAGATGTCATTTTCTCTGTCCACTTCATCCTAGAAAACTAATCATTCATTTTTTATGGTGATATGAGTGGGGAAAAGATCTCCCATGAGTAATTTTACTAATTAAATAATTTAGACATAATCAAGGTTAAATTTATTCCATCTACACTTAGTCTTAATAATCAGACTTAAAGTCAGTATGATCATAAAGACAGTTAAGAAGAGAGGCCAGGAGATAACAGCTGACTTTTGGACCAGTGAGTCTCAATTCTGGTAGAAAATTAACATCATCTTGGGAGCTTTTAAAAATCTGGATACTAAGAGAGCCAGGTGCAGTGGCACATGCCTGTAATCCCAGCTGCTGGAGAGGCTGAGGCAGAAGGATCACAAGTTCAAAGCCAGCCTCAAAAAGCAAGGTGCTAAGCAATTCAGTGAGACCCGGGGTCTAAAATAAAATACAAAATAGGGCTGGGGACGTGGCTCAGTGTCAAGTGTCCCTGAGTTCAATCCCCGGTACAAAAAAAAAAAAAGTCTGGATACTAAGGACCCATCACAGACTACCTAAACTATAAACTCTGGGGTGGGCGGGGGGGGAGCTTTTACCTTACATGATGTGTTCTAAACTCACTGATGAATCTAACAAACACCAGGGTTGAGAATTCCTGGTCTATAGTGACTACATGAACCCCTTACACCACTAAGTTAAAATTTCAACAGCAGTCTGAGGGATATACACAGAGCCCTATAGCAGCCATGCTAGAAGACAATCAAGTGCAAAACCTAGTTTTATCAGTCAGGATAATCTAGGATATGCTGCAGTAATAAACAACCCTCAAAATATCAGAGGCTCAAAACAACCAATTTGAGAAGTTTAAAATGCAATTCATCTAGGTTTTCCTTTATGTCATTCTTTGGACACCAAACTAATAGGTACCCTATGTCCATTCTCACACAGAGACTCAGGCAGGGAAAAAATGAATGTAGAGAATCACATTGCTCATAGAGCTTTCTTCAAGCCCTAACTTGCATTTTTTTTTTTTTTGAGAAGTAAGTCTTGTGTGACATTCAGTTCCAAAGGGGAATGGAGATATAATTGCACCATATGATAGAATAAGATGCAGTGGCAGAAAGCCAGATATCTTTGGTGGTCAGTACAAATGGTAACCCCAATAATCCACCAGCTTACTTCCAGTGTTCCTAAAGGCCATTAAAACTGAGAAAAGGTAAGCTTTAGGAAGCCCCTGGAAATGTATAGTCAGTATTCATATCAATAGGTTCTGAATCCACATATTGAACCAATTGTAGATCAAAAATATTTGGAAATATAATTGTGCCCGTATTGAACATGTACAGATTTTTTTCTTGTCATAATTCCCTAAACAATACAGTGTAACAACTACTCTATATATTTTTAGGTATTACTAATAACCTAAAGATGAGATGAGTTAAAGTATGCAGGAGGATTTGTATTAGATTATAGACAAATACTCTTTCATTTTATATTAGGGAATTGAGCATACACAGGGTTTTTTGTCTGCAAGCACACCTGAACCAATATGCTGTAGAAAGCAGGAGAACACAGTACAGGACAAATAACCTCACAAGCTGACTTGCAGCCATAGACAATGCATCTTACAAAATCCAAGTTCCAAAACTTGTGCATGAAGCAGAAATTATGTATAGCACAAAGCAACTTTGGAAAGAGAATTTAAAAGCTATCATGCTAACATAATGCTCACATACTAGATCTCAGTAATTCTAACACAGCTAGCTTTTCCTGAATGTTCAGAACAGATTTCTATTTCTTTAGTTGAGCAGCACATGAAATATGATTTCTACTTCTGGGGCCACATTAAACAGGACCACATTTTGTTTTAACAATCAACTGTGATTCTCTCTCAAAAAATCTTATTGAGAAAGGCAAAATTATAAAGATCAATGAGGGGAAAATAGAATCAAATCCCCTATCACAAGTTTAATCCTTTAATCCAGGAGGTATGATCATTAAAAGGAAAGCTGAATAGAACTGCATATATTGCTCGTATTGGTATTCTCTGCAAAATTTTTGTCATTAACACTGTATTGTTGACATTGTGAAAGCTAAAACCATACATAATAAAATTCTACTTCATTTATTTAATACATGAGAGGAGATGTTCCCTACTCTTTTCCATCTATTCAAATTATATTCAATCAATACTACAGTCCTATAGCAAGAGGTCTCTGTGCAAAATTGAATTATGTAAATGAGAAACTGCAATAAGGTCATATAATATTCAAAATAGCAGAAATAACATGAACTGCCCATTCTTTTTTTTTTAAGGAAAATCGAGTAATTTCTAAACTAAGAGAGCCTGTGAATTTCAAATTACATCTATTATTATCATCACCTGGTAATACAACACCAAGGTTTTGTAAGAGTACTCTTTAATTCTGTATGCTTTCCTCCATCTGCAGCATCTCTCTCATATAAAATGTGACCCACATGTTCTCTGTATCTTAGAATTGTAGTAAAGATGAGATGAGGAAAATGGCAGTAAATCTCTTAGAACTCTGTACAACACAGTAAGTGTTTGTTTCACTTTATCTAGGATTCGACTGCAATCTGATTTTATATTTATAAAACTTCAAATATACATATGTGTATATACATTTATATAGGAGAGAAAGAAAACAAAATATCTGCAGATTGCATAATTTCTGGTCAGAGTGATCTGCCATCATGGAGCCCTGGGTTTAAGGGGTCTGCCCTCCAATGAATCATATACATAACAGAGAAACTTAAAAGGTGACTCAACCCCTGACTGTCACATGACAATTTTTGTTGCTGTTGCTGTTAAAAAGGCAGCATTGTTTATGGAAGCAATCTAACAAAATCAGAAGATGATCTAAAATAGGATCCCCTAGCCTGTCTACTTCAGGGTTTTATAAAAAGGAGGAAGGAATAATTAATATCAAAGAGATTACACACTGTGGGAAGAAAAATCATCTTGATAATTCTTCAGCTACCTCACTTAAATATCTCTTTCTACCCATTATTTCTAATGCCATCTTTCACCTTCCTTTCTGCCTTTAAATATGGTAATAGCTGAAAAAACAACAATGAATAAAGGGACAAAGCTTCAAATACTTTTCCTGGTAGGGAAAAAAAAGAATATCTCAGCTGCCTACATTAGGATTAAATCAAAAAGAGCGGACGTATTAATTTTACAGATCCTGCTTATCATACAGCAGGAAGGACTTCCTGACTAGGATACTGGTTCCATGAGCTAAGAAGTACTGTCCTTGCATACAAATATAAAAGCCATGTGACACCACAGGGTGGCCCTGGTGGTAGTGGAGACTGCTAAATAATCACAATTCTTTTGCCTAGAGATTCCTCGTGATAGATGGTGCAAATTCACAAGATGGATGGCATGGTTAGACAGTGTAAGCTGTGCCTGTGAAATAAAGAGCAAGGAAGGAAGTCTTTGGAAGTGAAACATGTACAATGCCTACAGCAGCTCTAACAGAAGAACAATGTCCACACCAGGGTTCACGGAAAAGAAAGATCACTACAACTCGTCAGAGAGAAAAGAAGGGAGGAGGAGATAAGCTTGGGGAATGGCTCCCAATTGGAAAGAGCCACCCATCTTCATGGTAAAAGGGAAGATCCAGCCCAGCAGGAATATGATAAAATCATGAAGCACAAGCTGCGAAGGCCAGTATGCCAGATGAAAGTAAATGGAACTATTTATTGCAGTAATGGGGGAAAAAAAATTAACTGAAGTAGCACGATAACATGCTAGCATTTGAGGGGTAAAGATGAACCCATTATTTCCCATTCAAATGCCTGGAAAAGGATATGACCAAAGAGCAGAGAATAACTAAGGGGCTGTTGATAGGGTGGTAGCGAAAGGTACCCAAAGGTAATTTGAAGAAATTCTCCACATAACATGGTGATTAATTGGACTAGAAAAATGAATGAGGAAACTGAGCCAAAGCCAGCTCCAGGAAGACAGGTCCAGGTAATCAAATGATGTAGTCATTTTTAAATTGAAATCTGTGTGAAAGGAAGATATTTAGGAATGAGGCCATGGAATCCTGTTTTGCATGGCCAGGTGGGCTGTCGGCCAATAGGAATCACACAAACAGCAAAGGAGTTGTGTAAGATTTCCTCCCAGCACCATTTTCATGTTGCACAGATGCATCTTCATTTCTCTAGCAGTGTAGATTGTATTATTTTCCTTAATTTTCTAGTAATTAGAATCTACATGAGAACAAATATTCTATTTTGGCAGTCACCTGTGTGATGCTACACCAACTCAGATTGGTTTATTCATCAAATTACTCTTTGACAGACATGGACACACGGGGGCATCACCAGTTGGATTCTCATCATACTCTTCCCTTCAAAAACTCTGTCAAGGCCTTGCAGCCTCCAACACAACATTCCTAATGTTTCACTACAGTACAAAAATGGAAAGTATGTCTCAGTACAAAGTAGGATCTCTGCTTCAACAGAAACAGAATATCATGTTTGACTCCAAACTAAAGGAAGTGAACATCCTTACCCATATACTGTGTTCTAGAAGTGTCTGAATAAATGACAAATGTGTGTGTGTGTGTGTGTGTGTGTGTGTGTGTGTGTGTGTATGTATATATATATATTTGGGGAGCAAAAGGAAGGGTTCAATATTAAGATTTTAGAGTTTCAAAGAAGTAATATACCTGATTGTCCTTCTCAATTGCAGGATAAATTTAGTTTGTCAGCTACTTCGTCTCTGAGTTTTGTATCTTTTCTCTTTCTTTCTTCCTTTCTTAGCATTTGTGGCCGCTCAATGATCCAGGCTTATTTTTCATTCAACTCCAACTTCCCTGAAAATCTCACATTCTGATTCTATAGAAAGGATGGGCACTTCATTCCCTCTGAGCACTCTCCAGGTTGAGCTGCAGACCACCTATGTCAGCACCCACTTCAGCCTGGGTCAAGATGCAGATTCCTAAGTATAGCTCAAGTTAGGTTGGGCTGCATCTCATACTCTTTCATGGACTTCTTTTACCTCTTGAAGTATTTTTATTTTCCCTTTATCTTAATTCTACCTGTATAAAATTGGAACAGAAGCGGAATGTGGCTTGATCCATACCCAACTTTTATGGGATACACTTACCAAAGGCCATATGCTTAACTATCGCAGGTATTTCATGTACTCAATTACAAATTCAAGCAACTGCTCTACTCAACGGTTTATTCAACAGTTCAACTCAAGAACTCTTCAACTGCAAAGGAGGACAGATTTTTCTGCACAGAAAAATATCCACCATAAACTCAAGAATCAGATTTCTTTTGTTATGAGAAAGTGAAGATGATTTTTTGGCTAAATTAGGCAACTATATCAAACTGGTGAGTGAAGAGAGGTAATAGTTTATACTAACTCATGCATTGAGGAAAAATCAACAAATATTTCGTTGATTAGCAACTTTACACAAGGCACATTCCCTGTGCAGTATACATGTGGGTCAAGCATCTTGCAATTAATTTGGGAAATTAATGCCAATGAATGAACAATCCAATGTGATCTCAACCTAAAACAGCAAGTTTGACACAAGACCCTGTAATATATGCTTACCATATGGGGCAATTTGAGTTCTGAAAAGACATATACCAATTCATTCTGAAATATGAGCAAAGATTTCACAAAGAAGATGAGAGGTGAGCTGGGATTATTGGGTCTGCATAGGTAGAACAAGATAGGGACACGAATACCAAGTAAGGTGTGTACAAAGCAAACTATGTGATAAAAAGGCAGAGACGCCAAAGCAAAAACCATGGACTAGAGAACTTATGTATATCAGAGTGGCTACAGTAGGAATTCTAATCAGAGAAAAAGCAGGAGAAAGTCTCACAAGTAAAAAAAGAAAGAGTCAGTAGATTAGTGGTTGCCTACCTATGAGTGCAGGGGAGAATGGAGAGTGATGGGTATGCTAATTACTTTGAAATGACCACTATCCAATATATATATATATATATATATATATATATATATATATATATATATATATATATAAATCCCAACATAACTGAGTCTTGCATCTTTTCTCTATAAACACAAATATCATGTGTCACTCTAAAATTAAAACAATGATATTTCTTTTGGGGATGATGGAAATTTTTAAATTAGAAAAGCAGCTTCACAACTTTGAGAATCTTCTAGAAAGCAGTGAACTGAACATTTTCAATGGGCAAATGCACTATATAAATCCCATATCCATAAAGCTATTTTAAAACTGTGAGAGAGGGGCTGGGGATATGGCTCAAGCAGGATAGTGCGCTCGCCTGGCATGCGTGCGGCGCGGGTTCGATCCTCAGCACCACATACAAAAACAAAAGATGTTGTGTCTGCTGAAAACTAAAAAATAAATATTAAAAAATTCTCTTTCTCTCTCTCTCTCTCTCTCTCTTTAAAAAACTGTGACAGAAAAAGGACTTGACTAGTCACTGTCACTAGAGTTTTCAAAATTATCTTTGGTATAATTATCCTAAAACCTTATAAATATCCCTGCAACGCACCCCCCCCAAACACTTGGGCATCATTGTCTCTTGCTCTTTCCCCCAGCAGTCCTCACAGCACACACTTCCACTTCTTAGCAACCCTCCAAAGCACCACAGACTTGGTTAGCTGGCCTCAAGGCTTTGGAAGAATAAATGAAACTAGTCACAGCTGATATTTTACATTGTTGATTTTGTGGTCACAATGCCTCTGAATCCCAATATGCTATTTCTAATAGCCAATGGAATTTTTTCAAGCCAAAAATATTTACTCCTACACCCATCCTTCCTGTTGATATGCAAATGTCCTAAAATTGTCAAAGATTGCTGGTTCTAAGGATATATTCTATATATTCCATCCAGTTTTATCCCCAACATGGTAGAGAATAAAAATGATGCAATATTAACCTACTCCATTATTAGCATGTACTAAGTATTTCCTACAGGTTCTCTTCAAAATTCCATGTTGAAAGGTTAATAAAACTCATCACATAGAGGAAAAGACTGAGGCTCAGAAATGTGTAGTGATTTTCTCCACCACTAGTAAGTGATAAAATCAATGTTCTGACAGGTCTAGCTGACTCCAAAGCCAACCAAGAAAGCTTCAAAGGGGAAAGAAAATAGAGTTGTATGTAAGTACAATTATTAACTGAAGTTAGAGCATAGAAAAGAAGATAGTTTTACATCTGGATCATTTCATTCAAGTCTTTGGATGCTTTTAAGTATGAATATCGACCTCTAATTGTCTTTCAATCCATAAGCCTTTTCTCATGATCACGTTCTCATAAATACTGCAGTTTTAACCCAGAGGAATGTCAACATCCTTTATAATCACCTGAATTTCAAAGTTTCCTGAATGCTTTAGATATACTAAATTATAAATTAGTATTAGTCTATTAACTGGTATTTTTATGTGATTTAAGAAATAAAATTCTGAATGTAACTGATTCAGCATTTTTATAGAATTGGTAGAAACTCTGCCATAGGTTAAAATGATTATTTTAAGTCTAACTCCCAAAAAGATGAATTATGTGTTAAAAATTCTGAAACAACTTAGGTATGCCTAATTTCTTTTTGCTACACTATAGTTATCTTCTAAAGTTAATGCTGACAAATAATCTCTTATTTAAAATGCATTTTCCCTAGTATACATGTCTGTCTTCCTCTCCAGAAGATCCTGGGTATCTGACATCTTTCCAGACAAATAAAAATTCTGTGGGTCTACAAATTCATTTGGCAATAATTTGTTTATGCAATGATAAAGCAGTGAAGTTATCCATGTTTAAGTGTAAAACAATGGAAGACATAAATTTATTTTTACTTGAAATGAGAGAGTGTTCCACTGTTCTGCACAATCCATTAACTGCTATACCTAAACAAAGTCTTTATAATGTTATGTTTCTCATTTCATGAATTTTTATAGCTAATGTGTTTTCAGCCAAGAATAATGTGGTGATTAGAAGAGAGTTCAATAAGAATATGTGGCAACGCAATAAGTATAGAAGTTAATGAATTTCTCCGTGACTAGAAAACAATTATTGATCACCAATTTTTGGAAAGCTTTAAATCAATTTTCATGTCATTTACTACAAAAAGTTCTGAAACAAAATTCAACAGGAGTTAGATAAAAGATTTTGAAACTAATAAGATATTGATTTTTCTAACTTTGTATGCTAATTTGTGAATTTAATAGCCCCTAATTTAATTAGACTAATACCTTTTGTGTGAACAGAGCTTATAGAAAAAGACTGCCTGACAAACTGCCTGAATTCTGAATTGCTTTATCTCCTAAAAGGGGAAGTTAATACACTTCTGGCTTGGGAATGTCAGTTAATAGCACAACTTAAATAGCTATGGATTTGGAGGATCATGTGGTTTCGCTTGGTCCTTAGTTATGTGTCCCTTTAAGTGAGTAGAAGAGATAAACTGGTTAAATTTTTCAGTTAGGTTTACTGTCAATTAGGCTAATACAATTTAGCATTAGAATATGAAAAAAGTAAGTAGAGTCTGGATTTCTGTGACAATTCTGGAGGATGGGGGACACGGAGCAGAAAAAGGAGGAAGAGGAGAGAAAGAGATCGGTTATGGAAAAAAAGAGTGATTTAACAAAAATGCATCAACAACAAAAAGCGCCCCCCCCAGTCTCTCCACCAACCAAAAACATTCTATGCTAGCTGCTAGACAGTAATCACAACAGACTAGAGCTTATCTTTTATTTCTAAATCCAACCTACTTAAGCATATATTAAAGAACAATTAAATACCCAACTGATGAACAGAAGAGAGAATGGATAATCTAGAAATGGGGAAATTATTTCATGAATAAAGTCTGATATTAGGACATTCCCTGACAGATTTACAAATATTGTCCTCCTTTTCTTTAACCACTCTCAATGCTATTACCCGTAATGCTTTACACCTGAGTTGGGCCTTTTGCCTGTTACCTTCCAAGCTTCTCTAGGACATTACCACCCCCTGGTGGCCAGGAGGGGGACCTCTTGAGCTTCTTGTATCCTATCACCTTATTTCCCTACCTCACTCTACAAATTCAGTTATTTTCACTGTTTCAATACCATCCTCTGGCGTAAATAATTCCATCGCAAGAGTCAATTTTCAGATTCATTTGTATATCTAACTGTCCATTTTGTTCAGACTTCTTTATCGCTTCCAATTTTTGGTAAATTTCCTTAAGAAAATCATCTCTTTTTTTCTTTTTCCCATCTCTTAGGTACAGTGAGCTGAAAATGAACCACTGGGTTTAGAGGTAAAGTTCAAGTAATTCCTCACAAGTAAGTACATTATTTCCAGTGATAGAACCTTAGAAAATTATGCCAAAGAGGTTTAAAATGGGATCTAACTGCACACGATCCTCAATTTATGCCAGGGTTATGTCCTGAGACACTCTTTGTAAGTTGAAAATATTATCAGTTGAAAATGTATTTAACACACTTCACTTACAAAACATCACAGCTTAGCAAAACGGAATACTGTAGAGGGCCAGGCACTTACCCTCCTAATCGTCCAGCTCAGAGCATTGCACAAGAGGATCTAACTACATATTATGGTCAGTCTGAGAGCAAACCAAAATTCTAAACTTGAGGTATGGTTTCTCCTGAATGCATATAACTTTCACATCCTCTGAAAGTCAAAAAGTTGTTTAAGTTGTGGAACCTTGTCAAGTGGAGATTGCCTGCATATCAAGATAAAGGAAAGCTACAAAAGCAATTGAAAAAATAGCAGAACCAGTATTATCTATATTAAGTATAATTTTTTAAATGTTAGATCTAGTAAATCTACATTATATGTAATTGAAAATATATCTGACCTATTACTGTCTATATTGAATTACTTTAAAAGGACCTAAAATGTCATTTAAAATCTCTATAACTATTTTCCTCCTATCAAAACCTTTGAAACAAATGTGCCTATATACTAAAGATGTTATAAATTACAAGCTAGTTCTGGTTTAATTTTTACTAATTTTCAGCTTGGGAAACGATGTTGTCTATTTCTTTCTTCCCTAAGACAGACTATTTTGGGGATTATATACATTTTTATTGGCCAGTGTTTGACTAAAGACTTTTAGTGATATTTATTTCTATAAGGAAAAGCTTTCCATATTTCATACAATGGAGAATCATCTGGACATGAAAAACAAAGAGTCCTTTTCCTAGAGCACAGAACAGAATTACAGTGATACATTTGCCAAGAATCTACCCTCCCAGCATGAGAGAAGCACCAGAAAAGTGCAATTAATATAATTAGCATTAGCTCAAACAAGAAAGGGTGCTCTCTACCACTGTGAGGACAGGAAATTTCATAAAGAGAAAAGAATGCTGATTTGGAGCCAAATTTAGATTTCAATTCTTAACCTACAGTGTAAGTAGATATTTAACCTTAACCAAATTGATAAGTTCTCCCAGCATTGATTTTCTAACCTGTAAAATATGGCTAGTAAAACTTACTCTAGGACTGCACTAATACACACAAGTTTGCATGCATGCATTTCCAATTCCTGTATCACTGATCTAATCACTGCAAGTTTCTGCATTCTGGCTTCATTCTCTTGGACTTGGTGCTCCATGCAAGTGTAACAATAGTAATAGACAGATCTGGTCTTATATCTTTATGACCTCATGACTGCAAGAAAAGCAGGACTTTTCCTAACCAGATAATCAGGGGAAAATATAATAATTGGGAAAGCACTCTTGTTGGTCCACACAGAGTTAAATATTCATTGCAAAACAAATTACTTTTCCCTAGGGAAGGTAGTACTGTCTCGAACTACCTTCATCTGTGATTGAAGGGACACAGGTCTTAGCTGATGGAGGCTGGGCAGGCTTCTGAGCAGACACAAATACCAGCCTGTGCAGAACCATGTCTGCATCTTGAATTCCTCACTCTGTAGAATCAATAAACTCTTACATATCTTTAAAGTCACAAATCATTATTCATTTCTGAAATAAATCCATCAGCCTGGATGACTGCAGACATATTCTAGCTGGATACCACTTTCAGACTCAACTTCCCACCACCATCTGTCACATTACTTGCAGACTCAAGAACTAACATGGATTTTTTTGTGACCTGTCATAAGAGATCAAACCTCTGCCACTCAGCCTTAAAGCTCCTTCAATGTCTGGCCCACCCGTGTCTGGCCCACCCGTATGCAGCCCACTTTATCTGCTACTATTGCTTAAGTTAAACCATTCTTTTGGGATACTTAATATTCCCTGACCATGTCACTCATTCTCCATCAGTCTCCTGATTATGTTAATCTCATTATTCAAAATTCTCTAATCTCTCCACTCCAAATCCAATAACTCAATACAAGCAAATGCTCCAATTCTGTTCTATTTTTAGATGCAACTCATGCTATTTTTTCCTTCTTTGAACTCTTACAGCATCCAGGTGCAATCAATTTTGTAATAATTTATTGTTTCCTATTGGTTCTACTATTTCTTAGGTTATAAGTGCTTAAGAATACAGACATGCCTCAGGGATCTCCTTCTCATGGTTGGATATAATGCCCACTCAACTACAAACACTCAATTTTCATGCCCTTAGCAGAACAAGAACCATCCTCTTCCATATCCTACCTAGTTAACCCAAGGATAAAAACAAAATTTCTCTGGGATTAAACTCATCTGTCTCATTTCCCTGTAGCTGTCATGAAAATCTTATAATTCTAATTCCACATTTAACTCCAGTTCTACTACTGAATAAAGGTCATTTTCATATGCTCATGTGACTTAGGGGTGGTTAGAAACTGGAAATCTGCACATGTTTACGAGAATTTCAGTGCATGCACTATTCCCCAGGGAGATGTGATACTCTGGTTCACAAATAGGCCAGTAGTCTGCAATGCTGGCAGTTACAGACACCAGCAACTGTCTCCTAAAGACATCAGAAAAATCTCATCTCCTGAATCTTAAGTAGCTAATTCAGCATTCCATCAAGCTAATAAGAAAATACACCATTCCTTCATACCTTACCAGACCTGATGTCAGTGGTTGCTATTGTGATAAAATGATGAAAACTTTCCAACAGAGTGGATTCTTAATGTGCCATTTCATTTTTTTTTTTTAATTTATGAATTCACAGTACCAAAACCCTACTGATCACATACAAAAACATGACATTTGGAAACAATTACATTAGACCTCTGACTTCATACAAAAACAAGATGCACATCCATTAGTACTATTTATGTAGAAAGCCACAGAAATGGGAAGTCACAGTCGGCACAGGAACAGAAAAGGGAACAATGGCTGATTTAGAGTGATAAGTGTTTCAAAACTAAATTGAATAAACTAAAGCAACCATCTGCTTTACAAACTTAAATGATTAATTTTTAGTAAATCTTCTGATGGGGCAGTATTTTTGGCAGAGCATTAATTCGTTAAGAAACAGAACAAACAACGGGCAATCCTGCACATTTCATAAAGGATAACTACATTTCCCAGTTATCCATCTGGGTCCTTTTCATTTCAGTGGTTTAATTAAAACTCAATGGTATTATCAATCTGTTACATTTTTCATGTTGATGGTTATTACATTTACAGTACAGCAGGAGTACAAATTAAAGTGAGAAGATGATAAATCTCATCTCCAAATTTCATTTCTGTTTCTCTAGTAACTAATACTCTGGTAATATTTTTTAGCTCACTCATGTTTATAGAACAATCTTCATGATTTTTTATGATTAAAAAAGGGGAAAAAGAAGAATGTGAATAATCAAGTTTTTCCTTTTACACGTGCTAGATTTTATGACTCTTCTATCAACCCACTGTGTACACATATTTAAATTGGGCTCCTCAAAACTCTACCATAAACTTGTTTTTATAACTTCTTTCTTAAAAGGTTTACTGTGGTTTTATTCTGCATGAATTTTTTTAATGTTAGACTTTTTGAAATCAAAATAAGAAATATACCACTCAATTTTAAGTATTTAAACTTATATATAAAATTGGACTGGGGCTGTAGCTCAGTGGTAGAGCGCTTGCCTCACACATGTGAGGCACTGGGTTCGATCCTCAGCACCATATAAAAATAAGTAAATGAACATACTGTGTCCATCTACTACTAAAAAAATAATTAATTAATATAAAATTGGCTACTGACTGTATAAGTCATTAGCCAAAGAAACAATCACCTTTTCATATCAAGAATGCCTCTTTAAACCTAAACCATTAAATATATATTCTTTGGGTTATATCACAGATACAGACACATAATCTTGTTAACATGGTTAAAAACTGGATGGTGACAATGTCAAACACAAGGTGCAGTGGGTTGCACTAAAAAACTCCTATCCAAATGCTTTCAGAATATTAAAGTATATACAAAAATATCAGTTCTAGGCTGACTTTCTTAGGTAAAAACATATGCAAAACATCTGCCCTCTCCCCCATAGGGACACTAGGATGACAATGGATAAGACCCAATGTGCCTTAACAAGTAATCTAAAGGGCTTTAAGATGGTGATCATATTGAGAAACAGAAAAAAAATGTGAAATAACTAGTGTCAAAAAGTGAGCTGGAAAATCTTCTCTTGACCCTCCTTGCACTCCTAAGCTCTGGTTGCCCCTGTGTCCGCCATCAGTCATTCCTCCCTATCTACAGTCTACTTATTTACACCAAAGTTAACTCCATTCCCCAGAGACAAAAACAAGCTCAGAAGGCAACACTCACTTCTCAGGAATACTAACTACATGTCCTGCAGCAGCTTAACAAACTTAAACCTTATGCTAGGTACATAGGTGACCTTATCTGTTCAACACGAAATAGGAATTCCATCACCAAAGCCAGTTATTTAATAAGGATCCCACAACATTATTTAAATGTCAAAATATATGTGTGTTCTAATGGGGCTGAGGAAACAGAAAAAAATCCTTGTTACAACTGCAGAAGTAAACTAGCTTGCAATTCAAATCATTTCCTAGGCTGCTTAACAGTGAAAAGACAATTTTTCCTGAAAGTCACCATGCCTGGGCACCCGACTAAGTCAAGCTTACTCTAAGAAAGTGTACAGATGTGAGGTGGGGGTCAGGAAAAAGTCCACCCAGCGGGTGACTGTTAGATGTTCTTAACAGACTAAAACAAATTAATTATGAGGAGATATGAGGAGAGAGATAAGGAGAGAAAGAAGGGTTAAAGGAGAGAGGGAGGAAGAAGAGGGAGGAGCAAAAACAAAGAGCAGGGAAGAGAATACATTTTCCTGGAAGGACAAGAAGTTCCATATTGCTCAAAATTGTATGTGACTTCAGCTGAAGCAGAAGATAAATCCTAAAGAGTGTTCTCAGCATAAAAGGAAATCCACAGTTTATCCTAAAACAAATAAAAAAAATTATTGAAGGATTTTAAGCAAAGAAGTGTTAGAAATAGGTTTCTGTTAATAAAATGAATGAACCAATTCATAATTTGTAGACAAGAACATTTGAGGACAATAGAAGAGCAACGCATTTGAGAAACAAGGAGAAATTATAGGAATATTTATGATATAGATGAGGGAAACGTGTTTAAAGTACTGGGCTGGGGATGTGTCTATTACTAGCTTGGCCAAGAAGATCTCACAGCAATTCACAGAAATAGCGAGCAAAGTAGACAAAGAGGTTCTCAGTGCTGCTGATGAGCACAGATTTGGACAAGTGAGTTTGAAACTACTGCTCAGGATCTGAGAAGATCTACAGACCAGAAGCACATCTTGATTTCAGAATTTGGAAGTGTGTGTTATGTCTGTGTTTCTCCCATGTATATGTTATATATCCCAAATAAAGATTAAAAATATAGGTATAAGAGAAAATGAAGGGGGTGAGGGGAAGGGAGATAATGGGGGGGTTAGAAATTATCAAATATTTTATGTGCATGTAGGAATATGTCATAATGAAATTATTCTGTATGACATGTATTAATGTTTTTTTAAAAGGACTGGGCTGAGATGGAGGAAGAGAATCAGAACAGTTTTTAAGAGAGGGAAAAATTCCCAAGAAAAAATATACTCCAATAATGTCAACTGTATCAGAGATATCAAAAGAGATCAAGAAACCAAAGTGTAAGTTTTATAATATACACAATTTCCATCCTATAAGGGAGGTATTACCACTGTTATTGTTATTATTATCCTTATCTTAAAGAAAGAAAATAAAAGTGTGAAAGGTATATATTCATTTATTCAACATGACATGACAGAGTTCAGGGAACCACATCATCAGTTTGATCTTTCTATCATAGTCTTTCTACAGTTTGACTGTGGAAAAGACCATTGGGACATTAGAGGTAAATTAAGATTGAAAATGAAAGCATTGTTTACAGAGACGAGAGAGACAGAAAGAGGAGATCTTATATGATCCTACTGTAGAAAGTCCTAAGGACCACATAAACACAAACACACACCTTGGCATGGTGAACATTTCAGCAAATTTGCAGAATGCAAAATTAATATACAAATAATTACATCTATATACAGTAATAATGACCAATTAGCAAAACATTTAAAAAATTACCTCAGAATCAAAAGTAATCACTTAGAAAAAAACTTTGCAAAGGAGATTTTAAAGAATCATATGCTGAAATCTACAAAATACTCCAAAAGAGAGCAAGAAAAGATACATCGATGGAAAGTCATATACTACAAGACATAACGTTATTAAAATACTACCCAAAGTGATGTATGCATTCAATGAAATCCCTATCAAAAATCCAATGGCTTTTTTTTTTTTTACAGAAATAGAAAAATCCTAAAATCCAATGGAATTTCACAAATAGCCAAAACACTTTTGAAAAAGAAGAATTGGCTCTCACACATCGCAATTTCAAAACATAATATGAACGAATGAATAGTAATTAAGACACTGTGGCACTGGAATAAAAATGGATATATCACCCAGTGAAACAGAATCAAGGGTCAAGACATAAACCCACACATATCTGGCCAAGTGACTTTTGACAAAATTGTCAAGACTACACAGTAGATAGACAGAGGACAGTTTCTTTAACAAGTGGAATTGGAAAACCTGGATATACACACACAAAAGAAAAAAAAATGAAGTTGGAGCCTTAACTTAAACCATATACAAAAAATTAAGTCAAAATGGATTAAAGACCTAAATATAAGACCTAAAAATGTAAAACTTCCAGAAGAAAACCCATGAAAGCTTCACGATATTTGGTTTGGAATTGATTTCTTGGATATGACTCCAAAAGCAGATAAGAAAAAGGAAAAATAAATAAATGAAACTACCAAACTTATATAAACATTCAAAAGAGTGAAAAGACAGCCTAATTATGATAGGAAGTACATGCAAATTATACTTTTGATAAAGGTTTAATATCCAGAACACATAAGGAACTTGTACAACTCAATGACAATACAAAAAAGTGTAAAACCTGATTAAAAATGGGTAAATAATTGACCATTCTCCAAAGAAGACATATAAATGGCCAGCAAACACATGAGAGATTTCCACATCACTAACTGTAAGATAAATACCATCCAAAATAACCAAGATGCCGCCATAAGCCATCAGGAGTGTCACTATCAAAAGAACAGAAATAACAAGTGTTAGTGAGGGAGGAAAAAAACTGGAACCTCCATGTATTGTTTGCAAGCATATAAACTGGAGCCAGAATGATGGGAATATTACAGAGTTTCCTTACAATATTCAAAGGAAAATTAAACAAGAATCATGAAAATTATGTGCACATCCATATTCATCATGACATTACTCAATATATCCAAGAGGGGGATAGTTCAAATGTCTGTCAACAGATAAATGGATAAAGAAAATGTGGGGCCTGTATGTATGACTGAATTTGTGAAGCCTTTTAAAAAAGGGGAAGGATCCTCTCACAGGATACAATTTGAATAAACCACTAGGATATTACACCAAGGGAAGTAACCCAGTCATACAAAGCAAGTACTGTATGATTCCATTCACATGGAATATCTAAAGTAGGGCTGGAGTTGTGGCTCAGTGGTAGAGTGCTCACCTAGCACATGTGAGGACCTGAGTTTGATCCTCAGCATCACATAAAAATAAGTAATTAAAACAAAGCTGTTGTGTCCAACTACAACTAAAAAATAAATACTTTTTTTTTAAAAAAACAAAGAAATATCTAAAGTGGTCAAAGTTACACATTTAAAGAGAGAGGTGGTTACCAAGATCTGAGGGGTAGAGAGGAGGGGAATTAATGTTTAATGGGTACATAGTTTCAGTTTTGCAAAATGAAAAGGTTCTAGTGGTCTTTTGCAAGATAATTTGAATATACTTAACACTACTGAACTGTACACTTAAAGTGGATAAGATGGCAAATTTAATATTATGTACTTTGCCACAATTTTTAAAAAGATACTAAAAAAGCATAGTTGGTTATCCATGTGCACCTCAGATACATGAATATGCAGAGCGATGCCACTTCCCCAAGTGTAATTTCTCTCTTACACAAAGTGTTACAGAGCATCATTCATCTCTGATATATGAAGAAGAAGGTTAAAAGTGGCTGTGCTATTTTAATTAAAAAAGCAGGTTATAGTGAGCTTGACTAACAAAGATTAGTTACAAAAAAGGAGGTTTATTTTTTAAAACATTTTATGGGGTTTATTTTAGAGAAATATATAATTCTGTCAAAGTTACCTACTATAGCCAACAAGGGTTCATTAATCAAGTACAACAAACAGAATGTATGTCTCATATTTATATTTGCAGCACACTGGAGGAACTGAAAATAGAAACACATAAAGATAAAGAAACTTATTGCATTTTTAGATACAATTTCTGATGACAGATTAAAAAGATTGTCAACTGCAAATTACATCATGGTCAGCTAAGTTGATACTCTCTCCCAAATAATGTGGCTTTGTTAAACACACTTTCCTTCCTCTTTCTACCACCTTCAGAAGATGGAAATGGCAAGATTTATAGACAAGAGAAATTGATTACTTATGGGTAAGCGCAGCATCTTCTCAGTAGAATCAGGTGGGAAAATATGGGGCAGATATCATAATACTATAATTACATAGTACCGTGTAATACTATGTGGCACAAATCCCCTCTGGTCAGAGAATATGACTATATGTTTAATAGGTACAGAGTTTCAGTTTTGCAAAATGAAAAAGTTCTAGTGGTCTGTTGCAAGATAATTTGAATATACTTAATACTACTGACCATCCCTACTGAGTTCCCCTAGTAGGCCAGACAACCAAGTGGGAATTAAGTGAAAGTCAATGCTGGGAACATTGACCTTGGACTTGGTTTCTCATGTCCAACAGAGATGATGGCAGGTACCAGGGAACCAAGAGGCTATGGGTGAAGAGGAAATAGGAGCTCTGCGAAGAACATGAGGACCGTTTATTCCTTTGCTAATGTGTAGAAAATCTTACCTGACATTAGAGAGTAAAAACTAAGGAGAAATGAATATTAGAAAGCACAAAAGGAATCCCAGGCTGTACCTTCCATAACATATCTTTGCAGCTTGGAAAGTTGATTAAGGAAACTTGATGCCTCTGGGCCAGGTGATAACCAGTCAGAAAGATAAGAGACATGTGAATTTGCACAATCTAAGGTCAGAGTACAATTTGACCCAATTGTTCTATTGACCGTAATAAAATCTATAGAATTCTGTTTTGCAAATAATTGTTTGCAAAAACTGAACTTTATGAATTCCACCATCCAGTGCTTTTTCCATAAACATGCTAATTAATTCTAATTAAAGAAAATGTTATGAATCTATTTTTTTTTCAAAAATCAAGAAAATGCTAAATTGAAATTTCTATCCAGTCCTTAAGGCAGTATTCAATAGTAACACCTGGAACAAAAGCCAAACATTCCACCTCCTTCATAAACTATTTTCCACCTTCCTTAGCTTAGCATATCTTTCTTGGTCTATGACCAGCCAGGCTCATAAGAGAAATAAAACCCAGTATCTACAGAAGCAGGGTTGCACATAAGCAAAATAAGAAGCCTGCCTATATGTGTTCATTGTGGGTCTCTTAGAGGTAAAAGTGCCCTGAACTTCCATTTGGGCAAGCCCACCTGCCCCAATCATAGAGTTAGCCCTTTGAGTTTAGTTGTTACACAATTTTTTGCAATGTTTTTCTTACTTCATGAAATCTTACTAGTATTCTTTAAGGCACAAACACAGCCAGGTAGGCTGCAGTGAAGAAATCTTATTTTTATAAGAATTAACTAAAATACTTTCAGGTATTTTCTTCAGTGATATTTTCTACCTTTATTCTGAGATTCCAGGTAATATTAAGCTCTATAGATACCACAAATGCAGAAAATCCTCATTAGAATCCTTTTAATAATGCAATAACAAAGGGAACACTACTCATAAAGCCACTCATACAGCCACTGGGTTCCTTCACCCTCCTACAAACATCTCCCCTCAACAGTTTCCAGTGGTATTCCTTCTATTTTCCATTGTTTATAATATGGAAGTTTCGATTTACTGTGATCATGTACATGCCCATGTCTAAGGGCCATGTCTTCTTTCTTTAGAGGATTTTTTTTAAATGCTCATATGTAAAATTTTTAAATATATATATAAACACATGAACTTTTTCCCCATTTCTCCTACACAGATTTCTTTTAACAAATTCGATTGTATTTTCTCTTCTACCTAATTAAATGTTTCAGGAAGGGTCTTTTTATAGGAATGTCCTGACACCAATCTGACCTCAATATCAACCAAGATGCTGCACATTTAACATAAATCTGTTGGACAGTAACAGTTCCTACAAACAGTCATTTCCATAATTTGGTGTGGGTCATCAGTCCAAAGCAAGCTCTTCTCCTACAAAAACAGACTCCTTCGAGGTGAGAAGTGTGGAGAAGAAAGGGCAGGAAATGCTACCAGAGAAATTAGCTGCTTGAGAATTGCCTGAGGCTAGTTCTAATTACCAGGAAATCATCAAAAATGTATCTTGGCAGGAGGAAAAAAAAAGGTACTCCATGGTATTACTTTTTAGGCAACTACTACTTTTGTGTGTGTTTTATTCCAGTGCCATCTCAAGAGCTTTGGGAGAGTAAAAAGGACTAAAGCTATTGAATTGCCAATTATTTACTACTGCTGTCCTAAACTGCATGCATTTTTAAGGAATTCATCATTGTGAAACTGTTTTGCTTTGGGGCTCGAGAAGCACCAATTTAAGAGACTAGAACTAAGTCCACTTTTAAAAGGAGTTCTAAATTGAGTGCATAACAAGGAAGAAGACCTGAGGTATAAATGCCTCCATGAGGAGAATTCCAACTCCTAGTCACCACAAGGCACACTATTCATGTCCCAAGTATGTCTCCCAGAGTAAAAGGAGCTATTTTATTCAGCCAGATCAGAAGACCAGTGTGGCGTATATGAAGGAAGATATCAGTCTGGGGTTGTGACTCAGCGGTAAAGTGCTCACCTAGCACGTGCAAGCTGCTGGGTTCGATCCTCAGCACCACATGAAAATAAATAAATAAAATAAAGATATTGTGTCCAACTACAACTAAAAAAAATTTTTTTTAAAAAAAAGAAAGATATCACGCCTAAGAAACTAAGGTTCCTTCTAACTATACCAATGGGTATTTTAAATAGGCTAGCCTACTTAAAAGTTTCATTTCTGGAAAATCGCTCAAGATGCCAGGCTACCTCATATGATAGGAGAAACCATATGGTCCCCATGGCTCCAATTCAGAAAATCCTTTCACAGAGAAAGACAAAGTTCTGGGTACTTCTTGTTGTTACCCCTTCCTCTAAGTAGTATGACTTAGAGACCTTCTCGGCAATGAGGCTGTAACTACCAGACCTTTAACTTCAGGAAGGCTGCCCCTTGCCACAATCTATCCCAATATCTTCATTACAGCCAATCAGGACAAAGGAGGAGGACAGACTCAGGCACCAGGTCTCATCCAGACAAGGATAAGAATAAACAGAATATAGCAACTATATTTGGCAAGGTGATTCGACAAGAAGAAAGGGAAGATGGATTGAGTTCTGCTTTACTTTCCCTTGTCCAACTGGCTGAACCAGAGTGGGAAAATGAAAATGAAAGAGACCTACATTTTGGTGCCTGCCTAATATAGGATATGATGGGAGATGATGTAACAGAAAAGTCCTTCCTCAAAAATCTGGTGACCTGGGCTCTGGTTCTCCAGAATACAGGCTTCAGAAAGTCCATTTTATTTCTAGCCCCAAAGTTCTTCAGGTACAAACCGAAAGATTATACAGAAATAATCTCTGAGTCTATCCTGTGCTCCAGCCCCCAAATTCATAGCCAAATGTATCAATAAGCAAACTAGATTTACAAATGAAAATAAAACTTAATTTTTTTTAGAATCTGTGAAACTGATACAATTTAGAGATTCAAATATCTTCAGATTCCAAGTAGGCATGTGGCTCTAGAAGTGCAATTAGTGTTCTAGAAACTCCTTCCACCTAATTCTAAACCATTATATTTCAGTTAAAGAATGTTAAGCTTTGGATATTGTACTTGAGACTTTATGCCAAAGAAAAGAAATTGCTCAAGGCACATTTGAATTTTTATGACTCTAATGATGTCAGTTCACAAGATGGACTATTTCCTTTGGAAAATAAAGAGTCCTCCAGGGTGACAGAACAGACGGTAGGCCAACTTCTACTTATGGCTCAGGTTACATAGACACTGCACCTTAAATAATTCATACGATGTGATCACTCTCAGGTCTCATCTGTGGGAACAGACTGAAGTGAAACCAAATATGTCCCAATCTGTATACTAATCACTGCTCAATAGCAGAGATGCGGTGGAGAGTCCATTAGGCCAGCCAGAGTCTGGAGGCTCATGCCACTTAAGCACTGAGCAGATGCTCAATTCTGGTTAAAATGCCTAGTTTCACCTCACCCCCAGCTGAGAGTTCAATAAATGGAAGTTGACTCACTGACTCAATTAGACAAGAGCTGACGTGTGAGTCCACAGACAAAGCCATGCATCCCTGTGCTTTCCTGCTGAAAGAACCCAGCAACATGGGCAATCTCTATAAACTAATAATACCTACATAAACAGCTTCAGTGTGACTATATGTCCATCCCATATCAATTCAATAAGGGGGTTACCTTGTGCTGTAAAGTTCGAAATTTGGTATTTAAACCATTTATAAAAATCACATCATGGTCAAAAATGTTCCTCATGAAAGTAATTGATTATTTACCTAAATAGCCACTTACATGAGACTGATAAAACTAGTGTCTACTTGAATGCCATTTTTCTTGATATTTCTACAAACTCTTTTTTTAGAGCTTCATAATAGTGCTGTCTCTATTTGTCCATTTCACAGATGGTGCTCTAAGGTCTACTCAAGTTAGTGCAATGTCACAACTAAATGAAACCACTGATTCGATACACATGGCCTCAGGATTCAGATCCTTTTCCATTGTACACAGTGTTATGTGCCTCCTCCATCCCTGCCTAAGAGTGTGGAAACAGAACCAGAAGCACTGCAAAACAGCCTGCCCACTGCTGAACTATATGAGGCAAACGGGGAAGAAAACTCCAAAAAAAACTTGCCCATTAAGAAGCTGCACTTCATGCCGAGAAGCAATGTTTTAGATTACACACCTGAACCACAATAAAAGGCTCTACGGGAAGGAAAGTAGGCAAGAGTTCCAGCCATCCAAGCCCCAACTGAGCTCTGCTGCTCATAAGCTGTATAATTTTGAGCAAAGTATAGGGCTTCTTTTTTGCCTGAGTCTTCTCATCCGTAGTACCAGGCTAATCACGCTTCTTTTCCATTACTGTTTTAGGAAATGAATGAACGCATATTAACCAGTGTCCCTGGCATAGTAGGTACTGCACATAAGGCACTTTCTATGTGTGCCTGAGGCCAACCCATCTTTTAAGGTCACAAATTAAGTCTAAAGCAGTATCCCCTGCTTCTCATAGCAGAGACTAGTACACATCCTTCCCACCTAATTCCCCACTGGCCATAGACAAAGCATTACCACACCTAACCACCTAACAAGTACAATGAAACTGGCTCTTCAGCTCTTCCAGTCTTTCTTTTTTTAGGGGGGGTGGGGTGAGATGGGGGTGGGGAGTAGGAGTGGTACCAGGACTTGAACTCAGGGGCACTCGACCACTGAGCCACATCCCCAGCCTTATTTTGTATTATATTTAGAGACAGGGTCTCACTGAGCTGCTTAGCACCTTGCTTTTGCTGAGGCTGGCTTTGAACTCATGATCCTCCTGCCTCAGCCTCTGGATCTGCTAGGATTACATAGGTCTGCGCCACTGTGCCTAGCCAGCTTTTCATTTTGGTAGCTGGAAATGTACTTAAGAAATAAAAAACAGTTGTCATCTTTTCTCTAGTGAAGGTTACAACAAAGAAAGTAATTAAGCAATTATTAGGAAAAGTAAGAGTGGTTGGTTCATCATGTCTTTGTCCATTATATTTTAAAATAAAGAGAAGGTGATGGATGGTTAGTTCTTAATACGTTTTTCAAGTATTCACATGTAATATAAATCTATTAAGTGAATTGTCAGGTTGAGCAGAAATCTTTTTTTCTATATATTTAATCCTAGATCTTAGGTCTTACTATAGTCACCCAAAAAAAGTAAGTACTTTCTATATATGAGACATTGATTTAGGACTCAGGTTCTGGAATCACAGTGAGTTTGAACTTAGTTCTGCAACTAAATTGCTTGTGACCTTGGGCCAGGTGCTTAACCTTTCTGTGCTGTAGTGCCTCATCTATAAAATCAAAATACTAATAATAGCACTAACCTTCTAACAATCCAAGTATGCAAAATAATATAAAAACCCATACAAAGCACTTAAAATAGGACCTGTCCAGAAAAAAAGCAGCAAATATTAGCAATTTGGGGTAGCTATTACTAAGTGAAATCTCACAGGTCTTGAGGGCAATGTGATAAGTTAGGACTAGATGGACTAGTTGAACTTTGAGAGTCTTAAAAGAGTATCTTATAATAAAGTTCCCAAAAAACTCTTTGATAGTTATGTTACCTACTGTGATCACAGGAGAAACAATGGCACAGTGCCACATTCATACCTGAGAGGGGAGGTGCAGCAGTTTATGATCAAGTTCTGTCCCCATCTCTGGAACGAGTGCACTGATTATTCCAAAACCATGAAAAATTAACCATTTCACCTTGCTTTGGAAAAGACTTTTTAAAACCCCTTATCTCATTTTGAAACACAGTATGGACCTCATATAAATGTTTCCTGGATACTAAAATGTCATGAAGAACACTGGTATCTCATTCTATTGAATGAATTCCACTCCATGTTGATCCCACCCTGTGGCCAAAAAAAAAAAAAAAAAAAAAAAATCACCTTCTGTTTGTGGCGTCTCATTGCCTGAATAGTACAAATCTCACCTAAGATAACCCAGAAATCTTCTTTGTGTTTCTTTTAGTTAAAAGGCATTTTTTAAAATCTTTAATTGCTAGCCTAAAATGGCATTTTGTCAATTTCATTGCTTACCTTACCTATTTCTTCATCTTTCTTTAATAATGTTACTAGCTCTAAAGTTCAAAATTATACATCTATAGAGAGAAACTATCATGAAAGAGACAGTGAATGCATCACTTCACACAACTGATTTCAATTCTCACAGTATTATGAGGCAGTAAGTATTATTATGACCTTTGTACAGGTTACAGAAGTGAGACAGAGAATCCGAATCAACTACCCAGAGTCTTGCAGCTGGAAAGTTCACATACCACTACACTAAACTCTAATGCCTATGCTACTTTTTTCATTTCTCCCTCCCCACTTCCCTTTCTTCCTTCCTCCATCTGTTCATCATCCATCTGTTCATCCACCACACTTCCATCTGTCCATATATCCACCTGTCCATCACACCATCAAGCTATCAATCAAGCATTATATGGGAAGAAAGAATGAATTATAGCATATATTTAGAAAGAAATTTGGAATTTAACTAATTCAAATAGACCAGTAGGATTTGGTGGCTATAAAATACTCCCTTGTAGTAGACTCAGCAGGGCATGCATTATTAAAGAAACAGTGCCTTAAATGAGTGTCAGTTTTTCAAAATGCAAAACTTTGCTCTATTCAAGGAACCCAACAGACTTGAAAGGACTTGTACAATCTTGCTATTCGGCAGCCATGTTACTAAGATATTAACATTGTATCTAAAAGGAAAGACATAATCAACAATTGTTCCTTTGCTTTCTATGGGAAGAAAGCAAGGTAGGAGTAAGTCTAAACTATCTTTCCTTTCTTAATGAAACTGCTATTGATTTTTCATCCTAGTGAATCATTGCCTTGAAGCAATTTCTTTTAGCTGCAGGTTCTCACATTTAATTTGGATGTATGCTTAAGGGAGAGTTTATCAATAAAATCTCCAGAGGAATGCCAAAAGGTTTTTATTAGAGAGAAACAGCAAAAGCAATTTTATCAATTTTGTTAAGCACAAAGATGATCAGAGAATTATTAATGAATGGCATTTAAAGAGCAATTTCAATGTGAATATGGGTCATATCAACATAATCATCTCTCCAAATGTTCTCAGTGGGTATAAACATTAAAGATTTCCAAGAGCAAAACAGGAATTTGCCTGCCCTTAGCAGAAAGAGCAATATGTGTCTTGGCCAAAAGCCAGCCTTATAGTTGACTTTGCTAACCAAAATTACTATCTCTTCAAATTCTTTTCACATGATCTTTTGTTATATACTAGTTATTGTATATATTTTTTTTGTTATTGAACAAAGCATGATGACCCACGTGTTATCTCATCTGATCTTTGTAACTATCCTATAAATACCTTAAAACCTAATTTTATGTATAAAGGAAATAGATTTAGAGAATTTAAGAAAATTTTCCCAAGTTTTATAATTTCCAAATCTGAGAGACACCATTAAAACTCATGGTTCTCTTTCCAGAATACATATTAGCAACTCTGAACTGTTAATATATAAAAAGCACTTTGATTCTCCTCTATTAAAAAAATAATTGAATAAGCAAATATTTTCATAACATTTATGAGAGCCTTGGAATAGTAGATTTTTGAACTAATTGAGCAAAACCCATGTGCATGTTAGAAAATAGGACAATTTTAGAAAAAGATCATATTCTTGAGGTTCAATTTGTCACTTCACATTCCTATTTATTACATTTCCACATGGAACCTGCTCCAAGATTCCTAAAACCCAGATCCCGCTCTGGAAAGTAGCTCAAACTAGGGGAGATACCTTGCCACAAGCCCGAGGGAACCTGGAATCAATCTGTAGGGAAGAACACGATCCTTTCTGTTCTCTGTGCCAACCACATTCCTAATCTCTTGGGTTTCTCAGAAAGTCATCCCATTATTCCATAAATTCACATTTACCCCCTAAGGAAATAGTGAAGAAAGCTGTATAGCAATGATAATGAACATCAGAACAAAACAATTGACAATGTTCAATAGTTGGGTCACATCGTAATTACTGAAGTAGCTTGTGGATTCTTCTGATTCAATGACTTTTCAACATCATTTAGCACGTGTTTACAATGCCATCCGCTTTTCTCCTTCATTTCTACTATGATTTTGGACTACATTTTAGAGACATCCTAATAAGTAAGTCATTTGTGCATTTCAGCACAGATTCATTCCTCTATTTGCAACACACATTTATTGAGCTTAAACATAAGCTAAACTCTGGAAACAGAACTTTGAGGCAAGTTGCCCTGAAAGATGTTCCAGGAGTGCCAATGGTGGAGCACCAGTCAGTATCAGTGATGGATAAAGCAAGGACAGTTCTCTGCTGTCCCTCCATTCCTTTTCCCTACCTCATTTCTCACCTGCTACCCTTGTTTCTTCAACCTCTTTGCCCTTCTTGCCATCTCTTAGGTATCTAAACTCTACCTGGCATTCCTGTCCTTGTTTCAGGTGCCATAAGCTGAAAGTAACAATTCCTGTGCATTTTCTAAGCTCAATACTCAATACCCCAAAAAATGAAAATAAAAGCAATCAGGGATCTAATAATAACCGATCTATCAACATTACCATTACTATTGCTGCTATTCTCTCTATCACATCTTGCAGGAATTTTTGTAAGACTTGTCTTATTATTAATTCTGTGTGTGGCATAGTATCTTATGTAGCTCTAGAGAGTTAAAATGAGCCCTAGGAAGCAAATTGTGGTTGCTATACTCAAGTTTCCTACAGAAAACAAATAAACAAAAATGATAAAATTACACCAAGTGTTTTAAACCAAAGATGTCAAATAAATTCCCTGAAAGAATGAAAAGTAAATCACGCGATTTTAAAAATTTTAAGATGCTAAATTTTCAGGCAAATACAAAAATTTCCATCTGTTCTGTTTTCCTATGTCACATTCCTCCTATTAATGTCATTACTATCACCTAAAATCTCACACCAAAGTAGACATCTTCCTGTTTAATGTTGATGACATTTACTTTTCACCTTAATAGGGGGAAAAAACAACCCCCAAAATTGAAATTTTAAACTAAAATAATAAAATAACAGATTGAAATACCTTTGTAGGCTAGGGATTTACAGCAGTTGCCTTTCAAAAGTAGAAAAAAAATAATTTATCAGTATCTGAGACCATAATTATTACTTCGGCTTCTATTAAGCAAAATAAATTATAGGAGATTTTTAATAAGTTGCTAAATCACTTAATGGAACTAAATGGATGATTACTTCTAGGTAAGAAGCTATTAAGGTAATCATCATAAATATTTAATGAATTTTATTTATCATTTTATCTTTTTCTTGTTCTGTTTTCTGTTGTTTCTTAGTTTACAATTTATTTAATCCAATATGTGGACTAAAATATGCCTATTTGAAATTTTTTTAAAAATTCACTTAAAATTTTTAAAAATCTATTTTCTTCCTTGGTAACTAATCCCGGAAATAAACATTAGTAATTGCTTAATTCTCTTCCAGGTTTCCTTTTTTTCCCATTTTTAATGAGAAACACTGAAATATTTAGACTTTTAAATCTCTTATCCAGAAACATTTTGTAAAAATGACATTTCATATTTATGTAGGGAAATTTTTAAGTGTGAACAATAGTTTGTTCAATTTCATATACAAAGTTTAATAATAATTTTCACAATTATTTTATTTAGTTTTTAAAACTAAATAGTTCCATAGATAACTTTTGCAAAGATTTTATAGAAAATCTAAAACAATTACTACAAAAGAAAATGCATTATTAATTGTGCCATATTTCTTCTCTTCCCTACACAGAGTCACCTTTCATTTATTTATTTTCATAGCAGGAAACAGAAGACTTTGCAAAAGTATCACTAGAACTCCCAAAAGAAATATATCATTGTTTTAAATTACCGTTTTGATGTTTCCATATTCCTGCTTTGTGTTAGTATAATCAATAAATTAAAAATATATAAAAAAGGACTTCCCAAAGTTCTCAGGTTTCTTTTACATGAATCCTCCCCACACACTCTTCCCCAATAAATCTTTTGTTTCTCATCAGGAAAGTCCTATGTTCTACAAAAAAATATGTATCTATAGATAGATACCAGTGTGGGTACTTCTCCCCCCATACTATTTATAGCTTGTGGGTAGGTAGATTAATAAAGATATGGATATATAAATGTAAACATGCACATACATCATATATGCACAAGACACACATATGTGCTTTTTCTGTCTAACCAATATTCAGAGTGCACTTAAAACCACGAGGCATTTTTAAACTAGGAAGGTCTCATAAAACTATACCTGCAGCTGAATATTAAATGCTCACTCCAAACAGATTTTTTTTTTGAAAATTCATTCCAATCAAGCAAAATAGGATAAAAGAGGGAATACAGAATATTTTCAAAGCCCCTATTATTTACTTTTACTGAGAAAAGGATTCAGAGAAAGCAGAGCAGAGGGACTGAAAGGCAGGGAAGAGCAGATTGAAGGAGCTGAACTGTGGGAACTGCTCTTCCACCACTGAGTAAGAACCTGTCTACACAAAGGCTGCCCAGCAAGCAGAATGACACAGCATGATTCTGCGGTTAGCTGTGAGTATCCCCACTGGGTATTTAAGATTCCGAGTAGCATGTGTGCCTTTCCCTCCCCCACCGGAATATAAGAGGCTCCATCACTAGCCCCAACTGTCTCCCCCTATCTGACTGTCCCTGGAGTTCTGTCTTTGCATGAGGCCACATGCTCCCTCAATTTTAGATTGCCACTTGTCTCCAGGCACAATGATGTAATTGCCTCAAATTGTTGGTTATTATTGGTGTATCTGCCTACAACTACAAACGACACACTGTTCCTGATATACACTGCATTGTTTAAACTGTATTTCTCATATAATCTTTGGGTTCACATGTTGAGAGCCACAGCCGAAGGGGCCCCAGCAAACTTTCAGACTGCCAGCTGATGAGCTGAAGGGGCCCCAGCAAACTTTCAGACTGCCAGCTGATGATTGGCTCACAGCAGCCCCAGCAACATCTAGCTGATTGTCTCCTCTGTGGTGATGCTCATTGGGCTGTTTCCCTGCCCTTTCAGACCACGGAGCTGCTCATTGGGGAACTTTTTTGGCTCTGCCCATGCGACCCAGCCAATCGGCCTCAAGAGCAGGAGGATTGTGGGAGGAAGAGGTTGTTGGGGTGTGTGGCTTGTGGGAAGCCGGTGGTGGCAGTTGGGCTCTGAGGGGTTTTTCCTGAGGAGCTGTTTTGTTTATCTTGTGTGGTTCTAAAAATAAAGTTAGTTTCTTTTGACAAGTGGCTCCTGAATTGTGCCCAGCCAGACTGCGGCATTCACATAATGTCTTTGATATATTGCTTTTAGGAATTCTTTCTGTAATTGTCTATTTCTTTACTGCCTCACCAACCAGACTGGAAACTTCTGGAGAATAGAGGAACAGGGTACCATCATTATATCCTTAAGGCATGGAAAATGACTCATAAAAACTTGAGAGCCAATTGAAAGAATGAAGGTTAAGTTTTTTTTTTTTTTTTTTTTTTTTAATTTTACTACTAGAGTTGGGGATGTGGTTCAAGCGGTAGCACGCTTGCCTAGCATGCGTGCGGCCCGGGTTCGATGCTCAGCACCACAAAGATGTTGTGTCCGCCAAAAACTAAAAAATAAATATTAAAAAATTCTCTCTCTCTTTAAAAAAAAAAAAAAGATTTTACTACTAAATTTTAAAGGACAATAGTCAATGACTTGCCTTCTGATTTTATCTCCACCAATGATTTTTTGTCTTGTCTTAGGCAACCCACACACAGCCACCTACATCATTCATACAGTTCTGATGAAGATCACATCAGAGAGAAAATGTGAAGGGAGAGGCCAAAGAAGGAGTAAATAAGTCACTTCCTCTCCCACAGACTCAATTTCCTGAACTATAAAATTGGTAGTTGTACCACACAGAGTTGTATGAGTGAGTACTTCGAATTCCTAAGCCAAACACCCAAGTTTTCAGATGAATAAAACAAAAAAATCACATCAAATGAAATATGCATTCACTAGAAGGATTCCCCCGCCCTTCATTTTTCTCTATATTTTATCCAACGTTTTTTTATTTATTCCAAAATTATCTCCCATTAGGATCCCAGGGTCAATCATTAAAGGTTCCTGCGGGTCTACAGACCACAGAGGGTTTCTCCTACTGGGATGCACTGTCATTGCCTGAGCATCAGCTGTCCCAACCTAGTGTTCCAACCAGGTCAGAAATGGCTTTGGACATACCAAGGCCCAAGCACCTTGGCTCTCATCCTAAGGGTGCGTGGTTTCTCCTCATGGATCCTTAGTCTGTAACAGATTTGCAGTCATCAGAGGAGGGGAAGGAGGCATCCATCACAGCCACACAAGAATGTGGCCCTGTCACCCACCCAGAGCCAACTGTGGAAGGACTTGGAAGTGGGAACTCTTCCAGGCGTCAGGGTGGTAAGGCATCCTCATGAATATACACTACTGCAGACCCATTCAGCTTGGGTTCTGCCTCCTCTCCGGTGCACCTGCTCTGTCTCAAGGATCAAGATGGCTCATTCATGTAGACACTTCCCACAGCCCAGGCTAGCCATTTACTTCTGCCATGTCAGGATGCCACTAGTCAATGACCCTAATTCTATTCCCTTCCCACTTTTGTAGGGTCGCTATATACTCTCACCCCACACCACATAGTATTAAACTGGGGCAGAGGGAAACAACAAGATTTTTTTCTGATAAAATGCCTACTTTTACCTTCCTCACTCCTTGGGAGCATTTGGGGACACAACTGTGCCTATGGATTTAGTCACTTGCTTTAAAACTTCAAAAGTCTTGCCTCTGGCTCAGTTCAGATACCCCCCCACACCACTCCCTCCCAGCACGCGCACACGCACACACACACACACACATTCAAGGAGACTCTATTAAGTACTGAGAACTCCTTTCAAAGTTCTATTTTTCTTCTGCCTGTCCTAAGACAAAAAAAAAAAAAAAAGAAAAAAGGCAGGGGTGGTGGATACAGAGTCTGGTATAAAGCCCACTGACCCTGGGGTGCTGGGGTTCAGAAGAAACCTTAAGTATTACCTATTTCTAATGGGAAAAGGGTTTTCTTAACATGCATTCCCAACCTTCCTGGAGGCACCAGCATATCTCTTTGGCACTATGATATGAGCTGGAAGCTGGGCTCTTCCTATTTGTGCCAGTTCTGATCATTGATCAGGAGGCAGGACCTGGCCCTCCATGTGCCTCTACCACCCAGCATAGAGGAATGGGGTGGAGTGCACTTAAAGACTTCTACCCTGTCCATACTCCTGGCTTTATACAAGTACACAAGGGAGTTATATTTCAAAATCTTTTATTCTCCTCTTAAATTTAAAAAATAAATGTAGTTCTGAAAGCAAACAAACATCAACAAACATGAAGCCAGTGCCTCCCGGTGTCAGGCAAAGGCCACCTCCACAGCCATATTCTCTCTGCACAGCCACATTTTTGATCATTTTTATGCCAGATGCTATATCACATTACTCCTCTTTTCCAGCCAAAAACTTGGGTTTCCTTTGCCAGAAAAGCAATCCTAGCAACCATTCTATAGCCTATGGAGCATTTAATGTATGCTAGGCACTGTGCTAAGGGCTTTAATGTATTATCCAATTTCATACTCAAAAAGAAAACTGTCTGGTGTAGCTATCAATAACCTTATTTACATAATATGGTAAAGGCTAGCATAAATGCTACATTCATGTATACCAGATAAATTAGGGAAGGAATATAAAGCTATATAGAATACTGAGGATGCACAACTGGCTGAAGCTCACACACTAGTAAGAAAGAAGCTGGACACAGATCAGACCGGTATCCATCTAACATCAAGAAGCCTCTAGACTGTCAGGTATGGTGGTGCGCACTTGTAATCCCAGCAGCTCTGGAGGTTGAGACAGGAGGATCGTGAGTTCAAAGCCAGCCTCAGCAAAAGCAAGGTGCTAAGCAACTCAGTGAGACCCTGTCTCTAAATGAAATACAAAACAGGGCTAGGGATGTGGCTCAGTAGTCACGTGCCCCTGAGTTCAATCACTAATACACTCTCCTCCCAAAAAAGAACCCTGATTTGTAATGTTGACCTTTTATTTTTGCCCTTGATTTTAAAATGACGTAAACATACTGGAATGGTTGCTTTTTCTCACCAGGTCTCAGAGCTATCTACTATGGCCCAGACATTCAGGTGTATAATATAATATCATTATATTAATGATATAATCCTAGATATATGTACTCTCTTTTATATCTGCCTTTTCTAACTCAAAACACTCATCTAAATCATTGATGATAGCTCCCATTTTTAATGTACTACTACTTTCACTGTAAAAAGTGAAATGTGTGCCATGAAGTCCACTATCCGCTCCCTCCCTCACACCAGGCTCTACTCCCCTCCCCATCAACAGTCCATGTGGAAGAAGAATGTGGTCTACACTTAAAATGGGGCAGGGAGAATGAACTCAGAGGGCACATGCCCTTGTTCTGTCTCTGCTGCTCCAAGTTGTCTTTCTGGCCCTCATTTTGCTCTCTTGTTAATGAGGAAACCAGTTTTACTGATCTCAAGGTCTCTCCTAGCTCAAAAATCCTACAAAAAAAAAAAAAACTGGCTTAAAAATCTATTTTATAATGATCCAAATAATCATAACCTTTCAAACTAATAAAAAATGGATTGTACTTTAGCTGATCTCTAATGTCAGTATTGACTTCAGTGTTGATTGATAATTTAATCACCCTAAAACATGGTCCCTAACCACCCAATAAACTCAGTATATCATCCATTTGCCCTTTCCTACATTTTCTAAGCTCTAGACTCCTTAATAGTTTCAGGATTTCTATTATGTGACTTAAGTGTAGTCACTGTAGATTAAGTGCCACCATTAAAGTCAACCCTTTGACATTTGGAGTTGAAGACCTACAAGAAACGGCAGTACTTTCAGGCCAGCGTTGGGATATCAAGTATCAGCAACATGTACTCGACATCTGTTCACTAATACATTCTGAATGCTGCTTCCACATACCCTCAAATCTGATTTTGGGCCTTGAGTTCTGTAATAATTAAATCTTTCTCCTCTAAAAGCTGGCTCACCTATTTCAAAATCAATCAAGGGCAAACAAATCAGAGAGTTTAACAAAGATGAATAAGAGATGGCAAAGCTTAACTTTGAAAGCATCACTAGCTTTAATACTGAATACAGAATGCTTTTCAAAAAACTTTTCAAGAAAGTATCCTTGATTTGTAAAAAGCCTGGTGAGAACACAGAGTTCCTTTCTTGACTGTTATAAATAAAACTCTCTAGGGGAGTCTCTCCTTATCAAAGTTTACTCTAATGGAAATGTCTTCAAAATATCAAAAGGTTTAAAGAGTGAAAGTCACTTCCCCAATAATTTTTAAAAATTTAAGCAGGGAGGAGTTTTTAAATAACCATGGAATTTGTCTCAAACTTCCTTTTTCTAGTCACCGCAACATCATCCTTTATTGACCATATTTTTCTATTTTAGAATTTAATGATAAGGAAGCACATGAGCTTCCTTGGATAATATTCTAGACCTTTGAAAAAGGTCTATAGAAAGAATATGTCCTGGGCTGGGGTTGTGGCTCAGTGGCAGAGCCCTTGCCTAGAATGTGTGAGGCACTGGGTTCGATTCTCAGCACCATATAGAAATAAATGAATAAAATAAAGGTTCATCAACATCTAAAAACATATTTTTTAAAAAAGAGTATGTCATTAAAACATCAAATGTTTTGCATCAATACAACTTAGCGGTAAATTCCTTTAGGTGCTCTTTCAGAAAGGGTCCTTATGGGCCAGTTTTTCTACACTGGGATCAGTTAACACAGCCCTTCCTACTTTGAAACAGAACTAGGTCTTGCTTTGCTTTGTAAGTCACAGCACAACACCAACATATAGTGTCCAAAAACTATTTACAGCATGAACAGAATCTTAGGATTTATAGATAAAGGCAAGAAAAAAGAACTTAAGGCCTTTCAGATCAAAACTTCTCTATTAAAACACTATTGTCATGTCTGTAAAAAATTGATTAATTAATTAATTTTAAAAAAATAAGAAAATCCAAGGAATGAGAATTATGATTTACATAAGCACTAAATAAAAGGTTGTAATGATGGTTTTCTAGGTACCATGTACTTTTGTACTCATGACTAACAATAGAGATTGTATATAACAGACACTTTCTGAATGGAGGGTACCAGGATTTTTCTTTATTGAGAAACACCCACCCTCCTCATTTTCAAACTCAGAAGCAAAGCTTTCTAAATTCAAGCTCCATACTAAAACCACTACTATGCAGCCTAATCTATCATCAAACTCTGAGCCAATCTTTTCTTGTGGATATTAAAATTTTTCTCTCAAAAACAAGTCTTGAATCACTTTTAAGTCATCATAAAATGTTTATTTTAGAGGTTACATAATCCATGCAAATAATAAGGGGTGTATATGAAAAGATACTTTTCTGTTTAAAAGAGTTTCTTAGAAATATAAAGCATCAAATAAATGTAAGCTAATAAAACCTTAAAGAGAACGGACCTCCTTTTTCTCTTTTATAAAATGTAATAAAAGTCTTTTTTCAATGGATACAATAATATTGAGAATGTTTTTCACACTAAAATATAGAGAGGTTTTGCTGTGTGGAATGTTGTATTCTGAGTGCATGAGTGCGTGAGTGCGTGAGTACGTGTGTGTGTGTGTGTGTGTGTGTGTGTGTGTGTTGTGCTCTAAATTAAGCCATGGTTTAGAGGCAACCTTGGTCCTACTGATCAATAACAACCAATAACTTGAAGGCATCCCTAGGGCAAAGAAGCCAAAATAACCTTTTTAGCCGTCACACGAAGCTCATTACAGAGAGAAAGGCAGCAAGAACACACACATACTCACATATGAACAGCAGATATGAGCCAGACCCCAAATTTTCTGGTCCAAGTGGATTAGTGACATTGGTTTGGAGATCCTATTCTCAGCATCCATCAGACACCAAGTAAGAGTACAACTCCCAGCTGCAGAGATGTCAGCTCCTCATTCATGGTGTTCCAATTGGATTCTCTTTGAACATATGCCCTTTCAAGTGAAATTAATCAATCTCTTTATCACTCTCACTGCATCTGGAGCCATAATCATTACCCAACTGCTGAGAAAGAAATGAAACCACTAATCGCACAGGGAGTCGAGCTTAGTGTTCAAAGCAGGAAAGTTTTTATTAAGTTCTAATTTCAAAAGTGATTTTTCACGACTAGCCATACAAGACATTCTATGAGCAGGAGGCTGTACTACCACAGCTGCCTGCTAAGTATCCACTAGAGTATTATCAACTCCTGAACAACTACAGAACTTATACTTTGTTTAAATTGTCCAATGACTCGATCTTCAAATCAGTTTAGAACACCCAACATGAAAGAATCCATCTAATTCTCTGCATTTAACAGAAATGCTTTAAGTGTCAAACACACGAATGCCCAGTAACTTCTAATCTTTGAATTTTCCCACCAGCTATCCAACTTAGAACAATGTTAGTAAATCTACCGAAACGCACAAATTCTTACTTGTAACGTTCTGAACTTTATGAAACTTCAAACTACTTGGGTGAATTAAACACTGTGCTTCACTCTAAACTGCAGTACACAACCCATTTATGTTAACTAAAATACATTGTCCAATTGACTTATCTTGTAAAATTGGACATGTTTTCCCAGAAAAAAATTAGTGTGAAAAATCACATTTAAGGATGCAATAAGCATTTACCTTGACCCAAATAGTTGGATGATAAACAGCAGCTACTTAAAGCATATAATAATACACAATACAAAGAAATATTAAAACAAAAACAAGACTTAATCCTCAAGGGGCTAGAACTTTAGAATACTAGACTGCCTACAGAATTGATCATTCTTCCCTATGTGAGCCAGGTACTCTCAACAGCATACTAAGCTAAAGACCTTGGCCAGGTGCTGATATTAATAGTCCATTTCATTTTTTTTTTTACTAAAGCTATTTCATTTAACATGGTTCATTGATACTTTAAGGGGTATTTGCTCAATTGTTTTGTTTCCTGGGAAAAAAATCTTCCGATGACAAAGGTCAAGGAGCATCCTTCAGAACATGAGGAATAGCAATAATCATTAGAAGCCAGTTCCTGAGTATTATAATCCATGTGAATTTTAACAGACTGTGAGTTTCTATAAGACAGAAACTACTGCAAGTTTGTTTTACATGCATGTTTAATATCTAGAAGATTTGTTCAATCTGCATAATTCCAAAATATTATCAATTTTTAATCATAGCAGCTTAATCACAGAATAATAAATTTAAAGACCAACCACGACAATAAGATAAATGTCTATAACCTTTTAGAAATATATTGTATTTGTTTGTACTAACAGTCAATGTTCTGAAAATGAAATTAAGGAAAAATATCTGTTCAAAATAAATAAGATATTTATTTTATTTTGAACATAAATAAGTTTAAAAGAGAAAGGTTGTACACTGAAAGCTACAAAACATTACTGGGGGAAATTAAAGACATGAAGAGACATTCCATGTTCATGGATCAGGAAGTTTACTATCATTAAGATAAAAATTCTTTTCAAATTTATCTATAGATTCAACCCAATTGCTATCAAAATTTCAGCAGGTGTTTCTGTGGAAATTATCAAAATGATGCTAAAATGGAAATGGAAATTAAAAAGACTTAAGAATAGCCAAAAAACTTTTTTAAAAAGATGCAGATGAAAAACTTTCACTTGTCAATTTAAGAATTTATTATAAAGTACATATATCAAGAAAGAAAAATACTAGCATGAAGATGGATGTTTATCATACTCAATTCCACTCCCAAGACAAGTAAAAATGCATGCCCACACCAAGATTTTGACACTATGTTCACAACAGCTTTTTTCATAATAGCTCATATCTGACAGTCCAGAGATAAAAACTTTCCATTTATGGTTAACTGATTTTTGAAAAAAGAAGCAAAGACCATTTGATAAGGAAAGTATAGTTGTTGTTTTTCTCCCCCAGCAAATTATGCTGGTATAATTGGATATCTACATGCAAAAAAAATAAAATAAAATAAAGACTGAACTTACAACCTTACTCCTTCCAATATGAAAAATTAATGCCAAATAGATGACATACCTAAGTATAAGACTAAAACTATAAAAATTTTAGAAGAAAAAAATCTTTGAGTTCTTGAGTAAGGCAAATATTTCTTAGATGTAGGGCCAAATGTATAATCCATAATTGGAAAAAAAAATTGGTAAATTGGACCTCACCAGAATATGAAATACTTGCACTTCAAAAGACATCATCAAAACCCGAAAAACAGGCCATATACTTTGAGAAATTATCTGCAAACCTCATATTCAATAAAGAAATTTCATCCAGAATATACAAAAACTCACGAAACTCAATAATAAGACAAATCAGTGAATTTAGAAATACAAAAAGATTTGCTAAGACATTTCACTAAAGAAAATATACAAAGGACAAATAAGTACTTTTAAAGAACATATCATTAGCCTTTAGTGAAATGCAAATCTAAATCACAATGAGATACTATTTTATATCCACTAAAATGACAATTAAAAAAAAAACAGACAATAACCCATGTGCAAGAATATGGACAAATAGGGATCCTCATGTATTGCTGGTGGGAACATAAAATGGTCGAGCCACATTTGGAAAACAAGTTGCATTTCTTAAAAAATTAAACATCTATTTGTCATGCAGTCCAATCAATTCCACTCCCAAGAGAAATGAAAGTAGATGCCTACACCAAGTTTGGCATACTATGCTCACAACAGTATTCAAAAGTGAAAACAATTCACTGGTGGGGGGGTGCGGTTGTGCATGCACCTAATTCCACTGGCTTGAGAGGCTGAGGTGGGAGGATTTCAAGTTCAAAGCCAGCCTCAGCAAAAGTGAGGCCCTAAACAACTCAGTGAGACCCTGCTTCAAAATAAAATACAAAATAGGGCTGGAGATGTGGCTCAGTGGCCGAGTGCTCCTAAGTTCAAATCCCTGGTACAAAAAACAAAAAAGTAGAAACAATTCAAATGTCCATCCACTTATGAGTGGATTAAAAAGAAGTGCTATAGCCATACAATGGAATTCAGTGACATGAAGGAACGAGTGTTGGTGTATGCTATAATATCAAAGAACCTTAAAAATGTGAAATAAAAGAGACTAGTTATAAAAGACCAATGTTATAGGATTCTATTTATGTGAAATATCCAGAAAATAAAATTAATAGAGGCAGAAAGTAGATTTGTGGTTGATGAGGACTATGGGTAGGAACAGGGATTAACTACAAATGGGCATGCAGACGTTAATTTGGAGTGATAAAAATGAAAAGAGTGGAAATGGTTGCACAGCTTGTTAATGTGCTTCAACAATGAATTTATACATTTTAAACGAATAAATTTTGTTATATAAACTAGGCCTCAATAAACTTGTTCAAAAATAGCCAGTCTCTCAGACTAAGAATTACTAGTATTAAATAGTATAAAATGCTATAAATAAGAAGCTTCCATATAAAACATGTGTTCATCTAGATCACCAATCACCCAAAACTAAAGCAATTAACGTGGCAACTAGAAAATACAAATGTGTGGGGGCTTTTCACTTTTTGTTGTTGTTATTGTTGTTGTTGTTTGTGTTCATGAGAGCCTCTGGGGAGACCAGCAACATCGTAAGCAGCTGTAAGTTTCAAAGAGGTGAACCTAAGGCCTGTTCATTGTGGAAGTTCCAGTAGTGAAAGGCTCCACTGCATAATATCTATGCTATTCTAATGCAGGTTCTTCAACAGTAAAACAATTGGGATCCTTGCCCTGCCTACAACTTCCTAGGGTGAAGCCCATGTAAGATAAATGAAAGAGGAAGAGGTTCTAGAATATCATAATTTTTAACTTATTGCCAAATATAATGGTGCCACTTGCACTCTGGCTTTCCCTCTTTTCAAGTCTGAAGATGGTAGAAGTCAATGCAGAGGACTTATCTAAGCCTGAACCCAGGCTTGGTTGAACCGGCCACTTCCATTATCAGTTCTAAGAAAGCTCTGAGACTGCAACCTGCATGGATATAGCTTTGAAAAGAATCCCACAGCTCTTGCTTTGAAAACAATAAAATAGAGTTTTATGAATAGGAACGTCAGGGGAAAATATCGAAGGTACAATATTTGAAACGGCTAAGGTACATGAGGCATGCCACTAGAAATACACAGTAAAATGGAAACTTGTACACTTATTTTGAAAAAAATACAGTACAGATAAAGAATAATTAATTGCCTCTTTAGAGACATGACATTTATTATTAAATGCATGCCTATTTATCCAAACTAGAATATATTCTACATATCAGAGGTAGAGGCCAGGGAATAAGTCTGATCAAGTAACACTCCTTTTCCAGTAATAAGGAATAAAATCACTTAATTGCTTACTCTGACTTTGAGCTTGTGATATTTACTTTTGAATACACAAAATTTAGTTTGAGCATGTACTACAGAATATGAAGTCAGTTTTTCTTATTTCCATTGTGCTGATGAGAACGTAGAGGCATGAAGTTAAGGACCTTACCCGAGGTCACACACAGTCTGTCACAGAAGCTATACAGTCTGATTTAGTGCTCATGCCCTGAACCACTCCACCACCAGGCTTGGTATGTACTGTCAGCTTCTGTATGATTTATAAACATTGATATTTGAAAATGGTATGAAATTCTGTACATATATAGCTAGGTAATTAATCCTCAAATAAGTTTTCTTAAAAAGATTAAAAATGTATCATCCTTTTCAACACAGTGCATGTACTTAGCAATAGAAAACTTTGGGCAGCTGCATTCCATTAAAAATTATTAACCCTGAGTTAAAAAACCCATGTTATTTTTATCATTTATTGTTAGTTTTGTAGTAAAGACTGTTCATGAATGAAATCTATCATTTGATGATAAAACAAATTTTATCCATAATGGCTTTTATTTTGTACTTTTGGGGAAACTGGACTTATCAATATAAGTGGGTGCCAATATCACAGATTCCCTACATAATCCACAGTTTTATTCCTATATTAACTTTAAAGAGGGGGAAAAAAACAAAAGAATGAGATGACTATTTCATGATCATACTTTGGTGAAGAAAATAAGCTTTATTTTTTATTTGTCTTTTTAGATATACACAACAATAGAATACATTTTGACATATTGTACATAGGTGGAGTACAACTCAATCTACTTAGCATCCCATTATTGTGGTCGTACCTGTGGAGTTTCACTGATGGTGTGTTCATATATGAACATAGAAAAGTTATGTCCAGTTCATTCTACTATCTTTCCTATTAACATGTCCCTTCTCTTTCCTTCATTCCCCATTGTCTAATCCATTGAACTTCTATTCTTCCCTCTTCATCCCCTTATTGTGTATTAGCAACATCATATCAAAAAGAACATTTAGCCTTTGGTATTTTGGGATTGGTTATTTCATTTAGTATGATAGACTCTTTATCTTTACATTTACTGGCATAAGTCATAAAGTCATTCTTTTTTATGGCTGAGTAATATTCCAGTGTGTATATATACCACGATTTCCTTATTCATTCATTTTTTGAAGGGCACCTAGATTGATTCCATTGCTTAGCTATTGTGAATTGAGCTGCTACAAACATTGATATAGCTGAATCACTGTAGTATGCTGATTTTAAGTTCTTTGGATATATACCAAGCAGTGGAAAACTGGGTCAAATGGTGGCTCTGTACCTAATTTTTTGAGGAATCTTCATACTGCTCTACAGAGTGGTTGCACCATTTTCAGTCCTACCAGCAATATATGAGTGTACTTTTTTCCCCACATCCTCACCAACATTTATTGTTACTTATATTCTTTTTTTATTTTTTTATTTTGATTTGTTACATATGACAACAGAATGCATTACAATTCATATTACACATATAGAGCACAATTTTTCATATCTCTGGTTGTACACAAAGTAGAGTCACATCATTCGTGTCTTCGTACTTGTAGTTACAGTAATGTTGGCCATTGCATTCCAGTCTTTCCTATCCCTATGACTCCTCTTTTTCCCTCCCTCCCCTTTCCTCTTTGCCCTATCTAGAGTTCATTTAATCCTCCCAACCCCCCACCCCCCACAGCATAATATGGATCAGCATCCTTAAATCAGAGAAATCATTTGGCATTTAGTTTATGGGGATTGGCTAATTTCATTTAGCATTATATTCTCCAGCTCCATTCATTTACCTGGAAATGCCATGATTTTATTCTCTTTCAATGCCGAATAATATTCCATTGTGTATATATAACACATTTTCTTTACCCATTCATCTACTGAAGGACATCTAGGTTGGTTCCACAGTTTAGCTATTGTGAATTGTGCTACTATAAACATTGATGTGGCTGTGTCCCCATAGTATGCTGATTTTAAGTCCTTTGGGTATAGTCTGAGGAGAGGGATAGGTGGGTCAAATGGTGATTCCATTCCTACTTTTCCATACTGCTTTCCATATTGGCTGTACCAATTTGCAGTCCCACCAGCAATGTATGAGTGTGCCTTTTTCCCCACATCCTCACCAACACTTATTGTTGTTTGTATTCTTAATAGCTCCCATTCTGACTGGAGTGAGATGAAATTTTAGAGTAGTTTTGATTTTCATTTCTTTAATTGCTAGAAATATTGAACGTTTTGTCATATATTTGTTGATTGATTGTACATCTTCTTCTGAGAAGTGTCTGTTCAGTTTCTTGGCCCATTTATTGACTGGGTTATTTGTTTTTTGTTTTTTGTTTTGGTGTTAAGATTTTTGAGTTCTAGAGATTAGTGCTGTATCTGATGTATGTGTGGTAAGAATTTGTTCCCAATTAGTAGGCTCTCTATTCACCTCACTGATTGTTTCTTTTGCTGAGAAGAAGCTTTTTAGTTTGAATCCATTTCATTTATTGATTCTTGATTTTAATTCTTGTGCTATAGGAGTCTTATTGAGGAAGTTGAGGCCTAATCCAACATGATGGAGATTTGGGCCTACTTTTTCTTCTAATAGATGCAGTGTCTTTGGTTTAATTCCTAGGTCCTTGATCCACTTCAGTTTTGTGCATGGTGAGAGATAGGAGTTTAATTTCATTTTGTTGCATATGGATTTCCAGTTTTCTCAGCACCATTTGTTGTTACTTGTATTCTTGAATCTTAGTGTAGTTTTAATTTGCATTTCTCTCATTGCTAGAGAAGTTGAACACTTTTTCATATATTTATTGACCATTTGTATTTCTTCTGGGAAGTGCCTGTGCAGTTCCTTTGCCCATTTATTGATTGGGTTTGGTTTTTGTTTTGTTTTTGGTGTTAAGTCATGAAATTCATTTGAAAAATAAGAGACCCAGAATAGCCAAAGCAATCCTTAGTGAGAAAAGCAAAGCCAAAGGCATCATGATACCAGACTGGAAAACTGGAAATCCATACGTAGCAGAATGAAATTGAACCTTATCTCGCACCCTTCACAAAAGTCAACTCAAAGTGTATCAAGACCTAGACATTAGACCAGAAACCCTGCATCTACTAGAAGAAAAATAGGCCCAACTTTCCATCATGTAGGCTTAGGATTTGACTTTCTCCACAAGAATGCTAAAGCACAAGAATTAAAATCAAGAATCAATAGACGGGATGGTAACGAACTATTATGGTTTGGATATGAGGTGTCCCCCAAAAGCTCATGTGTGAGACAATGCAAGAAGGTTCAGAGGAGAAATGACTGGGTTGTAGCTTTAACCTAATCAGTGGATTAATCCCTGATGGAATTAATTAAGTAGTGACTAGAGGTGGGTGGGGTGTGGCTGGAGGAAGTGGTTCTCTGGGGCATGTCTATGTGGTATATAGTTTGTGTCTGGAGAGTGGAGTCTCTCTCTGCTTCCTGACCATCATGAGAGCTGCTTTTTCTCTGCCACATTCTTCTACCGTGGTGTTCACCCCTTGAGCCCCAAGAAATGGGAGCTGGACTTCTATGGACTGAGACCTCTGAAACGGTGAGCCCTCAAATAAACATTTCCTGCTTTACAATTGTTCTGGTAGGGTCCTTTAGTCACGGCAAGGGAAAAAAAAAAAAAACTAAAACAAACTAAAAAGCTTCTTCACAGCAAAGGAGACAATCAAGAGTGTGAAGAGAGAATCTACAGAATGGAGGAAAATCTTTGCCTCAAATAGAGCGTTAATCTCCAGGATATATAAAGAACTCAAACTATTTGAACACCAAGAAAATAAGCTTTAATGTAAATATTACTGAAAGAAAGTAATAATTATGAGTGAAGTTAAATATACACTTTTAAATTATTTTTCTGAACCTCAGTGTGCCACTAATGTATGATGCACAGATGTCATCTGTGGTGTAAATATTTAGGAACTTTGTTGAAATATAAAATAACTGCATGAATAGAGTAAATCTATAAGGAGCCCACAGGAATGTGGGCATTTTCATTCCATTCAAGAGTGGTGGTGCTTGATAGCATCTAAGGTCATGACCATGAAGATGTTAACTAAATAAGCTTCTAAGGTTGTTTCATGAATGTATAATACTCTCATTTTGTCTTTAATTCATGTTTCAATTCCACTTTCATAGGTATGACTTATTTTGAACTTCATTCTTATCTTTCTTTGCTTAGAAATCTTTATTTCTTAGTTAATCATAATTCAAATGAGTTCAATGTCAAAACACTGTCTTAGAAGACAAAGTTGAATGGATATATTTGCAGGTACCATAATGGTGTTTGTCCCTTGATAATCTGACCACCAGTCAGAAACCTTTCCTATAGCAATCACCAATCCTGCAGCTCAATTTGACACATACATACACACAAACACACACACAATCCTGTATAAACAATGAACATTTGAATAGAGATTTAAAAAAAAAAAAACTTTTAACCTGGAAAAAGTTTGGTTGTCAGCTGATTCTGTGATAGGTACATTTTGTAACACATGCTCAAAGAGAATATTTAGGTCGATTTCCATAAGATTCACCTAGTTCAACATCTTTTCTATTCCAGAATAAACAACCTAAAGTTACTAGAAGTCATGAAAAGTAAATAAATTAACCAAGTAATGGAACCAGCCCAAGTGTGACAGATGAATGGACAAAGAAAATGTGATGTATTTCCACAACAGAGTTCTGCTCCAGCCTAAAGACAAATAAAATTATGCCATTTGCTAATAAATGGATGGAACTGTAAAACATCGTGCTAAGTGAAAGAAGTCAGACTTGGAAAGTCAAGGGTCAAATGTTCTCTCAATGTGGAAACTAGGGGGAAAAAGGGAACAAAAAAGGGATCTCACAAAAATAGAAGAGAGATCAGAAGAATAGAGGATAAGGGATAAGGGCAGAGGAAGGGTACTGGGAAACAAAATTGACAAAATTTTGCTATGTCAAGTATAAATATATCACAATTAACCCAGTTTATGTACCAACTTAATAAAATATGAGACCAGTAGAATAGAAGGATCCAGGGGGAAGCCAAGGAGAATTAAATCGATGAGATTATATAATATATATACATGGGCAAATATGTCACAATGAATCCCACTATTATGTATCCTTATAATGCACCAATAAAAACAAAACAGTGAAGACATCCCCATTGATGTGGGTATGACATTTTTTTTCACACCCTCCTGTTACCCTGTTGAAACAACAGTAAAGGTACTAAAAGATATAACCCCAAAAGGATCATAAATGCAGAGCAAGTGGTCCCAAAGAAATGAGTTCTGAGACCAAAAGAGCAGAGAGACGAGCTCTACACATCTTGTTAAGGTAGAGGATGCTAAAGATTAATTCAATACAGAAGGGCATGGTAACAAGAAAAAGGCAATTTATACTGAAAGAAGTATGAGAAGGCTGGAGAATTAGAGACACTGATGAGGAACTAGGCTTGTGGCTTGAAATAGAGAATAATTTAAAATCTACAAATCGAGTTAAATAGCCCTCTAGTCCCTTTCCTCTGTCCCTTGCCCAATCTCAGCAGGCAAAGAGCAAAATTCAAATCAAGTGAATATTTTAGAGAAGAGAAGGCAAAGAGAAGGCAACCCACGAGTTGGCCCATTCAAAAGAGAGCTATGAAGTAAAAAGAAGTATCTATGTTGAGCCAAGAACTCTCCCCTGGCTCTCTTTTCAGTCGTGCAGTGCAGGAATGATTCATTTTAGGAGACACAGGAGAGCCCCTGGAATGAAGGCTGCTTATGATGATAAATCTATTTTCCCTTCTGACATGGCTACCCAAACACAGGCTATACCTTCCACCTTCCTTGGTGACCAGGTGACTCTCCTCTTACCAGTGAATTCTAAAGAGAAGTGATGAATCGTGATTTAAAACCAATCTGGAAATCCTTTGCCACACCTCTGACCAAAAGATGGAACCCCACCTCTCTTTTCTCAGCAGAAGCTTCCTCTGGGATTCTGCAGCCCCATATGAAGAGAACACACAAGGAAAAAGATACCTGAAGAGTTCCAGCTGTTCCAACCCCTGTTTGAGTCTTCCCAGTCCAGTCACTAGGTGTGTGAGTGAAGAATCATCCCAGATAACTGCACACTCCGCTACGAAGTGATCATTCCTAGCTGAGTCCAGTCACCCCCTCAATTTGTAGACAAAATCCATGACAATTATTGTTCCAAGTCACTATCTTGTGGCTAGTTGATGTAGAGAAACAGAACATGTGTGCAACTTCTGTCACTTATGTGAAATCTCTTGTTCCTGAAATCTCTTGTTCAGCTCTGTGCCCTTTTCATCCAATAGGCAGTAGAAATGCCTTAGCCCAGCTTGGATGGTGGAGAAAGATAATGTTCTTCAGGAAAATAAAAGAAAAATGCCTGGCTGAATAAACACAGAGAGCAGAGCTGCCCATCAGTCATTCTGAACCACTAACTCTGTGACCTTCACATAAGAGAGATATGAGTTTCTGGGGTTTTAAGCCATTATATTTGGGAGCACCTTTGTTATAGCTGCTTAATCTTTACCTTAAATAAAACCAGCCTCAGAGAAAAGACTTTTAAGTACTGATGGGTATAGATTTTTGAGAAACCCACCTTCAATAAAAAAGCCAGCTCGCCACTCAAGAAGTTCTGACAGCGAAGTCCAACAACTGAGTCAGTTGCAAGGAATAACCAATCAGCTTTTAGTATTTCATTTTTAATAAAGTGAGACACTAATGAGACTGTCAATAATCAATATGCATTAGAAGAAAGCTATCCATCTCTATGGCCACCCTTGAAGAAACAACTGAATAAAACAGGAACAGTGCATTAGAAAAAGAATAAATGGTGGATAGAACCCAAGGGGGAAAAAACAAGCATTAAAATCCCTGAAAGAATAACCCCTATGTCTGTGACACACGATACAATCTTTTTCAAATCTTAGAATAACTAAAAGATCATATAAACCAAAAAAAAATGGGATGACTAAAAAAAAATTCAAAAAGGATGGTTGAAAATAGAAGAAAATTTTTAGAAACTGGAATAAAAATATAAACAAAAACAAAAATGGGAAATGTCTCAAAGTTGAACATTAGTTAGAGAGTTCATATGTTTCCATGAAGAGTTTCAGAAGGAACAGAAACGACAGAGGGAGGAAATTATTAAAAATAATAATAATAATTATAAGTCTCAGTACATGAGTAAACCAACTGAAATATCCTACTAATGTCCAGCATAACAAGAAAAAATAGATGTATCTCAAAACATGAAATCATGATATTTTAGAAATTTATGGATTAAAAGATTCCAGAAAAAGGGAAACAAGCAAAGAGGTGTCATTGGACAAAGAGATGAGATCTAAGTGGCACTGAACTTCTCGCTAACCACACTGGAAGCCATAACATGATGGAGTAAGACTTTCAAAATTCTGAAGGAAAAAGCACTTTTTAATCGTGAACTCCACACCCAAGGTATCAATCCAACACAAGCACACAGACCCTTCACAACCTAAGAGGGTTTGAAAATTACTTTCAACGCACCCTGTTTCAGCAGTACCAGAAGATAAACTTAGCAATTCTGGAAAATAACGCAAGAGAGAGAAATAAGCACAGGGAAGAAGGAATTCAAGACGAGAGGGAGTGAAGGGAAGTTCCACAGAAAACACCCAGACACTGTAGTCCAGACTGAATTCAGGGGACAGATGACTGCACAAAGATCTCCCAAAGAAAATAATGTAATTATTCTTAAGAGCTGCACTGGAATGTTTGGGCATGTGACATCTCTAATGGAGTATTTGGGGGAAAACAGCAATAGGCTCAAAGACCACACAGAAAACAAAATGAGGCCACTTTTCATTTCTGTATAAAACAAAGAGCTGAATGAGAGAGAGTACACTTGTTGGGTCAGCATAGAACAATATCTACATAGGAAATGAGCACCCATTGACTTAAAGACCTTGATACAACAAGTTTGAAAGACTGCAGGTAGGAGGGGAGAGGTAGATGGATGAGAGATCAAATCCTCATTTAGCATAACAGCAGATTGATAGGAAATATCTAATATTTATAAAGCAAGAAGTATCAATAATGAAAATGCTGCTTAGAAATATGGAGTTAAATATGAGAATAAACATCAAAATAACAGAAACTGTGTCCCTCTGTGGAATGGAACTGGTAAGATGAGATTCTATAGGTCTATCTCACCTAAGTGTGGTAGTAATATTTTTATTTCTAACACTATTTTATTTTTAACGTTATTTTCCAGAACATTCTAATCTATTTTTTAAGAAAATGAGTTGAAAACATTTTTTCCACATATGATCACCACTGCTAGTAAAATCAAGCAATGTGGAAATATAGACTTTATTTCCACATTCACTAATCTGTAAGTGTGACTTTGGTTTCAGTCATTTCATAGATCCTCAATATCTTCAAGCTCCAGAATAACATAGATCATACATTTTTGTCTCCTCACATCTCAGACACACAACACACACACACAAACATGTATGCATGCACACACACACCAAAAAACAGTTGCCCCTTATTAACGGGCTTCGGATATTTTTATACAGCTGTTATTGGTGTTCTAAGTTCTTAAATATATTAGTGAACAAATCCAACAAAATCCCCTGTTCTCATGAAACCTACATTTTAGTGCTATTTAGGAAAAAACAGCAGAGAAATATATTTTATGTTATTTGGGTAATATACATTTTTTCTGACTTATTGGCAATATCATAAAATTAGCACTTGTAGTTTCTAATGAAAAATGATTAAAAATTTTTAGCAGTAAATCCCAAGCCCCATATGTCTAAAATTTTTGTTATCACAGAAACACCACCACTGAAAGTATAATAAACATGTACCTTCTCCATTAACTAAAACCCATGGAAGCAATTAAAATGATCCAGAGAAAATATTTCATGGGCTTATTGCACTATCAAAAAATATCTTTCTTCCAAGAACATTTTATTTTCTCTAAATACTTCTGAACTTTAATATATGTATAATATATAATGCAATTTTTCCTTAAAGTACTTTCAACATTGAAAATATTACTTAAACTATAATAAATATAAACATATGTAGGATCCTTTTCTCCTTATGCAATGTGATTTTGATCATCTCCTTTTTTTCCCAAAAAGAATAATTCCAATTTTTCTACTTAGTTCTTAGAACATAGGTCATTCTTCTCACTCTTTTTACTCACTGGGTAGAAATGGCATATGGCAAGAAAGTAAATGTCTATAAAATTATTTATAATTATTTATTAATAAGGTATATACAACTATCAAACTTTCCTTTTGTGTGTCTAAGAAATGCATACAAAAATTGTATGATAGAATCAAATATTTCAAACATTAAATTATAATATAATGATAGAAATAGGTAACATCTGAGTAACCACTTACACAATAAGCATTTCAAAATAGTATCTTGCTTCTCAAAACAATCCTGTGAAATGTTGATTGTTTACCATTTTCAGATAAATAAGGCCCATAGAGCTTCAATAACTTTCTCCCCATTAAACATTCAGGATTTGAGGATTCAGCTTGTGCACAAAACTTTAGCACCTTCCATTACGCCAGAGTGATCTCTTAGAATGACTTAGGCTATTTAAAAAGTCTGTCACAAAGAAACGAATACAGAATATCTTTTTCTTTTAGAACTTGTTTTCTAAAACAAAATTTGTTTCCTAGTTTTTATAAGATCAGTTGCAAATGTAATTTTAGATAATGAAAATGTTCTGGAACTAGATAGCTGTAATGGTTCCACCACACTGCAAATGTACTAAATATCACTGAATTTTACACCTTTAAAACTGCTAAAATGGCAAAGTTTATATGCATTTACCAAAATAATTTTTTTAATGTCATTTGGCTTCCAAATGGAAGTAATTAGAATGTGATCCACTACATATTTAGGATCACATATTTCAGGCTCATCTTTTCATTTCTAAGGCTTCACATTTAAATTCTACCACTTTGCTTGCGGTTCCCAAATCAATTTCTCCAGCAAAAGTCTCCTACTGAATCAGACACTACACATCTCACTTTCTGGTCAACCCTTCCACATGAATTTCTAACACACTTGCCCAATACCTACCTCCTAATACTGCATTTTCTCCATAGCAGCTCCTTCCCAGACAGCCTATCTTAAATATGTCAACTCCACTCTTCCAGCTGCTCAAGGAAAAGTCCAAATCACCTAATGTCTCTTCCCTCCCACCCCATCACAAATCCTAAGGGCTGCGCCCTGAATCAGGGTTTTCAACCTGGGCACCATTGATATTTGGAGGCCTGAAAATTCCTTTCTTGTAGAGGGCCATTCTGTGCATTTTTAATCATTTAGGATATTTCGTAGCACACCTGGTTGTGCCAACCAGAAATGTCTTCATACATTGCCGAAATCACCTCTGGCAGAAAAACATGGCCCTACCTATATCCAGAACTCAACCCTTTCTCACCATCTTCATGCCATGACCTTGGGTCAGATCATTATCATCACTCCTTATTTCTCTAGCTGCCTAACTGGTCTTTCTGCTCTACCCTTTTCAACTCCCTACCTACCACAAGGACCCTTTTCAAATTGTACTAAAAAGAAAGTCAGATCATGTCACTGCTCACTGAAATCCCTCTAGCGTCTTTGTGTATCATCCAAAGTAAAAATCTTATCCTCTGAGGACACAATTGATCTGGCCCCCTTACCTCTCTGTCCTTATCTCCTATCACTATGCCCATGTTCTCTCTGCTGCAGCATGCTGGGCTCCTCTCTTGGTCTTTAAACGTGTCCCAGGCACTCCTGTCTCAGAGCCATTGCCCTATTGCACCATCCATCTGTCAATATCCCCATGGCTGGCTCCCTCACTTCCTGAAGGTCTTCACTCAAATTCACTTCCTTCTTGAGGTATCCCATGGACAACCAACTAAAACTATCAGTCTCTCATCTACCACCATATATCCGTCTTCTTTGCCCTGTCTGTGCTTCTTAGCACTTCTCATCATCTAACCTGTTCTCTAACTATTGATTATGTTTAGTACCCAGTTCCTGAAAACCAAGGATTTGTCTGACTTATTCTCAATTATCCATTTTTCTCACATCCTTGTAACAGTGTCTGACACACAGTCAGCACTCAGTAGGTATTAGTGGAATGAGTGATGAGTGCACCTCTTAGAATTAATACTTAGAACTTTTTACAAACTACCATTTACTGTCTCCTACAAAGAAGGTAAACATGAATAATTATATACCTAAACTTACAACAAAAGGCAGCCTTATTCCTTAACTGATACTCTTCCTAATGTGACCCTTCTTTCTTCACATGAATGGCAGATAGCCTGACACTAACTGACTGATCAGGCATTCAACAGCCTTGCCAGATCAATGACCCCACAGTCTATGATACACTAGACTCTCCTTTAGTACAAAAATCTTTAGCAACGTATATTATTATTTATCAATCCATTGTTTTCCTGAAACCATGACTCACCTAGAAATGCCACTAATTTGGGAAAAGTTGACCAACATCTAATGTTCTGATTCAAAGAAAAAACAATAGACACTAACAAAGAGTTTAAGTGGATGACACTACAATCTAAACCAAGAGAATGGTTTCCAGGTTTCTGAAATATACTTATCTGAGTCTCCATGGAAGTCTATTCAAATTCCAGATTACATTGGTCTTGTGATGTGATAACATGTTGTAAAAAATATTACTAGTTTCAACTAAAAACAGCTTTAAAATCAAAATGAAATATAGTAAACTCATCAATAAATAGGTAACAGATTTTAAGGTTTCAAAGTTGACTATGAAAGGGGTGATTCATAACTGCTCCAGGATATATGGTTCCTCAAGTAAATAAATCTACTTCTTACCTTTAATATCCTGATTCATCCAGGTCATTTGTTTTTATAAAAGCAAAGAAACTAGAAACCACAGAAATGCAAAGCAGCAGGGAGAGAAAAAATAAATGAAAAGAAAACTAGTGAAATAACTTATTGAATTAAAACATGCAAAAATACTAGACAATCATTAAAAGATGAGGCTGAACTATGGGCTCTATGATGTAATATTCATCAAGACCATTATATGTCAATTATATGATAAATTATATGAGATAAATGAAGCTGCAAAAAAAAAAGAAAGCTGAGAGCATGATTCTAGTTGTGTATGTGTATTAATTAGGTATTTTCATATCCATCATTCTCCACCATCCTCCCTGCCCAGGAGGCCCACCTGCATGGATTCAATAGGCTCTCCTCTCTTGTGGCTTCTGGTAGAGTTCAGACAATGGAAACTTCGGGAGAAGATGAAACAGAAGGAAAGAGTGAGGCAAGGTCCATTCACTCTACAGTTCCTTTCCTAGTTTCTACCTTTGGTTGGTTCTAGTCCTCTAAAGGCCAAGGCATATGGAAGGCACTGCATCTACAGATGAATGCTTTTTTCTTGAGATTCTAGAAACCATTTTTTTTCCTTACCCCTGTTGGCCTACAAATTGTAAAGACCCCCCAACTGATGTAATTAGGGGCACTGCACAATCCTGGTGGCTGTCTTCAAACTCTCCTCGGCCTCGCCCACTTTCATGAATAGTGTTTTTCCCAGGCCATTTCTTTCCTGGAAAAATCTAAACAACATTAATAGCAATACTTGTGTGTTGTAATTTGTATACATAAATATGTACAATAGATACGTACACATGCAAGGAAAATTTTAGAACCCTAAAGAGATTGGTGAATGCAATACATAGTCTGGATTTTTGCTTTAATTTTATACTGCTTCAATTTTCATATTTTAAAATATATGATCAGGTACAAATTATTTGGTTTAGAATTGAATTCAGAAATGAGAGAAATGTATCTTACCTACTACCTTTGTAATGTAACAGCAAGAAGGGAAGGAAGCAAAGAACACCAGGGAAAATGAGAATAATGACCTGGATATTCATTTGAACATGCAATGTATTTGATAGGAAGGATTCTCATTGCTAAACCTCAAGTTGAAAGTTATCAATGTATTCATTCAGTGTGGAGTTGATTCTGCTCCTTGCTGTTCTAATGACCTACTTTTGAAAAAGCAGATATTTTTTAAATTTACTTCAAATTAAGCCCATTCTCTTAACATATCTCATTCATCTCAAATTTGCTATTTTTCATTTTAATTGCATTTTTGGAGAAATTTAGACAGGAGTAGAATCAGATAAATGTGCTTATTTTAATGTGTTAAAATATTTGTCTTTTGTTATTAAAACAAAATAGCTCCATTTGCAGAAAAGCAACATTGACTTTTAAAACTATTTTCAAAGCCTCCTAAAACTACTGTAAAGGGGGAAAAACACAAATCACTACTGTGGTTTTGGAGCCATAATTAAATTAATTTATAGGGGCTTTGATGCAATTAAATTTCCTCTAGATTATCTCTCTAATGGTGCTGGAGTTTTTTACTTAATATCCTTTAAAGCATAATTCACTTTCATTTTTGCAAAGTCATTTAAATATTACAAATATCACTTTTATACATATTTCCATGGTGACAATACGTTCACAGTCTATTTAATTTACAGATGATGAGACCAAAATGAAAACTCTGAGAACCATAGATCTTCTACAACATCACATTTTCCTTCCACTATATTAGGAGTATAAGTTATCTGTATTCACAAGAAAGGACTCTTGAAACAGTAATAAATATTTTAAACGATCTGATTGTGAAACTTTAAGAAAATTAAAATCCAGAAGAACAAAAAAGTATCAGTGACACAAAGAGCCAAGATATATGGGGCTCATAATTTAACTTAATAAATTATTAACTTTGAAATTAAATTAACAAAATTTTTTCACAGCTAAATTAAGGAAATATTTAAGGAAGAATGTAAGTTATATATAAGCTTCCAAACACCAAGCTCAACTTATTCATATATATGAAAAGATTATACATAATATAGCTAAGGATCACCAACATCATTAAGATGACTTTATAGTCACAACTAGTAAGCAAAGCTGTTAGAATAATATTTCATGCCCCCAAACCTAGATATACAGGATGTATGCTGGAAAGTATTTAATACTAAATAGCTAACTAGTTTGAACCCTGAAAGAAAGAGTCAACCAGGACTGTTCCAAAGCATTTGTAGCAAAGGATACCTGCTAAATTCAGATGTCATTTTTGCTGCAAATGTGCTGCACAGTGGTGAAATATTTCACAAAGGAGAAGTAGATGTAACTATGGAAATCATAACTTTAATTGACAACAACATGAAAATTTTGAAGCATAACAAGCATCATGGATAGTGGTGACAATTATGCAAGAATAAAAATCCAATGTACGCTATAAAATAAAGGGTTTATTTTTCCTGCCTATATATTTCCCACTATTCCATACTAAGATCAAGGATGGAAAGAATGATTTCTCATTAATAACAATGGGACAAAGGAACAGCCAGGACATTCCTACCTGGTTTCCAGATGAACTGATTATCTCTTTTGCCTTCCAAATGAGCTGCATGGGGCAGCAAGAGAGACAGCAATAGAAACAGCTTCCTCATGCTCCTCCATACCCAGCAAGTAACAGCCAGATTATCCTTTGGAAACATTCTTCAGACTTCTCAGCCTCTTGACTTGCCTATTCCTAAAAGAATAAAAGAAAATCAGATTAAGTTTATTCTGTTCACAAATGATGAAAACTCACTTTGACTTCTGGAACCTTTATCATGATAGTATTAGAAATCTTCCATTAACCTGAAGATGATAACACATACAATACCAATATTTGAAGGTCAGCAGTTAATCAGTCACATTTTCAATCCTTACCCACAGACCCACAGAAGCCATCATTGATTCTATGGACTTGGTAGCCCCTCAGTTAGTTGAATTTTATTCTTAAGAGAAAGCAAGATTGGCAGAAAACTGGTATGCATTTTCCCTTCCACTCAGCCAAATTCCAAATAGTTCACAAATGGGGAAGAAAGGTAAGTAAACACAACAAAGTTCAGAAAAGGGTAAAGAATCCTCTAAAAGTAGCATAAAAAAAAAATAGATGGAAGACTGAAGACAAGGCAATTACTCTTCTGTACTGAGAAAAAGAGGGGGGAACCTCACACAAGATAATAGCTGAGAAGAACCTAGGGAATCATAAGGGCTAGAAGGAGTCAGGAAGGACACACCAGGCAGAATGAACCACAAGGTGTGGAAATGCATATCGTGTTGGGGAACTAGTGATGAGGTGGGTGGTTGCAGGGAAGGACACAAGGAGCAGGAAGAGATGAGAGACACAACACAGACTGAGGACCAAATTATAAAGAGCCTTGGGGTATTTGAGCTCATGCTGTGTATAGAACCCAGAAGAATTTTGGGAAGAGAATGACTTTGAAATAACTGAGATCAGTGTATATAAGGATTATTAGTGGATGATGTTACAGAAATCAGGGGCAGTTAGGAAACTGGTAAAGTAGTCCAGGTAACTACTGATGGATGAAAAAGACCTGGAGAGATTTGAGAGGTAGGGCTCAGGTTGGAATAAAAGGATCTGGTTGACAATTGGGTGTGTTATATAAGAGGAAGGCGATTAAATAGGACAGCATGACTGCAAACCTAGATGACTGAACTGATGGAACCCAAAGTGGAGAAAGAAGAAAAGAGATGGATTTGAAAGGGAAGATAAAAGGCATTTACTTTAGAGTAGTTGAAGTCCAATGTAATTCTAGATATCCAATAGAATTTTTGTTTGTTTGTTTGTTTGTTTGCTTGGTTCTTGTTTTTGTTTTGGGTGGATAGTACTGAATCCAAGGCCATGTACATTCTAGGCCATGCTGTGCCACGGAACTATAACCTCCGGGTACAACCTTCTAAAATATAATAAAAGATTGAAATGTAGGTCAGTGATAGAGTGCTTTCCTAGCAAGTGTGAAGCCCTGGGTTCAATCCCTAGCAATGCAAAATAATAAGATGAAAGAAAGAAAGAGAGAAATGCTGCATGGTGCTAAAGACAGCTGAGATAACATTCCATAACGCATGGATTATGAAAAAATATGTAAAGAGACATAGGTATAGAGGATAAAAATCTTGAACAGTACAAAAGGATTCTAAGGGTAGAAGTTAATAACCCTAAATATCTATCTGCAAAATTGCTAAAGGTGGGTAACAAATCTAAACATGAGCTTCCTAGTGACCAAAGAAAGGAAATAGCTACTGTAGCCCTATAGTCCTCATGTGTATAACTCCTTTTTTTCTTTTCTCTCCAAGAAAAGCCATTGTCCTTCTTTCAAGCACTGAAGGAATTTACCCCAGGAGTCCTCATAAATACAGATGATGCTGAGCACATTACTTCATCAAATAAAACAGACAACTGCAAGTTGCATATGTTGGAGTCTCTTGGCACTCCTGGAACACTCCCAGGGTACAGTAACAAAGTACAAGTCAGTAAAAGTTATTCTACAAGGAGTCAAGCAATGAAGTTCAAGTACACAGCTCTCCAATGGCCAGTATCATTTCAGGGATGAAGAGAATACTTTGAAAGGCAACCAGAAGCTTTTCTTCAACGTTCCATATTACAAACCAATACTGAGAATGGTAAAAGCAGAGGGCTCTGGCTGAAATAAAACAAGACCCACTCTGCTGACGTTTGTCTTCAAGAGTGGCCTCTTGGAGGATTTCATGGAACCCTGGGGACATCACTAGACCCAATTCTAAACCCTCTGCCCTGGAGAACTGAACTAGACAAATTTACTTGGGGCAAACAATCAAGAATATGTCTGGTCATAGCTGCACTTTTGCTGAGGGCCAAGCAACACAGATACTAAAATATAGTTTGTTCTAAGTCCGTTGCTAGCCCATATGGCACTTCTTTGTGAGGCAGAAAAATATGTTAAAGTTAGTATATTATTACAGAACCTTAATTGTTCTGGCCATGAGCTATTTTCCAGAACCCCATGGACAGCAGCCAGCATGCACCTGCAGGCCCACTCTAGCTCCCTTGCCAATGTGACGATTCACAGACACATACATCACCATGGGGAAGCACACTGCATGCCCGCCCTCCCATTCTGCAGGTGTAAAGACTGCTACATTTCTGATTGGAGCTGCGACAGAGCTAAAGGACCTCTGGGAGTGGTAGGAGGCAGGGCACAACCACAGGCTTGTGTGTTCACAAGTCAGTACCTGCTATGTCGGGTGCACAAGGCCGTGGGTTCAGCAATGGGTTTGGAATCTCAATTCCCCTCCACATGCTCCCTTGCAAGTTAGCATCCATCAATGAATTGTGGCCCCTTTATGACACATCTTTGAATATCCAGACATACCCTCAAATATGGATATAACACACTGATAATGACAAATTCACATGCTATTAAGAAACAAAGGGCATTGTATCATGATATTTTCAACTTTAGTTTTGTGTATCAATGGATGGTCACTCCATTTTTACTGAAAGATGGACTGAAATCAGGCTATTATTTCATTAGAAACTCCAACACAGGGTTTTTGCCAGACATGCAAATGCGTGTACACACACACACACACAAAAACACATACACACACAGTGAGAGACGTGATTACAACTGTATAATATGGAATTGAAACAAAGACTTTAGAGTGAATATTTTTCAGAAAATGTCATGGCCAATTATGCCACAGAAGCAGTAGGAAAAGAAATGTACATCTATCTTATCACCATAAAATAAAATAACTTCCTGGTGAAGTTACAAAGTTTCTTCCTGGTGACAAACATACCCATGGGAAAGCTGGCCTTATACATAAAAATGAATTTGAGTCAGTGCCACATTAGAGTGTGTTTGATAAAAATGATTATATTTTAGGGTTGTTGATTCCAAGCTATTTCCAAAGTTATCAAGTAACTATGTTGTAGGACCAGCTCTCTGTTGAAGCCACCCTTTTCATGACACAGAATCACCCTGGGCCAGACACGGTGGCACACTTCTATAATCCTAGTGGCAGGGGAGGCTGAGGCAAGAGGATCAAGAGTTCAAAACCAGCCTCAGCAATTTAGTGAGGCCCTAATCAACTCAGTGAGACTCTGTCTCTAAAGAAAATACAAAAAAAAAAAAAAAAAAAAGGTTGGGGATGTGGCTCAGTGGTTGAGTGCCCCTGAATTCAATCCCTGGTACAAAAAAAAAAAAAAAAAAAAAAGAATCACCCTGGAATAGAAAACTTTGTCCATTCTCATTAGTGGGAGGCATGTATTCAGCACATCTAAAATCTATTAAGGTCATTAAAATGTAAACTAAGGAAAAGATGGACCAAAAGCATATTTGCTCTACTATGAATGGCTGTAGTTAGGAAGCTAAAAAGAGATTTTTAAAGAATTATGAGTTCCAGTGAGATTTCAGAATGAGTAGCCAAAGAATGAATGCTCCAGAATGAGTAGCCAAAGATTCACACAAAAATATTTTTAATTTTTCAACAATCTTTGTGTTTTGCTTGGAAAAAAATATTAATATTATCTTAACACAGGTTACTATGAGCCGTGGTCTCCTCTTAAGCTCTCTCGCCAGCCAAAAGCTCTGTATGGACACTGCAAAGGAAACTAATGCCTTTGCAGCTCCTTCTGTGATCGCCTATGCCAGGACCCAACTCTCAGCGTGGAAGATGCTAGGGAAGAGTGGCTTGCAGAACCTTCTGGACTCCTGCAATCATCATATCTCCTACCTGTCACTAACAAAGCAGAGTACCAGTAGGAAACCTAAGACAGATCTGGAACAAAAGAAAAATCTACAACAGATCCTAGGTAATCAGAAAAAGATTTTGATTCAGGAAGTAGCAGCAAGATTCCTCCTAAAAACACCCACATGTTTTAGGTTTTACACTGACCACACTGCTGTTCCTCATTACATCCCTTTTCCCAAGAAGCTTGAGGGCAGAGAATAGGAGATCAGCATTGATGGAGCTTTCTCCATTGACCCTGCTGCTAACATTTCACACATAAATAAAAGGAGATTCTGCTGAGCTGATGGAAAATGCAAGATGGAATTTGAACACAGGTTTGTCTTACTAAACCATGTTGCCTTTCTTTTCCCCAAATGCCTGAATCTCACTAAATTATTCCTTAGAAGACACTGGGATTCATTCTGATGTTTTTAACTTGAGGAGCCACACAGAAGTTCACTGTAACAAAATGAGAGGACAAGACACAGATTCCACTCCACTGTTTGTATAACACAAAAGAAAAAATGCTATAGCTATGATAATATATGGTATGCAGGAGATGTGCTATCCATGATGGCATGAATAATTTATATCATGAAGGTCGTCGAATTTCCAAATCAACTTATTTACTATATATCTTAGCATCCAAAATGTATTTGCAAGGTTAGCTCTAAACTGATGAATACTAAGAGAAATAAAAACACAGTTTTCTCCCTTTAGCTTTAGTTTTCTAATAATTTAAAACCCATTCAAACTATGAAAAATGTGCCTTATACTTCATATGCATTTCATTTTCCTTTAAATATATTCTTATCATTGAAGCCCTTGAATATTTAGAAGGTACAAACCTTAAAAAATAAAATAAAAACTGTTCCAATTTGCTTTCAGCCTGAAGGAATAGCAATGAATGGGAGAAAAGCAAACTGTGATTATGCATATCCCCATAGTGCCATCTCATGGCAAGTGTGCAGAGAAGAGGGCTCAATAATGATGGGCGATTAACAGGCTAATTTTTGATAACAACGTTACACATTCCATTTCATCTTCTATCATGTGCTTACCATATGCTACTATACACAAATACTGACCTCAGTCCTCAGTACTCCATGGTCCTATGAAGCACTTATCCACATTACCTCTCATTTTAGAGATGAGGAAACTGAGGCATGCAGAATTAAGTGACAAACTGAGCTCACAAAGGTGGTTAGTTGTTTGCAAGGAACCTCAGCAATCTTCCTTGGAAACAAGAGAAACTAATGTTGTGAGTCAACATTGACACAAGCAATTCCTCATGTCCCTGAAAAAGTAGATCCTTTTCAACCCTGTGGATTCTGTGAGCAGATTGTATGAGGCAAGTCATAGACCATTTCACTAAATCCTCATAATAAAATTTGTATTATTCCTATTTTGTTGCAAAAGAGAATGATCATTAAGCATGTTAAATAAGTATGCTGAAAGTCACCTCAGCCAGAAGGTGTTAAAGCTGGGTCAGAAAACAGCCCAGACACCACAGCACTTGCATTTACCACAGTACTCCTGAACCCCAGCAGGTCACCAGATGACCTCCAAGCTGAGGGTCCTCAACTATAAAATGAGGGCAACAGTCATCCCACAACCTTTAGGGGAGTAAAGATGAAATAAAATATAGAAAGTGTTGCAGGTGAGGGCATGCCAGAGGATGTGTTCTCACTAAGGAGTTGTCATTGTTACCACTGTCATTGGTCTCTCAACATTAAGAAAAACCCTTACTCCAGCTATACTTAAGGAACACTTCCAGTGCAATCTTGCCCTGCAGCAAAGAAACAGGAGATGATTTTTCAACATCCTAATCTTGTGACTTGTGCTTTATTTCTGAAGAGCTAAGAACACTCTTCTACCAAGAGTCCCATTAAAGATTCACACTGACCCTGTGAAGGAGAAAGCAGGTATTATCATCTCTATTTAATGAGAAAGTAACCTCTGGCCTTGCAATGACAAGACGTTTAGTAACTTTCTCAGGCCTTTTAACCACCAACTTCTGCCATGAACCTCAGTCTGCAGACTCCAGAACAGTAGTGAAAGGTCATGACATCAAATGTGAGCATGTAATGCATAGTTATGTATCATAAAAAATATTAAATTGCAACTGTTTGGAGTTTGCTGCATTAATAAATGCAGTCAGTTGCATCATGTATAAAGCCACAGGAAATTCTGCAAAAAAAGTTGACCCAAATATTTTACTTATCTCTGAACAAACTTTTGCCAGGGGACATAATAGAAGGAGAGCTTGAAATAGGTTTTCTGACACTTTCAAAGCTACAACTTGGTATGGTGACAGATATTACTATATTATCACTTTCTTCTAGAGCTACAGCTTTTTAGGAAGTCTGCAAGCCCTGTTTGAAAAAGAAAGAAATCATATTCCCAGATTTGCTTGTCACCAAACCAGTCATAAGACATGGTTCTGGTCAATGATTTGTAGGCATAAGTGTCTAGAGGTGTGAAGACCTTGCTGTTCAATGAAAATATAAAAGCCCCAAAGAAAATATGGTCTTTTGCCATTGGCCTCTTTTCCAAAGAACACAGATATAATACCTTAAGTTGCTAGACTTATCTTCAGACCAGAGAATGAATATCATCTTCTAAAAATAAATGAGTTCAGAAATACAAAAGAATCCTGAGAGTCAGACTCAGCTTCATCATGGGGCTACAGCTACTGTTTTAGAACATGAACTAGTAGACTTTCTGTTTTGTGAAAACAATAACCCCTTTATTTTAAAGCTACTATTTTGTGTGTATTCCATTGCATGAACTAAAAGCAACTTAAGTCCTACAGTATCCATGTCACTAGGGCAGATGTTCTATACATACACATATATCCATATGAATGTGTCTCTCTCTTCCTTCAACTTATACAAACTGAAATACAACTTTTCATCTCATGTGATTCAAGCAACACTTTGGAACATCCTGATGACCCATGGTTAGCTATTTCATATAATACACACCTTAGTCCCAGAAAATTATTTGCATCTATTGCATTTCTCATACCTGTTACTCCAGCAAAGAAAGAGGTGCTTAATTTATGATGGTAACTGCATACAAGGAAGCTATATAAATGAGTTTGTTCTCATTGAGGGATCTGAGGCTGCTGACCAAAGAAAGGTAGCAATTACTCTGGTTAAATGCCCCAGATTTCTCAGTAAGAACAAATCCATTCACATAGGCAGAGTCTAAAGAAAGAATACATCTATATAATTTCCTTCTATGCAGTTGCCACACCCTCTTGAATGTATCATGGCACATTCTTGTGATTTTAGAACCAGCTTGTCATCGCTCCATGGAAGCATCTCATTTCCTGAAAGAATCATCTCATTACTCCTAGCATTCTTAAGTTTACTGCTGGCCTGTGCCAAGTGAGAAGTGCCAATGGATCAATTTTCATATGTGAAAAGTTTACAAGATAATTTCTGGGCTTTTGGTCTGGAAAAGAAGAACTCTGCTTTTAGTTACTTATGTGAGAGCTGTCTACCAAATATCCACGTGGAGCTGTTGATTGGTAAGTGGATGCATGAAGTCAGAGAAGAAGTCAGAACAAGAGATATGGGAATGAATATGGAGAATTGAGCTTTGTTATGAAGCTGAAGGAATAAATAAGTTCATCTTGGAGAGTGAACAAAGCTGAGAAAAAATGACAGAGTCAGAGCCACACCAATTTAGAAGTCAGAAATGGAGACCCAAAAGAGATAGCGGTATGTATGTATGTATGTAAGTATGTATGTATGTATGTATGTATGGAAGAATTTAATGTTTCTCAATTGAAGAAAGTGTTTGAAAAGGAGGGAGTAGTGGAAGATTTGCACAACTAAGAATGTTACTAAGTATGGAAAAGAGAATTCAGACACAAACCAAAAGTTACTTCAGTAGTTATACAGCCCTGTGCCAGATATCTGATGAATTAATTACTCCTATTTCAGAAATAAGTTATTAATATTTCACTGTATCAGCCCCAAATATTGAAAAGAAAAAGTTGAATATTGCCTAAACATTTAAATGTCTTAAGATTTTTTATAGAGAAAATATAAAAGTTTAATACTTTAATAGAAATAAGTTTAAAAACATAGTCACTAAAGAAAAAACAAAAATCTATAATAATATCCTACTTAGTGGAGTTTAGGTTAATTATGTAAAGAAAACACATTCCATTTGAAAATCTTACATTCTAAAAAGAGTGATAAAATAGATATAATGCCTTCTGTAGATAGTTTAAGAAATAAAATAGATACCTAAAGTGTAAGTCTATAGTCTGTCCTTCTTGAAGGTACAGGGATTTAATAATCTCTTTTTACCAAATTGTATACTTATGTGCACATTATATATGCATACACACATTATGCAAATTATGTAGAGAAGGGAATTTATGTGGGCTAATATTTAATAGTTACTCTAAAGAACTTTATAAGATTTTAGGATAACTAGACTGTAAGAATAAGATGCATCCTTTTTTTCAAATGTGTTGACCTTTAAAATTAAAAATACTTAATTACTCATTAATATTTCCTACAATATAAAATTCTAAATATTTAATGTCAGGACAATTATCCAGTTAAACTGTAAACATAGCTTTGTTTTCTCTTGATTAATTATGCATCCACTGTTGCAAAGGAATTTATTGAAAAATGTGTCCACAATTGACATGAAAATAATAACGTGTTTATAAGCCTGTAAAATCTTCTAGCAGGATCCTCCATTGTATTTTAAAAGTTTTCATTTATTATGGCAGTGCACTGACCATTAATAATTTGCTCATTAGACTCTTTGGTAGAATGTTCTTTCGTCCTGTGTCATCTCCACTTCCCCAAACAGTGGAATAATTCTGAAAGCAAACATCCCAAACAACTTTGAAATGCAAAAGGACTGTTTATATTTTCTTTAATTTTTTTTAGATGTTGGTGAACCTTTATTTTATTCATTTATTTATATGAGGTGCTGAGAATCGAACCCAGTACCTCATACATACTAGGCAAGTGCTCTACCACTGAGCCACAACCCCAGCCCTAGACTTTTTATTATTACAGAGACCACAAGGAAAGTTGCAAGAATATGTTTGATCAATAGAAGACACACTGTATCCTTTGTACTGGCATCTTCAAAGCTGTGAATGTTTTAAACAGATGAACACAGTCTGAAGGCAATTGTGTCAAAGTACATTTCATTTATCATTTTCCTACCTTAAAAAACTGCAGTACATTCAATCAATACTATCTAATTCCAATCCCCAAGAATAGAAATTAATGCTCTTCATCTCCATTATTATATCATAATATTAAATGTATGTGTACATAAACATACACATTTATCAGGTATAATGTTACAATTTGCCATATATACATAATGTATAATGGTCAAAACAGGGAAATGGGCATTTCCATCTCCTTAAACATTTATTTGTGTGTGTGTGTGTGTTGGGAGCCTGCCAACTTTTCTACTTCTCTCAATTTATATAAATAAATTATTGTAAACCATAGTTACCCTACTGTGCTGATGAACATTATAACTTATTCATCCTGACAGTATTTTTGTACCTGTTATCTGATATCTTTCTGTCCCTCATTCCCCAACCCTTCCATCTAATAATCACATTCTACTCTCTACATCCATGAAATCAACTCTTTTATCTTCTGGATATCAACAAGAACATGTGGTATCTGTCTTTCTGTGCCAGGCTTACTCAATATAATATCCTCCAGTTCAATCCATGCTATTGCAAATTTCAAGATTTTGACCTTTTTAATAGATGAATAATATTTGTTGTGTATCTATACCACCTTTTCTTATCAATTTATTTGTTGATGGGTACCTTAGTTGATTCCGTATCTTGGCTCTCCACCAACAGTGCTGTAGCTATCTCTTTGGTATGCTGACTCCACTTCCTTTGGATACATACCCAGCAGTGGGATAGCTGGATCATACACTAGTTCTGTTTTTAGTTTTCTGTTTTCCATAATGGTTGCACTAATTTATATTCTCACCAATTACAAACACAATACTTTTAAAATGATCAACTGGCCAAAACACAAAACCAAAAATTTCAGAGTGATTTATCTCAGAAACAGAACAAAAGTTCACTGGGTATCCTGGCAATTTGCCACCGGAAATTTTACATTCACAAGTTTAATTACAAACTTAGATAAGTGGATTATAATGAAAGATATCTCTAGCAAGGGAGCCCAGACAGATGCATCATGAATGCATTAAAGAAAACACCAGAGAGAGAACTTTCCATCAGCAGTAAGATTTTAATTAAACAGCAATAGGACGGATCTCTTCTGTGAAATGATATTACTGTTACCCACATAGTTCATTAAAACTATTTACTATCTTATTCGAAATTACTCCACTCTGAAAAGTATGTTTAAACCTTTCACTCTCATTTAAGAGGGAAGAAAACTGAGGAGAGAAGAGGACCAATGAAGAACTGTGGGACTAAAAAATAATTTCTTTGTGCACTGTCTTTGCAAGCCACACTGATATAGCCCCACACTGCATGGAGACACACGGGCTTCAGGAGAAGGCAAATAAGCCAACTTTGATTACCAAGGTATCCACTGAAGTAGCAAGGCACAAACGGGACAGCCAGGAAAAGAAAGATGGCTTTACTATCATTTTATTCTTGGCATAAACTAAATCACTTACATGGAATGCTAGTACACTGAAGACATGCATTTTCAAAACCTTAAAAATCCCTGAAGTGTGGCATCCAAACAAGAGTCTGGAGCGGCTTTATTTTCTTTATCTCGTATTCCTAGCTTGTAGTCCAACATCTGGACCCAGTAAGGGCACTGAAGATGTTAAATAAACGAAGGAATGAATGAAGCAAATAGATACGTTCCATTATAATAATAGATCATAGTATAATAAGTATATAATGAACAATAAGGTTAGAAGAGCCCAAATTCTCAAACACTTAGGGAAAACTGAGTCCCAGTTCTGGGTCCTCCCAAAACATTACAACATTCCGTTTTTCACAGACCTTAGATACCTAACTTCTTTCATTTCACCCTATCATCATGACACATTTAAAAAGCAAATATTTTCCAGGTCACAGGCAATTCCAAAGCTGAAGTGAGCTCTGACAGGTATGATGTTGGAAGATCTCTAAGGCTTCAAAGAGAGATGCTTTTTCTGAATGTGATGGTACGTGGAAAATAAAATGTCAAACTGAAGCTTTAATAAGCAAGCCTTAATTAATGATTAAGTAAAGTTCTTAAAGAAAATAAATGAATTATATCCCCTGGACTAACAGTCTTGGAATGTCAGATGCCTTATAATTTCTACAAATAGTCACTCATTTTTTTTTCAGAGTTAAGAGTGAGGAAGAGGGGCTGGGGATGTGGCTCAAGCGGTAGCGCGCTCGCCTGGCATGCGTGCGGCCCCGGGTTCGATCCTCAGCACCACATACAAACAAAGATGTTGTGTCCGCCGATAACTAAAAAATAAATATTAAAAAATTCTCTCTCTCTCTCTCTCTCTCTCTCTCTCTCACTCTCACTCTCTAAAAAAAAAGTGAGGAAGAGTTACGAAAGCTTCAAGGAACTTGGGTCTTTTAAAATAACAAGTTTTAATATAATCATTTTCTATTAAAGTTCAGAACATAACTTCCTTCAGGCCTGATTTCTGCTGTATCATAGCACTAGATATTAACAGCAACACAAATATGACCTCTGTAAGCTGGGGAAAAAGAAATAACACTCAGAAATCTGAAGGTCAAAAAGAGGTACCCATGGGAATGAAGCAATTGTCTGACAGAGAGGAAAGAAATAGCAGAGATTCTTCAACGCTTTAAAACAAAATGACACAATCTAAATGCATTAGTACCCACACAAGGTGAGCTTATGAAGCACTGGGTAAATGACAAAAATGAAATGATACTCTCACAATGTTTATAAAAGAAATCTCACTTTTTCCTGGTTGGGTACATTGTTGGAAGTGATAATCACACTTACTCAATAGGTGTTGATAATCCTTTTGGGAAACCAGAGCTAAAGCATATCCTCCAAGCTAAGCAAATCCTATTTGCATGGAATTGTATATTTATGAGACAAAAAGTAACACAATATGTCACCTTGTGGGTCAGGTGTCTGTCTGGTCTGTAGCCACCACTGCACTTGAATCCTCCATCTGCTTTAAAAAAAATGCTTGTCATTGGTCACAGGGTAGGAGACAAGGTGGAAGGCTGCACTCCAATAAATCTTTGCCATTATTTAGAAAAATACCATAGCATAATTCTTAAAGAGGATCAGTAACTTTGGGAAAAAACATCATTGTTAATAGTGTTCATTTTATAATCAGATCCAGTGCAGATATCTTCCGAGGGGATGACGGTACCCTTCCTCAACCATCTCCACTGTTTTTATAAACTTTCTCCTCCTCTCCCTCTAAGGCAAATCTCCTTACATCTTCTAACTCACAAACACAAGAAGGAATGAATGTTAAAAATCAATGTCAAAACATATAAGAGAACATTAATAGCACGATAGGTACTCTAGAAGGATTAAGAAATTGAAAGCGTGTGGGAAGACATCTCCACAGCTCAAAGCTTGTCCACTATTCTTTGCAGGAATGAATACTTCCAATGACAGAGAAATTAATACAATGCCCCCTAAAGCTGTACATCCCAGTTTTGGACAGCTCTAATTATTGGGATGTTCATCTCAAATTGTAATGATTGTTTTCCTTTCTTAATCTGAAGCCTTTGATCTTAACTCTTCCCTTTACAGTTAGAGCTACAGTATGTCTCATCTTTCTGACAAATGATAAAACTCCAAGACTTAACTTTTCTAGGTTAAGCCTGTCCAGCTCATTAAGCCACTGCCCATTAATCAGGGTTTCAATCCTTCATCAAAATAGCTTTTTTCTCCAGGAGGTGAAGGGCAATTCTTTGAGGGACAGGGCTGTGAGAGATGGGCAGCCAGCAGGTAAAGGGGGCTGGGTAGCATAATACCCATGCCAGAAATAAGATTATCATGAACAATTGGGCTAGGAGAGTAAAAATTCTCAAAACACTATGGAAAACTGATGCCCAATTATGGGTCCTCCAAAAACACTGCAAATAAATATAAAAAATAAACTGGTGCACATGAGTGTTCATGTCAGGGTTTATTATAAATATTAATTAGGAACATAATAACATTAATTAGAAAGGCAGTAACCCAAAAGCTTATTATGGGGAAATGATTAACTTTGCTACTACCTTCTCAATGGAATATTGTATAGCCATATTGTACAGCTACGAAGAGAATTAAAAATATGGAAAATGTGTACATGGTGACTTGAAAAATCTTCATTATTATGTTTGACTAAAATTATGAGGAAAAATCTACACATTAAATTTCAAAAGAAATAATGTACTAAAAATGTTAGTTGGGTATGCACAGCAGAAATAGCAGAGATTTTACTCTTCTTTTTCTTCTTTTCAAACTTCAATGTTAATAACAATGTGTATTTCAAAACACCTCAATTTTACATTTTTTTTTTTTTTAATTTCGGAGGACACACTGTGTGTACCCAACACCAACATGAGCACAATTTGGAGCATACTGAGTGCTTAGTAAAAGTACCTGCTCCCTGCTGGAAGAAGCCAGCTCAGCAAGACCATCTCACTGCACTGTGTGGATTTTGGCAATTTGTCAGTGAAACGATGTTTTTCCCAGGAAGGAAAATAATCTTGCTGCAAAAGAAACTTTAATGACTACTTTAAAAATAGTATTGTTTCCCCATGTAGCCATTCTTCTCCAAGTAGCAAAGCCGGGGCATGCTTTCCCTCTCTTTTGTGCTACACAAAGCTCATCTAAACTCAGAGTTACCATCAACTTTTAATGGAAATGCCTGGAGCAAGACAGGAAGCAGACCCTTGGGCTTCGTGGCCCAGTGTATATAATCAAGGTTTGTTTCAGGATAACTTTGATATCTTTTATCATGAAAATTGAAATAAATGTAAATGATTTGCCTCTTTCAAGAAGGTACCCTCAGTTTGATTTATTTTTGTTGAAGCTGCTCCCGTGTTTGATAATGAAGGCTTAAAGTCAAGCAGAGCTAGAAATGCCTGCTTCTCTCTGTTTATCCTTCTCACCCCTAAAAGTTGTTCTTCTCAGTGCCCTAAGTCAACCAAAATCCACTGCAATACCTTCTTCCCCCAATATTCTCTGTTGCAATTGGCTATTCATTCAAAGAACTGAGTCCAAATTCTATCACAGTGTCAGTGCTGCAGCCAACTGCCAGCTGATTTCACTTAATATTTGATGAATTTCGAATGCACAAGAATCTGGATGGTCCCTCCAATGCTGTGAAAATCTGACACACACCTCACTTCGTAGTATTATGTCTCAGCGACACAGTGAGCAGAGCCTCATAATCCTGCTCCCTCCTCTAACACCATACTTCATATCAAACACTGCCATCATCAATTATTTAATAATTACCAGAAAGCAGAGAAAAACAGTTTTGTGCTCAGGTGAAAACAAGAAGAACTGTATGTGGCCCCTCCTCTGAGGCTGCTTATCAACTAATTGACAATTACTGGCCACATAACAAAGGTTTCATTAACAAGGTAGCCTGTGTAAGTGCCGATTTCTCACTGCAGATCATAAGTGTTCTAGGAGCTTCTAGAATGTGTTCCAGGAGCAGAGTCTGAAAGATGAGGAGAGTTCAGACAAGGTTGAACCACGGGAAAGCATGAAGCATCCAGTACAGGAATGGCACACACGAAAGTGCTGAGACTAGAGCCTTAGAAATAGATGGAAGCTTCACGGTAAAGGACCTGAACGAAGAGCTTTTGATGTAACTCAATGAACAATGGATTTGGAAATTCAGGCCCATTAAATTGATAGTTAAGTCCATGAAAGTAGAAAATAGAACAAGTTCTCAGGGTAAGAGAAAGAAGTACAGAAAGGGCAGGGGGCAAAGGGATGATCATATTTAAGAGGAAGAATAAGTAGATTTTGCTTCATGTTCTCTCTTCTTGGTTAAAATGCCTCTTGAATTCAATTGCTTTACGAACTTCTCTGGGACACACAAGAAGCATAAATGGCCCCTCATCTAGGGTCTTCTCCTCCATCTTGACAAATTATTAACTGCCCAACATATGATCCCAAAGCATGCTGTTCAATAATTATTTATGCATCTCTTTCATACATCACACAGTGAGATTCCCAGAGGTAAGGATTCTGCCTTATCAATTTTTATATTCCTATCTCAGTGCCTAGACACTTAATCAATGCTTATCAAATGTTCAATGTCCAGCAAAGAAATAAAAGTGATCTGATACGTAGGAGAGGATCTAAAATAGCAAAATTTTGTGGAATAATAGCAATGATACCTGACTGAATTCAGATGATGGGGTTCTGGACCTGGACTTGATGTAGTAAGTGCAGACTTTGGGGATTTGGGAAAGTAGATCCAGGGACCTGTGTGGGAGAGCTGGGAGTTGCTAGGGCCCACAGAGCAGGCTGAGGTATTCAGCCTTCACAATGGCTCCTGATGATTCTCACCTCCCCGACGGCCACACTTGGCACAGTTCTGCCCCCTCGCTGAATGGGAAAATGTGAAAGTGACTGCATGTGATTTCCTGAGCTAGGCCATTAAAGATCATAATGCTTTTGCCCTACACTCTCTTATTCACCTGCCCAGTTGTGCAGACGCACCAACTACGGAGTCCATACAGTAAGGAGAGGAGAGCCCCTGCCAATGGCCACCACTAAGTTCCATACTTGTATGGCCATCTCCTTAGAGGTCAGATGAGCCTGCAGCCGACATCTGCACTAATCCTTCTCAAAAACTGCTGCACCAGAGACTCAATGAGACAATGCTGATTATTGTTTTAAGATACTAAACTTTGGAGTAATTTATTATGCAATAAACGACTAGCATACCTAGGTTCTTTCTATTTCTCTAGATCTCCTCCCAAAATGGAAGAAGATAAATATGGGTAGTCCAAAAATAGTAACTCCCACAAAGGCTTGATGATTCTACTGATGGAGTAAAGACTGGAGAGTGCACTCAACCAGATTCAAAACTGACTTGCTCTGACTCTAGGCAGGTCTCCTCGCCCTGACTGAAACTCCATTTCCTCCCCTGCAAAATGAAAAAATAATACCTAATGCACAGGTTTTCTGTGGTTCAAATGTGATAAATGTTTAAGCACTCAACATACAATCTGACATATAGTAGGTGTTCAATAAATATAAATTGAATAACAATCTAAGAACAGTTCAAAGAGAAACTAGATTTTAAAATAAGCGAGGGAAAAAAATAGAATGTAAACTATAATACAGTGAAATTCTAAAATTAGATTACTGCCTTACACAAAATATTTCTATGCCAAATCCTGACTCCTACATGTAACAGAACATACTCTTGCTTCTTCAGCAGATACTTCCTGTTCTACCCACATCACCAGCCTCCTGGCCCATATCCTAATTTAAGTTAAATTAAGTCTCTCAATACATATTAGTGAGTGCCTACTATATACCAAGTATTGTTCTTGGTGGTAAGAGTATAGAAGATAAAGGGTGAGTTGTGCTGCCCTCTGGGAATCAGTATTTCAGGCAGAAGGAATAGTAAGTATCAAGGTCCTGAGGTAGGAAATTTATGAGGGTGGAGTAGAAAGAGTAAGAGGAGATATACAGGAAATAATTTCAGAAGAGCAAAAGAGCACATGTAAGCCACTGTAATGATCTTTTTCTTTACTATGAGTAACATGAGGAGCGACTACGGTATTTTGAACAAAAAGGTGACATGATTTGTCTTATATTTTAGCAAGATTTCTCTGGCTGCTGTGTTAAGAAGAAACTATAGGAGGAGTAAATATAGGAACAGGGAGATCTATAAATGCAGTTATGAGTGGAGGTTGAAAGAATTATTTAAATTCTAGAAATATTTTAAGGCAGTGAAAATAAGATTTGCTGATAGATGAAATGAGAGCAAAAAGGACGAGTCAGAATGACTTCATTTGGATACCAGCAACTTGAAGAATGGAATTGCTAACTTAACAGGAAAGCTACAAGATGAAACAAAGAGATTTGGGGTAGGAAGGGACACTGGGAATTCAATTTTTGATATTGAGACTGTTTATCACACCTCCAAGTAGAGATGGCAGATGGGAAGTTGTACACATGACTGTGGTTTGCATGCAAGCCCTGGGTTGGTGGGGTAGATTTGGGAGGCACTCCCCACATAGTCTGTGAACGTGGTAGAGGAGGTCAAGGACTGTACCACGGCAATCACGTGTCCCCTCGGCTCATGGCCCTATCTCCTTGAGTCCTCCCTCATTCCACCTCCCTGGCCTCCCAACCCCTGCCCTCAACTCCTCAGATACACCACGGTCCTCTTCTCCAACCCACTCCAGCATGACATTGGGCTCCATGCTAACCTCTCCCAATACCAGATTTTAGAGACTGATTTGTTTTCTTTTGATGCTCTTTCACCCCCCTGGTATCCACTGGAAGAACTGATGGCTGGTCCTACTCCTTTTCCACTATGGCTCAACTAATGGGTCTTGACCCTTCCTCCCCTTCCTTGATGACAATTTTACTTCTGGATTTCCCTTTTGGGTTCATATCATTCCTCTTAAGAAACATACCAAAGAACTTGAAGAGAAGCCATTCCCAATGAACACAGTAGCATCCAAACCTGAACAGGTTTGCAGTGTCTTCCCCACTTGGGTTCTTCCCAGAGGCAGGGGGCTTCGCACCCACACCAGCCCTCTCATCAACCCCCTCATCCCACCTTATTTGAAGAATGCCACGCACTCTTACCGTGAACTCATCTCTAGAAACTATAAGTTCTTCAATTCTCTCTTTTCTTTCTCTTTTTTTCCTTTTTTCCAGTGCTAGGGACTGAACCCAAAGACCCATGCATGCTAGGTAAGTGCTCTACCAGTAAACTACATTGCCGTCCCTGTCTTCTATTCTCAAAATAGTCTCTTCTTTAACTGTCGTCATCACCGATTAGCACATTGGCATAGAGCTGGTTAACTTCAAGTCCATTTTTCTCTGCACCAGACTCAATTATTTGAGTGGCGACTTTTTAATCCTAGTTAAGTGGCTTTTAAAACAGGTACACGCATAACAGTTATATCCTTACAAAGAATATTCACGGGCATGTGGATATCTGTTATTTTTATTTCTGACACTTAAAAAAGAGCTAATGTTTGCTTCTTCTGAAAATGATGAAATTATGGTTCATCAAGATTAAGTGACTTCTCTAAAGACATGATTCATATTTAGGAGTTATGACTCTTGATTTGTAACGTGTTAACACATCACTGTGAAGGAAATAACAAGTTGATTGATAACAAGTGTCAACAGTAAGACACTCCTAATTTCCAAGGACATTAGTTCATTGATGTAGTGTAGCTGAAACCATGTCACATTTCTTCCCACACATGGGAAAGAAACAAGAATTGTTAGCCCAACCAACGTTTCTAGGAAGGTCATAAGAACCCAGGGTTCAAATTGTATCTCGACTCCTGTAATTTGTCCTTCCCTGCTGTCACTCCCATTATGGTTCAATTAACAGTGGAAGCCGGGAGCGACTTGATGAACATCTGTCGCATCCACCTGGAAATAATTCAATAAGGGTGCACCACGGGAAGATATTATGGGACATCAGCCTACTATTTTTTTTTTTTTTCATCTTCACACTGGGTGTCGAGAGCAATTCAGATGATGGGAGGAAAAAGAGGACTTGATCATCTGGAAATATTAGGTCAGTTTCTCAGGGCAGCATTCCCACACGTATTTGAAAGGAATATGAAAATATTAACGCAAATGGACTAGACTTGTGAAGCAACAATGCCATCAATATTTTAGACAGTATGAAGAAAATAATAGTGTTAGTAGTATATCGTCTGAAAGAACATATTTTTGATGTATTACTTAAGCATTTCACAGGATGCCCAGGGATGATCAGAAAAATGGACAAAAATGTGAAGGGCCATTAGCCTTATATTATGTGGAATGAACAGACAACGACAATGAGGATGTAAGCCTGGGACCAACCACAATTCGGCATGTCTGCAAAGTCCCATGGCCGGTCCAGCCATCGCTGGACACACCTATCAATTCCCTTTTTAAATAGCTACTATTTCTTGATATTTTTTTTTTCAAACTAGACATTTGCAATTCTCCCAAGGAATCATTCTAAAACGTAGTAAAAATGTGCTGCCCAAGCCTAGGATGCTATTAATTTAATAATCATCACTTTAAAATTGTTTTTTAATTAGCCTATCTAAGTAACAAATCTCTGTTCCCTTGCACTGTTAATTATTTTCCTCAACTGCTGTGTTCAACCATGTTTTTAAGACATCTGTTTCTAACACTACTCTCAACCAAAATAAGGACTGCATAATAAAGGTTTAAGAAGAAGGCTCCAGGAACTGCAGATACTTCAGAATTAAAAGGCAGGATGCCAGTGCATAAATACAGTCACCTTCAAGTAATACAATGGAGAAAAACTGAAGGCATTCCCTCTAAAATCTGGAACAAGACAGGGATGCCCTCTCTCACCACTTCTATTCAATTTAGTTCTCGAAATACTAGCCAGAGCAATTAGACAGACTAAAGAAATTAAAGGCATAAAAATAGGAAAAGAAGAACTTAAATTATCACTATTTGCAGATGATATGATCCTATATCTAACAGACCCAAAAGGGTCTACAAAGAAACTACTAGAGCTAATAAATGAATTCAGCAAAGTGGCAGGATATAAAATCAACATGCATAAATCAAAGGCATTCCTGTATATCAGCGACAAATCTTCTGAAATGGAAATGAGGACAACCACCCCATTCACAATATCCTCAAAAAAAAAATAAAATAAAATACTTGGGAATCAACCTAACAAAAGAGGTAAAAGACTTATACAATGAAAACTACAGAACCCTAAAGAGAGAAATAGAATAAGATCTTACAAGATGGAAAAATATACCCTGTTCATGGATAGGAAGAACTAACATCATCAAAATGGCAATATTACCCAAAGTTCTCTATAGGTTTAATGCAATGCCAATCAAAATCTCAACGGCATTTCTTGTAGAAATAGATAAAGCAATCATGAAATTCATCTGGAAAAAAACAAAAGACCCAGAATAGCAAACAGCTATTCTCTACAGATGCCAGAGCAGCAAGAAACAGGTTGAAACTGCAGGTGTGAGAGAGAGGATTTAGTTTAGACAGAAAAAAATAATGATACATCAATGTTCAACAATAGAGAACCATTATTATGAAAAAGAAGAACTCCGTTTTCCTCAAATTATCTTAAACTATGATCATATATGGTCATATTTTATAATATGGTTATTTATTTTGTTGGAGTCAATATTAATGTTTGTATCTGGTAGAACTTCAGGTTGCTCCTGCAGGTTTATGATTCTGTCACCACTCGATAGCACTGGAATCATTTTAGTTAAGCTTAAATTCATTCATTTGTAAATATATAAATTAGGAATTATATGATTCTTAAAAAAAGAAATATATGATTATAAGTATATAAATTAGCGGATTTTACATAGTGCAGAGACACTTTATAGACATCATATAGGACAGAACTAAGTTCAAAATTCAAGAAGAGTGGAGAAAAACAACACAGGATACCTTGAAGAATTGGGAAGGTGCCTTAGCACTTCTTTTGCTTTAGCACTTTCAGGATCAGAGAACGGAGAAAAGGAATCATAGACACTTTTAGTCACTTTACTGTGACATCTGGTGGGACACATACATTCTGCTTACCATGGTATCACAGAACCATAGTCTTAACCACAGTGGACATACTGAATGTCACAATGAGAGCCTGACACTGGGGACTCAAGAATATGTCATTCTTGTTGTTAAACATTTAAACTTGAACACATAATTTCATGAACTGACATTTCCTAATTGGTGACAATGTAAAACCGATATAGACAATTAAATTTTATTTTAATGCTTATACACCAAATGATCTTTCATAGAAGCCATGCCACACTTTGGTGACTGTAAAAATAAAATCAGCCAAAATGAATGAAAACTGGAAATAAAATGAATATCTCAAAACAGAATATCACATCAAGAAACCGATCTAGGTGTCTATTCTAAAAGAATGAAAAGTAAACATGTAAGAAAAGCATTTCAGAAAACCGTGTGTTCTCTATGAAAAAAAAAATTAAATGGAGAGTCCAGGAAAACAATTAACAGAAATTCTGAATACCACTCAAATATCCAGTTCATTATAATTGAGTGATCTTTTACTTCAAGAGCTAAGTAAATTGACCCAAGTTTAAGAAAAGATTTAGCACTGACATTAAGACTCATTTTGAAGAAAATATGAAAAAGGATCATGACCCTGAATACAATAATGTGAGCCTTTTGGTGAATATAATAAAAGCTGACCCAGCCTGTTGAAAAGGAATGTAGGGTATGTTTTGGAAGACCCCTTAGCCTCTCCTTACATTTGAGTTCTCTCAACTCTCTAAATATCCATATTTACCTGGTTCCCTCATGATAGTGCAGGACTCATCCATTGAACAGCATTTTATTAAGGGTCTTTATAACGCCAGCAACTTAGAAGTGTTCTCCCACCTTTGCAATGAACAAAAATATGAACTGAAAAATACACAAAATTCTTTGTGAAATGATAGATGCAATAAGGAGATAAAATATGATGGTAAAGATCTGGGGAAGGATACAAGGGGAATTTAAGCAGAGGGAAGATATACCAAGGCTCATATTATTGTATTCAGGGTCATGATCCTTTTCCATATTTCCTTCAAAATGACCACAATGGGCTTGTGTCTTTCAGGGCAAAAAGGTACTCATTGAACATTGCCAGTGATTTGATGCTACCCTCCCCACAACCCTGAAGTAGGATCACAATGAATGAGGAAATATTGACAAAAAAAAATAGGGAATAAAGGCATGTGGCAGATCATATTATAGACCCTTTTAAGTAACGATAAATAGTTTGAATGTATTATAGGACAATGTGAAGCCATTATAAGATTTTCACTGGAGGAAGTATGGGATGGAGTAGAAGGATGACATGCACTGATGAATACTAGACACAGAGTCAAATTTTAGTGAAGATATATCCATTGTTCACTTTATACATAAAAAATAAAATCAGAATAGGGAAAATGCTTACATAGATATACAGAAAATCAAAGAAAGCTATCTCCATAGCATAGCACCAAGAAGAGCAAAACCATAAGCATTCTAAGTACCAAGCTTGGAAGTATGAAGAACCAGCCACAAACTCATCTGTTACAGTTTAGATATGAGGTGGCCCCAAATGCTCATGCGTGAGACAATGTAAGAATTTTCAGAAGTGAAATGACTAGGTTATGACACCCTTAACTTAATCAGTGCACGAATCCACTGATATGGAATAACTAGGCAGTAATTATAGGCAGGTAGGGTGTGGCTGAAGAAGGTAGGTCATTGAGGGTGTGATGTTGGAGTTTATATTTTGTCCATGACAAGCAGGATTCTCTTTCTGCTTCCTGTTGCTATGTCCTGAGCTGCTCTCCTCCATCACGCCTTTCTGCCATGATGTTCTGCCTGACCTAAGGTTCAGAGCAATGGAGCCAACCATCTATGGACTGAGACCTCTAAAACCATGAGCCCTTAAAAGTCTTTTCCTTCTCTGTATTGTTCTGATCAGGGCTTTTGGTCATAATAACAAAAAAAGTTGACTAAAGCCAAAACTGGTACCAAGAAGTGAAGTTATTTCTGTGTCTAACCTGACCATGAGGTTCAGAAGCTTTTGGAGCTGGTTTGTTGGAGGGGAAATGTTGAAAAGTTTAGAGATGCAATTTGGAAAACTATTAGAATGTTCTAAGTGGATTTTAATGGGAAATTCTGGTCGGGGCTCAGAAAACCAGGATGCTGATAGAACTGCAGATGGTAAAGACCAGGCTCATGAGATTTCAGAGGAAAAGGAGGACTCTGTCGGAAACTGGACTAGAAGCCATTCATATTACATTCTGGCAAAGAAACTGTCTATATTTTGGTCGTTCCTGAAACTTTCTATGAGGCTGAATTTAAAGGTGATGAACAAATTAATCTGGTGGAGGAAATTTCAAGGCAGCACAGCATTCAGGCAGCTGCATGGATATTACTGGTGGTTTTTAGCCATGTTTACTGTGACAATCAAAAGCAGAAAACACAGCCAAAAGATTTTTTTAAAAAATCAGTTTGGTCAGAAAACTGCAAGTAAAACTTGGGAAGAGGAAAGTGTAGTTGTTAAAAAGATTACAACCACTAAAGACACCCTAACCACTTTACTCAGAAACAATTAGGAAAGATGGCTTGAAAGCATCCAAGGAATTGGCAAGACAACACCCATCTCAGGCTCAAAGATATAAAAGTAAAACTTCCTTTTAGGTTATTGTGGAATCCTGCCTGTACAGGGGGACCTAGGTAGTTTGATCACGCTTTACCATCAGGTACTCAGAGGATACAGCTCTGATCTTGAAAGGCTTGGCTATTTGGCAAGATTGTGGTAGAACTTGGCATCAACTACACTACACGGTGCTGGTTATACAGGGATGCAGGAGTTAGAGAGTCGTGTAGGCTTCCACCAAAATTTCAAAGGAAGGTGTTGGAGGCCAGGCAAAGTATGGGAAGGTCAAAGTCCCTCTGATCTAGCCCAAAAGGGTAATGCATAAAGATGTGAGAAGGAAGCTGCAGTAGAGATCACTGAGATTAACAGATGTCAGTTAACATGGGTCATCTGCCAAAGAAAGCTTCAGGAATAAAGGAGAAACAATCCAAAAGAGAGGTCATGTGGTTGCAACCAGCAAGGCCATAGGGATGGAGCTACAAAAGGCCTTTGAAGAGAATATCACAATGCCACATGCCCCAGACGCTAAACACAGAGCTAAAGGACTTGTTTGTCCACTTGGATTTTGCTCTTGTTTGGATCCCATCTCTTTTATTTCCCTATTTCTCCCTTTTAGGATGAAAATGTTTACTCTGTGCCATTATATATTGCATATAGTAACTTGGGGTTTTTTAAATTATTTTTTTAAAAGGCTCACACTTTGGATTTGGACTTTTGGGTAATGTTGGAACTGTTAAGACAATGAGGACTCTTGGAAATGGACTAAATGTATTTTGCATTTTAACATAAACATGAGCTTTGAGGGGATAGGATGAAATATTATGATTTATATATAAGGTGTCTCCAAAAATCTCACATGTGAGACAAAGCAAGAATTTTCAGAAGTGAAATAATTGAGTTATGAGATCCTTAATGTAATCAATGCTTTAATCTACTGATAAAGATCAACTTGGAAGTAACTATAAAAAGGTAGATTATGGATGGAGGAGGTAGGTCACTGGGGGGTGTGACTTTGGGGTTTATATTTTGTCCCTGGTGAGAAGAGCAAGCTCTCTTTACTTCATGATGTCATGCCCTTCTGCCTCACCTCCAGCTCAGAACAATGAAGTCAGCCATCTAGGGTTTGAGACCCCCAAAACCGAGGGCCCCAAATAAGCTTTTCCTCCTCCACATTCTTCTTCTTCTCAGGACTTTTGGTCACAGTGATGAAAAAGTTGACCAAATCATAATCTGAGGCAGACAGGAAAAAAACGTCTTTGTATGATATGACACTTCACACTAAGGCTTCTTATTTGAAGCAAGTGCCCAAGAAAGGGCTTTTCATATTTGGAAAAGGAATTTAAACAATAAAATAAAAACCCCTGCTGACCACCAACTGGGGAACCAACTCATAGAAAATATTAGGAAGAAGGAAGATATAGATGCTATGAAGATCCGAACCAAGGTACTCACTGCTTCCTAGTTTCACCATGATTCAGGAGTACAAAATGTCATTCTAAAACCCTAGCCGAGAAGGATAGGTAAAGTGAGAAAGAAGAAAACCAAACAAAATGTTGGACTCAATTAAAGTGCTCTGTCTTTCCTTTCAAAATTTCCCTGCCCAATTTGTCATCTTTCCTTCTTATCTTTTTCTACCTTGCCAAACAGAGCACGTGCAGAAACAGGACAATGGGGAAAATGGGTGCTGTGTTGAAGTCATGGTGATACTCCCTGAGAAAGTAAGAGGAGCAGGGGTGTCATGTGAGGGCATTGACAGAGACTAGCTGGTGGTAGAAAAAGTGGAATGGTGGAAAAGTTAGTTAATTGAATAAATGTGCCGATTAGGTAAATATATCAAAGATCATGGAGACCATTTTCAGTATCTAGTATTTGTAATTCATAGGATTTATATATTTTTAACATATAGGCATACATATACCAGATATAAAAACAGTTATATATGTACACATGATTATGGATAGCATGCCTGTGCATGCACACATGCATGCGCACACATACACACACATTTTCCCATCTCTACTTCCTAAGAGGCCCTAGAAACAATAACATCCCAGTAGCTATGAGCACACTAAGTGACAAGATCTGGTCTGGAAATAACCATTCTTCAGGAAGAATAGCTTATTCTAGGCTGGGTCAAGAAAATACAAAATGACAAGATGAGTTTTGTATAATCTGTTATGCCAGAAAATAAGGATGGAGGCAGAAAAAGGTTGGGGAATATGGCAAAAGGACACAAGCCTTCTACCACTGGTCAAATTCAGGACAATTCAAATATTAAAGAAATAAAAATAAAAACCTCCCTCTAATAACACCCTGTTGAATAAGCTAGGAATTAATGCATCCATGCTGATATAATTAAATGATATGGGAGAAGGGGAAATTCTTTCTCATAGTAGACTGCTTACCTGCAAATGTAAAAAGAAAGATGAAACCAGAAATTAGATAATCATTACTTGACAATCAGAGTAGTGGTAGTTAAGAGAAACAGGAGTCATCGATGAATGCCAAGCCTAATCTGTGAGGTTTTGCATAGTATAGCAATATTGCCCCACAAAAGGTTAATAGAAAACAAAGAAAAAGTGGCATTTTTAAAATAAGAAACCTAGATACTATCTGGACCAGATAATAGAGGTTAGCATCACCAGTGATATGATGCGTCAATATTGTGTGTCTGCTGATTCTAGATACCGAGAAAAACCACACAGTCATTCCAATGGTATGCTGCCAAGAATACATGACCTGAGTTTGGTCATGGGGAACCAGTGGACAGACCACATTAAGATTACACTGTAGATTAAAGGCCTGTACTCTTTAAGAATGTAGAGATCATGATAGACATGGAAGGAAAGAGAAACCATTATTTAAAGTGGCCATTGATCCCTGATGACTAAGTGCAACACAAAATCCTAGATTGCATGTGGACCAAGGAGGAATAAGAGACTTTGGTAAAACAGATGGTTAAATTTGAATGAGGTCATCAGGACAGATAATGAGTGTATCTATGTTGATTTCCTGATTATAAGGATACAGAGGCTGGTCAGCAATAATTTAAGAGAGAGTTCTTGTTTCTAGGAAGTGTGAACTAGTTCATTTGTGCTTACACAGAGAGAGAGATGGGGAAGTACAATAAAAAGTTAAATATTGAGAAAACTGAGTGCTAGGGCTGCAGGAGTGCTTTACCTGTTCTTTTAATTTTTCTGTAGATTTGAAACAACTTTAAAAGTTTAAAAAAATTCTAGACAAAATTTTCTAACCAAATGCCAAAACACACAAAAAAAATTAATGGTAAGAAAGGCAAATATTTGAACACATACAATGTGAATTCAACACAAAATTAATTCCATGTGGCACTGTAAAAATAAAAATATTTGGGCGCTTTTTCGTTTATACAATAAAAATAGGCTTTTAGTAAAAAGATCAAACAAATGATAAAACAGTCAGAAATTATAGTTTAAAATATTCTGTGAAAGAACTAAATTGAAACTTTGGCAATTATATTAGTTTTCTACTGCTATTGTAACAAATAACCAAAAACTTGCTAGCTCAAAGCAAAACTCATTATCATCTAATGGGTTTTGAAGGACAAGTAGCTCAGTGTCACTCAACTGGTTCTTCTTCTCTGGGTGGCACAAGATCAAAAGCAAAGTGTCTGCAGGGTTTTCTCTTTTCTGAAAGCTTTGGGGAAGAAGCCACCTGCCAGCTATTCAGGTTGTTGGCAGAATTCAGTTACTTGAGGGAAGACTGAAGTAGTCCTATTTCCTTGATAGTTGTCAACCCAGGTCAACATTATCCTCTAGACACATCTCTTTATTCCTGGCATGTGTCCCTCTATACATCAGAGCCTTCCTCATACTTGGAATCTCTTGAATTCCCCCTTTCTTTTTCAAATATTTTCTGCCTTTGTCTTCTGCCACATGTTTTTTGAGTCAGAGAAGACTCTCTGCTTTTAATGGCTCATTTGATTACAAGGGGCACACATGGATAATCTAAGATCATTTCCCAATTTTAAGGGGCCATACATGACTGTAATTAAATTTGCAAGATCCCTTTTCCTTAAAACATATCAACAGGGAATAGGGTGTGAACCCTTTTGGGGGACCCTTATTCTCTCCCTAAAGAGATTACAAACTTTAGTTGCTGCGGACTCATTATTGGCCTCAGTTCTTCACATTTTCCTCTGGTTATACCCTTAGCAATGATTTTCAAAATTCTTCCCATAATAGCAGAATATATTTCCACATCTCTTGACTTTGGTCACAATTGTTTTTTAATTACTGTGTTCAAGAGGAACAAGCTGAATTGATGCAATACTAAGCCTTAAGAAATTTTGAGTATGTCTACTTGCCCTCTTATATTTCTACAGTTGCCATAAGAAGAATATTTCTCCCTAGGTCCCTGGATCAAAGAAGAGGAGCATGTTCATGGAAGAAAGTTATTCCAGCTGAGTTTAGTCAAAACTAGGTACTTCCATCTGACCACAGATACTGCAAAAACACAATGAAAGACAATTTTACACAATGAATTTGTATGGTAATTTCCTGTGCAATAGTTCACAATGTGAGAGAAATTCCAGTCCTAATATATTAAATAAAATAATCGGAAAACATAACTGAAGAATTCACCCCAAATCCAGTATATGAAGACAGAGGAGGAAACAAGAACTACAAAGAGTAGCTAAAAGACATGGTGGGGTAGACTGAAGGGCTACAGAGCCCACAACTGAAACTAGTAGCAAAAAACAATAAAGAATGGAAAAAGGACTGGACAAGAATACTTAGAGATATTAGATGACAGTTTGTCATAATTTAGGAACAATACAGTATGTTGAATATCAAGTAAGAATTAAAGATGAATTCATATTTAGACTTATAAAAAACTACAGAGTACAACAAGTAAAAGTTTTTCAGAATTAAAAGACAGACGATTTATAATGGAATAATTATTCTGGTCTTACATTTCTTATCAGTAACAGAAGACAGTAGCTCAAGGTCTTCAAATGGCTGACAAAAAGTAAGTGGAAGTATCTAATTTCATAACCAGCTAAATTATCACTCCTGAATGAGTTCATAATAAACACATTTTTAGACCCTTAGATGTTAAATATATTTAAGAAAATTCCTAAAGAATATATTTCGGAAGGAAAAGTCAAATAATTGAAGACATAAGAAATGAAAATGAACACAAAATATTGATGAATATGCATCAGTAAATTTAAAATATCTTCAAAGACTAGAAATAAGACCATTATCATTTGCTTCAAAATAGGTAAAATTACATTTCATTCATTGATAAGCAGATGAAAAAATATTTTACAGTATAATTAGATAATTAAATAAAAAATAATTAAATAAATATAATTAAATAAATATAATAAAAATAAATGTAATTAAATAAAAAATTAAAACCAAAGTTATACACTTTATATTTCCCAGGTTAAATAAAATAAAATGTCTTACAAAAAAAAAAAAAAAGTCCTTGCCTGTGGTAGAGCACACTGGAACAACACTTTTAAAAACTGGTATCATACAGAAAAGTTGAAAACTTACATACCCTTCATCCCTACAATTTCATTTTTTTTCTTTCTTTTATATACAGTAGAAAAATCTTTCCATATAATTAAAGAAAAAGTATCACACATTATTCAGTGTTTTTCACAGTAGAAATTATGGAAAGAATCTAAAAGGCTACACAAAAGGGACAAGTCATTTTAAGTGTACACACATAATACAGCATCATTCCATTTACAAACATGAATAAAAAAATACTCATCAACATAGATAATTCTCAAAAAAAATAAGATTGCATAAAGAAACAAATTGAAAAATGACGTATAAAGTATGAAACCACTTACAAAACGTTTTAAAATATAAAATATGCTTTTATAAATGAATATGTCCAGTGATAGTATAAAAAGACAAATTGAAATTATAAATATCAAATAGATAGTGTTTAAGTCAGAAGAAAGGTGGAAGGGAATAGGCCTGGGACAAAGATGATGCTTCAATGTAAAAGTAATGCTGGGCTCCTGAAGCAAATATAGAAAACTATTAAAATTCAAGAAAGCTGTGTGCTATACCCATAGGTAGTATATTATTTGCTGTACATTTCTGTATGTCTCTAGGATTCTGTAACAAAAATACCTGAACAACTTTTCTCAGGATCATTTGGCCTATTTCTGAAGAAAATGAAAAGTAATCTCTAAGGGTTTTAGTGCATTAGTCCTCCCCAGGGGGACACATTTGCACAACTGGAGACACTGAGGCTGCTTGCAATGAAACATTAATACATAAATGCCAGTCTCTCCAGACTCTGCATGTTTTACTAGTTAGTGTGGAGCAGGACTTCCTTGAACAGCTCAAATCTCTCTAGAAAGAAGAGGCTCTGCCTATGGATAAGACATACAATAATACTAAGGTGATTGGTCACAATTATCATTTTTAATATGACTCAGAGTAAGACCACTTCAAGGCTTAGGGAAGCATTGTCAGGTCTTGTAAAGGGTTAAGAGGCACAACAACTTGGGTTCAAAAACTTTTCCCAGGGTTAGTTAGATATTAAGTCCCTTAGCCTTCTCAAAACTTCAGAAGTGTCATCTATAAAATGAGTTTAAAATTACTACATTTTCAGAATATAGTAAGGAAGAAATGAAACAATGAAAATAAAATGTACATCCATCTAGTAGGTACTCAATATGTTAGTCCCTTAGATTTCAAGTGAAACTGATAAAAACAAAAGGCAAAATGCTTCAGAAACCAGATAAAGTTGTGTATCACTTAATAACAGGTCATTTACTGAAAAACTATCAGTAGGCATTTTCACTGTTGTATAAATACCAAATAGTGTACTTAAAAAACGAAGGTTCCAACATGCTAGGCTAAAGGAAAAGTCTCAGGTCAATTAGAATCTCATGAAACCACTGTTATACACATGGTCCATCCCTGATGGAAACATCATTATGTGGCACATGGCTATATATAATTAATGGGGGCGGTTAATGAAGAAAATACAAGTCTTTACAGCCTATGGTATCAGAATGCATATGTCTCTGAATAAACCATGTAATATTTCCCAATGCCAATCACCTCACTCAGAAATGAGAATTGCAGAGTTATTTGAAGACCTCCATAAGTTAAAGTACTGGGCATAAAAAAGTCAATAAATAGTAGCTGCTATTAGTATCACTGTCAGTATTATCATTCTCTAAAAATAGGGAGAGAAAAAGAGAAGAAAACAAATAGGGCATTTGTGATCACACAATGAGAAGTTTAACTACTTTAACTACAAATTTTAAAACCATGAAAAATCTTGTTCAATCTAATGTGTCTCTGCACAAACTTTCAAGAGAATAACAACATTTCATCTTCAACACACCTTTGCATAACCAAACCCCTACAGCTTTCTCAAAATGACCAAGAGACTTGCTTTTTGGCCAAAAAAAAAAAACTGAATAATAAAGAATAAATGCTTATGTCTTAAGTCTTCATTGCCCTCAACAAATACATTCAGAGGACCATAAAAAAATCTAAAATTCAGATTTTCAAACAAAAAGCATTCTTGAGAATGTTATTAGAATATATATTATTGAGAAACTATCTTTTTACTATATGTTCTTTTGTTAGCTTTCAAATCTCAGGTATCGTCCAAAACTATAAGTTACATTGTTGGGTCCCAAAATATGGTCTCTAGGATAGTAGCACCAACCACACCTGGAAACATGTTAGAAACGCAAATTCTAGGGCCCTGTCCCAGCCCTTCTGAAAACAAAATTCCCTGGCTGAAGCCAGCAAATCTGTTTCACCAGCTTTCCAGATGATTCTGATACAAGTTAGAGATGCAATACATTGCATAATAGAAGATCCACAGTCTTAAAAGTTTGATAAAAATAGCCCAGTGCTGCTTACAGTGCCCTGACCACATCTTCCAGAGACATTGTCCAAGGAATCCTTACACTGGTCTATAGACTGGGTTCAAACACTACCAAGATCCCTTACATCTTTGATGTTACAAACAATGGTCTCTGGATTTGCCTAATGTGCTTTAAAACACAGAGGTGGCAGCTCCACGTGACAATGTTTTAGGTCCCTTCCACTTGAAAAGTTCTATAATGGGTGATCCAGCGTGGCACGAAGGAAACCTTCAAATACACACTGAAGTCTTAAAAACATTTTCCTGTAAGAAGAAGGGAATGAGGGATGGTTTTAGAATTTCAAATGTTCTGCTTCTAATGTTAGTTATCTCATAGTTAGTTTAGTCCAACTAAATAAAACCCTGAAGCAGCAACAAGCACTCTGCCAATGTGTGAGTTAAAAATCAAAGATATACCTGAAGATCTCAGAAGTTAAAGATAGGCTTGAATGGCCTCTGACTTGGTTTTATAAGGTGGGATTTAGGTAGATCTCCTTGAAAGAGAGGGTTCTGTCCCCTACATGCATCTTTATCATGCATCTTATATATCCATCTTTCATCAGAGTTACAAAGAAATCACTCAAAAAATAATAATATGCTAAATTTTTTTTAAAAAATTTTAATGAATATTTTACCATTCCATTATACATTAACCAGGCACTAAAGACTTTCTTAGAAAGGCATGGTGCCCCTCCCAGGAAAATCTATCATCTCTTTTGCTTCAAGAGACAGAAAGCACCCAAACCCTCCTTTCTCCTTTCAGCCTGTGGACTCTACCCCTGCAGAAAAAAACCTCCTCATTCCAAGGACCTGCTTTCCAGAGAGTTCTAGATGGAGCTAAAATCAAGCAACTCCTTTGCATATTCATTTCCATCGTGGAAAGCCCACCCACTACTCTCATATCCACTGACCACATTTTGACTTCTGTATGCTGTGCTCATCCCCAGTTCCCTATGACTTTATTAGTACAGTAGCACCTTGGCCAGCGGCAGAGTCCTTTCTAAATAGGGCAGCAGACTTCCTTGCCAGAAGGTTTATTCCAAATCAAAGTAATTCCATTTATTTCCATCCAAATTAAGATGTGTTCACAAGACATCTTAATTCCCACCTTTAATTAAGCAGTATAAGTCTTTCTCATGAGGAAAAAAAATGGGAAATTTGTGTTAGATGAAAGCTTTGCAAATGTGTCTCTTGTTGCCAGCGCTCATCTTTACATGAACTCTAAATAACCCAAATGATCACATATAAACCAAGCAAGATGTATAAATCCAGTGTCAACTCCTTGCCATTATTATTTATTATTGATATTTATTACATATCAATGGAGTCCTAGAAAAGAGAATTGCTAGTAAATTCTAAAGCTATCTTAATGCGACTATGGAAATCTGTGTGTTGTAAAATCCATACAGTGATTCAGTAGATGATTTTCTTCTCCATATACTGGCTGTGATCATATTCTAACTGAATTCTACATAATTCATAACTCATTCATAATATGAATAAAAAAGTTACATCCTAGTAGAGCAATTTTCAATGTATAATTATGATGATACCTTTGTTGCTTGCACTCTGCAATGAATTACTAAGTAAGGTTAAAATGGAATCACAGAGTGCTTTTCAATAAAATAAGGGCATCTATAAATCTATTTTAATGTTAATTATTTAGCATCAGCCTTATAACTAAAGAAAATCAGGCAGGTAGTGGGGTGTTGCTCTTGCTTCTTGTAATACATAAACTTTATTATCAAATTACTGTAGCAGAAATTGTTTTCATTTCTTTAATGAAAAGAAATGATTTCATTTTCTAGTTACCCATCTTTTCCCACATGACATAAAAGAGAATCTTAAGTGTGGCTTAAGGCATCTGTCTCAGTGGCTGGTGCCTCCTTAATTGCCATATTCTGATCTCTTTCAGAAGAGGCAAGGACTTGAGAAGCTCAGTCTCTCACACCAAATCTTTGTGGATGTTGACCTGGATGGAAGCAGAGGTCTCATCTTGTCAGGAAGACTTTCCACTCTTGATTAGATTCCTTGATTGATCTTAACTAAGGAACATCCATCAGGAAGTCTATTGATTATCCCAGAGCCAAGATCAGGGACAATGATAGGAAGGTGTTTGACTCCCTCCTGTTCTCACCAGAATTCCTTCATGAGGTCAGTAACAGGAATAGTCCAAATAGTCTTTTAAATAAGTAGCATATCCTAGGTGCTATATAATGTCACAAGAAAACAATGGAAATTTTCCACTTAAACTTCTAAATGTTCAGGAATAACTTTTGATGACACCTCTCTTCTTCAATAACTATGCAACATTATTTGAATTTTAGCATATTATCTTCAGTTTAATTGAGAAGCATGATAAATTCATGTTTACGAACAACCTACATCTAAGTAGAAGAAACAAAAACTTACACCTTCCCTCTGTGTATTACTACCACAACTCCTTTTCTAAACCAAAGTGCACAACAGGTTAGCACAATACTGCATTCTATAATTGTGTCTTTCAGATTTTCTTCCTAATATGAAACCCTAGGGGGGAGAAAGTTTGCATTTAAACATCATATTTTGCACTTGTCTCAATTATGCTTTTGTAATTAAAAGTATTTATGGGGCAAAAATGTGAAGTGGTATACAAAACCTTGTTATAAAGCTTATTTAAAATCTGCATGCCTCTTTTTGCCACCCTGTGAAATATATGTCCCCCAGATGCTGCAAAGTTAATAAGGAAAACCTGTCTCACTTATCATGACTTCTTGTCCTTCCCTGGAGCAGAATTTAGGACCACAGCCAGGTCCTAAATTCTTATAGTACCTCTTGCACTAAGCATACCAATTCCCACTGTTACACCTTGAGCTCTTCATCTCTCCAGAATCTTCACTTCACCACTACCCACCTATTTAACATCTCCCAATCTTTCCCTCTCCTCTGTGAATTCATCCAATGCTTGAAGCCCTCTCCCTCACCTGAGTGAAAGTACAATCATTTTTCTCTAATATGTAAAGTACAATCAAATTTCTCTTCCGAGACCCCAAGCCTGCTCTTTAGTCCCTCTACTCTGTGTCATGTTCAAGGTGTGCGCTGATAAGCATTTCTCTGTTCAACATCAAATAATCGACAAACACACTGAAATGGAGTTGGGGTGCAACACATTTACATGGTATCAATACCTGAGAAAGGAAGAAGGGGAAGTAGACAAAGGGAGAGGTTGAACTGCAGTTTAGGCTTAGCAAAGTCTTAGGAGAGAATACACTGGTTGGGAGTTATGGTATCTTAAGGTCAGAGGGCTAGCTAGCCCTTCCAAGTTGTCCTACTTCAGTCACCAGAGGCAGGCCGGCACTGAATTGGGCATGACCTCGGCAATCTGACTCTCAGAGACAGGTTGAAGAAGCTGAGAGGCAGAGACTGTCTGCTGACCCCACCTCCTGCTGATTCCTCCTTGAAGGAGGGCTCATTTCCTGTCTGCCTCGGTGGCCATCATCTGTTTGCCCTCAAATTCAATCTCAGCCCTTCTCCTTCAAAATTACCTTCCACACATTTGCAATTCCCCTGCCAGGCTTGGCCAATAGGAGACACTGAAAGGGGAATAGCAAGAAGGAGGAAAAAAGCCAAGATTCTTCTCTCTCCTTGTCTTGATATATGAGGAGCCTCTTCTCTCTGGTTTCAACTCCTTCTGGAAAATTCCACCCTAAGTATTCCCAGCATTCAGCAGGCAGGCCAGCTGTAATTCCAGCTCTCATCACTTGGCCCCAGCTCCAGAGCTTTGGCAACAACACCTCCCTCTCCTTTGTTCTTCCGGATTTAAGGATGTAGGTAGCTTTCCGTTTTCAGTTAAAATTGTCCATTGTTTGGCTTCTCAGCTCGTCCATTCCCCTGTAATAACTTCCTGCATTAAAAGATCATGGAATGAGATGGACATCATTACCCCAGATACATGTATGATTGCATAAATGGTACGACTCTACATCACGTACAACCAGAGAATTGAAAAGTTGGGCTCCATTTGTGTACAATGAGTTGAAATGCATTCTGCTGTCATGTATAACTAAGTAGAATAAATTTTTTAAAAAATTCTCTGTTTGAAATTTAGAATGACTTTAGTTTGCCTGCCTGGACTCTGATCAATAAATCTTTCTCAGAAATGAACCCATATACAGAAGCCCAATGTCTAAAAAAGATCCAAGTCACCAAACCCTGCCAAAAGGCACTTGAAAGCACAGTACTTTCCCCTTTGCTCCTAGGAGAACAAGAAGTAACACAGAACCCCTAAAATATGACAATACATCAGAGAACAGCCATCTCAAAAATTGTCAGGGTGTCCTGTTTTGGATCCTTCCTCACCTGCCCAGTACAGAGAAACAGCCTTATTAAAATATGCACCTTTAATCTGCACACCAAGGGACATGTTATCGCAATGGATCATTTTCAGGTATCTATAAAAATAGATGCATGTCTCCATTACGGTATGAGTTCAATATGGGTTCTTTGCATGCCTATCTCTTCCATTAGGATGATAATTCCACCTTATTCATCAAATTTCATCCCTTAAGAAAGTATAGGTAGGCATATAAATTTGCATTAATTTTCTCTTGACTATTGAAGCTTTATTTAATACTTTTTATCCATTTTTGTGGTTTACCTCTGCATTTGATGCAGGAGAAAAGAACAGTGTGGCATTCACAAATATGACTCCATTATGCAGGATAAGTGTGTTAATGTAAGTATCATCCAAGAGAACTTTAGATGAAGCCAGGATTCCTCTTGGGAAATGTAAGAAAATGCAATGTTTAAGCAGATTTGATGAAATTCTTTCTTCCCAATAGGCACCAATAACTATAACAATAGGACATTGCCTTACTTCAACTGAATGATTACCCTTGACAATAGATGTATAAACAGTGCTTTTGAATCTGTTAAGTTAAATGAAAGAAAAGAAAGGAACATCTTACTAGGAAACAAAGAAGCATAAAGAAAGAAAGCACTTGGTATCAGTGAAGTTATTTTTGCTCAATTTTAAAATTATAATAACATTTTGTTGGAAAGGGAGACCATGCCAATCAGTACCTTATCAGTGGTCATTATTGCCGAGGGAGCATTTATTGAAAAATTACAATATATGAAAGACAGTGCTTGATATTTTCTCGTTGAATTCCTAAAATAAGTTTGAGAAATAGATTGTTGTACCTTCTTGTGGAGGAAAAAAACAAAGACTAGTAGTAACATGACTTGCCCAAAGTTAAATAGCCAAGTGACAGGGTCAGGCAATACAGCCAAAGCAATCTAACATCAAAAGCCCCATGTTTTTTCATCCAAACTGTTCTCCGATTTGAGTGAGATTATTGTTCCCATACTGAAAGTGTTTTGCTAATTATTTTATAAAGTGTTTTCCTAAAAGGACAGTCTAATTTTCAATTGTCATTTTTAGGGACATAACTCAGTTTTCATTCTATAGTCCTGAGATAGGTACTAGGGGTTTCACTAACTATGGTATCTTTTCCTGAGATTACCTCACTAAATAATTTTTTCTAATTATTGCTTTCTTGCTAAGATAATATCTGTTAAATGCATGCCTATCTGTGAACTGATACTCATCCACTTATTAGAATTAACCTATCTTTGACCCTCATAATGGGACCAGATTGATATAGTTGAGATTAATGAGTCAATTATTTTTGGACAAGGTACAAGGAACACAAACTGTTTCATACTGTTAGTACCTCGTGGTGTTCTCTCCTTCCTGTGTAGCTTTTGACATCTATAAAATAACCCAGTGCAGGTTTTTTGTTTTTTTTTTTCATCTTAACAATGATGAATGCTGGTATTTTCCCAAGAACACAGAAATCATTTGGATGAAAAAGGAAGTGATAACACAAGAGTGCAAGCTATTCTTTAAAAACAATTGTCTTTAAATCCTTTTATTTGACAAATTCATGCTTCCACAGACTTAGCTGCCTCAGAGTGTCATTTTTATAGTTCAATTAGCCTGCTAGGACGACTTAGGTCCCATTATAGGTAAAGCAGGAGACACTGACAAATTCACAATCAACTAACATGGGAAAAAAAGCACCAGAAATCTCTAGAATCATTGAGAAGTTTGTTATCATGACAGTATGAGATTCCTTAAAAATTTGCTGGTATGAACCTACCCTTTCATTTCTGCAAACACAATAAGGGATCTCTACAGAAGGTCAGGGTCCATATGGTTGCAATAGTTAGGTTTGGGGTTTCCCTTTTAAATGTAATGTCTCCATGTTTACAGTTTATCTATCATCCATCCAGCTATGCTTCCCAAATATGTCTCTAGGTGTGACTGCTGGCATGAGATTCCAGACTCATTATCAACCACCTAGAGATGATATTCTCAGCTGTCCCACCTGTAGGTGTCTAACACACCTTCATCTCCACATGCATATTCATCTAGAAAAATAAAGCCAACACAAGGTTTTTGTGTGGTAAGACTCTAAATGGCCATATCTCTCATTTTTGCTTTAAGTTTTTTTTCTCATTTCTCTATCATTAATTTCATTTAAAATGGAATTATATTAAACATTAAAATGCATACATTTAAAATGTATTTTAAGCAAGCTAGAGTCACAAAGACTGGGTTCAATTCTTGGTTCTGACATCTTCCATTGTGTGGATCATCCAACCCACTGAGGCTCTTCTTCCTGCTATGCAAAATGGAAGATGGTAATGATTCTTATCTCATAGAATTGTTGGGAGAATGATCTAAGAGTAAAGGTTGTGAAGGACTTGGCAGGCAACAACTGCTCAATAACTGCTACATGCATTAATAACAGAATAGGAAGATCTTTTTGATGTCTTCCCTCTCTCCTCTGGTAGTACCACAATATCCAGTCAAACACACCAAAAAATGTGGAGTCATTTCATATTTTCCCTGTCATTCCCTATAGACCTAATCTCCTGTCATGTCACTCTACCTCTTGACATTATATTCTTTTTTTTTTCCCTTTAACCTCCAACTTAGAGTGCCTTCTCTGATCTGCCCTGCAACTACCCAAGAGAAATAGTGACTTCCATCTCTGTATTCTTTTACATGCTACAATTATATGTAATTCACCTGCCTTTTACTCTTTTTTGTATCTTTTTCCTTTACTAAATTGGATTCTCCTTAAGTCATTTCAACTCAATATCCCCAAGCCATAATATACTGAGGAGCACATAAGGGATACTCAATACATGCTTATTCAATCTGTATCCTGGATGTGTAAGAGAAACCACTGCAAAGCCCTTTGAGTCAACTCAGGTACATGCATCTGTCTAGACCCATTTGTTTGATGGAAATCATGAATTAGCAAAACCAGCATAAGTAGAAAAGATCTAGATGATTATCAGGCTGCACAAAACCAGCACAAAAAGGGGACTGGATATTTCTCACACAATAATATTATCAATAGGTTAAAAAAGGTCATTGATTATTTCCTTGAAAGTCTTTTCCTTTTTCACACTCCACTTTGAAGGTCAAGTGTCTCTTGGGAACTGTGGGTGGTTTCTGCCAAGAGGAAGGGGGTCAGTGCTAGACCGAGTCTCAAAGCACAAAATGAATGAGTCCATAATGAGACAATAATCTTGAAGGTCAGGGTTGATAGAAAAAGTTCTATTTTTTACATTATAAAACCCCATATTTATATATCAAACATGTTGAACTCAGATTAAAATTTTACTATAAGCCATAATATTGGGAATGGAGGATATGAAACTCTGGAAGCAGAAATTCTTGTATTTCTCATTAGAAGAAACCATGGAGACACAGGAGAATCAAGAAGTGGAAGGAGTATCCTCCTAGACAGAAGTGACTCTTAGGCAATGGAGAGAAGGATGATGTGGTAGAAATCCTCAAATTTGTGAGGAAACTCCAAAGTAATCTTTGAAGCACAGACTAGAGAAATCTGCAAACTCCTTTATCCAGTTTGGCATGGGAGCAACAGAAAAGTGTCTCTAGTAATTTAGACACAAATACCAAAGAGTTCTAGGTGACGGGTCAAAGTATTCTCTCATTGAGTACTAATGTCCAGTATGCTGGAGCTAAATCAGTGGAGGAATCCTAATGTCCTGCCACTTTCAGGGCTTTCTAGGTGCTGAGAGAAAGGAAGGAACCCAGGCTCATAGAACAAGGCAGCTGCGCAGGTCAGCTACAAGTGCCAGCATGGTGCTCCAAAACTTGCAGATGGGTCATGTCATACCCTTTCAGGTTCAAAGTCAGACTCCAAGGGTCACACCAAAATAGCTATAGCCCATTATATCCCCGACACACACACAGACACCCAGAAGTTAGTGTGTCAGCCTCCTTGGTTCCTCTAGACTCATAAACCCAATCTTGGTAAGGAGAATGAGAAAAGATTTTTAAAAAATCAGGAAAGCTAGATATTTACATGCAAAAAATTTCAATAACAAAATATGACTTTTTAAAACAAGGAATCAGTACGCCCTTAATCAGAAAATTTATGTTTTATCAAGACCTGGCACATTTTGTGGGAAGGCTTACAAGCAAGGGGAGATCAAGTATGGAAAATATTGAAACTAACATTTCTTGTACAGCCTTATTTGTGGTGGTTTAAATCTTGACTCTACTGCATATTTAATGATAAAAGGGAAATAGCACATAGTATCTCTAAACCCAAAGCATGACTTCTCATTTAAGAATGGCCACAAACTGCCTATTTGCCTTCCTTCTCTGCCTGAATTACAATCCCAGACCACGAAAGAGGTTCCTAAGAAAACCCAGAGTCGATTCAGATAATCAGACCATATATATATATATATATATATATATATATATATATATATATATATATATATATATATATATATATAAACTTGATAATCAATGATCTAATCACATACATACAGAGTTTACCCAATTATTTAGGACCAACTCTAATAATAGCATGTACTATATTTGAACATTCACTCTATAACAAGAGCTCCACATATGTGATTTTATTTATTCAACAATCATCAGTGTGATATCATTATTTCCAGTTTACAGATGATAAAAATGAGGGCAAAGGAAATGGAGCAAATTGTTCACAAATTCCAAAATATATAGTTAAACATCCAGCATTTAACCCAAGACTGTCTCTCCAATTCCAGTAGCTGGACTCATTATGATTCCTGACTATCTCTTAAATGAGAAGCTCCTTCATTCGAAGGGAACCAAAATACTGTTTAGTATTCACAGCAAGGTAAGATGTGATGTGAAAGAAACAATGTAAACCATCACAAGATGAAGATTAGCTAATAGGTAAAAGTATTCAAGAAAAAAGATTAGTGTAAGCATATCATTTACTCACCCATCATGTGCCAGATGTAGATGCCACACAGTGGTGAACAACACACACAAAGTCACGTTCAGATGGAGCTTCCACACTTGCCAAGGAGACAATGAAAGAGCAAGTGAAATGACCAATATTATTTCAGGTAAGGAGAAGGGCTATGAAACATGGAGCAAGGATAGAGAGAGAGGCACAGTTGCTGTTTTAGTGTAATACATGAGTTATCCTAGGTATCCAGGGGAAGAGTAAGGATTTCTCAATCAAAAGAGTAAGGCCAGGCACAGTGGCACACATCTATAATCCCAGCGGCTCAAGAGTTTGGTTAAGGAGGATCGCGAGTTCAAAGTCAACCTCAGCAACAGTAAGCCGCTAAGCAACTCCATGAGACCCTGTCTGTAAATAAAATACAAAATAGGGCTGGGGATGTGATTCAGTGGTCAAGTGCCCCTGAGTTCAATCCCCAGTACACCCTCACCTATACACACACACACACACAAAAAAAAAAAAAAAAAAAAAAAAAAAAAAAAAAAGATGTAAAAGAGTAAGACAAGCATATATCTTGGAGGAAAACAGTATAAGTGGAGGCAACAGAGACCCCCAGTAGAAAATGGTCAGCAAAATGAGTATGAATAAGGTAGAGTGAATTAGGTGAGTGTAAAAGAGAGCAATTTAAAAAACAATGAAGAAAAACACTAAGTAATGGCCATACCATGGAGGATCTGGCAGGCCATGGTTCAGACTTGAGATTTAATTCTCAGCAGGACAAGAAGACTAATCTCACTTTGGAAGACAGGAAGATTGGTTTTATATTTTGGAAGATTCACTCTGAATACAGAGTACCATCATGTTCGGAGTGAACACAAGGAGTTTTGGGAAGATGAAGCCAAACTTTGGGATACACGTGGAACATATTTTGAAAGTATAGCATATGGAACTTAGATGCTACTGGATAGAATGTGTAATGTAAAACAAAGGTAAAGTTCAAAAATAATCTCTAGATTTTTGGGGGCCGGGGAACAGGGAAAACAGTAGTACCATTGGAAGATGGAGGAGATAGGAGAGGACCAAGATAAGCAACAGGTGCATGTGGCAGGAATTAATAGTTGTCATCTCAGGCACACCATGCATGTGATAACTTCAGACACCCAACAAGAGATATATATTCAACACAAATGAGCAAAAGTCAGGAGCTCCTGGAACTGGAAATAAAAAATCTGAACATCTTCTGCAGGTAGATGCCATGTAAAGCTATGGTGGCTGAAATCACCCAAGGAATGAGTGCAGTTAGAGAGCAATGGACCAAGAATTATCCCAGGATCATGCAATAATTAGAGGTCAACAGATGGTGGTCCAGAAACGGTGACAGGGAAAGAATGGCCAGGGAGGTGCTAAGATCCCCAAGAGGATACTAGGTTGCAAGGTGATTTTACCAATTGGTATAGTAGGTACAACAAGTTAATGCATGTGAATTACTAAAAGGCATCCATACTTGAAAGGAAAGTGACCACAACACTCGAAGTGACCAAGAGATCTCTTTGCAGCAGTGCAACAGAGGAGAAAAGAGAGAGAGAGAGGGGAGAGAGAGCAGAGAGCATGTGTGCAAGGGAGATAGATCAAGAGAGAGAGACAGAGCAAGAGAGCAAGAGAGAAGGGGCCAGCAGGAGAGAGTTTTTATAGCCCAAATCTAACGGGGCCTCTGGTCTCCAAGCTGCCTTATTGGCACAAAGTGGGGTTGAATGTTCAGCTTTGACGCAAACAGGTGATAAAGGACCAGTCAGAAGGAGGTTTGAGTGCGTGGGCCATCCTGCAGCTAACGTTTGTTCAGCCTGCCCTGCAGATGACATAGTTCAGCCTGTTCTGCACCTAACAATACTGCCCACAGAGCTGACAATATCAGGGTAAATCATTAAGGATGTGTGCACATGCACAGGCATCTCGTGACAGTGATAATGGAAAGGGACTTCTCAGATGTCGCATCTTAACTCTGGCAAGAGTACAGATCAACTAAAAAAGTGAGATAAAATTAAAAACCTCAGGTCCCACTGTCCAATTAGTAGCTGGAGCTCAATTAGCATGGGTGAAATTTTCATTTTCAATGACACTCATAGGATGCTTGTATAGCACTGCACATACATACTTCTTGAGTAAATATGATTTAAATAATGGAATAACACTTCCAAAATGGCCTACGCTGTTTTGACTAGCAGTTTTCTTCAGCTCTGAAATTAACTTCAAATTCTTTAATTTCATATTTGAAAACAGACACCAGCTGAATGTTCTTCCCACATGCAATGATCTCCTTTCTAACAATGCACTTTGCTGTTTGGGGAAACAAAGATTTAAGAGTACAGTCAGAAACTTCCCAAATAATTATGATGAGATTAATCTAATTTCTACCCTGAAATCAAAGATAAACACACATTAATTCTCATTGTCTCTGTCCTTATGCAATGAAAATCCCTGTGTTCTTTTAACAATATCAAGAATATATTCAGTCCCTTATGTAACAACCCAAATGTGAACCAGTTCTCTTAGAACACAGGGCCTTCAGGAAGTTTGGCAAGTGCTCCAGGAAGGGAAAAAAAAATGTACTGAAGTCTTTTATGTCTACATTGTTTGTGGGGAAAGTGGAAGTCTAAGAGATGATATTTTAGACATTCTTCCTAACTGAGCAGGGAAGAAGCTAGAACAAATTACTGATTACAGGATTACTTCCCCCAAAAGACCAAGGATATATTTCAAAAGGCTGCCCACAGAGAGTAGAAGGAGAATGGGCACCCAAGTCAGCTTGCCCAAGGGCCTAATCTTCTCCTGACATTAATGGAGGGACAGATGTTATAACCAGGGTCTCCTCCCAGCTGCGAAATTTAATGAATTCACTTTCGACATCATGATAATTTACATCATCAATATTCCTAATTTAAAAGTTTCTCAACACTCAATTATTAACATCTCCTATGAGGCAAGCTAATGTTAATAATCCTATTTCAATAACTAAGGAAAATATGTTTTAGCATTCACAGGAGAGTTATACCTGGACTCAATTTAAAAACTCCACACATCTCCCTTCTTCCCTCTCATCTCCTGAGTGATGTGAAAACACCACAAAACAGTTTCCCTTTTTTATATTTATATATTTTTTACACTTATAGCTGAAAATTTTTCATAACTTTAAAAGAGTCCCTCATTCAAAAATTGGGCTTTGTATGGCAATAGGGCCCTGGTTATTGGGAGATGTCCTAGCATCAGAGTAGTGGTGCACAGAGTGGCATATGGGCTACAGAGGCTGATCTGTATGGCAAGACGAGCTCAACCAATCAGAAGTATCTGGCTTCTGTCAAGCCACTTAATTTTCTCTCTCTCTCTCTCTCTCTCTCTCTCTCTCTCTCTCTCGTTTCATGAGGATAAAATGAGAACTGGGGACACTAGAACATTTCCTTACATTCAACCTTTATTTCATTAATTATTTTAAACAGTTTATTGCTACAAATGCTACAGAACATAGATTTATTATAAGTATCAATGTGGCACTTGACAGAGGCCAGCTGTCCATGTGATATCAGGCATCAAATAGGTGTTCAGCAAATGCTAAGTGTTGCCATTCCTACTGCAATAATAATGACTGTATGTGCATGAAGAGTTTAAGACCCTCTTCTTTTAAATAAAAGCATTTCACAAATTATGGAATACATTTTCCGTCTACACTCACCAAATCCAAACCTCTATTCCTCTAGTCTAGATACCCGCAGCATAAAATTCTAAGACCCCTACAAATAGTTTACAATCAAGCTACACAAAATTTCTTGGGAAACAATGCCAGTCGCAAATCAGGAACATAAAACACGAGCTTTATTCCCTTGACTATTGCTTAGATACATTGAACTTTTTCAAGGTATGGGATATATATATATATCTTGGAAGACTCCATGATTAACTTTAATTAGAAATGTCAGAGAATATTCAGAAGCCAACTCTCAGCTTGACAGAGAACAGAAAAGAGCCACAGGCTCTGAGCTACACAACCTTACACATTCTAAGACAGAGATCATACAGGAACTACCAAGGGTGATATTCAAAACACTTTGCACCAACAGGAGGGGTGCTAGCCAGGGACACAGTACTTGGTGGCCCCAATGTTCTAGACATTAATTCTTTTGATCTTGGGTTTTAGCAGGTTGGGGCAGTGACATTTACCAGCCAATATGATAAGCTATTTGGTCATACTGCTTTGTATTAGCTACTTATAGGGGAAAGTCCCCAGTAGAAAATGTTCTGATACAGAATCTGGCTAAACTACTGAACCTCAAAATTACAAAAATAAATCTCAAAAAAAAGTTATGAGAATTTGGAAACAATGCCACACATTTTAGACAAGTAAAATTTACCATGAATACTTTTATTATTTTTTTATAAATTTAATAATTGTTGCAAGTTACAGTCATTAACCATGTCTCAACAATCTTCCACCCATCTGATCTATCATTCATTTCTTTGCCTTCATCAAAGGCTGAGTAAGTAGATCTATTATACATAGAAAGATGCTTAAGGATAGTCTAAATTATTCTAGTTGGCCTTTTGTTTGCACTTGCCTGCATGAAAAACAACCTTTTTCTGTAAACCAAGCTCTAAATCAGCAGTTTACAAAAAATGTGGCTTCGCATACACAAAAGTAAAATAGCAAAGTAGGATATTTCTAATAATATTCATCACAAAGGCCTTTAAATTATGAGACTCACACTTGACCCTTCATAGTTCACCCAGCTGAGATTAGCTCTAATTATTGTCTTAAATTTAAAAAGGAATGAGATGGGTCATTAAAAGTACCAGCTTTTTGTGGGAAAAAAAAAAGTTCCCAGAAAATAATCAAGCTCTATGCATGTAAGTGCCCTTTAGTTTTAAACTTATTAGAGTATTAATTTCCACCAGTGTGATAATCACCCATCACAAATATAGTCCATTAATAGATTTTAGAAGAATGATCTGCCTCTGTTGGTCTAGCTACCAGTATTTCCAGACAGAGAGCAAAGATATAATTGAGAATACAATTGTATCGTGAGGAGTGAAAACACTGGCCAGGCTTCCAGAGGCAACACGGTAGAATGCATTCCAGATATGCTACATATTGGCAACCCTGGGTAGGTTACCTATGCTTCAGTGTCTGAACTATAAAAAGGGAGACTGCTCTCATAAGCATCCTTCCTGGTACTTGCTAAATTTTAGATGCAAAATAAATTATAGCTATATATACTTAGGTTATATGAAAGTTGGAGACTAGGAGAGCCGATGGCAAGCGATTAAGGCTACAGGTACAGTACCATCTTTTTCTTTTAATTTTTTTATTTGTTCTTTTGGTACTTGACAGTAGAATGTATTTCGACATATCATACGCACGTGTAGTATAAATTCCCATTCTTGTGATTGAACATGATGTGGCGTCACACTGGTCACGTACGTATTCAAATACAAACTAAGAAAGTTATGTCCCATTATCCTATTGTCTCTCCCATTCTCATCATGTCTTCCCCCTATTCCCTCCTGTCAGACCGGTGAATCTCCACTCTTCCCTCCCAACCCGGCCATTGTGAGTCAGCATCTGCAAGTCAGAGAGAATATTCGGCCTTTGTTTTTGGAGGATTGGCTTATTTCACTTCACATGAAAGCCTAAGCCTCCAGTTCCATCCATTTACCAGCAAATGCCATATTTTCATTCTTTATAGTAATATTCCATTGTGTATATATTTCACATTTTCTTTATCCATTCATTATAGTACCAACTTATAACCATTCAAAAATTGACTGGGACATGGGATATCCAGATTAAACATTATTCCTGGGTATGTCCATGCAGGTGTTTCCAGATAAGATTAGCAACTTAACTTAGTAAAGTAGACTGAACTCCACACATGGGTGAGTGTCATCCAGTCCACCGAGGTCTTGAATAAAACAAAGACAGGAGGAAAGAGAATTCATCCCTTCTGCTTGAGTGCACAAGCTGGAACATGAGTCTTCTCAGGCCCTCAAACTGAGACCTACACCACAGGTCCCCTAGTCTCAGGTCTGCAGACTTGGGCTAAGCTATACCAGCAATTTTCTCAGGGCTCCAGTTTACAGATGGCAGACCTGGGAATTCTCATGGTATGAAACTAGGAGCCAATTCCTCATGATAAATTTCTTTCTACCTTCCTTCTCTCCTCCCTCCCTCCCTCATCCATCCTGCTCTTCCTCTTTCTCTTCCTGTACTTCAGTTTTCCTCTGGAGGAAACCAGTATTTATTACTGCCTACTATATATAAGGCACTATGGTCAAACTAATACTGTAAAGAAGAAAAAGCACTGTTTTATCCACAAGGGACCTTAAGTCCAGTTGAGGAGGCAGAACATTTACAAGGGAATTAAGCTAACACATTTGCTTAGTGCTAAAAGAGGAGGCCCCTACAATTATTACAGGAATTTCCTAAAAGGAAGAGATTCCAGCATCCTGATCAACAGAGAAAAGTTCTCTACAGAAGTACTGTCTTGGGCTTGAATGAAGAAGAAACCTCATAAAAGGGGGCTGACACATAAGAGGGAGATGATGAATAACAAGGACCATTTGCCAAAACCAATAAATATAGCTGCTAAAATCTCTGATATTTGGTAGAGCTTCAAATTCTCAAAATCTCATAAACCATTTGACCCTAACTACCAAGTATTTCTATTTAGTACACTAACAACTGATGTCCACATTTTTCTGATGAAGTCTGAGCTCCTAGGCAGATGTATTTTAATAGGTTTTTTTGCCATATAGAAATGTTATTGTTATATACATTGAAGAACAGCTAAGTTCAGAAATAACAGTGTCCACTTACAGCTTAGCTATTCTGCCAAAGACGTAAGCCATGGTGGGAATCCCAAAGGATCTAAAGTCAGATATCTGGGTTGGAGCTCAAGGTCTGCTATTCAACATACGTACATTTGCATGATCATTTAATATGGTAGTTTCTTCATACGAAAACCAAGAATGTAAATGTCTTTCTAGTTATTGGATTAGGTAGTTGGAAGGGTCAAATAATAAAATAAATTTTTATACAGATATTAATTACTAAATATGTAAATTATGTTCAATCTTTAACTGTGATATTTCCTCTCACTGTAATGTGATAGAAATATCATTTTGAGCTGCTTCTGATAAAAAGAAGTTGAAAAAAAAATTTCATTGGCAAAGAGAAGCCCTTTATTTTTTGACCTGATTATTCTGCAGGCCTAAAACTCCATAGAACCAAGCAAATAAAGAGAAGAAGGAAAGTGGTGGCACCATTTTTTAAGGACTTCATGGATAAAATGCCAAATAGCTTTATTGACAGCAATTATTAGCTGATGATTGCTTTGTGTATTCATAATTGATCTACATGTGTCATTTTCTGCTAAGCAGTTCAATTCTTCCCTTTTCTAAAAGGAATCTAAAAGAAATAAAGATGTTTTGGATCACTTATCATAAGATCTGACTCCTAATTTAAAGAGATTTACAGGCAAGGTACAGTTAAGAGACTAGCACGCTCTTAAACAAGAAGTACTTCTGCATAGGGGATAACTAAGGCCAAATTATATGTAGAACTAAATTTGATGACAATAATTTAAACAACAACACATATTGAAAAATGAACCATTATCCATTTAAAACATGTAAATATAGTTGTTTAGAAGGGAAAAGAGGTCTCATAAATGGAGAGAAAAGGGATACCCGAAAAGATTCAACAGGTATTTTTAAATGGCAAAGTTCAACACTGGAGGGAAAAAAAACATAACAATATCCTATTGAAATGATTTCCAAATACTTTAAGGTTAACAAAACTCAGAACACCTTTATTATCTACATAAAGTGAATACTGAAAACAGAATAAAAGAACCCCCAAGAGGCAATAAAAATGAAATCTGAGTCCTTTGAAAAACATATTCAGAGGATCACTAGGGGCCTAACTTATTTGTTTGGTTAAGTTTCTCATTTTATTTCTTTTCAGGAGAAGAAAATGTTCATTATAGAATGCAGCTAATTTTCCATCTTTTAACTTAATGTGCTAAAACAGTTTTACATAAAAAAAAAATTTTCATTTGTCAAATGCCAAACATCTGCACCCTTGATTACAGATCTGCTATTGAGACTCTGGCTTATCAGGTACCATATGTCACATTATTTCACTTCGGCTTGAGTTTTTGTTTATGCACATTCAGGTAGAGGGGTGTGTATGTGTGTGTGTGTGTGTGTGTGTCTGTGTGTGTGTACTTGTATGCACATACACACAGGCATGGCACAGGTTTGCAAAGAAAGAAAATTGCATCTGGTACCTAGAAAAACAAATGAAGAAAGAGGTGTACGATAAAACAAGTTTTGTGTTGTGTTGAGCCTACACAACTGCTGGCGTTTACAGACCATGAGACTCTGTAGGGTCATGAGCTGGAGTTTGTATAATAAAAATATTAAAAAGATAAAAAAAAGAGTCAAGAGGGAAAAGGATAATTTTAAAAGAGCTTTTTATTGTATAATTACTCTACAAATAAACATTAAAGTGGTAAGAGATAAGGGAAATAAATGTAATGTATATTCTTCAATAATGACTTATATGTAATGACTTTAACCAAATACATAACCCACCCCTGCTCCACCTGGCCTCACCCATACACCTGTACTTTCCCCCAGGATTTTCCTGGCTTTCCCTGTCCCTATTAATTTCAATTCCCAGCATGTATTCCTCTTTGTATTAATGAGAACTTAATCTTCCCTCTCTAAATTTAAATGAGACAATCTAGTAAAGAACAATGGGCCTGGAGTCAGGGGACCCATGTTATGGCCATGATTTGTCTTCTAATTAGTCGTGTAACCTGGTACAAGTTATTGCACACCTGCCTGCTGTAAAGCAAGAGTTTCTTCTCTCCAGGTCTCAGTTTCCTGATCTAAAAGGTGAAAGAGTTGAAACCTGTGCTCCCTAAGCCTCCCCCACCTCACACAGAGAAGGGATCCAAACTAATTGTTCTATTTCCACATCTCCTTTACCCCAACCCACTCCATAATTGAGGTGGCTATTGGAAAAAGCCAATAAAAGAGGTGTCGTGTGCAGAAGATTATAATTGGACTCCCACATGCATTTGGATGAAAGCAGATGGATCCCCATATCTAGGTGTAAACTCCCCTGTGTGCCCAGCAGCAGTCTCAAACGCTGGAGAGGGTCTCTAAAACACAGGAGATTTCCCTTGCTCCCATAGACTTACACTTGGTCCTTAAAGAACTAACTGTCTTGTTAGAAGAACACTACGTTGAGAATGAGAACACAAGAGGACTCCTGCTTCAGTGACAGGGGCTAGAGAAATCTTGAGATAGGAAGATGTCTCAAGGATATGAATAATGAATGAAGAATCAGAGAAGAAACAGGATTTCACTCAAAAATATTTATTGAGTACACACTGTGTCAGGTGCCAAAACAAACATACCTCCTTCTCTCAGAGAGCTCACAGTCTAGTAAGAGACACGCATTGATAGGCTGCTATGTTGGAGGTAAAAAGGGGAAGGAGCCTAGAAAGGAAATTCAGAGGGAATATTCCAGAAGAAGCAACAGTGTTGCTAAAATCTAAGGACAAAAAGACACCAACAAGGTAAAACACAAGAGGTAAGAATCTATTCATAGAGTACATTGCAAGTGCAAAAGCCCTGTGGCCAATGGATGCTTGGCAATTCTGGGAAATGAAAGAAGGCTCCAATGCAAAGAACAAGGGACACAAGATGCTACTGGAGAGGAAGGCCAACGCAGGCACCCAGGGCCTTGTTGGTCATGTTACAGGTTTCACTGTGAAAGAACAACACTCTCAGATGTAAATTTCTGGCAACAATGTGGGGAAAGAAATAGAGCAAGATTGGATATGGGAAGATACTGAAGAGACTACTTCACAGACCAGGTAGGAAATGATATCATGTTAGACAAGGACAGAAGCCGTGAAGGTGTAGGAATGAGATGGCCAAATTTGCTGATATGATAGATGTGGCTATATGGAAGAGGGATCCTCAAGGACAGCTCCTTGGCTTCTGATTTGCATAACAAAATGAATGACACCTGCTATTAAATGAGGAAGAAACACGGAAAAAAGCTACTTAGAGGAGGAGAGGATGATAAGAGCTGAATGCTCTTAAGAGGTTAAATGAGGACTTTTGAGTTTCAAGACATGAAGGTTATTAGAGACGTCAGTAATTTTAAGTGGAGTGAAGAAGGGTCGGGTGACAGATAAGAGTGGACTGAAAAACCAGAGATCAAGAAACAAAGAGCAGAGAGTGTAATGCATGCCCATCTTCGGTCACCTTAGCACCTTGAGGGCCCCTGTATACCACACACACACAAACAAAACACACACGCGACCTACTAGACATTGTTCCTGAGTACTAAAAGAATCGGACTAAATTTAATTTCAGTAAATGTGCAATCAGACAAAGCATACAAAAAATGAGCTTCTTTTATTCTCTCCCTCCCCCTCCCTTCAATACAACTATCTCTAGATATCTCACATATTTCTATCGATAAATAAGAACTACATTTAAGTTTTAAGAAATGTACCTGGATCTTCCCCTGGAGAGGGTCTGTGACATGCCGTAGCAGTGGGAGAGCCTCTGCTGGGTTTTCAGTCCAGCCTCTGAAGCTGGGAGGTGCTTCCTCACCCCCATCACCCCATGGTCAACCTCTACTAAAGGGCAGCACCACGGTGGCAACAGAGTCAGGCCCTCTGAGGACACTGAGTTATTCTTTCCTCAAATAAGACTCCCCTTTCATCCCCTAGTGTATAGATGAATTGTTGCCCTGGGCTGGACCAACTAGAGTTAAGTTTCTCTCCCTTTGCTGTCTAGGGCCGCACAATGTCTTGGTCTCTGTTTGTCCCAAACAGTTCAAGAATATCCATTCATCCCTCTGTTCTGGCATGCACAGATCTGGACCCTGGAATACCACAAACAGGGGTTTTCTAAAGGTCTTGGATATCGTACATAGTATTCCAAGTCAACAGAAGATCTCCAGAAATGCTGGACAGAGATCCTGGAAATGTCTGGAGTTGACTAATGTTGCTAGAGGGACCGGCAGCTTCTCATGATTCTCTTTGTGCTGTGGTTAGTTAGTAAGGCTAAAGCTGATCACTGATCACAGAAACTACATTGGCTCCATTAAGATTTAGCATGTTTTCTTCTTTTGCACTTGTTCTTATTTCCTACGTTTCTATTCATTAGAATATACCCTTTGTCAAGGAAATTCAGGAACTCTATTCTCAAAGACATGGGGATGTAAATATGTAAGTTGATCATTAAGTCTATCCCAGAATTAGATTCCACCCTCAAGGATATTGCTAAAATATATCCAAGATCACTCCTTTTGAGATATCTTCTGAGAGGTAATAGAGTGTGAGTTAGGAATTCCAGGAAGGCTTTATTTTAAAGAAATTCTCTATTTACTGGTTGCATCTATATATTCCATCACACCTCTCTTGGTGTTTTTACTATTACAATGCAAACAAACTCATTTTTTCCAGGCATCTGGGTAAGGCTCTTGCTAGGAAAAAAGGCTCTTCTGGTGAGATAGGACAGCGTGACCTAGGAAGAGAGCGGGGAAGAAAGAGGCTGAAGCCAGGAAAGACAGTCTGCACCTTTTCCCAATGTTCTCTGGGCCAGTCTTATTGGAGTTAGTATTCAAACAACTCTTTAACAGCAGTTGAGAAACAAACATGAAACTACCAGCTCAGCACTGAGCAGGATCCATTGGGGAAAAGGATGGATCAGAATTACCTCCTTTAAGGAACTTAAAAGTTTATTTGGGACCTGTGTCAAATGTACAAAATAAGTTCTGCAGAAGATGATAATGAATCCTGTCAACGTCAATCTTGGGAAACTGTCTTCTTAGTCTGAGGAAATTTACTAAACAAAGACACCCTATTTCATATCTGCCATTTCTTAAAATCTATGTAATTACAGTCCAATTAAATAATTATGAACTATTTTACATGTCTGAAAGTCTATTTCAGAGCATATTGCTTCATAATGAAAGGAATGAGACTAACACTATGTATAAACAATCCTGACATAACACTGGGGAAACTGATGTAGGCAGAATAATGTCTCCATCCCAAAAGATGTCTGCGTCTTAATCCCCCAGAACCTGTGAATGTGCTATTTTACATCACACAAGGACACTGCATGTGTTGTGAGAGAAGAGGGCTGTGAGATGGCAAGACGATTTGGGATTAGAAAGGCAGGCCCAATCTAATCATGAGTCCTTGAGAGCAAAAGATCCATCCTGGCTGTGTTAAAGAGGTTAGAAGGAAGATTGGAAGCATACAAGAGACTGGAATATTGTTGCAGGCTTCGAAGACAGAAGAAGGGAACATGAGCAAAGAATGCAAGTGGCCTCTAGAACATGAGAAAGGTGAGGAAACGTTCTCCTTGAGAGACTGCAGACAGAACACAGCCCTGCCAACACTTTAATTACAGCCCCTGAGTGAGACTTATGGCAGGTTTCTGACATAAAGATTAATAAGATACTACAGTTTGGATTTCAATTGTCCCCCAAAGGCCTATATGTTAAGGGTCTGGTCCCCCTTGGTGTTATAGGAAGGAGGTAGCACCTTTAAGAGGTGGGCTTAGTGGGAAGTCTTAGGTCACTAGAGGCTCCCATCCCTGCCTGTCTCTCTTTGCTTCCTAGCTGCCATAAGGTGAGAAAATTGTTCCACCAGTGTTTCCTGCTATGATGTGATAGCTCAACACATGCCCAGAGCAACAGGGCCAACCAACCATGGGCTGGAATCTCTGAAACTATAAGCCAAAATAAACCTTTCCTCTTTTTATGTTGACTATCTCTGGCATTGTGTAACAGTAACAAACAGCTAACTAATACAAAGGTAATAAATTTGTTTTAGGTCATTGAAATCTGTGGTGATCTGTTAACAGCAGCAACAGAAAACTATCATGCTTTCCTTTACATCGGGTCAACTGTAAAATGGGAAAAAAAAAAAAAAAACATCTTTTCATTTCTTATAAGTGGTTGCAAACATTAAAAGACAAATATTGGACAAAGATTCTTAAAGAAAAGAGCCGAGTAGGAAGAAATAGCAGTCTAAAATTTTCTTCAATGCACTTCCTTCTCCTGTATTTTACAAGATCCAGTCAATCAGAAAATAAACCAGAAACTTAATATATCTTAACAGTTTCATGGCATCCCCAGGTAATCAGAGGCAATCTTTCATATTGATCATAATATAAAACTAGGTGAGTTATAGAGACACATATCTTGTCAGTTATTTGGCAAATGTAAAGCCTCCCTTAGAAAAATACTGTAATGAAATATTTTCAAAGTCAGTATGCAGATCTCCAACTGCTAGGCAAGTTAATGAGATGCATAGCTAGGGACTTAGCATGCATCTCAAGCACTGGTTCTGCATAAGAAACACAGTTGATTCTGATCTCATCACCTTATCCATTTTTTACAGAAACATCTATCAGCAAAGAGGAGACACTCCATGTATTAAAAAGTTTCCACATCCACACTTAGCTATCAGAAACAGGACAGCAGGCCATGTATTAGAGCTTGCAAACCTAATAAAATATTTTGCAAGAAACATATTTAATCAGTCAAACATTGATTATATTTGGTACACTCAAAATACTGAAGCCCAGCCACACAAAATGATTTGTCAACATTCCAGAACAGCGCTTTAAAGGAGATAACTTTGGGATTTACACATTAGATAAACTGAACTTCCACACTAACCTAACAGAAAAATCTCCTTGTGGATATGAACAAAGACAGGACCTCAGCCTCATACAATATTAAGTAATCAGAGGGTGCTTATATAACAAAAATGTACAAAATCCAAAAATAAAATGTATTTAAATGCAGGTAATTTTTTTAAAAAACAAAACAGAGAAGGGAGAAAAATATTTTTAAAGCAACTATGTACATTCAATTCTTGGACACAACACTTACTACCTTTGCCTTTTGGGGAAAGTTTTATAATTTCTTTATGCCTCAGTTTCCATCTGTGTATGATTGTGATAAATGCATACTGAATTCAGCACACCGTTGTGGAGATTAAAGGAGATAACAGGTACAAAATATTTAGTACAATATTTGATCCCCAGGAAGCCCTTAATACATATTAGCATTATTATCATCAGTTATTAGTATCATGCTCAATTTTTCGATAGGAACAATTTACCACAGAATTTGCCAGAAAACCCAGGAAATGAACCACAGTTAACCAGATTCATTTTTGCTGTGTCTTGGACAATTTCTTGATACTAATAGGAACAATTCAAAGAAAGGGGCTTACCCAAGTGTTCTTTATTAATTTAGTTACGAGTCACAGAGGAATTTCAGTGGGATATAATTGTTAGATGCGATTGCACAGTAATAAATTCTAAACCCCAAGAAAAGGAAGACAAAACTCAGAAAAATAATAAAAGTGAACTTTAGAAACTTTTGCCCAAGGAATAAATTGGCTAAAATGAGATCTCTATGGAGAATAAAGAATAAACGGTAATGTCATGAAAAGTAAGTTAAGCCAGGTTTTAAATAAAGAAGGAAATCTGTGAAGAGATAAAAATGATTAATGTTACTAGCAAAAGACACAGAAGACCTGAAGGAGCAGACTCAGAGGGAAGCAGGCTTGTGCTTTCAACTGTGCCTTTACAAACAAGTGTCATCTGCTCTCTGCCAACCAAAGCAAGTGCCGGCTGTCACAAGGAAAAGGAAAATACAGCCAAAATGGAGAGAGAAATGTTCCTTAAACAGCTGGATGTCTTCAATTTAGAACGTCAATAGCCCATAGGAATGAGATAGTTAAGGAATTTCCAAATGTTTCTACTAGGAGCCCATTCTCTTTGGTTATCCATCATCAATTCTGTCTTCATCTCTGAAAACCCATCTCATGCAAGGACATCCCACATGTAAATGCCCCTCTTGCAGATGATATGCACCTCTTCCTGCATACAGTTAACCCAGCAACTGGAAAGCATGCGTTGCGCCTACCATTGTTCTAAATTTACCCACGTCGTAAAAGAAGTATAAAACAGTTGCTTAGCGATAATATTGCCTTGTAATTAGACTCCAAACTCTTCAAAGACTGGTCCCAAATAGTACTACACAAAATAAATTAGAATTCACACATTTACTTAGAATAAACACTTTGAGGTATAGGGCTAAATCTAGCTAACTTTCTAGGGCTAGGACATCTGAATTATCTGGGGTGCTTTGAAACTTACTATATTCTCTACTCTATCCTCTGAATCATGAGGCATAGAAAATAATTAATTAAAAAAAGTCTCCCTTTTAAAATGTCCCATGGAGATGTTTAGCATGTGCCCCCAGCCTTCATCCACTTGCTCCTTCCCAGGGTACTTTGTCCCTTCTTTTATTAAGTAACATGCATATTTTCAGGGTTTTAAAGCAACAGACTCAGAATCAATCAGAACTAGAGTCAAAATCTCCCTTTACACAATGGCGGAAATAATGCCTATTTTTTACAAGTTTGCTTTGTTCAGCTGAGGACTAAATGATTCCAACTGTTTAAGGTACTTGAGGGAGTATTTGACACTCACTTATCCTTCAGGGAGGGCCATCAGCTATTGCCAACACCAGCAGGACTCAGTCTCAGCATGAGTCCACAATTACTCCTAGAAGAATGAGGTCCTTGGGCTTTTGTATGTCTATACGCACACCCACACAAACACCCCAGTGGGTTCTGTGCTAACATTAAATCATCTTAAAGTGGCCTTGGTGGAGGCCAGTCTGGATGGAATCTCAGTTCCATGATCCTAAAATTCTGACCGATCACTTCAGTGACAATGGCAGTGAACAAGCCTCTTCATTACTCAGAGAAATACAAAAGGGAAGAGGACTGCTTTGTAACTCCCACGTCCTTCTCCAATCGTGACCTAGTTACTTTGTTCTGTCTAGAGCGAATACAGCTCCTTCTACTTAAAACAGGCTCAAAACTAAGTGATGAACCTTGGTCTATGATCCAGGCCCCAGACATCTCATTATATTCCTGGTCATTCAAAACCAGACATCAAGTGCTGTAGTCTCTATAAACAGTGCACACTGAATGAACTCTTACCAGGTCCCATCCATGCATACTGCAAGGCTCTGCCCTCCTCAAGTTTGCAGCAAAGGAAAGAAATTCTTAGTTGAAGTTGGGCTGTAGCCAACTAATGGACTAGTGGTATGAGATGTAAAGGTGCCCTCAGAGGTCAGAATTTGGAGTTAGGACTGAGTGCACACATTGTTTTGAGAACTTCAAGGCAGGAGAAGCTCAGAGCACATACCAGCTAAACAGAGAAAAGAGTCTTTGCAGAGGTCACAGTCATCCATCCACAGCACCTGCCTGAGAAGCAAATGATACCCAAGAAAGCAACTTCCTCCACCTCAGCCAGCTTCTGTGCTTGTCAATCACAAAAGAGGATTCTCCCTGCCCTCCAGAGCCATTACCATCCCCAACCCCACCAGCTTCCCAGAAGACTAAGGTAGAGAAGGGAGAGGAGAGAATGCAGTCCATGAGAGCCAATCCAAGAAACACATTCTAGAGGAGCCAGGCCCAGGGAGCCCTGAACTGTCATGCAGGATGAAGTTTGAAGTTTCAAACTGATTATAAATGAATATCAAGTATGACAAAATTATCATGAACCGAAAAGCCACTAATTGGCAACTTTACATTTTCTTTCTTTCCCTCAGTAAGTACACAGGATATGGGAGCTTAAAAAGTCAGGCTGATATAAAATTACCAGGAGAAAAGTGATCCACAGAAATACATGAATCAGAAGATTGTCATACCTACCGCATTTGCACTATGTTTTCATTAAAAAAAAATCAAACCTACAGAAAAGTTGCATTAGATGGACCATATGAAATTATCACTTATAAAAATAAAAAATTACCAGATATTAGTTATTTCATATTATCCCTCCTATTATTATTGAAATTTATCTGTAAATTTTCTTTTTGACACAATTAAGTTTCATTCACCTTTCACCTAAATTCTCTATTGCTAACATTATAGCACTTGATTTTTTGCTTCTTTCTCTAAAGACACCTGTAAATATAAATGTATTCAGAGACATAAAGATAGTGCTGGGATTTTTTTAAGTTGCACACACCTTAATGCTTGACCCCTAACTACTTCAGTGAGTATTTGGTAAGGACAAGGACACTAATTTATATAATCACAGTATAATTGTCAAATTCAGGAATTTGACATCCATGTGCTACAAATATCTAAAATACAGCCTATATTCAAATTATTCCAATTGCTCCAATAATGACCCTTCATAACATCATTTTTTAATTCAAGATCACACACTGCATTTGTTCACCACATCTTTTTTGTTGGCTTTAATCCAAAAACTTCCCAGCCCTTCCTTGTCCTTTATTATACAAATGTTCTTGAAGAGTACGCCCCAATTGTTTACTATAGTCCATTCCTCACGGTGGATTCATCTGATGCTTTCCTATGTTTCCTGGCACTTATGATGATAATACAGAAGTGGTGCTGTATCCTTCCCAGTGCCTCACACTCAGAGGCAAGGATTGCCTCTTTGTCCCCTTGTTGGGGATGCACACTTTTTATCACTCAGTTAAGAGCGTGACTTCCAGGTAATTCCACTGCATAAACTACCACTTTCCCCTTGTAATTAACAAATAATCTCGGGACACAGAAACGACCGTTAGCATATATAGTTCAACAGTATTCCTTGAGTACCCACCGTATCCAACACCATTTGAGGGGCCAGAGGTTCCACAGGAAATAAAACTGATTAAAAAAAAATCTCTTGATTCAAAGACCCAGTGACAGTGAAGAACTACTGACAGTGAACAACATATTTAGCATACTTGAAGGTAGATGGAATTTGTGAAGAGATGAATGTGCTTTATTCTAAATAAGATAGTCAGGGAAGGCCTCATTGAGTTGAGATTTGAGCAATAACTTGAAGGGGTAAGGACCGAAACCATGGGGAGAGCTTTCCAGAAAGAAGTCCCAGCAAATGCAAATGACCCTGGTATGTCTAAGGGACAGCAAAGAGCCAGTGTGCCTGGAGCCAAGTGAGCTGAGCCAAGGGGAAAGTATTCTTTCCTTTAGGGATGACCAAAGCATTCCCTAAATTCCTACAACAAATGAAAAGGGAGTGAAAAGGAGAAGAAAATGTATTAGAATGTCATTTTGATGTCAAAAGCAAAGCTCATTTCAGTCTTAGACAGCTTGAGGGCCATAAAGGACTCCTCAAGAGCCTGTCTTTCAAGTTCTTGCCTCTGATTTCCGCTCCCCAAATGCGGGTACAGATGACCAGCCCAGGTATAGCCTTTCAAGATTCTCATTCCGTCATCCTGGGGGAAATAAGTATCACTTTCCAACAGACCAAGGACAATTCCTAAGAACAACTACTTCCTGGTTACCATGGTTGCTGTACTTTTCCCAAGTAAATTCCTATGGGATGGGGGCTGGAGATAAGAGGAAGAATGGTAGGTAGAGGGTGTTTGGATTGACAGCAGCTGGACTAAAACCTCCAAACACACCAATTCTCACCCCAGAACACAGTGAAAGAATCACAGAAGGGTGACCCAAAGGTCTTTACTTTGAGCAAAGGAAGATGATGTCCAGAGTAGAAAACAACCGAGGTGCATATTAGTGCATTTACACAATTACACTTTGTCTCCTTATAAATTATTATAAACATATAATAATGGTCTTGATCTTCAAAGTCCCTGATAAATAGCAATTGGACCTATCATATTTTTTCAAGGACACTAGTTTTCGATCCTCCTAATATTGACATTGGAGGACTGAGACAAAATAAGCAAAACAAAACATTAAGCATACAGCTTCTCTGTGGTTTTTGTATGGCAAGTATGGAGACAGCTTTGAAGGAGCAAGGATAATGGTTTTTGTGTTCATTAAATCTGCTTTCACCCACACATAAATACCTAATTCTCCATTGAAATGCCAGAGTATAGAGAACATAAAAGTCTGATAGCACCTAAAATGACAATTCACCATTATAACAGCATAATTTTATAAGAGCTATAAGCAGTCAAATCCAACCCCCTAAAAATCAACTTATCTGAAAGCCAATGGACATTGTTAAATGAAAAAAATTAGAAATGAGAAATCAGTGACATTTTATTATACCATTGGCCTTAACACTCATGTTAAACAATTTCACAAACTAAATTAAAACATAAATTCTGTTTTAGGCTAAAAGAAGCAAGAGACTATAGTCATTTCCGAACCCGTTCTAAGTTCTTGTAATGCTGAACACAATTCAGGATTCTCTTCTTTAAAAAAAGAAAAAATTATATCTGGAAAAAAAAAAACAACTAACACAAAAGAAAACCTTAATATTTCTAAACATCTACTCTAAAAACAGAAGCATTCAAAGTGACAGATTAATCGAGCTGTATTCACCCAATTTAGATCCTATCAGCATGATACTTACCAGTAATGTTTTGGAGGGAGCTTAGATGAGAATGGACCAAAAATAGAGACTTTAGTGTGCCTTTTCACACTTGGTAAGGGAAGCTGAAGACTTGTACACTTCAAAGTGCACTCTCACCTCTCTGTGGCCTGATGCAAACTGAGAGAAAAACTAAAAACTTTGAGAATAGGAGAGTTAAGCACTATATTCCTATGTAAAATTTACCAAAAATATCTGTCTTAACGCACCAGCAATAACCCTATGGAAAATAATGGAATAAATATTCCTAATTACCCTACCAACAGATAACTTTGGGTATAGTATTCACAAGAAATGTGTCAGTTCTATATTTTTTTTAAATTATAAAACTTTCCTGAGTGATAAAGTGATAAATATGCAGACAGTAAAACACAATAGCACTGCACTTATATATATATATACCAACAGAAAGAAATTTCTGGAGAGCAAATTGGTATTAAATTCTCATTAATCCAAGGAACCCTGTGTAAAAACCTATTCTAAGGAAAATATCCCAAGGAATTATCATCCTATATTAAAGGAAGGCTGTTTTTCCCAGTGTTATTTATACTGGCAAACAAAACAAAAAAAAAATCCAAATTTTAAGAATTAATTAATTAACAACACTATTTCTCATCAATGCAAATGAAACCCTATGCAGCTATTAAAGGTCATAGTTTTCAAGAACAGTCTTAAGTAAATCTTAAATAATATGCTATTAAAGAAAGTTACCCAATTAGAAAGAGAACAGTCTCCATTTCATAAATATATGCATGAAATATACACTTAGCATTATTAGAGGATAGCTTCCATGCTTCTCAAATCCCCAAATTCTCTCATAAAATCCAATCAGGTATAATGAAATCATGTAACACCTGTCTGGATAAACTAAAGAACATGGGGCAAAAAATAAAAAATAAAAAGTACTTTCTTCAGGTTCCAGCAATCCTGAACCAAATCCTAGCATCCCTTCCATGATGCTCACCTCCACCTGGAAGAACGGCCTCACATTTATCTGGGCATTCCCTTATTCTATCGTTTCCCTCAAAACTCCAGAGTCATATCAAAAAGGGTAATAGATCATACTTGCCTACTGGCCACAGTTTGTCAAGCCCTGCTTTCCACCAACAGGGTTGGCAATTTTCATTGCCACCATATAAAGTGACAGAAGGCAAAGATCCAAGTATTTGTTATATTTTCCCTTAAGATTTCTGTGCATATATGCAAGAGTTACCAAGGCCATAAAAACATAATTTTACCCCAAATTAATTTTTAAAGAATTTTAAGATGGACCATACCCATGTCGCTTAATTAAACATTAAAATCAAATCTGAAGATAATCAAAGTGAATGTACGTGAATAACAGAGCTTTAATTTTTCCACTTCTCCTCACTAAAAGTCTGTTTTTACCTTATAGGGAAATTTAGACATCTTCATCCAAGGAACAAAGCAATTTATGCAGTGCATGCGACGGTATTCAACAATTACTTTATGGGAATTCTGAGTTCAAAGATCAAAGGAAAATAGATGTTAAAAAAAGTTCCTGCCTGGTGGTTCTGGAGAGTTCATGTAGCAAACACTATAAAACACTATATGATATTGGAAATTTCAAGATTCAGAGTCAGGAAACCTGAGGCCACCAGCAAAATCACTGTGTTCTCTTGTTGGACAAATGGCAATCGAGTAGCATACATACACACACACACACACACACACACACACACACACACACACACACGCATACACACACAACCAAAAAAATAAGAAAAATTAAAATGAGAAAAAAAAATCTGTAAACCTAGGAAGGTGACAGAAAAGTTAATAAAATATAGAGAGAAATTTCATCAAGTCAGAAGTAGAGAAATAACCTGATAACCCTCATTAAATAATATAATAAGCAACCTCACTTAGTAGAACACAGCCATCATTTCACACTATGTTTCTGGAAACAACAAGAAAATCACTCTGAGCTATTGTATTGATTTGTGGAGCTCACTGAAACCCAACGACAGAATAGCATGGGAGTTGAATCATGGCATTTTCATAAATATTATTTGCCATTTTATAGTTGAAGTTCAAAGTCATATGAGTTCAAACTTGAAATTAGGAGTTAAAAACCTTCTGTTGTCTCAAAACTAATATCAATGTAAGTACAATCAAGCCATTTGTCAATGCCATGTGTATGTTTAAGTCATCTGCAAGAGCAGTCACTCTATTTTTTTCTTCTCTTGGGAAATGAAGAGCTTCCATCATTAACTTTCCAGCCAACATGATCTCTGCAGTCACACTATGGGGCTAATCCAAAGGGTTTGAATGCACAGCAGTGTCTGGTAAGTCACAGCAGGTCTGAGGTCAGGTTAAATAGCTTTAATTAAGAATAATAATAAAAATGAAAGATTATTTGACACATAGGTCAATATTTTTCCTTCAAACCAAGGTAACCATACTGAGAAAAAAAATCACTGAATATTCATCAAAGGAAAGTAAATATGAGGACACAGAAAAGATATTAATTAAACAAAAGAAAATACTTAAACAGAAGAAAAGCATGGTGCATAAGATACTTTTATCCAACAGCTTCATTTTAACTAGCAAATCAACAGATTGAAAAATAGTGAAAGAATTTAACTTTCTGCTGGCTAAATGCTAACGATTCTCATTTGCATCAGCAGATATATGCAAACAGATTCATATTTATTTACTCAGTAATGACTGCTTCTATGAACTTTCAAAAATACTGTGCTTTTATAGCAAGACATACAATAGTCCAAAGAACTGTGGTATCTGGCTTAGATCTGTGAGTCCTAGTACTATTTGATTTATAGTATAATTTAAAGTAGTCATGGTGGTAACATCAAAGTAAGGCAGAGATTTGGAGCTGAGTTCCACTATGCTATCTATTTTCATGTAAACTACTACAAACTGTTTAAGATTTCTCAAGTCTTCATCTTGGCATGAGCATGTTGATGACTTCTTTGAATTGCTTGATGAATAAATAGAATAATGCACATGAGGTATTTAGCACTATGTTAGTAATATAGAGACGTTAATGGAGAACAATACTTATTATCATGTTGCTTAGCTTCTGAGTTTTAACTTACAACTACCTTACCAAGCCCTTATAAGAATTATGTAAGCCAGAGAATGTAAATGTTGTTTTTATATTACAAAGAACCAGACAAATACGATAACTTATTATCAATTATCAAGTTTCACATCTATTTAGTATCACAAACTTTTTCTATTATGTTTAGATAATTCAGAGTATACGCCATTAAAATTTATCTAGACAACCATTGTGCAAACACATTAAGGTGTTAGACAATTAAAAAAGGAAAAAAACCTCCATTTCTAGTCTGAAATAACTGGGCATGCTCAAAACAGGCTCCAGCAACTTTAGAAGGGCACCAGAATGAACCTTCAAATTATTAGTATTTTAAAACCAAAGCTACACTTTAGAACAAATAAATCACTTAATTCACAAAACCCTAAGAAGTTTGGGGAAAAAAAACTGTTTTTATCAAGTAATCAGCTTCCTATTGCAATTAATAATTCATTTTATGTTAGTTTAAATTGGAGTTGGAACTTAACTCCTCGCTGGAAAGCATAATCTTGGACCAGAGAACCCAAAATCCAACACCAACTGAGAGAAGGCAAATAACAGTGAACATGGAGGACAGCCACTACTGAGCACATGCTAACAGTCACCACAAGCAAAAAAAAAAAAAAAAAAAAAAAAAAAGGTCCTTATGTTGTCATTTGGAAACATTTCAACAGAAATCAGAAATCCAGAGTCTTGGGGCAAAATCTGAGATCTAAAAGATAGAAATCCATTCAAAAAGATTTTAAGCACTGTTCAGACCAAATCTTATCTAAAGTCTGGATTCAGGATTCAGCCACTGAAATGCATACTTCGAGCTCAACCCTAGTGCAGGGATATCCTGCTTTGTTAAAAATGAAATGTATTAAAATACCAGTAAGTTAGTGAGCCGAAAGAGAACTGAGGGAAATAAATTTTCATGATAAAGAATTCTTGTAAACTAGGGAATTAATTTTTATAATTTAAAGAAGTAACCCAATGGTCCATGATCTAGATAATTAAACCATTCCAACAAGGCAGAGATCCAAACTAGGAAGAGTCCAAGTCCTCACGCTCATTCTCTATTTCATTGGACAACTATTTACCTACCATATACTGTGTCTTTATTCTAAATCCTGAGGTTCCAGAATTGAGGGAACTACCACTCCTACATCTACTTAACAAATATGCGAAATAAAATTCAAATTCTCAACAAAGAAAATAGACATTTAATCCAATGTGGGGTGGGGGGCGGGGGACCCAGAGTCCCAACCAGATCTGGGAGACCTAACAGTGGACACCACAGTGAAAAAAAACACCCAGATCTCCCCTTGATTAAGCCCTTTTAGGGGACCCAAACTGTGAATGTGACTCCCCAGAACCTTCTGTATTGGGGGGCCCACTGAATCACCCATTTCTGTCAAGGTAGTTTCTATTCATTTGACTTATTTTCTAAAACAATGCATAGAGTCCTGGTGAATGTCACCCTTGCATCTCATCAGGATCCACATTCAGTGAAGGACACAGGTTGAACACGATACCCCCGAACCAGAACTCAAATAACCCATGCTATGAGCATCACTGGTCCAAAGGTTACAACAACATCATTGTTTTGCTTTGGTTTTGTATTTTTGTTGTTGTTGTTGTTGTTGTTGTTGTTGTTGTTTATATTTCAAGTAGCCTTGGTGTTATGCCATTGTCCAGTCCACAAGGAATGTGTCCTCAAGGAGCAGCATTTAATTAACATACATAATGCCAAGGAACATAACTTGCACTACCAGAAAACCTATAAGGGTGATACAACCTTTAGTTATTCAACCCAAGGCAAACACCAGCCACTGGCCAGCTTGATGAAGACATTCTCGGAGGAACCACACCATTTCACCAGCTCTGAACACATGATGCATCTCTTCACAGGTTCACTTTTCTGGCAAGACATATTTTCAGACCACTTCTGCCCTTGGGGAGTAGGAGATTAACTAGCAGATGTAGTTTAGAAACTGGCATAGGTAGCTATGGCTCTCTCCTCTTATATTTAGTGACCACTTTTATAGTCCTACAGAGACATTTTAAAAAGAGATTTCACTTCTATCTGCTCACAGAGAGAAACCTAAAACAAATGACTTGGGTCTGTTTTCCATCTCCTCTGGCAGGAGCAATTTCTTTGAAAGACTACTCTCTGGAAAATTCAAAGTTCAGCTTAGCTCTTGTGGCTGTACTACTTTCCAGGAAAAGCTTTCATGGGCCATGAACTCAGGCAGCAGCACATGACAGAATAAGGAAAAACTGAAAGACAAAGGCTTTTGTCACACTTGCCTTCTGTGTGTGTTAACTGTCCAGTCTCCTATGGTAAATCCAGCTCCTTCTAAAAGGAGAGCCCAACAAACACATATCCTGCCTTTACATGAATAATAAAAAGGCATCCCTCAACTTCTCAAAGAAGGAATCGCAGAATTGATGTCCTGTTTGGGCTGATGAATCACCTAAAGGATGGATTACCCAAAAGAAATGTAACTGAGTCACCAGCCCAATGAGCCCACTCTGAGTACCTTGGGCAGCACACAAAGCATGCAACTGTGAGTTTGGGCACTATTCCCACTACTGCCATCACCACCACTCAAGTGTGAACACTGGAATCTTTCACTCAGACTGCAGCTATAGTCTCCTAAGCAGTCACTGTGCTTTCTCCCTTGCTTCCTCAGCAGATTCTCTATTCAAGGGAGAATAAGACTTAAAAAATATATATATAAACTCAAATCACATCATTCCCATGCTAACAATCCACCTAAGACTTTTAGTCTATTCAGAACAAAACCCCGACCAGTCTCCAATGTTGCTATTCATCCATGGAGCAGCAGGAACACTATCACCTAGGAACTCATATAGTAAAATGAACCAGACATTATTACTGTTATGTATATATGTGACTGCATGACCAATATGAATTTGCAACATGTACGCTCAGAAAAATGAGAAAATTATATCCCATCTATGTATGATATATCAAAGGGCATAAATGCATTCCACTGTTGTGTATCACTAAATAAAACAAATGAAAAAAATTTTTTTAAAATGCAGAGTCTCAGGTCCCACCCCAGACCACATAAATCAGTCTCAGCATTTTAACAGGATTCCCAGGTGATGTGCAGACACATTGAAGTTTGAGGATCACCCGTCTACCAAATCAAACAAGACTGAGCTCCCTCCCCCACCCCAATTGTGCATACTACTACCTTTGCTTACTCAGCCCCAGCCACTGGACTCCTTGCTCTTCCTTATATGTGGCAAGCCTCATCATACTATGGCACCTGCTCTAACTCTTTCCTCTGCCTGGGATGTCCATCCCTCAGGAAACTGTCCTGGCTGACATAGGTAGCTCACTACTTTCAGATTCCTGCTTACTGCCATCATTTTTTTTAATTGACGTAATTATACACACTTATACAGTATAGTGTGATAGGTCAACACGTGTATACATCATATAATGATCAAATCAGGGTAATTACCTTTTCTATTGCCTCAATCATTTATCATTTCTTTGTGATGGGAACATTCAAAATCCTCTCTTCGTTATTTTGAAATATATAATCAGTTGCTATAGAACACTAGAATTCACTCGTTTCCAACCATATTTTTTAACTGTGATCCAACCTCCTTTTATCACCTCCACCCTTCCCAGCCTCAGGTGACCTCTATGCTACTCTCTCCTTCTGTGACACCAACTGTCATCTTCTCAGCTCTTCCCTCACCAACCCCACTCTCCCCTGCCAACTTCAGTATTTCCTGGATTCCTGCATCCTGCTTTGATTTGATCATGATATTTATCACTTCTTTATATATTACATTATATTATATGCTTAGATGAAAAATTGTTCTCCCCTACCAATATAAGCCCCATAACTGCAACGATCTTGTCGTTTATTTATTTCACTGCTGTATCCCCATGGCCCAGCATACAGTAGGTATTCAATAAATATTTGATGAATAAGTGAATATATGAAACTAGCGCTTCTAATGAACAGTGGCTTAGGCAAGTATCCAAACTTGTTTTTACAGACCTTGAAAAAATATCTAAGGCACTGCTGATTTCTGAAAGAAAATTAGCTGTAGCTGACAAGGAGTCTTGGTCAAATCTCCATAGCAAGGGGACAGATCTACAAAAGACCAGGTGACTCCAGGAAGCTTGAGCTGCAGCCAGAAGCTATACAATAGTTCAAACGTAAGAAATACATGTGTTTAAATTTAGATATTTCTGGGGATGAAAAGAATTGGCAATACCAAGTACTAATGAGGATGTGGAACAGCAGGAACACTCATTCACTGCTGGCAGGAAGGCAAAATGGGACAGTCACTTGGGAAGTCCCACACATAGGCATCTACCCAACTTATTTGAAAATATATCTGCACAGAAAAACCTGCACATAAAAATTTATAGCAGCTTTATTAATAATCACCAAAACCTAGACGCCACCAAAACATTCTTCAATAGGTGAAGGACACCTACCTTTAATAAACTGAAGTACATTAATAAAATGAATGACACTGAAGTGATGAAAAGGAAAATGCTATGAGAGCAATTCAACATATGGATGAATCTTATATGCACACTTAATTTCTGCAAAAAGAAAAATAAAAACAGGAAGATACCAATCCCAGAATAAAACGGAAAAATGAGTCTAAGTCTATTACGAATGTCTGGCATAACCTCACTGAAGAGAGTAAGGAAAAAGAGGCACTGACCTAAATAACTTTAGAAATAACTAGAAACTGTAAGACTAAAGACAGAAGGACCTTCACATAGGCACAGGGAACCTTGTGAAGTTATTCCTTACACAGGTACAGTTAGCAATTCTGAATGTTGCACATGTAGATTTAGATTGATCATGTAAATAAAGGAATGGTTTCTCACTACTGGTGTAGGATGTTAGGGGAAAGCAAGAGGAGAAAGCCAGGATAAAATGTGATAACAGAACAGAAGTGGAAATAACTGTAGGAAGTCACATTTCACGTAATGGAGACAGTGCTTATATGCATATATTTTCCAGCTCCATCCCCTGAAAGGGTCCCCAATCTGTGACGCCCTGGTAGCAGAGAGCCCGTTTCCCAGACCTTAATTTCCAATTCTGTTCTCCAACAGAAGGAACCAGAGTTTCCTGGAGAATGGTTGGTCCTAGGACTGATGCAAGAAATAGACAAGGTAAGCTAGAAATATTTCATAGTGCCAAGCAAAAAAATAGGGGGGTATATCAAGGGAACACAGGAGCCAACCAAAAGAACACCCAATGGCTACAGTCAGAACAAGGTGAGCAAAGAACATACAGGGAACCACAGGATGAAAACTCAAAGTATAAGATGCATATTCCTGAGTCCATGCTGACAGAAATACATGCTTGAGTAAATAAATGAATGGAGAACAAATATCCTGTGTAGAAAAATTCTAAATAATTGAGGTAAACATTCCTTCTATTCTCAAGGAGGTGGAATATAACTTTCCATCCCTTACCTTTGAGCTCTCCTTAGTGATTTGCTTCCAAGGAACACAGTATAGCAAGGGGGCAAATTACAAAGTAACTTTACAATGGAGGAACCTGGAATACTACCTCACTCAGGCAAGCAAGGTTAAAAGGTTAATATCAACAGCCATGGGTCAGATTATGGTATGTACTCTTGAGAGTCTGGGTTGAGAAGAGCACTTTTCCTCCGTGGTCTTCCTCCCCAGAACAACATGTGAATCACTAAAAAGTATCAGGTAGACCCAAATAAGGATCCTCCTGCAAAATCCAACAAATAACTCTCCTAGATGGGATCCTGGAACAGAAACAGACCCTTAGGGAACAACTAATGGAATCTGAATAAAAGATTGAATTCAGTTAATAATAGATTAGTATTTATTTTTTAGTTGTAATAAATGCACCACAGTGATATGCTATCATAGGGAAGGCTGGGTGCAGGAAATGTAGGAACTCTCTGTACTATCTTTGTATGTTTTCTGTTAATCTAAGATTACTCTAAAATCAAGTTTATTTTAAAAAGAAAACAAAATTGAACATCTTCCTAAGCCAGGTCATCTTCCACAATCATCTACAAGTTATATTTAGACAAGTTATATTTAGACACAAGTTATATTTAGACACAAACCCATATTTGGTGGTTTTCATACTTCATATTACTTAGTCTTATGACAGCCCTAGAAGCCAAATATTAGGCTCACACTTTACAGATAGAGCAACAAAGATTATGTAAAGTCATCTAGAATATGCAGCTAGGGAACAGGGGAGGTGGAATTCAAACCTGTATCTCCCTGACTCCAAAGCCCACTTTCTATCTAGTACACTGTTCTGACTTTTATGACAGTATTCCTTAAGTCTAAAATACAATGGGCTGGAAAAATGAGGGGGGAAAAAACATCTTTTTAACTCCACAATCTTAAAAAAAGTAGCTTCAACATTATGGCCTTCCAGAGAACAAGAGTCAACTTTGGCAAGTTATATTTAGACAGATTTACTCCTGGGGGCCCCACCCTCACCCTCTAAGTAGATACCAGCACTACATGACTGCAGCAATCCAAGGCCCTGGCAGAGGCAGATAGCACACTCTGGGTAATATAGGGACAGGTTTACAAAGGCATGATTTACAAAGGTGACACCTGGGTTTAGGGAAGCCACAAGGAACAGAACAGTTCCATGGAGGTACCATAGTTATCACTCCCTTCCAGATGGAAGAAACCAGAGGACAGAACAGTTACTAGAGCTTAAGAAAATTAACCAGGTGGGGCTGGGGATGTGACTCCGTGGAAGAGTATTTCCCAAGAAGGTATGAGGTCCTGCAATCGATCCCCAGTCCTACAAAAGAAGCAGTAAGAAGGAGGAACAGAAGGAGGAGGAGACCACCTGACATGAGCTACAGATCCCAAATATTATCTGTTAATTAAAAATAAAACTTTAAAAAATAATGAATGCTATTTTAACGTACTCCATTTTTCTTCTGATTCTACTTTAAGCAAATAAAAAAAGTTTCGAATTTGATCTCTAGGTTGTTTAACAGCCAACTACACAAGAGGCTATTTCAACACATGTTGTAGCAGTTGAAGGGGGCTGATAAGAGATGGCACTTGTTAGTTCACCCAGTTCCTCCCAGGAGCCATAAAGAGGAGGACTGTGTGAGACTGCTGACACTTGCATTATTTTTCTAGGAAGAGTGAAGGAAGAACAGTCACATCCTCAATTCATTGAAGTCTAGCTCAATTTAAGAGTCAATTTAGCTACCTTCCCCAAAGGGATGGACCTGGGTGGCCCAACACCAGGATAACCATTTCCCCAGAACCAAAAGTGAACACAGAGTGCATGGTTCAAAGTGCTGGCCATAATTCCAAAGCCCCAAAAGTTACATTTATAACTCTCTGGCAACATCATGATCTGTCAGTCTGAATAATTAATTTTTAAAGACCTTTGAAGTCCCCAAACAGGAAAAAAAAAAAGTGACTTCAAGAAAAGGAATGCAAATGGCAAAGAACTCCAAGTTTTCTGTAGGATGATCTTTACCCACTTCTTCAATATTATCTGAAGCTGCCTTGCAAAATGCTGTAACATGACTGAAACATCCCAAGTTAAACTTTGATTTCATATTGATCTTCATGCCCTTATATTTAATAAGACATCAGCTCTGCTTCTCCAGCATTAACCTTGTTATGGATAAATTTCAAATGAAAATGACATGTGTGTACGATGCACTGATTCATTCAGAGTACTGGTGCTAAGGGACAAAGTGATAAACTAACACTGAGCCTCAACTTCTACATATGCACATTAATTCATTGCACTCACAATAACTCTTCAAGGAACATCTGTGCAGCCGAAGACATAGCACGAAAAAGAATTACAATGTGGAAGATCCCACGGCTGTCAACGACCAAGCCAGTGTTCATAGAGCAAGCCCTTCCAACGTACTATGTTTCCTTCAGAAGACAGATCATATTAAGCTTTCTTCAGGAGTATTTTGGTGTTCATTTTATGTGTCAATATGACTTGGCTAAGGGATACCCAGACAAAGCATTATTGAACTTATTTCAAAAGATATGACCATTGGAATTGGTGAGCTGAGCAAAGCAGATGCCTTCACCAATGCACATGGGCATCATCCAATTCACTGAGAACCTAAATAAAACCAAAGGGTGAAGAAAGGGCAAATTCCCTCTCTCAGGGATGTCTGAGACATCTATCTTCTACTGCCCTCAGATGTTGGCATTCCCTCTCAGGTTGCAGAATCAGACCAGGACTTACCCTAATAGCTCCTTGATTCTCAGACCTTAGAACTCAGACTGAATTACACTAGTGAATATCCTGGATGTCCAGCTTGCAAATGGCATGCTGTGGGGCTTCTCAACCTCTATAATCATGACAGTCAAATCCTATAATAATTCTCTTTATATATATATATATATATATATATATATATATATATATATATATATATATATACACACACACACACACACACACACACACACACACATATACATACATACACATATTTATATATGTGTGTGTATACACACAAAAAAGCAGTTTCTCTGGATAACTCTGATATCATTATATAATATCATTTTTAATTCTATATTAAACAGCCAGATAAAAATTATCTCTACATTTCCTATAAAACAGCTGAGAATATTTAACTCCCATCACCCCTAAAGTCCTCTACATGTTGCTCTATGTAAAAATTTCTTTTAGAATTCAGTGTAGACAGACATTTACTGTTAAAATGAGCATGTTCCCTCCCTCCTGATAACAAGAATTTTGCAACAAATCATAATGTGCCTCCCAGTCTCGACTGCCAAGAATGCATCAAATATAAGACTGAATCACAACAGCTGTATTGGATTGTCGGTGGTGTTTGTTTTTCCTTCTATTCATGGTCCTGCGTGTTCATCAAACTTATTATATGCTTTCTGAAAATGCAACAGAACACATTAGCAGTCTTTTTTACTATACATGTATTTATATTCCAAGAAATATTATTTGATCCATGATATATCTAAATCCATGAAATAGGAATCCATAATAGTGAGGATCTTGCTGGGTGGCTTGTCAAATGTTTTTAAAAATAAGCACCCTTTCCTTGATCTGTACCATGGCTCATAATTTTTATGAGCTTTGATGTACTCTCTGAAAAATAATAGCAATGACTCAGATTGTTAGAAATTAGCTCTATCTATCGCAGGCACAATGGTTCCTAGCATACCCATCATTGGGTGATAAGAGAGATCAAAATAATAACAGTGGTGTTAATAATTCATTTGGTTATACAGCAAGTGTCCCTCTAAGTGAAGAGGAAGGTCTCACATTTCTAAACTATTCTGTAACACTCAGCAGATGGATTAAATATTTAGTGAGTTGCTTAATATTTCATTGTAGACAAATCATAGAAGGTTTTGCCTACTCCTGAGTACAAAACCAGTGATCTAGTACAACACCTATAGAAATTTAAATCATAAATCAATTTTAAAGGCATTAGAGTCAATAGTACACATGTAGGAATACTTGAAGGACTTCAACACCAGCTTATCAAAAGAAATTACAGCATTTTATTTGTTAAATATTTTGTTAGCCTCTCGAGAGAAACAACCCATGTACACTTCAGTTCCTGCTCTGTACATTTCTGAAATCAAGAGAAGCTATATTCATTGCTCATATTGCAAAGGAATTCAGTACTTGAGCCAAAATATTCTGGCTCTCTATGAGGACATAGCTTTCCTCTTTGCCTTCATTGTACATGTACTGCTAAAATCTATTTGGAAATAAAAGAAAGTTAATTCTCCAAGGATCCATGGGATTGTGTTGCCTCTGGTTATTCTCACTTCCTTCCCCACATGGTACATTGCTGTTGGCTTTGAAAATTTTTCGTGATGGTAATTGGCAGTTTACCTCATTAGTGTTCCCCTTATATTTAAAGTGTTTTTCACATTACCAGCTATTTCTTATTCTGTCCCTAATAATGGAGAAGAACAATCCATCTCTACCAGAGTTACAATGACACAGGGAGGTTTACAAGGAATTGCTTATTAAACAATTATTAACTATTCGGAAACCACACATGCATTTGTGTTATTGGAACAGCCACTCATTTCAATAGCGACAGCTCACTAAATATGCATAAGCTATTTCTCTACAATAACAGTTTAACCACAACGTCTGCATTATGCAACCAGAATGAAATAACGCTCTGGTTTAAGATGCTATCATTTCCTTCTCTGAAGTCTCCTCTTCGTTCTAGCCCCTCCAGATCACAGCATGTGCTGAAAATTACTGCCTTCGTTTTAGCCATTCAAAGCTGCACAATCATACCCCAGCCTTCAGACACAACTCCACTAGCCTGCCAATTGCATTAAAATACTATTCAAACCTTCCTCCTTGCTTTCAAAATGCTCTTATACTAGCTATGGCCTCTTTAATGGGCTCTGCCTTTGCTCTGCTGCCATTTTTCCCTTCTAATGCAGATGCTAACCAGAGAATATTGAAACAGAGAGCAGAAGGCAGATGAATGAACCACGTAAACCTTATTTGAAGAGGTGGCCATGACTACATCAGGTTGAGACCAATGTAAACCTTTCTAGGAACCTCAGGAATGAGCTTTTTCTTAAAATGGGTTCTATTTTTAAATGACCCATCCAATGCTATCTCAACCCATGCTAGATACAACCAAACTTACAGAATGGAAAATGGGATTTTAGGGGTCCTCAGTTTTTTCCTCATCTGTAAAATGAGAAATATTAACTGAAAATGTTTCAGGATTTCTTTTAATTCTAAAATTATTGGTGTCCATGATACCCACTGGCCAAGGTCAATTTCACTGCAAGTTATATAATTTGCCAGAATGAACATCTTTGCATGATTATCTGGGGAGGCAGATATATGCAATAAAATAAGACTTAAAGACTATTCTTAGAATAGACACATGTACAGAGAGTAAAGGGGGACTCTAGAGAAAAAACTTGATGTTTACCTGGCAAAGTCAGAAAAGACTTCATGAATGAATGAGGTGACTCTGAATGTGTTTTGAAGGATGAGTGGGCATTTACCTAGCACACGTACATGAGGAGCTCATGATAAACCCAGGGAACTGCATAGGCAAAAAAAAAAAAAAACAAGTATCTTTAACATCTACATAAGTTCTGTGTTATCTGAGACACAAGAAAGAGAAGAAAATCTATTGATACCCCCTCCCTTGAGATGGAAAACAAGAGACAATTATGGAAGCCTAGAAAAATCTGCCTCTACCTGAAAAATGGCTCATCTTGGCAAACATTTTACTTTCAAAGTACAACAATTTCAGCAGGTTTGATAAAACTGAACAATGCATTGCACTAAACAGTTTTGCATAGCTTTGTGATTAACAGATAAAAACAGTCATTCTCCCTTGGCTACCAGTTTTAAGTTTTCTATTCAGAGTTGGCAGCCACCAGTCATACTATACAACCTGCTCTGCAGAGAAGATACCATAAAATATTCACTTACTGACAGATACTGAATGTGAGCCTCAGAGAGGTAAAATAAGCCATGAGATGATGGAGGGAATTTTTCAGATCCAGGCAGCTTAAACCACTAGCCCACTGTGTTCCTAAAGATGAGTCTTAACTACATCGCAAAAGGAGGGAGTCATTATAAAAATAATTAAAACTGATGCAAATATACTGACTGGAAAAAAATTAGTGATCTGGGAGCTGAACTATTTTTTGTATGCTACATAAAATAGTATAGATTCTAACATCAGAAGTAATGTTTGAGTTCCGATGTTATTAGGGTTTCCTTAAGTCATAGTATGTAAAATTGTTTTTTCAAATGAAATGAATTTCATATAGACCACCACATCAGAATATTTTAATCTAACTAGAGTGGATGCATATCTCAAAGGAAACTCCCTATGTTTTAAAAGCTTTCTTCTTTTAATTAGTTTGTTATGGGAATATTGACAGTCATTTCATGAGCACAATTATTCAATATATTCAGTATATGCCATATTATTGAGGGCAGAAATAAAACCAAATCCCACATGGATCCTAAGACTTATCTTGGGATCTATAAGAATTGGACTCATCCTTGTATATATGATATATGAAATAGAAACAGGCATGTTAAGAGTATCTTATATGCAATTACAGAATTTCATAGTGATACTATTGAAAAGGTGATACTCAAATCTTTGAAAATTATGTTTCTTTCAAAGGAATATGAATTCCAGAGAAGCATCTCACAGTGACAAAAAGAGTGTCTGATATTTACATAAAAGTATATTTGGTATCTATGAGAGTGAGAAGGGGGGACTCAAACAATGAAGTCAGTTTTAATTGTACACAAACTTTCCTATGTTCATATATGAATACACCACCAGCGTAACTCCACATCATGTCCAACCACAAGAATGAGATCCAAATCGGAATAGGTTGCACTCCATGTATGAATAATATGTCAAAATACACACTATTGTCATGTTCATGTATATCTAAATACAATAAATAAAATGAATAAAAGAAAACCCACAGAACCTTGGCTTAAAAATACAAATCAGAAAATCAAATGCTGATTGGAAAGAAGGTAATGACTTAGAGTACATCTGAACTGATGTGAATTATATTATAGACATAATTGGAACACAGGTCAGTAGAACTTAAGGTGAATTTGGATTGCAAACAAAAAAATACAGTCCATGAAACTATTGATGAACAAGGAATTTTTCTGTCACAGGAATAAATCAGTTCTAGTTAATGGTTCTAACTGTTCAAACTGAAACACATGTAAAATTTGTCAATCTTAAATGTTAAAAATTATTTCTTCAATCTCCCAAAATACTTCAAAAATGCATTTTGTGCTAATAAATTAGATGATTATAGTGTAGAGCAGTAATAACAATATAGAAAAATCCCAAGGCCTGCCAACATTTTTTTTTTTTTTTTTTGCTATATGAAAACAAATTATTTTTCTTACTCAGCTAACAGAGGAATGTTAACACTACCCTTCAGGGCACACCTAGATGGAAGATATTGCTGCTGCTTAGTGAAGGAGAGCCGAGAAGAAAAAGTTCTTTCATCAGAAGAGATAGCAGCAAGCCAGCAAAGCCCAAATGAACCCAGAAAACCTATGCACTTTCCTCAAAAGCAGACATGTAAAAGTCAAGTGGGATAAGCTGTCAAAAGTTGGTGCATGAATGTCTAGGAATAAAATTAGGAAATGTGTATAGATTATAAAACAAAAACAAACAAACAAAAAAGCATTAATAACTGCTTCTAGTGAATCCGGTCAAGGTTTAGGGGAAATTATATTTCCAAAGAAAACTGGCTGGGTCAACTGCAGATAAATGATGATGTTATTTTTAACTGAGCGCCAGAGAGAATGATCAATGTTTTCAAAAAGACAGTATGCCATTGGCCAGGGATGATTTAGCAAAGGAGTAAAGATGTCAACTGGCCAGTTTTGCTGTGTTGTTGTTTTTGTTTGGGGCACAATGTCAATATTATGTTTGTGGTTCTCAATCTAGAATGATGCCACCTCTCACAGAGGTCCTCTGGAGATATGTGCAGCAGTTGTGTTTGACTGAAGGTAGAAACTATCATTCCCCAGATAGGGAAGCGGGCAAGGATGATAACCATTCAGGAACATGTGAGATCAACTCACAGGACAAGAACTGTCCCACCCAAAATGATGTTCGTGTTTCCATTAAGGGGCACTGAAATGGTTCCCTATCCGCCATACTTCCCTCCTCCTCAAAATCCAATCTATGGAAGTCTAAAGCAATTCTTATAAATTATAACTCTGTGAAGAAACCAAAGTATCAAAGAGGAAACTTTTAAGGAAATTTTCCTAAGAGGTTAGGATCTAGTTAAACCTAATCCACCATCAAAACAAAGTCAGGCACATCCTGCTGCGTGTGATGGTGCATGCCTGTACTCCTAACAGTTTAGGAGGCTGAGGCAGGAAGACTGCAAGTTTGAAGCCAGCCTCAGCCATTTAATGAGGCCCTAAGCTAGACCCTGTCTCAAAATCAAAAATAAAAGGGGCTGGGGATGGGAATGTGGCTCAGTGGTTAAGCACCCCTGGGCTTAATCCCCAGTACCAAAAAAGAAAGTAAATCAGACCTCTCCTAAGAGGAAGGAGACACAGACATGCTGAAGAAATACAGTTTGGATAAAAGATATAATTTTAGAGTTTAATGTACAACATCCACCAGTAGACACCCTCAGATAGGGGCCAAAGAAATTATGATCCAGGTAGGAAAGGGTCATAGAAGAGAATATAGGAAAGAAAGAACAAATCAAATGGAATGCATAATTTTGCTTGATACTTGTATGTAATTGTAGTAAAGAAAGTCTTTTTATTTCTCTGAAGATCATCGAACATATTAGTTTTATCAAAGAAGTGACTTATCTTGTACATAAAACACCTCTCAACAAGAGTCAGACATATTAAATTTCATGGAAAAATCCATCAGACCATTTGGTATAAATACGGAACAAACCCATATAAAAGTTCTAGTTTTTGCCAGGCATGGTGGTGCATGCCTATAATCCCAGCCACCCAGGAGGCTAACACAAGAGGATCACAAGTTCAAAGGCAGCCGCAGCAACTTTGCAAGGCCCTAAGCAACTTAGTGAGACCCTGTCGCAAAATAAATCATTTTTTAAAAGGGCTGGAGATGTGGCTTAGTGGTTAAGCACTTCTGGGTTCAATCCCTGGTTATCCAAAAAAAAAATTGTTTTAGTTTTAATAACTACGTATTTTTGTATGGCAGGAAGTCCTTGGCAATATCATTTTCCTCATAAGAAGATATTAATGCTTTAAAATATGCATCACTTGATATCGGGCTAAATACCTTGTTTGAATCATAAGACAAAGGGGGAAAACATGAAAAAAGCCATGAAATATCCCTCTAAAGGCTCAAAATAAATGGAGTGCCAACACAAAATAAAAATGATTAAAATGTGTGCAGAACTATATTGCTTTCCATCTGACCAGTCTCAAAAAGATCAAGAACAAGCAATATGTCTAATCAATGGCCTATCCATCTGCAACACAAGAACAAGCCCATTTTAACTAAGTCTTACTCCATGGTCTTTCTGTGAAGTTTCATCTGCACTCCTGAGACCCCTCTAGGCAGACATCTGCTTGAAGTTTATGCATTCAATGGAAGCACCTATGAAAAGATATATGCCCTTTCCAGTCAGTTTTAAGTCCATCTACTCAATATGCCAAGAGGTTATTTAATTAATTTGTGTGTTTCACTGACTTATGACCTTGAGAGAATGAGAGAAAGTGTTCATTTGGATCATTCCTCTTACTTGTAGGCAGGTAGGAATGATGAGTATTTAAACCCACTAGTAAAGACATGAATAATTTCCAGAAAGAAAACTCTCTCCCTCTCTCAATTACCTGTTGTACTAGATGAAGGTTAGCGATACACAGAAGTGTCAGACCATTGTCCTTCTAAGGCTTCAAAATGAACAAAAATTGTTTTTTTATTTAAAAAAAGTACCAGATACATCACATATTACTAATTAATATGTATCTCCTTTGTAAATAGTTTCAGCAGGACCACTTCAGGTTGCCCTGATTTCTCCAACTACCCTAAAATGAGCATGAGTCGGGGAATTTTGTTTATGGGGGAGAAAAGTTAAATAAAGAGACTGGTACAGAGCTTGCAAAATAAATAAATAAATAAATGTGTTGTTTCCATGTGCGTAAGACCAAATACATTACCGATATTTTAGCCAGTAAAATTTAAGTTGTATTCTGCTGAATTCTTCCATAGCTCATCTATGGTTTCATCATAAATGCCCCAGTTATAGAACAATAGAAAGTTTCATTTATTATTTTCAATTACTATTTCTACAAACCACACATCCTAAAAATGGAAGCTTTTTAAAGAGAAAGACAAGTTTATGATCTCACTCTTGACAGACAGATCTATAACTTCATAAAGTCTCTTTCCAAAGCTAAATATTGATTGTAAAGGTACTCAAAATTTTCAGAACTGATCAGAAGTACAAGGTTAAAATACTGAAATAAATATTTCAAATGCACAATTCAATAATTAACTTCTGAAGATCTCGAATCTCAAACTACCACAACTGAATGACTCTCTACTATCACCTACAGGTAGAACCCAAACGTCACCCACCATTCAATGTGAAAAGATTTAAATGACAGTTTAGTAAAATTGAACTCGCCTACAAACAACCCCTCAATGATGTGAATTAGATGTCCCTCTAGTGTACCGCTGAAGTTTCCAGTACCCAGTAAGTTTCCATAAGGTATAAAAATTTACAAATCTTTCCATGAAGTAGTTAGTAGGATCCTAGGAAAACAAAGATGAAAGTGTCACCAAAAACCAGTGAACATCCCCCCTGAGGTCAAGCCAGTGTCTTTATTAGGTTCCCTAACAACCTGCCTTCCAAGCTCCATACCCATTCTCTCTCTCTTTTTTTTTTTTTTCATGTGAAACCTGTTACATTTTATTTGTTAAAAATGAACAGCTTCAAAATAGATCTAAATGTAACTTTTCCAAAAAACACCAAAAAGTACAGTGTAAAGCACCTCCTCATTAAATACAAACTTTGTTTTGTGATGCACTGCATCAATGTTTTGCATACACCTTGATGCAAAGGAAATTTTAAATTGCATCCTGTTAAAATAAAAACAAAAACAAAAACAAACTCTAAGAACTGAACAAGGATGACTACAATGACATTCCAAGGAAGGATATTTTCTTTCAACATTGCATATTTTTGTTTATATCCACCATGTTAGCACTCAAAGAGTTTTAATCTAGGAAAAATTTGAAAGAAAATTAAATTACAGATGCAAGAAGAACAAGTTTAATATACCAAAGACACTTCGTTATTTGATGCACTTACTTTCAACATTTGGGGCAATTCTTCAGGTTTTCCAAAAAATGGCATTAATAATACCTCGATATAATAATATTTAAAATAACAGAAAAATGAGAATACTTTTATACTGTTTTTCCACAAACTGTTCTAAAAACAGAAAACTCACGCCCAGTTGTTTTTCCTTTGCTTTAAAATAAGACACCAGCAAACTTGTCTAAAATGTATTGTTCTTGGGTCCAATATAAGTATTTAAACTTGAAAAATGTTTTGCAATGAGTCCTTGGCCTCTATGAAAAGTACCAAATAGCTAAGGAGAATTATGAATTGAGTCCCTTAGATATTTTGACAGTAAAATTAATAGCCATAAAGTACTACAATTCTTATTCAAAAGTTAAAATTTATAAATTTTAAAGCTTGCTAAATTAAACAGTTTATAGCTCCCGAAACAAAAATATACTGTAAACGTAACAAAGAAAAAAAATGCAGAATTGCAATAGAATTACATTATAACCTTGGATACCTTTCACCCTGATTTCCAGTAAGATACAAAGTTCAAATATATGAGGAAAGTTTTTTCCCTCTTTGGAGGGGTGGAGGGAGTTATTCTATGGTGCCAAGATAGTGCTATGAGTCCTCAGCTAGTTGTATACTATAAATTATAGTAAAATGCCAAAACCCAGCAAAATGCTCCAGCTACAAGTTTAGAAGTTTGGTCGTTTTGAAACTTGACCTTTTGGTTTCCTTTGATGTTCAAACCTCTACGGAAGTATTAAGTTTCTCTGGCATATATTATTAGTGTTGACTTTTCCTATAAAACAAAACATTTAGGTTATCACTTCTGCCTACCTTGCATTGTATACTACACATCATTGTCTCATGCTCCTTGGTTTACTTACTGGTTTATGCTAGTCATGGAAAGCTATCAGTAACAGTTTCAGACTTATACCAAAGAATTATATCTGATCCTTACTATCTGGTATTCTGCCAGTACTTCTACTTGATAAGGGATTATTGGAAACTGGTCACAGAATTTGAACATACCAGTCTCTTTATTTAACTTTTCTCCCCCATAAACAAAATTCCCTGACTCATGCTCATTTTAAGGTAGTTAGAGAGGTCAGGGCAACCTGAAGTGGTCCTGCTGAAACTATTTACAAATCAAAAGAAAAATTCCAAAAAAAAACATACTTTGAAAAACATCAAAAAGCGATAGAAGCAATGACATTTACATGAACTAAAACTTCAGCAGGGGAAAAACATTCTCTAGGTGAGAGGGGTAAATGAGGGTGGATTGAGTGTGTGTGTGTGTGTGTGTGTGTGTGTGTGTGTGTGTGTTCAATAGGCAAGTGAGATTGATAAAAGGGAAAAAATGGAAGCAGACTCACACATGAGCCAGCTATAAGTGTTAGCCCACAAGGACTTTAAAAGATGGATGATAAAAATAACAATTCAAAATGGACAAAAGGAAATATGCGTACTGAAATCTGTGAACACTACCACTAAAGATCATAAAACTATCTTAACTAAAAAGATTCAAAGGGAAAAATAGAATGAGATACGTGTTTAATCTATAGGAAAGTAGAAGAGGGGGAGTAGGGGAAAAAATCAGTAACAAATGCAACAAATAGAAAATTGTAGATGTAATTCATCTATGCCATTAAATTATGTAAATGGATGAATAACCAAAGTACAAGACAAAAACTGTCAGAGTAACTCCATGCTGATGTAGCAGGCAAGAAAATAACCCGACAAAGATGTTCATGTCTGAATTCCAGAATCTGTGATATGTTACCTTTCATGTCTGAAGGGACTTTGCAGAGATCTAAACACAGGCATTGTCTACGTGGGCCCAAGGTAATCACAAGAGGCCTTAGAAGTGAAAGAAGGATGGGAAAGAGTCAGCATCAGGTTGATGCAGCATGAGAAAGACTTGACCAGCATCTTTAAAGATGGAAAATGGCATGAGCCAAGGACTGTGAACAGCCTCGACACGCTGGAAAAGGCAAGAAATGGTTTTTCCCCTAGAGGCTCCTGAAGGAATGCAGCCTTCCCGACACAGGACTTTTAGCCCAGTGAGATGCATTTTAAATTTGTAGCTTTCAGAACTTCAAGAAAATAATTTTTTGCTGTTGTAAGGAAAAAAGTTGTAATTTTTTTATAGCAGAAAGGGGAAACTAATAAAGTTCACTGTAAGATAAATACCTTAAATATAAGGATATAGATAAGTTAAAGGCAAATGATGATAAAAGATACATCAAACAAATATTAATCAAAAGAGGTGTAGCTATGTCAACACTACAAAAACCTGACTCTTTGCCAAGTACATATATAAAGTATATATATATATATATATATATATATATATATATATATATACACACACACACACACACATATATGCATATATATATACATATATATATATATATATATATATATATATATATATACTTTAAATACATTTTTATATACAAATACATGTTTATATATAAAGTATATATATATGCTTGGTATATAAGTATAAAGTGTTAGTTTAACCAAAAAACATGGAAGTTCTAAATCTTTAAACTCAAGGGGAAAAAAGCAAAGAACTAGACAAATCCACTGTCATCAAAGGAGATTTCAATGCCCTTCGGTAGATGAATGGATAAAAAAATGTGGCATATATACACAATAGAATACTACTCAGCAATAAAAGAGAATAAAACCATGGCATTTGCAGGTAAATGGATGGCGTTGGAGAAGATAATGCTAAGTGAAGTTAGCCAATCCCAAAAAAACAAATGGTGAATGTTTTCTCTGATATAAGGAGGCTGATTCATAGTGGGGTGGGGAGGGGGAGCATGAGAGGAATAGCTGAATTCTAGATAGGATGGGAGGGGAAGGGAAGGGGGGGCAGGGGGTAGCAAGGACGATGGAATGTGTTGGACATCATTATCCAAAGTACAGGTATGAAGACACGAATTGGTGTGAATATACTGTGTATACAACCAGAGATATAAAAAGATGTGTTCTATATGTGTAATAAGAATTATAACGCATTCTGCTGTAATTTGTTTTTAAAAAAGAATAAAGAATTAAATAAATGTCAAAAAAAATCCTTCTCTGAGGAACTGAAGAATGGCAGACAAACCTCAGTAAAGGGGCTGCAGTTGATGCTCAATGGTAGAGCGCTTCCCTAGCACGTTTGAGGCACTGGGTTCAATACTCAGCACCACATAAAAATAAATAAATAAAATAAAGATATTGTGTCCATCTATAACTAATTTTTTTAAACTCAGTAAGGATGCAGAAGACCTGAAGAACTCAGTTAGTTAAACTGACATAATGCAAAACATACAGAACAATATCCAACAATTGCAGAATATAAATTATTTTCAAATCTTTTCCACCCACACCTTAGACAGGGTGTTAATTTCCAGGATATACAAAGAATTCAAAAACCTTACACACACACACAAAGATAACCTAAACAATAAATAAATAAACTAAATAGACACTTCTCAAAAGAAGAAATATGAACAGTCAACAAATATATGAAAAAATGTTCAACATCTCCAGCAATTAGAGAAATGCAAATTAAAACTACACTGCGATTTCATCACATCCCTTCCAGAATGCCAATTGTCAAGAATACAAGCAACGATAAATGTGTGGAAAAAGGCGCTCTCACACATTGGTGGGACTGCAAATTAGTGCAACCACACTGGAAAGCAATATGGAGATTTTTCAAAAAAACTGGGAATGAAACCACTATTTGACCTAGTTATTGCATCTCTCAGTATATATCCAAAGGAGTTAAAATCAGCATACTTGGTGATGTAGCCACATCAATTTTTATAGCAGCACAGTTTACAATAGCTAAGCTCTGAAATCAGCCTCGGTGCCCATCAACAGCCAAATGGATAAAAGAAATTGTGATATATGTACATAATGGAACATTACTCACCCATAAAGAAGAATGACTTTATGATATCCACCAGAACATGGATGAACCTGGAGACCACATGATAAGTAAAATAAACCAATCCCCAAAACTCAAAGGTTGAATTTTTCTGATATGTGGATGCTAATCCAAAATACAGAAGGGGGGCAAGAATTGGAGTTGGGTGGATTAGGCAAAAGGGAATGAAGGGAAGGGCAGGGATAGAAATAGGAAAGACAGTGGAATTAATCTGACATACCGTTCCTATGCACAAATATGAGTACACCACAGTGAATCTCAACATCTTGTACAAGACTGGGATCCTAATTAGAATAAGATATATTCCATGGTTGTATAAATATATCAAAATAGATTCTGCTGTCATAAATAACTAAAAAGAACCAATAAAAAAGAAAAAGAATGAATTATTTCCAAGTACACATAAAATAGTTCCAAAATAATTCATGCATTTGATCATAAAGCAGAACTCAATAAATCTCAAGGGATTGGATCATATAGATTATGTGCTCTGATCACAGTGAAAATAATTTATAAACTTGAAGCCAAAAGATAACTAGAAAAATCCACCAACTTCTTGAAAACTTAATAAAATATACCTAAATAGGAAAAGAAATGGTTATTACAAAATATTTTGAAGTGAATGAAAATGCAATATATCAGAAAGTATGAAATGTAGCTAAAGAGGGAAATTTAGCTTTTAATGTATATTAGAAAAGTATAAAGGTGGAAGGAAGATCAATTTCCAAGGTTCTCTCTCAAAGAAAAGAGAAAATTAAACATTGAGAAAGGAAATAAGGAGGATAAAAATTAATGAAATAGAAAGCAGATATATGGAATTCAATAGAGTTAAAGACTATTTCTTTGAAATCGTTTGTAAAATCTATTTTACAATCTTCCTTAGAAAGACCGAACAAGGAAAAAAGAAAAAGAAAACAAAGCCCACATATCAGGAATTAATGAGGGATATCACTACACACAAAAAGATAATGAGAAGATATTATGAACAAATTTATAGCGATAAATCTGTCAATCTTGATGATAGGGATAAATTCACTAAAAAATAAAAATTACCAAAACTCATGGAAAAATAATGAAAATCTGAATCCATAATTAAAATTCTTTCCACAAATGCCCAGAAGGCTTTACTGATGGATGCCTCCTTGGTTAGCCAGCTTTTCATTGCTATGACGAATAAAAAAGAAACTTAGGGAACTTAGGGAAGGAGAAGTTTATTAGGGGCTCAGGTTTCAGCCAGTTCCACGGCTCTGGGAATGAGCTGAGGCAGAATATCATGGTGGAAGGGCTTGGTGGAGGAGGGTACTTGGCTCAGCTCATGGCAGAAAGGAAACAAAGGCAGAAAGAGGGAGAGAAAGACAAATGAAGAGGGAGAAAGAGGCTAGGAACAGAAACAGTCCAAGGCCTTGCCCTCAATGATCTATCTCCTCCAGCCAAGCTCCACCTGTCTATAGTTCATCTTCTCCCCTCTGAAAATTGCTACATTGCCTAACACATGAGCTCTTCAGAAGACATTTTTAGACTCAAACCATAACACACCTCCAAACACTTAAGGAAGAAACAATGTCAAACTTAAATATACTCCTTATGGAATAAATAAAGTGAAAATACTTTCCAGTTTGTTTTATGAAGCTGGAATAATTCTGATACTGAAACCTAAAAAGGATATTATTAAGTAAATTATAGATCAATATTTCTCATGAACATAGATACAAGTTCCTAAACAAAATATTAACAAATTCAGCTATACATAAAAATAGATGATACTACATGATCAAGTAATTTCATTCCACCAATGCAAGATTGGTTTAATAGTCAAAATTCAATGCAGGAAGAATAATGTAAGACAAAATTTGAGAAAATTAAAAATTAGATAAATTTCATCTTCAAAAGACATTGTTAGGCAAAAGAAAATAAAAATCAAACACTGAGAAAAATATTTATGAAATATATATATATATATATATACACACACACACACACACACACACACACACAAAAGGACTTCTAATCCAGGATAAGCAAAGAATCCTTATAAGTTAATAAGAGTACAAACAACTTTTTAATGTTTTTATTAGTGTATTATAGTTATACATAATAATAGGGTTCATTTTGACATATAAATGAAATATAATTTGTTCCATCACGATCCCCAATAATCCCCCCTTTATCTCCACTCCTCCATTTCCATGCTTCCTGACCTCTACTCTACTGTTCTTCCTTATATTTATATATTATTTTTTTTAAATGGTGCTTTGTAGATATGAAGGAGGAATTCACTGTGATGTATCCATATATGTACATCAAAGAACTCAATTTTTTAAATAGGCAAGAGACAATGAAAAATCAGCTGAATACTTCAGGGGACTGAGTTTAACTGATTTACAAAAAAAAATTAACAAATGATTTGAGCAAATATTTTACAAGATATTCAAATGAAATGTAAGCACATGAAAAGATATTCAACATTGTAACTTATCAAGCAAATGTAAATAAAAACAAAAATGAGGAACCACTGCACACTCACAAGAATGGTTAAAAGCAAAATGATGGACATTACAAGGGTTGACAAGGATGTGGAGAAAATGGGCACTCCACACATTACTGGTAAAAATGTAAAATGGTACTGCTATTTTGGTAGAATTTAGCAGTTTCTTTTAAGTTAAACATATACTACTATTCTACACAGCAATCTCACTCATATATTATTTACTCAAAGGAAATGAAAACATAAGCCCAAACAGCCTTGCACCCAAATGTTCATAGAAGCATTTTCATAAAAGCCCCAAACTGGAAATAATCCAAATGGCATTCAAATGGTGAAAGAGTGATCAAAATACCATATATCCATGTAATCATATAACACTACCTGGCAATAAAAAGGATTTAACTGCTGATACAGGCAATAACATGGATGAAATTTCAAAACATCCTAAGATAAGAAGCTTGACACGAATGCTGTGACTTCATTTATATAAAATTTCCAGAACAGGCAATGTAACTGTAATGATAAGGGGGAAAAAAATCAATGGTTGCCTGAGTTTGAAATGGTGGTCATAATGGGAGGAAATGATTCCAAAAGAATTTTTAATAGGCTTTACTTGGAAAACATCATATTTCGTGAAAGAAACCAGTCGCAGAAGAGCACATATCATAAAATTCTATTCATATGAAAAAATCAAGAGTAGCTAAATCTATAGAGACAGGAAACAGTAGGATTGCCTAGGAATAAAAAGGAAATTGGTATTAATAGACACGGGATTTCTTTTGGGGGTGATATTCTAAAATTTATTGTGGTGATAGCTAGACAACTTTACAAATATACTGGCCCTTTTCTCTCTTTCCCATTATGCCCCCCATGTCACATCATTCCTTGACCACCAGAGGTACAACAGTCCTGAGATAGCATTCATTTCCTTTTACTTCCCTGGTAGCCAGCTTGCTGACCTACACATCTTGGCCCTCCTGCTAAGACCCCCCAACCTAGGCAATACTTTCCTTCTTTAGAATGAATACTCTTTGTTTCTCTCAACCCCTTTGCTCAGTTTCCTTTGCTGGAGCTGAGTGTCTATATAAAGGTAAAGTTTGTAGTGTCCTCTGTCTCTTAGCTGTGCTGTGGTTTCACTTGCTCTTATTATTGATCTGTATTCTTTCTTTGAAATATGTGTGGATAGATTTGGATTTAGGTAGATGCATTACTCAGAAGCCCTAAGTACCATTTTTTTTTTTTTACCACTGCCAATATGCTAACTATCATAGTGGAAATAAGTGTAAATTGCAGTCCCTGAAATCTCCAAGGACTTTCATCTTTTTCAGGGAGGAAACGTTTCAATACACAATAGGAAACAAAACGCAAGGCAGTGGAGAGCTCTATTAACTACACAAACTGAAAATGTTACAGATATTTGTAATAAAAGTAGAGATCACTGTGACTTAAATTATTGATAAAAGCTTCAAAAAGAAGGCAGGATTGTACTTTACCTTTCATAAACAAATATGATTTGTTGTAGAATTGAAATCGGGAGCTTTTTAACAATAGCTGGTTCAATAAAAGTAGACAGAGGGCTGGGGCCGGAACTCAGCCATAGAGCGCTTGCCTATCACATGCAAGGCCCTGGGTTCGATCCTCAGCACCGCATAAAAATAAATAAAAAATAAATAAATGTATTGTGTCCAACTACAACTAAAAAAAATAAATAAATACTAAAACAAAGTAGACAGATACTATTTTAGGGTTTTTTTTTTGCAATATGAAATAAACATGGGGTTTTTCTTCCTCCATATTTGGTATATTCTCTATTTTTTTTCACTCACCATTCAGTCAGTGGGGAAACATCATTCATCAAAAGTGGGGCTGGTGGGTGGGGAGGGGAGTCAATTTCATAAGCCTAGTTCCCAAGGAAACCCAGGGCAAGTAGGATGTGTAACACTAACAAGGAAAAATCCCCAGGCACTAGGGGCCACAAATTAGGTAAATTAGAATTAGGTAAATTAAGAACGTGGAAAAGGCCTGAAAACAAATTTCCTTCCTCAAGGCACTAAAGTTTCACCAATAGGTTTAGGGAATAAAAGAGTACAGCATACCTTGGTAGAATGCCCCATCCTTTCTACCACTTTTAACTAAAGGGACCCTACTCATGCAATGTCACGTTCTAGGAGAACTAGGAATAAAAACTAACACATCCCTTGCTATCTAAACTATCCCATAGACAAAGGTTGTTTTTTTTTTTCTGTACCATCCTAACATTGCTATTATTTAGATACAAATGCCAATCTTGGGGCTAAAATTAGATTTCAGAACTCGTCATTCATCTTTCCGCAATTCCTCATGACAGAGTGGCTCTCTGTCCTATGATATTCTCATGATGCCACATACCGAGCTGCCCACTGTATATTTTCTGAGTATCTATCTCCTTGATGAGACTGCAAGCCTCCTAAGGGCAGAGAGCAGATCTTATCTTTGTGTCACCAACTTAGCACATGATTGACACACAGTAGGCATTTATTGAACTGAATTTTTTATTCAAAGTAAAACTAAGTGGTAATTATCAGTTCTTTAGGATGGGGAAATTTGCATTCACATTTTTGTATATTAAAAAAAATTACATTTTGGTGAGGACTGAAGTGTAGAAAGAAATGGCCTGGAAGCAATTTCAAAAACTATAAAAACTTTAAAAACCAAACTGTTATAATTTTAATTATTCATTCTTGGCAATAATATCCCTTTAAAGAGTGATTTTAAAAATCCTTACGCCTTCAATAACCTAATTTTCTACTGAATATGCAAATCTAGAGGTCATTTCATTTAATAAACACATACCTCCTAATCAACTGCATACTAATGAAGTTAATCTAAAGGCTAAATTTCAATTATGAATTATAGACCCTCATCTCTGTTTCTTGATTGCCTGAATAACTTATATCCAGAAATTTCCAACCCATGGCAAAATGATCTGCTGAAAAGAATATCCTTTTTGAAGATAAGCTTCATTCACAGGTGAGGCAAAAAGGGATGGATCACTAATTCTTGATTTTTATATAACATCCCTTATGTGGAAGAATGCTTTATAGCCACCTTGTAGGTAACTTGGCTAGCTTAAGGCATGCTACACAGATTTGGATTCTTAAACTGAGCCATAAAACTTAAGATCCTTGAGGTTTGTAATTAAGGCACATACTTCAACAGGAGTATTTATCCTGCTTCAGTTCTGAGAAATTAATTTGAATTGAAGAGAGAATGGTTTCTCCTCGATTCATAGCTCTCAGTTTATTCTAAGCATGTTTTCTCCTAAAGGAAAAAAAATGAAAAACAAATAAAGGATTTTTTTTTCTCCTAAGCTGAGTAAGACATACATCATCTGACATTTATATTCCATTTAAAAATTAATTTGTGTGACTATAAAAACAACAGATTGTGTTATTCCACAATGTGACATTGCAATTCAAATAACTATCTTTGATAGCATATCTGGAAGAAAAATAATTAAAAAGTCCCAGCTCACGTTCAGCTAATTGTTTTGAATGACCACTAGTATTAACCTCAAAGTAGAATCATGCTCCAATCAGAGGAAGTCCCTTCTCACCCTAATAAAGAACCATGATGTGTAGTGACAGGCATATCCCTTGCAGCTTCAGTTATCTCCCATTGGGAACCTTAACCCCATTCTGGTCTGGCAACCAAATTCATTGACTCTTAGGATGAAAAGGGAAATTCAGGTGGCTTCAAGTCAATTAAGCAAAGCTGGTCACCAACTTTAAATTTCTCAATCTTACCCTCTCATAGACTTCAGCACAGCCCCGTCTTATCTTCACACCTCACATTTCTCCTATCAGTTGGGTTAGCTAAATTATGCTGCATTAGCAAACGTGTCAAAAGTATAGTGGCTTTCAACCCAAAAGGTTCATTTCTCACACTTGCTATACATTCACAGATCTGAAAGCCAGGCTGAAAGAGCAATCTCTTTCTGACATGCCTTTTTTAGGAAAGAGAGGGGAAAGAGCATTGGTAGAACCATGCAATGGCTTAAAACTTCTACTAAGAAGGAGCATTCATAACTTCCTCTAATATTTCCTTGGCCAAAATAAGTTCCATGGCTCAATTATAGAGGGGAGGCACCTAGAACAAAGGACAGCAATATATTTCTAATAATACAACAGGTAATAAAAGAACAACAATGTGATAGACCATATCCTCTAAAACCACAGATCTTTACATTTGCCAAGGAAATGTCCAGATTTCTCTCTCAATCTCCAAGGGATTTTGAACCTTGCTCAGGGGGACAAGAAGACCAGCCAAGTAAGTCCATTTTGTGAACTTCCACTTCAGGCACACTTAAAGCAGCTTATTTCTAAAACCAGACCTTGAAACTCTTTAAGGACCCAGAACCATGGAATCTTCCCAGCAGACTCAGAAATAGTCACTGTGCCAGAGTACAGGATAATTTACTCCTGGCAAACAGAAAAGAATAATTTACACCTGGAGAGCTGAAAAGAGAGGGCTTATGAAAAAATTGTCAGAGCTCATAAAACTCTGGTACTTAATCAAAAGTAGACTATATAGATATAAAGGAAAATATATTCCAAACTCAAGACTTTCCTCGAAAAAAAAAAAAGTCACCAGTATCATTTTTTAAAGCTTCTTGGATTTTATTTTTATAGTCCTTTAAACTTCTTGAGTAATGCTGGATTATGAATTCCATCATTTTCTAAACTTTGACCCTCTCCTTACACTCATCCCAGATACAAATCCAAAGTAAACATCTCTGTTAACAATTCCTGATGTATTCTTCTGAATTTTGGGATCAGTTGTTGATAATTCTGGCAATCCCCTGTGCTCTGATCATCAAGATGTATCTCTCACCTAAGACTATTGAAATCTCTCCACCTTCCTAACCTACACAGAGAGCTGAGGAAGCCCCCTTTCTACAAATGTTCCATGCCAATCTCTATTTCTACAGCATACCTAACCATCCCTTTCTATCCAACTACCTTTATTTAATGGATGCTAAACTATTAGGTACAGGAGTTGGCAAGAAATCAGACATTTATTTAATGCCAAAGTAAGCCCACAATTACTTTCTACACAGAAGGGACACACACTGTGTGGCGGAAGGGTCAGAGCATCATCGTTCCAATCCAGCCATCAGGTTTAACATCGATAAGACTGTGTGCCTTCCAATTTGATGCAAACTGCAGTAGGCAAAATCACCACTGAAGTGCTAAAATCCCAAATATTGGAAAACATTTTAGATAAAACATCCACTCAAAGAAAGAAACAATCCAACAAGGCCTTGGAAAAACAATCAGACAAATACAGAAGGTGAGACATTTGACAGGACAACTAGACAGGATTCTTAAACCAGCTAACATCATTAAAAACTGGCAGTTCTTAGTTGAAGGAAACTCAAGGCATAACAAACAGAAGCAATCTGCGGTCCTCTTTTGGATGCTACTTTGGATAAACAGCAGTGAAAGACATTTTGGAGACAATTTGGGAAATTTGCATGTTCTTTGATACTGAACAGGATGAAAACATTTATAAAATTGTGTGTGTGTGTACATATATATATATATGTGTGTACACACACACATTATATACATATAGACAGAGGGAGATCACAGTGGATATACACTAACATATTAAAAGTGGTATTCTCTTTATGGAATACAGTGATGATTTTCTACTTTTGCTCGTCTACATTGTCTAATTTTCTACCCTGCGTACATGCTGCTTCTGCAACAGCACTAGGCTACTTTATGATGGCTTTGCCTCTGCGTGATTACATGGGTAATACAGCCCTGAGTTGGTTTCTGATTTTATTTGATCCTTCAGTTAAACCTTTTTCTGTCTCTAAACTATAGGGTCACGGGAACAAGTGGGAGGAAAAGAAATTTTTTCTTTGGTAACTGGACTAATCAATCACACTAAATCTTAATAAAAACCATGCTAGCTCAGTATCATAATCCCTCTTTGAGATCTAAGAAAATAGATTCCCAGGAATAATACAATGTGGTTTCAGAAAGCAACCTTGGTATTGGCTGTGGTGGCCTTTCCCTGGTTTTGACAAATTTCTTAACTGGGATCTTAGGATCCCTTCACCCAATCCGGAAGCCATCTTCTGAATTGCTCATTGCCTCAATGGGATTCTATGAGAATCAGAAAAAAAGAAATCTCCAATTCTTGATTATCAAGTTTGCAAACTGGTCTTATATTCTGCTTGAAACAGCGCATATATATTTAAAAGGAAATAAAAGTTAGATGTGGTTTGAATTTCTAAGAAAGGAATGAGTGGAGGAGAACCATCAGACCCTCAAAGCTTTATCCAGCTTTCCTTCTGGAGCCTTCAGAAATGGTGAGTCCTACATCTCACTGTCCTGGTGCTGCTGCAGCCCAGAAGCAAAGACAGCAGAGGCCAGGCAGAGGGGTTACTCTGTCTCACAAAGCTTTCTGCATGACTGCTGGAGCAGGGGGAGCAGCTGAACATCATCCTCCAGGCTAAGAGGGGCAAGGGGCAAGGCTGTGGCATGTAGGGCAAGCAGCAGACGGAAAAGGCTCCAATGGTAGAGCATGCTATACCAAAGGCCGTGTGGCAGCAGGTGGGAACTGGTGTACTGGACAGAAGCTAGTGTTAGAAAGTTTGGCAAGGCCCAAGGACCAGCAAAGGGGGAGCCAGTTCAGACAAGGGTAGATCACTGTGGGACAAATACCCCTCCCACAGAAGGTACCATCCAGGGGCCAGAGGTGACAGGAATAACTGGAACTGAATGAGGGAATAAAGGAGACATGGTGAAGTTAAACTACAATTAGCTAAGGTTACATTTGCTGCCATTAGGCTGACTGGCATTATGAAAACAGATTGCCATGTAAGATAAAAAATATATATGTATAAAGAAATTTGTTTATTTGCCCTATTAAATATGTGACTTAAAAATATGGTAGCTGAAATAACTTATCCCTCTTCACAGAGCCAGTGGATGTCACTGTAACATGCCTTATAAATTGCACTTCACAGAGCTACCAACAGAGGAAAGGTTAAAAAATATTTCATCATGATGACAATTTTATAGACTAAGAATAAAATATTATCTTACACATAATGTCTTTCAAGTTTAGAACTAAATATTTCCAGATAGAAAAAAAGTCAAGGTTTTTTTTTTGGAAATTTAAGATAATTTATTAACATTAATTTCCATTTTGCATTATAATACTAATTTCTTCTGGAAAGAATTACCAATGACTTTCAAGCTTCTTATTTCCATGTTTTAAATTTTTATATTTTACAAAAATAAAAACAAAGAATGGAGCTTATAAAATATTGTCGTTTCAATGGTTTCAGCCCTTTAATATCTTGCAAAAAGAAATCCGTGCCATCCATTTCTGCAGTATAGAGCCTTGTGTTAAATAATACAAGGAATGAATGGAATAAAAAGGCAGCCAGAGTAGAAAGAATGTCCTCAGTCTCATGGAGAACTTTTGCTCAAATTGTTATTTGTAAAAGTTCTGCTTTGATTACTTTTGCTTTGCCCTGGAGAATACTTTTGATATTCAGCTGTTAGTATAATTTCTGGAGGACAATATTTCCTATAAACCACAAGGACAATAAGACAGGTTAAAGGTGAGGTGTACCACATTGCCATCATGACTCCATGCCAGAAAGAGACTTCACCTTTAAAAAAAAAATTGCATTATGATCAACTGATTTGGGGGGGGGGGCGGGTAATTCTTCATGAGAAATATGGCACCCCTCTGGTTCACTGGATCTGCACAGCTGACACTTCACACTTTTGACATAAATAATCCATCACCCAATGAGCTCTCTCAAGGAAACTTAATTAAAGTCCAAAGCATCGTGCAACTTACTGAAATGATTAGGAAGCCTTTCACAAAGTGATTCATAAGTCATCATTGATACCACTGATGGGCTGAAAAAAGAAGGCAATGAAACCGGGGCCGGGGGCGGGGGGGAGCATACCAATCATTTGCCCCCATTGCCCTCTGCCTTACCTCCTGCTTCTCTCTGTGGAGCAGGCAGCTGGTTCCTACAAACTACATTCCTACTAACTGGCTTCTCATTCAGTGCTCCCAATAGAAGACCCGGTAGGAAACTGGCAGTGGGAAGACAGAAGTACCTCGTTCTCTCTGCAGCATTTTTAGCAACAGCTATTGACTTCTTCATGGTTCTAGGTCCCTCTGTGTAGCTCCATTCCTAGGGGCTGGTAACAGCACCAACTGTATTGGTCTCTCTAGTCCTTAGTTGGGTGACAGCTTCCTTCAGTAAAGAATTTATTTACTATCCTCTGTTTTTCACTTCTCAAAAATAACTTTTGAACAAGGACCTCTCTTAAATCCATCCATTGAATGATCTGGCATGCACTATTTTTTCAGTTCAATTCGGCCTGATACAGGGACCGTGCTTAATTCATGAAAGAACCATCCCAAGGTTTTGCTCACTAGGAAGAGGGACACACTATACCATAATCCGCCATTAACCCTTTCACTTGCAAGGCAAAAAACAGACATGAAGGTCTTGAGAAAATAGAAAAGGATGCACTAAAAGATTCATTCAATTTTTGAAGCGCCTACCACTAACCAGGCAATGCACTAGATGATAGGGCTACAAATTGGTTGGGGGCTTAAGCAAAAGCAAAAAACCAGCCCTGCCTTCAAATATCTAGTCTAATGGGAAAGATGGACAGGTACAGAAAGTCATGCAAATCCACACAAGTTCACAACAGTGTACAGTTTTAAATTTTTATATTCTGCCATGGTGCTTATTTTGAAAACATGAAATTGATATATTAGGGAGCAATTTGAGCATGGCATGATTTTCTGTTTGCTTATGCAGCAGCTGCATCTGTGAGAAACAGTACATGAACATGCAAAAATCTGCACCCAGCAGAACAGAGCCAGGCAGTAACACACAAACAGAACAGAAGCACAGACCTCTCCAGGAACCTCAGTTCACCTTAAGCCACACCCGGTTGGTGTCACAACTTTCTACCACTTTCTGACAGATTTCCAATAAATCTCCTTACACCATTTCACTACGGACAAGCAACAGCCCTCTTGAAACCCACTTCACAAGTAAATTTCATATCTTTCTTCAAGGTAAAATACCACATTTGCAGTATTTAGATATTTCTTAACCATTTTATATTTGCAAAACATACTACCATTTTGTGTTAATTTCTTATCTCTTATTTTATGGGTGACTGGGGAAGTTTTTGAATGCTATGACCTACACTCTTTTCCCATAAGTCCTGTGAATTTTATTGTATGATTTTGCACAGTGTGGTGGTTTTGAAATAGGTGCACGTTGCTTTATAATGGAACAGAACATACCTTGAAAGAAAGGGCAATGATACATATAATAGGAGAGAAGAGGGGAATGGGACACTGTCCTGAAAAATGAAAGGAGACAGGAACTAAAAGAAGACCAGGATGAGGGAGCAGGAAAATAGACACATGATGAGAGAGGAAATCAGAAAGCTGGAGTGTTAGGCAGGGGCTGCATGTGCAGCTTGCTAGGTGTGGGAAGTGGACTGGCAGGAGGAAGCTGGACTCCCAACAAGTCTCCAAAGGAAGTCATAAGTAGGCCAAATACAGTCATCCTTTAGGATCCATGGGGGCTTGGTTCCAGGATCCCCTACAAATACCAAAATTGAGGTGGTCCAAGTCCCTTACATAAAATGACATAGTATTTGCATATAACCTATGCACATTCTCCTATATACTTCAAATCATCTCTAGATGACTTATCATACTTAATACAATGGAAATGCTATCTAAATAGTTGTTATACTGCAGTGTTCAGGGAGTAATGCCAAGAAAAGAGTCTGTACACTTTCAGTGCAGATGCAGTTTAAAAAAAAATTCAATTAGAGGAAGTTTGGATGCAGAAGCCATGGATAGAGGGCTAGAGTATAATGAAGGCCCCATTTTCCCTAGTGATAAAATGCAAAAGAAAGTGGTTTGAGTCAATTTGAAGAGACGCACATATACTTTTGATACGTATTTTAAATTGAAAATATCTACTTATAAAATCTATTAATTCTGTTACAATGCATACTTAAAATCAGAAGAGATCATTTGGTGACTTTAAAATGTTGCTTTTCACATGCACATAAAGCAATTTACATGCATCTTCACATACCCCACATGCATTGATCCCCTAAGTTTTTACCTCCCCTGTGGCTAGCCCCCTTTCTATGATTTTAACTCTTTAATTATAACCAGAAACATGGACCCATTTTACGCCTCTCTCAGATTGTGAGGCGCACTAGCAAACTGTCACCTTGGTTGTTCAGAGAATATGAAAAGCCATTAATGCCTCTGGATTTTGGATAAAAAAATCTAAAAGGTTTATTTAAACCCTTACTCAAATAATTAAATGTACAAAAGGCAGCCTTATATGAAAGACTCTATGATTCTTGCTACTTTACAGAATAATTTGGGAAAGGGGAAAAACCTCTACATAAGTGAAAATGAAAAGCCTACATTAGACATTAGAGATGGGGGAAAACTGGAATCTACTCACTTGAATGAAAGAAATCAAATTCAGTGGGGGTTTGGGGTATAGAGCTAGAAAGAGAAAAGCTGAACACACATGCATGCATACACAAAGCTACAATCTGAATGTCTGTGTCCCCCAAAGTTCATACATTGGAATCCCAACCCTTGATGTGATATGATATTTGGAGGTAGAACCTTTGGGGAGGCAATTAGGTCATGGAGACTGGGTCCTCCTAAAGAAGATTAGTGAGCAGCCTTATAAAAGAGGCCCCTGAGAGCTGCCCCTTCTATCCTGAGAGGATACAGGGAGATGGCACCATCTAGGAACTAGGAAGCAGCCCTCACTAGAGACTGAATCTGCTGTCAGCTTGATCTTGGAGGTCTCCACCTACTGTCAGAAATGAATTTCTGTGGTCTTAAGCCATCTGTGGATGGTATTTTTGTTGTAATAGCCCAAATGGACACTGCTGTGGTTTGCATAGTTTTGTCCCCTATAAAATTCAAGCAATAGTGTTGGCAAACAGTGCCTAAGGGAAGTGTTTAGATCATGAGTAGATTCATGCCATTATGAAAAAGGTGGCAGGCATTTGTTCTCTCTCTTCTTCCATTTGAGGACACAACCTTCCTTCTCTCTACAGGATGCAGCCATGAGGTACCACCTTGACCCCAGCGTGTGAACCTGCCAGTGTCTCAATCTTGGACTACCCAGCTTCCAGAACTGCCAGAGAAGAAGTTTCTGTTCTTCATAAATTACCCAGTATTGAGTGCTCCACTGTAGCATCATAGAAGGGACTAAGACAGACATGCACATACCTCCACAAAAATCCACCATATCTCTGGTGAACAGCGAGTCTACAACCTTTGCCAACCCACTCCTTCCACTCTGGCTTTTACATTTGCCTAGATTCAGACCCAACACCTCTTCTCTTCCACAATTTCTACCCATTATACTCTGAATACAGGACCTTTCAAAAAAAAAAAAAAAAAAAAAACAGGCTTAACACCAACTTCTCCACAGGTCGGCTCCATTTGTATCAGTAACTAATTTAGGTTTGAACTCTTCCATAAATTTGTTGTAGACTGAATGGATCTCCTTATCTTTCCTTTTTATAGTAAAATCCCATTTATATACGTCTAAAACCCCAGAAAACTTAAATAAACAGAATTTATAGTCCTATTCAATGGTAATTGATTTTCTCAGTGTTTCTGGGAATACTCCAAGTTCCTAAAAGAACTCTAAATTATCAAAGCAAGATTAACCTACATTCAATGAAGTTTTGAAGATTTTTTTCTTACTCTAATATGATTCATTTAAGAAATTCTTAAATTAGTTCCTACTATATACATAATAATATGCTCAGCATAATGGAGAGAATCCAAATATACTACAAGGTTTGGGACTTGAAAGCAGTTACAATACTCATATGAAAAGAAAAGCCAGAACATAAAGTATACTTCAACATAACAATATTTGTACTAATGCCACACATCAATGAAGATACTTTTCTTTCTGCTCTAATGGGTGATGAAAAACTGGGTCATAAATTGGACTACATTTCCTGAAGAAAAAAAAATTATAAATTATAACTTGGGGGAATGTTTTTCTGATCAAGGACTTGGAATTAAGAAGAACACACACACACACACACACATTCAGTAACATCACAAAACAAAAAAATGCAAGACACTCCAGTAGCAATTTAATGTAATATAAAAGTCCCCAAAAAGAAATAATAATAATGTAGAAATCATACAATGGAATCCAATGTACTCAAGTGTGCACATAGCACAAAAATAAAACTATAATGTAAACTCTAATGCATTATAAATTTTACTTAATGCCAGCAGTGATAAACACAAGTATATCATTAACCATAGATTTGCTTGACTTGTTAGATTTGAAAGGGTACTTTGGGGATGACTTTGATGTCCTGAGTCTCTTTTTAAAATGAGCTGATACATTCTTTTCCTCCAGATAAATCTCCCTGTGGAGTGTCCAGGCACTCAGAATTCCTCCCCAACCTTAGAGCTGACTTAAAGTCCCAGTGCAGGTATTTAATAAATGTCTGTGCCTAATGGTTATAGTGGCATTAGTGTGTCCCTTCTCTTTTAAAAGAACTGACTTAACATTTCTCTTCTTCAACACTCCTCACTCTTGAATTCCTTTAAAGTAACAGTGTCTAACCAAATAAAAAAGATGAGAAAAAAGTAAATCTGGAGTAAAACCAGAATTTATAAGAGAAGATCTAAAAATTTAATCGAAAAACCCAAGCAGCAATTATTAGATAGGTGACAGTGGTATTTTATGATCATTAAAGGTGCATCAAAACTCTTCTTACATAACTGCAAAGACCCTAGCTCACCTTGTCTTTTTCCTGGGCAGGACACTAAAGAATTCTTGGGGAAGGCAAGATCTACTCCTGAGGCTGGTCATAGAGGGCGGACATTCTGCTCATTTCAACTAGGACTGGATGAATCAGATACAAGGATGGGTAAAACAGACACCAAAGCTGCACTGAGCCACAGGAAGGAGAAACACACAATGTGTTTCAAGGACAAGTGTAGCCACCCCTGATCTATGCAAGGACACTAGCAGAAAATGTTAGAAAACTAAGCATGAGACCTCCATATGACAGTCTGGATAATACAGTGTCTAACCAAATAAATCTGATGGCAGATTTTAAGCAGGAAATTAAGGAACAATGAAGAGGATGCAACCAAAGAAATGCAGAACTACTGGAACGGGTTGGCAGGTGTCCTTATAAAGACAATTTTATCGGTAACACTGTCAACCAGAGTATTCTGTAAGCCCAAAGTATATCCTTTGTTCTCTCCACACTCTTGATCAATAAACACTGGGTGCTCACTGGTCATCTGAGTCTAAGCACATGACCATCTTTATGCATCCCTTCAAAACATTGCCCCTTTACACATTTTGATGTCAACGCTCTCCAGGAAGAGAAATATGACTACACCGGCAACACTTCCCCATAGAGTTAATAGGGTATCTGCCATAAAACACTTCTATTTTATGTTAATAAGTTCTAATGAAATTTCCCTTTACTCACCCATATATTGTTCAATTTCCAAAGGCTAATCGATCAATTTCAACTCTACTTTGGAGTTATGCTTTATTGGCAAAATTTTACATTTTAATCTTTTTCAGTTCACGTTTATTTCAAAATGACCCATTTCCCTTGTCTAAATCCTCAGTAGTTATTTTGGCAACTTTAAAAGGAAAATCAACATGGCAGAATCATGGAGACTTTGCCAATCCATTCTTGGCTCTTTTTATATACTAAGATTTTCTTTTAATAATCATAATTAAGATTGGAAAGTGTCCATTAGATTTGACAACTGGAAAATAATTTGTGACTCTGGAAAGAACTACGTCAGTTGGAGAAGTGAGGGCAGAATCCTCACTGGGTGATATGAAGGGGGAGCACAAAGATGAGCAAATTCTGCTTTCAAAAGCTAGAATTTTGAAAAGTCAACACAAGATGAGAATATAACTGGAAAGAGTATCCCCTGGTTTTAAATGGGGAAGACTTGAGCTTGCATATACTATGCATGAACTCCTGACAGTATGTTATAAATAGCATTAACTTTCACTACACCATTCACTGTTTCTTTTCTCTCCTCTTTGTTTTTGCTCTTGTTCATAAAGTTTCTCTGAAGTCAAGACAATACATAATCTAACTAGATTGTACAAATTCCTCCCACCTTTTCAACTATCTACATCTTCGGAGCACTATGCTTTCTTTCCCTCCATCCATTTTAATCATTCCATTTGTTAATTTCAATCAAATAATATTTCTAAACATGTCCAATCCCAACAGCTATGTTTTTTTTCCACTTTCAGTTAAATTTTTTGCTTCCTCTTCTCTATTTTCCTTCATCTCTCACCTTGGATTCTCTTTCCTATCACTCAAATAGGTGTACATTTCCTTTTGGGGGGCATGTACCTGTACATGTATGCCCTACTAAATTTCCATTATTCTATTTTCACTTCCTCAGGCATCACAGCATGAATGACTTCATACTATTTTGAGCATCTCAGTTTACAGTTGTTCGGGCTGACTATGTTGCCATACCAGGTGCTTTTATCTTGTAGGCACTCACCATCCATTTGTGATTGCCAACCTATTGCCAAATTAATGGATAATTCTGTCCCTGTGTACACTTCCCTGTCACACTCTGACACACCTGGACAAAACTGTTTACTTTAGATTATGAAGTTTTGGGTCTCACTTATTTACACTGTGAGCATCACAAGTTTTCAAAACAGAGTTTGAGAATGCTATTAAGTTTTATGTGGACCAATAAACTATTCGGCTTGCATTACTAGGTTACAGAGGAGTATTCTTATCATTGTTGTTTTTAATTAATCTTAAAGAGTTTTCTTAAGCCATCAGCTTCAAACACTGTGCAATAAGATTTTATATTAAAGAGGATATCAATAATCAGATTGAAAGAATAACATAAGTAGTCTAGAATCAAAAATAATGTCAAGAAAATTGTAGCAAATACAAATAGATACACAAGGAGACCAGTTCCTTCCTTCTCATCCTGGATCTACTCATCTATAAAATCCCACAGATGCAATTTGTATCTCTGAAGCATCCTTGCCATTTCCTTCCTACCTCCACACAAGCCCCATAAAAATTCTATAAGTGCATGGCCAATTTTCAAGTACTGCCATATACCCCAACCAGGCCAAGCATAATATATGACACACTGGAGACAAATAGTACATAATCATTGGCTAAATTTTGCTTGAGGAACCCAATAGGCTAAGAAGAATTATTTCAATCTATCAAAGGGCACTGAAGTCTTTGCATGTAAAATGCCAAAGAAATGTCTTCCCTGTGATCTAGTCTCCTCACTGAATCCACTTTTGTAACCAGCTCAAATGGCCCAAATGATAGCACAGCCGGCTAGATGTCCTTAACTGAATAGTCCAAGAGGGCTCCAGCTCTGCAGGTTACATAGCTTTACTAATTTTTAGTGGTTGTCCTGGAAGTGTTTAACAGTGGATTCTTCAACAGACATTGGGAGCCCAGTTCGGGTTCTTCAGCCTCTAAACAAACAAAAAATTTTATATTGAAGGAGTCCATGACTCAGTTTAAATCAAAGTATGATCTTGGCATTTTGAAAAAGAGATCCATATCCACATACTGCCTTTAGGTGAACATAATTTTTTTTTTCCTTAGTGCAGCTGAGCTGTTAGAAGTCAATAGAGTCAGCAAAGCTGATCTGGTCAGAGGAGCACAAAAGGGATTGAGACTAGACTTTATTCCTCTTCTTTATTTAAAATGCAAATTTAATGTAGATGATCCATTATAAATAATAGCACTGTAGCTATACTTTAATTAATATGTGTAAATAAAACCAACATACCCCTTTCATTTATTTCAGCACATAGCTATGTATAGTTACTCTCTGCAAGGTGATGAGGATCCAAATAAGATTAAGACACATTATCTGCTCTTATGGAGCTCCTACTTGGAAAGATAGACATATATAAACAAAGTGATTTGGTTTTGCTATGGGCAGAGGATGTGTATGTCCCATTTCCCCAGGTAGGCTGTAATTTCTAGAAATTGGGCTGGTATCTTATACTAACTTTTATCTACTCTGTGCCATGAACACAGCAGGTGCTCAATAAATAATCTTTGAATTTATTCATATAGCTTACAAGCACATCAAGAACTTTACATTAATTTACCTTGCTGTGTACAAACTGCTTAGTTATATTAAAAAATACCTAAAAGAAGTAACTGGAAATATATTATGTCCACAAGCATTATGTTTTAATTCCAAATGAAATATCTAACAATAATGCACATAATTTTAGATGACACATTCATAGACTCTGTCTTCACAAGAAAATTCCTCCCTGTGAAATTTAGAATTTTTCTAACAGAAGCCTTGTTCTTAATAGTCTTTTTTAAACAATTAAAGTCAGATTTAAGCTATGTATGTAATATGCCCCCACACCGAAAGATTTGAAATTATTAAAATGTTTCACACATATAGTTTCACATACAGTTTGATAGATGTTGCACTCACAAAGGAAATACAGGATTTTTTTTTTTACATGTTCCACACAAAGAAAATCATGTCGCATTCTGTTTTTTTAATTGAAGCATGTCACAGCCCAGAGGATCGGTTACTGTCAGAAATTCAACTTGAGAAAAGCCCTTCAGATCACTGGAAAGAATGCAACCTGCCAGGAAATGAACAACCCTACTAAAAAAATCACTACAATTTGATCAGAAATATCACTTTGGTGGGCCACATGTAATTTCTGACTACAGTAATCATAATAGTGACATAGTAAAAGAGGACTGAGAAATGGGTATCAGGTGCAAATTAGAAAACCGGTTAGGCTCAGACTTAAAAGTTTATTTTTCCTTTCTCATGCCCCATAGAGATAAACAGATCCTAATCTATGCCCATTTCATATGCAGCTGGCTACTCATATACTACACAACTCATAAAAACAAAAATGACAAAAGAAACAGATTCTTTAGCCTGGAAACAAGATGGGCAAGGTGATTTGGTGATGTAATGTGTATATATAATGGTGAAGTGAATGAAAGCCAGATGTGCTCGGTCTTCACCAATGAAAGGTATATGGGATTCAGTTGTTTTTACAGATGAGATATAAAGGAACCTTATCTTATAGGTTTAAAAGTAAATGTGTTCCGAAAGAAGTCATGGGAGTGTTTTAAGCATTTTTCTAATATATTATCTGTGCGTATATTTAAGGGAAAACTTAATAGAATGATCTTGCCTATGCAGCAACTGATGGTATATCCATTAGAAGAAAACCTGGCAGTTAACAGGCAGGCAAGAGAAAGGGACTGTCAGTAGCATGGGTTCTGGGCATATCCAGTATGTTGGCCACAAGTGGCTATTGAGCATTTAGAACATGACTAGTCTGAACCAAGATGTTCTTCCAATATAATAAAATACAGACTGGATTTTAATACGTGGTACATGCAAGATCTAAAGCAGCACATTAATAACTTTTCATAATCAGTACATGTTGAAATGAAAAATTCTAGATATATTAATAAAATTATAATCAACAAAATATATTAAATAAAAAATTTCAATGCTTGTTTTCTTCCTCTAATATAGCTACTAAAAAATTAAGAGTGAATTTGGGAAATGTATTTGTAGCTTGCATTTATACTTCATTTCAATAGTGCTGCTCTAGAATAAGACTGCCTAGGTGTAAATCCTGACCTAGGGTAAGTTACTTACTAATATTATGTGGGAAAATAATCGTAATACAACCAACCTCACATGTTTTTAGAGAGGAATTCATAAATCAGTACATGAAGAGCAGTGTTTGGCACACAGTATGTGCTCAATAAATCTTCAATGCATGTGTCCACTCTGCAAATATCTTGACATATAGTTGCTCATCCTCTGCTTGAATACACCCAGAGATGGGAAACTCACATTTCCTTGAGACAGCCTATCACACTTCCAGACAGCTCTGAATGTGAAAAAGTTCATTCCTGGAATGAGTAAAAAAAAATCTCTTTACAACTCTTCTGCACTTCTTTATATATATGATTCTGCCAGAGGCAAAAAGAAACTGGTCATATTCCAACAGCATATTTCTATAAAAATTAAGAGGCATTGATATTGGAAATGGGTTTATTATACAGTACATGGAATTTCACATCAAGAGAGATCTCATATTTCTAAGAGATCTTTAAAACTGATTTGTCATGCATGCTTAACCACAGAACAGTTCTTCTAAGTTGTCCCCTTTGACCAAGGACACCTTCCATCGGAATACACACAAAGAAGACAGACAAGGGCCAAAATCTCAGGAATAACCAAGGCCACTGTTCATCCACACTCACCCACATCTGAAAAATTATTTTCCCTCTTTTCTCCTCTTTATGCTAATTTCAAAGCTAAGGCTTTGCACACTTGTCTAAAATAGTTCCCTCTTAATGATAAACCATTAATCAAAAGGAATATGGTGTACATTTTCTATTTCCTAAATTTTCCAGTGGTTCCTCCAGAAGTCAACGTTTTTACATGTGAACATCTTAAGCTCTTTACAACTCTAAGATATAATCTTCACACACAAGGTCTGTGCCAAAACCAAACACAGCCTTTCCCCATATCTCCAAATGACACTTCCACCTCCAGGTAGAAGTGATTCAGCAATACTCTTTCCATCAGCCACCTCCATTGTTTGCAGAGACTCTGGCAGCTGGTGAATATATTCACTCATTCATTTTGAAGAAATTCCTACAGAGGTCAAGACTGAACTTGTTGCCCAAACTTTAGACTCTAGAGTAGCCTAGTGAATCAGTACATGAATAATCGTTGTAGGACAATAAACTAGGATGCAAATCATGATTCTGTGGTTTTCAAGTTGTACCGGCATTAGACAAAGAATAAAGTCCCTCAGCCTCTGTTTTCTAGCATTTAAAAAAAAAAAAAGGGACTAAATAACAATACCCTCTTCGAAACATTATGAGGTTTAGACAAAGCAATTCTAATGCACTTAGCCTGGTGTGCATCCTGTACTTATGAATCCTCAAATGGCTAATGTCATCCTGTCCCAATTCTCTATCACATTTTCCCCTCCAAATTCTCAGTAGAGAATAGTGCCTTTTCCCACTCAAAGTCTTAACCATCAGAACTCTAAAAGTAGATGCTAAAGAAAACAGACTCAACATTAAAATTAGAATTTACCACCTCAGTTATTCATCCAAAGACAGCGCTTTGCAAACTTGTATGATCAGAGAAAGCCCAGTGGAAGTATAATTAAAACTGGATCTTGACTAATGGGCAAACTTTGGATAACTAGGGACAGAGGGAGTGTGAATCTTGTGGGTGACTTGAAGGAGACAGGCCTGAGAGAATACAGAATGAGATACAAAATTCATGAGTGGCATGAGTTAAATTTAGATGGGATGTGGAATACTATTTTTTCTGTTCAAGAAGCATACTTTGTGCTTTTTTCAGGGCCTATCTAACAATGTTTTAGTTTTAGCCACAAGAGATCCAGAAGAAAGCATCCAACTATTTCCCTTGGTCCTCAAAGTCATCAATATCCCTAGCTTCTCTGTGATCAGCCAGACATATTTCAGTTCAGGGAATGCTTCAATTCAGGTCAAATGAAGCCCCATTAGCAATACTGAATCAAAGCAATGAATGAAAGTCAATATGAAATAAATTATCTGAAGACTGAAAATGGAGGAGGTGGAAAAAATAATTATTTTTTTTTCTAAAAGAAAAGCATGGTTAAATTATTCTTGTATACATACATTTTGGTCTGAGACAGATGTGAGGGAGAAGGACTTAATGTTTTGACAGATGATCTGGGTTAGAAATTTAGCTCTGCCCCTAAGAATATTCTTGTTTTACATTTTAGCATTCTTATTTTACGTTTTCCAGGAAAGCAAATTAATTTGAAAGTAGAGTGGCTTTATATGAATTGATAATCAGTTGAAAGAGGTTTCAATATCCTTGGGCTCTTAGGTAATATAAATATATGCAATAGAATAACAATATTTAAGTATTGTGATGGATACATGTGTTACAAAACACTAAAATGTAAATGTAAACAAATTTCAAGTTAAACTATGCACAATGCCAATGGTTACATTTATAAGTAAAAATACGGAGGAATAATATTAAAAATATTTGCCAACTGGTAGTGTCAGGCACAAACCAATTAGAAGATTCTGACAATATCCCTGGAGCAAGACCCAAGGCTCCATTGTCATGCCAAGTGAGTTAATACTCTTAGTGACTATATCAAGAAGTGGCCAAATGGTGTTCTGTAGGACACCCAGGAAATGGCATCTGTGGAGGGTGGGGAGGTTGGGAGTTCAGAGAATACCCATTTACCTACTAGCACAGAAATACTTCAATATTTTTACATCCTGTAAGGCTGTATCAATGCACACTGGCCAAATCTCCCTGAATATTTCTAATGTAAGCACAAAAGGTAGAAATCAATAGAAGAGAGCCCAGAAGCAAATTCTGCAAGAGATTACTGCAAGTCTTAATCTTACTATAATTAAATCCTTCATTTATGCATACTCCATGGTTTGCTTTTTGAAATAACCATTTGAAAGAACACAAAATTAAAATATGCATTACTACAAAACTACAGTCTAAGACCAAGGCAATCCTGCCTAACTGCCGTGAAGTCTAGAGCTTTTTTCAACATTGTGATTCCTCTGGAAGTAATGAACTGTTTGCTAACATAACACTTGGGCTCAAATCTGCAGCCAATCCTCATGCAGGCAAGTGGAACAGAGCAACAAGCTTCTTACCAGTCAAGGAACTGAAGAATTGTTTGTGCATTAGTTACGTAGGATTCTGTTTTTAGCTACAGCACATTTAATTATAAGAGATTCACAATTAAAATATGCCTAGAGAGGCAAAATCAAAAGATGCATCACGGCCCTTGCTGCAAAAAGAAAAAAAAAAAAAAAACCCAAGTTCAAAAAATGATAGCCTACTGTTCCATACAGGAAATATTTCCGTGTTTTCACCAATTCCCCACATCTAGTTAATTTATAATCTTTTCTGATATAAAGACCTCTTTTTTTAAACTTCCAAAAATTCTAGATTTCCACATTATAGCAAAAAGTTGTGCTTTTGGAACATGTTGTGAAAATACATAATGACCAAAAAAGTAATACAAATTTCATAATGCTTTCAAATGTCTCTATTCATACCAGCGTATTTATACTCTTAAAATATATAGCTCTAATGTGTACCAAATGACTTAATTGTTTAACTCCTCCCCTCCTGCAATAACCCTGACATGCACGCTGCGAAACTCTATTCTATAATATCTCTAGAATTGATTTCATAATTTCACCAAAAGGTATGAAGTAACTAAATTTCATTAATATTCTATTTCCCTCTCAAACGCTTGATCTAGTAGCTATAGAATGCTCATTAGAAATCACAGTAGATTATAAAGCAGAAAAATAACTACGTGTACATATTTTGCATGAATGGTTCTCTCCTGGAATCACGACTCAAAATGAAAGCATGAGCCTAGGAGTTCCATGACCAGGACTCCTATTTCCTTCTTTCTCAAGACGTACAAACAAGCTGACCAGGGAACTGTACTCAATACCCCTCATTTCATCAATAGTCACTGTTTACTATTCATGATTATTCACTGTTATTTTCCCACTAAAACCATCAACAAGATAATCTCAATTAATGGAGAAGTTTTAAAGGGTGAATAAAATGTTTATCTTAAAGCAAGGGTGCCAATGATTTCAGATGTGCAAAACCAGAGTCCTATGAAACTGACAATAGTAGATTTCTAGAATTAAAAGTGGAGTTTAAAAAAAAAAAAAGTCCTCCTACTTTCACAGGTTTAATGTGTTAATTATCACTTAGATATTAATCCTGTTAACAGCTCTAAATTAAGGACCTGTGGTATATTTAGGAAGCTGACTGGTGGTGAAGTGATTACAGCTGCTTCTTTTGGAGTTATACACAGGAAATGTCTTCTTTTGAAAACATAAAGCATTTATGCAACCCATACTGAAAAATCCAAAATCACATCTAAGGAGCTCAAATAAATAGTTTTTGATACTGTAATACCCCTACTCTTTTTATTCAAAGATCCACCCTTTACACTTCATTTGTGGAGTGTCTCAAAAGCTTTGATTTTCATGGTGCTGTTCTTTTCCCCTACCAACTAGTATAGTTGTCACTGCTTGGAATTATTTAATCTGTTCATTTTAATCATATACATTTGTGATTTTGACTGTTGACTCAATAGGACCAGTCAACTATTCTTCATCATTCTATTCAAACTTCTGAAAATCAGTGTTATTATTTTAATGCCTAATCTTTACAAAGGTGTGCAGAACAGCAAAATTGCAGATTGGGCAAAATTGTTTTTCTCTGAAAGAAGCACATGACTTCAGTCTCAACTTGTGAAGTGTAATTAAAATGAGCCCACATGCCTTAGAATTTGTCTTGTTTGGACACTCCTTTAATTTAACTCCTATCTTTTCATTCTGCTTCTGTAGTCTGTGATTTAAAGACAAACTTTTTTTAACAGATGCTAATAATACAATTATTCCTTCAGAAATAGGATCTGCAGCAAATAGACGAAGACCTTAATAGCCTTTCTGATGAGCATTTTAGCAGTACCACTTTTCTATCTCTTTCTCTTAAAAGGAACACTCAACAGAGAACCAAATGGTACATCTAGTTACCAGTGTATTAATGTCAATCCTTGAACAGTAGAGTTTGGGTTTATATGGTTTTCATAATCAGTAATCATTTACTATCTAATAGTATTCCTGTTTCTCAGCCTTTCAACTCTTTAACAATCAACAACTTTGATTAAAACATGGTGGGGGATTGAGAAACATCAGAAATATCACTTTTCAACTATCGATTTACTATTAAGGTATATATAAAGTGAATCCACTGTGTTAAGAACCTTCAAATAGACTATTGAAATCTACCAGCAGTAGCAGTCCTTTCCCGGACCACACATCTCCAAGTTCTTACCATAGATTAATCTCCAATCTTCAGAAACCTGAATGGCTTCCAATGGTGTCTATGGTAATGTGACCATTTTTTAAAATTAAAATTACATCCACAACTCTGTGGAAATAATTATGTTGTTACAGGGTCAAAAGAATCATCTTTATAATTTTACTTAAATTTGCATTAAAAAGTTTCCAGTCCTTCACTGGAGATTGTTCTAAACCTAACAACAACAAAACAACAACAACAACAACAAAAGCCAGAAAGGTAAATGTCAATTACAGGGAATTTACTCCCCTGGCTCATCTACCCAAGGAAAACAGAGAACTGGTCACATTAAGTTTTAAAAGAGCATTCCTGTTATTAATGGCACTGAGGTTTAAAAACAGCAGCGCATCAAAGTGAAGCCTCAAGACAGGGAATTTAGATAGCTTTTAGCCCACTAAGACATGAGCATTCACTCACCACTGAACAGGATCTCTTGATTTGGTTAGTAACATCCTAAGTGGCTCTCAGGAAGCCTTAACCAGCAGCTGAGTATGGTCAAAAACACAAAAAGGCTTCCCTGGGGATCACCTCACCCCAGTTATCCAACAAACCCAGATGGTCTCAACACTGTCAGGGGAATAAGCATATCACTTTGACACCCAAAGTTTGCCTGCTAAAAGGAAACTCCAGACACACACTACACACATACACACACACACACACACACACAACCCACAACCTGATTGGTGTGACCCCTGCCTGTCTGTTTGGATTGCCATTTCCATAATAACAGAGCACTCACAGGTGTACTGAAAAGCCAGGCAGGCTCTTTACCAGATTGTCATTTATAAGATTACCAGTACACTTGAAGGTGGGAAACTGCAGGCTACCAGCAGACCACCCTGGCAATAAATAGAGCACTCCAATGAACACTGGAATCCTCCCTAGACCATGCCAAAACCCCACAATCTTAGACAAACTCCACCTTCCTGTACAGAATTGAATCACAAGAGCTCTTAAGGGATGTTTAGAGTTCAGGTATTCCAAAAAGAAAAAAAAAAAATACCATTAGATCATCTGTCCCTCCCTTTAAATAAAGTTTTTTTCTTCTTGTATTTAAAGAGAGCCAGAGAGCTTAATGTTCCTGTCCCCAAGACACACACACACACACACACACACACACACACACACACACCACGCTTCCCAACTTCAATAGTCAAAACATGCAGACGCCTAAAAAGGGAGATTTCATTTTCATATTCAAATAACTTTAATACAGTGGAACATACAGCACGAAAGGTGACAGGTGCAGATGGGTGGTGCTCTTGAAAATATGCTTGTCCTCCTCCTTGCCTCTCACTCACACGCCCCATTCCCAGTTTTCTCTTGATAAATAACAGGCTGTCACGTCGGACCCGCAAGTCCCATTCTCTCCAGCACACCCTCGACCCCACACGGACATGGAAATGTAAACTGTTGCTACAGCCTCCCAACACTCTGCCGATAAATCAGAGGAAGCTACAAAACTTCTTGGCTTGCTCTGCTATCCTCCAGGGCCACTGAACGCCCACGCGCAGATTTCGCAGTCAGAGCTATGGAAAGGGATCCCCTCAGTCAACCTGTTCGCAAAGCCCACAGAACTCCCCGCCCTCAATCTTCGGCTCCTAGGCTCCCGGCGCAGGATGGGGAACACGGCTCCCTTTATGGGCACCCTCCAAAGCAAGCTGGAGGTGGAGTGAACAGAGCTCTGTCGCCCCCATCCCATCGCTAATCCTACTGCCTGAGGTCGGTTCCCAAGCTGCGCGCGGGGGTGTCCCAGTCTGCCCAGCCAGCCCGCTGGAGGGATCCCGCACGCTGCGCCCTAGGTAGCCTTCCTTTCCGCAGATCCAAGCCAGAGGCGTCCAAGAAGCTCCTATTCCAAGTTCCCGCTCTGACAGGCAAGAAGGAGCGAGGGAGGCAACCGGATGAGGAAAGAGCAAAGTCTGTGCTGGTAGCGCGCCCCCAACCCCGGGCGCTGTCACCTCACGCCCCCGCTGGCCGGCCAAGTGGACCCGGCATCCCCAGCTCTGGGCGCAGCGCGGCCGCACTCACCCGCCTCGCCCGAGCCGCAGCCGCAGCCTCTGGGAGCCGCCGAGCCCCAAGCTTCTCGAGTGCAAGAAAGATGGTGGTGTGTGTCGGGAGACCACCCATTCCAGCGTCTGGCAACCCGGCGGCGACTCTGGCTCCTCAGCACTGGAGGAGGAGGAAGAAGAGGAGGAAGGAAGGAACGGCGCAGTCGGACGCCATCTGCTGTACACCTCTGTGCAGCCATTGGCTGCCTGGTGCGTCCCCGGAGCCGCGGGGCGCGGGGCCGCGGGGAGCCACCTTGCGCCTCGCCTCCCCCAGCAGCTGCTCCCCGCCGCCCCTCCCTTCTCCCTCCTCCCAGCCGCCTGGTCCTCCTCCCCTCCCTCCAGCAGCGTACCCGCCTGACCCTCGACTTTGCCCGCTTCTTTTGGCGAGAAGCAGCGGATGCATTAGCCGCAACCTAGCCTCCTCTGCTCCCCGCAACTGTTTTCCGCAACTTTAAAGCTTCGGGGTGCAGGTATGGTCTGAGTGAGACTCTCGAGCTGGGTTGAGCCCCGGGTACCCAACCCGCTGAGCGCTGCGGAGAAGAGCGAGCGCTTTGGTCCTCCAGGTTTCGTGAAATGATGGGAGAAAAAGAGGAAGAGAGTCCGGTTGCTCTTGGCCCCCACTTATAACTCACCCTAACAGTCACGAATGCCAACATTCAGAGATAAAGCACACTCTCACTGAGCCATCCCGCCCGGTCCGAATGGCCCAGTGTTCCTCTGCAGTCCCCAGGCAGGAGAGGGCTTCAGGGTTACTAGGAAAATGACAAAAGAAGGTCTTAGCAGGATATGTAGGCGAGAGAAAGAGAAGGGGAAAAAAAGATGAAGAAGAAGAATATACGTTGAGGGCGTCTCTGGGGAAACGCCAGGAACTGGGTCCGCACCTGCCTGAACATCCCTGGTTCAGGTGGGTTGTCAACCCACCTCAACCAGAGCCTCAGAAAGTCTCTAGCTCTGGGGCATCTTGTCTAAAGGATTTGCGGGGGGTGGAGGGGCGGGGGTTGTCAATCTTGTGGAAGCTGCGGGGATGCCAGGCAAGAGAGCCTTCCCCTGCCGAGTAGGGACACCTGAGACAGCCCAGGAGCTGAGCACCCAGGTGAGGCAGGAGTGCAGAGCAAAGAGCACGTGGATAGGCGAAGAGCAGAGTCACAGCTGAAAGTCGTTTGCCTACTCTGACACTTGTTTCAAACCCTCCTGGTTTTTGACACCTTTGATCCAGGGAACTTCTTAAGCTTGTTCAGAGAGATGAAGTTGCTTCAAAAGGGAGAAGGGGAAAAAAGGCATGAGGACTACTATTGCCAATTACTGGATATTTTGCCTGTCATCTCTGTTTAAATGTGTGAGCCCAGCGACAGCAGGGAATGTATCTTTTCTATTTTATCCAATGCCTGGCACACCATGGGTGCTTAAAGAGAAGCAAAATAATAATGATAAAATTAAAGCTTGATGTCATAGCACAAATTAGATTAAAGAGATAAATAGAGCAGCCAGGATCTGTGGGGGGGGGGGGAGGGAACAAATCAAAAGAATATAAGTGGCATTGTAAAGGGAAACGTGAATACTTTGGTGAGGAGCTTCAACCCACCTTGCAGTGGGACAGCTTCTGAAAGTGGGAAAGCCTGACTACTTTAGGCAGCAATCATTATTTTCCCAAGGAGCACTACTGTCACATTCTAGTTTATGCTTTTCTGTCTGACATCATTGTCTTAAAAATATATCAACTATTATCTAGACCCCAGAATATTTCCCCAGATTCAAGACCATGATTTGTTACTCCTGAGAGGTAAAATGCCAGTCCTGTGAGCCAGGCGAAAGAGAAACTGGTCCATTATGTTTTATTGTAATCTCGATTTATACAGATCAATAGTCAATGAGTCTCATTTAAGTAACTTGAGGAACAACAGCCAAAGAAAAACATTTCCACTTTCCTGAACAGTTACACCCAGGCTTCCCAGGTTTCAGTCTTCCCGAATCAGTGCCACATTTTCAGATTACATCCATGCACACATAAATACTTATTTTTGCAACCTTTCTGGAAAAAAGTTTTCAGTGATGACTTCTGAATATGTCATTTATGGATGTCGTAGGAATTATGGTTCACCTCCCTCTTCAGCTGCAATAACATATATATTTTTTTCTTTAGTCTGGCCATTTCAATATGCATTCTAAATTTAATATGCTAGCCCATTCTCATTAACCCTGTACTCCACCTCAATAATAACATGATTCTCATAAGGATACTTTGTTCTTAAGACACAACTTTCCTCTGTCATGTTGTTTGCACTTGGTCTCCCAGTTTTTTAATCTAGGATATGAGATAGTAATTATATGGCAATTATGTTCTACATATTTGGCTTCTTAAAATAAAAAAAGTAATTTGTAAGAATGAAATCTAAGGTTTTTCTAAAATATGAAATCCATGAATATTATATCCAATTCTTTCATTTCTACAGAATAGTCACTTTTTTTTGAGGCACTGCACAGACAGCAGGTATATCAGCAAAGTCAAAGTGTATAAGATGCCTGAACCTTATCTGATATTATTCAATTGCATATAAATCTGTTAGACAAAAAAAATACAGATACAGATTTTTCCAACTCCTGCTTTCCTCTTGTAGCCCAAACTCCCAGTTTATATTTTTAATAAAGATTTTACTGATAATTTGAGTTTCTTGCCAACATAGTCAACTTGGTGCTGATAAAAAACACTGCCCTTAAAATTCACATTAGGGTTTTAAATATTTAAAGTATAGCCTAGACAGGGAAAGAAATGTAGAAAATGAACAGAAATTTTACCAAAGAAGGGGAACAGAAATTTTACCAAAGAAGGGACAAAATAAAGAATTTGGAAGAAGGTATTCTTGAAAAATAGGTGTAAGAAATAGATCAATAGGGGTGAAAAATAAGCTGGAGATAAGAAATCCCCCTAACCCTGAATGCACAGATGCCAAAGGCCACAGTCACCACGGTGCTTCTAATGAGTAGGAAGCAAAACAATAGAACAATGGGAGAGGAGGGGAGGGGTAGGAGGAGAAGGTCTGTTGGGAGTAGGTTCTGTAGTGAAATTCAAAGGGGAGCTATAGAGCGAGTAACCTGATGCTATTTGAGAACTGATGGAGTTTAAATTTCCATTTCTGTTGCTGTGTATGTTTTCCATTGCTCTTTCTGAACATGATGTTCTCCATACAGTCTAACAAGCTTGGATGGGAAAACACTGTGTAAATGAAATAAACAGTCAGTGGCATTAAACAAATCAGAGATAAAGAAGCCCATTTCAAACAGGAGTGAGGAATGCAAGTAGGAGCCAGTATTTTTAGCTTTTCACCCAGGAAGTCACTGCTCATGTCTACTATAGCCCATCCACAGAAGCAGCGAATTGAGTCAAATATTCAGTCACTTTGGAGAACAGAACAGGAGGAGCAGGGAAGAGAAAAAGAACCATGATTGTCTCGTTTACAAAATTCATTCAAGCCAATTCCAGGTTGGATGAGTTCCTATGGCAAATCTGAAAAAATCTTTTCTGCCAAAAAAGAACATTTAATTCTGGCATATAAATGTAAGTTTTGAGCTTGGTCCAGTAATTTGATTTTGATATGTCAACATCTTAAAATACAATGTAAAGATAATATCTTAAAAAGTAGTGTAGTGGAACTCCACTGGCCTGTGGCCCAGCTTAGTTCCTCTGAGGTGCCCAGGCTTTCCCAGCAGACTGTCAGCATTCACAAGCTTAGTCCTGAACCATCAGCCTCAGTTCTTCATTCAAAAACATATTTGCTGAGTGTCTCCTATGTGCTTGTCACTGCCGTAGGTGTGGATTATTAAGTGATATACTGGGCTAAGTCCTTGACCTTATGGAATATGTAGTCTAATAGGGACAATAAGTATACAGGTATATGAATTGTTATAAATATATAATATCGAAGAGTTCTGTGTAAAAGAAATGAAATACCAGGGAGGGAGGGAATGAAAAGAAAGGGTCAGAATTCGACAAAATCAGAGGAAATGACCTTTAGGCTTAGACCTCAAAGATAATGGAAAGTAACATTGAGATTTCTCTAGATGGTAGGTATTACTAAAGATCCTTTACATATACTATTGGGTCCCCATAACCACCCCCAGACCTTATTATCAGCTCCATGATACACAAAAAGTAGAGAGAGTTTAAGCAAGTTACTGAAAGTCACACAACTGATGAATAGAAAAGTTTGGATTTGGCCAGGCAGCCTGGCACCAAAGTGTGCGTTTTTTTGGCCTCCAAGATACATTGCATCTCATATAAGCAGGCATCAGCCAAGAAAAGGGGGGAAAGAGGAATAGCATGGCCAAAGATTCTGTGGCTGGAATTGCTTAGCACATAAAGAACCCATCAGGAGCCGAAGTAACTGAAGAATAGTGAGGAGGGCCATAAGGCAGGCTGGGAGAGACAGGGAAAGAGCAGAGCTGGCAAGTTTGTAAGTCCACGGGTGGCTTTAACCATGGAAACAATTTGATCCAATTTAGACCTTTTTGGGGGGCGTGGACAAGGGATTGACCTAATGTCAGTTAACCACTGAGCTACATCTCCAGAGTTTTGATTTTGTTTTTGTTTTTGTTTTGAGTCAGAATCTCACTAAGTTGCTTACAGCCTCATTAAGTTGCTAAGACTGGCTTTGAACCTGTGATCCTCCTGCCTCAGCCTCATGAGCCTCTGGGATTATAGGTGTGCATCAACACACCCAGCTAGTTCAGACTCTTAAAAAAGATCACACTGGTGCTATGCATAAGCAAATAAAATGCAGGGAGACCAGTGGTCAAGAGATGATGGTAACTTAAAGGAAAGGGAGAGAACCAAGTGGATTTGATGGATATTTGGAAGGTATTGTTAATATCTTCATTTCTACTTCTACTTCTCCATCTCTCCCCAAGACTGACATCTACTTGTTACCTCAAGATCTAAAGTCTCTTTTGAAAAATTCTAAATCCTAAATTCTTCATCTGAACTTCTAGATCTTGGGTCTGTTCACTTGTCATACACGAGTGTTACAGAGAAGATTAACAGCAATGAGTCTCCCATTTGGCCAACTCTGAGACCTTTGCTTCTGATCCCTGTCCTAGCAGCCCCCTCCTCCCCACTCAAAATCCCAACATTATCTGAGTTCTTTCTTTGTCTGCTTAGCCTCCAATACTATTCACTGACTAAGAGATCTGGTGTGTGATAATCCCTTCTTCCCCACTGCTCTGTAACATAACCAGACCACAGCCAAGTTGGGAGAGGCACTCACTCAATTTATACTAACCAAGGTAAATAACATAGGCAGGTAACTTCCATACATATAAGAAACAACTCCAACTAATGTGGAAATAATAAAACCCCTGGAGTGACAACTTGGACTACATTCATAATGACTTGGGCTGTAAAGACCAGGTGTTATGTAGATTGGAGCTTGTTATTATCCAAAGATTTGGCAACCTTAATCCTCTTCTACTGGGCACAAAGCCATTCAATACTCACAGGCCTAAGTTTCACAAGATGGGCAAGAAAACGTGTATCTTCTATTTTGCTGTTTTCTAAGGACATCAGTCTATCTAATAGGTAGCAGGTCCCTTTCAGGTAGGGGTGATAGAAAACACTGAAAAATGACAGTGTTGTCAACAGATCATAAGCTGCAGTTCACAAAAGTGAGATGTGAGGGGTGGTGGGATGAATAGAAGAGCTGTTTTTTTCCCTTATCGTTTAAACTGCAGTGCCCAATTATATAGGGGAATGAAACCAATGCATTTGGTATTGGAAGGAAAATATATAAAAGAAGCCCTTTGTAACTACACCTTTCTAGTTTATTCTTCATAAATTCTGAATTATGCCATTTCCCTTGCTGCTGGCTACCTCATTGACTCTCTACCTTTCTCTATATTATGTGTTATCTTCCTAAAATACTCTGTCATATCACTTTGATTCCCAGAAAGCTACTATTGTCTCATCTTGTCACTTTATATGGGTCCCTTCATAAATACCAGCTCCAACAGAAAAAGACTTCCCTAACCTTTTTCCTATAGAAAATAGCATGTTCCATCTCTCCATATTTCTTTATTATGTCTTATTTTTCTTCATAGCACTTATCACAGTCTGAAATTTTGCTACATGTTTGTTCATTATGTATCATCTCACCAAAAGTGTGAATGCCATGAGGACAGACAGACAGACAGACAGACAGACAGACACACACACACACACACACACACACACACACACACCCCTTCCATGCCTAGCACTCGATGGGTCCTCAATGCGTGTTCCATGAATCAATGAATGGTGTGAGTTATAATCTCACTCACTTTGGGGTCCTTCCTAATCTGACCCATCTTAACTTTCTACCCATGCTTATCACCCCTGCCCTTTACTTTGGTTTCAGGAGTTTCTGTGTCACCCTCTCCAGCCTTGCAAACCTTACCTCCCCTTACAGTCCCACCTCCTCTAGGAAATTGTCCTGGATCTAATTTTACTTTACAGTTATCTATTTCTTGGCTTTATCAGACTCCTTTAATATGCACTGTATATGCCATTCAGCTTTTCAATTAACTGTATACCATCTCATACTGTTCTCTAGTAGTTATGTAGCCATTAGTCAAGTCCCCTCAACTGCAATGTTAGTTCCTTGAGGATAAGGAAGATAGTTATGTGGTTTTTTTCTGCAATACACAATTTCTGGTACCCAGCAGGCACTCAGTAAGTACTTGTTGATGGACTAAGATGTGTGAAGACTCTGAACGAGAGGGTTAGGCTTCCCTTGGTCATGTGACATTAATAGAAACACTTATCACCTTATGTTTGTAACAACCAGCACCCTTATCACCTTCTGTTTACAGAAGCTGATCTTGCCAGGTGCCAGGCAAGACTGTGCATTCGTTGAACAAACACTGACTGAGAATCACTTTGTGGCAGGCACCATCGTAAGCACTGGAGAGAGTCCTGAAGGAAATTATTATCTGAGGAAACAGACACTTACATCGCAACATAACAAGCCTAGGAGGTATTCCATGGTCACAGTGCAAACTCCAAGACAGATCATCTAACCTAGTCGGGAGCAAGTCGGTAAAAGCTTGCCAGCTAGAATATATCTGCATCTGCTCAAATTCAGAGCCAGGAACAATTTCCTCAGATTTTGTGATCTTCTATCTTGAAAGGGTTTGTTTCATCACTGTAACATTTTTAGTGTGTTGTACTCCAATCATAAATTAATTCTACGAAGTCAAAGCACAGGTTCTCTTATAACCAATAGTCAAGGGAAATCACAATTGTTATTGCAACGTCTATGCATGCTACAAAATCAGCCCTTCTGCCCACTTGCCACATCAACGGTGATAATCCTAATATACCTCTTCTTCCTTGTGCTTCCCAAGTATAATACAACCCTTACTTTCATCTTTTGCTCAATTCCTACTTGTTAAAATAGATTAGGTTTCTAGACTAGACTCTCTTTTCTTTCCCATTCACACCTTTTCCTTCAGTGCACATGTCTATTCTCATGATTTTAGAGAGAATTCTTTTACTATCAGTGCCTTAATCTATTTGTCTGGTTATAGTAGTCAGTAGAGGCTAAGTTTCACTGTAGTAACAAATTAACCCTCAAATCTTAGTGGCTTCACACAAAAAGGTTTATTCCTCTTCTCATCCCATCTGACTAATACTGTTTAGCAGAGGAAATGGTGACTCTGCTTTACATAACCCACTGAGGGAAACAGGCTGAAAAGTCTCTGCCATCTGGAACATTGCTGGTGGCAATTGCCTGGGGCATCAGGAGAAATCATGGAAAAACCCAAATTCTGTCTTGTATGTTTCAACCCAAAGTGGCATAGCTCATTGACCAGAATGAGTGATTCTATCAAAATGCAGGATGTTCAAAAATATGGGAAAGCTTATGAATGTGCAAAGAGCAATAATTTTCTCTTCATTGCTGCAATTCTATGTCCAAGCACTTGCTTGACTTCTGCTTTAACATTATACTTCAAATGGAACATATTTTGCTCAACCCAAAACTCTAAGAATGACCCTTCATTCTTTCTTCCTCTTACTTTACCTATAATGGAAATAACAGGCTCTGCTAGATCTACTTCCTAAATGAATACCACATGGATGCGCTTCTATCCATTTCCATTCCGGTGACTCTGATCTAAGACATGGTGGTCTTTCATGATGAGTGGTTGAACAGTAGCTTTGTAACTAACTTCTTTTCCTACACACTTGTCCTTATAAATACATTTTCCACATGGAAACTAGAGTGATCTTTTCAAAAGTCACATTGAATAAAATCATTTCCTTGCTTAAAATCCTCTGATAAAAATAAACTTAGAATACATTCTGAAATCTTCATATTATCTGACCATTCTTTTTCTGGGAAGCCATCACCTACTTACTCTTCTGTTTTGTTTTCACTGAACTGCAGTCTTAGGTGCCAGTGTATGTGCCACTTTGAGGCTGTGGCATGAATTTTGTGGCGTGCCTGGATCTCCCAATCTCAGACCTGCATGCCGCCTCTCTCTCTCTAAACATTCAGATCTCAGTGATAATTCCAAATTTGTTCAGAGAGGGCTTTTGGGATTCTTAAATAAAGTAGCCAGCAGTAGCCAGTCTCTTGGTGACTACTTGATTCTTTGACTACTTCTATGTAATATTTTGCTATTTTTATACTTGGTTGTCCACTGAAATGTAAGCTGCATTAGAGCTGAATTTTTGTGTATTCACTCTTGTCACTGTCCAGGGCCCAGAGGAACAGTACCAGGCACAATGTAGGTGCTCAATAAAGGTAAACAAAAGAAACACATTCACCAGTTTACTTCCAAACCCTGTTGCCACTGATCATTTTCATCTTTTATTTTAAAAGTAAGTATTGGCTTTCTTTTCATCTGCCCTTTTAATACAAAAGACTCTGGAAAAAAATCCCTATTTGCCACTGATAGAGACAAATCTAAAGAAATGAAACGGTGAAGCGATCATCTGTGTGTTGGGAGTTTGCAGTCTTTTTCTTGCCAATCAGAAGGAAGAAGTTAACTAAGGAGGCAGCTCCTTGTCACAGCTAAAAGTTCTTTTGACCCTGGTGATTAAGATGATGTGCCTGATGTGGTGAACTTTTATATTATGTTGCCAGAGAACTGTGAAAACAGCCCTTTTGTCACACGGAGTTCTCAATTTTGGTGATGGCTGTCACTGTTCTGGAAGGAGATGACTCACCCAAGGTGGAAGTGGGAGCAAGTGACAGAATGGGAGACAGGATTGACCCAAGGGCCCATTTTTTTAAGTCCGCTGAAATAAACAGAAAGTTCAGGTGCCATAATATACAGAAAGGACAGGTGCCATAATAAATGGCATATCCCAATATCACAGCATCACATCACGTGCATGCACCATTGGTCCGATTTCTAGAACTGTCAAGGAAGGAAAGACTTCCATGTGCTTAGCAGTCTCCTCTTCTTAGACTGTGGACTCCTCTTTCCTACAGCTCTAATGCAACAATCTTCAAGCCTATGATTCCACCTTGCTTCTCCAAATTGTCAGGACATGTTGCTAGGGCCATATAAAAGAGGCCCTCAAGATGTACTTTGTCCAGCTCTGCTTTCTCTGAAAACATTCTCAGGCCTTTCTTCTTCTACTTCTTCTTCATTCTTGTTTTGTTTTGTCTTGTTTTGTTTGGGTACTGAGGATTGAACTCAGGGGCACTTGACCACTGAGCCAATCCCTGGCTCTAGCTTGTATTTTATTTAGAGACAAGGTCTCACTGAGTTGCTTAGCACCTTGCTTTTGCTGAGGCTAGCTTTGAACTTGAGATCTTCCTGTCTGAGCCTCCTGAGCCACAGGGATTACAGGTGTGTGCCACCATGCCCAGCAATACCTTTCTTCTTGACTTTCTTCCCTATCACTGAGTCCTTGGTTTTGCTTTGTGTTTATGGCTTCTTTTAACCCTGATACTAAGAGCAACACTCAGCATGTGCCTTTTACTTGGAAAATGTGCTGCTCATGCCAATCACGATTTGGCCCTTCTTGCAGGTGATACTACTGTCAGCTGTTTGAGGACAACACTCTAGCTCATCTAGTCTAATCTCCAAGTCCTTATTGTCAAAGCAGATATTCCAGCTAAGTTTACCCACTTTAAATGGTAACTTAGAGCTACAACTTCCTCAACAACTTAGTTGTTCACCTGTCTTAAAAGCCTGTACATTCCCCCAAAGAACATGTTCTATTATCTTGTAACCTTTAGAGTCAGCCAGGGGAAAGAAGGGGTCTCCTATATATATATAGTGTAAATTTCTCAGCATTTAATTTAATTAGAGCTTGTATTTAAATGGAAAATTTGACCTTGTGACAAAAAAACTTTTGATTTTACTCCTATTAAGAGGACTTATTCAATCTTTGAGGAACCCTTATTGCAATGGTATTTGATCTATCCCTGATTATACAATTATTAGCCTTTTGGTGATCTAACCAATGACATTTAAATGGCATTTATGTGCAGAGCTTGAATTATGGAATCACAAAACTTTTGAGCTGAAAGGGACCTCAGAGAAAATATGGTCCAATTCCTGTGTTTAAAAGATAAGGAAAGTTGAGCCCCAGATAGCTGAGGTGTCTTGTACAAGGTCACACAGATTGTCAAGAAATAGAAAGGGAGAAAACATGTGAGACAGATTTCTTACCATTCTCCTATAGTTGAAGAAAACTATTTAAAAAGATAAAAAGGAAGAGAAATAGCTCCAGGCTCTTACAAAATAGCAGAAAATCTGAGGCCTTCTAACATATTTTATTACACTTCCAGTATAGTAGGTCATTAACACAGAAAACAATTTCAGAACATAAGAATATTGGCGAATCATAATTTTGAAAAGAGAGGTTCGTTTCCAGATGATTGGGGTGAAGGGTCATGGGAGTCAGTGGGAGGAGAAGAGAAGAGGTCTTAAGAATACCAGGCTAAATCACAGTCCCTGGAACCTGCTTCTACTGTTTCTATCCTATTGGGAGCCTTTTGTAAAAGAAGACTGGAAATGTTCAGCTGCACACAGATTGCTTTATTTAGCAGACAATCTCAGAAAAACAACATGTTCTCTTGTGATTTGAGGCTTGATTATCTAATTTTCTCTTTGTGGTTCTTCACCAGCAACCACCTGCTAAATGGTCAGAACAGACATGACTACTTTGTTAATGGTCCTTGGCCCTCCAGTCTTCTCACTCTGACTCTCCCTTGAAGCCTCTACCTACTTCCACAGCTGCAATTTGACGGTCCTAAACTTCATCTTCAGCTCTGAATCTTCCCTTGAACTTTAGATTCATTTGTTACTACCCAAGTTATATCTCTACCTTGATGTGCCACAGACATTGCGACTCAGGAAGTCTAAGATCATATGCTTCGCTTCTTCTCCGTGACACCAAATCAGTCATCTACCACTTTCAGCTGATCAATAGTCTCCTATACCTACCTCTTGGGTATCTCTGGAATATACTTATGATACACTGTCCCCTTCTCATCTGCCCAAAGTCTAGATTTCACCATCTGTTGCCTACACTATTATAATAATCTTCCAAAAAGGTAACAATCTTATTTTCCCTACCTTGTTCAAATGCAAGACTGTTGTTTAAAAGCCCTTTGTGGCTTACTGTTGCTATTTCACTGCTATTTCTTTATTAAAGATTACTTTAAATCTACTTATTTTAAATTTGGATATACACTACACCATCCTATAGCTTTTACCCATTAGTAATGGTTCTGCTTTTAAGAAGTGAACAGAATAATAATCAATGCACACTTTCATTCAAAAAGAGGACTACGTATTATGGCTGAAAGGGTTCTGAGAACAGATGGGGCCTGGTTAAGTCTTGATTCCACCAGGAACTACCATTGTGAACATGGTTCTCAACCCCAGAAACTCTATTTCCTTATCAGTCAAATAAAGATGATAATGGCAGATAATGCTTTGGGCTATGGTGGAATTTAAATTATAAGAGATATGTGCAATGACTGAATACCTCGCTGCACCAACTAAAGGTAGATCTTATTATAATTATTAATATTACTATTATTAGCATAATAGCTCTTTAAATATTTTAGGATAATTATAGTAAGACCCCTCCCTCCTATTATTTACTTCTTCAATTCAAACATTCTACTTCCTATAATCAGTCTCAAAGTCACATTGAGAATGGTTCTCCATCCTGGTTAACAACTCTGGACCCTTAAAAAGCTCTTCATGACTTTACCACACACTTGAAAATAATAAAAGATCTCATCCTTCCTAGTGGTTTAATGGTGATTAATATATACAAAGTCTTTTTTTTTTCAAAAGATGTTTTCCCTTTTAATCATTAGAACTCTGAAGAATTCATCTCCTCTTTATTTTAGTGTGTACTTTTACTTTCTAATTGGGGCTTTCAAGGAAATTTTAGAGAGATTGCCTCAGACCACGAATTAGTAGTTCCTTTTTAAAAGTGCGCCCTCAGGTTTTGGTTGGAGATTACTGGCAGGAAGTGAGGGAGAGATTTACATTTCCTTTCTGTGGCTTTCTAAAGCAGCGCTATCAATCTGACACTTTTCACCAGCTCTGAATTTACAGTCATTTTAATAAGTGAAAGAGGGTAGTTGGTAGAGTAGCAAATTGGTTTTCTCTTGCTATGACAATGAAGACAGATAGCAAACATAGTATTCTATTAAAGAAAGATAAGCGTTCAAAGGAGTCAAGATATTGTTAGAGATGTCTTCAAAATGTCAACAATGAGATTGGGCAATGTGCCAATGACTTTCAAGCAGAATATATTTATTTATTTATTTTTGTGTGAATTCGATGATTCTTCAGCCAAAAGTACTAGGAAATTTCCATTTAACATATTCAGAGTGAAGTTAGTGTCATCTAGTGGGTAAATATTGAGGACATTTTAAAATAAAGTCCCTGTGTAAGTCTTGATGAAGATAGTGTCCAGGACAAGAACTCTAAAGTCTAAATACTTCAGTCCAGATGTTGCTTACAATCACCTTCTAGCCTGGCAATCCTGCACAAGATACTAAATCTTTCTAGATACGAAATATTTCCTTTTTAAACAACTGTAAAATGAGGACATATTGTTTGGGAATTAGGACCAAGTCAACAGAATGCACAAAATGTGCTTTACACAGTACCCAGAGCTCACAATAAGCACTCCACAAGGATTGTCTGCCCAGGATCATGATTAGACAACAGGGAAGAAGGCTATGAATCTCACTTCATTTTGCTGAGATATCCAATGCAGTGAAACCACGTGAAAACTTCAGACAACAATTTAAAATTTCATCTATTCATCCATTTGTTTTTGATCTATGTAAAAACAAATACCAGTAGACTTTTATTCCACTGAAATGACCAGCTATTCTAACACCATATGGAAATGTTCTAAGAGTAAATGCTTTATGCTTTCCTGTTCCATACACCTAGATGCCTCAGAGACCTGCAAATTCTAAAGAAAATTCACTCTGAAAGTTTCTGTGCAAGGTCAATGGAAGCATATGCTTGGAAAGAACAATTCAAATATCATGTTTGAGAGTTCTCTCCAAAGTAAATTATATGCCATCCTGGCAAAAAGTATTGCAAATGAAAAGAAAGATTCTTCCTAAAACTCCCAACAAGCAGTTGGGACTAATTTGGTATTGACTATAAACTCATAATTGACTAAATCAAGGCATACCTCTAGGAATCTGGAAAATATTAAATTTACTGCTATCAGAGAGGGTGTGGGCAGCATGCTCTGAGAGAAGGATTGATTGACTAATCAGCAGGTAGTAAGGGATATTCATTTCTGCCTGGGGGAGGCAGAATCTGAACCTGGCAGTTTCCAGGCCACTGGAAGTGTTAACCTATACCACGTATGAGGTGACCAGAAAGTTTTAGTGGCTTATCACAAACTTGATAGTGCTCAAAAACTCATTAGAAGTATATTTGAGACTTAAATATAGCTAACATACAGCCTAGATAAGTTAAAACAGCCCTGTTTCCTAAATGGGAGCTTTGTGTTTCAGAGCAGCCTACAGGCCAGATACACAAAGTTTGAAACTCCACATCTTGCAGGTTTGTTTCACTCCAATTTTTTAGCCACTAGCACAACTCTTTTTGGTGGACCCTCCCCAGGCAATTTCAATCCCAAAGCATCAGGAATGTATGCTTTACTTTTAAAAAAATTTCTTAAATGCTTCTATTAGTTCCTTATAATTATACATAATAGTGGGGTTCATTTTGACATAATCCTACATGCATGGAATTTAATTTTCTCCATTTCAGTCCCCAGTGCTTGATGATTTATTTTTTATATCTCTTCCCCTTTGTCAAATGCATCCCAAAATGTTAAACCCTCATACTTCATAGAATTATCTAGCACCCAAACTTAGAAGAAGGTTGGAAAACTGCAGGACTACCCTCTGTCTCAGATTTCCTCAGATTGGATGGAAGTTAGATTAGCTTATGTTGTTAGGAGTCAGATATATCAACATGCTATATCTCCTCACCCCCACCGCATTGCTGTATGAGACTCAAGTGAAATTAATTAGTTATTGAATTCAGGATCATAATTAACTAAATCAAGTCAATACATAATACCATGGTGTATTTGAATGGATCATTTCTTAATGTGGATAGATAAACAAACTACATTGTATTAATTCAAGAATATAAAAAACATTTTTTGATTATATATTTTATTTTGATTAATCAATGTATGTTTGCAGATGGTAAATTGGTATCCTTTAATGTAAAAGCCAGACAGGAAAATGTTAATGATATTTGCTAAATATACACATGGTACTCACATGTGTGTAGTTCTAAGCATTTCATGGGTATTTAATCATTTAATCCTTCTATCAAGTCTCTAATGTAAATATTACGCCCATTTTACAGAGGAGGAAAGTAAGGTGCAGAAAAGTGAATAGTCCAAAGACACTCAAAGCCATTCATTCAGTAAGGTGGTAAGACAGAATTTGAATTTGAGCATTTTAATTTAAAGCCCTTAGTAATAACATCTATACCAGTGTTTCTCAACCCAGAGAGGTTTTACCCTTCAGGGAACATTTGGCAATGTCTGAAGATAGTTTTAATCTCATAACTGGGGGAAGAGAATAGTACTGGCATCTAGCCTCTAATGCACAGAACAGCCACCCTCAACAAAGAATTATCCAGTCCTAACTTTCAATAGGGCAGAGATTGAAAACCTCTGCTCTATTGCCTCTGGGATTAGCTATATTCTACCATGAAAAATGTGATTTGCAGACTAACAGCACTGCATCAGCTGGGAGATTGTTCAAAAAGTTCATTCCAAGCCCACTGAATTAGAATCTGCATTTTTAATAAGGTCTCCAGACCATTCATTTGCATTTTGAAGTTTGAGGGTAGTGAATTATAACATTAATTCTACCACCCTGTGATAGGTCTTGGATAGATCCAATACTCAATTCTAGTCTCCACGCACAAGCACACAGAACAATGTTAGAAGATGTCTGAGGGTGGGTGACAGAAGGGAGATGGATATAGCCAGCAATGATATGATAGTAGGGAACGGAATTTTCTTCATCAGTTAGTTTTCTGGAAGTAGCAGATACAATTAGAAGGTAAACAATTCAGATCTTATAAAATGGGAAATAAACAACACTGAAGTTCAACTCCATCCTTGGGACCAAGAGCCGAAGACAAGGCAGAAGGCCCAAGACAAGGTAAATACAGGCATGGAGTAGAGGGGATATAGCTAACATGACAGGGATGTGAGGGCAGGCCTGGGAGCCAGAGACAAGACAGTTGTTGTAAACATAAAGCCCAGAAGGACAATCTCCTTTCACTGGTGCCAACTGTGTTGAGCAGGAACTGGCCTGGTTACAGGCACACATAGAGAAGATAGACCTATCTGATGAGATGTATATTTATTTCCCTAAAATGAGATGTCTAGAACACCTTTTGCAGTTAATAAGGCAAAAGCACCACCAAAAAAAATAAATAAATGCAAATAGAAATAAATAACTCCAATAACATCTTTTAAGAAAAGACTCCCATCCTTTTAAGAAACATGCACAGCAGATAATGAAAAAGAGATGCAAAAAGAGTTCCTACTCCCAAGGGGTCCACAGAGCTGACCACAGAGTACTTTATAACCAACACTCAGATACATAAGTCATTGCAGAAATTCACATTTGGAGATTTAAGACAATACTTTCCTCAAAACATGCTTCCTCCCCCACAGGCTTTTCAAAGCAATAAGCAAAGAAACAATCTTTTGTGAGCTTTACCAAATGTTAACTGGGAAACCCTACTGTTTTTAATTGTGCTTGAATAAACGCAGATCAGGATCTGTGAGTACAAATAAAGTGGTTTCCCCCTCCTCTCTACCTCCAAATCAGCTTTGCACTGATGGGTGGCCATTCCCAAAGGCAAAGGTGAGGTGCAGCAAAATTGAGAAAAGTCACTGTGGAAACCATTTCAGGGTAAACTGATAACTTAAGAACACTATCATGGTTATCCAAATAATTTCCCTTCAGTCATTCTCTATTGCTATTCACCACCATAACTGTTGCATTACAATCACAGGTTTGGGGCACTGAATTGGAGCCTAAAAGATGCTTTTCAGTGTTTTCCAAATGTGGAGTCCTCCAACATGGGGAGCAAAAAAAATCAGCCAGGGACTTTATAAAACTACCTATCCCTAGGACCTTTTCCTAAGACCTGCCTCACTCCTAAGAATTCCAATTCCAGGTATCAGGTGGGTCCAAAGCCCAAGTATTATTTTGATGCCAAGTAAGTTTGGGAAAAACTATCAAGTGCAACTTTTTGATTTCATAGGTGAGAAACCTGAGAACCAGGCAGTAATTCATAGGAATGCCAGAGCTAGCATCCTAAACTCCATGCCTCATTTATTTTTATTGCTCACTGCTATTATTTTTTCATTTGATCAACAACATTGGATGATAGCAAAATACAGTGTCCCAGAGTGCAAATGCAGAAGAATCCAGAATTTGGTGCTAGGATCTCTTCTATTTTCTCCACCCTCCATCACTGGTCATCTTGATTCATGTAAAAGTGAAGTAGTCTCCTGATATTCTAAACCCCAGCCTAATGGACTTGATGGGAGGATAGTCCATATGTACACACTGTGAAGAGGCAGATGAGTTTGAGAACACATCAGCTGTTTTCTTTAGTTACCCCCCTGCATTCTTTATTTGTTAAGAACTCATTTGACTAATTTATTCACAAAACAGAAAGTATTAAAAAAGAGAAAAAAAATGTAACAATTAAGACAGTGATAGAGTTTTGTTTTAGTTATTTTGAAGGGTAGAGGACATCAAAAAACAATCCCAAACATATTAATTTATTTTTAGGCAAAGGTCCACTCCCATTTGTGAAAATAAACTCAAATCCAGGCTTACTATTTTGCTCTGTGATTCAGGTGTACTGTCACATGTCTTGGTCATTAAGACTTAAAGAAAAGAAGAGCAGGTTATCCTAAGAGCCCATGGCTTTCCAGTACATTGTGCTTGTATGGAAAATGAATGCTCTTTTGAAATATCTTTATAGTTACATTAGTTTCCTTGTTATTATCAGATTTCCATTATCCCAAAGCGAATTATATTTTGTCACTTCCATCAAAATCCTAAAATCTTTAGGTCCTACACAGTATTCTCCTACCACTGGAAAGCACTCCAGATTGAGCCAGATTCTTTTCTTCCTATACATCAAGCATCACATATGGTCTGTGTCTTTGCTATTCCAAGTGTGGTCCTCATATCAGCAGTATCAGTATCACCTGGAAGCTTTTAGAAATGCAGAATCCCAGCAGGACTCTAGACTACTGTATGAGAATTTACATTTACATTAAGATCCCCAAGTGATTCATAGGTACATTAAAGTTTTAGAAGCATATCTCTGTGCCATATACAACTTTACTGAGTCTGCTTAGAATCTTATCTCCTGCAACTGAATTCGTCACCCTTACAGAGAGCAACTTTGTGTTTTTATAGCATTTGGCATCTTGAGAAGTCTATGGTGGAGTTAAAGATGATAAATGTGCAGACAGGATCATTGGGTACCTGTTCATTATTTCTCTTTAATACTTCCTAGACTTCTATCAGGTAGGCATATCCAGGTGCCACCAAGGGAATGGGACTCAAGCCCATTTCCAGCCCCAGGTCCATGGACAAATCAGGATTGGTCTATGCTAATCAGGGTGATACTTTTCCATAATAACTGGAGCAGGAGTCTATGCATGGGACACAATTCCCACCAAGTTACTGATGAGGGAAGCAGGAAGATTTGGGGAAAGGCTTCTAAAAATTATGAGATACTAAGCTATAAAGCCCCATTCTCTGACTGAACAATCCTTGATAAAAGATATGATCCCTAAAAATAAACAGAGCATATTGTGACCTATGAGCAATTATACTCAGGAAAATAATCAGAATGTTTGGAAAGTTGGAAGGACCTAAATCTCTGTGGGATTATCGTGCTGTAGAAATTGTCAACCTTGAGCCAGGTTTACCTTCAGACTTCTTGTAATGTGACATAGAAATCATATTAAACTATTCAGGTTGCATTTTCACTACTTGGAACCAGAAGTAGTCTGATTATTTTGTTGACTAAAATATCAACCAATAATTGGTTATGTATACTCACATTTTACATATATTATCACACATGATAATATATCAGTTCTACAGGGAAGACTCTGTGCAAACTAAAGTTTAGAGAGATTGAATAATATTTTCATGATTTAGGATTTAAATCCAGGTCTTCCTAATTCAACTGCTTTTTTTTCCCATTCTCTTTCTATGATTTGCATGGTTAATAGCCACAATAATTTACTTACACTGTTTTGTTGAGCCCAATAAGAGTGGATCTTTAGGAGGATTACACTCCAGCTCAGGATGGGGAGGAGAGGCTTTTATGGGTTTCCTTGAGAGTGGTTTATTATTTGCTTTACTGATGACGCTGCATGAACAGATGCATGGGTTATTGAAAATGGGAATAGTCTCATCCTGCAAAACTCTATTCCCAAAGAATCATGCAGCATGCCAAGCAGGCTCGAGATGAATAAAATAACGAAGCTCCCAGTTTGCAGAACTATTCATTGTAAAGGGATGTTGTGTTATAAAATTAATGAATCCTTCCAAGAGAGTTGATAACAATGAACTGATAAGTAATTCCTGACACGTACACATGGGTCTGAAGGGAGATGAAACCTCTACAAGAAGTGCCAGAGGAAAACATAATACTATACTTCTTTTAATCTATGAGTTCACTTTGAAAGTATGTGGTTCAGCTTTTAGATTTGCTCAATTTAAGAGAGCAACTGCATTCATTTGTTCAGAGGTTTTGTCTGAAAGAGGAGATTAAAAAATACCAAAATACGTGGAAGTCTCCAAAAACACCACCTAAATATTTTATTTGCCATCCCCACATGATGTGTGATGTGTGATAGAGACACAGCCCTTGAAATGAGGCCAACAGTTTACTCAGGCTGGACTCCAAAATTATAGGAGATGAAAGGCTTTTTGACCAATCTTTATCTCCCAAGGGAGTATTATTCTTATTCTTAGAAATGTCATTTTCCTGGTGTTTATAGATACATAACAAGCAGCAATGGTTCTGAATTAAAAGGAGAACACAAGCTTAGACACAATTAGCAACATTAAAGGGAAAAAGCTGGCTTTCCTCCAAAATAGGGTCATGTCCTCACACCAAATAAACCTCTCGGGACACTGGCCTTCCACTCTCCATGTGCAAACTATGCTTGGAAGGTCACCCTATGTGCACAGAACACAAAATCTAGCTATTAATTAGTTCATTTAGTCAATACAGTGGAAAATTTCGTCCCAATGATTATGTAATACATGCAAACAATGTTTGTCTCTTTTCATTCTGACCTTAAAAATCTCTTAAATCTGATGTTGGAAGAGACCACTTATTTCAGTTAAAAGAGATGAACAAATGATTCTGTGCAGGCATAGCAACTGCTGATTGACTCCGGGAATGGCACAAATTCACTGAGAATTTTAATCCAAAATATTCTACTTTATCTTTATCTTAAAATCAGCACGTTGGCTCATTATTGTGAAAATCAGAAAGCCATTCCTCATTTTCAAACTAAAACAGAACAAGAAGGACAAAAGATTTAGTATTTCATTTTCAGTATTTTATCTTGTGATTCAGTTTCTGAGTTTCACAACATCTTTCTGATCATTAAGACAAAAGATGTCTGCGAATGACAAAACTCTATTGTTAAACACATTTTACCAGTATACTATTAATACAACTATGCAATTTAGATTTTCCTCTTCCACGTTAAGAGTTAATTTGAACCCATCTTTTTAAACCCATGAGAGATTAAAGTCTCATGTAAGTCAAAGAAATCCTACAATATTTTTTTTATACTTTTGGAAGAGAATCTCCAAAGCATTAAATACTTTTATAATGAAAGCTTCTTTTAAACTCTAAACATTTAAGGAAGATTAGAATTTTGAACCATAATCAGTTTTTAAAAAGATAATTAATATGCTAAGATAATACTGATATACATTTTGATTAAAAGAAAATTTTAATTTTAAATAAAGTATTATAAATGTTATGAAAAAGCATGTTTTCTTTGTCAAACATGTGATAGTTTGATAAAAATGACTGTCAATAAATTAGAAATATCAAACCATAGGTTTCTTTCCTTTTGGATAGCTTATATTATTAAAAAAAATCTTTGAATTTTGACATAACATTAAAAATGAGATGAAAGTTTTTACTCACTATTCCTTGCTAATCCTGAGCTCTTAAATTATCACTACATAGTAAATTTTAACTTAGCAGTAAAGAACTATAACTTTTTAATTGTTTAGGTTTATACATACTGCCTACGCAGAGGTGTGTAGTAATGTGCTTGAATACTTTATTTCTTTAAATGACAAGCTTATTAGAGAGAAGCTTTATTTCGTTTATTTATTTTTATGTGGTGCTGAGGATCGAACCCAGGGCCTCACACATGCTAGGCAAGTGCTCTACCACTGAGCCACAACCCCAGCCCCTAGAGAGAAACTTTATTCCTCTTATATGGTATTCAAAAAACAAAGCTGAAAAATTTGAGAGCTTGAAAAATTTGAGAGCCTCAATTTTTTCCTCATTGTAAATGTTACTTCAAATGCCCCAAACCTCCACCAGAACACTTACGAGAGTTTTTCAAAATACAGAAATCCTTATAGCAACTTACCAGGAAACCTGCTAAGGCTAATATTACAGGGATGGTTCTTACAGGTGAATAAAGGTTTTCTTCTGGAGAAGACAAAATGTTATAAATGTGAATTCTAATAGTTTCAGGGATAGCAGAATAGAAGGCATTTCTGTTTCTCTCTTTAAAATTATTTTCCATCAGTCAGTGAAGTTTAAACAATCTTTTGGTTCAAGGAATTTGTAAAGAGGGCTTTCTTCTGAATACAGCTACAATTCAAGACGTCTACATTTCATTTTTCTTCTCTAAAGATTTGCTGACCAACCTAAATCCAGGGAGTTCTCTTGTTGGAGCTCTGCTTTAGGAGAATGATGTACACAATATTAGAAAGTGGGAAGAGACAGCAAAAATGATCTACTCCCAGAGATTTTATTACATTTCAAGGTTGGGAACTTTCTCTGTTCTTTTTATTTCCCCAATCACCAACAGCTGATGTGATATGAGAAGAGTTCAAAGGATGTGCAGCAAAAACAAATGAAACATGCCTATTATGACCAATGGATCCCTGAATTCTCATTTAAGGTTTTGCTTTTGATTCCTTTAAATGTGTTTTATACTTTACACACACGTGTCATCTTCCCTATTAGCAGGCAATGTGACTGCCTTATTTGTGCCTCTTGGCTGTGGACTGTCCTGCAGCCTAATGGACACCTCTCTGCAACACTGCATGTTCTCTTGACCTCATCCCTTGCTTGATCGACTGGGACGCCTAGTTTTCTGATCAATCAGCTCCATTCACATGCCACATGACTGTGTCAATACCCTGACCCAAGCCCAAGATCTATCTCCATATCCCTTCCTTCTTGCCCATCACTGCCTGGGAGCCATTGAAAAAAATACTTCCTTCTTTTGATATATTTCATAAGAATCTCTAGAACACTCTGATGAGAGTGAACATGTCCCCTGTAGCACAGACCAACTCAATAAATTTTATTAGTTTTCCATGTCTCCCTATTCCATTTTCCCAGTCTTCCCCCACCCCCAACTCTTACTCCCTAGGGTCATTTTCCAAAACTCTGACTCCTGCTCTGCTTTGAAGATAACCATGGTTATGATTATAGTATCCTAGGCTGGGTTATCTCTGAGTGTGAGCCTGTCTCGAGATAGTTTATTCAGAAAACTTAGAGTCCTAAATAAGAAAATTGACACTGAATAGTATAATGAGGATGTAAGTCTCACACTCAGCTCTGCTAGAAACTGTTGATATCACCCCCCCATTCAGTACTGTTCAGAAAGCACTTTGAAGGATCGAAACCTTGACATCAACAAAACTTTACATGTCCAGGTGCTTTCAGGCTATCCAGGTACTTCCTAATATGGACAATAACAGCTATATTTATTAAGTTCTTTCTTATTCCAAGATCTGTACATATTTGTGACCTTTTCTTTTCACCAGTAAGCTGGATCCTATTTCCCCATTGCTGTGGGTGAGGTAGCCCATCCTACCACTGTGTTTGCCAAATAAACAATCTTCATCCTGTATGTGTTTCATATATATATATTGTAGTTGGACACAATATATATTTTTTTCATTTATTTATTTTTATGTGGTGCTGAGGATTGAACCCAGGGCCTCGCATGTGCTAAGCGAGCACTCTACTGCTGAGCTACAACCCCAGCCCTGTACTTGTTTTTTGAATCAAATTAAACTGAAATAAATTTTGAAAACCATGGATCTGTTCCATCTACCCACTTCTTTTCAGAAAAATGAAATGAGCCTCATACTCATGAGTTTCCTGAAAATTTCCACTTTGTTCTTTGGTAACATATTCTGAAGCCCCCAAAGAACAAAGAGAAACATATTTTCAAAGCACAAAATAGTAGTATCTTCAAAGGAGAAATAAAAATGTAGGATTCACTCAAAGAGATTGGTATCATGGAATTATGGAGTTACAGGGAACCTCAGGAGGTTATCTGGTTTATAACCTTGCCTCCAGGCAGAACTGCAACAAAGCTATCATGAGCACATTTCTATCTGTGTCTACAGGTCAAATCTTATTATAACCCATGATAATTCAGATCTCCAAATGATAAAAAGATCCCTCTGATCCAGAAATTGGCCAGTTTATTTCAAGCAGTGTTTGATAAGGCAAAATCCCAGAAAGAAACATTTTCGTGGGCTAGAAAATGAAAACTCAAAACACGAGAAGAATTTCAAAAAGCTATATAAAGACTGAAGACTTTGAGAGAGTGGATTTGCATCAATATGCTCTTTCTTTTTTTTTTTTTCTTTTTGAACACCTGGGAATCTAAGAGGAATTAAAGAGCAAAGAAATTCGGAAACTACAACACTTCATTACACTAATAAAATAAATACCTATCTCTTATAGGTCAGGAGTAAATGATCATCATTACATGTACTTCTTTATTGGATTAATAAACATGGTCTTGTTCCATAGCCCCTGGGCAAGTGTACAATAAAACATGAACAAGAAAAGGAAGAGAAAGATAATATCTTCAAGCACCTTCTAACCCAACAAGTGAGTTTTTATGTCTACTTTTTCCATTAAAAATGTAAAGATCATTTATGAAAATAGGATGATAATAATGGGGCCCAAAGTGCATGCATCCGAACTCCATTATAAACTAGTTCATTATTAGATGTTGTTTTGCACACAGCATAGGTTAAGGTGTCTCTTCTGAGACATCTCAACTATATTCAGTGAAGCACAGTATCAGGTTTATTAAAAAAAAAAACTCAAATATTTTCATTCACTACAAATGAATGAAGATGGTAAATGAATATAATTAACTAGCTAATTAATTAATTAAAGATATCTTAAAAATATCTGCCGTGTAGTCCACTGAAGATAAGGATACTGATTTTTGTGGAGAGTCAGATATTTAATGATAATAGAAATTGGTTTTCCCACAATGAGTTAGCATAAAAACACAGTAGTCATTTTCTCCCTTGTCCCTCGTGTCTGGTTCCTACTAGCACTTTCAAGGTTGCCTCGCTTTTACTTAGACCAAGGGCCTGGTATATATACCTTGCCATATATTGTGTATATCCATAGACTGTGCCCTTTCTGTTGTGGTCTTTCTTACTGGATCTACAGACCCAATTAAAACCTACTACAGACTTCAGTTTTATACTGGCCTTGTTAATCTGGAAGAATATACTGAATATTTATTTCTGTATCAGTTAGGTAAGAAATGCTAGCTGATGTAACAAACAAGTCCTGAAGGCTTAATACAAAAATTTTACTTTTTAACTAGTATCCAATCTTGCTCAAATACAGTAGATACAGTTTCACATACTACCTTGTGTCACACTGCTGTCAGCTCTGATCAATGGAAAGGGAAAGAGAATGGAAAAAGGATAAAAGGATGTACTTACTACCTTCTCTAAAGTCCTGGGTCAGATGTGGCTCTCATCTCTCACATTGTCATTTAGTTTGTGACTGGTATAACTGGAGGGCCATTCTTAGATGCAAGGAGGGTTGGGAAATTCAGCCCTTGAATTTAGCCATCTTCCAGCTAAAGTTTCATAATGTGGATGATGCACACAGATTTGGGTAGATAGAAATCTCTCCCACTGTTTATTTTCCCTCTAGAGCACAAGGTCATTGCTGTTGTTGGTTGTTTGTTTGCTGGGTTTCAGATAGGTGAAATTTGCTATGTGACCGAAGTTCAAGACACTTGATGAAAGGCTAATTTCTCCCCTATATAAATTGGAAATACTCATGGCCAAATTAAAGTCTCACATTGTTGTTACTTGGATAAAATCTTTGGCAAATATCTAAGTGGCTGCTCTTCTTGCTTCTGGATCCCTAACTACAAATTGTTAATTTGACATTTGCAAGGAAATTTGGTTACTCAAATGTGGGGTTTTATGAAGACCTACTTGTTTTTAATAAGCTTTGTGGCTTTTCTTTTCTAAATCTATTATAAATTCCAAGATCAGATAATGACCTTTGGGTTAAATACCTTTAAACTCCCATCTATTGGGGAAAGAAAATTCTGGTAAGCTCTCTAACTCATTTACTTAACAAACATATATATATATATATATATATATATATATATATATATATATATATATATATATATATATATATAAATAAATCTTCTAAGTACTTACTTAAAAATGAAGTCCAGTAGAGGGCAGTGAACACACACACACACACACACACACACACACACACCCTTCCACTATACCCCTTACCACCAATAAATCCAACCATGTAGATAGAACAAAGTTAAAAAAAAAAAAAGGGGGTGAAACTGTTCTTTTCACAAGATCCATCCAGCACATGGTAGATTTGCAATTGATTCTTTAAAAATAAATAAACAAATAAAATAAACATGGAGTGGCAAGGAAGCAAACATTTACAAACAGGCAGATGTGCCTTAAGTAAAATTAGTATTCTGAAAGATAACAAAGAGCAACCTAATTTATTCCTCATGCCTTAGTAATTGTTTCAAATACACAGTGTACACAGAATGCAGTAAAAATCCACTTATAGTGAAGATGCTCTATAATTCAGCTCTATTATCATATTACTGTGTTTGATTTGTTTTCTCTGAACTCTGATACAGCTATGAAAATGAGAAAATCAAGTGTAACATTTTTCCATCAGTGAAAATAGAGATAGATGGAACCTAATTATTAAAACTGTCATGTACCTTAGTCACCCACATGCTTAGATAAATTGTCCAGTTCTCCAGCACATTTTAACCATAAAAGGGAGCAAGAGATAAGCTCTAACTCATTAACACAGTATGAAATTGTTCACTTTATTAATAAAAGACTATAATAACAGAGACTTGTGGGTACATAAGGGATATTTATAGCTGGTGTTTGCAGAAAAAAATGTGTACATTTGCTGTTAATAAATTGAAAGCAAAAGTTTTTCTCCCTACAATAAGCCTATATACATACATGGGTTGTGCACTGAGTTGTAATTTTGGTCTTTAAACCAGAGAACTGCTAAATTAGCACATCTAATGAAATCAATATATTCTGGGGTGGAAAGAACCTTTGTGATGTCTGTAAGGAAAACTATTTAGTATGGCATGGCTGCCCTTTGATTCTATAGAGTGCTGATTCATCACCTTAAGTAGATGCCTAATGATTGAACATCTATTACTGAAGAGTAAGTAATGAACAATATTAACAAGTTTGGTCATTCCTATTTAAACAAATTGGGGAGAAGCAAAATTTCATTGGCAACACTAGTATTAGAAATGATTTCCTCCTCTTCTCTCCTAGATGAGTGCAATTGAGGTAAATAAATAAAGACCAAAAAAAAAAAAAGCAAAAATATAAACAAAGCATTTTCAGGAACTGTGGGTCACATAAGATATTTTATCCTTCTTTCCACTAAAGTTGCAGCCCATCGGATTTTCATCCTGACATTTGGGTTTTTAATATTGTATTGGGTGTCCAGGTAAACATTTGTCATGCTTTCAGATCAATTTTGAAAGAAAAAAATCAATACTTTAAAAGAGTATGTATCAAACTGCCCCTACCCCTTTTCCAGTGTGAACTTTCTCAAGATTTAAAAAGTTTCATTCAATTTCTTGCTTCTAAAAATCTAAGTGCTTCTTTACCCCTATTTCATCAATGCTTGAAATTGAAAAAAATAAAAACCTCTATTCAACCCACCTTTGTTGATAAAGGAGAGAAAATGGGTTCCTATAGTTTGTTCTCTCTGGTAATGACAATTTCCTGAGGGGTAATTCTTGCAAATATATGCATTTTGGAAAAAGGTACCATCTGAAAGGTAGGAGCTCAGGGGAAGTCCAAGTTCATCCAGAAGAATCACATTAGCAACCAAGCTCCCTTCTTGGATAGAAGGGAGAAAATAACTAAGAAGTGCTGCACCAAAGCAATTTTGCTTAACAGGCTTTTTAAAAATAATGGAACCAATTAACTTTGATTTCATGGAAGGCCTTTAAATAATGCATTTTCCCCAGAATAATTCAAGAAAAAGGTAGACTCTCACTGGCTTCTGAGTTTGAAATGTTCTTATTTGTGTTGGAAGTTGGGGGATAAGTTTATTGCCTTCTCTGGGATGAAAAAAAAATTCTGAATTTGCCTTCAATTTTCTCCACAGTTTTAAGTTGCTGAGTTCTAAAGATCTTCATATTGGTGATTCTCAAGCTTCGTACTTTCTCATCAGAAGTATAGATTAATTCAGCAGTCTTTACCCTCCCATGCTTCCAGAGAGTGATAAAAAAATGTGATAGTACTTCACAGTGTATAAAGTACTTTCCTGTATGATAGCTCACGTAAAGCACAGAAATTCCGTGCTGCAGGCAATGTTATCTCTGTTCAACAGTGAACCGTGAGACACTTAAACCAAAACCAGACATTGACTGAGCTACTCATTAGGCTTGTAATTATAGGACTCCTTGTCCTTTTACGTGTCTACTTTGAGTATATATTATGTTTCTTCTCTCTCCAATTGCCTTATAAAAGCTTCCAAAAATCATACCATTTATTTGATATATGCACAATACTGAATAAAAAAAATAAGTGTTCAATAAATGCTTGAAAAGAACAAATGAACAAAGAATGACATGTTAGGAGGGAAACCTTTACAATTTACCCTAATAATTCTGAAACCGGAACTTTTGACCATGAAGGGTGGTTGAATCCCTCCCCATCCAACATGGACCTTGATTATTTACACAATATGAAGAAGGGATGGCTGATTACAGTTGATACCTTCTTTCTCAGTTGAGCTCCTCCTTCTCAATTCTGAGGTACTTATTGGGCCATTTTCTCATCCTCTACAAAGTCCTACCCACTTAAACTTGAAGGTTCTTTCTTCCTCTGAATTTCTATAGCACTTGTAGTTGTGCTAGCATCCAATCATTCCCTAACCTTTGTTTTTTATTTTTTTATTTTTAAAATTTTTTGACAATCTTGTCTCTCAGTTGTGGACTGTCTTCTATTTCTTTAGGATCTGCCAGAGTATTTAGCATAGTAGCAGAATCACATAATGAGTTCTATTAAGTATTTATATTTAGATAGTGGTTTTTAGATGATATTTAGATAATAATATTTTAGATAATGGTTAATTCATTCAATACATGTGGTATCAGGGATTTATCTCAGCATAGAGATACACCAGGAAATAAGACAAATTCATTGCCTTCATGGAGTTTATATTCTAGTGGTAGAAGATAAATATAAAAAGTCAAATACAGTGTGTGACAAATGGTCAAAGGCATTGTAGGGAAGATTGAGTAGAGAAGTACATATTCTACACAAAATAATGATCCAGACCAGAAGGGACTTTGTCTATTTGAACTGAGGTGAGCTAGACAAGCCCTTGGGCTTTTAACTCAACTTCATGGGAACCAACAAAAATACATTGCCTGCTGTAACCTCATGGATTTTGTTGAAAAGGATTTCTTCCTTGTCTTAGGGATAAGAACCGCATGGTTCTGCATAGAGTACAGACATTACTACTGACAGAGAACAGAGAGCTTTTCTGCCAGTCACTAAACTTTGTGAGGTTCCTTTAATCTCTCCGGCTTACATTACTATCCACTGTAGCCACATCCTGAACTCTACTACTGTCTTGTCCCTACAAGAAATATCCCTTTATGATTACCTTAAATAAGCTAGAGAACCTTGTGACTCACTCAGATTTATTACAGAATCTCACTGAGAACTTTGACCTAATATTACTTGTTGATGGAAAACTGACATGTGAGTTTATCAAGCAGAATTTGACATTGTTAAATTAAGTTCTTCGTTGGAATATTCTCCCCTCTGTGAGATAAAATCAGCCCCAAAAGCAGAATGTTTTGCACTTACTAAGAGCTTATCAACGAGTCAAAGACCTGGAAGGAAGCATATATGCAAAGAGCAGCTATGCTTTTGGACAAGTTCATGACTTTGGGATGCATTGGAAATAAATGCTAATTCTTACTTTCACTGGAATCTCCACCAAAAATGAACAAGCTAATTAGCAAAACTCTCAGAAATCCCTGAGCTCCTTTGGCCAAAAGTAGTCCCACTAACTCTTCTGAGGACATATCTGATGTCACTCTACTAATTGGCCAATGTATTTTGAGATTTCTCCTCTAATACTAGACCTACTGCTTACAAACATATCAAAGTGTTGCAAGAGACTCCCCACAACATCTTTCTCCATAGCCTCTTTTTTTTTTAAAGAGAGAATTTTAATATTTATTTTTTAGGTTTTTTTTTTTGTTTGTTTGTTTTGGCGGACACAACATCTTTGTTTGTATGTGGTGCTGAGGATCAAACCCGGGCCGCACGTATGCCAGGCGAGCGAGCTACCGCTTGAGCCACATCCCCAGCCCCTCTCCATAGCCTCTTTATGAGGCTTATAAATGCACTCCACATCCAAGACAGGTGTACATCATAATGGTTGTAGCTCATGCAGAAAGAAATTACATGGAAGCAACAGAAAATGTACTAGCAGATCATGCGCCAAACCTGCAGCCTTAACCTAGATTATAATTCAATCTAAACCTTCAGTGGGTAAATCTCTGAAATAATTCAAGGAAATCTTTATTAAATATTAATGTTTAACCCCTGGTTTTTAAAAGAATGGGGAAAATCTTGTACCTTTTACTCTGCTAATTTCTGGCTCTTCCAGGATAACTGCTTCATGGCACCAGATAATTTCAAATAGCTATTAGCTAAGTTTCTACATGAAACTACTCCTAATGATATAGACTAATTACTTAGTATCTTAAATCAATATCAGTGGGAAAACTTTTAAAAGAAAGTTGAGGTTATTTTTGGATCATGTGTTACGTATCAACAACAAAATCCTGGAAAAACTTTTGAGGTGGGACATGGCCAGGAACCAAAGCCAAAAGCTATTCTGGAACCTTCAGATGGCAGCTTTCCAGAAGCTTTAAATAAATTTTAGTGATCATGTGTTTACTTTTAGGATGCTTTCTTGTGAAAACACTACAAATTATATTCAACAAAATGCTACTTGATTTTGTGTTTCCAACCTTGATTTGATCAACTTTATATCAAGTGGCTGGGGAATACAATTCATGAGAATTATTTTAAAACAACAACTCTGTGATGTGTTACCTCTTATTTAAAAATTACATTTTTCTGATCACATGCAATCTTATTTAAGTTTGAAAGAACTGAAAGCATTTTTATATTAATATTAGTAAAACTCTCAGAAATCCTTGAACTACTTTGGCCAAAGGTATTCCCACTAACTCTACTAATTGGTCCATGTATTTTGGGATTTCTCCTCTGATAGTAGGCCTACCACATACAAACATATCAGAATATTGCAAGGGACAACATCTTCCTACACAGCCTCCTCATGATCGTAAACCAGAAGACTTTGTCTACTGGAAGAGACATCATGGAAAAATTAATTTTGAATCTCATTGGAAAGGACCTTATGAAGTACCTTTAACAACAGCCACAACAGTGAAACTCCAGGGACTCCATTCTTCAGTTCCTGTTTCACAACTATAGAAACAATTCTGAATTTGAATGATTAGAAGAGTACCCCAAGAGGGATTTCCAAACTAAGTGTTCTCACAGAACCTCTAGGAGCAACCAATCTTCACAAGCATGTCACTGACCTACAACCTCAGAACAAGCTAATAACTTCAGACAGTTGACACCACTCCCCAGAAATATTAGACAAAGACCCATGTCTAATTTTCCTGATTTAGTTATTTCATCTTCTTACTCATAATATTTCCCCCCATTTTCTATAGACGTCTAGTGGCCCTTCACTTACAAGGGCACTTTTTCTCACCACTATTATCTGGTAGGTCAGAACATACTCATTCTAATAACCCATTCTTTACTCATTCCAAATAGCAGCTGATCTTACTGACTGTAGATATGTTGTTGATTACCAGATTCCCATGATGAAAACCCCTGGGAAATTCTAGTCTCACCAAATGAGACCACAGGGAATTGTAGCTAATGTCATTTCCTCTTGCACCTACATGGAAAAATGACCTTAAACAAATTAACCTATGACTTTGATAATGTACCTGTCTCTGGAAAAAAATATAACCAGTTATTATAATCTATTGGTCAGACTGAGGTAATTCTAAACTTGAATTCAACAACCTTCCTAGTTGATAGGCCAACTAATTGCCAATGGCAAGGGGCTAATAAAGAGATAAATGTGTAAACCCAGCTAACTCAACAACTCTAGTTATTATTCCTGAGGCTCCTAGAGGATAATATTTCATTTGCATTCAGGATGTTTGGTCTTGTTTGCCTAAGATGAATACTTCATGTATATTAGGAATAATATTCTGACTCTTGTCTGCACATAGAAATCTCAATTCTATAAATCGCTAAGAGTGGGCATTCCAACTCAAGATGAGCTCCAAAATGAAGCCCATTCCTTTATAGGTACAATATCTGGAACAATTAACATTTTATTCTTCATGCAAACAATCAGATTGGTGTTTTCATTGGTGGCAATTATGCCAATAGAAATGACTCTAATAAATGTGTTAGTAACTCAGGCAGAAGTGGTTAATAATATCACCACTTATCTGGATGTCATAGGTATTTGTCTAAACTCTTTGGCCAAAGTAATTATGTGAAATCAAAGTGCTCTAGATTTCTCCTTGGCTAGCCATGGTGGTGTCTTTTCCAGAGTTAATACTTCCTGCTGTACTTAGACTGATGAAACAGACAACGTAGAACAGGCTACAAAACTTATGGCCTATCGGATTTGTTCTCTTGGCTTGGCTTGGGCATTTGGAGTTCCTAGTTCCAAAGCCTCATACAGAGATGGTTAAATTGTTCTAATTTTTGTTATAGTGGACCATTCTATCCAAAGGATTAAATTCTTCTACACAGAGGCTGTCTCTTAAGATGATTGCCATCATGATATAGCAACAAAAGGTCAAGAAAATATCAATATGCTATTGACTAGAGACAACTAAACAATCCCCAGGAGATGAATATCTGAAGCCTAACTTTTGATGAATTACTCAACCTCTCACAAGAGACAGAATAACCAAAAGGGGCAGAAGAGGTAAAGAGGAGACTGAATATACAGACAATGGCCAGACCATATACCACAGTAGAACTCTGATCCACAAATTTTGTAGCAACCAACTCAGGAAGCCAAATCACACAACCTTTGCAACAATCATTCCAGATTGGTCAGGACTTAGTCAATGACTTCTGGCTTCCATATTTAGTGTTCCTTTCCCAATGTAGAACCAAACAGAGAGAGCCAAATATGTTCTGTGAACCAATCACTTCACTTCTGTTTAGTTCATCTCCAGCTTCCCCATGCCAACAACTTCTAATAAGAGCATACCTGAAGCCATATCTTTTTTTTAAATAAGTCTTTCCTACTGTCCTTCTTGCCTTAAGTCTCTGTGAATGCAAGTGTGGCTGACTTCCTTGATGTATAGCAAGTTCTGACAAATAGTCTTTTGTCCTGATTTGTGCAAATATTTGTTTGCCCATAGAAAGAGGAGAGGAAAAACACCTGGTGGATCCCCAAGAAAAGGACCCACCTGATTCAGAGGGTTATTAGAAGTCAAGGGTAGTATGGGATTTGTTTCTAAATCTTAGATCCCTTAAAGTAAATTCATGCATGCCAAAGTGCTTCTGTTCAGATTTTGTAAAAGAAAACTCTACTCCATAATATTGTCTCTTTTAATTAAAAAAATCCATTATCCAGTTGTCTTCAGAAATATGCAAATTATTAAATGGTATCTCTATAGGCAATATCTCAAAGAAAATGTTGGCTTATTTAATTGGTGGCTATTATGATATTGGAGCATAGGATTACATGAACATTACATTTCTAGTGCCTAGAAAGGTGATAAATCATGTTCCATTTTTGTCTAGAATCTAATTTACAGATTATGTGCTTTTATATTACCTCAGCATATTAAGAGAGAATGATGTTGACAACAAAGAAAACTATACAAATTGTTAAAAATTTAAGTATTAATTTTGCAAAATCTACTAAACTACTGAGTTTGGTGAATATAAGAGAGCGTGTATGTAGGTTATTTAAGAGAAAATACTATTGCTATGAGTAGTGTTTCTATACTGTCTTGTGGTTTTTAAAAATATCCATTATATTTAATTATTTGTACAACTGAAGTAAAAACTGATGCTTCAGAAAATGAAAAAATGTAGTACTGATTTTAATTTTTTTTTATTTTAAGAAAGTAGATCTAGAAGGGCAGAATCCTAGAAAAAATTTGTTGTCTATGACTATCTCTTGATAGAGAAAAGAAATAATACTCTGCAGTCATTTAGAACCCAGAAGTCAAGCAGCCATCAATAGGGTGCAGTCAACAAAGAGGCTGCAGAGACAGGCCTGCTGAACTGGGAAAATGGTTGAGATGATCTATATTTAGGTAATGCCATGTGCATCTGAAAAGACTATTAAAAATGTAGGATGTTGTTTTAGTCAGCTTTTTTTGCTGCTGCCACTAAAGAACACAACCAACACAATTATAGAGGAGGAAAAATTTATTTGAGGGCTCACAGCTTCAGAAGTCTAAGTCCACAGATCTCTATTCCTCAGGGCTGAAGGTGAGGCAAAACAACATGGCAGAAGAGTATGGCAGAGGGAAGTAGCTTACATGGTGATCAGGAAACAGAGAGAGAGTGCCACTTGCCAGATACAAATATATACCCCAAAGCCATGCCCCAAGTCCTACGCCCTTCAGCCACACCCTATCACTTCAGTTGCCGCTCAGTTAATCCCTATCAGGGAATTAAATCACCAATTGAGTTAAGACTTTACAACCCACTTATTTCTCCTCTGAACCTTCTTGCATTGTCTCACACATGAGCTTTTGGGGGACACCTCACACCCAAACCATAACAGATGTTTATAAGCCACTCTTTCAAGATTACTAGATCTTGTAGATAATTGTTGGAACACCAGAGACCAATGCAGTAATTAAAGGCCCCTCAAACCATACCTGATAAAAGATTAAGAGGTTTGGCAGAATCAAGATGGAGAATCAGAAAAATCTCCTGAATTCCTTTTTTTTTTCTCCCAACAAGTAGAGAGATGCAAGTTTCAACTTACCCAAAAGTTTCATAAGGATGAATTCTGTTAGAAAGCTAAATGAAAATGATTCAGGGATTCCCTCACTATTACTTCTACTTGACAATACAACTGCTAATATCAGTTCAGTCTCATAACTTCTGTCTGAGCACCTTTATTAAAGGGCATTAGATTCCTCCATGGTATAGTTGAGCATTATTCTAACCCATTATAGAATGATTTCAGCATTATTGGATGGAAAGTTTCTTCCCTAATGCCATTAATCCATGCCTTTAATGAAATCAAACAGAATATTCTTATTATCTTCTCAGAATAATTATTATAATTCACAGACTTTTCACATGTATTAAATCACTGGCTTTCAAAGTGTGATCCAAAGACCACCTAGGGTATGAACAAATAGAGGTTTAGGGAATCTCACATCAGACTTACTGCATCAGAGTCTCTAGGAATAGGATCCTGTAGTTTGTATTTTAACAAGCTCCCTGTGTGATTCTTACACACACATGTGTTTCAGAACAATTGCCTGCCTTGCTGAAACCACTGTTGGAGAAAGTTAAGCCAGGCATCTTCTCTTACTTGTTCTTGGCAACAAATATATTTTGTTGGTTAAATAATATGTGAATAATTAAAGAATGAAAATTATGTAAATGTAGGGCAAATAAGTATTAAAGATAACTTTGATCCATTTATTTTTGTCTCAGATCTGCCTACACCCACTATTTGAAAAAAGATACCCAACCAAACTTAGGACCTACACTACCTGATTCTACAATAATGGGCTTTGTTCAGCACTATGGACAGCAGCCACCTTTCATTGCTGGCAAAATATAGCACTCAGAACAATGACAGTGAAATAAAATGTGACTTAATTCATTATTGCAAAAGCCTGAAGTAGAAAGCTGTGTTTTATCTATGTTATCTGTGTTTTATCTTCTGTTTTCTGTGTTTTATATATGGAGGGATTTAAGGCAATAAGATGAAAATTTCCTCACTACCCAGTAAGAAAGAGAACCATTAGCTTAATTCAAACTACCTACTCACATAACTTCTATCACCATGGAAAAAGATTCAAACATATATAGAGTACATTCATCACCAAACCTTAAATGTTGGGTTTTAAGGAATAAATTATGCAAAATTTCCACGCTATATAGTTCTTTCTAGCAAATCAAATTAGTAAAAATTTAATGATGCTCTCTTATGTATATTAAAAGTTAAATAGTAATCTAAGAATCAGATATCAAAGCAAGAGAACAATGTGGAAAACTTCAAGAAAATTACCACTCCCAAATGAAGGGCCAAAAAAATCAAGTAGTTATCTAATGGCCAAAAGGCAGATCATGGTCACAATGAACGAATGGGTTGTCTGGAAAAAAAAGAATTCATTATGAATTTTGGAGGGGGATAATATTAGATGCTTTGAATGGAAATCAAGAAACCAAAGATTATTTCAAACATGCTACAGCTGCATACACCATCTTAATTGGTTGTATGGAAGAAGCCTTTTTCCATGAGGACAAATGCAGTTAATGTTCCAATTGCATGAGAGGCATTCAGAAGAAAAGAAAATACTATCAAAAAAACCTTTGACTCTCTGGACCAAGGCCTGCTTGGAGCTCAGACATTGTCAATATTTAAACAAGTAAATTTCCTTTTATGGTTAGCAGGTCTGAGTTTTGTGTGTTTTTTTTTTGTTGTTTGTTTGTTTGTTTGTTTGTTTCTAAACATTTAACAGATGTTTATAACCCACTCTTTCAAGATTACTAAATCTTGTAGATAATTGTTGGAACACCAGAGAGCAATGCAGTAATTAAAGGCCCCTCAAACCATACCTGATAAAAGATTATCTTTTCTTATTTTGGTCAAAAAACATTTTAACCAGTAAGCAGTGATATAGAGTGAAATACATTTACTATAATCAAAAAGCTTATGGTTAGACAAATAAGAACACTAATAATTTTAGTGCAGTGTGATAAATGTTATCATAAATGCAAACACTAGATACAACCTTAGCACATAAGAGGACCACCTTATTCCTTATGTATATTTATAAATGTTAAGACTCTACCACTGTAAAGTAGGGACTTATTAGCCTTTATGTTCTCAAAACATATTTCCCTCTATTATAAATATATACAAATATTTAAATCAATCAACATATGTTTTCTTCTAAATACATAGTGTAAAACATAATATATGGCACAGAGACCACCAAAATGATTTGTTTGCATCTTCCTTTACCTTCTTGATTTATTAATGAAGTTATAATTTACAAGGAATTTTAAATAAGGCCTTTCTTGGCTAGGAAAACATTTTTTAGACTCAACATAAAAAGTGCTATTTATATCCTCTTAAAAATCCTTTATTCTCTAAATAGAAAATACCCAATTCAGTAAAGATACTAGTTCTAGACACTTTCAGGAGTTAGATAAATATCCACTGAAAATTGTTATGGCTTGTTTTTAGCCTTCAGAGAATATACCTAGGGAAAGAGAGTACAAAATGAAGAAAGGAGAAGAACTTGAAAGGAGATAATTTTACACATTAATCATATGCATATTATGTCAACTATGGTAATAGACAGAAGGGCACCCACCCATCATATGCAGGTTGACTCAAAGTTAGAGCGAAGGACCTGCGTGGTACCCAGGCTCATAGGAGGCCCTGATCTATCCCACCACTGGCAGACACCCGCCAGAGCTCAGGCTCCAGCACAGGACCACCTCTTCCAACCAGCAGACCTCTGCAGAAGCTCATGCCTATCCCAGATCCACCCACACCAACATACAGGGGACCCAGGCCCAGGGTAGGTCCAAGTTTGCCAACCCTCCCACCTGGTAGCCCAAGCCTAACCCACTTCCATCTTGGGACACTGCAGACATTGCCATAGCCTTCCTCATGCAGAACCCCCTACCTGTTGACAACAGACAGGGCCTAGAAGAAGCTTTTCATACAAGCATACCAAAGACAGAGTAAGGCCCACCCTTTCAGCCCCATCTCTGGAAGACATTGCAACCATCTTCGGGCACCTCCACTGTTATCTTGAGTTACCTCACCTATTGCTGTCATCAAGGTGAGGTACAGACAATCTGCATGGGTATTACAAGAATATAGGGTAGAAACTGTAATATCTCAGATCCATACTGCAAGAAAGGAAGACACATAGACCAATATGAAAAAACAAGGGAGAAAAGTGTTGCAAACAAACCAAAATTACTACAATAACAGAACCCTTAGACAGCGAAGTTGATAAAATGTTAGAGAAGGAGTTCAGAAGGTTCATAATTAAAATGATCTGTAAATTGAAGAATGAGCAAATACAGGCAAAAATTGATCATTCCAACAAAGAGATGAGAGAGGAAATACAGGTAGCAAAAGATTACTTCAAGAAAGAGATAGAGAAATTCTGAAAAACTCTGAAAAAAATCCAGTCCGAAATCCTTGAAATGAATGAAACAATAAACCAAATTTAAAAAACTCAATAGAAAGCATAACCAATAGACTAGATCACTTGGAAGAAAGAATGTCTGATAATGAAGACAAAGTATACAATCTGGAAAATAAAGTTGGCCACATAGTGAAGATAGTAAGAAACCATGAACAGAACATCCAAGAATTTGGGGGCAGCATTAAAAGACCAAATCTAAGAGTTATTGGGATAGAGGAAGACACAGAGTTTCAAACCAAAGGAATACACAATCTCTTCTGAGATAATATCAGAAAATTTCCCAAGTATGAAGAATGAATTGGAAAACCAAATACAAGAGGCTTATAGGATACCAAATGTACAAAATTACAACAGGTCTACATCAAGGCACATTATAATGAAAATGCCTAGCATACAGAATAAGGACAGAATCTCAAAATCTGCAAGAGAGAGGAATCAGATCACATATAGGGGAAGACCAATTCATATCTGAGCAGATTTTCAACCCAGAACCTCAAAGCCAGGAGATTATGAAACAATATATACCAAGCTCTGAAAGAAAATGGATGCCAACCAAGAATCTTATATCCAGCAAAATTAAGCTTTAGATTTGATGATGAAATAAAAACCTTTCATGATAAACAAAAGTTAAAAGAATTTATAACTAGAAAGTCTGCACTATAGAACATCCTCAGCAAAATATTTCCTCCACAAAGAGGAAATGAAAAACAATAATGAAAATCAGACAGGGAGGTATTACACTAAAGGAAAAACTACTCAGAGGAAAACCAAATCAAGTTAAATACCAAAAATAAACAAAAATGGCTTGGAATACAAATCATGTCTCAATAATAACCCTGGAAGTTACTAAATTACTAAACTCACCAATAAAAAGACAGATTGGATTAAAAAAATACCAACAATATGCTGCCTCCCAAAAAATCTCATCTCATAGGGAAAGATATCCACAGACTGAAGGTGATAGGTTGGGGAAAATCATACCACTCACATGGACTGCAGAAACAAGCGGGAGTTTCCATCCTCAAATCAAATAAAGTAGATAAAAGGGATAAAAAAGGACACTATATACTAATCAAGGGAATTATACACCAACAAGACTTGACAATTATAAATATATATGCCCCAAACAATGGAGCATCTACGTTCATCAAACAAACTCTTCTCAAGTTCAAGAGTAAAATAGACCACAACACAATAATTTTAGGTGACTTTAACATACCTCTTTCACCACTGATAGATCTTCCAAACAAAAGCTGAACAAAGAAACTATAGAACTCAGTAATAAAATCAGTAACTTAGACTTAACTGACATACATAGAATATTCCATCCTTCAACAAGCGAATATACTTTCTTCTCAACAGCACATGGGTCCTTCTCTAAAATAGACCATATATTATGCCACAAAGCAACTCTTAGCAAATATAAAAAAGTAGAGATACTACCCTGTATTCTATAAAAAAAAAGTAGAGATACTACCCTGTATTCTATCAGATCATAATGAAATGAAATTATAAATCAATGATAAAATAAGAAATAAAAGCTACTCCAACATCAAGAGACTAAATAATATGCTACTGAATGAACAATGGGTTGCAGAAGACATCAAGCAGGAGACCAAAAATTTTTAGAGGTGAATGAGAACACAGGTACAACATATTGAAATCTCTGGAACACTATAAAGGCAATTCTAAGAGGAAAGTTCATTGCATGGAGTTCATTCCTCAACAGAAAAAAAAAGTCAACAAATAAATTACTTAATATTACAACTCAATGCCCTAGAAAAAGAAGAACAAATCTACACCAAAAGCAGAAGAAAGGAAATAATTAAAATCAGAGCTGAGATCAATGAAATTGAAACAAAAGAAATAATTAAAAAACTTGACAAAACAAAAAGTTGGTTCTTTGAAAAAATAAATAAAATTGACAGACCCTTAGCCATGCTAACAAAGAAAAGGAGAGAGAAAACTCAAATTACTAACATATGTGATGAAAAAGGAAACACCACAACAGACACTACAGAAATACAGAAGATAATTAGAAATTATTTTGAAAACTTTTATTCCAAAAAAATAGAAAATATCCAAGGCATTGACAAATTTCTAGAGTCATATGATTTGCCAAAATTGAATCAGAATGATACACACAATTTAAACAGATCAATTTTAAGCAACGAAATAGAAGAATGCCATCAGAAGCCAACCAAGAAAAGCCCAGGACCAGATGGGTACACAGACAACTTCTACAAGACCTTTAAAGAGAAACTAATACAAATACTCTACAATTTATTTCAGGAAATAGAAAAAGAGGGAGAATTTCCAAACTCATTCTATGAGGCCACTATCACCCTGATTCCTAAACCAGGCAAAGACACATCAAAAAAAAAAAAAAAAAAAAAAAAAAAAAAAAAAAAAAAAAAAAAAAAACATCAGACCAATATCTCTACTGAACATAGATGCAAAAATTCTCAATAAAATTCTGAGAAATTGAATACAAAAACATATCAAAAGGATAGTACACCACAATCAAGTGGGGTTCATTCCAGGGATGCAAGATTGGTTTGACATACAGAAATCAATAAATCATCCCCTCAATAGATTTAAAGATAAAAATCATATGATCATCTCAATAGATGCAGAAAAAGCATTTGACAAAATACAGCACCCCATCATGTTCAAAACACTAGAAAAACTGGGATAACAGGAACATATCTCAATATCATAAAAGCTATCTATGCTAAGCCCCAGGCCAATATCATTCTACATGGAGAAAAAATTGAAAGCATTCCCTCTAACAACTGGAACAAGACAGGGACACTCTCTTTCACCACTTCTATTTAACATAGTTCTTGAAACACTGACTAGAGCAATTAGAAGAAAGAAATTAAAGGGATACAGATAGGTTAAGAAGAACTCAAATTAGTACTATTTGCTGACAATATGATCCTATACATAGAAGACCCAAAAAATACCATCAGAAAACTTGTAGAACTAGTAAAAAAATTCAGAAAACTAGCAGGATACAAAATCAACACCCATAAATCAAAGGCATTCCTGTATATCAGTGACAAATCCTCTGAAAGGGAAATGAGAAGAACTACCCCATTTACAATAGCATAAAAAAAAATACTTGGATGGGGTAGAGAGAGGTGAGGGGAGGGGAGGGGAGGGGAGGGGAAGGGGAAAAGGAAGGGGATAGGAAGGGAAGCAGAATACAACAGATACTAGTATGTATAAACGTGGCTGTATAACCAATGTGATCCTGCAATTTGTACACATGGGAAAAATAAGAATTCATACCCCATTTGAATCAAATGTATGATATATGATATGTCAAGATCATTGTAATGTTATGAGCAACTAATAAAAAAAATACCTGGGAATCAAGCAAAGAGGTGAAACACCTCTACAGTGAAAACTACAGAAGGCTAAGGAAAGAAATGAAAGTTCACCTTAAAAGATGGAAAGATCTCCCTTGTTCTTGGATAGACAGAATTAATATTGTCAAAATGACAATACTACCAAAAGCACTATACCGATTTAATGCAATTCCAATCAAAATCCCAATGACATTCCTCATAGAAATAGAAAAAGCAGTCATTAAATTCATCTGGAAAAATATGAGACCCAGAACAGCTAAAGCAATCCTTAGCAGGAGTAAATAGGTGGCATCACTATACCAGACCTTAAACTATACTACAGAGCAATTGTAACAAAAACAGCACCGTGGGCTGGGGATGTGGCTCAAGCTGGAATGTGCTCGCCTGGCATGTGCGGGGCGCTGGGTTCAATCCTCAGCACCACATAAAAATAAAAAATAAAGATGTTGTGTCCACTGAAAACTGAAAAATAAATATTTAAAAATTCTCTCTCTCTCTCTCTCTCTCTCTCTCTCTCTCTCTCTCTTCTATCCCTCTCTTTCTCTTTCTCTCTCTTCTATCCCTCTCTCTCAAAAAAAAAAAAAAAAAAAAAAGAACAGCATGGTATTGGCACCAAAATAGACTTGTAGACCAATGGTACAGAATTGAGGACACAGAAACTAACCCACATAATTACAGTTATCTTATATTTGACAAAGGTGCCAAAAAATACATTGCAGAAAAGATAGCCTCTTCAACAAATGGTGCTGGGAAAATTGGAAATCCCTATGCAACAAAATTAAATTAAACCCCTATCTCTCACCATGCACAAAACTCAATTCAAAGTGGATCAAGGACCTAGGAATAAAACCAGAGACACTCTGTTTATTAGAAAAAAAAAAATAAGTAGGCCAAAAATCTCCATCATGTTGGATTAGGCCCCAACTTCCTCAATAAGACTCCTGTAGGGCTGGGATTATGGCTCAGTGGTAGAGCGCTCGCCTTGCACGCGCAAGGTCCTGGGTTTGATCCTTAGCACCACATAAAAATGAATAAATAAATAAATAAAATAAAGTTTAAAAAAAGAAGAAAATTCATAGAGAAGTATTAGAAGGAACATATGACTAGTTAAAAAAAAAGACTCTTGTAGCACAAGAATTATATCAAGAATCAATAAATGGGATGGATTCATATTAAAAAGGTTCTTCTCAGCAAAAGAAACAATCAGTGAGGTGAATACAGAGCCTACTAATTGGAAACAAATTCTTACCACCCGCACATCAGACAGAGAACACTAATCTCTAGAATATATAAAGAACTCAAAAATCTTAACACCAAAATACAAATAACCCAATCAATAAATGGGCCAAGGAACTGACCAGACACTTCTCAGAAGAGAATATATGATCAATCAGCAAATATATGAAAAAATGTTCAACATCTCCTGAAATTAGAGAAATGTAAATCAAAACTACTCTAAGATTTCATCTCACTCCTGTCAGAATGGCAGCTATTAAGAATACAAACAACAGTAAGTGTTGGTGAGGATGTGGGGAAAAGGGCACACTCCTACATTATTGGTGAGACTGCAAATTGGTGCAGCCGATATGGAAAGCAGTATGGAGAATCCTTGGAAAAGTGGGAATGGAACCGCCATTTGACCCAGTTATCCCATTCTTCAGTCTATACCCAAAGGACTTAAAACCAGCATACTATGGGGACACATCCACATCAATGTTTATAGCAGAACAATTCACAACAGCTAAACTGTGGAACCAACCTAGATGCCCTTCAATAAATGAATGGATGAAGAAAATGTGGTATATATACACAGTGGAATATTATTCAGCATTGAAAGAGAATAAAATCATTGCATTTGCAGATACATGGATGGAGCTGGAGAATATAATGCTAAGTGAAATTAGCCAATCCCCAAAAAACAAATACCAAATTATTTCTTTGATTAAGGATACTGATTCATAATATGTTGCAGGGGGTGGGAAATTAAATGAATTCTAGATAGGGCAAAGGGGAAAAGGGGAGGGAGGGGAAGGGAGGGGGCATAAGGGTAGGAAAGACAGTGGAATGTGGTGGTCATCATTACCCTAAGTACATGTATAAAGACAAGAAGGATGTGACTCTATGTACAACTAGCGATATGAAAAATTGTGCTCTATATGTGTAATATGAATTGTAATGCATTCTATTGTCATATATAACAAATTAAAAGTAAAAAAAAAATTAAAAACTTGATGACAAATGTTGAATAGGATTCATCATTAAAACAAATAACTGTCAAGAGGTTTCTACAAAAGTAAAATGAATTTTGCTAAGTAAAAAAAGTTAGAGCCACATAGGAGCAAAAGACAGGAACAAAGGATCCTCAAAGGGAAGGAACACCAAGATTAGGTAGACATCAACATAATACAAAGAAAAAGTCCTATCTCCCAGGAAATACAGGACATTTGGCATGAGCCCATAAACCAATAGCTAAAGGATGCTAGAATAGCAGAAAGAAGGCAGGCTTCAGAAATACATGCATAAATCATAATGGGTACAATGAAGAGAAATTAATGGAATCCACCAAACTAGTTAAAATATTTCACTACGTAGAGAAATAAAGAAGGAAAACAGATTCCTAAGATTATGTTCTATTTGCTAATTCCACCAACTGATTTTATGAAGATTCAAGAATTTTGGTGACCCTGAATAAAAACAAGTGTGCACCAATCCCTTACAAACCAGCTGAGTTTGCCTTAATACTTAAAAAGAATCTAAAAACGGAACACTTATACTGAAGTGCTTCCTTCAAAAGGTAAGGGAGAGCAGGGCAGGTGAAAACACTTTTTTTAAAAAATGGTGTATTACTTGCCTGTTTCTAAAAGGGGCTAAGAAGAAACTAAACAGTAGACAGTGAATTCCTTAGGGATGGGCACTCTGTCATCGCTATCTCTAACAAAATAATACTCTGGGCTCTGTACATGGCAGAGGTAGGATTAATATAACCTAAATGGATGTATATGGATTAATTAACATTCAGCAGTATAAACAAAGGTAAAAGGCAAGCATTGACTTTTTCTATTCTATGAATAACTGAGTCCCTTGTGGCCATCTCTCTTGGGAGAATCTCAGTTCTTAACACAATACGTTTTTCACTGTAGATGCTCTAAACACTTAACTGACATGTGAATGAATGAACAGAGGAACACAATTGATTCAAATCATAGAATTGGCTCTCTCATCTTGCTTCTTACACACCTCCAAAACATTAGTGCTGTATTTGCAGTCACAGATATTAACTGAGGTACAAAGGCCAGCTTTTCCCAGCTCTCACTTCACAGCTTTAACAATGGTAGATAAATTTTGGATGCAGCAATCAGAAAATTGTCACTCACCAAGGAAAATCTCCCAATTACAGAGTTTCTTCATGTTCCCTGAATGAAGAATTCATGGAGGCATAGATAACTGACCATTGAGGAAGGGATACTTTGTGTGAGCTTGCTCGCTCGCTGTCTCTCTCTCTCTCTCTCTCTCATTCGAATGCAGTGCCCAAGTTTGTAGCTTTGTGGTTTGTTTGCACAAGAGCTTTCATGTGCAAGTGTACTGCCTATTTGGAGAATGCACCATGCACCAAGATTCGGAAGACTGCTCCGCGTTTAACCAAAGGATTTAAATCCATGGTCACAGGTTTTACTCTCCCCACTTCATTACGCTTGATGGGAAAGGAAAGGCACAGGATGTTGTTCAAGTGACTGACCTCTGGTTTCATTCCAAGTGGCTCTGTGAGTTTGGAATGACCTAATTGAGATTAGGCCATTACCTTTTCAGAGACAACCAAACTGTACTAACATATGGGATGAATGTAGCCTAATACTTAAAATTTATCTGGCTTTTTTTTTTTTCAAAGCAGGTAGTACAGCAAAGTGACTTTCAAAGTTCCCTGTCAGCCCTAAGAAAATATAAAACCCCACTTAAATTACACTTGTTAAGCCACCCTGATCCTTGTATTCCATGGGTTTATCAGAAGTGTGCTATAGTAATGACCTCTACTGCGAACAGAGAAGAGTATCAGTATAGACTACCACCCCAGTGAAGCTACAGCCTCAACCTGCCTGTTATGCAAGAAGAGAGATAATTTCTTTCTTTGAGTACAAATGTGAGGATAAAAACTCCCAAAATGGAGGAACATGTAATTAAACTGGAGCTACCCAAGATTAAGGAAAAGTTGATCTCATTAGAGTATATTTCTTCATAATTGCACAATTCCTTGTTAGAACAGAATCCCTGGGTGACTTTTGTTTGAGAATATTATAAAAGCATTTCTCTCAGAAATACACATATAAACAGGAAATGTAAACATTTCAGATGGTTCACAGAGCTCCATGAAGCCTATTCATGAAATTCTAGGGGATACCTGGGCCCTAGGTTAAAGATTCTTGCACCAAATCTTGCTTTTTTCCCTATACATCCTAGATTGGTCAAACTGGAGAAATATAATCTGAAAAAAAAATGGAAAACAATAGAAAATTTAGGAAATTCTGAGCCATTTTTGAAGTGTGAAAAGATACCATTGTACCTTCTTAACATCTGAACCCAACTCCTGATCCCTAGTGCAAGCTACAGAATTTTCAAGGATAATGAATACACGATGTATTCTTCCATTCATCAGATACTTATTGAGTGCCTCTCAGGTGCCAGGTGACATGGTGATCACTTTGGTTAGACATTAAAGATGTTTTTCTGATCTATAAATAACTCATAAAATATAGACAAATATTGTATTACAATGAAGTATGACAAATGTTAATATGGAGACTAAGGGGAATGTTGTATGGAAGTACAAAGAATCAAGGAATGTAAATGGCTAGATAGTAACAAAAAAATCTCCATACAGAAATAATCCCTGACCTGAGTCATGAACAAATAGGAACAAGTCTTGGGAAGAAGGAAGCTGGCACAGCAAGCAGTGGTATGTCCACCATATAGAAAATGGCAAAAGAGGAGGATGGATGAGTAGACAAGAGCTATTTCTGTAAAAACCCTGTAAATTATGCTAAGAAGCTTAGGTTTTGTTGAAGGAAAAGAAAAGCAACAAACAGACTTTAAGATAAAGAGTACCATCCAGTTAGCATTCTATAAAAGTCACTTGAGGGTGCAAAATTAAAGTAATTGCTTGATTGACCAATAGTTCTAAGACTTCATAGAAGAGGTGTCAGTCATTTAACTGGATGATTCCAAGACAAACAGCATTCAGAACATGCAGACACTTGTGTTGCCCAAAACCCTTAGCTTTACATAGATGGGCAGCATTTGACTTTGCTGCAAGTTCTTCCATATCCAATCCATAATGACCATATTTCCAAGATAGAGAGGGATCTTCAAACTACAATGCACAAGCTTTCTATTGTTGATAACAAATCATCACAAAGTTACTGGCTCTACATAATTTTATTTTTTTTCCCCAAAATGTCAGAAGTCTGACGTGGGTCTCATTCAGGCTGAGGCAATGTGTCAACAGAGCTGTGATTCTTTCTGGAGCCTCAAGAAAATGTTTTTCCTTGCCTTTTCCTAGAGGGTGCCTGAATTTCTTGACACATATCCCCTTTCTTCCATAACATTCTGACCACAGCTGGGAAAGGGTCTCCACTTTTAATCTAATCATAGTGTGATTAGTTTGGGCTCATCTGGATAATCCAGAATCATCCCCCCATCCCCTGGCCTGTACACTTAATCATATGTGTAATCGAAGTTAATGTTTTCATGGGTTCAGGGATTAGAGTATAGGCATCTTGGGGTGGTAAGCAGGAGAAGCATTATTCTACCACAGAAAGATTTGGTAATTTTGCCCTCCACCCTTTTGGCACTGAGTATTGAACCCAGGGGCACTTTACCACTAAGCAACATCCCTGGTCCTTTTTTTTTTTTCAATTTTGAGACAGGGTCTCACTAAATTTCTTAGGGCCTCCCTAGGTTGCTGAGGCTGGACTTGAATTTGCAATCCTCCTGTCTCAGCCTCCCTAGTTGTTGGGATTACAGGTCTGTGCCACCATGCCTGGCTTCTCCTGTCTTTTATTGTATTATGACCAGTGAAAAAGAATTTTATAACAAAATGTAGTATAGTTTTACTACTTTGGTATATCATTGACTCTACTCACTTAAAGAATTTGACAAGATGCATAAATCTTTAATTTAAAATCATAAGCTGCTTTCAATCCTCAGTTGAAAAATGTGTCAAGGCCTTGAATGTGTTCTCACTATCATCAAGTACTCCACGGAATGAAAAATCAATGAAGAAGTCAATCCTGGCAGATCAAGCCAGCAGTGAAACTTAGTATGAAAATCTGGGGCAAGTGGAAGCTGAAGAACAAGGCAAGAACTGATAAAGGACTTTGAAGAATCACATTAACAGGATTCCCCTGAGAATAGGACCAGATGTAAAGACAAAAACAATATCAAAGCAAGGGAAAAAGTAAAGCACAAAAGACTATGTGTTTAAAATTAAAAAAAAAAATCTAATCAACCTTGTCAAGAAGTGTTCCCTACCTATCTCCAATGTCTTTAAGGCAAAGCTAATGTATGTTTATATTTTACAGGCAACGAGACTGTTGTTTGAATGAACACTGAACCAACAAATTATAATAACTTCAGTTTAGTAAATCTTTTACTGCCCATAAAAGAAATTTAGGTTTTAGAAAAAGGACCTGAGATCTCTGTCCTCTCTGGCCTTCAACCATTTTAGAAAGCTATGTACTTTCCAATACAACCTCATCTGTTTCAAAGGACATTACCTTTTCAACATTCACTTTGAGGAGAAAGTAGCCAGGCACACATATTAATCAAATGTTAAGCCTCAGTAACCTGGCTATATTCAATATATGTTCCCAAATCACCCAAAAAGTCTGATCATGTTCCAAATTCATCACTAGTTCAACATTAATTTTTTTTTACACTTTGCTGTGTTGTCTTGAAATCTAGACTTATGTTTTATGATACCAATTCTAAAATAAATAGAAGCTATTCTGCTTTGAGAAATGAGATGGATGAAGAGTTAGTGAGGTCACCACCATTTGAGGGGTTTTGACATATGGGCAATCATGCGCAAGGGTGCTCAAAGGGAATTCACATGTTGAATAAAAGTAGAAGCTAGGCTCTTTTCCAAACCTGAGATGCAATGCCTTAATAATGATATCGTAATGTTTAGAATGTTCTGGATATCATTGCACTGTACTAGAAGGAAATGTATTCTGTAAAAGTTCCTTGAAGGCTCTATTCCATATGAAGTAACCCTGAATGAAGATATACTATCAATTTCTTCAGACAAAGCAGCCAACCAACTCTGGGGTATGATTTTGAGATGGAGCAAAAGTTGCCTTTCTCCTTGGTCTAGAGAGTCAGATAAGGAGGGATTTGAAGTGTCCTAGGAAGCTTGCAGTGTTTTGCATCAGCTGAGAGCATTCAGGGAAGACTCTAAGAAGAGGCCATAAGCAAGTGATAATGATGGCTTTGAAACAGGTAAAACAATCTTGGAGGAAAAGTCTGTATAGAGAAATAAGAAGACAAAGTTAGCGGGGGCACTAAAGGCCTTCTACTTGAGAAGTACATGAGACCTTAAAATACATGCAAAATATGGAAGAAACCACATGAAAATTGGCAGAGTCTAGACTCTGACCAACAGGCAATGGCAACTAAAAAATATTTACTGGGTGGGAACAAAGGATCTGACCTGAAGTCACCTTGGACAGTAGTTTTCTAAAGCAGATTGAGGAAAGAGAAGATTTTGTGTTCATTAAATGATGACTAGAGAAAATAGTGCACATTCCCATTTACTTTGTTGGTTTGGTGTTTGATCATTTCATTTTATATTCTTCTCAGAAATGGTACTTTTGAAAAAAGCTTCAGTCTCATACTTGTACTAAATGCAAAAGAAAATAAATTGTATGTGCATTTGTACATGTGGTGTAGGCATGCCTGGCTCAGGGGAGCCTTCATGCTCATGAATAGAGATCTCAGGACTGAGGATTGGTGCCTGGTGGAGGGGAATAAGTACCAGAGAAGCAAGGAAGCTTCCAGAATCTCATTACTCCAAATTGGTGCATTTACTTTTCAGGTAATATCTTGGCAGGGCAGTCATGAGAACTAGAATAAAAGGGTCTGAAATGAAGCAGAACGAAGTGACAATTAGGTCAGAATGCTTAATATACAGAAGAGATGTGTGAAAGGGATCGTTGAAAGGCAACATGTTTTTGCTTTTATACCTAGTAGCTACCTGCACCAACAGTGGTGCCCACCAATGGAAGATGACATTAGTAACTGTGTATGCTTCCAGGGATGTGAACTTTCAAGGGTACCATTATCAGCTGGAAAGTGGGTATTTTAGATATATCAATACCCTCTCTCTCTCTCTCTCTCTCTCTCTCTATATATATATATATATATATATATATATATATATATATATATATATATATATATTACTCATTCATCCCTGTTAGCAACAATGTTTAAGCATATAACTGAAAAGTCAATATATTTACTTACAATTTACAATACCACATACCCATATAAAAATATTTAAAAATTAGAAATCCTTAAGGGTGACATAAAATGCAGCAAACTATTTTTTAAAACTAAATTTGAATTGTATATACTTTTTCACTAGTCTAAGTACAGTATACATATTAACCATTTAATGGTCACATTAGCCCTCAACTAAAATAGGGAAGCTGAAGCATAGGGCTTCAGATTGAATGGTTTGAATGTTTGTATGCCTCCAAAATTCATGTTGAAATGGGATGACCCCATTGTTGTAAGCGGTAGGGCTCTTAGACAAGTGATTCAGTCATAAGAGCTCCATCCTGGTAACTGGGATTAATGTCCTTATGAAATGAGGTTTCAGAGAGCTACAAGGACCTTCTGCCCCTTCCATCATGTGAAGACACAGCATTCATTCCTTTCTTGCCCCTTCTGTCATATGAGGATGCAGCAAGAAGCATCATCTTAGAAGCAGAGTATGCTCTTTTTATGTGTGTGTGAGATACACTATTTAATATAACCTTATGGGACCTCCATGACTATCATTGACCAAAATATCATTAAGTGGCATTTGACTACATATATTTATTCTACACAATTTGTAAAATAGCAGAAAATAAGAAAAATAATTTACATAAAACCTGGCTATCCAAAAATAATTTACATATGACCTATAAACTCATATTTTATATATTTTCCACACTTTTTCAACTAATTAGAAATTTATAAACAGTACTCGAAGCAGAGTTTGCTCTTACCAGACACAAAATCCAGTAGCATCTTGATCCTGAACTTCAGTTTCTGCAAAATTGTGAGAAAAAAGTCTATTACTCATACATTATCCAGTCCAAAGGTATTTTATTATGGCAGCATGAACTGCTTAAGATAGAAAATTGGTATCAAGAAATGGGGTGCTGCTATTGTAGATATCTAAAAATGCAGATACATCTTCAGAACTCATAGCAAATAGACTCTGGACCATAAACAACTACCCCAGTGAGGACTCAGAAGAGGAGAACTCTAGTAGAGCCTTGATCTTGTTAAAGATTAAGGGATTGTAATCAGAATGTAGGTAGAAATTTGAACTGTAAATGTCTTTCTAATAAGATCTAAGAGGAAATGTAGGGATACATTATTGGAAAATGAAAGGAAGTCTAGCCTTGTTATAAAGTGACAAAGAACTTGGTTGAATTGTGCTCAAGTCCTAGTGTAGAAGGCAGAGCTTAAGAGTGATGAATTAGGATAGTTGGCAGAATATATCTCTAAGCAAATCATTGAGGATATGGCATGGCTTCTCTTGACTGCTTACATTAAAATGCAAGAAAAAAGAAACAAATTACAGATGGTACTTGTAATTGAAAGGGAGGCAGAATTTAAAGAGTTGGAAAATTCTTGGTCTGTAAAAAATGAGAAAACACCAAGGATATAGAAAGAAGCTAAATGCAATTCATCAAGACAAAGGGAGAAAACAAACCCAAAGGCATTTCTGAGAGTCCTGGATGCTGTCACTTCCAACTTAGCCCTAGAGTGCCAAAGGCTTTGAGAGGATAGAATGGTGACAAGAGGAGCTTTGGACACCCATGAAACCCTAGTGCTCACTGTTGTGAGCCACCTGAGTTCTCTGGTCCTTGCCTCTGGGATGCTGCTCCTTAACCATTCCAGGTATGACTCCACTGAGCCCAAGTATAGTATTTTTATGATGAGATGGCAATAAATCACTGAATCAATCTTCAAGCATCTTTATTTACCTGCTGGTGGGTCAAGGGAAAGGCTGCAAGTCTGTACCCTCTGATCCACTCCAGGGATTAGAGCAAATCTTTTATACCATAAGTAAAGCATGTCAGTACATTAATCACAGTGGTTGTTGCTATGATTTAAGACCATATAAAACATGAGATCTAAAACCATAAGCAAAAGGGAAAGTGGGTCAAAACGACCCTAGTTGAGTACAAGTTAAAGAATGGTTACTAATGTCTAGACAATCATTCTCTGACAGGGTACATTGTCCAAGAAAAATGGGAACCAAAAAGAGAACAATTTTACATTGTGTAAGAACAGAAAAATTTGCATTTCTAAGCAGGGTGTGCTAAGCAGGCTCAGGATGGCAGAGATGGAGTGAGCTGCAGTGGTCATCTCTCCACAAGGCACAGGTATAAGCCTTGATTGCATGTACATGGTGCCATTTCCACCAGATGCAAAGTGCACAAACTATGAGAGCATGGCTGCCTCCAAGTGGATTTTAAAAAGTCCCTAGAGAGCATTGGGGCCCAGGCAGAGAACTACCACAGGTTCAGGGCTATCACGGAGTCCCCACTGGGACAATATGCCACAGAGTCACAGGGGCTGGACTGCTCCCATGACCCCATAACTATGGAACCACCAATGTGCAACTTCAGCCTGGGAGAGCCATAGGAAAATGACTCTGAACCATGTGAGCTCTGAGCTGTGAGCTGCACTCTGGGTTGCACCCAACAAATCCATGAGGGCTGCATTTCCCAGGGCCTTTAGGCCCAATCCCTACCCCAGTGTTTCCAGAAGGTAGGACATGGAGAATATTATTTTAGAGTCATAAAATTTAATATTTATCCTATTTGGTTTTGGACTTACTTGGAACAAATTATCTCTTTCTCGTTCTTTCTTCTATTTCTTTTCTTTCTTTCCATTGCTCTTTTTTAAAATATTGTATTTTATAACAGATTTATGCCATTGTATTTTATAACAGATATGGATGAGACTCAAAGTACAATTCCTCTTGAGACAAATTGCCCCCTCCAGTGTGAGCCTGAGAAATCCTTCACTTCACAAACCCTTGTTTGATTACACAGGTTTACAACTGGAGGGGAGGGAATTTGCCTCATGATATACTGTCCTTTGGGTCTCACCCGTATCTGATGTAGATGATATTCAGATGAGATTTGGAACTTTGGCCTTGAAGTCAACGTGGAACTAATTAAGACATTGGGGGCTATTGGGATAGAATGAATATATTTTGTATGTGAGCAGAACATGAATTTGAGGGGCCAGGGGCTAAAATGCTATAATTTGAATGTTTGTGTCCCTTTAAAATTTATATTGAAATTGAATCTCCAATGTAATAGGATTAAGAAATGGGGCCATTCTCCCTTCCACCAAGTAGGGATGCAGCAAGAAGCACTATCTTTGAAGCAGATAGTGCTCCTCAGATACTAATATAAATTTCTATATTTTTTTAATATTTATTGTTAGAAACTAGGCAGTTAAAGGTCATTCTGTTACAGCAGCAGATGCAGACTAAGACAATGCAGATAATTAACTCACGTGAGGTCATAGAGCTGATAAACATCAGTGATTGGATTCAATCCTAGTCATCAGGCTCTAACATGTGAGTCCTAACCTCTGTGCTGCACTCTCCTGCCTCTCTACTTGCTCTTCTGCTATGCTGATCAGGATGGTATTAGCTAATTTTTCGAGGCATGATGTGCACTTTGGGGGAGGTTAATCATTCGTGATAGTGGCTGTAATTCCATATTTCAACCAGTCTTCTTAGTAATCACATCTGATTAGGTTGTCATTGCATTTTACCACTTAATGCAGCTGACCAGGAGCTATTGATGAGTAGAACAAGTGCCAGGATGGCCATTTTCTTTTGCTCCCTGGTGGATGTCCCTTTGGCATTATCATCTAGTCACATGTTCTTTATAGAAATCTGTTTAAGTCACCTGCCTATCTTGTTAGGGAAAGTTTAGTTCTACAAGATCATTGCCCCTTTGATATATTTTCCCAGGCAATATATATAGTACATCACAGAAAGCTAAACTCAAAACAACTTCCACTCCTACCGAACTTTCTGGGATTCTGCAGGTTTTGTCTAGGACATTATCTGCTGATTTTTACATAGGTTCAATGAGGGCACTAGTGAAAATCAATGGCAAAGTTTAGGAATTTCCAGTTAAGATCAACCTAAGTTGTTTTACAACAAAAGTAAGTTGTAAAACATTTCCTGTACTACTCTCCCCTGTAGCAGGACACGCATAACCTACTTTAGAGCTCATCCCTCTAGTTGAATATTTTGCACATTGGAGCCCTCAGACTATATAAGAATCAAAGGGTTGTTACAAGAATCTGAATTTCTAGGCTTACATCCATATTTACTGAGTAGGAATCTGGGGTAGGATACAGGGAATTTGCATTAAATGAACTTTAAGGTGACCCTTACACATCTCAATGTTGATAGCCACTGCTTTCAGGGCTACATGCACCTTAATATAACAATTGCTCCCAAAGTTACAAGAGCTCATCAATGGCATTTAATCAGGGGTGATTAATTTTATGCATCAACTTGAATTGGCTTTAGGGCACCTAGATCAAGCCATATTTCTGGACACATCTGTGAGAAATTTTCTGGAAAAGTTATTGCTTTAGACAGCTTTCTCACCGCTGTGACCAAAATACCTGACAAGAACAAATTTAAAGGCCAAAACGTAGATCTGGGGGCTCACAGTTTCAGAGGTCTCAGTCCACAGACAGCCAGTTCCATTCCATTGTGCTTTAAGTGAAGCAGAATATCATGGAGAGTGTGATGGAGGAAAGCAGCTCAGGACCTCACATCAGGAAGCAGAGAGTGAACTGTGCTCAACAAGGACAAAATATAAACCCCAAAGGCATGCCCTCAGGGACCCACCTCCTCCAGCCACACCCTACCTGCCTATAGTTACCAACCAGTTAATCCATCTCAGGGGATTAATACATTGATTAGGTTAAGATTCTCATAATCCGATCTAAACTTTCTTGTATGGTTTCACACATGAGCTTTTAAGGGATAACTAATATGTGAACCATAACAGTTAGCATATGACTCAGTGTACTCAGTAGATTGCCTTTCCACAATTTGGTTAGACACCACCTAATCCATTTGAGGTCCTAAATAGAACTAAAGGCAAAGAGGGAGGACTTTAGGTCCCCCTTTTATTCTCCCCACCTCATTACTTGAGCTGGGGCATCTCATCTCTTCTTCTCTCGCCCTCAGACTGGGACTTGTATACATCCTTGCTTCCCTGAACTCTCAGTGCTTTGAACTCAGACTAAAAGACACCATCAGCTTTCCCAGGTCTCCAGCTTACATTATGGCAGACCATGAGACTTCTCAGTCTCTACATCTGCATGAATCCCTCATTTTAAAAAATCCCCTTTTGTGTGTATGTGTTTGTTCTGTTTCTCTGAAGAACCTATTCCAATTGGTTCTGTTTCTCTGGAGAAGTTTGAGTAATATAAATACCAACGCTCTAGCTAATTCTTTAATATCAGGGTAAAGAACCAAATACAGTGACTAATCCTACTACTCCTAGAGGAAAAAAATACATTTGAATACTATCTTTTGATACTGAAATATATTTTGCTTCTTCAGTATGATTATAAACAAACTAGAAAATAAATGTGTTTTTGTTTTTTCATTATGTGTTTAGTTCTTGATTCAGCACTAGACTTCAGTAGGTCATAGCCAGTAAATTGCATTTATCTGACATGACATTGGGTTAATTTGCACTGGCTAAAATAGTGCATTATAGACAAGGGAGCACAGTAACCAACCTATGATGTGTTATCGATATTTTCATAGAAACAATTTGGAAACATAGCAACTTGGAATAGGTACGTGGCAACACAAATGAGCCATTTTAGTGTATTCTCAAAATTTATAAACATGAAAAGATATTTCAAATATTATGTATAGGGGCAAAATTATCTCTCACATAGGGATGACCTGTAGAAAGCATGACATTCCCTATCTTGATAAGTCATTCCAAAAAATGAAAACTTAGCCACTTTATAAAGAATATTTTTGTCCTGTGTCTTATGCCCACCAAGTACATGCATTATTGAGTCTAGAGAAGGTTGGAAGCTGTTGGAGGCAGACCTTGGACGTACTAGTGGGAAATCATGAAACTACAATTGAAAACAAGAAAACAAGTTGAGCTGTGGTCTGAATCACTCTGGGATAGGATTAGATATCCCCAGTACCACAGCAACTCTCTTGCATGATAAACGAGATCCTGAATTATAAGGGTTTGTTATAGAGCCTCTAGTTATTGCTCATCTTAATGTAAAATAAGAAGATGTTACCTGGTTGACAGAATGAAATGTTTTTAATCTTATTCCTAGAATTATCACATGACCTACATATAGTTCCCCCTATTTGATGAGGAATCATGCAGAGACACAGGCACACATACTAGCTAAAAATTGCAGGCTTGTGGAGAGTTTAGTCTTCAGGGCAAAGCACAAAGTGTGAAGCAGGTAGGACCATCTGTGTGTTTCTGGGTCCCATTATTTCTCTCTTAATAAAATCTTTGGTAAAGAACAACTGGCTTCTTCCTTCAGGAGAGGTCAGGACTTAGCATGCTACATCAAATCTGTTGGGCACATTACAGGTTTTATTATTTTGGATTTCTCGGTAGCATTTATTGGTTGATCTTTCATTATTGTAACCTGCTCACCTTCTGTGACAATGTGCTTATCTCTTCATGCTTTGATGATTCCTGTTTTGTCTTCTTTATTTTCTTTTCCCTCTATCATCTCCTGAAGAATGGTCTTTCTCATAGTCTTTGTTTTCAGCATATTGTTATCCTCGCCCATGGATAATCTAATCTTCCTACACTTGTAGTTTCAACCACCACCTAGATGTCAGTAATATCCAAGTATTCATCTCTAGGCTAGACTTCTCTTCTAAGCCTCAGAATCATAAATCCAACTCTCTGAGACATGCTGACCTAGATATCCACAGGCACTTTAAATTGAACTAAGCCTAAACTGTGTACATTACCATCTTATCTGCTACCTACAAACCAACATCTGATCTGATACCTAAGCTAGAAATCTGGGAAGCATCCTGTATTTTTCTTAACTCTTCATCCCCTACCAAGTTCTGCTGTGTTTGTCTTCTAAATATGTTTCAAATTTCTATTTTTCCTGCTTGTCAATCTAATCAACACTGCTCTAACTCAGCCCTTTATCTTTAACATGGATGTCAATAATAACTTCCCAACAGTTATCCCAACCTCTAGTGTAGTTTACAAGATTCTTTAGGGTCTATTGCCTATCAGCCTCTGCATCCCAATCTCCCTTCTGTCCCTGCATCTCAGCATTATTAACCTATTTACAATTCTTCCATGTCTTAGAGCATGTTGCTCTCGTTACCTGAAATCCCGACTCCACTCTGCATGACTAGGTTCTACTCTTTAAAAGTTTAGGGTTGTTTCCTTCCAGGAGTCACCCTTGAGACAAATCAACTTTCTATTCTTGTCTAAGACCCCATTCACCATAATTCTAAACCACTAAGTGACCATCTCTATTATTACATGAATTACAGTTTGTTGAGTTTATCTGTTATTCTCAAGGGCAAGGATGTTGCCTTATGCATGCTGGTCCTCAAAGTCTAGCAAAGTGATTGACACACAGAAAAAGATGCTGAATAAATGTTTGGAGGCTGGATAGGGAAAAAAATCAGGTGGGAGAATCAGAACAGAACTTTTCTTTTCAATTATGTTGAACATTTATGGGTTTTCATCTCAGGCCACAAATTGGAAGAATAAAAGAACACTCGAAGTATTCAATTTGAGATTATTTATATTAACACTACAGAGTGAAGAAAACAAAAATGTCCAGTTTAAATTTTTAGAAAAGCTCACAGGACACAAGGGACCAGCACAAACTCTCCTTTTCCTTTAGAAAGACAATTCTAGAGGAAAAAAAAATCTTTTCCTTTTAGATATCATGTGTTTAATTTCTTCCTGCTAGTGAGTATTAATGGTTGGGTTATAAAAATCTGGAACCAGAAAATCTGGAAGTGCTTACCCATCTTTAACTGGCCACTCTGACTTCTATAATTACTATACAATCAATGTTCAAATGGGGCCAAGTATAGAGTTCCTTTCTCCAACTTGCCTTGTCTGCTTCCAAAGAAAAAGTAAAGTAATGGAAGAGGATCCTTTAGTAGTGACCACTGTTCTTATCATTGCCCAAGGTACCACTACCCAAGGGAGATTCAAAAATATCTCTGAAGATAAAAGTGCATCTCTTTGGATTAATGTTCTCTCTAGTACAATGGCATTGCATGGGAGGACCATATGGAGAAGATCCCTTTCTTAAGGAAAGCTAACCAATTGATCATCAAGAAGGAAATTTAAAATCGTAATAATTTGTGTGTGTATATGTATGTGTGTGTATACATACATACATAATATATATACACATACTGCATTTTGCTTTGTGAATTCAGGAAGTAAACTGCAACTTAAGGGCCAAAGCAAAATAGAAAGATGAGAAGGAAGATGGAAAATTTTGTTCAACATTAGTAATGTTTTTGTCAAAGAAAGACAACCTGGCCAACCCTTTCACAGCTGGAACAAAGAAGAGCTTGTAACCACCCAGAATTCTGAGCTCAATATAACTTAGAACACTGCACAGTTCTAAGCCTCAGCACAGGATAATTTCATGCTTACTTTCAATATGCCAGTACTGCACTGATGGCTTCTTTGTCACTCCTAGCGGGCAGCTTTCCAGTGCTGCCCATGTGTTTGTATTGTGCTCTCTGACAAAGCTACTCTGTGTATCAGCCCAGACATTGACAGAAACCCTGAGGGCTGAATGTGGTATCCAGCCAGGAAAGTAAGACTGGGAAGCTCAGGAAACCATGTGTGTGTCTGGCAGGGGGCAGTCCACAGCCCTCTCCCAATCTCCTTCCCCAACTTCTGACCAGGACTACCTGTGGGCACTAGATTTTACCAAAACAAACACTACACAGATCTGACTTTGGGTTTTGAAGCAATACTTTAAAGTAGAGAGCTGGTTGTCACGGTCATTTGAACTTGAGTCCTTTCTGCTGACAAATGTTAGTTGAAATGATTGGAATTTGAAAGTGGTTATTTTTGCTCATGAGAAGGTGAACTGTTCTTGCAACAAAAACAGTCAATAAACAAGTAATCACCATTAAATTCATATGGATTTCTACTATTCTGAAAAAAATAATAATCTCTCCACTGTAGGCTCTTCAGAAACTGGAAACATCTCTCACTCACCCAGCTCTATAAAGTGTCTGACTGCACGAATCACATCATCTGTCCCATCTTCCATGTGAAGGAGAAAAGCTGCCTTCTGATTCTCTGCTAGGCGATGCTTCACAGGCAAATAGTCTACACTAAGTAGGCATCTATTGTATCACCTTATCAGTGAGGAACTTAATTTCCAAAAAAAAAAAAAAAAAAAAATGAATCACAATCGAACCAGAAAGACACTTCCCTTTTTCCTCGGGTTGGGGGCTGACAGAGAAGGCTGGGCATGAAACACCATCATAACATTTTCAGGCATATCTGTTCTGCGCTTAATGGAATTTGAAGAGAGACAGTTCAACCCTATGTCTTATCAGGAGGCTTGAAAGGAATCTTTAATAATTAGAATACTCATGACTTGCCCCCTCCAGAAGTTTCCATTTTAATTTTCACTTGTCTTTTGTGTTAGTCAGAGAAAGAAAAGACAAAGTGACAGACAGATCAGAATAACACTCTTTTTATAAGAAAGCGTCTGTCTGTCACAATAATGGCACCTCCTTAAATATATGTTGACTTGCCCCCAAACACAGTTAATAAAATCTGTTCATATCTGTGTTCAAAACACTTTCCACCAGAAATTACACCAAGTTACTTTAAATTTGTGTCCCTATTCACTTCTCTTGAAATCAACCACAGATAGTCAGATGTGTCTGCAGAGTTGAATTCATCATTGTGCTACTGCTGCCTAATTTAGGATCTTTAAGACAGAAGGCTGAAATTTTCAAATGAATAATTTTCACAATGATTTAATGATGCATGCAATATTGTCCTCATTTTGATTTTAAGTAAATCAAAGTTCCCCATCGTTATTTGTTTTAATTTCATCACTACCTATTAAATTCTTACTTGGGGTATACATTTTACTAAAGCTAGTAAACTTGAAGAAACTTCTATTTCTAATATGGGGTTATATGTGAAGAGCCAATAATGGCAGTTGGAACAAAGCCTGGAGTTTCACAGGCAAAAATGAATTTATAATACCTGTAATATCAAGAACAAATGTCTTTACTTACCACAACCAGTCTTAACCTCTAACTGAGCCTGATATTCCCCAAAATGTTTAGTACAGGTCTTGCAGTTCCTGTAGAGCAGCTTCTTCACAATTCCCCATATATCCTGCAGATTTCTAAAATTTGTAAATAATGGAAGCATCTGACTTTTGTTTGCCACTGTATTTTTGAGAATTATTTATTTCTTGTTAATGGCTATAGTTAGTTTTCATTGCTGTATGATATGACATTGTATGAGTATATTAACATCTATCCATTCTACTGTTGGTAAATATGATTTGTTTCTAGTTTGGGGTCAATATACTAATACTAATATATATATATAAATATATATGTATATATATATATTTCCATGTATCTTTGGTATATACATTTACATATTTTGTTATAAAAGTTATTAAAATCTAATGTAAATTAATAGACACATACCATCTCAGACAACTCAAAATCTTAGGATATTTTTACTTTATCCACCCTCTTTGGGATTTTATTGTCATATTTTAAATATTCTTTAAACTCAATAGTATATTAGCATTTGTTTTATATGGGGTGTGTTTGTTTAGATTTATCCATGTATTTACTCTTTCTAGGAATTTTTATTTCCTTGCTTCTATCTGGGATTATATTCCTTCTACTTGAAAGAAGATTCATCTTTATTTCTTTCAGCATGTATCTACTGGTGATAAATTCTCTGGTTCTGTTTGTCTGAAATGATATTTACTCTGGCTGATTTTCAAGAATACTTTTGTTGGGTATAGAACTCTAGGTTATAAATGATACCCTCCCATACACACACATTATAGCTGTTAATCATAGTGTTCTGGTTTCCATTTTTTCTTTATATTCTTACTTCTTTGAAGGTAATATTTTTTCTACTAGATACTTTTAAGATCTTCTTTTGTGTTTAGTTTTCAAAAGGTTTACTATTATATTCTTAGCATATGAGTCTTGTATTTATACTTCTTTAGGTTTGAAGCAGTGCTTAGATCTTGTGGCTTGATGTCTTGTAATGAAAAAAATCTTAGCAATGGTCCTTCAAATATTGTTTTATACCCTAGCCTAGCCTTTCTGGACTTCAATGGCTTAAATACGAGGGCATACTCGGGCTTTATACCATATTCTATATATCTGTTATACTTGTTTCCTATATTATTTTTTCTGTCTGTTTTACCTTACTTTTTCTACTTTTAAATTGTGCTTAATCTGCTGTTAAATCTATCTACTAAGCTCTTAAATCCAATTACTATATTTTTCAATTTTAGGCTTTCCACTTGACACTATTTTAAAATTTTCACTTCTCTGCTTAAAATATCCATTTTGCTCATTTCTTAAACACAGTAACCACAGTTATTTGAGTCTAATAACTGAACATGTGGGTTTCCTCTGTGAAATTTCTATATACCTTTGACCTTATGGTTCTTGGATTAATTTTTCTACTTTTGCATGCCTAGTTTTGCTTTTGTCTTTGCTTATTTTTTTTTTTTTTATAAACTAAACACCAACATCAACTTGAGTCTCCAAATGATTTTATATTTTTCCAATGTGAATTCAGGTTTGCCTATGGCAGGCAGTTAATGTAGGAGCACATCTTCTTCCAATCTGAGATAGAGGTGATTTAAGTGAAGTTTTAGTTTTTTCAAGTCTATTTCCAGTTTTTCCTTATTCCCAGAATGCAGCCTTTAAGGGTCCTGGCCAAAGGGCTCAAGTATTTATGAGAGCTTTCTCCCCTTGGCAAATACTGGATTTCATCATTCCCTTATCCCCGTGATATTACCAAAACCTATCAGCCATTACTTTAGAGTTGGCTAAGATCTTGGAAAATGAGGCAATGCCAAACATTAATGCTTGCTTCTTTGAACTCTCTTTTCTGGTGTCTGGAAGTCTTTGCTGCTAAGAAGCTTTCTAATGCCTTCAAATGATGATTTTAAAATCCACTTTTCTAGTGCTGGAAGTGTTGGTTGTATGCAAGCTGTCTGCCAAACCCCAACCAACATGTTTCTAACCAGCAAAAGTTGAGCTCGGTTCTTACCTCCTCCGAGTCTTTTACTCTGGTCCCTGGGGTGCTCTCCCATCTATGGACTTTAATGACATTTTTAGTTCTACTTTATGTCTTTTAGTACACAGTTCCATTCTCTAATTTTCCTCTAATAGGAGAAATAAAATTTATGTTACTATAACAATATGTAGAAGATTATATACATTGTAATGTTGTTATTATTATATATGTAGAATTATAAATTATGTTATGGTTTAGATGTGAAGTGTCCCTCCCCCAATAACAACATTGTAATGTTGTTATTATTATATATGTAGAATTATAAATTATGTTATGGTTTAGATGTGAAGTGTCCCTCCCCCAAAAGCTCATGTGTGAGACAATACAAGAAAGTTTAGAGGTGAAATGATTGGATTATGAAAATGTTAACCTCTTCAGTGCATTAATCCACTGATGGGGATTAACTGGGGGGAGGTAACTGTAGGCAGGTAGAGTGTAACTACAGAACAGGGTCACTGGGGGCATGCCTTTGGAGTATACATTTTGTGAGCTGAGTTTATTCTCCCTCTGCTTCTTTCCTTCACCACACCTCCACCCTTTCTGCCATGATATTTTGCCTCACCTCAGGCTAAGAGCAATGGAGTTGACTGTCTATGGAACTTAAACCTATGAAAGAGTGAACCCCAAATAAACTTTTCTTTTCCTAATTATTCTTTTCTGGTCTTTTGGCCACAGTGACAAAAAAGCTGACTAAAACAACTGATATACCAACACACTTCTAAGTTCCTCAAGATCCTAAGATCTCATATTTATATTGCATTATACTCCTGTGCGGAAAACTTAGGGATCAAAAATAAGTAAAAATAGATTCACCTGTTACTCCTATTCACCAGAAATACGTGTAGTGTCCAACATAGATCCTGCCCATAGTATCTATTCAATACATGATAGTGGCCTAGCTCTTTCCTTTCTTAAGAGAGCAATATCTCTCCCACTCCCTCTACTTCTTTTTGATATAGAAGCAAAATCATAGGAGCTATAATTATTTTCACTATATAACATAAGTACAATGAGAAAGTTCAGAATGTGAAATATTCTCTAGTAGGTCCCCTACCTGGACAGTATACAGCTAGTGCTTCCTTTTCAATCTGATTAGGGAATCATATAATATTAAGTAAATAACAGGGGAGGTAACTTAGCCTTATTGTTAAAAGCATTAAATTGGTGTATATCTGGCTTATTTCTTTTGGTGTAGTGTCATCTTCAGGCTCATCCATGTTTTATCAAATGATAAAATTTTCTTTTTAAATACCTAATAATATTTCATTGCATATGTGTATGTGTGTGTATATATATATATGTGTGTGTGTGTATGTGTATGTATATATATATATATATATATATATATAGAGAGAGAGAGAGAGAGAGAGAGAGAGAGAAATACATATATGTCATATATATCATTATATATATATATATATATATATATATATATATATAATCACATTTTCTTTTTCCATTCACCCAAATATGGACACCTAGGTATCTTTTATATCTTAGTTATTATGAATAATGTTACAAAGAGCATACAATGAAGTTATATTTTTGGCATACTGATTCAATTCCCTTTTTTTATGTACCCAGAAGTGTGATTGCTAGATTATATGATAATTCAATTTTAAATCAATTAAAATTAAAATTAAAAGGAATTTAAAAATTAAAAAATTCTACAAGTCTTTGGAGCCAGACACACTTGCCTTCACATTTTAGGTCCACAAATTATTGATTATGCTACTTTGGGCAAATCATCTATCACGTCTAAATCTCCATTTTCTCTTCTATAAAATAAGGGAAACAGTACTACCTCATTGAGTTTCAGGGAGGATTAATGAGTTGATTTATGTAAAATGTTTAGAAGAGGATTGTACATTACATACACTCGATTAGTGTTAGATAGCAGAGTAGGAGTATAGTGTTCATGTTTATTCCCTGCTTCTTTTCAATGGGCATTTTCTTGTATAACATAATATCCCATTGATGTTTAATTTCATGTCTTCATTCAATAGCACCTGGATATGGAACAATAAGCTGAAGACTTTTCTATGGATTGCTTGTCTTGTCCTGAATTCACTACAACTTGTCAGGACATGCAAACAAGGTCACATTAAAGGCAAAACCTTGAATTTCTCTGGATCTTTCTCCTGAATGGTTAATAAAGTCATCCACAGCATATTTCTTTTCTGCACCTCCATAGTCTCTCGCATGGGTTCTTATAATCACTCTTGACTCCCAGTGTCAGAATATATAAAGCTCACAGATCTACGACTACTGGTGCCCATCAGAGAACTAATGGCATTTGTGCCAGAAGGGTTGCCTTTCCATGTTCTCAAAGCTGTAAATTGCAAGGTGCTGGAGGAATCAGAATCCAGGGAGTAATCATGAGGCCAGAGCTTTTCTACAATCTGTGCCAAAATGAGGAATATATTGTCATCTCTGTTTCCATGACACACCTGCCCCACCTAGGCACCAAAGTTAGACTACTTGTGCTATATGCAACCATTTTCTTCAATTTCCTACTGTGTCTTCTTTCTCAGAAGGCAAATAAGTCACCTTGGGAAGGTGCTTATTGACATAGAGCTCCAAGCAAGACTCATGTCTGGCATAAGTGGAAATATCTACACAGAGATAGCTTGATTTCAGCAATCTAAGGAAATGGAAAAAGTGAGAAGCTAATACATAAGAAAAGGGCAAGAAAGAAAACATATATGTACATTTGGTACTGGGGATTGAACTCAGGGGCACTCAACCAGTAAAGCCACATCCTCAGCCCTTTTTTGTATTTTATTTAGAGACAGGGTCTCACTGAGTTGCTTAGAACCTTGATAAATTGCTGAGGCTGGCTTTGAACTCTTGATCCTCCTGTCTCAGCCTCCCAAGGTGCTAGGATTACAGGTATGCACCACCATGCCAGGCAAGAAAACTAATATTTAACAAGTGCCTCCTCCATCCTTAGTTCTCCCTCTCCAGTTACAGTATCCAGAAAGAAACTTCTGAGATATTCAAACAAACAAATAACTCTGTTGTACACAACCCCTAGAGGTCCTGCACAAGATTCACCAGCTGTAGTCCAATCTGGCTTAAGCTTCACTTAGCTCTTGTCATCAAGGGTAATTGCCTTCTCCAGTTTCCCCTAGGATCAACCTACCAAATTTCCTTTGTTCATGGTAGAAAAGGAAAAGGGTTCATCAGGATAGTTTCAACAGAAATCTTCACCTGGTGCTAAGTGAAGAAATACAGAAATAGCCAGGCAGAGATTGCTGAGCTCTGCCTTTGCCCCAGGTTATGATATTGCTCAAGAGGCTGATGAACTGGAGCACTTTTCTTTCCATAATACAGAAAGATTAGTCTTCCTACAATAGAATGAGAGACTACAAATAAAAATGGTTCAGCTGTAGCACAAAGAGGAAGAAAAAAATCAAATAGATAACATGGGCCATCTTCTACAGTGTGACCGAGCAATGGACACAGACCCTTGGATTGTCTTCAGGGGATTGATGGATGGCAGATCCTGCTGGAGTCCAGATCACAGGCACTACCTTGCTTGCTCACCAAAAGCGGACTCACAGTTAGGGACAGTTTGGGGAGAATGTTTGCAAAGATCCCTTATGAAGTCAGAGAACCTGACAAAAAGAAAAAAAAAAAAATGAACCTTTTACTTTTTTCTTTCTCTAGGCTGAGTTTCCTTTTATTTGATTCTCTCACTGGACCTGGCCCTCAGGATTGCAATAACAAAATGTTTTAGACCCATCGTCATGTAAGGACAAACTACTTTCAAAATATTTTCATACTTGAGGGCATCACTATTAGCTAAGATAAAACCTGAGAAATATAAGTTTCTTAAAAAAAAAAAACAGAAAAAGAAAAAAGTGTTCAATTGGACTTAAATAAAACTTCTCTTTTCATATTTTTTATTCATTATTTTTCCATTCATGAACATTAAACATTTCATCAAAGTTGAGGCTTGTTAGTGAAGTGACTTTTCTGCAAATTTTTTTTTTCTATCTTACAAATTGGTTCGTTAACTTTTCCTATAGCAAGGACATTAGTAAAGTCAAGATTATTAACCAGGGACCAGGGGCTACTGAAGGCCACTTGAATTTATTTGCATCAGTGGCATCATAGAATAGTTTTGTTTGGACTTACGCTGTGAAGGCACATTTGGAAGTGCCACAGTCCATTGGAATCACTAGGAAGCCATTCAGTATTTTCATTGCATATGACTTTGTATCTAGTTCAGTCAAAGTAGAGATGATATGATTAGTTTTATGACACTGTACCAAATACTACAATGTTATTTTAAGTAAATGTATTGGGTACTTTGGCATAAGAAGTCATCTAAACATATGTATATATTTTCATATAACACCATATTGGATACATAGTTCTTGGAAGGAGTAATTTTAACTGTTCTTCCTCTCCACAGGCTTATATGTGCATAGACTATCTCTGAATGAGAAACATGAGGATGTACAAGAAATAGAGAAGCTAGATTTTAACTATAGGCCCTTTAGAAGATTTTGAAACTTATCCTATGTGCATGTGATTACTCATTAAAAATAAATTAATAGAATTTAACATAAAAATTTAAAAATCAGATAATGCCAGCTGACTTAAGAGTATAGCAATATTCTTAGATTTTTTACTATGAAGATGAAGGAGCAAAGTCTGGAGGTGAGTGAAGGATTGAGTAGAGGGTACATTCAAGGTGGAGGTGCACTGCAGGGAATTACATTGAACACTGACCGAGATGGTATAGAAGCCATTTGTTCAACAGAATGCTGACTGCACCAAGCGTCTGACTCAACAGCAATAGGTGAAGCATGATGAATGGCTTAAAAAAGGTCATAGACAAGTGGAGGATTCAGAAGCTCAAATGTCGAGGAAAAAAAATGCAACCTGATAAGTGGTAAGAGAGGCAGAAATATGGGGTGATACATTCTCATTTGAGTATCTAAACCCACTGTGTGTTTATTTGCTGCAAACAAATTCCTCTTTCTACCCTTAGAACACCAAACAAAGGCATTTTTTCCCAAAAATGTTTCACCCATTAGCATCCGAAAACACTAAATTTCCACAACTGCATGAGCTCTACAGATAGTCTCAGGTGCCCCTCCCTGAGAACACCTAAGAAAGCATAGATTTCAAATTCAAATGGCTATAGTTTGAATTCTAATTCTACTATTTTCTTGATGGGCAACATTGGATGACCTGCCTATGTCTAGGAGCATCAGTTTTCTAATCTGAAAAACAGGAATAAAAGTGCCTGTATTGCAGTTTGCTATCAGATTGTGTGGATAGGGGTGGGAATGGGGGTGGGAGAATTTATGTCTTGTTACTATGCTAGCACATGGAAGGAGCCCAATGAATGGTTGTCATGACCTCGTTATTATTGACAAAAACAGCCATGGAGGATGATAAATATTTGAGAGGGTTCCTCAATTTATCACTAAGGGAAAAGATAAGCTCATAAAGAATAAGAGTAAACCAGAACAAATAGCTAAATATCTGCTATACTTATGAGCATAAATGTGCCTTCTCTTGTTTTATGGGGCCTGTGATTATCTCTGTCAGCTAGGATATTCAGATAAATGCAGTATATTAAAGAACAGGTCTATTCTATGGAAATCAATCAATAAAATGTAGAATCTAGAAATGACAGAGCCTGACAATTGTTTTATTTGATCTGTTTATCTGTCTCTATGCCATCTGTCACAGTAGTACCTGAAGATGAACTGCAGGGTATTTACCTCACTATAGGGGGATCAAGTTTGGAGGTGGAAGGAAGAACAAGGCCCACCTCAGGTACCAAGGGGGCAGCACAGTGGAGGTGTCTGGATGGTGCAGGGCTAGACACATGCTGCTCCTTCCTCCTGTCCCAGACAGCCACAGCAAGTTTAAGACAATGGATAAAGCCTAAAACAGGAATAGACCATCCACTGTAGTTTGGACCTCTCTTATTAAGAAAAGGGCCAGAACAAAATAATTATTAAGAATAAGGGGCTCAGCAGGGCTCTTTTCAGTTGGCTAAAAGAAGTTAAATACTCCTACGATGGGAATCGCACTTGTATGGAGGGCAAAACAGGCATGTGCTTGGTCATCAGGACACAGACGGGGACACAGGAGGCTAAGATGTAACCAGCTGCCAGAGGAGTCAGTCAATAGAGAGTCGCTGCAGATGGCTAAGGACAGTAGGATTGATCATCATCCCACAGGAAGATGGTGCTCATCCTACGGGAACCTGGCCTGTCATGGAGAGGGAACAGGAAAGGGTCTGGTTTTGCTGAAGTGAGAGCATGTCATCCAGAAGCAGCCACTAGGGATGGGAAAGGAAGATTTGGAGATACCAGAATTAGAGTCAGTAAAATAAAATCACTAACCATGGTCTACAAGATTCTACATGGCATGGCCCTGCCTATGTCTCTAACCTCATCTCAAGCCAATTATCGTTTTGCTCAGTTACCACCAATCACATGTTGCTTCCTGATTGGACTAAGCTCATTCCCAGCCTGGGGCCGTGACTTTGTTGTTGCTTACTCTTCCTCTAATGGAGACGGGTTCTCTCCGCATGCAGAATTTAAGACTCAGCTAGCTCTGGGTCACCTACTTAGAAATTCCCAGGGTCACCCCATTTACTGGAGTCTATTGCCTTTTATAATACCTTTTATCAGGTTTGTTTAAAGTCAGGACAGGACATTTTGGGTGATGGGCCTACCCTGTGAGCTCTATTGTTTGTCCTGGCTAGGAGTTAGGCTGCATTTATTATTTTCTGTGGATATGGATAAAGAGACTAAAATTTTCTACAGTGGTCTGGTCTTTGTCTTCTGTGTTGTCTTTGGAATTCCCTAGAGAGTGCTCCTTAAGTACAGCCTGAACTTTACAGGTCTTTTAGTTATAATCCCCACATAATACAGCAGGGGATGTGGCATCAATGTGTGAGGAAAGAGGAAGTATTCTATGATCCATGCTTATGTCTCCATCTTTTAGTGGGTCTGTGCCCCTGAGCTAAAACCTTCACATGAGCTTCTCAGTTTTTGTCCTCCTGAGGTAAGACAGGAAGCCTAGAGAAGGTTGGTATTGCACATTTCACCAATCCCATGTTGGTGAGACACTAGTAAAGCAATTTTCCTTTGTTTAAGAGAACAGAATGTTCTGGGTGCACCTCACAATGATTACTTTTCCCATCTCCCTGCAGGGAACACTTGGGGATATTTCTCCAATTTTCACCCCGAGAATCTGAGCCCCACTCACTCTATCACATTACTCTGTTTCATTTTCCCCATCTTCTAGAATCATCTTATAAATGTATTTGTCTGTCTGTAAAATTTGTCCTCCATCTGAATATAAACTTTAAGAGGACAAAACCTTGTCTTTTTTGTTCACCACCAAATCCTCAGTACCTAGAATAGTACTTCCCACGTAAGTACTTGGATATGGACTGAATGCCATCTAAATGCCACTCTTAAGACTACGAAACTTCTAAAACAGAACCTTGTAGAAATTCCTTGTGATCTTGTGTTAGACAGTTTGCTTAGATCTAAGTGCCTCAGGTTGATTCCAGGATCGAGACACTACTTTGATCTTCACTGGACCTAAGAAATGATCTTTTGCTTTCTCTATCAACAATGATGCTCCTTAGCTTGCCTTCTGATCAAAATCTGGCCTGTAGCTTCCACTTCCTCAGTAAGTCCACAAAACACATAAATGCAGATACATATGCTCATTCATACACACACACACACACACACACACACACACAGCCTCTCCTGCCCTGCAGGAATCCATCTCTATTTAGAAACCTTCAAAGTCAGTCTTTTCTCAGGTCTCATCTCCTACATGAGACCTCTCAGGTCTTTTATCATGTCTAACCACTTTACACAGGGATCAGCAGCACTCTTCTTCAACCTCAAAAACATACTCAGGAAAACAGAAGAGTCTGACTGTCTCAAAATGAAGTCATCATTAATTTAGTACTTTCTGCTTGTATTTATTTGCAGCCTCGTGTGTAAGGCAAATAATGCTTTAAGTATGTTAGATGATGCAGCTGGGAGTATAAGAGAGTTATTATCCGCAATAATGAATATTCCTGCATTTTTATAGAACAATTATTGATTGTCTGGAAAAGTTTAGAGCTCAAGGTAAGTCTACCATTAAATAGCCAGTTAAAAACTCCAAAAGATTCATTATTGCTCTTTAAATATATATTATGTAAGAAACGGGGTTGCATTTTCTATGTTACAAATGAAAGGCCTAAAGATGGTAGATTCTCAATAAGCCTACACTGCGATTAAAAAGAAAATGAATATTGCAGAAGAAAATATTAGCTAAGATGAAATAAGAAAAGGGCAAACTGGTTTAAAAATTTAGTAATACTTTAGCAATTCAAACTTCTAGTACCTTATTAATATTTAGTTATCAGATAAAACTAGGTTTTTGAAACCTCTATAATTTTAACAGTGATTTTATATACATAATCATTCCATCGCCCTCATGCCTCTACCTGGCTGCTCAGTTCTGGGTCTTCTCTGGGCCTGAGCTTTATTCTTAACTTATCCTCACTCTGCCAGAGAGAGTTGCTCACCCATGGGCCATGAACCACCTTCCATGAGTCCAGCCCTAACAGCAGCAAAACCCAGACTTCCTGTCCTGCTTTCCTCTGGCCCAGCCAAACAGAGCTGCTGACCACTCCTGCCTTCCCCCAAGGCATCAGAAATGTCCCTGCTTGGCATCTGGAGTGCCTATATAGCTTCTTCCATGGTTATTCAAAGGACTGAAAAGTGGAACTCAAATCCCACTTTCTCTAAGACCCAGGATACACAAAGTCTGAAGACACGTTTTGTTGTCACAACTGAGAAGTTGGCTATGGATAGTAACATCTAGTACAGAGAGTCGGGGATGTTGTTAAACAGCCTACAATGCATAAGACAAATCCTCCCTATCCAAGAATTATCCAGCCTGAAAGGTCAATACTGACACATTGAGAAACCCAGGCCAAGAGGGAAGAAAATGTTAGCACCCCTTCCCTGAGGCAGCTCCAACCACCCCTGTTGTTAGTATTATAGATATTAAAGGACCATTGCTTTCTTCCTCCTGCAGATGATGTCACCCTTCAGTTTGGGGTATCCAAGATAAGGGGAGACATTAAAGTCATGGCTGGCACCTGTGTAGCCTTGAGAATGTGGTCTGGCCACATCTATTTGGGGACTGCTCCTGAGACCTCAGGACCATGCCTGAATCTGATATCCCCAATGGTTTCTATAAGAACATATGACCTTGCAATCCAAAGCTGTCCCCTGTCATTGCTGTTATACCCAATTCCTCCTTTGCCTTCTCCATTGCCTTCTCCTTATCTCCATTTTGTGTCGACCAGCCTGCTCAAAACTCTCTCAGACCCTTCCTTCTGCCTTTGGTCTTCCTCTCGCATCCTTCCCAGAATGTATCAGCTCACATCCTCTGCTCCTTTCATGGTCAGTTTTAGACTTCACCTTGCTTAAGAAGGAATAAGAAAAGGATCTTACTCACTCCCCGACTATCTCAAATGCTTTCCTTTGCCACCACCCCTATAATAATTACCTCATCTATATGATGGTGGGGATTGGGGTTGGGTTTGGAGCCTATACCTGTGACCATTCAGTGCTGGAACCAGGTATATTGGAAGAATTCCTTGAAAATGCCTCTCTCATATAAGGCCTCAGTTTTGCTTTTAAATCTCTATTCCACTCATGATTCTACCTCTGCAGTTCAAATCACAGCCAAAAAGGTTACCACCATCAAAGAAATTAATGGACTATAACATACGATAAACTCAAAGAATATATTGTATGATGAAATGTTCATTAAACACATTCTGAGTCGAAGGAACCCTCTAACCTTGAGGGGTCATGGAAAAACAATGCTGTTGACTTGGTGATGTTAGGGGAGAATCTACCATGTCGGTGATAGGATTTTATATCAAAAAATAAACTAGGACTTCAAGATCCCAAAGAACAGAGCCTTAAATAATGTGTGGAGATGGTAACTTAAAAGATATCTGGAGCCTATGCAAACCCAGAGTCAGAAATTATATATCGCTTTCCTTTCCTCATAAAACATACTCCACAATAGAATATTTCACCTTTCATCTAAAAACATCTCTCTTCTCCTCGCCTTTGCCTCATAAATAACAGTACTGAAGGAGAAAAATTAAGTTGGTACCAGCATTGTCTGAGATGTGTTTCAGAGGACAATTACTTTCTATAGCAGTTTTCAGATCAAAATGGTATCATGCTTTCTCATGAATTAGGTCAAGGAGCCTTGTGTCACAACTCGAATAATGTTGTAAGACAAAGTGCTGTTCCTTGCCACACACAGCTCTACAGATCATTTCAGAACTTCTGAAATACCAGGAACAGATAAAACCTTAGCACACCAAGGATAGGAGCTGCTCAGATAACAAGGAGTGGGGGTGAAGGAGGTATATCTATATTTTCGACATGACTCTCAAAATCATATAGGTCTTACCAGGTGTTTCCCTCACCTCACAGCCTTCCAGGAGCTGGCTGGAGGTAGACAGTTAACCCACAGGTGTATGATAGAGAGGGTGAGCAGAGTGGAAAAGCCTTCACCTGCGAAGATGAGACATGCTTCAAGAAAGGGAATTTGATGAAATTAAATGCAACATTTATTGACCAAATGCCTTGTAAATGGCAGACACAGGATACAGTTAAAGGTTTCACTATAACACCAGGGAGAGAGACAAGCAAGATAATACCCACCCTCAGTCTAATAAGCTGTAAGCCAAGTGAGCAGAGCAGGAGATTCTCTGGCGAGGGGAGATGGTTGTGATGGTGCACTAAGATTATCCTTGAGCTAAGGTTTTGAAGACTGAACAGCAGTTCTCTGGCTAAACAAGGTAGGAGTGATAATCTAGGAAGACAGAATACTTATTCGCTTACATGATAAAATATATTTGTAGGAGCAATTATAGGAGAATCTAGGCTACGATTTTTAAATACCTACAGGTATGAGGCCAGGGCTCCTCAGAGTTCAGTTGTCCAGAGAAGGATCAGCAAGGAAAAAGCTTTGTGTCTGTGCCTGAAGGAAGCCCACATAGAGAGGAGATGGCACATGTGCTAAAGCTAGACCTGATGGCACAGTATAAGCTCTGTGAACAAAGAGTGCTGCCAAAGTCAGAGGCAGGAACCATGTATATGAATCTATCTTGAAGTATGATGAATAAACATTATGAATGACATGAAATAGTGATACCAAATATATAAGACAAATCAATGCAAAATGCAATACCCCTTAGGCACAGAAAAACAGTGTATTCTGGAAGTGCGAGTTAGTAGGGGCTGGGGTTGTGGCTCAATGGTACAGCACTTGCCTAGCATGTGTGAGGCCCTGGGTTTGATTCTCAGCACTGCACATACATAAATAAAATAAAGAACCATTTGACAACTAAAAACGTTGGAAGGGGGAAAGGTACTAGTAGAAAATGAGATTAGCAGGAGATGGCAGATGCCCAGTGAACGTGCAAATGCCTAGCAGAAAAGAGTGGAAGCAGGGCCAACGTGCAGTGCCCAGAGGATGCTGGAAGAAGAGTAGAGGCACTCTAGGGCAAGCAAACCTGCTTGTCAAATCACTATGTCTCCCAAAGTATAAACCTTCCAGGCCTCTACAGATTCTTCATGCAAGATTGTGGATGTGATCAAATGACATTATTTAATGTAAAACAGTGATACAGATATACAACTGAATACTATTTGGCTATAAAAAAAATATCCTGACATTTGCAACAACATCAATGGAACTGGAGGTCATTGTGTCAAGTGAAATCAGTAGACAGAGAAAGATAAGCACTACACTACTCATTGATATGTGGAATTAAAAAAAAGTTCATCTTTTCGAAGATGAGAATAGAATAGTTGGAATAGTGGTTACCAGAGACTGGGTAGAGCAGAAAAAGTGAAGGGAGGGAAAATGTTGTTTAGCAGGTACTAAATTATAGTTAGATAAGAGCAAGGAGTTCTGGTGTGCTATTGCACCATAGAATGATTATAGACAATAATAATGTGATATATACTTTTTAAAAGTTAGAATAATGGATTTTGTGTTTTCACCATAAAGAAATGATAAATGGGGGCTGGGGATGTGGCTCAAGCGGTAATACGCTCGCCTGGCATGCGTGGGGTGCTGGGTTCGATCCTCAGCACCACATACAAATAAAATAAAGATGTTGTGTCCACCGAAAACTAAAAAATAAATATCAAAATTTCTCTCTCTCTTTAAAAAAAAAGAAATGATAAATGTTTGAAAAGATTGATATGTTTACCCTGATTGGAACATTACACAATGTACACATGTGTCGAAACATTACATGGTACCCCATATGTATAATTTGTAGGTATCACTTTTTTTTAATTAATTTTTATTGTTGGTTGTTCAAAACATTACATAGTTCTTGATATATCATATTTCACACTTTGATTCAAGTGGGATATGAACTCCCATTTTTACCCCGTATACAGATTGCAGAATCACATCAGTTGCACAACCATTTACATATTGCCATTCTGGTGTCTGTTGTATTCTGCTGCCTTTCCTATCCTCTACTATCCCCCCCTCCCCTCTCCCCTCCCCTCTTCTCTCTCTACCCCCTCTACTGTAATTCATTTCTCCCCCTTATATTTTCCCCCTTTCCCCCCACTTCCTCTTGTATGTAATTTTGTATACCCACTTTTAAATTTTTATTTTAAATAGAAAAAATAATCAGCTAATTTGCAAGCAGAAATGAGATAAGAAAGGTAGAGAAACAATACAACATGCTTTGGATAGTTGAAAAACTGCTTCAAGACTCCAAATACTAAGGGAAGAGAATTTAAAAAACTAGAGAGTTCTAAATGAGAAACATTTAAGTCTTCATTCAGATGATTAAAGGGGTTCAATATAAAGATCACATTAAGTATAAAACCATTCCATCCATAGTTTCAGAGAGCAGTAAGGTGGTCTTAATTAAGTTGAAATAAGAAAGGAGCATGGAGAAGATGCAATGAAACAAATCGGCTTCAAGTGTTACGTCTGGTAATTCTTGAACAGGCTTATAGGTACCTGGAATATAATATAATATAATATATTGCTAACAAGTAAATATATCGGAAGACTATCAAGCTTTGAAGAAACTTCATTAATAAATTAAAATATTTGAGTATTACAATAATATAAGAACACTTGGATTCTCTAGTTTTCATGAGCAAGAAGAGGAGTATGAAAGCTCTTCAGTCCCTAAGGAGGGCATGCTCCCCAACACCTACAGCTGTGGACATAGAAGATATGCAAAAGGAGGAAGAGGGGCAAAAATTCCCAAAGGATAAATCCAGGGGTCAAGGAAAACAATGAGCAAGAAAGCTGTCTCTAGAAAGAACTATCAGGACTTTAAGCAAGAAAATTTACTCATTGTCAAATTAGGGGGCTTCAAAAATACTTGCAGTTCCATGACAGCTGTGTCTGGCATTCTTCCTTTTTCCAAATGAGGAATCTGTCCTGAGGTTACTCTGCCTCTGCTCTACCACTAGACATTGAATGTGGAAAGCATAAATCATCCTTTTAGTCCATAATCCAAACCTGGTGAGGTTGGATACAATGAATGAATTGACTTGGGGTTGGCCCTGTGGGAAAGGGAATGAACTGTGCTATGTGGGAACACAGGGGCATGTGGATAGTTAGTGACCAGAGGGGCAGATGGAAGTAGGGATGTCTTTCTGATTATTATAGGTTTACAAGTGGAGTTTAAGCTAGGAAGAAGCTTTCCAGCCTGGACTACACTACCCTGTTGCTTTGTAACAGGATCACATGACTAGTTCTGGCCATGGAATGAGAGCAAAAATGAATTGTGTCCCTTCCAGTCTGTGGTAGTTAGTATTTTGTGAGACTTCCTTCCCAAAATCTTTCCCCTTGGAGGCTACCTACTAGCAGCACCTCTGCCATCTAGTCCCAGAGTATCCACTTCAAAGTGAGTCACCTAGAAAAGGTACTCAGGAAGAGCTACACCAGACTTAGAGTAAAAGAGAAATTTTGTGACCTCAATTCACTATGATTTCATTGGTGTACTTACAGCAGCTGATGTTAATTAGCCTGCCTGATAGAACTGGGATAGGCCAAGGGCATGGAAGGAAGAAACATCACATTCTGGTGAAGAAACTAAAATAATTTAATACTATTAAAACAGAAGATGAACTGGGAGAAGTAGAAAGTGAGGCTGTGCGGTAGGCCAAAAAAAAAAGTGTTTCTCAAGGTGTGGGTCATAAATGATCTAAATAAAAATCACATGGGAGTCTAATTAATATTATAGCTACAGGGGCTCCATACAAGGCCTCTAGAACCAGGATCTCTTAAGAGGAGCCAAAGATACATTTTAAATAATAACTCAAATGATTCAAATGTGCACAACAGGTTGAAAGAGAGCTGGCTGGATAGTGGAGGACTTTGTGTACCATTTTAAGATTCCTTTGCTTCATTTTACCACACAGGCAATTGGGAATAGGTGAAAGGTTGTATTTTAGCACGAACATATCTAAGTAGGGTGGATGCTCCATGGGGGCAAGGACTGTTTTGATCACCACTGCATTCTTAATGCCTTAGAAACAACTTGGAGTTCTGTAGGTACTCAATAAATAGTAGGTACTGAACAGATGTGTAAAATTTAAGTTTTAAAATGAGAATTGCCAAGGAAGTAGAGATAACAAAATGGAGGGGAAGATAATGATTGCTTAGTGGCCTGCTAGGAGGCTATTAAAATTGTTCAGGTGTGAGATGATGTATTTTTAAGCTAAGGCAGTGGCAGAGTAGAAAAGGGAGCGTGATTTTGAAATACATGTAGAAGGATAAATTGGTGTGACCGAGTGAATTATTCAGGTAGGTGGGTGGTAGAAAGAAAGAATCGAAGACTTTAGTATTTTTTTCTTATCTTACAAAATTGATAATGGTGTTATTCACAAAGATTGGCCACTCAAACCAGTTTTCAGAAGAAAAAATGATAAGTTCTGTTTTGTATATGTTGAACTTGAAATTTTGATAAAGCATTCAGATATCTGGTACATAGTTGATTATATATTTTAAAACTTACGAGAAAGAACCGAGCTGTAGACATAGATTTGGGACTCTGCTATTCATTCATTTGTTGTTTCATCCATGAAATAAACATTTATTGCATGTTCCCCTTATTAGATACCATGCTAGGGGGTTAGACTTGTAAAGATGCCTTCAAATGTCTTGGAGTTCCATAAGAGGACTAAAATGTAATAGGCACTCTGAAAATGATATGCCCACGGAGGTTCGAGAGGGCACACAACCCAACTGGGAGGCGGAAGAAAGGGTCATGGTGGAGACCTTAAGAGAAAATGCATTCTGAGCGGAATCATCAACATGGACAGAAGTTAATTGCAACAGATTCAGGGAGAAAGAAGCCAGATTGCAATGGATTGAGAAGTGAATGGGAGATCAGGAAGTCAGGACAATGGTTTAAGACAACAATTTCATAAAATGTTGATGAGAAGGAAAAAAGAGAAATAGGTCAATAGCAAGAAGGGGGCATCATAGAGGTCCAAAAATTCTATTTAGAAAAGGAGAGAGTTGGGTGTGTTTTCTTGAAGAAGGGCAGGAAAAGTTGAAGTTAGGAAGGAGAAAATTGAAGCAAAATTACAGAGGAGAGAGGTAGTAAGTTCACTGGATAGAAAGAGCTGTTGACAGGAGGTGAAAGAATTCTTCTACTGTTCGGGTGGCAAGGAAATATACAGGTAAAAATTATATCTGTAGTGGGGAGGGAGGGGTTGGCAAGAGGAAGAGTATTGTGCATGAGTAGCAAGCACTATTAGGGTTTTTTGTTGTTGTAGTTTTGTTTTGGGATGTCTGTCTGCTTTTTTGTACTGGGGATTGAAGCCAGGGGTGCTTAACCCCTGAGCCACATTCCCAGCCCATTTTATTTTATTTTATTTTTGTTTTGTTTTGCTTCATTTTGAGAAGGGTCTTGCTAAGATGCTGAGTCTTGCTTTGAATTTGTGATCCTCATACCTCAGCCTCCTAAGCTGCTGGGATTACAGGCATGCACTACCACACTCGGCTTTTGTTAGGGTTTTGGAGGTGAAGGATTGTACAAATCAGCATGGATCTGTGTTTAAAAGGGAAAAGGGAAAAGGGAAGAGAGAAAGAGAGCTGTAACTTTTAAGTGAAGCTTAACAAAAACAACATGCCAGAAAAATATACCTATGCCCAGGGATAATAATCTTTTTTTAGAAAGATATGTTTGCTCCCAAATTGTGAGAACTCCACAGTATCCTGGTAGTTATCTATTTTGACAAACCTGTGCCTAGCACAATGCTTGACCCATGAGAGGCACTCAGAAATAATGATTGCTGTATGATTCCTGAGCCTGATCAGTACCTTTAGAACATCTTTATTCCTGACAGTCATAAATTTTGATTATAATGAAACCAATATACTAATTAGTCCTAATTACTAATAATTAAAAGTAATAGCCAATCATATCAGTAAAATAGCTTCTTCTAAGTGTGCTAGACCAACAAAAAATGACAAACGTTAAATTCAGTACACTTGCACATGATTCAACGCAATCGGGGGGGGGGGGGGGGGGGAAATAGGCCAGAATTCATGACACCACTTCTCATTGCTCAGTGCTTTGTAGGCCTCTTTATATTCAGACAAGATCTTTTGGATTTAGAATAAGATTTAAATAATCTCCTAAAACAACATATGCTCAACTCATAACTGTTACCAAACATATGTTCAGAATGGGATAAGCCAGTAGCTATGATTTACGCAAGAGAAGAAGGCAGCATGCATATCTATCCTTTCCCATTCTCAGACTCCCTGTGAATCCAGTATGAAAATACTCTTAAAATTTTATTTTATTTTTATATTTGGAAGCTTGAAAAATGAAGTAGACATTCAATCAGATCAATGATTTTTATTATTACCACCGTACCCTCTACAACCATCAGCATCGTCACCATCGTCTTTAGCAGGAACATCTTCAAAAAAAATGAAGGGTTGTACCAGGGACTCATACAGTCCATGCACATGGAAAGATCTCAAGGCCAAGTGACCCAAAAGGAGAAAGAAATAACGGTGCTTGTGGCTAGATGCTAGGTACTTGTGGCCAGTGCTCTGGTTACTCAATAATCAGTTGTTCATTTTTATAGTTTGTCATTTCTAGAATGTTGTGAAAATGGAACCAATACAGTTTGTGACTACTTTGGATTAGCTTTATTCACTCAATATAATTTGATTGAAATTTATCTAAATTGTTGTATATATCAATACTTTGTTCCTATATCTTGCTTAGTAGTATTCCATAGTTTGTGTAACAGTTTGCCTCTTGAAGGACATCTGCATTGTTTCATGTTTTATGCTATTATGATATTTATCTATACTTTTTTGAGTAAAAATCAATTTTCATCTCTGAGATAAATTTCCAAAAATATATTTTTTGGGGGCGTATGGTAAGTTGTATGTTTATTTTTATGTGAAATTGCCAAATGGTTTTCTAAAGTGGCCATACTGTTTTACATTCCCACTAGTAATGAGTTCTTGCCTTATTTCTTTTTGAATGGCTAACTTAGTGACTATCTGCCGTGCTTTAGCTATTGAAGTAGACACCTGCATGACTACATCCAGTTTTTCTCCATCTTCCCTCTTGACTGCTGGATGGTCTTCTATGTTATTTTCAAATACCCCCTGTTCTGTGTTCCTAGTCCTTTGGGATCTTATATCCTTAAAATAAAGGACAGTCTGGCTCACAGGAATTTGGAAGTCTTAATTATTTGGAGAAAAGGAATTATAGGGAAAGTATCTGTTCATCTGAGGTAAGCTGACATTTGATCAAGCACCCATGAATTCAATCCCCAGTATTAAAAGAAAAAATAATTGAAAGAAGAAAACTACCAAGAGGTTGTGTTGACATGGGACCTATGTACCTGGAGAGGAGAGAGCTGACTTTAAGCATCTTACATCTTACATCTTACATCTTTAAGCATCTTACAATAAGCACAAGAAATCTCTTTTCAGAGCTCCAGAATTACACAGTCTTTCCCCTGTTCTTACTGCCTTTCAACACGGCACCTTACATCTCTACAAAAGCCTAATGGAGGTGGATGAAGCCTGAGATAAAGAATAGAATGAATCACTTCACACTGAAATCTTCATTCTCTTTCATGGGAGAACTCTCCTGTATTTTCTAGAGAATCCTCATCCATCCACAAACACAGATGGACTTGAGCTTTCAAGTAACACTTGACAGTAGTTCCGTTGCCTTTACCAGTATCCAGGAAATGAGCCTTCTGAGGACATGGATCTAGCACATCAACTAGAGCAGGGTTTCCCAAAGGGCAAACTGAGATCTGCCGACTTACGTATTGAACAGAACCACTAAGGGCCAATTGCTTTGTCTTAGGATACACTCAACCCTTCTTAGAACAATGTCCTGGGCCAGCACCAGAATGACATGGAAATTTGTTAGAAATGCAGATTCCACAAATACACTGGGTGTATTTGTCCTACACTCACTTTAAAAATGGAATCGAACAGGAGAGATTAGAATAACAATATGAGGCTGCCTCAAAAGTACTAAGCTTAGAAGTTGTTTCTGAAGATTTTATTTCTGAGAATGTATGCATGCACCACACCACACTTACACACACACACCCCATGATGTATTTATTCTTGTGGGCAGAAGTTAAAAAAAAAAAAAAATTCAGGCAGTAGTGATGTCTTAAATTTACAGCAGCTAAGACTTCACAACACCATAATGTATAGGGCCAAGAATGTGTCCTTAGCATGTGTCCTTAGCTCTAATTGGAGACATTTGTCCAGAAATTCCCTCTTTGGGGAGGTCCTCCCTGACCTCTCTCCCAGGGAGAGTGCATCCTGACCTCTCTGAGCTGCTCTTTCACTGCCCTTGTTGCACTTGCCTCTCTGACTATAATGCATTGGCTTATGTGCCTGTTTTTTCTAATGGATTGAAGTGAGAGCGTGAGCTGTAGGAGCTCCATTTCCATAACTGGTTAGTGTGTGCTACTGATGTGGGTGAGCTGGAGTCATGCATGTACCTACTTCAATAGCTGAAGCACAGTAGATAGTCACTAACTTAGCCATTCAAAAAGAAATAAGGCAAGAATCATCAATGGATACAAAAATTAGTGCCAATTAGTGGCAATCCTGTGCCCAGCTCAAATTTATCTCTCTCTCTCTCTGTAAAACAGAAAATCCCCACTAGCAAGCCCATTTAGAGAAAAGACCCTTAAGAAGTTTCTATGCAAGTTTAGGCTTTATTGCTACATCAAAACTGCATGAGGACACAACTCGGTTTGGTGCTCTCTATGTATTATAGCAGCACAAAACTACCCGACTGAGGGTTCAAATTCAAATAACCAGTTATTTTGCATACTAATTACATCAGCCAATTGGGTTTCCACTCAGTGATTTTTACCAAGGATCTGACTAAATTGCATAAATTAAATGTGGTTCCAATATCAGGAAAACCTAACTATCCAATACCAAAAATCGCCACATAATATGAGGTACCTGCAAAAAACAAAACAAAAACAACAACAACAACAACAAAAAACAGCCTTAGGATGATGGGCAGAAAGTAGCCTTTGGCAATTGTATTTCTTTTCTGTGAAGGACAATGACATATGTCTATATAACTAATGGTTGGGCTCCTGTACCTAGAACTTGATAGGGAAAATGAACAGCTTAGGGGAGAAGGGGGTACTGTGTCCTTCCTAGACCAAGGGCTAGGGAAGGAATACCTCAGATTAGATGTAGCTCTAAGCGCTTTACCACTTGGAAGACTTCTTTTTCACCAATGAGGTTCTCTATTCTCTGCCTCTGCCTTCCACGTCTCTGGCTACTCTGTGGTCCCAGGAGAATTCAGAGTCAAACATTATCATTCATAACAACTCTCACAATAAAATGTTATAGGTTGATGATGTTAAACTCTAATTTTAATTACTCTACTAAGCTATTGCATATCCTTGAAACAAAGTTACATGTGGGGAAGAAACAGAGGGACATAAGGAAGGGAACTCCCAGGCTCCAATCCCAGCTGAGTTATAAATCATAGTAAGGTGGTTGACTTTGAGCTAACTCCGTAAACTTTATTTTTTAGCTAAAACATGAGTTTGGACTTGATGACCTTTAAGAACACTTTTATGTCTAAATCTCAGTCCTTCTAAATAAATGATTCCTCTTTGTATAAATAAGCTCTTCAGGGGACTGAATAAGTCAAACTGGCCATGTTCTCCCATAGACATTTCATATTCAAGGTCATTCTCAGGGACATTTCTATTCCTAGATTTCAGAACCTAGTCTTGAATATAATATATGTAATGTGTGTGAACAGATAGATTGGCTGGATGGAAAGTAGATAAGTAGGGAACTAGAGAATCACAACATTCATTTGCACACAATCACACATATGCTATAGAATACATCCCAAATAATCTATGTATACATTTATATGCTACACAAACACACAAAACATACACACATAGAGTGTCTATACTATGTGTGTGTTTTCAATGCCTCATTACACACTACTTCACAAACAAGAGGAATCATTCTTCATTAGTAAAAGAGACCAACTCAAAACACTTCAAAGGTCACATTTACACAAAATATATAGGACATCACCATAAGTGCTTTGACAAGGAACAGAGACAGGCCACAGGGCCAGCCAAAGTATCCAGAGTGGGAGGACAGGAAACTTCAAGGAAGACATCCTCAAAGGCATCTACATGCAGACCACACCTGCCTGTGCATATTAAATGAGAGCCCAGACACGCAAGATGGTGCTAATGTGGATAAAATATGGATAAGGAGAGACGAGATACCAACTAAATGAATAAAATTGAGACATTGGAAAAATGAAACACAGTCCTTTGAGCCAAGTAGCCAACATCAATATCCAATTCAGAAAAGGTGATGCATAGACTACCAAACAGAGCAGAAACTCTGAATGACTTCAAGAGTTTGCTATTTCCTAAGTACTAGTAGACATACAGGGATGCAAAGCCCCCCAGATGAGCTTTTGTGTGAATGTGTGTGTGTGGTGGTGGGGGGGGGGGCGTGGAGACTAAATGCAGTACTGCAGGCAAAAGACACGGGTCCTAGCATGGCTAGACCATATAGAAGTGGGTCACTTAAATTTCAATCTATCTTTTCCAAGAAATCAAGACACCCTCAGCTTACTTCCTTCACAGAGTTGTTGGAAGGGCTAAACAAGAGAGTGGGTGTGAAACCTCTTTGGAGAAGAACTGTATATCATTCATTCTGTAAATGGTTCTTATTTTTATTGAATCACTAGGATCTGGCCAGAATGCATTATTCAGAGAAGATCACAGAGTGTAGACAACTCTCTCATCCTCAAGGAGTTTTAGTAGAAGGATTTCATATGTAAACCTAGAGTCCCAAGAGAGTGCTTGGTAATACCACTTCCAAGTGTTCAACGCCCCCCTTCACCTCCACAGCCCTCATCAGTCAAGGCAGCATAATCGTCTCACCAACTGTGGCTTCCTCTGAGCCGGACTGCTAAAGCACTGCCTCCTTGTACAAACCCCACTCATCAAATCTCTCAGGATTTCTTCACTGATACCCTCTGCCATTTTTACGTTCGCTCTGCTGTCCTTCTGTCCCCCTAATTTGTGATATTCCCCAATCCATCTACCGTCACACTGAATGGGTGTCATAGACAATGATTTCCATCTTGTATGTGTCACCACCCTGATCCAGGTGTCTACAATGTTGCTCTTGGCTGATGACACTGGCTTCCAAACTTCCGTTTGCTTGCAGACTCTAATATTTCCAACTTATTCTAATTCTACTGCCAGATCTACCTTCTTATGATACTGCTTTTATTACATCACCATTTCTGTTGTTTTTTTTTCTTTTGAACTACAAAAGTAACACACTTGTCTTATTTTTTCCTATCAATTCAAAAATATATAAAGAGAAAAAAAATCCATAAGATACTTTTTACTCTTGCCCTAAGGGTAAGCTAAAGGCATAATTCAGAAAAGGCAGTTTTGTGTGTGCAAAGTTAAATGAGGCCTGATTCTAGCTCTCTACTACATACTGGCAAGGGCAGAGCATTGGAAGGAGTAAAGATCTTGCATTTCCCTTAGACCTAAACTATAATCCTTAGGGGCTACAGCCACACAAAAGGGTTAGGGGCTTCAGGAGTTTCTTGCCCTCTTTAACCAGAGCACCTTCACTTTTCTCTATTTCTTATGCTTCGTTTCCTGTAAGATATCACTGGAAGAAAAAAACCTGTTGCGAAAATAAAAAAAAAAAAAAAAAAGTATGAAACCATTCCTTAGAGACTATCTTCCTAAGTATCTCTTCTCTCAGATTGGATTCTGATAAGGGCTAGAGAGCTGACAATTTGAGGTTATTCTCTCTGACAAGTGTCTGGAAGGCAGATGGTCTGTGTTATTGATTGAGCAAAGATTGATATGTTTTAAATACAAGGGAAAGAAGTGGTTGGTTTGATATTCTGTTATGAAGTCTTCAAAATGATACCTCGTGAGATCCCTGGGGGACAGGATGGTGTCTTACATGCTTCTTGTATGTCCCACAAAAATCTGAAACTGTATCTTGCAGATATTCAATAGGCACTTACAATCACTTTGAATTGTATTGGATCCATTTTAGCCACGTTTCTCCGAGTTCATATAGGACTTGATGGTGTTTTAAGGGCCATTGATGTCAGAGACCCTGATGTCAGAGTCATTTGTCCTAGTTCATCTTACACATTTCCCAGCAGGGTGTCAGGTCAATATTTGAAATATTTGCAGGCCCCTCCTCTCATCCTGCTCTCTCCTGGCTCTTCATCTGCTCAAGTGTTCCTCCCCATGACAACACTCTACCGTGGTCAGAGGATCAGTTGTCAGATTCCATAACTTACAGAACTTCCTTCCTTCATACTCGCCCTACATGGAGGACCAATATAAAAAAGGTCTCCCGGGCTGGAGATGTGGCTCAAGCGGTGACGCGCTCGCCTGGCATGTGCAGGGCGCTGGGTTCGATCCTCAACACCACATGAAAATAAAATAAAGATATTGTTAAAAAAAAAAAAAAAGGTCTCCCTTTTTCTTCGCTGTAATGAAAATTGATCTATCCTGGGCCCCACATCCACATTTTACCCGACATGTTATTCCAGTTTCAAAAGTTATGGAAATTAATTAAGATGTATCTCTGTGTTTCTGACCAATAATATATATTTTCATCTTGACATAGGATAGTAATGACTAATGCAAATAGTAAAAGGCAATATTTTGAGGCCACAACAGCCTTTGAGTCATAATAATCTCACCTTTCCAGGTCTTATTATATTGGTGTACAAAATTAACTTGAATGCCTTATCCCTTCATGAGAGTCAGAAGAAATTAAAGAGTCATCCTGACTATGGCCACACTCTTTACTTGATCTCTTTTACTGAACAGAATGAAAGCCTCCTATTGGCACAAACATGTCCTTCAAACAGTGTGAAGCCATTATTTCACACAAGTAATTGTTGAGTGTCCGTCAGGTGCTGTGCTAAATACAGGGCTTACAACAAATTCCCTAACCTCATGCATATGTAGTCTAGTGGGAGAGACAGACGCGAAAAAATGCAATCACAATAAATTTCTAGGAAGCCCGGGTAGAAACTGAGGTGGAACCTTCAAAGGAAACAGCACAAGTGTATCTAGGACTTGGTATAGAAACCGGGGAAGAAATGAATTCTCATTTATCTGCAATTGTCCCATGTCTTTTTCATTTCCTCAGAGTGACTGGATAATGACTTGAGATTTAAGGATTTCAGACATTGGTGTCCTTTGAGAAAGAAATCCACAGACTGGAGGGAGGAACTGAGGATAGGAGTGGAAAATATCAGGCAAAGGAGATGGAGAGTACGTAAAGGTGTTGTTAATGTCATTTGATACATCTCCTGAGGGACAGTCAGTTCTCTTACCCTCTAGGGCTGTCACTTTCTTCATGGTTTTCTGGAGAAACTGGTCCATTTAGGGAAAATTTTATTGAGTCTCTGCTATATGCTAGGCATTTGGGTGAGAAATAAGAATACAAAGACCAAAAACTTTTAGGGAAAAAAAAACCAAACAGGTATCCTGCTATTCAAAATGTTATAACATATTAGGGGAAAGAAATACAAAAAACAAATGATTTCAATGTGGCATTATAATGCAAGTAAAAGAAGTGTGAACCAGGACCTTTGAAGCACAAAGTGATCGTTTCTGCTTGGGAGCCAGATATTTTCAGCTGGCCCTTTTGCATCTGTTCCTCTCCTTCATGCTGCTGTGGGCCAGGTGGCTGACCTGACTCCATTGCTCTCTCCTTGCCCTCTCCTCTTTAGTTACCCCTGCTGGTGAGTGTTTGCAGGAGACCAGAAGCAGGGAAAAGAGTGAGGATACTTTTTCCCTTGGCTTTCTTCCTGCAGAAGATAACTGTGGCTGTTCACATCCCTCACACAGCACTCTTTTCTCTAGGTTTAAGTAATATTTCCCTTGCCCAGGGAGGAGGCAGATGAGAGCCTCTGTTTTGGCCTCAGGGTACTCACTACTTTAGTCTTGATGGTTTCCCATATTCTTCCCACATATCTGTAAGGAATTTCTTTACCAGACACTTCTTAAGTCACCATTTCAAATGAGCTATGCCCTGACATAAGGTAACTGCCATGTGATTAAAGAAAATTTATATGGAGATGAGTTAAAGGGTTCAACAGGAAGATTGGAGAAGAAAGGGACATCAAATAGCAGGAACCGCAATGGAAAGACACAAAGGAAAACTGCAAGACATATGGGACGGGACGAATTACTGCCATCTAGTCCACAAACTGGTCTTATACACTAAAGTGCAAAACACAATCATTTTTTCAAATGGAAGTAGGAGATCAAAGCAGAAAGACTTGGTGCTGAGTTATTACAGAAACTCAGATAGGTAATGATTTGAAATATGTCATGAAATGGAGATTTTTCTCAAGGGTCTTCCTCTATTCATACAGCCACAAAGGGGTGGGGAGACAGAGGGAAAAAAAAGAGAGGGAGAGGGGGAGAGGGGGAGAGAGGGAGGGAGAGAAGAAGAGAGAAAGAAAGAAAAAGAAGGAAGAGGAGGAGGAGGAGGAGGAGGAGGAGGGAGGAAGAGAAACAAAAAAGAGGTAGAAATAACACTGACAAATTAGGTCAAGAGATTTCCAAATTTCTCAGAAGGCAAGATGATTTTCATTAAGACTGTGAATCCAAGAATTGGAAGATATTTAGAGAGAAAATGAAAAGATCTCTGTTTCTCCATTGGCTTACAGGCAGAGCAGGTAGAAGAAGCATAGCAACCTAGACACAATACACATCCTTTCATGTTTAACGATCTGTTGTGGATACATTGGTTTGGCTTAAATGATCCATCCTTCAGCCAAGTGAGGCCATCAAAAAGGGGGTATAGTTCTCTCATAGTCAATTCAAGGGTCCTTCACATAGTCTGGTTCTCCTGAGAGCAACAGTGTGCACTTCTCCTTGATTCCTAATGCTCCCAATATGAATTCTATGCATATTTGTGTAAAACAGCCTTTTAAAGTTAAAACTGTCAACTATGAGTCCTTGGGGACAGTAATAGCAAGATAGGAGGGGAAAATGTTTTCATTTTCCATCTGAGAAATTGTATTTTCACTTGTAAGATGTGACACATTTAATTTTAATGAATTGGAAACCAAGTTTTTTTAAAAAAAAAAATCCATTTCTCAGTATGATGGTATGTTGAAAGACAGGCAAGTGACTGAAGGGCAGAAGAAATGGAGAAGGTGACTGTAGAATTGTTACTCCCACCCCAGTCTCCCTCCCTCAAAGGAAATGGTTATATTTTGAAATACATAAACTGTCTCCAATTTTTGCCATTCCATTTCTCTCAGAAGAATGAAACTCTGAATAGTTAAGGAGTTTGGACTTGCTATGCAAACTGTTTCTTGATTTGGTTTGGCCAGAAGTCCGTCTCAGAAACAAAACAATGCACCAAGTCTAGACTCTGGCTTTGGAGGCAAGCCAGTGGTCTATAAATGGCAGTACACATACAGCTGGACATTAGCATGCCAGTACCAAAATAGGAGGGAATTCTCTAGTTTGATTCTTCCATTAGGCATGCAATTCTTTCCAAAGTTAGATTAGGAACTGGTAATAATCCAGAACCATAAATCCCATGGCCAAATCAGAGAAACAACAAAAGGGATAGAAGATATGGCATATTTTTTCTCCCACATACTGCATTCTATTCTTGACCTCTTTAACCCCTTCCTTCTTTCTCATCACTCACACTTCTTGCAATCCAACTCTTAAGTCACATTTCAAAACTCAGTACTTGAAACCTATACAAATCACTTCCTGCACAAACTCCTGTTTTAGTCAGATGCTTTTTGTTTTTATTGTTATTGTTGTTGTTGTAACCAAAAGACCTGACAAGAACAATATAGAGGATAGAAAGTTTAGTTGTGGTCCAGGGTTTCAGAGGTCTCAGGCCACAGATGGGTGATTCCATACCTCTGGGTCCAAGGTAAGGCAGAACATCATGGCAGAAGGGGATGGAGGAGGAAAGGAGCTCAGAACATGATAGTTAGAAAGTAGAGAGCTCTGCTCAGCAGGGACAAAATATAAACCTCAAAGGGCCCCCAGTGACCTACCTCCTCCAGCCACACCCTACCTGCCTACAGTTACCACCCAGTTAAAACTTCAGAACATTCTTGCTTTGTCTCACACGTGAGATTTTGGAGAATGCCTCATATCTAAACCATAACACCACTTAAGTCAGAACCAAGGCTCCTTTCCTCTACTCCTTCTAGAATATTCTACCTGCCTCGGTTATCACTTTCCAAGCACAGAATTGACCCACTGTTTACAAATCTGTCTCTTCTACTAGATTTTGTTTCCGTGAGGCAGAGAGTGTCTTATTCATCATTGTCCTGGTGCCTGGTCCTAGTGAGTGGGTACAAAATTCTGGGGGACTGAATTTAGGCACTACTGAGTGCTAACTATTGGCCAACCCCTGTGCTAGAGGGCAACATACCAGCAGGCAAAAGAAAAAGACTACACTGTGACAGTTGATTTCTAAGCACTCTATATTCATTAGCTCATTTACCCTCACATTAACCTGAGAGCGCTCATATTAAAATCCCCATTTACAAATGAGGAAACTGAGGCATAGATTTAAAAACAAGGAAGTCTGTGTAAAAGTCTATCTCCTTCGACTCTATGCCGTGCTGCTTCTCAGTAAAAATTAGTATACGGACCCATTTGTAGAGCACATTGTACTTTAGCAAATGTTTATGGGCATATTTTTCTCTTCTAGTCAACCCTATCTGATAACTGGTGACATACTTTAACTTAGTAGACTTGGTTTTCTTCTGGATTCCCAAAAGCTATTTTCCTATGGAGTCCATACCATGGCCTAGTCTAACAGCTTGCCTTAAGGGCTGGCTGACCCACCCTGTTAGGCAGGCTAGGCACAAAAAAAAAAAAAAAAAAAAAAAACCCACACCAAAATGTGCCCAAGCCTATGGTAAGGCTCCTGGAATGTGCTCATCTAAATCCATGCCACTCAGGGGCCTCCTGCTAAGAGCCAGTACATACAACGCCTTGGCTGGTGCTTGTTTGCTTAGCTGTATTGACAGCATTATCCATTAAAGACAGAAGAGATAGTAATGTGTGGCATTAAGAGCCAGTGGGCTCTAATTCAAATCTGGGATGGAAAACATCACAGCGCAGCAAGGAAAACATTCATCTTGGAACATCTATATTAATGAATTTAATCACATTTATTCCACCCTATCAGATGTATGATTCAATATGCAAATTAAATATTTAGATAACAGTGTGGAGATCACTGTTTACTTAATAAATTAGTATTTTCTAAAATATAAAAAGGAAGACTATGAAAGAGAAATGCACCATAATCATCCTATAAGGTGTAACCTGTCTTTAATAATTAGTCAACAGTTTCCACAAAAGACATTCAAAATGCTAAGAGCAGTCTGCATGAGTTTTAATTTTAATATCAGAATTAGATTCCTGAGGATTAAGCTATCTTCTCACCTTTAATGAATATTGGGAATTGTAGGTACTATTTGTTTTCAGCTTCAAAATAAAGGGTGGTGCCAACATAGTCATAAAACCATCAGAAGACAAGGAACAAGAGAAAGAATGAACGTTGATGTAATCTCTCCCTTTCTGAGCAATGGTTTGTGCTTTTGAAACTTTTTAATGAATATGAATCCCTCAAGTCAGAGTGACCTTCTCCAGATGGTTCTTGGATGAGGGGGCTGACTCTGCCGATTCCAGCAGTAGTTCCTGGGAGACACAAACAGGATCGGCTTAGCCCCAGCCAGGCCAGTGACTGTGCTGACAGCTGGATAATCCCCTGAATGACAATCCTAGCAGAATATTTAATTTTGCCACCAGCACCTTCCCCAGCACTCTGATCAGAACAATCGACTCCTCTCTTGCTAAGGAACAACTGCTGTCCTATTCAGCTCTTGTCATTTATCAACTGATGGCTGTAATTCCTGCATTCCCTTCCTAGGCCCAATTCCATACCTTTGGGCTATTCCCCTTGCTGCTTCCAGAATGATTCTGGGGCGGGGGGATAGGTTGACTATAAATGAGGTCACATAAATCCCCCAATCAAAATCCTTCCAAAGCTCTTCTGTCCCAAGGAGAACAGCAAAAACTTTACGGCTTGACCTCCCAAGTTACAACAGAGAATCTGACCTCTTTGGAGACATTTTTGTGCTCTCCAAATCCTTCTCTCAACTCCAGGTATCTTGCTTACATTTCCCCACACTAGCTTTTGCTCCCTGTATTCTTTCACCTAAAATATTCTCCATACTCCAACTTTCTTCTCAAAATGGTCAAAGGTTATACTTACCCTAGTATACTATGATCAAATATTTATTTCCTGGGCTGCAACTTTTGGATTGGGTAGGGAACATTCCTCTAGTCTCTCTCATGAACTCCTTTATTTCCCTGCACATACCTCTACTAAACTATTATTCTATTCTGTTCATTCAGTTAGTCATCTAACATTTACTGAACTCTTGAGAAAGAAGGGACAAACACTGTGCTCACAGCTGATGCTCTCTCAAGATGCTTCCAGTGAGAGACAGACCCTCTTTGCTATACTGCATAAATACTATGCTAAAACCTTCAGGAAGCTATGAGGCGGGCATAGGAGAGACAACTCGCCCTGATTTTAGGGGAAGAGGGGAGGTAGATAAGGAAAAACTTCTTGGTGGATGAATTTGAGATGTGAAGAACAATAGAAATGGGTTAGATAAACAGAATGCAATGCAAGTTGGAATAGCCAAGGGAAAGACCTAGAAGTGAGAGGGAAAGACCACTAGAGGGAGGGAAACAGACTCAGGAGGAAAAATGAAAGTCTTCACTTAGAACTTGTTTTGATTGGGATATCTGTGATGCTTAGGAAGTTAGATGGTTAGGTAGTTCTCAACTAGAAAGTCATCATCATAAATATGGCATTTAAGTACACAAAAATCTGACAAAATGACCAAGAAAGGAAGAAAAGACAGCCTAGGACCAATCATACTGTATTGTTATCTTCTTTACACATTGCCAGATTTATTTTAGAACTCTGTGGTGGAATTTTTCATTTATGGGTTCATGAATGAAAATAGCCTGTGATTGTCTTTATTTGAGTTGTCCTAGTTTGGGGTGTGATTCAACTTGTCCAGTTTCTCTACCAGTTCTGGAAGCTTTTCATCTATTATTAATTTGAATATTGCCTCTCCACCATTCTCACTGCTGCGCTCTCTCTTGTTCTCTCTCTCTCTCTAAGTAGACAGAGGGAAGATTTATTCATTCTATTCTTTGTAATTCTTAACCTCTTTCATAGTTTCCATCACTTTGTGTTTAAATTGCATTTGGATATTTTCTTCAGATCTATTTTCTGGAACATTGATTCACTCTTCCTTTATATCCAATCTGCAGTTTAGTCTATGTATAATGATTTTTTTTTCAATTACTATTCTTACTTCTAAATCTTCTGTTTTACCTCTTTCTAAATCGTCTAACCTTATGTTTTGTCACCTTTGCAGCCCTCTCATATCTTTCTTTAAGCATATGAAGCACAGATGTTTTTACATTCTATATCAGATTATTACAAGCATCATTCCTTGCGGGTCTAAGTCCATAGCCTGCTGTTTCTATTGAGTGACACTCATGGCATCTTTTTTCCATGTATACTTGGCAGGTTCGGGCTGTGATCTCCTTTTCCTTCAACTTAGTCTATAGGAATTTGAGGATCTGGGATTAAAGAGCATTATTTCATAGAGAATTAACATTTACTTTTTCTAAGCTCTTTGTCAATCCAGGGCCCATTAAGTCTAATGAGTTTATGTGTTTTGTCTTTTCATTATAACTACACAGGTACCCTCAAATCTGAAGGGCAGGCATAAGAGAAAGAAATTCTTGGTGCAACCTGCTTTCTTTCCTTTTGTTTTTACTCCACACAGAAATGAGGCAGAGGCAAACAATCCCCCTTCAGAAGGGCAGATTATGTTCTAGCTCACCTACCAAGGTGTTGAACTTTGAGGATTATACTTTATTCATGATTTTAGAGCCCAGCCTGCCAAGCTGGTAAGGCCCCCAAGCTTTATCAACTATACACTCTGTATCCTGGTGGTGGCTGAAGACCCAGACTCTAGGATTCCAGACCTCTAAGGTCCTATTAAATAGGCACAAGCAGATATGGTCTGCATATATATGACTTTGACAATGTCCTCTTGGAAGCACATGCCCTCAGGACAATTACCAGCTCTAATGCTTACTTATCTTCAGAGAAGAACATATTCTTATCATTTATAGTCTTCAATGGTTTCCCTTAATTCACTGCAAACTCATCCATGCTTTACAAATACATGTTGAAGCATTTTATCCAGAATTTCTATCTGCTCTATACCTGGAGGGGTTTATCTCCCCATCTTATTGCTGGGAATGAAATCCATTCCTTTATAATTTAACTTTTATAATACATTTCTGAACCATCCATCAATCTGCCCTTGCAGTTCATTTGAATTGAACAGGCCATTTCTCTACTTGTGGAAAGAATGTGAAGTGCCTCCAAAGAGCACAAACTTTTCCCCCAGACCACATGAAGGTTCTGTAGAGAGCTGGGCTCCGGCCTCGCAGTTCCTCCCCACCTGCTGGACGGGCACTCTGCCTAATGCCAAAGTACCTGTAGGCCACTGAGGCTCCTCCTCTGTCATTCTAGCCTCTCTCATGGCAGTTCTCTTCTTGGCTTGGGTATGTGCTGGGAATTCTGAAACAGCAGTAAAGCCAACCAATTGCAGTATTTTCAAAGATTAATTATCATTCACTTTTAAAAAGTCAATTTTCTTTAAACTAGGGATGCAAATGAGAAAACAAATGAAAAATGGATTTCCAGAAGAACTGCATTTCCTGCTATTCAGCAAGAATCATCCCCAAACACTGATTAAAATATTGGGATTGCTTCATATCTTGTTAATCTCCAGTGAAGAGGCAATGTCATTTAAAATTAGCAAAAACCCTGTGATGTGAGAGGAAGCACAGAGTGAAGCATTTATAATGTTAATTTACTAAATAGATTTTTACCAAGTCAGTTTGGGTTGGCAGTGGAGTAGCCAACCACTTAGTAGGGTAATTTAAAAGGGGCCAAGAGGGTCTACATTACCTCTTGCTAATTTCCCCACTCATTAGAGCATAAAATTCCACCATCGCTCGCTCACTCTCGCTAGCGCTCTCTCTTCTCTCTCTCTCTCTCTCTCTTTAGTTCATATATCCCTTTCTAACTCACCTTCTAGTTGAAAGGCAGAGTCTAGGACAAACAGGTGGCAAGCAGTGGGAATAGGAAGTTCTAAAATCTGCAGCCTATGGAATAGGGGACTGCATATCTATGGTTCTTTCAGATTTAACTGTCCACGAGGAATGATGAACTTGAACTAGATGTGTGTCCACGTCGATGGGATTCTAATCTATGGGTTAAGACATAGCAGTAGGAGTCTCCTGTGAAGAATCACAGAGTCAGGAAGGAGGCAGTGGTCTCCATGGAACTTGGAAGAGAACTCCAGCTCAGTGTGTGCAAAACATGTCACTGGAGCTCAAAGATCGAGCAGAATGCCAGTGTTCCTGCCAAACTGTAGGTTCAGATCGATGCAATTCCCCAGTCTTGGTTGTGCTAGAGCTATGAATTCATGGGGCTACTTCTTTAGGTACCACATCTCCCTGACTCTGATTGAGCTAGCTGAAAATAGCAGAGACGAACCAAGAGTTTACATGGCACAGGGATACTGAGACCCAGCAAAAAGAAGAAAGTACCAAAAGCAGGACACAGAAAGGTAGGAACCAACACATTTCACCTGCTTTTCCATTTCCCCTCTGACCGATCCCACCTGCATACTTTACTTGCCCTCTAATTTCCTATTTATTCAGAATTGACTGAAATGTGGGTAGTTCACAGCCCATTTATACTAGTATAATGTGGAGACCCTGACCCCATTTCACCTCCTTTTAACTGAGGCAAATGTGCTGTCAGAAATCTAGAAAGTAATAAGGTTCAGTGGTCTTCTCCGACTATCATGCATAGCCCACAGGTCTGGATCAGGGACCCATGCAATCTGGGATTGGCTCAGAGAAAGATCAGACCACTTTTTAACCTCTGCTCAGTGGTGCATTGACCAAAATTTCAGATTAACTGACATTGGTGCTTTTCTTTGCCTGATCAGCAATTCCTTCAGAACTGTTCAGTGGGTCTGTAATCCCGATTTAGCAAAGTTTGCATTTCTTTCTTACAAGGAGTCAGAAAAAGGTATGAAGATTTATGTTTAATTGAAAAAAATTTAGGCATCACTATTTGTCTCCAGCTTGAGAGTGACACATCTAGAAATGTTCGCCTGCAGGGAAACTCCCTTGAATGAAGCACTTAGTTCAGTCATTCATTGGCCATTAATTAGAACCTTTATGTGTGAGCCCAGGTTGCAACATAATTGAGAATATAGATGTTCTATTGTGTGTTTCATTTATATCGTATTGAATACTTATTCTGTATGAGGCATTAGGCTGCATAAATTAACTTTGTTGTCTTACTGAAGGTTCAACAACCCTTCATGCAATAAGGACAACAAGAACAACATTAATCCCTAATTAATATATGTGGGTATCTGAGATCCAAAGGGGTTATATTGCTTGCCTAGGTTCACATATCTAGTTATATCAGCTCTAGAACTTGTGGTGGATAAGAAAGACCTCTGCCCTCAAGAACCTCTAGTAGATTTTGGTGCATTGAACTTGGGTCAATGCACCAAAATATACTAGAGAAAAACAGACAAAAGAAAAATATGTACAATAAAGGGCCATAGGTCTCATAACAAAGGTCCAAGAAGATAGTCTAAGGGTCAGGAGTCTAAAAATCAGAGAGAAGGCAGATTGAATGGAGTGATGATTTGGAATTCCCATCACTGGACAGGGTCAGGGTGTGTGTGTGTGTGTTGCTTGCTTATGAAGAGTGGCAGGTAGTTTGGGGTCATGTGGAGGGGAGAGAGAATACAGAAAAAATTTATCCAGCATCTTAACCTTGTATTCTAACATAATTCTATGTGAAGCCTTGTAATGTATACATCTGATCACATTCTCTCTATATACATTTGTATATATTTTGTATCTCTAATCAGATGATAAACTCTATTAGCACCACTGATTCATAACAGTTTCTAGCTCTAACATAGTTCTATGTTTTCTTTCTTTTTTTTATTGGTTGCTCAAAACATTACAAAGCTCATGATATATCATCTTTCATACATTTGACTCAATTGGGTTATGAACTCCCATTTTTACCCCAAATATAAATTGCAGAATCACATCGGTTACACACTCACGTTTTTACATAATGGCATATTACTGACTGTTGTATTCTGCTACCTTTCCTATCCCCTACTATCCCCCCACCCCTCCCCTCCCATCTTCCCTCCCTACCTCATCTGCTGTTGTTCAATTCTCTCCCTTGTTTCCACCCCCCTTTCCCCTCACAACCTCTTATATGTAATTTTGTGTAACATTGAGGGTCTCCTACCATTTCCATATGCTTTCCCTTCTCTCTCCCTTTCTCTCCCCCCACTCGTCTTTGTTTAATGTTAATCTTTTCCTCATGCTCTTCCTCCCTGTTCTGTTCTTAGTTGCTCTCTTTATATTTTGATATATTTGGCATTTGGCATTTGTTTTTTAAGGATTGGCTAGCTTCACTTAGCATAATCTGTTCTAATGCCATCCATTTCCCTGCAAATTCTATGATTTTGTCATTTTTTAGCGCTGCGTAATACTCCATTGTGTATAGATGCCACATTTTTTTATCCATTCATCTATTGAAGGGCATCTAGGTTGGTTCCACAGTCTAGCTATTGTGAATTGTGCCGCTATGATCATTGATGTGGCAGTATCCCTATAGTACGCTCTTTTGAGATCCTCAGGGAATAGTCTGAGAAGGGCGATAGTTGGGTCATCTAACATAGTTCTAGATTTGGGGAAGATATAAAATAGTTGTTGGACTTTGGTGGAAAGCTAGGAGTCAGGAATGCTTGTGTGAATACTCAGGCAAAGCCTTCCAGAGAAGACACAAGACCCCAGTTTTCAGATGGATTGTCTGATTTCTGACCCTCCTTTGACTGAAAGAACCATTTGATGAGCTTCCATCATCTTAATTATTGAAAAGATAAGAAAAAAACCCTTCTTTTTACTGAACACTGCCTCCTTTTTCTATTGTTCTCACCATCAGGATTTGTGTGTCACTTGTCAGTTCAAGAAGCTGCTGCTTATCATAGGACCACAGGGGCTGCCGCGTGAGACTCATCAGACCAGCACTGAAGAACGAAGAGTCAAGGTCACAGCTGGTGTTGTGTAACACTGACGAGAGAAACCAGAGCGTCACTAGGCTCCTACCAGCTGGGGTTGCAGTAGGGGTGGCAGCTTGTCTTTTCTTTTAAACATTATTTTTTTTTCTTTTAAATGAACTGTTTCTCTACACTCCCTCCTGACTCCTTCCCTTCTCTCCTGTTCTATGAACCTTATCGAGAACAAATAGAGAATGATAGTAAAAGCAGCAGGAGGACATTCTAAAAATAAAGACAAATACCAAGCATTGTTAGGAAGTAGCCTGCATTTGTCATGGTCCATTAAGATGTGCTGTTGCTTCTCCTCCTCTTTTTATTTAGAAATAAAAAATGTCAGATATGACTTTCTAGAGTTCTGCCAGATGGTATCTGGGTATGATTAGGGGACTTAGTATAGGAAAGAACTGGGAAAACCGTATGGTAGAGTGGGTGTGGGGGGCTGCCTTTCACAACAGTCAATGAGATAAGAGAGTTGCCAACTGTAGGGGTTTTGAACAATTCATCAGCAGGCATGCTGCACAGGAGGAAAACTGATCGGAAAGCTCAGAGGATAGAGTGAAGAGTTGGGAGAGGCGAGGTGCAAAACTCGACCCAAAACAGACATAGAGATCCTATGTGAAGGCAGAGACCAAGAGGCTGGAGAAACCTGGCAGTTTGGAGGCAACTCAGTAATGCTGGAAGGGTCATGACTTTGGGCAGCAGGTGAAATATTCCTCTCTCTTATGGACCTTGGCCAAGGAGCAGACCTTGCAAACTTGTAGCCGCCATATTTATAAAACTAGTCTTTTAAGTACGAATTAACCATGACAGACCTTCAATTTTCTAAAACAACATATTTTTTTTTCTATTGGAATGTCTTGAGTTTGGTTTACAAGATCATGCTCATGACCTGGCATAAGAAGTTCATAAATACAAGGTAGAATTAACTAGCTCTTGAATCTTTGAGCTCATGCTATCTAGACACACAAACCCAACACCCACTCACAAGCTTGGGGAAGACTGCTAACAAGCCAGCCTTGAGTCAGGAGACTTTAGCAGTCACCGACATCCAAAATGGGTTCTGATCTGATCATGCTTCTCCTCATTTGAAGTTATTTGGCTTGGTTTTCTTGAGTTAATGATCTTCCATTGGACACACTGGTGGTGAGGGAATTTGCCTTGACTGGGAAGGGACCCAAAAGTCAGTAGACAGTCTCTCTCTCTCTCTCTGAGAACTTTGTGTCTAACCCAAAAGAAGTCCTAACCTAAACTAGTTTAGCACCTCCTTCTAATAGCACATTCCTTCAATGTAACATTATCATTTCTGCTTCAAAGATTCAGACCATTTTACATTTAGATATTGTACTTCAAAATGTGGTCAAACAAAACTTTAAGTTAGAAGACTAGACTTTTAGAATCAGAGATAATCTCATCTGGCACTCTCCAAATTGATTTCCATAAGAGTCTATGTCAGTGTGCCAACGCTTAATTCTATACACCTCTCATGGAGAATCACAAGGCATACAAACACATTGAAAACTATAAGAAGCCCTGCTGTAAAGAAAACTGTTGGGCTGGGGATGTGGCTCAAGCGGTAGCACACTCGCCTGGCATGCGTGAGGCCCGGGTTCGATCCTCAGCACCACACACAAAGATGTTGTGTCTGCCGAAAACTAAAAAATAAATATTAAAAAAATTCTCTCTCTCTCTCTCTCTCTCTCTCTCAAAGAAAAAGAAAAACTGTTAAAGTTTATTTAATATAAACATTCTCCAAACTTATTTGGCCACCAAGCACTTTTATTGGAATAAATGTTTGAGAAACATGAATCTAGCAAAAACCTCTCTTTTTCCCTCCCCAATTCTTCCTCTTTCCCCCTCTCTATGGAAGCTGAGAACAACACAGTTGAAATGACTTGTCTTAAAATAACACAGCTTGAAAATAACAGAAACGGTAGCTGTCTCCTGGCTGCTGACCCTGGGTTCTTTTAATCTCATTCTAATATCTTAACTCAGTACACACAATGAGGAGAAGATGACGCTGAATCAGTTCAAGGCCTCCTCACCATGGCAGGCCAAAAATCTGGGGCACGCACCTGACTGTGAAGCTTACTGCAGCAGCAAAGACTGTAGGTAGTGTGGGCAGCTTTAAGTCCTGGGGGTGTTGCCCAAGACAGAGGGTCAGGAGAGGTAACATAGTCTCAGACATAACTTCAGAATTTTTTCCTGAATATCCAAGAAAGTATACAAGGGATAATAGGCAAAACTCAGCAGATAGCTGTCAGGTGGTCATCAGGTAAAGCACCCCAGGGCTGAAATGTGTAACCCAGGTCCTAGAGAAACCTAAGACATTAAGCAGAGTAACATCAGAACTCAGAGGAATGGACCTTAAGAAGGTACAAGGATAGAACCCAGACCTGGTCATCACATGACCAGAACAGAATCTCAGGACCCATTGGCAAAATGGACTTAGTTATGATAGTCAAAGAACTGCAAAATCTTGAGTCTGGGGGCAGGGGTGAGGGTCTGTTCTGATCCTGTGCTTAAGTCTGCTCCGCTATTTACTATCTTAATGAACACAAGGCAGCCAAGAGAAGCATCTGACTGCCCCAGAGAACTGTGGGTGAATAAGCTGTCTTCATGCGTCTCCAGTAGATCCTGGAGCTTCTCTGGTCAAGTTACAAGGTGAATGCCACTTCCCAATAATCTCCTCTCCTCACTTATCCTTTCAGTCAACAAATAATTACTGATTGTGATATCCTGTGCTAGGTACCATGCCTGCGGATAAAATGGTGATTCCTGGGTTTTATGGTCAAGTGGAGTAAAAAGACATTGATTGAACAACTTACACAATCACATAAAAATTGTAGTGGTGACAAGGACTGTGAGAGGAGAGTGTCCAGTGTTCTGAGAGTCTATGCCATGGGCATTTCACCTGGTCAAGGGAGGGGAGATGGTGCTCAGCTGCAGCTAGGTGCATGTACAAGGGAGTAACTCATGGAGGTAAATCTGAAGGTTGAGAGCAAGGTTGCATGGTGCAGAAGAGGAGGTTTTGAAATACCAGTAAAGACCAGATTGCACAGAAAATTGAGTTCTTATTAAACAATTTTATCTTTATACTACGAGCAATAGAAAGCCAGCAAGTATCTTGGGCTAAGAAGGTATCATGCCTACGTTCAAATGTAGGCATGTGTTGACTTTTTTCCTATGGAAACTTTCAAAAATACTCTTAAAATAGAGAGATGAGTAAACTGAACCCCTTTTGTACCCATATGCCAGCTTCAATGATAATCAATATTTGCCTATCTCATTTGATCTTTCTTCTATTATCTTTTCTGTAATACATTATAAAGTAAATCCCAAACATCATATATGATTTCATCTAAAAATATTTCAGTGTACGTCTGATTGGAGCTTTTTCCAAATCCAGTGTTGAAATAATTACTCCAGCTATACATAAAGAAAAGACTGGATAGAACCCCAAATAGATGTGGACAAACTTGTTGATCCAGGCAACTTGGAAACTGGTAATGATAACAGCAATGGAAATACCTGGAAGGATCCAGAAATATTTAGCAGGTAAAAATAATAGGATCTGGTAATGGATGAGATGTGGGTCTGGGGAGTGGGAGGTGTGTAGGTTGACACCACATTTCTAGATAAATGAACGATGGGGCCATTCGCTGAGAGAAGGAGTTCTAGCAGGGGACCAAACCTGGGTGCCACAGTCTGGCTGGGCACAATTCAGGAGCCACTTGTCAAAAGAAATGAACTTTATTTTTAGAACACACACACCGCACCACACAGCTCTTCAGGAAAACCCTCAGAGCCCAACTGCCACCACCGGCTTCCCACAAGCCTCTCAACCTCCCTCACTTCTCCTGCTCTTGAGGCCGATTGGCTGAGTCGCATGGGCGGAGCCAAAAAAGTCCCCCAATGAGCAGCTCCGTGGTCTGAAAGGGCGGGGGAAACAACCCAGTGAGCATCACCGCAGAGGAGCCAATCAGTTGGCAGCTAGAAGTTTGCTGGCAGCTGGGAGTTTGCTGGCAGCTGGGAGTTTGCTGGCAGCTGGGAGTTTGCTGGCAGCTGGAAGTTTGCTGGGGCCCCTTCGGCTGTGGCTCTCAACACCTGGGAAGGAATATTGTGAGCAAAATTTTATGCATGCCGAGTATGAGGTGAGATGCCTCGGCAACCTTTAAGGTAGATGTCTAATAAGCTGGTGAATATATAGGCCTGAAGCTAGTGGAGGAGTCTTGACTCAAGATGTGCATGTATGAGTATCCATCAAGGAAATGTTAATTGAGGTCACAGGTGTGGTGGAGATTAAGTAAGGAAACTACTCAGAGTGAAGAGAGAGGAGAGAGCCTAGGACTAAAGAAAGCTGCATTTAATGTTTGGTGTTAGAAATGCCCAAGGAATCAAACACGTGCTCAAAAGTAGCTCAGCAAGACAAAGGTTACTTCTGCAGAAGAGTGTGCTGCTGAACAGAGTCTGGCAAGCAAGTACTCCTGGGCAGGCAGTCTGCCTGTTTTTATCCCTAATGCAGCACTACCCATTGCTCTGATAGGAGGAGCTCGGGATTACAAAGTACACGATTGGCTAGTTGTAAAATTGGGGCAGGCAAAGGAAAGGGCTATCGTTAAAATGGCTATGATTGAATCTTACATTCCAATTAAGGCTAAATACTATATTCTGAAAGCAGACCACTGAACTTTCTATTTCTCACGTTAGGTAGAGGTAAATAATATTGAGAATAAAATATAAAAAGAGTAGACACAGAGATAGGAGAAAAATTCAGAAACTCAAAAACTTAGGGGGAAAAAAATGCCCAAGAAGCCTTCCCATGTTTTGGGGAGTATCCAGGGAGCACAGAAGGCACTTGATAGCAATCCACCCTATCACTCCCTCTCCCAATGCTCAATCCCAAATGTGAAGTACATTGATATTTTGAATGCATGGGCTTCCCCAGGTCCTTCTGGTCACCCTCACATATACATGACACTTGTGATCTCTTAAATCTTCAGCACCTAATGCCCTAACACATTTCTTCTTATTAAAGGTGGGTTGAACCAAGTCATAAAATTGAGACAGAACTCCACTTTCTAAAGAAGAGAATTTGATCTCAGTCTCAGACATCACAAATGGTCTGAGCCATGTAACTCTTCAGGCCTCTGTGTCACCAACGGAATCCTCTCCCTACACTCTATGCCTCCACAGTCATTCAGAGCCCAGAGCAGGCAGGACAAAATTAAATACAACTGACATTTGGATTATCTGCACCACTGCCCCCCTCCATTAGCATGAATAGAAAGTTAACCGAGTTCCTTTATTAAAATTTTTCTTTGCCAGAAATATTGTTAATGGCATTTTTAATCAGTATTAGCCTGCAGGTTGTGTCAGCGGTGTTTATCAGCTTTCTCTGCTGGGCTCAGGCCTATGTGACTGACTCTTGTCATCTTAGTCAGAGATGGGAGGAAATACACAAATGAATCTGGAAGGATTGGAGTTACTTTTCAGTAAAGAATTCATAGAGCTGCCATAATTCACTGTGGCAACATCAGCAACAGAGCAAGGCAGTTTGGACTCACTGAGCTCCAGATAAGAGGAGAAAAATAAAGCACATTGTAGAGAAGGAAAAGTCATGGAAATTTCTGGTGGCTGGAATATGGACAAAATTAATAGGAAGCAGAGAAATACTGGATTCACAGATGAACCTACGTCTTCACTCAAAAGCTCCCTGTGTTCTTTTTTGTAGCATCAACCAGAGATTTCAAATGAATACTCCACTCCTATTTCTTTTTTTTTTTTAAAGAGAAGAGAGAGAGAGAGAGAGAGAGGGGGAATTTTTTAATATATATATATATATATTTTTTTTAGTTTTCAGCAGACACAACATCTTTGTTTTGTATGTGGTGCTGAGGATCGAACCCAGGCCGCACCCATGCCAGGCGAGCGTGCTACCGTTTGAGCCATATCCCCAACCCAAGAGAGAGAATTTTTTAATATTTTTCAGTTTTTGGTGGACACAACATCTTTATTTTATTTTTATGTGGTGCTGAGGATCCAACCCAGCGCCCTGCGCATGCCAAGCGAGCACGTTACCACTTGAGCCACATGCCCAGTCCTCCACTCCTATTTCTATGCCCCGATTAAGGTGAGGAGTTGGATGTATAGGCTCCCAAGCGGTGAGAAGTTAAGGATCACTTTTATTTGGCTTTGGAAAGGAGTTGGTCCTGTCTGCTTGCATGATCTGGAGATCTAGGAATTAACAGATCCTTATGGAGCCTCCTACTTGAGAAGCTAGTACCTGTGTAGTCTCTTCACCCTGCAATCCTGCCTAGTGTGTCTCTGCTGCAGGCTTTCTCCAGCTGATGCAAAGGGCCTTTGCTTAACAAGACTTCTTGCCATGTGGCCTCCTACTTAGCTCAAATCTTCCCTTACTTGGAACAGAATCCACGTACTTACATGTTAACCTTTAAGGGTTTTGATATTTTTTTCAAATATCAGAGGTTGCCTCTAGAAGCAACTCATTAAACTCTTTCAGCAACTAAATAGACAAAATAAGATCCCCTGTTTAAACCTCTGCTTCAGGATAAAGTGCATTCCTCTGTGCTTTCTCCATCACAGCAATCACCATACTATATATAAGCTGTTGTCTGATTCACTAAATGAAGGTAAGCTCTCTGAGGGAAGAGACTGTGTATGTTTACTTTTACATTTCTCCATATCCATGCAGTTCCTGGCTCATAGAAGATCAATAAATATTTTTTAATAAATGAGAGCGAACAAAAATGCTCAGGTCAAAGATTTTGTGTTTCACTTAGTATGGGACTTCTCATAAATTAGATCAACAAAGGATCATAAAATTTATCTAGCTCCATCCTCTCAGTCCAGAGTAAAAAACTGAAGCCTACGGAGTCAAACTTGTGTGACCTGAACTTGGTGGCTTCTTAACTTAACTGGAGGTGGCTGGTTGGTGTATTGCACCAAACATGTTTTTATTGTTTCTTCTCATTGGCCAAAAGGAGTCCCTGTCAGGTAATGCCCCTCCAGAGGAAAAAAAAAATGAGAAAGGTATTCATAGTACCAAGAAAGATCTTCACAATTCTAGGCCATGAGACGTCTCTATTAGAAAGACTCGAGTCTCAACAGACCATGAAGGGTTAAGTGATTTGTCAGCACCATTAGTTAGTATTAGAAACAGGTCCTAGTTGGTAATAAGGACAGGAAACAACCCAAATCCGATTTGTACTTTCACGTCACCTTCTTCCCAAACCTTAGGATTTTTATATTCCGATTGTGTGTCTTCCCATCTTCAAAGACTCTCTGGAACCTATGACCCAGGAATCTGGAAGGAAATTTGTACTGACTCATTCACCTACATGAATGTGCCACTGAAGCTCTCTTTTAGTCCTGTAATAAAAATTTCTGCCCGAGGCAGCTGCCATTTATAGCATGACTGCTTGTGTGCACCTCAGACCCCATCACCTCATTTTCCCTCAGGATCTCTAGATTGAGGTTGTCTGCCTTTCTGTCTGCCTGATGTGTTTGAATTCTTGAACTTCATTTCTGTTGTCCTCCACTTTTTTGCCAAGTGCTATAATTATGTGATTTCAAGCAGAGCTATTCCACTCCCCAGCGTAGCGTGATGGGTCATCTCAGCCACACGCGGAGGCCCAGCAACTAAGAATTTACACTCTGATTTCAAATACTAGTAATGACTTCTCTCCCAAGCCCTCTCACAGAGTAGTTCAGTTTTAGGAGTTCCCATTCAATGCAGGGAAAGTCTACAGGCCTTTAATCTTGCTTCTTCTAATTGAAATCTTGCAGTCTGGAACTGTGAGGGGAATGACTTGGGTCTAAATGATATAACATCGAGACAGGGTTGACCTGTAGTCTCTACCATGAGGGCCCCTCTTCACTGTCTTTACTATGTTAGCCACTTCTGCTCTAAGAGAAAAGTTATTCTGTGCAGACATCTTCCTCTTTTTGGAGGCATATAAGACTGTCAGGTTGAGTAAAGATTCGGGGGCTTTGAAATTCAGCTGTGATGTGTCTGAAGGTGATTCTTTGTGCTGGAAATACATGAATCATTGCTCCAGAGACAGCTGGGTCCAAAAGTAAACTCGGGATAAAGAGTGTCTATAAATTCAAAACACCCAAGAGAGTGGCATGATTCTACAGTCCGACTCCACTAACACTGTAGAAAATGCAGTGTTTGGCTTTTAATTATTCCAATAAAATATTGATTAATTGTTTGTAGTACCTTCTCTGATTCTGTATAAATAGCTCTTTGGCCAGAATGTCCCAAAGTGGTTAATGTAGCTGGACTTGATTTCAGTGATTCCTTCACAAGTTAGTGATAAGGCTATAGTAGTCGATTATTAAGGCCAAACTCAGGTGATCAATTCCCTAGTCCATTTCCATATCTAAAGATGGACTCTTTTAACTTTCCTATAAGTACGTGCCAGGGCCACAAAGGAGGATAGATACCTGAAGGAGAAAGAAGGGAATCTGGAATAGCAAATTTACCAGAAAACAGGATAAACAATTAGAAACATGCAGAGCTCTCCTCCGATATCACTGCAAAAATGAGGTGAGTAGCTTCAAAAAGAAGTTACTTCTCATCTTACCCTTTCCCCCAATATTTAAGATACTCATTTACAAAATCTGACAGGAGCTTATATGTAATGTGAAAGATGAGAAAATATTCACTGATTCATTCAACAAGCTCTGATCACCTGCTGTGTTGTAAGCACTACCTTAGACCCTGGGAATACAAAGAAGAACAGGACAAAGTCCCTGCCCTTTGGAGCTTTAATTTTGCTGGGAAGAGACAGAAAGAAGCATGTCAACATATAGGAATAACTTTAGATAGTGGAAAAGTAAAAACGTAATAAAATAAGATTGTTAGACACGGGTCAACTGAGTATATCCGTTAAGGGGAGTATCTTGACTCTAGCCGAGGAGGTGAGGACAGGGCTCTCTGGGGAGGACACATGAAGTCAGACCTAGATGATAAAGATCAAGCTTTATCTCCCATCCAAATACCAGGGGAGATAACTCAAGGTAAACCACAGAGGCCTGAAATAGAGTCAATCTTGGCATGTTCAGGAGAAAAAAAAAACAGTATGATTAAAGAATAGAGGGGGATCTTGTTAGGAGATGAGGTAAGAGGATGAGAAGGTCAAATCAGGCAGGACCTGAATACCACTGCAAGAGTTTGTCTTTTATTCCAATTGCAAGGTGATACCACCAGTGAGTGGTGGTGGCCAGGGACAGCCGCCGTTGATACATACCTCATGGTATCCATATCCTTTTATCATCCACTTCTGCATAGGGTGGGAGTGAAGACATCTGACTTCTGAGGCGACATCATGATTTCTCAACCATGACATTATTGACATTATAGACCAGATAATTCTTTGTTGTGGGAGTCATTTAAGAATGCTGAGGAGAACCCTGGCTTCTACACTAGGTGCCAGTAAGTACTACTTCTTGTGATTATAATAACAAAAATGTATATCCAAACCAGACTAAATATCCCAACCCGTGTGTGTGGGTGTGTGTGGGTGTGTGTGTGTGTGGGTGTGTGTGTGTGTGTGATTTTAAAATCCCTCCAGGTAGTATTCACTGAGTTGGTCCTAAAAGACACTGTGGCTACTGCCTGATTGCTCACTCTAGGAGGAAGGCAGCTGCCATGCTGTGACAACACTAAAGCAGCTTCATAGAGAGGCACACATGAGCATGAACTGAGGCTTCTTTTCAGCCCCTTCAGATGACTACGGCCCTGGTTAGAATCTTGACTACAACTTTGTGAGAGGCCCTAAGCCAGAACCTCCTAGAACCTCCCAGCTAGGCCACTCCTAAGCTCCTGAAACAGACTGAGTTGGTAAAATTTATGCTGTTCTAAGTGAATTCTGTGAATAATTTCCCATGTAGCAATAGATAACTAATACAGAATATTTAAGAGCAAGGGTGACTTTAGGTACTTATATGACTGCACATATGGTGTGACGCTACATCATGTACAACCATAGAAATGTAAAGTTGTACTACAATTGTGTACAATGAATCAAAATGCATTCTGCTATCATATATACCTAATTAAAATTAATAAAATTAAAGAAAAAAAAAGAGTGACTTTAGCCAGGCGCGATGGCACACACTTGTAATACCAGCAGCTCTAGAGGCTGAGGCAGGAGGATTACAAGTTCAAAGCCAGTCTCAGGAACTTAGCAAGGCCCTAAGCAACTTGACAAGACCCTGTCTCAAAACAATAAAAAATAAAAAAGATCTGTGGATGAGTCTCAGTAGTTAAGCACCCCTGAGTTCAAACTCCAGTACAAAAAATAAGAGAGAATGATTTTTGTCTAATCTGATATGCACAAAATAAACTACAGATGTGGTAAAAGGGGAGGCTGGGTACAAAGCAGAAGGCTATTGTTCTATTTAAACAAGAAATTATGATGTCCTAAACTAGAGTTGTAGCAATGGTCAGGGTCAATGCTAGTTTTCATAGCACACTTGTGAAAATTAGAAAGAGGCACCTAATCCTCAAGGTATTTTAAATATGTCTATTATTTTAAATATGTCTAATATTTAAATATGTCTGATTGTGTCTGTGTGTGTGTGTGTGTAGAAGAGGAAACATTTAGGCCATCTGCAGGAACATTTTTTTACAAAATCACAAACCTGTGTTGTCTGTCATATTAAGGGAATGCCCTTGGGCTGTGTTGCAACCTCCACAGTCATACATGGAGGTCTAGAAATTTTTACAGAAAAGTTCTCCAATGGAGAATTTCAGATATTCTTTTGGTATTGCATATGAAGAAAGACAACTGCTGAGTGGGGGACTAGAGAAATTAGTTAATTGAAGATCTTGTTTAAAGGAATGGGAGAAATGGAAGAAGTAGGTAGTTGTGAATACTGGAAAACCAAGAGTTCTCTTTCAACTTTGTTCAGTTTGAGTTCTTTAGCAAATAACCAAATAAAAATGTTCTGTAGGAAACTGGATTCATGAGCCTGGATCTCAGAGGAGAGGACAGAGCTACAATTTGGGCTGGGTGTAGTGGTACATGCCTATAATCCTAGCAGCTTGGGAGGCTGAGGCAGGAAGATCACATGTCTGAGGCCAGCATCAGCAATTAAGTGAGGCCCTGAGCAACTTAGTGAGACCCTGTTCTCAGAATTAAAAACAAAAAGGAAAAAGGGCTGGGGATGTGGCTCAGCAATTAAGTGTCCCTGGGTTCTCAATTCCCAGTACCAAAAAATATATATATTTTTGGTATTTATTTATTTATTTATTATTTTGGTATTTAATAACATTTACATATTGCATATATTAGGCATATTTATATTTTTATATATTATTAATATATATGGTATCAATATATTTATTTATAAATATATATATTTTGAAGAGTCATTAGCATATAGGTATCTTTAAAAATCACAGGACCAGGCAAGATTTTCTAGGAAGAACATTTATTATGCTTTAGTGCATGTGTGAGGCACTGGGTTCAATTCTCAGTACCAAATATAAATAAATAAAATAAAGATCCACTGACAACTAAAAAGTATTTTTAAAAAAAGAAAGAGAAGATGCATAAGACTGAGTGAGCCCTTAAATGAACTCATATGAAAAGTTTGAAGAGAGAAAAGGAATCAGTAAAGAAAAATAAGTTTTGATCAATAAACATAGAAGGGAAAAAAGGGGGAGAATGGTTGTCTGAGAATTTAGAGCATAAATTTCAAAATGATGAAACGGTCAGTGGAGACATTACCAGACCAAGTCATGCACACTAATCAAAGAAAGCAGTGTTTTGTATGTATCAGACACTAAATAATTCTTAACCATTTAACAAATGAAAAAATAATAGCAAACATGCACACTGTGCTCTCTACAGATCAGACATTGTTATATAAGACTTTTACATATATTAACTCAGTTAATCCTCCCCATTATTCTATAAGGTAAAAACTATAATCCCTACTTCAAGATGAAAGAACTGAGGCCCATACAAGTTAAATAATCTGTGCAGTGTGACATTGTTAGAATGTAGTAGAATAAGGATTGGGACCTGGCAATCTAGCTTCAAAGCAAATGTTCTTCACCTCTGTGCCATTGCTGATAAATGAGTGAATGAGATAACAGTAATTTCTAAGAAACTTTTCATGTGGATTTGGAATACATTAAATGATTGGTTGACTTCTAAATCTTATTCTGCCCCAACTGTTTTTAAATGCATTTGCCTTCCTTGAAATCACTCTGTCAAGGTGGCACAATGAAGTCAACCAAAAAGAGATGGGGCAATAGGAGGAATCAATCCTACATTAAAACAGGGCCAGGCATGATGCACAAAAGCACTATCACTGGCTAGCAACCAAGTAGACTATAGCTCACTGACAGCATCAAAGGCTAGGCCCATTTGTTTAAAAATTTTATAGAAGAATCCATTTTCAGAGCCTCATTGTTTCTTCTAATTCCCATTTTTCACTTTGCCCCAGTTATTTAGTTCCTTCCCTTGGTGGATGGACAGCTTTATGTCCCTTCTCATATCCTCTCGGCTTCCAAGACCAGGTGCATGCAGGTGTGATCTGACAGTGCCTTGCCTCAGTTTTGATGTCTCTGGCTATCTGCCTAGGATTGCTCTGCACCACCATGGAGAAAGCCCACAGAAGCCCACTCACCCATGGAAGCACACCTACAGACCTGCAAGTGCAGGGAGTTATTGCCCTCTAGAGGTCTGTGACTATTGAGAAACAGTAGCTGGGAGACTAATACTCCCCCCTTCAGGTCTGATGGACAGCATCTCTAAGGAACATGCAATAATTCCTGAAAGGCTTACCAAAGGATCCAGTCCCAGCTGCCCACAGCAATGCCCTCAATAGCATACCCTTGGGTTGGCTTTTTCTCCTTCCATGATCTTCATTTCTGTTCTCAAAATAAATCACACACATCAAGCCCTTGCCTCAGGCTTTGTTTTTTTTGGTTGTTGTTGTTGTTTGTTTTGTTGTTGTTGTTGTTGTTTTGAATGAAACATATTAAGGCCACCCCATTAGATTAAGAGAACATGAGATTGAGTCTCACCTGAGAGACTTATTCACGATCACTACCCATAGCCCTCAGAATTTAGAAACAGGCCTGGGGTTGAGCCCTGGTTCCACTGCTAAGTAAACTTAAACTGTTTAAGTAAACTTCAACAAAATGTAACTTCCTGTGACTTAGTTTTCTTATCCATAAAATGTGAAGAACAAAAATATCATCCTGCTAGGGTGTTATGAAATAATGGATATGATAATAAAGTGATGGATATATGTAGCCTTGGGAGATAGATTCTCTAGACAAATGTTAAGGGTGTGTGTGTGTGTGTGTGTGTGTGTGTGTGAGTGAGTGAGAGAGAGAGAGAGAGAGAGAGAGAGAGAGAGAGTGTGTGTGTGTGTGAGAGAGAGAGAGAGAGAGAGAGAGAGAGAGAGGGTGCGCGCGCATATAGTATTTTCTTTTTTTAACCAATTTGTTTCTAGGCCATAAAAAAACTATTACAAGGGACTGGGATTGTGGCTCAGCAGTAGAGCGCTCGCCTAGCACATGCAAGGTCCTGGGTTTGATCCTCAGCACCACATAAAAATAAATAAATAAATAAAATAAAGATATTGTGTCCAACTACAACTAAAAAATAAATATTAAAAAAATTTTTAAAAGAAAACTATTACAAAATAAGTTTATACAATATGGTAGCTATTACCTATATGTGAAATTTACATGAAATAAAATAAAATAGAATTAAAAATTCAATTCCTCAGTTACATTAACCACATCTCAAGTGTTCAGAGGCCACAGGTGGCTAGTAGCTCTTGCATTGTCAGATAGTGTAGTTTACCATTGGATTCACAGTTTGATTAGACAGCATTGTATTCAATATTCTATTGCAAAAAATATTCAATATTCTTATTTGCAAAGAGGCAGAGGGGAGGGGATGTCATGTCTTGAGTACTCTATAGCTATGTCTATTACCCAGCTATTGAGAAATTTTTCTCCCTGGAAATTTTCATCCAGTTAGAAGTCCAGGCTCATCTTGATGGTGGCACTGTGCCCAGTGCCAGGATTTCTGGGCTTCTCCCAGCATAAGTTTCAAAGTGCATAGCTTTAATTGGACAGATGACACTCCTCTCTGAGCAATGTGATGTTGCCTTCTCGCCTGACAGTTGGCACAGTGGAAACTGGGCACTAGAAAAGGGATCAAGTCCAGCCATACTACAGAGGCACAGCCAGTTAGCAAATGACCATATAGGAATGTCACCAGATCACAAATCATATCACCCTGCATATAGGACTGCTGACTCCTGCAGGTGTTCTTTCCTGAGTTTCAGAGATTAGGGTGACATTTTTACTAGGGATATTGTAAATGCCTCCACACTTCATTGACTCACTCACAAACCTGATAGGTCAAGGAGCACAGTTCCTGGCAGAGACACGTTGTGGAAATTGTGCAGTGGAAAGTTTTGTCTTCAAGGTCTCACTCTGGTGCCTGTCCACAAAGTGTCCAGTGCTCTCATACAGGCTTGAATCCCACCTCAGCAGGGCCCAGCCTGCACTGGCTCAGATGGCTAATGGATTGGATACCTTTTCTGCCCTGACCTTCCCCGCTATCAAAATTCATCAATGTGCTGAGTAATCCATGCTGAGGTAAAAATGGGTAAAGACATTATCCCTCTGGGGTCTGAAGTTAACAAAAATATTAAGATGCAAAATCTTAACTCAATACTTCCCCAAGAGGAAATCTATTTGTTGATCTGAAAGTCAGTAATGCCCATTAGCAATGCCTCCTGTTTCTACAGCCACCTTTACCTCCCCATCATAGGCACAAAGATTAATGATGATGGAACTTAGAGAAATAAAAAATAGCCCTCTGTGAGGATAACGCAAACCTGGTTGGTCCTTCACTTAGCTTGCTCTTCAACAAGACTGATTCAAGCACCCATTGTATCTGACACCATAATAGCAGGGAGATCGGCACTATGTCTGGAAAACACTCTGGGTCTTCCTTGCACCTTTTCTCCTCAGGGCTCACATTGCCATGTTTTTAACCCATGACACTTCCTGGATGTGATATGCTTTTTCCACCTACCTTTCCTAGCTCTGCATGACCACCACCGGAGCCTCTCAACCCTTGAATCTTTAAAATGTGTCAAGCATTGGTTCCTAAACTGACATCCTACCTTATTAAGTAAGTCCTAGAAAGCAAAGTTTTAAATACAATTTAGAGAAAATGGTGCATCAAATAGTGGCAGAACCCAACAGAGGACACAGGGTTAGATCGTACAGTGTCTAATACATAAATGTGTTACACCAAATATATAAATGTATTATGTAATTTAGATATTAAAAAGTTTGATTTGGGAGTCAGGATGCCTGGGTTCAAATTATGGCTCCATTACATCACAGCTATAGAAGCTGAGTTATTTAAACTTCCCCACACCTTGCTTCTTCAAGGGTGAAATGTGAACATGATATCATCCTCATGATAGGATTTTTAGAAGGTTAAAAATAGGATAAAGCTTATAAAGCATTTAGCACAGGGTCTTCACTAGAGTCAGAGACTAATTACTGGCAGTGCTAACTATTAATGTTATTTGGCAATGTATTTGTCATTGTCATTATTATCCATTTAATAATCATCAGGGCTCCTTGGTAACTGATTAGAGTTAGCAGCCAAGGGATGGAAACAAGAAAGCCAAGGTCTTTGCCACTCTGCCTTCTGGACCTGAAGCCTCCCAGCTGCCAGAATATAGTTGCTACCCAGACAAATGATTAGACTAAGAGCCTGCTTATTTTATCACATCTTTTTCCTATTTTCCCAACTTCTCCTTAAAAAGAAATAGACGTTTATTTAATCAGCTGAAAATTTCAGGGGAAATTTTCCTTTGTTATTCTCACAGTACTGAACAGTATAAAGAATGTGATCATTTACAAAACCAGGTGATATGGCTCATTTTCCCTTAATTTTCACCACATGCTTAAGGTGATATTTTCATGAACACAGCAAAAAGAATAAACAGAACGATGATTCACTATTTTCTCCAACAGATTTTTGCAATGACATTTTGCAACAAGATAGAAATTATTTCTCAAGAAAAAAAAAATCTCATCTTCACACACAAACAAAAGAAAGAAAAAACCCACAAAAGTGACATTTTTCTTCCCTGGAGAGTGTCTTTCTTTCTATGAGACCTGCCTTTCACCTCCACAGTCAGCTCCAGGTGTTAATAGAAAATGCTTTGGTGTGTCTAACTCCTGCAAACCATGAATCATTTCCAATCCCCGCAGAAATGAAAATTAACATCCTGAGTTTATGGGGTTGGCATTCCTCTATAAAAACTGGGCCTCACATTTGAATACAAATATTTCTGGATGAAAAGTAAGTCTTGAAGAAGAAAACCCCAAACTTTTCACATGCTATTATCTTTGCTCCCCCTCTTCAACCTCTAAAAACAGGCACATGCACAACAATTTGAGACCCTTTGTGCTGGTTCAAAATAGATTGGCATCACAGCAATCAAAAAGCAAAGTAATTTGCTCCAACAAATCCCTTTCAAATGGCTAGCTAGAGCAAGTCACAGATGTATCCTTTGTCCTTCCACTTTAATAGTGCAAGGTAGCAGAGGTATGTGGGCCATAAATAATTATTTGAGGGTGAGGGACACAAAGGAGAGACTAAGAGAGGGTCATTCCAGATAAAAGATTTTATACCACTTCCATATCCGTGGCCACCAAATGAAAATGAATCTGCTTTGGCCTTTGTGGCCAGTGAGTGGACACCCCATTCTTCACCTGGTGCTAAGGACACAGACATTTTTCCAACTTAGTGAGTATGGAGGAGGTGAAAGCCATGATAAAGACAAACACTTTCATTTACTCTCAGATTATACAATTACCAAGCCTGGAATCCTACTTTAGGGAGAGATTTCGGGGACAGCCCATCCAGAATTGTCCCTCAACATCATTTAAAATTACAAAATCTTGAGTGCCTTCCCACTGCCTACTTCATCAATAGCTTAACAAAAAAGGCCAGTGGCTAACTGGCTTTAAGGACGTTGTTTGTCTCGCTGCTTAAAATAATTAATTATATTTTCACAGAAGCCAGTGCCTCTTTTCTTAGAGCAAGACCAATCCTGTCAGGCAGCTGACCCCTGGAAAACTCAACCTGGGCATGCTTTCTGCACAATCTGGTAAATTATGTAGTGTTACTAGTCCTCAACATTTGTGAAGAGAAGGCTGATTTATCTAAAACTACAATACTCAGGGCACTCAAATACTCAACTTTGAATGTCAGAGAACTAACAAATTCTTTTACAGCATGTTACATGCCATATTTGGGGTATATGTATGCTAGAAATATTTGATGTTTATCTGAAATTAAAATTTACCTGTGTGTTATATTTCTGTTCATCTAAGAAAATCCCTGACGTTATCAACCTAAGAGGAGGAAAGTTTTGTTTGGACTCACAGTTTGGGAGGTTTCAATCTTTGGTCAGATGGGCCCATTGATTCAGGGCCTGTGGCAAGGCAGGGAGTGTGTCATGGAGAAAGCTGTTCACCTCATGGTGACCCTGGAGCAAGAGTAGGAGGAATAAGGGGCTGAGGTACCAATATCCCCTTCAATAGCATGCTTCTAATGACCAGGAGACCTCCCACAGGTTCCAGCATCTCCCAGGAGCCTTGAACACATGGATCTTTGGGGAACATTCCAGGTCATGACCATAGCAGCCTGGGTACCCTGTATTTTTATTTATTTGCCGAATTTGGTAGCACTATTTAGAACATCCCTGTGATAGATTATTGTTCAAAAATATTTATGACCAATTCCTCCCCCATCTTCAATGATGGAATTGAAATCCCTCATCCATCAAAATTTGATCTGAGCCAAGTAAAATGCTTTGGTCTCATGATAGGTGAACTATGCTTTCCCCTTGAATTGGGCTTGGTCATATAAATTACTATGGCCAATGGGATGTTAGCAGATTTGACTCAATTAGAGATCTGAGTTAGGTTTGCATAGTTGGGCTTGAATTCTTATATTTCTCCCATTCCAATGCTCCCAAGTCGGCTTGGACCCAAAAATGAACATATAAAAGATAGCCCTGAGACCAACCTACTGTGAGGATCCGAGTCCAGTCAAATCCACTGCTTGTTGCAGAGGTGCCCAGTCAACCCCAACCTAGGTCTGCCGACTCCAAGCCCATTTCTACTGTGGCTTTAGGTGATAAATTTTGGATCTCTTTGTTATGCAGCATTACATAGCAATAGCAAACTAAGATACTACGCATATTGGTTTTTAAGCATAAAAAAGTCTTTGTTTTCTTAAACGGCTTCTTAAAAATAGCCAAGTATTCTCTTCAGTCTGCAGTAGTGATCATCCTAAAATGCTGAAGGTGATCTGCTACAAAGTACCAGGCTGAGGTTCAAAATAATTAAGTTAAAATTCCAACTCTTCTATTTACACATTGTATAAGTGTGGGTAAATAGAAAAACCTCCTGAATATGTTCCCCTAGCTGTGATATGAAGATAATTTCTATCCATCTGCTCTCTAAAATTAAAATGATGAACCAATGAGCCAATGTATCAAGAGTGCTTTGGTAAATTGTAAAGTTCTGAATAAATAAATGTGCAGAGCATTTAGAACTATGCCTTGTATATAGTACATACTCTCTGGGTGTTTGCCAAATAAGCAAGTATATGCATCCACTGTACAATCTCATTTTATTCAGCAATGTTTTTAGCATGTGCACTGCAGTGAGCACAGTAAATAACTGTGGAGTAAGGAGAGTGTCAAGGAAACTAAGACAATGGTCTAAAAACCAGATGGGAAGGTCAGGAAAAGCTTTACAGAAGAAGAGAATGATGTGAGATATTATTATTACATGCCACATTGAGTTATAACAATCTCTCTCACTCAGATGCATAAATGTATACTGTGCAAAGATTGTCATGAAATTTCTTTCATAAGATCTGAGACATTCATTTAGAGAATGACGCCCCCTCACTCACTTCACAGTAGATAGTTTAACTTTCCTAGCATACACAAAAATAAATTGATGGAAAAGATGGAAGGGGAGAGAAAGACAAAAAAGACTCTTGGAAACAGTATAAATCAACTTGACTGAAACTGTCATTTTCAAGAAAACTGGATTAACTTTTGTTTTGTTTGGGTTTGGATTGCATGAGGCCCATTTTTCATGCAAAAGATTTTAAACTTTCCAATTTATGTTGTCTTTGTCCAAATGCATGCTCTGATCTTCCAAAGAAAAGGTTCGTAGATCATTTTTTTCAATCAAAATCTATTTACATAACTATTGTTATTTAAAGCAGGACTCCATGATAGATACCAGAACTACATTTCAAAGTGTGACTTCAGAGGTCGAAAATTCGAACATGGAAATTCACGCACTAATAACGTCACTAATGATCTTAATGAAGACAAAAATCAAAAAAAAAAAATTTAAGAGGGGGACAAAGAAAGGGAAAAGGTTAGATTTGATAATTGTTACAGAGTCAATCAACAAACATTTACTGAGAACCTATATATGCTGAACGCCAGACCTTCCTCCCTACCTACCTAAATAAAAGGTGGTTCCTGTCCTCCAGAAGTTAGCAAATGCACGCAGAAGACAGACAAGGATATGGGTGATTATGATTAAATCATAGGCTGGGAAAAGAGGCAAAACACTGAAGAACTTGACAGAGGGTTTAAAGGCTTTACAGAGCCCATTCAATCAGATACCATACCTCGAAGCACAGGGTAGGGCCTTTTAAACAGAGACTAGTTTTATGGAGTTCACTCTGCCTATACTGTGAAATCTGGACCAGCAAGAAGGGATGCTAGAAGGAGATGCCAGTTAGGAGGCTGTCTAGTGATGAATTTCTTAAGACCCTCTTTCCAAAGAGTAGCCCCCTTTGCGTTGCCATAAAGTAAAGCTTAACTCTCTGGAGACGTTAATCCAACTTTCCTTGATTGGTTCTCAGTTTTCCTACATTCAGTTTTCTTCAGCCAATATTAAAGAACATTTGTCATTTACAGTCTTCTCTCCTAATGTAATTTCCTTGGCTTTTTATCCTTAACAGTCACTCTAGGAAATTTGCACCACTTTGAGGGATGAGTGGCATAAAAAGACATCAACACAAAGCAAACAAAAAAATAGGAGTAATTCAAAGCCAAACTCTGTTTCTCCAGGGAAGCAAGAAGGCTTAGCAGAAAGAACATGGAAGAGGAATGCCAAAGCCGGAGGTTTGGGTTCAAGTCCAGGTGGCTGCTCATGAGCTGTACAGCTGACATGAACATTTATTCTCTCTCCAGCATCAGCTGCACTACCTGGGCCAGGTAAAGGTTAGGTAAATTATTCTCAAGCATTTTAAATTCTCAAATACTGTGATTCTGAGAAAATGAAGAGTTTGACAGCCTATTCTGTGTCTGTACTAAGCACTTTCCATGTTTTGCTCCACTGGGTCTTACCCTCACTCCTGTGTGCTGCACACCATAAGATCCCCTGTACAGATGGTGTACAGGGGAGCCTACAGATACTGACCATCCTGGTCAAAATGATAGTAAGAAGTAGACATAATCACCAAAAGAGCCCAAGCCTAGCTTACCTCAAAACCACTGTGTTTTTAATATCATTTCCTCACAATGTTATAGGCATATATGATTAGTGTAGAAATTTCAGAAATATACAATTAATATAAAGAATCATACTTTGTTGTCTTAAATCTGTGCCTAAATTTTATAAGATTATGCTAGTTTTTATTTTCTTCTTTGTCTAAAAGCAGAAAAAAATTTTGTCTTCCTTTTTTTCTTGTACTTAAATATTCTTTTAGTTATATAGCTATTGTCATTTAAAGCAGGATTCCATTATAGATACCAGAATTACATTTCAAAATGTGACCTCAGGGGTCTAAAATTCAAACATGGAAATTCATGCACTAATAACGTCACTAATGATCTTAATGAAGTCAAAAATCAGAAAAAAAAATTTAAGAGGGGGACAAAGAAAGGGAAAAGGTTAGATTTGATAACTGTTATAGTCAATCAACAAACATTTACTAAGAACCTATATATGCTGAATGCCAAACCTTCCTCCCTACCTAAATAAATTCTTCTAATTCTTCTATAGCTTCATACCATGCTCTGTTTACTAAATGTTGTTATGAGCACTTTTCTGTTAAAAAAATCTTTGCAAATATTTTGTGGCTATCAGGTTTTTTTAAAAGTACTCCCCTGTTTTTAGATATAAGGTGTATTTTCATAGGGCTTTATTTTTTAACATAAATAACCCAGTGTCAAACATCTTTCAGGATGATTTTGGGCAGATGATTTACAAAGGGCATAAAATATCTTCTGTGGTCTTGTTACATATTACCGATATGCTTTGCTATTAAAAAACATCTAACAATTCACCTTCCCACAGGGACCTACAAAAATATCTGTTGCATTCTATCTCACTGATGTCACTCTTTTAGTTCTGTAAACATTATAGGCAATGTCTTAGCTTTTTCACTGCTGTGACTAAAAGACACAACCAGCACAATTATAGAGGAGGAAAAGTTCATTTGAGGGCTCACGATTTCAGAGGCCTTAGCCATAGAAGGCTGATTCCTTGGGGCTCCAAGTGAGCAGAACGTCATGGTGGGAGAGTGTGGCAGACAGAAGTAGCTCACATGGCGACCAGGAAGCAGAGAGAGAGAGTCTTCGCTCTCCAGATACAAAATATATACTCCATAGCCACGCCCCCAATGAGCCACTTCTTCCAGCCTCAACCCACCTGCCTCCAGTTACTATCCAGTTAATCCCATCAGAGATTAATTTACTGATTAGGTGTTAAGACTGTAACCCAGTCATTTCTCCTCCAAACCTTAATTGTCTCACACATGAGCTTTTAGAGGATATCTCATATCCAAACCATAACAGTCAAAGGTATCTTTCTTTTCTATTGTCTTTGAATTTTAAATACATAGAATATGCTTTTATGTTTATTGGTGATTTTGACTTCCTCTTTAATGAAGGGATTGTCCACTTTCTACTGGGATTTCAACCTCTTACTATCAATGGAGTGCTTTCTTTATATATCAATACCTTCAACCTGTTGTCTATCATGTTTGTCAATTGGTATGTCTTGCAAAACACCTCCAGTAGAAGAATTGTGTGTTTTTTGGTTCTGTTACTAGAGAATATAAATATAAATATGCATACCTTACAAGCAGAAATCTGTGTATGAAAAACTGGCACAAAAGATTTTTTAAAAATTCAGTCCATCTGGAGGATCACTCAGCCTACACCATGGTACCAGAGTCTACAACATGGGCAGTATAGTGTGGTCATTAAGGTTTCCAGCAAACTCCTGGGACTGAGTGTCCCTGGCCCCGAAGTGATTACACTGCTTCTGGACTTTAATGACTCCAAGCAGTTCACAAGCAAGAGGTTGACCACCTTCTCAGCAGGGAACTGAATATCTGGTTACCGCATGCCGTCCCTACTGACTGGCCATAGCTGATGTGATGTCAGAAATTTCTCTCCATTTCATTTATGCAGTAGAGTTCATTGACTTGTTCTGACTTTTGTGTTTTCTAGAGTCTTACCTTTTCCTTCATACTAGTGAGATATAACCTGAATGCCATTCATTCTTTTGCTCATCCATTCTTTCAAATAAATACTTATCGCATGTCTGTTATTTGCTTGGCACTTAAGATTAAATTAGTAAGTAAAGAAACCAAACACAATCTCTGATTTCAGGAAGCCTAGAGAGAGGAAAGGGCATCACAACCACCTAGTCACACCAATAGAGGCAGCAGGTGCCTGTTCTGCAAAATCACAACAAGAAATAACGTTAGAAAGAAAACCTGAGGGATCCATCCAGGACCTTAAATGATAAGGAGCCAATGAATATTATAATCAGATTTGGCCTTTAGGAAGATCTTCCTGGCTGCTAGGTGGATAACAAATTTGGGTACAGGGGACAATACAACATTTGGAGCCTACTGCTGTGGTCCAGGAGAAGCAATGAATTAGCTTCTACAATGCAGACACAGAGAGGAAGTTAGAAAGCTTCTTCTCCAAAGGTTCTTATTACTTCTTTGCTTCCTCTGCATTGTTGAAGCAGGTCCCTGGCCTACAACTGAGAAAGGCAAAAGCACTCAAAAGGAGAAATATGGGACACACTTCTGATTGAAGTGCAAAAACCCCTTGACATGCCCTTTTCCTAGAATAAGTTTGGTGGTAAGAAGCCAGCAACTCAATGCATTAAAGCTAATGAATTTCAACACTTCTTTTCTCATGTTTGGTCATGTTAGTGTCTCTTTGTCAGAAAAAAAGCAATAAAATCACCACTCTCCTTCAGATAGAAAAATAACATCATGCTGGGAATTTATTCTGTCGTTCAAAAATCTCTTTGGGGGCTTTCAAAATGTGTTCATTAATTCATAATATGTGTTTGTTAAGACGTCTCCTATGTACCCGGTATTTTTCTAAGAACTGGAAACATAGTGATCAAGAGAGGCAAGATTTACACTCTTAGAAATTTATACTCTAGTGGGGAAGATAGACATGTATATAAAATGGACAAATCAATAAGTGAATATAAGCTTATATTCATATTTATAATTTTAGTGATAAGTATTGTGAGGAGTTAAAATATGGCCTTGGATAATGTAACATTGGGAGGAACTAGTGTAGATACAGGGATCAAAGGGTAGAGGTCACATTTGAGCTGAACCCTAGACCTTGAGAGGGAAGAAGCCAGATAAAAGTCTGGGAAAGATCTTGGGAAGAGAATTTTTAGAAGAGAGAAAAAGAAAGTTTGAGAGTTTTGTATTTCTCAGGTTGTTCTAGCAGTGGACAAAACAACCCCAAATTTCAGTGGTATAGTACAACGAGAGCATGTTTCTCACCTAGAAGAGATCATAGTCTAATGCAAGTCTCAGCATGGTGGGAGGGGTGTCCTGTTCCACATAATGGCTGAGTCTCAGATTCCTTCCAAAATGTGGTTCATCATATTTAAGGACTTTCCTCCTTCATTCAAGTAGCATATTAGAGAAAGAGAGCAAGAGAGAATATAAGCTTGCACATGGGCCAGATCTGGAAATGATACGCATATCTGCTCTCAGTTGGCTACAACTCAGATACCTGTGAAGGAGACAAGGAAATACATGTGTGGCTAGGACTAAATGAGAAAAAATTTGGTGACTAATAATCTTGACATGCCTCCTGGTCATGAAAAGAGGATGAAATTTATTCTAACCGGCAACAAGTTTACATAATACATATTATTCATTCTTGGAGAAGCTCACGCTAACTGCTGTATGGTGAAAGCCTAGAAAGAAGTAGAAACTGGCAGCAAGACCTGCTTAAGAAATGCTTGCATTGGTTTCAGGCAAGGAGCTGCATCAGGACTTTAGCCATGGAGATGATGAGCAGTGGTCAGATTCAGAACGTGTTCTGAAGGCCTTGCTGACACAACTTGCTCATAGACTGAATGTTAGTCTGAAGCACTCCTGGAGAACTCTAGTTTTGGGATCTGTGCCCAAAGCAGAGTGGTGAAATGTATATATACTCACAAATGTGTATATATACTGTGAGCATGCACCCCTTTATGTAACCTGTTAGCAGTGTGCCTTCTTTGTTTGGCCTCAGATGGCATGGACAGATGTAGGGTAGAAAAGCTCAAAGGCTGATGGATTTGGTGAATGAAATATGAAGTCACTGTACTGCAGCCATCTGAGTGAAAGGCTTGTAGAGTTGGGGCAGAAGGTGTGTGTAAAAAAAAAGTGCATTCTCAAAGTCAGAAGAAGGGGCTGTCCTAGGGAAGCTCAGTAGGACTGTCTGGCAGAGCAGAATGCACAGTAGAGGTGTGTGGTAATAAAGTGAGACCACCTTCCTTGGGTGACGGTTCTCTCCGGAAGTCCTCAGCAGCTTAGGTTCAGGCAGAGTAGAGGAATAGTTGGATTTCATCAGGTCAGATTTTAAGCAGATGAGTTTAATGGGGGCAGGGGGCAAAAAAGGATGAAGGTTGTATAATAAGGATTTTGGCCTTACCAAAAAGAAGTTTTAGGCTTTGTCCTGGCTCCCTAGAGGTAAGCTCCACTGGAACTTTCTCAGTGATAAGAGGCTCCCTTTCGCTCACAAAGAATTCCTCAAACTCCACCTAAAAATTTATGTAAGCAAGACGAATCAGGTTGGAACTGGCCACACCTGAGAGATTAGAGTGGGGGCTATCTGCTTCAGAAAAATCAACCACTTGTTTTTGCTTCATGTGGTATCAATCAACCTCAAGGCTAAGTGCAATCATGGAGGCAATCAATCAATCAATCAATCATGCCTACATAATGAAGCTCCAATAAGCTCTAAACACCAAAGCCTAGATGAGCCTCCTCAGTTGGCAGTACACTATGAGTATTGTCACTCATCAGTTCTGGCAGGATAATGTTGCACAAGCTTTGCATTTGGAATCCTCTTGGACTCTGCCCCCTGAATCTCATCATTGGGCTGATTTTATTGTAGCTTTCCCCTGGAATATACGTATAGTGTGTGTAACTATACTTTAAACGAGTTCTTTGAGTTTTCTAGCAAGCTTTCCAACCTGTGGATGGTTTGGGGAATGCCCTTTGTGGGTCAAGTTGTCCACCCCCCTTCACAAATTCATGTTAAAGTCCTGTTAAAACCTCAATGTGTGAACTTATTTGAAAATAGAATTATGTGATGAAACTAGGTAAATTAAGGTGAGATCATACTTCAAGGCCTCTAATCTGATAGGATTGCTGTCTTTCTAAAAAGGGAAATTTGCACATAGCCTTACACTCATGGAAACAGGATGAGCAGACAAGAGCAGAGATTGGGTTGATACCTCTATAACTCCAAAGGCTGCCAGCAACCAGAGGCACAAAACAGTGTCATGTGGGGACTCAGAACCAGGAGACAGATCAGTGTCCTGGGATGTGCAAGATGCAAGATGCAGTTAGGATAGTAGATATGCTCTAGCCAAAGGTGGTATCAGCCTCCAGTCTCCAGCTTCAACTTTAGTCCCCATCCAGTTCCATTTCAGACCTCAATTTGACCCATTTTTGTCCCCAGGTCTCTTCCATAGGCTCTTTTTATATGCAGGCCAAACAAAGAAGGCACACTGCCAACAGGTTCCATAAGGTAGTGCATGCTCACAGTGTCTCTGACATTGAGTATATATGCTGGATCAGAGTGTTTCTGGCCTTGTTGATTCCCAGCCCTGGCGACACACTAAACACAAAACAAAGACTTCCAAAATTCTTGGTGAGGGAGCCTAACTACAGCCATTTAGGGCCTGCCCCAACAATACATCCCTTTAGGATTCCCCACCATACAATCTATGTGTCTGAAGTCTTCCACAATGATCCCTTAGGAGGAGGGCAGAGCCCTGCATCCAAAAGCCACAATAATGGTACAAGTTGCAAAACATACACCAAAAGACAAACACCATCACTTATGATTACTAAAAGCCATTGTCAGTTTCATCTCTTATTGAAGTGGCAATAAAGTATGTTTCCCAGCCATGTCCAATTATCCAGGGACAGATTGGATTCACCAGGGTTGTCCAGCAAAACTCTGGACAACATTTCAGTACATACCCAGCAGGTACCTCTGGTATAGGTGTGTATCCAGTTCACAATGGTGTTGGTGAGGACACACCCACAGACAAAAGGACAAAGCAATTATATGCATTAGCACAGATAAATCACATCCATCTGGAAAAAGGCATGACAGCTTTGAATTACAGGAAAGCACAGTGGCCACCTGTGATGGCTTCCCTGGACATTGATACCGTACTCATACAGCTTGGTCCTGAATTTCAGCAGGCTTGGGGTATACCAGCATTAGGAAGCTCATAATTGGCCAAAGGGAAATAACAAACATGTCCTATAAGGTCCCATCTATGGGACCTGGCCAAGTCACATGTACCTGGGGTTGGGGATGGGGGCATCCCCTAGTTGCAAGGAAATCACAAACCAAACCTTTTCTCTAAGGGGCTAACAGGGATATCCAATGAAGATGGAGGGCCATTTTGTCCAGGGCCATGTCCAATCCACATTTCACCCCCTATTTAATCCAGTGGGAGCAGACAAAAGAACATTCCCTTGCTTCCCCAACCCAGGTTAAAGTACAACATCCTTTGCTGTCACCTAGACCTGTAATGATGCTGCTGTGAGATGCAGCAAAGCTCCCACGGGAGCTGTCTACCTTGTTGGGAACACTCATTCAGAGCTCTCACAACTTTCCACAGGCACTGCACCCACCCTTTCATGGAAAGTGGGTTGACTAGAGTCCTAAGTCCTTGATTAAGCAGGTTATTATATCTATCTTGCTGGCAGCCTGTGGGTGGTATGGGACATGCAGCTCCCACTAAATCTGTATCTGATTTGTCCATCGCTGCACGTCCTGATCTGTGAAATGGGTACTTTGTGCACTCTCTATTGTGATGGGCTGGCTGTACAAGGTCAGCAACACATCAGGAAACAAATTGTTCATAGCACACTGATTTGCTTGACCAAATAAGGCCATATCCAAGGCAAGCCTGTAGCCATATCCAAGGCAAACATATGTGTCAAGGCAAAAATGGCCCTTTCTGAATTCAGTAATGTAGTCAACCTGCCATTGTGTTAGAGGGATGCATCCCTATGTTATCTGGCCATCCATGGCTCCAAGGTGTGGGGGGTGTGGATATTCCCGAGCACAAACCACACATGCCTTGCAAGCCTCTACCAGGGTATCCCACGTTAAAGGCAGACCCCACTGTTTGACTAAATTCCACATAGTTTTCACACTTGCATGCTATAGGTGGTGATGCAGCCAAATCGCCAAGTCAGTAGGAGGTCCCTGTTCTAACCATGGCATGATAGCCAGAGCATCTGCTTCATCCTTCTCTGGGCTATTCAGGGGGCATGGTCAGTAACACGCCCAAAAGTCACCAGTTCCTGGTGGCCCAACTCCCAGAGCCCTTGCCACAGGACTTGTCCCCAGTACACAGCACAACTGTTGTACATTGTATCAGTATCAAATGAAGACAGTGTGTGTTTCTGCTTCCACAGACAATACCATCCACACAGGCAGTTATCCAGGGCTGGAATCATTAGTTTACCAAACACTGAACGATACTGGTCTTATCTCCAAGGCATGGACTTATTTCTGGTTCACCTTCTTAGATCATAGGCTCTAGCACCTCTCTCTCTTTTGGCCCCTGCCAGGTTTTAATACACTTGGGTTTCTTGGCCCCTCCCAGCTTCTAACACATCTGGGCTCTCTCTTGCCCGCTGTCAGTTCCTAGTACACTTGGGCTCTCTCTGGCACACTTAAGTCTCAAGGTTGTACAGGATCAATAATATGTAACATATGGGGTGTCTTTCCCCTATCAGCTCACAGCACCCCTAAATCTCACAGGCATAGCAACAAGCAGTCAGGGACTCTCTTGACCTCTGTCCAAATTATTTTTCCAAGTCCACCAACTCCAACTCCATTTCACTGGTGGAACGTGGTAAACTGGGTTACCGGGGCCAGCTCTGCTGGCAGCTACCCATTGGAGTCATCAGCTGCTGCTGTTTCGTTTTCTGCATTACCATTGGCTGGACTTGCAGACATTAATCTTATTTCTCCTCCTTGGACCATGGGGCGGCTAAGGGGTAAATTCAAGGTATAGAAATTTTCTTCTAGCCATCATACTCTGGCCCTCCATGCCTCTTCCTTACCTTGTAACTCTCTCATCTTGGTAGTCTCTGGTAAAGCTGCATCAGTTTTTGCTCTCAATGCTACAAAAAACATTCATCTCATGGCCCCAGTGGTTGTGCACATGGTTCCTCAGGCATCTCCACTGCCCTCGTTGTCCTTGGCCATGGTATGATGCCTGGGCTCTGTGGCTCAGTTCAGGGTCTGCTCTGCTGGGTCCATGTTCACCACAGGACAGCCAGAAGTCTTCTCTATGCTCACAGGGCATCCATCCCCTATATCCCAACTCTACATAGGAGTTCATGCTGATACGACGTTGGCAACCAAGTGATGCATGCTGCTTGGGGGCCATAGTTCCCTCCTGTTCATCCAGGTTGAGGAATCTCTCACCTGCCAAACATCCTGTCAAACTTCCTGCCAACTACACCAACTGTCATGCAGGGGCTCTGACCTAGGAAACAGATTCAGGGTCCTGGGAGGCAGAAGAAGATGCAAAATGCAGTTAGGATGGTAGACATTCCTTATTCAGAGATGGTAACAGCTTTCAGCCTCCAGCTTCAGCTTTAGTCCCCAGCCAGTTCCATTTTAGCCCTAATTTTGACCCCATTTTTGTTCCCGGGTCTTTTCCATAGGCCCTTTTTATATGCAGGCCAAACAAAGAAGGCACACTGCCAACAGGTTACATAAGGGGATGCATGCTCACAAGATAGTGTTTATGACCTTGAGTATACATGTTGGATCAGAGTGTTTCTGGCCTTGACTAACCATAATATAGCTGGTTCAGCCCTGGCTGCACACTGAGAACATAACAAAGACTGCCAAAAGACTCAGAGAGGAAGCCATTTTTGGCTTGCCCCAACAGATTCTTACAGTCCTCAGAAGAAACCAACCCTGCCAACACCTTGATCTCAAATTTCTATCAACTAGAATCCTGAGACATTAAATTTTTATTGTTTGAGCCATCCAGTTTGTGGTACTTTGTTACAGTAGCTCTAGGAAATTCATATCCCCCAAACTTGGAGTTGATATGAGAAATCTAGGGCAGGATTAGCAGTATAAAGGATTGTGTCCCTAACCTCACAGTTTGGCCAACTCCAGGAGATGTCTAAGCTGGCAGAATATGATGACATGCAGAGAGTTGGATAGTGACAAAATAGTAGGAGTAATAGTTTGAGGGCCCCAATGTGGATAAAGAATTGTACTTGGTACACCAATAGGAGTGAGATTAAAAGGTTGGGTTGGTGACCAAAGGACCAGGTGCTTGCCATATAGATTTTTGGAAGTGTTACAGTTACTGGTGATGGTGCTAACTAATATAAGACAAGGGGAAAAGTGGCTGAAGAGGGTTGGAGGAAATCATCATCTGAGATAAGGAGGTAAAGGAATCAAGATAGCCAGATGTTGAACAGAATCATCTTCATAGATATTGATGTTCTCTAAGGTGGTGAGAAAGGGAAATCAGGCATCGCAGTCTTTAACGAATGAGAGAAAACAACTCAGTGCACTGTCAGTGGGTGAAATCCAGAAGGGAAGGTATTGGTAGTGATGACTGATAACTCAGACTTTAGTGGAACTTGAGCAATGATTGAAGAAGGAGTGAAAATGACTTAACAGGGTCAATAGGGGGGGACCAAGAAAGAGACCTACCCCCCAACTCTTAGTACTGGGGAGGCCCTCATTTGTACTAAATTATGTATTTATTAAACTGGATGCATACCCTGAAGATTAGGGGTAATCAAAACACTATTTTCTAAAGTTTCTGTCTGCCTAAACATAAAGGTCATGTGGGGAATCCCAGATGTCCAAGACACAAAATAGGAAAATAGCATATTCTATACATCTAGAAGGTAGGAGAGCTTGGATTTGAACTCTCCATGGATCCAGATATAACACTTATCTTAGACCATTCAGGCTACTATAGCAAAATACTTTAGACTGAGTAATTAATAAACAAGAGAAATCTATTGCTCACAGTCTGGAGACTGGGAAGTTCCAGATCAAGTTGCAAGCAAAGAAGCTGTCTGGTGAAGGCCTATTTCTCACAGAGATGGCACCTTCTATGTGTTCTCACATGGCACAAGTGGCTAAGGTGCTCCTTTCAACTTCTTTATAAGGACACTAATTCCATTTGTGAGGATGGAGACCTCACAACTTAATCTCTTTCCACTGGCCCCACTTCTTAATACTACTACATTGGGTATTAGGTTCCAGCATCTGAATTTTGAGGGAATGCCAACATTCAAACCATAGAAACATCTTTACAAATAAAATTACCTGCCATTCTTCCGAGGGGAGAATTATACTTCCCCATCTCATTGACATTCTCTGGCCAATAAGATGCAGACACAAGTTAGGTACTTCACTTCCCAGCAGTAATTTCAGGGTGATCACCACACTCTATTTTCCATCTGCCAAAAGACCAGCAATGTTCCAGGTGGATGCAACTCTATCTGCAGGAGTTCCAGAATTAGATAATCCAGAGCAGAGACTCAGTCACCTACAAATGACAATCAACATGAAGGTAAAATAAAATAAATGTTGGTTGTTAAAAGATACAGAGACTTTGGAATCATCTGTTACTGTTGCAGAACCTAGCTTATCCTAACTTGTACAGAAAATAATGGAGTACTACTTGAGGTTTCAAATTTGGCTACCCAGGCAGATGGAATGGTAATGCAAGAGGAAGAAATGTTTTCCTCTATAATTCTGATTCTCCCTGCCTCCATCTAGCCTGAGGATGCTGATAATTACTCTCTAATATTTCTCCAAGGCTTATTCTTTCTGAAAATGAGTTTTGCAATGATATTCTTCCATGCTAAATGCAGCCCCCAAGATTTTTCCCCTTTTATTTTATTCCAGAGGCAGCCCTTCTGCCTAATTAAAAGATGAAAAGAAGATAGAAAGGGGGAACATTTATAGGCCCCAAATATCACAGGAAAATGTCTTATTGCCATCCAGAGCAACTTTCACAATGTCCACAAAACAGAAAAGTACTCTAGTAGCTCAGCACTAGGAAAAGAATATACCAATGGCCTGGAACAAGTCATTTTAAGACATGTATTGTTTAGGCTACAAATTCTGGAAAACTTTGCCTGTTTCTATTATACTTTGCTAGTTTATTCTTGCTCAACAGCCATAAAAATAATGTGAACAGAACAATGCCTCATTTCCCCTAGAATTATGTCCTCTTTCTTAAAATTTTCCCAGTAACCATTTTCTTACATCCCTCAGGCAAGAGTTTATGCCATAGCAGTCCTGAAAATAGAGCCCTTACACATTGTAACATTACCCCATGCCCTTCCATGAGCTCAGCTGATAACCATTCCCTCATTAAACTTATCTCCAGGAGATGGAGAACGCACCTGTCCATTTGTTCAGTCCTTACTCCTGTCAGCCTCCCTTCACTTTGTTTCTTTATCAAGTGTGTGCTGGAGGAGCTCAGCAGCCAGGCCCAATGTGCAATTGCTGATGGTGAGTTACTCCTTCCTCTACAAATGGAGCAGCTGTGCAGAGGCTGCTGCAGGAGGCTGAGGAGGAGACCAGCCTCACTGCTCCTTGGAGGCTCAGGAAGCAGCTCCCTGAAGCTACTTCAGAAGTAAGCTGTCAGATGAGCCCAGGCTGAACCCTGGTGGTCACTCGCCTGTTCTACTGCCATCATGCCCTAGGTAGACTACAGTCCATAATCTCACCCCATCTGATTAACAACAAGAGAGATCACCCTGAACCACAAATCAGATCATGTCTCTCTCTTGCTTAAAATTTTTGAGCAGATTCTTGTTAAGACAAATCTTAAATATACCCCATCTCCCCTGTCCAGCCCTTCAGCACTTATACAGGCCCCTCACAATGTCTGCTGGGGGCTATGTTTTGGTTTGGAACTGAAGTGTCCCCCAAAGGGCTTATGTGTTGAAAGCACGTCCCAATGTAACAGGGTTCAGAGGTGAGACTTTTAGGCAATGATTAGACTATGAAGGTTCTCACCTCATCAGTGAATTAATCCATTTTTTTTGCGAAATGAACTCCTGGGAGGTAGGACCTAGTTGGAGGAAGTATGTCACTGGGGACATGGCCTGGAAAGGCTTATTTTCTCCAGCCCCCACCCCCAACCCCCCACTTCCTGGCTACCATGAGCTCTTGAGCTGAGCAGTTTTTTCCCGCCGCACATTCCTGCCATGATGTTTCTGCAGTGGAGCCTGCTGACCATGGACTTGGACCTCTGAAATCATCAGCTAAAATAAATCTTTCCTCCTCTAAGTTGTCCTTGTTAGGTATTTTGGACATGGTGACACAAAGCTGACTAACACAGGCTAATCCTTCTAACACAGCTTTATCCTTCTGCATGCTGCTCTCTTTGGGGTACACTTTACGTTTTCTTCTACCAGAAAAACTCCTTTTGTATCTTTCGTACCAAGCACCACTGTCACCTCTTCTGGAGTCTGCCCCTGCATACCACATTGAAATAAAGGGTTTCTTTTTCCCATGCAACATTGGTGGTGATTTACCGGTATCATAGATAGTCACTATTTGCTTCAATGGGATCTTCAACCTTATTTTTATATTCAGAAGAAATTGAATTATTTTACCCTAGTGCCAGAGTCAGGCCCAACATATAAGGATGATTCATTTCTATTCCATAGGCATTGATCATGCCCAGTTGGGAATCAAAAGTGGGAGAGACCCAGTTCTTGCCAAATAGGAACAGGTAGAATTGTAGTGCAAACAAGTACATTCATAAATAACGATTATGATATTCATAAATCTTTCTTAAAGGATCCAAAAAACTGTTCCATGAATCAGAAAGCACAATTATTTGAGGGCTATTTCTTCTTTTATCGTCTTTTGCATCAGACCTGATTGCAACAGTAATATCAGGGTTGCCTAATCAGTTTGGGCTCTAAAGGTAGATGCCATGAATACAAATCCCAATCCTAGTGATGCTTAGCTCTATTGCCTTGGGTAAGTCATTTAACCATCCTAATGGCTGATTTCCTCACCTGCAAAATGGGGGTAAGAAGTGTTTCCTTCTGCATGAGGCTATTAAGAGGATTGGATTATATGAGAGAGGATGAAAAAGGAGTGCAAAACAATGGTTGGCACATATTAAAAACCCAATAAACACTTGCAGTTAGCATTTGTGATCGTCAACATTTATTGTTGACTCAATAAAATGGCAGTCACTGTGCCATCTGCTTTCCACACACTGGCTTATTGAATCTTTACAATGCTAGTACAAAGGCACTCAGATTATTCTTGCTGCATACTGAAGAAAGGCAAGGCAGTATCACCCAGGGGCTCAGAGGAAGGATTTTGGAATCTGACCTATCACCCACAGGAACTTGGACCTGTTATTGAAACCTCTGCTTCTTACACTAGAATTGATTCTGTAAGGGTTTTTCTTTTATTGGAAGATTGCATAAGATATAAAAAGCTTAGTAGGTTGCTTGTCACATAGTGCTACACAAATGTAATCAATTTTTATTGCTATTAAGATATTATTAATGAATAAAGTTCTATTATTTAGAGTGTAAGTCTCCCGTGATTTGGAAACTAAGACCTGAGCATTGGTCATTATTATCCAAAGTACTGAGCCATGGTCTGGCTAATTCAAGCCTAGGTTTCTAGCCCTGGCTCACCAACCCCTGCACCTATAACCCAGCTCTCAGCCTTCTCCTACAGATCAGCACTGGTGACTCTGGGAGCAAAGACTGAAACTCTGTCACCGAAGCCAAGAGCTTTGGACAGTGAGGCAGAGAGAGCAGTTCAGAACCCCAACTCAACACAAACATGAGGAAGGCTGTCTTTTCCCTACGGTGCTCTGACTAATTAAGATTCAACACCTTTCCTTCCTGGTCCTTTTTCATTTTCACAGTTTTTCTTCACAGTAGATGTCACTACCAATATTTCTTAACGTGTTCCAATTATTTTTTTTTCCTTTGTGAGAAGAAAAAGACAAATTAAACATCCTCTGCCAAAGATATCCCTTACTGTTTGTTTACAATGGTCTACATAAATATTTTTGCCCTCAGAAATTCGAAAAATAAAAGCATTCCCAGTGCAGCCGCTTCTGAGTGTGGGCAACCCTATGGATGTCAGACATAAGCTTCTCCTCTGAAATTGTTCTCTCTACCCTGGCAATGGTCTCTTGGGGAGTTCCCTGAAAGAGCGGGTGGTGAATGGGGTGCTCTAGAAACTTTAAGACAATCAGGCAGGCCAGCAGCCTGGGCACTGCAGGAACCCCGGGCTCCTCCACATGTACTCCACAAGGGTTTCCAAAGTGCTGTTCAGAGATCTATTTTTAAGAGCTGCTTCCTCACCCTGATGTGTCCCTGACCTTAAAGCTTTGGAACACTAGCTTTGCGCTATTTTTATGCTCACAATGATGATTTTGAGCTAAGGCATAAACTTGTCACCTTTGCTGGTCCTTCTCTCTGACAGCACAGAACATGGTAAGGTGGCTGAGGTGCAATCTTGGCAGCCCAAGGGTAACTCTCAGAACAGGCCTGGAACCTCAGCTTCTTACCTGGCCCTTCCCACCCCAGCAGGAGCTGCTAGGGCCATTTTGTGATATTCCTCTCTTGGCCTTCGTCTTCTCTGCTAATGTCCTTTGCTGCTCCCTGTCTCTTTTGGGGGCCCTCTTCTACATTTTCCCTTCCCTGAATGCTACTTACAAAAGTGCCTCCTGTGAGACCTGACTCCTCAGCCTTCAGGCCAAGCCAGCCCTGTCACTATGCCAAAAAGCCTAGATAGTGGTCTGTAAGATCTCATCTCACTCCAGTCAGAATGGAAGCTATTAAGCATACAAACAACAATAAGTGTTGGCGAGGATGTGGGGGGAAAGGTACACTCATGCACTGCTGTTGCAAATTGGTGCAGCCAATATGGAAAGCAGTATGAAAATTTCTTGGAAAACTGGGAAAGGAACCACCATTTGACCAAGCTATACCTCTCCTCGGTCTATACCCAAAGGACTTAAAAACAGCATACTACAGGAACACAGCCACATCAATGTTTATAGCAGCACAATTCACAAAAGCTAAACTGTGGAATCAACCTAGACTCCCTTCAATAGATGAATGGATAAAAAAAAAATGTGGCATATATACATAATGGAATACTACTCAGCAATAAAAGAGAATAAAATCATGGCATTTGCAGATAAATGGATGGAGTTAGAGAAGATAACACTAAGTGAAGTTAGCCAATCCCCCCCCCAAAAGGCTGAATGTTTTCTCTGATATAAGGAAGTTGATTCATAGTGGGGTAGGGACAGGGAGCATGGGAGGAATAGACGAACTCTAAATAGGGCAGAGGGGTGGAAGTGGAAGGGAAGGGGCATGGGTTATTAATGATGGTGGAATGTGATGGTCATTATTATCCAAAGTACATGTATGAAGACACGAATTGGTGTGAGTATATTTTTTATACAACCGGAGTTATGAAAAATTGTGCTCTATATGTGTAATAAATAAAAATAAATTAGATATAAATAAATAAATACATGAATAAAAATTAATTTAAAAAATAAATAAAATGATTTTTAAAAAGAATTTCCTTTTTTTTCTTTTTTGCCAGCACACTCCAAAAGACTTTTAAAAAAAGTTTTTAATATCCCTTCATGAACTTTAAGCACACTTAAAATGTTTGTTAGTGTTGAAACACATGTTTCCAGGCTGTATGTTGTGTATGTACTGTAAGTACTGTATATTTTCATTAAAATTTTGGTGCTGCAGATATTGCTCATTTATTCATAGAATATGTTGGCCATGTAACCTAACAGGCAAGGCGATCTTCATTGTCAAGTCAACCAGCTACACCAGGTTTGCATTCTGACCAAAAGAGTGACTTCCTTTTTAGAATTCAATGTGACATGTTAATAAGAATCTTTATGACGAACATTTATGAATTTTATACTTAAGACAGATAAATTGATTCATCAATAGATCATGATTGACCCATCTCTCAAACAATGAAGGAATAAAAGAAGGAAACTTATCTTTTTGGCCACAATTCAGTAGCCAGCTCCCTTCAATACTTCTTAGCTAAAGTCTCTTTCCCAAGATTCTCCTGTGAGAGCTATCCATTCTCATATTATCCTTTTTCTTAATGCTCTGGAAAAAGGAATAATAACAAAATTCAGTATGGAACAAGAATATGCTTTTCTTTTTACAAGGCGGACAAAATCATAAAGGGGAGAGGTGAGCTCTCAAGAAGATCCACCATAAGCAGAGGCCACATGGACACCAAGGATTTGCAAAATGACTCTGCTATAGCTCATATATTCCAGGTTCAGAGACATACATCCTCCCCGATCACTTTCCCAGGGCATTTCTGAGCCTGTGGCACTAATAAGAATAACCTGTGTTATTTTCTTGACTTCCCCTCACCCCCAGGTCTCAGTTTTCCTTTACATGGGGATTCTATAATACCTTCCCAGATATTGCCTTCTTGGCAGATTGTTTCCTTTAGGATCTTGAAGGCTTTCTTCTTTCTTCCTTCCTTCCTCTTAACCTGACAAGAAGGAGGATTTATCTAACTGGGGGATTACCTGCTTGATACCATGTATAATCACGTAGTAAATGTTGCCATTGATTCTTGATTCTCTGTACCCATCTGTGGAGCAAGGTGGACCAGCCTCCTGTCTGTGGCTGGATGGCAAACATGTCATTTTTGTTCTTTTCATGTCAAAACTTGGAGAAGGAGTAGAGTAGAACTCTTTTGGCCTTGAGTTTCAGCAGCACCTTCCAATCCCGTTTACTTGATTGGGTAGTCACAACTGAATAGTCACAGTTTCTCCTCTTTCAGGGAATAGGATAAGACTGTATTTTCCCATATCCTTTGGGGTGAGACTTCACCATATGACTTGCTTTGACCCAGGAAGTATGAAAATAGAGCCTTAAAAGTTGGTGAGTTTTACACCTGTCACCCTCTCACAGTTGCAGTAACTATGGAAACACAAGCCAAGATGAAGCTGTCTGGATCCCTGCATTATTATAATGGGAAGAACACTCCTAATGGACTGTAGCAGAAGTGAAAAATAAGTGTCTTTGTTGTGATAAGCCACTGAGACTCTGGAGATGTTCATTCATCAATATAGGGTGGCCTGACTGATGCTGACTAATACATAAATAAAAAAGAAGATGTTCACGTTGGGCCCCTACCTGTCCCTATGTCTATAATATTCAATTGATTTGAAATTCAACAGTTAGAGGGGGGTGATTCATTGTCCAATCCATTCCTATACTTTGTATCTATCCAGACTTTATCCACCCTCCAGGGCTCACATTTCCCATATTTGTCATAAGGTCTTCCAATGCTGCCTCATTTCAGTGTCCTTTTTCTCCTGTGAACTAGATATTTACCTGAAGATACAACTCAAATGCCTCCAGGAGTCAGGCAGGTAGCACAGACCGATAATTAGGAAAACCAGAGAGAATCTATCTTCCCTAAAGGTATCCCAGGTTAATTAAAACAAGGAAAAAGAAAAAAAATGCACTGTGCCAGGCAAATAAATATACCTCTGGTCTTCCAGGTTGTGACCTTTGTAGAATTTGTGTAGAATTCCTAGTGTTTATTTTCAGCCTTTACTTTTTCTTTGCATTCTCTGGCAAAATATATAATAGCAAAATATATAAGAATAAATAAAGCAATATATAATATATAATAATAAATAAAACAGAAGCAAAATATGTAATAATAAATAAAATGTGTTCAACTAGTGTGTGGTTTCCGGTGTATCTTTCTAACAAGGACATAAGCTACTTGCGGACAAGGATCGTTTTTGACTAAATTAGTGTTCTCCCTAAAGTCTGATACAGCACTTTCACAAATATTTTTTATATAATCTACTTTGAGATCTTACATAGGAATGAAAGATACATTACAAATTATTTTTTAATTAGTATTTTGCAACCCAGTATATTTGGTTAGTATGCCACAGACACTAAGTCCATTTCTCCATCTTTGAGTAACCATGTCATGGTAAAGAAATGTTTAGTACCAGTTATACAGCTATGTGGTTAAGTGTTATAGTTTCCACCTTGTAGTCTGATAGGACCAGGAAGGCTGACATGGCAATCCTGGGGTTGACTAGAACTCTCTCTGTTAGCAATTTGTGGGAGGAAGTTGCTAGAATCCAGTTGATATGGCACAAGGCTCCATCTAACTTAAGAGCACATGTTAACAAGTAATTTTCTTTAGAAATAACCTGGGGGCCTAAGTAGAAGAGTGTTTTCCCAGCATGCATTTACACACACACACACACACACACACACACACACACACGAAATGTCAGTCCACCAGCCTGTTTCTGGCCTCCTGAAACATCATAAAGACAGTCTCTTATCAGAGATAAGCCTATCCTCAAAAAGATTTTTCTAATACTGCTCCATAATTTTATTATTTCAAAACGGTGATTAATCTAGCAGAGAATAACAAAGTTCAATAGCAAAATTACTGTGCCTTGAGAGAAAAGGGTTGCATAGTTTTATTAAAGCCTGGAAGTAGGTTTCATTCTTGTTGCTGTCCTTACTCCTTATTTGCACTCCTGTGTCCCCCCTGCATCACAGTCCCTGAGATGTGCACATTCTTATAGCAACTGGAGACATTACAGCTGTCTTCATCACACTTTCCCCGTTGGTACCTGTGTATTATACTGGACCACAGCTTGGAATTTAAAGAGACTCAGGTTTTGAGACTAGACTTTGAATCTAGTCTTGAGTCTAGACTCTTGAGTCCCTGATGTGCATTCAAGTGTCATTCTTGCTGTTGATGTGCTGTGCTGTGACTCAGAGCTCACATTTAAATGTGACCCTCTTGTGCCTGAATTCCTGATGCCTTCTCCTCAGAATCATCATGTGGGATCAAGAGTCTTCACCAATCTCTCACTCTGATGGCTATTGCTCCTCTATTTCCAGGTTTTCTTACAGAACTTATTTTGGAATCTACTGATTTTGTAACATGAATGACCCCTCAATCTGTGGCTCTATGCTCCTGAGACTGGGATAGTTATACTTCTGCTCAGGCCTCCTGTACTTGCCATCCATGCTATTCCTTCTACCTGGAACATGAATTGGAGACCTCTGATCCAACACCTCTGTGGTGTGTGATCTTGAGAGTAGAAGACAGAATAGGTGGCTCAGGGCTCTAGGAAGTCTTCCTGACCATTTCTCCCCATTCTCCAAATGGTAAGACGCCCCTTCTCTGTGCATCCAGATATTCTTCGATCCTTCCTTCAACCTCATCATTGGCTTTCCCTTAATTTTCCCTCTTCCTCAACAGACTTGGAACTAGTTGACAGTACTATTTTTTTTCCATCTTTGTGTCTCAGGACTTTTATTGAATGAATAAATGAATGAATAAAATTCCAGTGTATTTAAGAAAGTCTGCCTTCTTAACCTATTATATCATCATCACAGAAAATTTGGCTTGAAATTTAAAAAGGCATTTGAAAATCCACCTGAACAGCTACACAAATGAAAATGTGGAATACTCTAAGAAAGAAAATAAATGGTGAATTATTATAATCAATTGCCGGCTTCCAGTTAAAAGTGATTTTTGTTGGAACTAAAATTACTAATGAAGAATATTACTCCTCCTGATCATCTTTCAAAGCAGAACATTGAGTGCTTAGGGCCAGGGATCTGATAGGCTGCAACTCTGCAGAGGATACCACTTGTGAGGGATTCCAATCATTTGGTGGAAATCATTTGCTGGTACATAAATCCATTTAATTGTTACTCTTCAAGTAAAGGAAGATTTCACTTTATTTGAAGGTAATCTAGACTTTGGATTGTATTTGGAAACCATTATCCAAGGCCCTTTGGGGGCAAAAGTGCCCTTAGAAAGCCACGGACTTGAGTTGTGGGCAACCTAATTAATGAGAATGGCCTCTAACTGCAACCCACAGCCATGAATAATGTCTACCTATCTATTTCACAGTTTATAGTAATGAGATTAATGAGCCACTTCCTTGAGAGACCAGAGAGAGTTGAAAGCAAGAATATATCCTCTACTGTGGGCTGACTTCAATTTGTGTCATGGACTGAGGTTTAAATGGATAGAGGGAGGTCTAAGGACTTAGGAAGTTCTTTCCATAACTGGTAACATATATCAGATTATCCAAAGATGCACAGACAAGTCTATTGTTGTAATGGAATTCAATTCTGTTCATAAACCTATAAGAATTGCCATAAAGACAGGGGTTGAAAATGTGGATAAGAGGCAGTTCTTGTCACCAAGTACCTAATAGTTGGCAGGTAAAACTAGGTAATAACTAACAATTATTAACAATAAATTAATAGTAACTTAAATTCAGAAAAATGTTTCCAATAGGAGATAATTATGGCATGGAATTTATTAAAAGAAGGAACTAGGGAGGTGATAAAGAATAGACATGGAAGAATGAATAGGAGTTTTCTAAGTGAAATGGTGAGAGGGCATACTTGGCAGAGTGACATCATATGCAAAGACAATGAGGTTGGAGAGTGCTGAGAGCCACAGCCAAGTAGGAATGATGCATGGCAATTTCCTTGTCAGCCTACCCAATGTTGCTTAGAGGGAGAACTCTCCATTGTGGAAATGGGCTTGCCTTGGACCCAGGTCATTTGCAGTGACATTGCATGAATATTTGAGAGTTTTGGTTTGAAAGATGACCCTGCTCAGGGATTAGGGTAGCTCCAGGTTTAGGGTGGATCCTGGTGGATTAGGGTGGCTCCGGGTTTAGGGTGGATCCTGCTGGGAATAGGGCGTATCCTGCTGTCTCAGGCGCCCGCTCCTTGAGTTCCCGTTGAGTTCTCAGGAGGTTCTGAGAGAATTGGCACGCGGAGCCTGGTTCGGTAATAAAAAGCTGCTGTTTGAATCTACAAGGTGTGTGGTGGCTCGGTTATTTTGTGCACAGTCAGACTGCGGCAAGAGAGATTAGTTGGTTCAGCAAACTACAAGAAGACTGAAAGTTCAAGATAAGTCTAAATGAAAACCTCATGTTCTCTTACCTTCAGGCACCTACTTTCGAAAACATAGAATGTATAAATGTTTTACTGTTAGGCTTCATGGGCATGAGGAGAGGGATCCCGGATGAAATTAAGATTCTCAGATTGTTCCTAAGAAGTGTTTTAGAACTTGTTGTTGCTGTGCCTCTAGTGCCAGCCACTTGGATTAGTGAACATCCCTGGGGAGAGGGCTCCTTATCAGGATAAACTAAGTGTGTTGGAGCAGGGATGTGGACTTAGGATTTAGTAGAACAGGAGCAACAACCAGTTAGGTGACTGCAGAGAAAAGCAGGAATCTGTAAATGAATATTTCTGAGTCACCCTTATGAACAGAAGTAGTTCCAGATTTTCTTGGATTAGATGGTTTCTCTGTGCAGATAGGCTATGTACTGCACTGAAATCTTTATTTTGATCATTTTCTTCAGCTGTCGCATCGTTGCTATAAACATAGGTACACTGTACATCACTTGCAGCACATAATCACAGAGTGCTGCAATGTAAGCAGAGAATGAGCAATTTACCATTATCTTCTGGGAGACAGAAGATTTGTATGCAATAGCAGAGACTACACAATGACCCTGTGACAGAGACTATATCATAATACATATGGATGTGTATTCAAACACATCCACCCACAGGTAATTATGTGGAGCACATGCAAACATACTTATGTTTTCCACTAGATAGAATTATTTTTATTATCACCTTTACCAGGTACTAAAAAGATTTTATGTCTGAAATTGGCAGCAAAAGCAAATCTGCATCCATCACCATATCCCCTTTTCAAATAGACTTGAGTTTAATAAATAAAGAATAGTGAAAATTGCTTCCACCAATCTAGGACTTAATATTATATACACTAAATCACTTGATTCAATTCTTTATAAAGTTTTCTTACTATCTGTAATTCAGCCAGTCTTCTGGATAGAGAATCTTTCTTTAGTAAAATTACAAAATGTATGCTATATTTCTAATTAATTGCCTCTTATTCTTGTTAGCCACTGAACTCAATTTCTATCTCACAAGGTTTTCCAGAGTTGGCTGGATTGTTATTGGGTCCCAGAATTGTACTTTCAAGGGAATTGAGCAGACAAGAGGTGCAATTGGTTTATTTTTCATGAAGTAGAAAATGGTAATGGAAAATTTCACCAAATAACAAGGTATATTTCTAAAGAGAAGAAGAAGAAGAAGAATGACTTAACCTTACAAAACAGCTTTTTAAAAATTATGTTTTGTTGTTTTCAGAAAACTTATTTGGTTGGAAAAATCAAGAATAGCCCACTGTGCTTCTTGTTTCTATATTCTAATTTTACGCTCTTTCTACTTTACTTCACCTCAGAAGACTGGGTGAACACCACCAGTTATTTATTTTTAATTGACATAAATGCATATTTCCATTTTAAAAAATGGACTTCAACATGAAAGATAAATTGGAAAAGAGTACATTTATTTTAGGCCACCTATTTGATTTTACTTAGGCCTGAATATTTTAAGGATTCCAAGATGTATTATACAAAAACACACTTGGCCCTTTCTAAGATTTGTCTATTTTTTTTTTTTTTTTTTGGCACAACAATGGTCACAAAGGTTTAGATGAGTAGACTGATAACTGGGCCTCTCTACATAAAAAAAGAAAACCAGCAAACAAGTGGCTAACCCTAACTCAGAGCTCTCTATTAAATCCTCTAGGGGGAAAACAAAGACTACAACTGGGTTTAGGCAGGTACTGAAATACCAGCCTACTTCATGCATCTGCTAGGACCCATGTGAATGCAATAAGGCTCTTGGTCTGTTTGGGCTCCTGGGCCTCAGGGTCCTGAACCTACTGCCCTTAAATTTCAGATGCCTTTTGATTAATTTTCCTGCTGTGATCTTCTGACTCAGAAAGGACAATCAGGTTTTACCCACATGCCAACTAAAGATCAGGATTAAGAGAAAATTAAAGGGTGTTCTGGGACTTCTGTTTTGAGCAAGAGGGACTAGCTATAGGGTTTGGAATATTGGCAGAACAGAAAACACCATAAATTTGTCTCCCTGCCTAGACAACTACTGCACTGGTAGAATCCATCTGACATAACATTTTTGGAACTTGAAGTCTTTTCACTGCTTGAAACATCTAGACAGACTAAAAAGCAGTAAATTGTAGTTAATTTTGGTGAATTTCAGTTCTGAAGACAGTAATAGCTATCTGTCTCCCACCCCCAGGCCTGTGGCAGTCAGTCATGGTTCTAGAGCAGTTAGCACACAACTTTCAGGAGCCACAGTGACCAAAAAGGACCCTGTCCTCCAAATATGGGGGAGCTGTGGTTTGATTGCTAAGTGCTGCTCAGGTGTAGGCAAAGTGGTGGGTGGCCATCATTACACCTCTGGCCATTGTTTCGGCCCCTAGCCATCTAGTTAAATGAATTTCAAGAGATTTGAAGTACTAATACCCATTTTTTTTCTCCTTCACATTTCTCTTTTCCTCTTTTAGGAGCCAGACTTTTAAGACAAGGGCATTTAAAATTAACCATATCTATGGAGAAAATTAGAAAGTCACCATACAATCCAAGGGAAAGGTGCAAACTCAGAAAGGACCTGAGCAGATCTTAGTTTATACTCAGGCTGGTTCTTGGCACAGAGACAACTTACAACAATAAAAACAACAAGCTCTGAAAAGGCGAGAATATGATTTTCAGAGTTACCACAACACTACATATAATTGTTCAACAACATCACAATCATACAAAGAAATAGGGTTGTATGGTTCATTCACAGGGGGAAAAAAAAAGTAACAGAAACTTTTCCTGAAAAAGACTTATGGCAGGATTACTAGACAAATAATTTAAAACCACAACCTTAAACATGCTCAATGAAATAAAAGAATTCATGTGAAAAGTTTTTTAAATGATGTGTAGATAATATATAAATATCAATAAAGAGATAGAAAAAACACACACGCACAAAAGAAAGCAATAGAAATTCTGGAACAGAAAATTACAAAAATTGAAATGAAAAGCTCACTACTATGATTGAAAGGCAGATTTGAGCACACAGGAGGAAAAAAAAACTTTAGATAGAAAAAAAATGGAAACTTTTGAGTCTAAGGAACATAAAGAAAAATAATTGAAGAAAAGAAATCTATGGAACACCATCAAATGGAAAACGTGGATTATGGGAGATCTGCGAGGAGAAAGAGGCAAGGAGAAGGAAATATATAATGACACCCCACACACACAGATTTGTTAAAACTTGTGAATACAAACATTCAAGAAGCTCAATAAATCCCCAAAAGTATAAACTCATGGAGACCACACTTACCTAATATTATAATCAAACTGTTGAAAGACAAACACAAACAATCTTGAAATCATCAAGAAAAGTGTTACATACAAATGATCATCAATAAAATTATCAGCAGATGTCTCATTAGAAACTTTGGAAGCCAGAGTCACAGGAGCTGACACATTCAAATTATATATGTGCTATGGGGGAACTGGGGGAGATTTGTTAGCCAAGAGTTCAATATCCAGAAAAACTGTCCATCAAAAGTGAGGAAGAAATTAAGACATTTTCAGCTGAACAAAATTGGAAGGATTTCATTATCACTAGCCCTTCCTTGTAAGAAATGCTAAAAGGAGCCCCACAGGTTGAAATGAACAGACATAGATAATAACTTGAAGTGATATGAAGAAATAAAGACCTCAATGAAGGTAAATACATGGGCAATTATAAAATCTAGTATTATTGCAGCAATGGTTTGAAGCTCCACTTTTGATATGCTACATAATTTAAGGCACTAATATGTTTTTTAGGAAGCAACATTAATTTTTAAAATTTAAATTTAAAAAGTTTAGAAAGCAGTTATTAGTCTAAAAGCTAGTATTATTGCAACTCCATTTTTTGTTTTCTACATAATTTGAGAGATTAATACATCACCCAAAATCATTAGTTTGTTTTTTCATACATTTATAAAGATGTAATTTGGGGACATCAACAACTGAAAGGTGTGAAAATTGAGATGTACATTTCGTGTATGTTATTAGTGAAGTTAAACTACTATAACTTTAGAGTGTTCTAACTTTAGGATGTTAAATGTAACCCCATAGTAACCACCAAAAATACTATAGAATACACACAAATGACAACAATATAGAAACTTAAATGCTTTCCTCTAAAAAAATCAAACTAAACACAAAAGACAGTAATGCAAGAAATGAAGAACTTTTTAAAAAAGCTATAAGGCATATAGAAAACAGTAAAATGATAGAGGTAAGCCTTTTCTTATTATTTAGCCTTTAAAAGGAAGGAAATTTTGACATAGGCTACGTGTGTGAACCTTGAAGAAATTATACTAATTGAAATCAGTCAACAAGAGACAAATACTGTATGATTCCACTTACATGAGATAATTAGAACAGAATCAGAGACAGAAAGTAGAATGGTGGTTGCTAAGAGCCCGAGGGAAAAGTGAATGAAGAGTTGCTGTTTAATGCATGAGTCTAGAGTTCCAGTTTTATAAATTCTAGAGATGGATGGGTGGTGAGGGTAACCTAGAGATGGTGGGTGAATCAGTGGTGGGTACACAACAACGTAAATGCACTTAATATCACTAAACTGCACACTGTAACATAGCTAAGATGGTAAATATTTTATTTGTACTTTACAACAATAATTTTTTAAAAGAAGAGGAACTCAACACTGGGGGTGGGGGTGGGGAAAGGACCACTCCAAAGAACAGGATGTTGAGTCAGTTATAATGTGAAGTTAAAAATATTGCTTAGCTCACCTAAATAAATAAATAAATAAAATGGAGCTAAGAGAGAAACCCCAAGGGTAAAAACCAACAACAAAAAAAAGAAATTCAATGAATCAGGTGTTAACAATCAAATGCCCTGACCAAGAATACAACAAATTGGAATTAATGGCAGGCCATGCAGGAAACTAAAGTTTTGAACTCAACACACATGAGCATGCACACACACACACACACACACACACACACACCCAGAGCCTTTAAAGGGGAAGGAAGAATACACCAGGAAAATATACTCTGTCTTCAGAAAAGAGAGGTAATAAGGAAATATGCCAGTTTGTGCCATAGCTTTTACAGCCCTGTTAGAAATAATAATTTCACTGTTGTCCCTTTGGGCAAGTGTTACAGACTGAATGTTTTTGCCCACACCCTACCAAGTTCGTCTGTTGAAGCTCTAACCCCCAATGTGATGGAATTTGAAAAACAAGAATTTAGGAGATGATTAAGGGCAGATAAGGTTATGAGGGTAGGTCTTGTTTGTTGGGATTAATGCCCTAATAGAAGATGCCAGGAAGCTCATCCTCTCTCTGTGGCACATGAATACATAGTAATATGAGATCCATGAAGAGAACCCACTGCAGAAGCTAAATAAGATGGGACCTTGATATTGGGAAATTAATTTCTGTGTTTTAGCCACCAGTCTATAGTCTTTTTATGGAAACTGGAACTAACCAATACAGCAGGTAACCACAGACCTTGTTTACATATTTCTTAATACATATGAAATATTAATTATAATTTAATTTTTCAAATTTTGGTGGCTATGTTTTAGACAAGAGAATGATAAATACTAGAATAATCCATAGCAATACCTCATGTGTCCTAATAGTCAGCTGAGTTCTCTTTCCAATAATGTTGAATGAGATTTATCCATTGTAATTCTACAAAAGGAAAGAGTTTCCTGGGGGAAAAATATCCATCTATTCACCTATCTACCTATTCAAAATCATCTGCTTATTTAGCCTATCCATACCTCAATATCTTCACTATAAAATATCTTTTTCCTCAGGTCAATGTGACAATTAAACAATAAAACATGTGTTTTGGAAATTATATCCAAGCATAAAGGATTTTTTTTTAACAAGAGTAAAGATGCAGTAATGGATTTTTGTGTATTTAATTTCTTGGCTCTGTAATTTGCTAGCTGTATGATCTTGAGGAAGTTTTAATATATCTTAATCTCCATTTCCTCATCTATAAGATTAATAGTAGTATCTTCAAGAGTTGCTGTAAGGATTAAATGAGATGAAGTATATAAAAAATCTAGTTATGTTCATCAGGAATTGTTTGTTTGCACATAATAAAAATTATACAGACATGCTTAAAGAAAAAGGGAATTTATTTTGAAGATCAGAGATTTCTCTTCACTCCAAGAGTTATACATGTATGTGAGCCCATCGGATGAAAACCAACCACAAAACTGCTTTCAAGAGTCAAGGTGATACTCCAAGCAGTTTCTTTCTCTATCTGAAGTTGTACAAGCTCCCACTTCTGCTTCTTTCTGATCCTGGACTTTACTCTTTTCTATGCCTGTCCCCTCAGGTGAGAGAAGATTCTCCCTCTCTCATGCCCTGTAAAATATCTTGCAAGTTCAAGAATTAAGCATCACCGATTATGGATTTGCAGTTGTAATTCTGAATTCTGAATGTAAATTAAATTGAGTCAAATGCCCATCCCTGGTCCAGTCAGCTATGACCAGGTATACGGAGACACAACTTATAAACAGGGCCACTCTTTTATCCTTGTAGTACCTGACACTGTTCAGGTGCTCAATAAATGAATTTTATAGTTATTACTCCCCAAAATGCCAGGACAAATAAATACCATCCAGTTTACCCTATAACCTAGCCTTCTCATACATGTGAGATTTATCTCCCAAAGATAATTACAGAAAAACCCAGGGAAATGGGTTGTTTATCATGTTCTGCAATGCATTATTGAATTCCAAGAAGTTATTCCTTAGAGTGAATTGGAAGACTGAGATTGTTCAAATGAATCGCAAACCCAAATTCACCTAAAACCTCTTAAACCACAAGACTTGCAGAAAATGTAGTTGTTGAATGGGCAGTGATTTTGCCTCACCAGGATCCCTGGACAGAACCAGCACTCAGTAAGGGGTCATTGATATGGCATGTCTTCACTCTTTGTGGAAGGTTTTATTTGATAAACTTCTTATTTACAGGAGCACACTGTGGAGAAAAATCTTTATAGAGGCTGTGGGGCTGCTTAAACAAGACTGGATATAAACCAGCAGGAAAAGTCGTGCAATGTGAGTTGAATGATTTCTGGTCTCCATTGGAACAATCAGAACCTATAGTCCTGGGTTACCTGTCCAGGAACCATCATACACTCATCCCAGGTTATCAGTGTCAGAAATTGAAGCCTTTTCAAGGCCATCATAAAGGAAATTTGTTCAAAATATATCTTTATAGCCAGATGTGGGTTATGTAAGCAGTGAACATCATTTTCCTAATTTCAAACATGGCTTTGAATCTTTACCACTTACAAATTGTATGACACTGGGCAAGTCACTGAATCTCTTCTTCAAGCCTCAGCTTCTTCACTTGTGAAATGGAGAGAACCACATTCCTCTGTGGAAGGGTATTTGTGAGGATTGAACCAATGGTTGGATATTTAACTATCAAATCATTGTAGACCAGCAAAAACAGGTAAGTGTTTTAGGAAATGGAAGGTAGCAGAATAAGTAAAGCAGGGTAGATATAAGACAATAAAGGGTGATGAAAGCTGTGCTGGATTTGCGATCAAATTATATCTTTAATAATAGTTTCTGAGAACAAAATTTCATTTAAGCTCTAAGTTTATGATAAGTGCCTTGGCATCCATTAAATGTTAGTTTCCTTACCTCTCCCTTATCTTTTCTCTTCCATACTGATAAAGTGCTGTTCCATTTTGCATCTATTACTGGGGTAAGTTTTGCAAACCTGTAGGGGTAGTTTTGATGATACTGACATTTAGTAAACAGAAATATTAAGGGTGGTGGCCCACATAATGAAGAATCCACACCCTGAGCTTAGAACCTAATTTTGTTTTACAAAGAGACATAGATATTTGTGCCTAACCTTTTTTATATATATAAACTAATTTCCAGGAGCATAGCAGAGAAATTAGGGGAAGAATGTGTTTGCTTCACATGACTAGAAGCCCTTCATTATTTCAGAAAATTCATATAATGCCACTTGAGTATTTGAGTTACCCATAGAACACATCAGGAGGATTTTTGCATTCAATGTGATTCTTTCTAAATGTGTAAGTGCTTGACAATTTCATTATGTCTTCTAAAATAATCCTGCCCAAGCATTTGCATTTTGAAATACATATTAATTTATTATGTATATTGCTTACCTTTTTGTTTTCACTTTATTATGGCTAAGGCATTTGCTGATTTTTATTATATGAATAGGTAGATTATATTATCTGCAAAACTTATTCTAGGGTGGTAAAGGGACATTACAAACTATTTTCTAGAAAAAGCAGGCGGTGGAATTGTTAGGGTGAGAAATCTTTGATCTAGAATCTAGTTCCAAGAGCAACTCATAAATACTGCCTTCAATTCCCAATGAGTCAGTCTCAAAATGAAACTCTTCTGCAAAACCATGAAAATAAAGGGAATCATTCATGCAGTAATAATGAAACAAAAGTATTAAAAAAAAAAAACCATTGGGTGTTATTGGAGAGAATCACCATTGCAAGGAAATGCACATAAGAATTGTAAATGCACATAAGAATCGCACCTCTCCCAACAGTGCTGCAGCAGGTCATTAAGGTGAAGGATCTGTCAATTTTCTGCCTATTTGCTCTTTCACTGAACCTGTCCTATAACATTAATGTTATTTTAACGTCATCCTTCCTTATAAATTTTTCAGAATAAAATTTTATTTAGGTGGCTGGAGTTGTGGCTCAGTGGTAGAGCTCTTGCCTAGCACATATGAAGCACTGGGTTCAATCAATCATAAAAATAAATAAATAAAATAAAGGTTAAAAAAAGAATGCTTTAAAACATTTATTTAGTGATCCCCTTTTGAAGCAACTGCTATAATTAAAGAAAATCATATGTTTAATTAAATAAAGCTGCTTGTTTGTAGAGGCTAGAGTAAAATCAGCCACCTGTGTAATGCCTGTGTTTAATGTGGAGCATCTAGGTAATGATTTTGTAAAATAACCTTTTGAAGCTGGGGTCTAAGTATAAAGAAACCTCTCTCAAGTGCACATAAAACATATTAGTTTAAAAAATATTCTTAAAAATATTAAATTAAAAAAATATTCTTTATAGGACTAAGATATTCAAGTGAGGACTTAAAATGTAGATGATGAGAAAAAAAATTTGATTAATCAAGCAGTTATTTGGGCTTTGCAGAATCAATAGTTTCCTGAAATGATCATATTTTTGGCAGGGCTGACTGATGTTTTGATGTATTTGCTGGTTTGGATGGCAGACTCCCATCTTCCCAGCACCCCCATCACACTGTTAGACAAAGCTAATGAGTTGAGTCCAGGTTTCTCAAGCCTCCTTTGACATGCTTCAGAAAGAGCTGAGTCTCTGTTAAAGTGCTAATTCATAGGCCACTTGCACATTGACTATGTCTTTCTGGGATAAAGCCAAGGAATCTGCATTTTAATAAACTTTCTAGATGCTTTTCATGTACTTTAAATTTTGGAAAGTATATGCTAGTGAACTGAGCATCCCTGGTCCCTAGGACTCTATTATGACTCCCATGGGTGACTTTTGTATACCCTTATTCACCTTTTGCGAGCATCTTCCTTTACAAACAAAAAAGTTAAAATGTGCATTTTATGATTGTGTTGGTATAAAGATGAGCATATTAAAATTACATATGGAATCACTCCTTGATCTAACAGTTCTTCATAAAGTTGCTAATTTTCATAACAACTATACCCCAACTTAAGAGATGTGAACATTGAGGCTCAGAGAAATCAAGTGTATTGCTCAGTCACCCAACTAGAAAAAGATAGAACCAAGATTTGAACTGGAATCTCCTGATGCCTGAGCATTTGTTCTTACCCCTTACTGTCTGATGTCCTGAAGCTTCATCCTCTGGACTGAATCCTCAATAATCTAGCACTAGCTCCTACCTCAATAATCTACCTGGCCACTCCAAAGTAAGATCCTGCCCTTCATTTCAACTTCCTATCCACAAACTGTGCTTCCACATGACTGGCAGCGCCAAACTGTCTATCTTCTCACTTTCCTCACCTACTAGTACAACCACCTCCTGATGAATCTCCCTGATGCCATAGACCTGCCAGGTTTTTATTTGATTTATCAATGATTTCCATTCAATGATCTCCATATCATCTGCTAGGCACATAAATGTGAAAACACTCTTTTCCAAGATTCTGTGGCTTGCAGCATGGAAAGTTCACACATGTAAAGGGCCCAGAACCAAGGGTACTGTGGATAAGGTAATAGTCATATACCCTGGCTGGCTTTTCTCCTCCCATCTGGCCCCTGCTGGGCCTACCTCCAAGCAAAACCCAACCTCAGTATAGTGCCCTACCTCCTGATATAGGCCACTACCTACTGAGTAGATAGGCTTTGCCATTACCTACCAAACTCCATATTTATGGAGTTCTAGAAGGTTTGGGATGCTAAGCATGTGGAGGCATCTTAAGGGATTACTGCTCTCATTAGTCATCCTGCCTAGAAAAAGTGATCTTTTCAAATTCTATTGTACTATTTATACAGGCGTTTCACTGTAACACTCCAAAGTAGAAATCAGTAAAGTATAAATCCTTTCCTCAAGGGGATTTACTTAGTGAGGTACTGAAAGACTTCATTATTAAAGTGGTCTTACCTTTAAGCCAGTCACATACCACAGACCCCATGAACAGCAGAATAAATAGGTTTCCCTGGATATTTTGAAGTTCAATTATTTATTTAAGGTAGAATCAATATTTCATGTTAATATCGTCCAAAGAAAAATGTCTTCATAAAAATAACCTTCCTGTTGGGGCACCCACAGCATTTCCTGGACTCACTCTTTATAGCATGTCTTACTTTTATTCTTCCTGTGACAGGTATGGGGTTTTCGGGCTTTGTTGCTCTACTCTGAGTTCCTTTGGGATAGGGATGCTGTCTCATTCATCTTGGTATTGCCCACAGCCCAGTACCTGGCACAGGAAACACTCCACAAGCAACTGATGGAAAGATCTGTGCACGATTTTATCCATAGATGTGGATTAATAGCCCACATATTGTTGTAATGTTTTTAAGAATGGATTTCCCATGCTAAAAAGTTGATTGAGATTTTATTTTCCTATATCGAAATTTTCATTGAAAATTCTCACACAAAATCTCCAATTTTACAAGAAAAAAAAAATCAGATCCATCAATTACTGGACCTGATCCCCCACCTGCCTATCATCAACTCTGGCAGAGAGTGCCCCTCTAGATAGCTTTATTTTGGTAGGTACCCTCTCCATTTCCTGTTCATCCCACTCTTGGGATCATCCTCTCCTGGAGACACCTGTGTCTGTGGCCTCTGCAACCACGACTTGTGGGAATGAGTACTCCCACACTCTGCTCTTCCCCAAAGTAAGACTATCCCAAAGTAATATAGGTGAGTAAAAATTCAATGGAAACACAGGGACAGAAATGGGATGCAACAATGGAACAATGAAAATCTCCTGGTAAGTTGGGAGTCCAGACAGCAACAAAATCATCCAGTGGAAGGAAAGGTGAGAGACTGGAGCATTTCTTCACAGTGCTCTTTCTCATCTGCCCAAGGGTATTCCCTCCCCTGTCTTTTCAGGTTGCACCAGCTTGGTAAGATTCTGGGTCTTTGAGGAAGATCCTGGGGCAGAAAGCATGTCACCCTTGAGGTGGGAGGGTGAGAATGAAAGCTGTCCATCAACACTAGTGTTGAAATCAGTTGTGGGCTGGGGAATGTGACATAGGTACCAGAATATCTGCTCACACAAAGAAGGATTTATTATGGTCGACAAACATGCATGCACCAACATACATTTATACATATTTTATAAATATATAAGAAGTCAATAGGGGCTGGGGATGTGGCTCAAGTGGTAACACGCTCGCCTGGCATGCGTGAGGCACTGGGTTCGATCCTCAGCACCATATAAAAATAAATAAGTGAAATAAAGGTATTGTGTTCAACTACAACTAAAAAAATAAATATTTTTTTAAAAAGAAGTCAATAATGAGAAGTCAGTAACAAAGTATTATGAGAACAACATCATTTAAAAAGTTATGCTCTTCTTAGAAGTGAAACTCAAATAAAGCCTCTGGATTCTAAATATAAACAAAAAGAGTGAAGCATGATGAAGTGTAAACTTTAATGACCGAAAGGCAAAAATGAACCAGTTGGTCAGTAGAAACAAACTCTTTCTGGCACAGATATCAGAGAGGTATTTCTCCTGTGGCTACTCAGAGAGGACAAAGGGATACTATGAATTATGACCTTGTCAAAATTTTAATGTAAAACTAAGTGTGGGTTTCATTACACTTTCTTTTGTTTGAATATAGACAAATGACTTTTCCAAAAGTATGATTACTAAAAGCATAGCTAAATTGGGGGATAGGGAAGGAAATATCAATAAGATGCAATTCAAATTGGTGGTTCTCATCAAAGATGGATGGTTTAGAGACTATTGGAATGGGCCAACTGCATTTAGATTTAGCTTTGCTGTGCATCTATTTATTTTCCTACCTCTCTCTTTTTTAAACTGTCTGTCATACTCATTTACATTTTTCCTTAGATAACAGAAGAAGCATAGGCTTTGAAGTAAAATTCGACTATGAAAAACTCAAAATCTATTCATCAACTGCTAATAGAGAATGAAAAAATGTATTAGCTTTAATCTGGGATTTGCTACTTATTAGTCGTATTACAGTGGCCCAATTATTTAACCTTCATAAGGCGAGGGAGAGAGAGGAATGGAGTGAAGGATGAGTTCAAGGTTTTAGCTTGGATCAAGCTGGTAGAGCGTGGTACTATTACATGGTTTAGAAAAATAGAGAGTGGGTAGATTTGTGGGTGAAGTAGACAAATTAGGTTTTGGAAACACCAGTGTGAAATACTTGAGAAGATTTCATATGATATAGGGAGTTAGAAATATGATTCTGAAGCTCAGAAGGCTGTGGAGTTTCAGGTGTAGATTTGGAAATCATCCTTCATTTCATAGTTGAGATTAGGGAGACATAAGATAATTCAGGAAGATGGATTAGAATAAGAAGAACACCATATGGAGGAGGGAATCTGGAGTCTCTGACATTTCAGACAGAGAAACAGAATCCCACAAAGATGAGAATAAGTCAGAGAAGTTCAAGGAGAACCAGGATTGCAGGGTCATCAGGAAGAAGGGAGTAAAGATTTGTGAGAGAGGGAGAATAGAACTATCAAAATTGTCAAATGCAGCTTTAAAAAGACTGAAAAAAATCATGTAGGATGGAGTTCCTATTTCTTATAGTAATATACCCTTATATTGAGTTTACTCCTTCCCTATCTGACTTTCTCAGTTCCCTCATTTCCCTTCCTGGGATCTCCTTCCAAATAAATGTCCTGTACCTGAATCCCAGCTCAAGGTTCTGTTTTCAGAGAAAGCCAAACCAAAATGGTGGGAAATAATAGTGAATAAATTACTTGACAGTTATTAATTGAGTGATGGAAGTCAGCTCACAAGAAAGAATTCTTTCTACCCAGATTCCTGACTATGAGTTCCCTGAATGAGGAAAAATGTAGACCCTTAAGTGATCCCCATGCCTACCAGACACACACACACACACCACTTTCTCCTCAGATAATAATTTCTAGACCTTTGGGCAAATAGCAGATAAAATTTGATATTTGACCAAACACAGTACTGATATGCCATGGATATCCCAAATCCACATTTAATATTACAGGCATCATGTGTAGGTGGTGAGCCTTTTGCTCAACAGAATGCTTCCTTTAGATGCTTGTGGAAACTGGAGGAGTGGAGCTCTAAGGATAAGGACAGCCAGTGGCAGGGAACTGGTCCCATCCAGTTACCACCTGGTAATGCCAGAATGCACTGCCACATGGAGCAAACATATTGCAAGAGAGTTCTAGAGGCCACAAGGAGACATGCAATCACACATTCTCTGTCCTAGAGCATGACACTGAGGACTTCAGGGAGATCTGCAGCCTTAGGATACAATGTACCATACTTTACATCCTTCATGAGAGCTTCTCATTGTCTTTTGTGTCCCATGTGTTGTAGACACCAGATCAAAGTTTGATGAATGAGTTGAACCAGATGTTGATTGCTCCCCCTTCCCTCTATAGCTCATCTTGTATAATTGTGGTGAGCCTGGTGGCAGTGGTAATAGCTGCCAATAATTAAATACTTGCTCTCCAGTCCCCTCACTTGATAAACCAAGGAAAGAAAGCCAAGTAAATAGCTGGCCATTGACAATGTTGTAACTTTGTCTCCCAAACCAAGATTTGTCCCATTACATTTTGCTGATTCTACTTGCTACTGTTGTTGTTGAGAATTTAGACCTAGGAATTTCCATGGCCCATGCTATCTTAAGATAACTGTGTAAGAGGATGAACAATTTTCTTATCTGACATAAAATCAAGTGAGGAATTCCCCTTTATCACTCTGAACTTTGTACACTGTAAAACAATGTCCCAATCCATGAGTCATAGCCATCACCTTGAAGCAGGAGAGGAAGGAGCTGAAGATCTCTGTCCAGTCACCTCTAGTTATCTTCAGATACAAGGAGGTTTGACTGCCTCAGCATGCCTCACAAGTGGAGTTATCATGTCTGTTTTGTCCTGACATGAACACTTTGGGAGGACTATCTTAGCAGGTCTACTGACTTATTGAACAATTGTCCTTCTGGACAATTCTAAGGAGTCCAAACATAGAACAGTTTTATTTTTCTTTCCAACCACAACTTTCTTCCTGCTCTGCTAAATCAACCCTCAATCACAGTTTAATTTGAGCATATCCAATAGTTTTCCAGATACTTTCAGATATAAAAGAACAAGTCTCATTCTGGACTTTCCTTTTGGCTTTGAAAAGTATAATACAAATTAATACCAGAATCTCACATTAAATTCAAAGCTTCTGATCTGTCCCTGCTCAGACCCAACTACTGGGTCAAAAGGAAGAGGGAATGGTCTTTTTTTTTTTTTTTTTTTTTTTTTTTTTTTTTACTCCATCTGTTCTCTCTTCCTTTTCTGACTTTCACTGGGTAAGAGAAGGTCAGCAGAGGAAAGGAAACAAGTATTTTACTTAACTTCATCCATTGTTTTGTTGGCTCCCTGTGGACTGGACATCAATGCCCAGAGAGTGTTTCATTGTTGGCCCTCCTGTGAGCTGTCAGAGTGGGTCCTTGGGGACTCCTTCACATTTCCCTCAGATGGTGATACAGTCTCAGGCTGACCTCCCATACTCCTCCCTTCACTCTTACCCCAAATGGCATGCACATAATATTTCATTCCAGTGACATAGTCTGGCAGAATAGAATAAGAAATTCCAATTCAGTACATTCTGTAGTCAGCCTTTGATCACAAAAAAAACCCTCACTTTTTCTTGCTGAGTCTAAGGCAGTCTGTAGATTGTCCCAATACTGCTTTCTCTCCTCATTTTCTCTGGAGCTGCTCTTGACAACATCTGGGCTTCAGGAATCTCCAGGCAACCAAGTGACATGCTTCTGTTTCCACAAGCCCCCAGACTCCTAAGCACATATCAGATTGCAGAGGTCTTTCTCACTTAACGCGACTCTCCCCCAGGTAGCTCAGAGCAGACTCATGGATTCCACATCTCCACACATACGCAGCTACACAGGGAAGGAAATGCTACTCTTCTTTTCTTGCAGAAAGCCACAAATCTCTGACTGGGAAGAAAAGCACCCCAGAAGAGTAGAGGTCAAGAGTCTCCCCCTGGGTCCTCAACCCATAATTCAGAGCTTTTACAACTTCAGGGCTTCTTTCTGAATAGGCTGGAGGAGGTGTGGGATTTCTGTCACTTTCTGTGTTATGTTTTCTAAGTTCAGGGGACCATGTCCACTGCCCTCTTTATAATGTGATGTTATTTATTGCCTATTATTGTCAATGTTGAAGCTTTATATAAAATTCTGACATGAAGATAATGCCTTCTTTAAATCTGTTAGCAGGAAGTTTATATTTACAAGTATATAAAAGGGAACACATCCTAAAGGGAATGTTACTCTTTAGGTAAAAACCAAAAATTAAAATCATATAGACGGACCACATCCTGTCAAATGCATCCCCAGTGCTTTCAATAAACCTGGGCTATCTAGGAAAACATACATTGGAGACACATAAACCATACTAGAATTTCTGCTTGAGCCAGACATTCACTAGAATAACTTGCCTCTGCCTTTCCCTCCCTGTTAGATAGATGCCCTTGGGCACCACAGCCCAGACCCCAAAACGTGGTTCAAGGACTGCAGAACTGAATAATCTACTTTGAACATACTTCTGCTGATCATAGTTGGCAACTTTCCACAGAGTTTTTACAGTTTTCTTATTTGTCCTCTGGCCCCGAGCCTTAGACCAGAACTGTGGAGCTGGGCAGTCCACTCCTCCACTTTCTCACCACAGGAACATTTCTTGGTCTCTGCAAGACATTTGTTTCTCAATTTTCTCTCAATATCAACTTCTAAAAGTAAAGTTCAAGAGAAACTGAAAGGAGACACCAGTCTTATTATTAGCTAACAAAGCAACTTGGGCCTGAAATACTCTAGGTTGCAAAGAAAAAAAAAATGGCTGACCAAAAATCAATCAATCAAACTATGTGTCTCCAAACATTCCCTGTACTCATGTAACTACAGCACCCAGGTTAGGACTTGCCACTGATCTCTGGGAATCTGTTTTGAGAACTGGTTGATTTTTATTGAACTGGACTGGTTCTTTCTCCATTCTTGTCTGCAAAGTGCTCATGTGAAGGAAAGGGTAAGGGGCCTGTTTTGCGGCCTTATTTTGTTCCTAGGACTGCAACAAGAATTTTGCATGCCCTCTCGGAAGGACTGAGAGGGAGGAGTCCTCTTTCGCCCCTTCTCATCCTAAAGGCATTTCGATGGTGCTTGCGTTTCAGGTACTTCACACGCATGCTCAGGTCTCATCAGAAGTACAGAGCCAACTCTAATTTTTTGGTTGTTGAACCCAGCTCTGGGAACAAGTCAAGAGGGTGACTGCGAATCATGTTTTATTCATGCAGAGGAATAAAAACACACTCCTGCAAGTGAGGGGTAAGATGCAGCACAAGGCAGTGCATTTTTACAAGGCAAACGGAAGTTTGATTTACTCCCTGTTCACTAAAACTTTACGGCTTCCTCATCAAAGAAGACAGGTTGCTTTCTGTCTCTTAGATGGTAAATATGGTTAATGCACCGAGTGGTAATGTACCCACTCTTGGGCTGTTTATTAGGAACAGGAGTTATTTAGTGATTCTTTCTTTGTCACAGAGATGAGTCCCTGAGAGATCATTGAGGGTGACAGAAATGATGTTCGGCCTGATGTGCCATTGCTTAGGGAATCATGCTGGATAACCATGGATGCAGGAAGAGGGATAAAAGATATTCCTCATTTCTGGAGTCCTTCTCCATTCTTCAAGTAGTATAGTCTCAAGACTTTTAATGGGAAAAGGGTAATTACTCATTTTAATTTATTAACATTTTCTGAGTCCCCAGTGGGGCAAAAGAGCAGTGGGAAAAAGGGAGATGGAAGTGGCTTTGGCCCTTACTGGCAATGTGGCCGTGGGCAACTAACTACATCATTAGAAATGTGAAGGTCAATGAAGTTGAGGATTAGAATAAGGTGGGCCCAGGGGACACACAGAGCAATTAGAGTCCTAGGGATCCCCACTCTAAAGCAGTGCTGTTCAAAAAGAAATATGATATGTGCCACATAGCAATTTTAAGTTTTCCAAAAACCACATTTAAAAAAGATAAAAATAACCATGTGAAATTAATTTTAATAAGGTGTGTTATTTAACTTCAATATTATATATCAACAAGTAGTCAATATCAAAATTATTTAGTAAGTAGTTTGCATTCTTTTTTTTCTTACAATGAGCATTCAAAGTCTAGTGTGTTCTATGTATACCTATAGACCATCTCTGCTCAGACTGGTTATACTTTAAGTGCTCACCAACCACATGTGGCAGATTTGTTCAAACTTTAATGTGCATAAGAATCACCTGAGGATCTTTTTAAAATACAGACTTTTCTGCCATAGGCCAGAGTAGGGCCTGAGGATCTACATTCTGAGAAACTCTCAGGTTAATGCCAATATTGATGGTTTATAGACGAAACTTTGAGCAGCAAGAAACTAGGAGTGCTGAATTTCACATTCAGTGATATCACATTCGTCGCTTGAAATCAGCCATAGTAGGAGCATTTAAACCATAGGAATTGGTAAATGCTACAAATCAAGATGTTGCTTTTTCCTGGAAAACCAGTTGCTAAAAACTTACCAAAACATCCCTGCTCATGGTCCAATGGGGAACATCACAATTATGACTGTTCTATAAGTAATGGGATAATAGGTAATTCACTTATTCTTTTTCTTCTTATCTGTAATTGTTAATTAATTTTTTATTTCTATATGACAGCAGAATGCATTACAATTCTTATTACACATATAGAGCACAATTTTTCATATCTCTGTTTGTATACACAGTATATTTACATCAATTTGTGTCTTCATACATGTCCTTTGGATAATAATGTCCATCACATTCTACCATCATTAATAACTCCATGCCTCCTCCCTTTCCCTCCCACCCCTCTGCCCTGTCTAGAGCTTGTCTATTCCTCCCATGCTTCCTCTCCCTACCCTACTGTGAATCAGCCTCCTTATATCAGAGAAAACATCTGGCATTTGGTTTTTTGGGATTGGCTAACTTCACTTAGCATTATCTCCTTTAACTCCATCCATTTAACTGCAAATGCCATGATTTTATTCTCTTTTATTGCTGAGTAACCATTTTTTACAGTTAATATGTATTAGTGGCATGATTTTTTAAATTTACTTTTTTTAACAAAAGAACATAGTATTGAAACATACAGAACCTGCTTCTAATAATTGTTATGACACAAAAATTTTTTGTACAGGTCTTTAAACTCTGCCACTCACTTTCCATACGTATAAGATGGACATAACCACATTTGCTCTGCCTGCTTCAGATACATGTTTGAAGAATAAAGTAAAAAGATGTGTTTGATTTTCAAGGTGACTTTACCCCCATTGAAGGAAAATAATATGACTGATTGGCTACCTCAATCAACAACAGCTCTAATGCTCTGGTGTGGTCACTTCTTTTAGGTCAGAACTCTTATGAAAGGCAAAGGAAAGGTCTTCAATATAAGAGACACATCTATCTTGCTATGAATTTGCTAAATTTAGATTCTGGCCAAGTCCTACTTGTGTTTTCTAATTAATAAGAGTTTATCAGCCAAAATAATATTGAGAAAGAAACAAAATTGTAGGATAAAAACATCCTGATTTTAAAGCTTATTATAAAGCTACAGTAATCAAAACAGTAAGGTGCTGCTGTAATGAGGACACACACACACATACGATACATAATTCAGACTTTAATGTGCATAAGAATCACAATGTACATAATGTACATAAATCCACATCTTTGTTCAACTGATTTTGACAAGGAGACAAGACCATTCAATGGAAGAGAATAGAATTTCCAACAAATGATGTGAAGACAATTGAATAACCATGTTCAAAAGAATGGGTTGGGCGACCTGCCTCACAATTTATGCCAAAATTAACTCAAAATAAAACTATAAAACTCTTAGAAGAAAACAGAGGTGTAATAAGTTTTTATGGCATTGGGGTTAGGCAACATTTTCTTAAATATGACACCAAAAGTACAAGTAAATGATAAAAAAATAGATAAATTGAATTTTTTCAAAATTAAGAAATTTTGTGCATCAAAGGACATTGTCAAAAAGTGAAAAGGTAATCCACAGCATGAGACTTTCTGCTTGCAAATCATTATCTGACAAGGGATTAATATTCAAAGTATATACAGAATGCTATAATTAAAATAAATAATGGGCAAAAGACAAACATTTCTCCAAAGAAGATATACAAATGGCCAATAAGCATGTGAAAACCTTCTTAACATTACTAATCCTTCCAGAAATGTAAAACAAAACTTCAATGAGATATTACTTCACATCCACTAGGATGGCTATTTTGAAAATAACAAATGTGTGTGGAGAAGTAGAGGAAATGAAACTGAAACCCTTCTGTATTGCTGATTAGAACGGAAGTGGTGCAAAAGTATGGGAAACCATTTGAAAATTCTTCAAAATAGTAAATGTAGAATTATAATATGATGCACCAATTCTATCCCTAATTATATACTCAAGAGAATACTTAAATGCTTACAAAAACTTGCATAGAAATGTCCATAGCAATATTATTCATGGAACCCAAAGCTGGAAATCAAGTGGCTCATCAACAAATAAATGGTTTAACAAAATGTGGTATATCCATACAATGGAATATTATTCAGTGCTAAAATAAGAATGAAGTACTGATACATACTATAGTACAATAAATCTTGAAAACAACATGGTAATTGAAAGAATAAAAACACAAAAGACCACATATTTTTTAATAACCATTTATTTTTTAGTTGTAGTTGGACACAATACCTTTATTTTATTTATTTTATATGTGGTGCTGAGGATTGAACCCAGGGCCTCACACGTGCTAGAAGAGCACTTTACCACTGAGCCACAACCCCAGTCCCAAGACCACATATTTTATGAATATATTTATGTAAAATGTCCAAGAGCTAGGGGTAGAGCTCAGTGGTAGATTGCTTGCCTCCATGTGTGATTCCCTAGATTTAGTTCCCACTCACCTCCCAAAAAAATGTAATGTGTGAAATGTTCAGATAGGCAAATCCATAGAGAAAGAAGGTAGAATAACTGTTGCCAGGCACCAGAGGGAATAGGAAGCAACTGCTTGATGGGCACAGGGTTTCTTTCCGGAGTGAAAAGACATTTCATTCACTCAACAATTAGAGCCAGTTATGAGCTGGATATTGTGCTGGGTGCTGAGGATAAAAATCAAGTATAACTGGTACCATCCCTGCCCTCAAAAATCTTACTGTTGAGTCTGTACATCTATCTAAGCCCCATTAGCAACCCTACTGTCAATCAATTGATTTCTACACCCTTCCATGATCAGGGTTGTACAAGCTCAAGATATCTTAAAAGTTGCTGCTGAGCCTTAAATATGTCAAGTCATTTTATGTATGTGTATGTACGTGTGTGTGTGCATGTGTATGTATGTAGAGATAGATAGATGTACATATACACCTAGTATATAGATACATATATGTGTATAGATAGATCTATATACATAGATAGGTCTATGTATATGCCTATACATAGATAGGCACACACAAACACACACAAACACACACATTGTATTAGTTTGCTAATGTTGCTATAACAAAGTGTCACAAACTGAGTGGTTTAAACAATAGCAGTTTTAATCTTATACCTCTGGAGCCTAGAAGTCCAAGATCAAGTATGAGCAGAGCCACACTCCCTCTGAAGGTGCTAGGGAAGAGTCCAGACTATCTCCTAACTTCTATAGTTCCTAGCTTGGGCAGAATAACTTGGGTTTTCACACAGTGTTCTCCTTGGGTGTATGTCTGTGTCCATAACTCCACATTTCAAAAGGACGCCATTCATCCTGGATTAGTGTCTACCCTACTCCATTATGAACTCATCTATAATAGTTCTCTTTGCCAGGTCTTGTTGTCTGTGGTTTGTTAACCTACAGTCAACAACAGCATGAAAACATTAAAACAGTAAATTCCAGACATATGCAATTCACAAGTTTTAAATTATGTATGGTTCTGAATATCATAATGAAATCCTGCATCATCCAACTCTGTCCTGCCCAGGATGTGCATCATCCCTTTGTCTAGTACATGTATGCTGTATATTCTACATGCCCCCATCAATCACTAGTAGCCATCTGTCACCAGATTAATTGATTTGGTATCACAGTTCTCAAATATAGGGTTTGGTACTATCCCTGGTTTCAGGCATCCACTGGAGGTCTTGGAACCTATCCCATGTGAATAAGGGAACTACTATGATTAAACTGCAAAAACCCTATTTCCAAATACAGTCAAATTCTGTAGTACTGGAGGTTGGGAATTCAACATCTGAATTTTGAAGGGACAGAATTCAACATCTCTCTCTCTCTCTCTCTCTCTCTCTCTCTCACACACACACACACACACACACACACACACACACAAGCACAATGTGCATGAAACTGACTTTGATAGCATCTTAAAACATGGAAAGAGCAGTTTAATTTTGTTCCTATGCTCCAGAAGAGATTAGTGAGGCTCTGAGAAGTTATAGGATCAGGGAACTCTGGTCTTGGGGCTCTCCGTTGGGCAACCACTTTTCTTCTTTTGGAGCAACATGTTTCTCTTCTCACGCCATCACTTCTGCTACAAGCACCAGTAAGCCATTGAATTCCTGAAGGCTGTGACCTTGGCCAACCTAGGTGTCAAGCTGGTGGGAAGTCCCTAACGCATTTCTCAAACCATGCTGACAGCATGCTGGCTGCAGAGCTGGCACTGGGATAGAAGCCTGGTCTAACACATAGCATTCCTCCTGGGCTGTGCACTCTGCCTGCCTTCTTTAGCAGCCCAGAGCTGTTGGCAGCTGTGGTTACAAAGAACCAACGAGTTGAGGCCATAGGAACTGCAGTCCAACACATTTCCAACTAAAGAGACAAACTGCCCATCAATCCAATAACACTTAGGGCTGGGGATATAGGATGTGGCTCAATGACAGAATATTTGCCTAGTGTGTGCAGGAGCCCTGGGTTCAATCCCTGGCACTGCAAAAATAAAAATAAAAAATAAAAAGGAAAAATTCAGTCCCATCTAAATATTTCTAGCTACCACATGTTTCTGTTTTGAAAATCTTTATCAGAACAAATTTAATTTATTGAGGCAGTATCTACAAATCTGATATAATCCCATCTTTGAGCTTGTAGATTACTGGAAAAGCTTCCCCTAAACTATTGCCAAACCAAAATTATTCTCTTTAAAATAGTGCCTGAATAGAAGATCAAGGCTGTTGTCTTAAAGAATGTGGGGAGGTAAGTAACTCTGAAAAATTTCATATAAATGCAGTATACACAAGTGCCGCCTCCCAAAGATGGATCAGAGAAATGTGAACACCCAGGAAACTCAGCTGAAAATCAGAAGCAGAAAGAGGATTTTTCACCAGAGCCAACAGTTCAGAGGCAGTGGTATGGACATGCTGAAAAGAGCCAGGAGACAGAAGTCCTGCGCCTGCCTCAGGACCAACTGCCGAGCCTCAGCTAAGTCCCTCACTTTCCTCAGTTTTGTGAAATGAAGGTAGGATTTAAAGATCTCTAGTGTCTCTTCTGATTCTGACATTTTGCCTGGTAAGGAAACCAGGTTAATAAATTAGTAACATGCTCTCTAAATGAATAGCAGGTTCCAAAGAGGCACGTAGCTTCTATGCTGCTGAAAGCCACCAAGTCCCAGTAAATACTCCCTCCCACAAAGCCACCTCAGGCACTGGAAACACAGTTCTGAAGGTAGAGATAGGACGATTCTGGGCCATCACACCGTACTGACCCTGATTCTTCTGAAAACACATGAGTCAGCAGCCCCCAAGCACCTGGGTAGTTCCCATCATGTCATATAGGGAGACAGTGCAGGGGCATGGCTTTGTCTGAGAGAGGATGGAGATGCTGGGGAGAAGTGAACATTACAGCAGGCAAGGTAAGGCACCGTGCTCACCAGCAAAATCTGTCCAAGAGCCCTGTGATTACTCATTCAGAAAACAAAACCCCAGGAAGGCAGGGATTACAATCAATAATAAATGCCTCTAAGGGAGATTTCACACTGGCCAACCATGGGCCAGATATAGGGAGGAGAACAGTTTTGTTTAGTCTGCACAGTGTTGGCCAAAAAATTTAATTGGTTTCCCAACTTTAAAAATTGGGTGATTTTTATTTTTACGTAAAAATATGGATCTCCAAAAATCCAGGTGTGGTGGTTGCATACCCATAATCTCAGCAGCCTAGAAACTGAGTTAGGAGGATTGCAAGTTCAAAGGCAGTTTCAGCAACTTAGTGAAGCTCTAAGTAATTTAGTGAGACCCTACCTCAATACAAAAAATAAAAAGGACTGGGGATATGGCTCAGTGTTTAAGCACCTCTGGGTTCAATCCCTAGTTTTATATGTGTGTCTCTCTCTCTCTCTCTCTCTCTCTCTCTCTCTCTATATATATATATATATATATATATATATATATATTTATGACTGTGCAGCTTCTCTTGAAAATGAAAATATTTTTATAAGGGCAATCACATATATAGAGAGAGAGACAATTATATATATATATATATAATATATATATATATATATATATATTATATATATATAGGCAATCATAAGTGACTGTGATATATATTTGTATATATATAAAGTATATATAAGCAACACTGGGCCTATATCCTTATCTGGCCACCACCATCTAGGGCTGAAGAGCACCTAACTGACACACAATAACTGAGACAAGGCTCCCCAAGTGTCCCAAGCTTGGTCCTCAGCATCATTAATGTATGGTTGCTCAACCAGAAATAAAGTAAATGAAACACAATCACAACAATGTTGTATTTGGAGATATATAGGCATGAGTTGTGTCTCTGCCAGATTTTAGGTTTCTAAATATTAACCATGGACCAAAGGCAGCATCCATCAAAATCAACATGATAAGCAAAAAATAAAGATACTGAAAGCAAATTGAATGGCCACCAGGAAAGAAACAGACAAAAGGTAGCTTTGGAATATTATGCAGTTATTGAAAAGAAATAGACCAATGGCTGTCAAACCAGGAGTAATTTTTGCCCCTGGGACATTTAGCAATGTCTAGAGACATTTTTTTGGTTGTCTTCACTCAGATGGGAAAATGAAAGCTAGGTACTTCTAAAGTCCAGAAGAAAGAGAAAAAGCAATACTATTTAACATTCTACAAGGCACAGAACAGCACCTTCACAACAAAGAAATTATCCAGCTAAGGTGGAGAAATCATGAGTTATATGCAGACTGATTAACAAGGAGAGATTTCCAAAATGTTGACTTAGAAAAGTGCAGGCAGTGTGTTTGTGTGCACCATTTTTACCATAATGACACACAAAACTCTATGTCCACAAATGTAATAAATAGCACTGTGTATGAGTTGCATAAAGTTGGATATTTCTGGATCTATGTGCAAAAAAGTTACATGAAGGAACAGATCACAAATGTTAATGGCATTACAGGTGATTTCTACTTTTCATTCTGTACTGCTTGGCATGGTACAAATATTTTTAAATAAATAAATTATATATATATATATATATATATATATATATATATATATATATATATATATATATATTTAGTTGTAGTTGAACACAACACCTTTATTTCACTTTTTTATTTTTATGTGGTGCTGAAGATCAAACCCAGGGTCTCGCACATGTGAGGCGAGCGCTCTACTGCTGAGCCACAACCCCAGCCCTAAATGAGTATATATTTTTCAAATAATCAGAAAAATAAAATAAGGATGATTTTCATTGTGAAAACATCAACAGATGTTTCGCACACATAACCTTAAATAATGATGTATCTACCACCTCACCGAACATCGTCCCTGTGCCATTAATAAGGACAATCATAAGTGACAGTGATCTCCCTCTTCTCTCTTCTCCTACCCTACCTAGAAAGGCCTTGCTCACTAAGGCCCAGAGAAAAGAGACACATTACTTAGCAAAGAAGCTCAACTGGCTAATCAACTAGAGAGTTAGAACCTGTCAGAGTCAAGGGGGCAATCCATGACCCATCAGGTTACAGGTCCATGGCTCCTCACCCTCTCCTAATCCGTAAGTTTCCTCCTTAGTTCAAAGATCTCCCAAAAGACAGCAGGGCAAAAGGACATGGATGCTCTCCTAAACAAGTCAAACCACTATTTAGGAGATGCACAAAACTCAGCAGAACTTAATGAAAGGATGGGATCCCAACACAAATCCCAGAGCTGTCACAGTCCAGATCTGCCTTGCTTCAAGTCAACCTCCCTGTCTTCACATCATGCCACCCACTTTGTGGTCTAAAGAGCAGGGCTTTCTTTAGTGACAGAGATTCCAAACAACTGGAACTTAGTCATATGCATCTGTGCCTGATGGAGCAGATACCAAAGCCTGAGTGGTTCTCAGCCTCCCTCACCTGGCTCTCAAGCAGCATCACCAATGGGCTGAGTGTGAAGTGACATCAGGACAGCTGCCTCACCCCCCATTCTCTTGTGCATATGACATTTTGGTGCTGAAAACAGAGTTGGTCTGTCATGAAAATGTATGGGTTTATGTGTACAATTATCTGAGTATGTGGAACTAATTTTTTTTATACTGAGGACTAAACCCAGAGGTACTTTACCACTGAGCCATATCCCCAGTCCTTTTTAACTTTTTATTTCGAGACAAAGTCTCCCTAAGTTGCTAAGAGACTTGCTGAGATACTGAGGTTGGCCTTGAACTTGGGATTCTCCTGCCTCAGCCTCCCAAGTTGCTGGGATTACAATGATCCATTGTGCCTGGCTTGGAACTAATTTTAATGTGTGCATGGGTAAGGGTTATTACTGTGCCCTTTAACAAATAAGAGTTTTAGGGCCCGTGAGAGAATGCTTTGGGATCAGTATAAGAAAGTATATTTACCAATGAAAATATCATACATACTTAATAATTTGACAAATTAAACTTCAAGGTAAAGAAATTAGTTAATATGTATAAAAATAAAAATTAGGTTCTGAACTATGCTAAACACCAGGTTTTGCTAGGTGTTTTTCAGATGTCTTCAATACTCATAAATACCTACTGCAAAGTCTCATCATCCTCATTTAATACATGAGGAAATTGAGGTTCAAAAAGTTGAGATATAGCACCCAGGTCCATCCAGCTATTTAATGCAAAAAACAGATTCAACACAGGCTTGTTTAAGTCCAATGTTGTTTCCATGAACACCATGATCTCTCTGCATTTACTCCCCATAACAAAGACATCTCAAGTAAAGGGCAATTTATAGGGTGAATTAGAAAAGCTAAAATCAGCAGCTGATGTTTTCTGGAGTTTATGCTTATACCAAATATTTGTGTGCCTTGTAATGGGTAATAATAAAATAATTATATATATATTAGGTAAGATAAGATACTAACCAAGTATCTAGTAGATTCACTTGAGTGAAACTAAAGAGTTTTTATGGTTATAACTAGTAGTGTTTCATTTTTCTTAAAGTATGATAAAATAGCCATGATGTTGGAATAAATAGAAAAACCTAAGGGATATTATCATCAATTTCATATCTACAGTTCATGCAGGGATTGTTAATGCTATTTATTGCAGTACAAAGCAGTGCTCATTATGAGTTGAGACCCCATGTGAATTTTCTGTGATGGGCAGGTTAGCATCAAATTAAAATGCCCCAAGCTTGTGAGTCTCAGCTGGCTTCTCCTAGACCAGCTTCTCATTAAACTCAGGAATGGGTCTCTAAGAGCCAGTCTCGCTTGGGTTGTAATGACTGTTTTGCTTACTTCATAAATAGTGTTTCTCAACAGATTTTAAAGATTTATCCTCCATTTGGTGAATATAATATCCTCATGAGTTCCCCACCAAAAAAATATATAATAATTGAATTCTAACCATTCTCATCGATCATCTCTACCTTGCCAAAGACAAAGTCTATCTTCAAAGTATTTTCACAAAGAAAAGCTGGTTTGTCTAGTTTATTTTCTATAGTTTTATTTAAGAAAACAACAGGGTTTTGTTTTGTTTAATTTGATATGGCTTTAGCTTAACATTGTGTTATAATAGTGAATATACTTTTCAAAATGCACATGATCCACCAGCCCTTTCTTCAAAGAGATCCTGGTTGTTTTCTTCTAGGACATTCAGGGACTCTGGTTCAGATTCATAGTCCTGGAAGTTTAGTTAATTGCCTATGGAATGCTCATCCAAGCTCCCACCTCATGCTGAGGAAGCACACCAAGTCCTCATTTATAGAAGAAGAGAGATTTATAAGAGAAGGGGAACCGGTAACAGGAATGAGAGAAGAAACTTGTAGAAGGATAAAGCAGAAAGGAGAAGAAGAAGAGAAGAGAATAACTACCAATGAAAGCATCAAAAGAGCTTAGACCAGCCAGGCACATGCCTATAATTCCAGCAGTTCAGGAGGTTGAGGAAGGAGAATGGTGAGTTCAAAGTCAGCCTCAGCAAAAGGGAGGCATTAAATAACACAGTGAGACACCGTCTCTAAATAAAATACAAAAAAGGACTGGGGATGTGGCTCAGTGGTCGAGTGCCCCCGAATTTAACCCCCAATACACCAAATTTAAAAAGTTTAGACCACAGAGAATAGATCATTATAATAACAAATTTTAATTGGTAATGACAACTATCATTTATCAGTCTCTTGCCATGTGATACCAAGATAGCTAGATACATGAGATGGATAGATGGATGGATAGATAGATAAATAGGTACACATATTCATATGTAGATACATATATTTAATTCAGTTTAATTTGTTACTTTCATCATAACAAAAACCTGTAGAATGGATATTCCAATCCCCATTTTACCCTGAAGAATCTGAGAAGTTATAGCTACTAACCTCATCAAGGTAGCAGAATGAGAATCTAAACTTAGTTTATCCAGCTCCAAAATTTCATGCTGTTAATTACCATACCACACCACTTATTTATAAGAAAGACAAGTGACACTTAGTTGCATATTTTCTTATTCAAATTTATCATTTTCAGACCTGACACTGTTTCAGTAATGTTATCATTGATGAAAATCATTTGGGAACCCATTTTTGAAATTTCCATCCCAGCCTTGAGCACTCTTGATTACCTCCAGGGATGACATGGCTTCAAGCTTTCAGAGGAGTACTTACTTAGGGAATAGCCAGGAGTCACTCAGAGCAAAGCTAGCCAACATTGTATATGATAGTTCTGGGAGATGTCAATGAGGTTTAAGAGTAAATAATGCAATTTTTTTTGTGTCTTATCAGCTGTATTAGAGAAATCCCCAAAGGTAAGTTGCTATTAAAGGTACTACAGTACCTTTAAAGCACTGCAGTAAATACAGAAACCTAAGAGAACCCCCTTCAAACTTCAACATTAACCTGATATATTTATTTATTTATTTATTTATTTTAGTTTGTTCTTATTAGTTATACATGATCACAGAATGTATTTGTACATATTTTACATATGTGGAGTATAACAACTCATTCTTCTTATTGTACATGATGTAGAATTGCATTGGACATGTAATTATATATGCACATAGGAAAGTAATGTGATTCATTCTCTTTCCTACTCCCATTTCCCCTCCCTTTCCTTCATTCCCCTTTGTATAATTCAAAGTAATTCTATTCTTCCCTCTCCCCCCCACCTTATTGTGAATCAGCCTCCTTATATCAGAGAAAAAACATTCTGCTTTTGGTTTTGGGGGATTGGCTAGCTTACTTAGCATTATCTTCTCTAATTCCATCCATTGTGCCTGCAAATGCCATGATTTTATTTTTTTAATGCTAATATTTTATTGTGTATATATACCACATTTTTTTTATCCATTCATCTGCTGAAGGGCATCTAGTTTGGTTCCACAGTTTAGCTCTTATGAATTGTGCTGCTAAAAATATTGATGTGGCTGTGTCACTGTAGTATGCTGATTTTAAGTCCTTTGGGTATAGTCTGAGGAGTAGGATAGTTGAGTCAAATGGTAGTTCCATTCCAAGTTTTTTGAGGAATCTCCATACTGCTTTCCATACTGGCTGCACCAATTTGCAGTCCCACCAGCAATGTATACGCGTACCTTTTTCCCCACATCCTCACCAACATTTATTGTTGCTTATATTCTTGATAATTGCCATTCTGACTGGATAAGGTGAAATCACAGTGTGGTTTTAGTTTGCATTTCTCTAATTGCTAGAGATGTTGAACATTTTTTCATATATTTGTTGACTGATAATATTTCTTCTTCTGTGAAATGTCTGTTCAGTTCCTTAGCCCATTTATTGATTGAGTTATTTGGGTTTTTTTGTTTTTTTGTTTTTCTAGTGTTAATTTTTTTTTTTTTAGTTTTTTATATATCTTGGAGACTAATTCTCTGAGGTGCAGGTGGCAAGGATTTTTTCCTGTTCTGTAGGCTCTCTTCATGTTAATGATTGTTTCCTTTGTTGTGAAGAAACTTTTTAGTTTGATTCCATCCCATTTATTGACTTGTGCTTTTACTTCTTGTGCTTTAGGAGTCTCGTTAAGCAAGTCAGTTCCTAAGCCAACATGATATAGATTTGGCCTACTTTTTCTTCTAGTAGACACAGGGTCTCTGTTCTAATGCCTAAGTTCTTGATTCACTTTGAGTTTTGTGCAAGGTGAGAGATAGGGGTTTAATTTCATTTTGCCACATGTGGATTTCCAATTTTCCTAACACCATTTGTTGAAGAGGCTATCTTTTCTCCAGCGTATGTTTTTGGCACCTCTTTGTCTAGTATGAGGAAACTCTATTTATATGGGTTTGTCTCTGGGTCATCTATTCCATTCCATTGGTCTTCATGTCTGTTTTGGTGCCTATACCACATTGTTTTGTTACCATGGCTTCGTAGTATAATTTAAGGTCTGGTATTGTGATACCTTCTGCTTCACTTTTCTTTCTAAGGATTGCTTTGTCTATTCTGGGTCTCTCATTTTTCCAGGTAAGTTTCATGACTGCATTTTCTATTTCTATGAAGAACATCATTGGGATTTTTAATAGGAATTTCATTAAATCTGTATAGCATTTTTGGAGTTATGCCCATCTTAACAGTGTTAATTCTGCCTATCCAAGATCATGGGAGATATTTCCATCTTCTACAGTCTTCAATTTCTTTCTTTCGTTGAACTGGTATATTTAAAACACTGGACTTGTGACAATAATGTCATACCTTATTCATCCTGTAAGGCAAATCAATTTAATGTTGTTTTAACTACTCAATAGAGCACTCCATAAACAGAAAAAGAAAAAAAAAACTGAGTAGTAACCTAATCATATTTGAAGTTAACATTGTTTACAACATTTTGTGTCCTAACTTGTTGCTGAAAAGTCTAAAGAGAAATGACAATGACCTTGGGGCACTGTTGCTTTTAAACTTCAAACTTCTGATTGTCTGGAGCAATATAATGGATGAGGCATTTGGGATAGAACGTCCGCCCATCTCTGGCTCTGAAACTGACCTGTGGGCTTCTAGCAGTGTTGCCTCTAATGCATTTGAAGAATGGCATCATATTTGGGCTAGAGAGGCTCCTCTGCCCCATTCATGGTCCATGTAGCAGGTGCTCTTCTCTGAATGGTTACTGTTTTTCTCAGAAACTGCCAATTTTCATTATAGCAATGTACTGGAGGAGTGCTGAAATGTCATAGGAAAAGAAAATTACTGGGCAGCCCCCTTGTTTTTCCATTAGGATTTTGGCAAAGCAAGTAAGGCAAGGGCAGACAAGATAATGAAGGGGTTGTGCAGGCATTTATTTCACTTTTATTTTCCTTTTGAGGAAGCGTTAATAAAATTAGCAGTGTTCTAATAACAGCAAGGATTATAAAAGATACATTTATCAACAATGTACAATTTTCCTACTGGAATATATAATAGAACTTTTCAAATGCAAATTTCCTATCAATGAATATACAAAAGGGCAAGATAAAGGGGTGGGGGAAATGACATGAAGCTAATTCTCCATCATCCCTGAAAACTACGAGGATTAAAAAATTCTAAGTTAACTGATAAATAGCCCAAAACTTAATCTTAAACATTCATTGAGTGTTTTCCTTGTCAAGGATTTAGCCAAAGCTTCTTACATGCAGTCATGCTAATTCTTTTGAATTTCAGGGATTGGGTCAAAATCATCAATGCCCTCTCATCACCCACCACACAAAGCCCAAAACACCTTAATATGTTCCTCCAACATCAGGTACTCCCAACAATCAAACCTGTCCTTCATCCACCTCTCTGTCCCCCAAACTCATTTCTCTGCTTCACTTACCACACATCTCAAGCTGAACTGGGTCCCTTAGAAGTCTATGATGCTTTCTCCTCTGTCTGATTTCTGCCCAAATCCTCCCCATCTTCTAAAACCTTTATAACTCAAATACAGCCTCTCTTGAGCCTTCCTTTCTAGCTCTCACCAATCCTCCACCTCTCTCATATAGCCTTTTTCATGGATACCGCCTCCTGGGAGAACAGTGAGTTTTCATAAAGCAGAGACTATCCTGGGCATAAACACCTAAAAAGAATTTATTGATTAAATGATAGATTCTATAACCCATCCTCCTCCTATGGAGATATAAGCCACTCAAAAAGACAGGCAGAGAAACTGGACAATCAACATTGAAATAATGAATAAATTACTATACACATAAAGGGGAAATATGCAATGACCAGTGCCATTTATATTAAGTGTTTTGAGAGTACCGTGTTTTGTTAAAGGTTAATAAGGCTGATTCAGCAAGCCTTAATGTAAAGGGTGCTTCCAGGAAAATCAAATAAATGAACACAAAATATTTCCTGAAATCAAATTCTAAAATCATAAATGTGCTAAAGAAGGATTTATCCCCCAATCACTCTAAGCTCAAAAGAGTAAATTCAGTTCACTACTAAGCTACTCAGACATGCCGATGATGTTGACCGCCCCTGCTGGTAATAAATGAAAACACTAAAGTCTTCCTGGAACGCGGTGGGTGCTATTTTCACACAGCCATCTGAAGTCTCCATCTGTCTTTCAAAGGCTAAAGTTGCATTGTGTCCTTCATGAAAAACCCAAGGAGATGTTGCCTGAGGCACGAATGATGCCAAATTTTTTTTATCAAACCAAAACAATAATAATCACTTGAAAGTGCCCAGTATCATGTTCAAAAGATGAACTGATACTAATCCGGAGACACCAAAAAACATGATATTTTGTATAATGAAATGGTGTCCATCTCACTGAAGCAAACCCAAGAATGCAACACCATTTCTTACCTAGTCACTTTTATGGCAGCAAAGTTGCATAAATATAGTTCCTGGCAAGTGCCCAGGAGTGATTCTATTGCCGGAACATGTAGCAGGCCAACCAATTTTTTCATCTTTTACTCAGAATTTTTTACTCAGCAATATTTTTGAAAATAATTATGACTTGGGTTGGCTGTAGATTTCAACATGTTACCAAAGAAATGCTTTTAGGAAATGAAGTACCCAAATGGTGTATGATACACATATCTATCCTATTCCCACCCAACAAAACATCCTTATATGCTCATATCTACTTGTTTGACAAGCATGCGGAAACACGCATGCTTGTCAATGGCACAAACTTTGAAAAATACTTTTTTCAAAAAGAATAGCATGGAAGAGCACTACATTACTTACCTTCTAAACACAAATGACCCCAGAAAGATTACCACAGGGTGACTAACAAAAGCAAACAACATACCCAGGACGCATATGTCACACTCAAATAAAAAAATAGATAAATAAATCTACAGACCAAGTATACTTGGAAACTCATTTTGGAATTCAAGGTGTCATCGAACAGCACTACCTTTCTATCTCCATGAGTGCACAATGCCTCTATCTTCCATTTTATTTTGACTTGGACATCTACTACGTGAAAATTACATTTGAAGGAGGGTGATCAATCATTTCTATGATTCCTCTTGCATGCGACAGAACTTTACTGAGCATTTGATATGTTCCAGGTCCCTAGAACAAGACAAAACCCACCCGGCCTCCCTGGAGCCTAAAACCTAACAGGTATAGAACCATCAACCAGAAGTCAGATTTGTGTTGCTCCAAAGTACAGTATTTTGCAAGGACTTAAAGCAAGGTAGACACAGTGATCAGGGAATCCTCCACTGAGGAAGTTAAGTCTAAGCTGAATTTGAAGTGGAGAAGACATTGGCAAATGAAGGGATGAGAAAGTGGCTTCATCAGAGAGAAGGACAAAGGGACCAGAGACAGAAAAGACTGGGTGCAGAATGAATGGGGAGCAAGATTAGCAGCTAGGGCACTAGAGGCTCTCACAATAGTCCCTGAAAGAGAGGAACAATTTGTACCAGATTGGTGGGAAGAAGAATGTGGATACAAGCAATATTCAGGAAGCAGGACTCTGTAATGGACTGAAAGAAGGAACTAAGGGAGAGAGAGAAGCCAAGTTGGACTCACAGACCCTGGTTTGAATAACTAGGGCTACATACTGAGGTGTGGGAGTTTGGAAGAGAAGCAAATATCAGATCTGAAGAATGGGTACATAGAGTTTACAATACTGAACATCAACTTTAATGCCCTACAAACAGGACAACTTTTTAGTTCACTAAGACCTAACCATGATCTGACAAAACTTAGAAACTTCTCTGTCAATCACATACCTGCAAAGTTTTAGACCAGCGAGGCATTCTGCAGATTTTCAAATTAAAATAACAAGTTTATGGAAGAATCCACCCAGAATTTGAAGGCAGAATACTAATTCTAGTAATTTCTGAATTGCTACTGGCATCATTAATACTTACAGAAATGAGGGATTTATCCACTTATGTCCTGGGTACATGTTCCAAGGTCTTTTTAAATATAGAGTTCACAATGAATGCCAGTATTCTGGAGCAAACAAATCTGTCAGTTGCTACAGAATTTATGTTAAGATTTCAGAAAGCAGAGTTCCGCTTGTGAGAATGCCAGGGGTCTTTTGAAAATTTTCATTGAACAGGAACCCCTGGAGTTTGTATTGATTGGACAAGATCAAACAGGAAGCTTTCATTTCCCCCAAGTGTCTACTTCTTTGTAATATTACTTAAAAGATAATTCACTTAATTATTTTGGCCTTAGTAAAAAGTGGGTGACAATAACTATTTTTTAAATTGCTTATTTGTAAACAATTCTTTCACATAAAAATAATAATTCCTGAAACTCCTGGATGACACTTTCAGGAGTGCCCCAGACCTGTCACCAGCCTGGAGGAGCTCCTTTTTTCTCAGCTGCCACAATGCTCAATAGTCACCTTCCACTGAAACCTTGTTCAGGGTATGATTTTTTTTTTTTTTAATATCACAGGTTTCAACTCCAAGTAGCATTACCAAATCTCTCTCCTCTCACATGCCCTCCTCTTTCTCATTTGAATGAACATTTTCTTCTGGGCCTATTATGAATAACACACAGGAGCAGCTGAGAAGAGAAGTGAGCACTTTGTAGGTGATTTGGAAATTCAGAGAAATACCAAAAATTCTTGGCAGAGAGAGTTGCAGACACAGAAAGGAGATTATAGAGATAGGACAGGACTCACTGTATATGGCCTTACTGTTTCTATGGCACATAATTTCCTAGTAACCAAGTTGCATAAATTCAGGCCAAATTGATTGGGTTTGGGCTTTCAGTAGCCAGGAGATACAGTGTTTTAGCCCCACAACACCTCGCCTTGCCATCAGAGATAGAGTGCATTACAATGGAACAGGGAAGATTGAGGAGGCAGCTAAAGCCTCAGAGAACTGCTTAATAGAGTAAATACAAGGATACTCCCCTGTCACAAGCCAATCTGACTGCTTATGTACCTGAAATTAGTTCTTTGGAGACAGCTGCTCTTTTCTGCCAGTATTCTGGGCTGGAGATGCATGTGTTAGGAAAAAAAAAAATCCCTCTGCTATCATGTACTCAGTTCTTGGAGTCAAGCTGAAGAGCTATTCAGGTGATTTTTAAAATATCCCTAATAAAGAGATTTAAATATTATTTGTCCACAGATCAGCTATGTAACCAATAAATTGTCACTCAGCCCCACAAGGACTAAGGATTACTGATTCCAAACAATTCATAGATGTTAATGGTACAAAAGAGTTAAACAAAGAAAGTTCAATTATTTTTTTTTCTTGATTTCTGGTCCCTGCGATATTCATCTCCTCTTAATTTGGGGTCAATGACTCTAATAGAGACACTTGGATCTTGATTTTGGTAACAAGTCCTTGCTGACCCATCTTTGATAACCTGACCTGTCCAATGTCCCAGATTCTAGGCATAGGGACCTGTTTTGCCATGATCAGTGATCTCACTTGACCCTTTATCCCCTAGTAAATGGCAACTTGACTGTTTTTTTTAGAACACGGTTGATATAATATGCAAAGATACAAGTAGAGACTGTGTTCATGCAAAAGGTATGTATTAAGTACCCTCAGTGTACAGTTTTTGTTCTAAATAATGTATCTATCATGTACTTGTATTCTTATAAGGAAAACATATAACAAAAAAAGTGTAGTATATATTTAATGGCTAAGAGGGAATTTCTGAAAATGGTACAACAAAGGAAGCAACACAACAGACTCCCACATAGAAATATGATCCACAAGTCCCCACAGGAATGTACAGCCACGGATGATACCACCCATGAAGAGAGAGGGTACCAGCGAGAACCAGGCGACCTCCTCTGCCATTCACATGGCCACCTGGACTTTATATGTTTCAGCTATAAGCCTGCATCCTCAACAGATGCAAGTGAAAATACTCAAGCAGACTGTGGGACAAATAAATCAAAATTCAATTTTCCTGACCTGATTTCCTACAGCAAACCCTAATCTCTGGCCTGATTAGGAATGCCTTCTGAAAGGGGATTTGCTAATATTCTTTTTGTGATCACCATCAGGAGTGATGCAGGAAGAGAAAACCATATGTCACCCTGTGTGACAGCATTTTTTTATTGACTATTGTGATCATTATTTCACCTTTGAGACAACACCAGAGTTGTCCATTTCCATGTCAGTTGTCCATTTCCTTTGTAGGAACCATGCTGGTTAAGCCCAGTAATTTAACTTACGTCCAAATAAACCACTGATTAGGACTATAGCATGCAGTCCATCTGGATTCCTATGGCTTTACAATCTATAGAAGTCATTGTGTTATTTGAAACTATTGTGCCATACTTTTATGCACGTATGTATAAATATTACTCCACACTCTTGTGTACATATTCACAATTATCCTTTCTCTCCAACTACATTCCATACATTAAGAGGAGAGAACCATAGCTCATATTCTACTTTCTCAGATCTTTTATAATACCTCTCATGTTGTAAGTACCCTACAATATTTACTACCAGTAGTAACATTGAGAAAAAAACTGTCCAAGACAATTTTAGTAATCGTAGTGCATAAGAAGCATTGAGACAGTTGCCCATGTTCCATAATCAGGCTTCACAAACAAAGGGGAAAAAAATCAACCCACTAGTATCTTTAATCAACAGAGTAAACATCCCAACAGATAAAAATTATTTAGGACATTTGGACATTTAGAGCAGGACCTGTAGCAAGACTAAAAGACTTCTGCCTTCATTTCTTTCTGGTTATAACACCCAGTTTGGGGACTGCTGGAATATATGATGATTCTATTTGAAATTTTCGAAGAAGCTCTATAGTGTTTTCCATAGTGGCTGCACCCACCACCAGCATACAGGGGTTCCCTTTTCTATTCTAACAAATGTAAGATAATATTGTATTGTGGTTTTAGTTTGCATTTCCCCTGATGATGCATGATTCTCAGCCTTTATACTTGTTTGACTTTTGTCTGTCTTCTTTTGAGGAATGTCTATTCTGGTCCTTTGCCCATTTTTTAATCAGGGTTTTTTTTTTCCTAGTACTAAGTTGTTTGAGTTCCTTACATATTTTGGATATTAATATTTTGTCAGATATATGCTTTGCAAATATTTTTACCCACATTTATTTCTTCTCCCATGTTACAGAATCATTCACAATTCCCATTATGTGAAAACAATCTCAGTGTCTATCAACAGATGAATAGATAAAGATAATATGGTATACAAATTCAATAGAATGTTCTTCCATCTTACAAAAGGAGGAAACCTTGTCAATTGCAACAACATGGATGAACATAGAGGACACTGTGCTAACTGAAGCGATCCAGAAACAGAAAGACAAATGCTGCCTGATTCACATCGGTGGAATTTTTAAATGCTGAACTCATAGAAGCAGAGAGTAGAATCATATTTATAAGGGCCTAGGGATGGGAGGAGTAAGGAAATGTTCAAAGGGTACCAAGTTTGAGAAATAGAGGATCAATAATTTCTAGAGATAATGTACAGCCTGTCGACTATCATTAGAAATATGAGGTTGTACATAAGAAGTTTGCTAAAAGAATAGATCTGAATTGTTCTCACATTACCTCACCTCCACAAATGGTAACAATGTGGAATAATGGATATGTTAATTAGCTGATTGTGGTAAACATTTCATAATGTATATTCATAATAAAATATCATGTTGTATATCTTAAATACGTAGAGTTTTTATTTGTCTATTATACCTTGACAAAACTGGAAAAATAAAGGAATACCTCTAGCTTTATGGCCACAGAGGTACTTCAAAGGTCCCTGCTCTTGTAAGGGCTCACTAGGAATCAAATCACCAGAGGAGCCACAGCCTGTTTCTTCTGCAGAACACAGGAGCTGACCATGGAGTATACCTCCAGGCACATGACTACTGGGTCACTTTGAGAATCCCTTATGATCTGCTCCAACCAGTTGTTCTATAAGTCTAACCATAGCATGTGAATTTGTTTCTTACTCTGTTGATAACAGTTTCGCATGCAATTGAAATTATATAACTAAATATTATATAAGCTGATGAAATGTAAGTGGGGAAAAAAGGAGTTAATTCTATAAAAATTGGGCTGAATGCCTGGGAAAGATTCCAAAGTTATGGTTAATTAGACTGTAAAAGACTGAGAAAATGATAATAAATGTCTAGAAGGGATCTGTGTCTAGAGTGCTCTACAAAGGTCTAAGTTGTTCCTCTATCTTAAGAGATAGATGGGTGTCATTGGCACTATGAATATAAGAGAAGTACATCTTTCTGACCGCCCCCCCCCCAAAAAAAGTCCTGACTCTATATCAAAATATTGGGAAAAGGATATGCATTCATAGGTTTGTAGACTGAAATAAAACGTTTGAACTATGTATGTATCATTTTTTCAGATTCCCATTTTTTACTAATCTTTACACTAAAACAACTACCATCCTGTCACATCAGAAAAGAAGTTTCTCACTATTCACCCACCCCTACCTTACCTCCAGAGCTCAATCAAGAAATTGCTCAGAACTCAGAAAGCCAGAAGCAGTGGGAGTTGTCACCTGAGTCATGACAGAATATAAACAAAGGCCAGTACTAGGGAGTCTCTTCCTTTCTCTTGGCTTTCATTTTCAATCTTCAAAAACATATATATCCCATGTGTTCTGGAAAGTCTCTGGGTCCATGTAGAATATTTATAGAAATATAGTCCATAATTAGAATCAATAGTAACAAATAGGAATCATAAATTACCTGCCAAGCTAAGCAGTTCACCTTCAGCGGGTCATCACACATGCTCAACACAGTCAAGCTTTCAAATGGTCAGTTAAGCAAACAACATGTGGGAAACCAGACCACACTTCTGGGGTGATACAGAGAGATGAGACATGGTCCCTTTTCCCTGTGGAGCTTACAGTTCAATAATCAAACCAGAGCTATCAAGCTACATTTAGTTCTTGGTAATGACAGCAAGGAAGGATTAAAGTGGGCAGGAGGAAAGGAGCCAGTTTTGTGCTTCCCTCCTTCAGTAATTCCACGTTCACTGCCAAATGGATATTGGAAAGTACAGAGCATGAGAGCAGAAATAGTTTGAATGATGGGACTGTAGAAATATTTTTCTTAGATTCACAAAACATTAAAATAGGAAGGGAGATTTTAGAGACACTACTTTCTTTTACAGATTAGAGACCAAGACACGGAGAAGCAGTTGAGTAAAGTCACATTGCCAATGAGGAGCAGGGTTGGGAACAGAAATCACATACCCTGCCCCTAAATCCAGTACTCCTTTTAGAACACCCGTGGCAGTGGTCTCCCTCTCTTTGGCTAGCATCTTTCTTCTCTGTTTCATTTCCCAAACCATCCAGAACACTGAGTTGGTCAGACCTCTCAAAGTTCATTTCTAAGCATAGAATTTCTAAATAAGTCAGCCTGAAATTTTATTCAAGTTGAAGAACACTTTCAATAAGTTAAGAGAATGTCAACTTGAATAAAATATTGTGCTAATTGTGTGGTTTTGTGTGGACAAAATATTTAAAGTTACCAAAGAATTCTCCATTGAGCTATCTAACTCAGTATTCTGGATAGTTCTTTATTTTTGCTTCAAACTCTAATGTATATGCTTTCATACCTCTGCATCTTTTTACATTCTGTTCCCAAAGCTAGAAATATTTTTCTACATACTAACTACTGAGAAAAGTTCATCCTTAAATTATTAATTCACATATCACTTTCTCTGAGACAACCCAGGGGGCAATATGGTGCTCTGGAAGAATAACAGACCCAACTTTGAATTCAGTTTCCAGCATTTATTATGGAGTCATATGACCTTGACCCTGCCAAGCTTACCTTTCCTTGGCTATAACATCTACCTCAGAGAGTCATAAGCTTCACCTGAGATGATATATGTGAAAAAGCTAGTCAGGAAATGGCACCTGGGAGGTTCTCTTGGCTACAAGAGCACACATACATAATTACTGCGGCCCTGGTTTTGTGGCGCTCTCATTCTATCCTCCAGATCCTATGTTCTTTCATGAAAAAGCATAGAACCCAGCAATACCAAGGCACACTCACAGATATTTATTTAAGTGCAGTAAAATTGGAAACAGATCAGCACCCAATTCTAGGGCTTGGATCTTGAGCCCATGCCACTGGGAAACTGATACTACAATTAAGGGGAACAGAGACACTGAGAATTAACTCTTCTGTGGAATGATGAGAAGAATTCAGTGTGGAGCACATTTAGTTTTAAAAAGCAGAAAGAGATATCCAGTAGGAAATTGGGACTGTGCCTGGAAGTGGGAGAGAAAAGGACACATTTAAGTAACAAGGTACAGCACAAAGGAAAGGAGGAAGGGAGCATCAGAACAATGCAATGATAGAGAAATAAAAAAAGGAAGGAATTTCAGGAAGAAAGCAGAGAGCCCACAGTGCTGAATTCAAAATAGAGGATCCTAGAATTAGAACAAAAAACAGACTCTGGGATTTTGGTCAAGGGGCAAAAGACAGTTTTATGGAAGGGTGAAGACAAAACAGATTGCAAGGGGCTAAGAAGTAAGTGGGTGAGAAATTTAAAAAAAAAAATCTCCACGGTAACTAAATCATGGTCTAGCATCTATATGTGTTTCAAGGTGCAAAATTTTCACTTCCTGATGTTTAATACCACCAACAGCAGAAGGAAAGCTAGAATCCAGGTTTATTGGCTCCCTGTTGTCATGGATCCATCACATCACAGGGGAAGATGCCAGTGACTTTCCGTGTGTCCCTGTATTCTCCGCATCCCCACCCCTTGTGGCTCTTAATCTAGACACTGGCCTGCAGTCTCATTCAACAAGAACCTGATGGATTCCTGCCTTGCATCTTTGACAATTTCATTACTCAGAAGGCTGAGGAAGAACCAGAGGTGCAGCTTTTTCTCAATTAATTTTAATCAACAGTCAGCCCTGAGTGATGGGAACTTTGGAGGAAAGTGGTAAAATTGTCTTGTAATAGTCAAGAAAAAAAAAATCGGGTCATAGTCAGACATGATTCATGGTATTTAGGGAGTAGGTTTTTATGTTTGACTCCCTACCCTCCATCCCCAAGGTGTGTAGCTCCTAAATGAAAAACATAGAACCTTGAACCTATTTAATTTTTTTAAAACCCATTTAATTTTTTTTAAATTGAGTTGGGCAAATTAATGCATATTAAAATTGAAGATGGCAGAAAACAGGGAGAAAAGCACTTAGAACACTAGATCAGGACCTCAGGATCACTAGACAGGCTAGCATGATAATCAAAGCTAAGAAGATTAATTTTAATTAGAAAAATATAAAGCTCTGCTCTAACATTAAAGAAAAAACTAGAAGAAATATAGGATGGGAACAGGATGGAGATATTAAATAAATTTAGGCTTTAAAAAAGGAAGGAATGCTAAAATTGTGAAGGATAAGTACTTAATAACTGAAAAAAACAATCTATAAATTGCAAATAGGAGAAAAGAGAATAAGAGCTTTCAAAATAAAACAGGAAAAGAGAAGAAAGGAATGAAAAAATAAATGGCATAAAATAAATGTCATACATGAGTCCAATCATATTTGTTTTAACAAATATATATATACGTTCAACTACTAAACTCCAGAGTATCAAACAGAAGTTTTAAAAATCCTGCTATATACATGAGACACACCAAAAACAACATGATATTAGAGACTGAAAAATCAAGTAAGTACAAAAGATATGCAGGAAAAGAATCTTAATAGAAAATTTCTAGTATATCAATAATTTTACATGACAAAATAGAATTTGAGGTGAAAAGCATTAGTAGGGGAAAAAACATGCTACTATATATTAATCAAAGGAACAGATACATGCATTAAATCACATATAGAAATGTAGAAAGGAAGAGACCTGACTTAATAGTAGTTCATGTGAAAATGATGGTGTTTTGCTTTCATAAATGTGATAACGGCCAAGGGCTCAATAAGGTAACCTTTGAAAGTCACCGTAGTCTTTGCCAACAGATAGTGAGCAGAAGTGTGCAGGTTAAGATCTGCTTTCTCTTCACTGTCAAAACTTAATCTGGAGTGGAGTCCTGAGGTCTGAGCATGTCATCTTGAGACAGATAGTGTTACTGGAGACCTTCTAACACAAACTGACTGGAAGGAGAACAGCATGAAAAAGGACCACATAAGATACAATTGAAGGACAGGAGATACCAGGGAAGAGAAGAGGAAAAAAGCACAGAGGTATGGATCAAGTAAACGTGGACCCAGTAGTAAATGGTGGAGCTGGGTCTGGAACAGCAGATCTCACAACAGATGGCATTCCAACCATTCCATCCAACCTCACCTCTCCTTCAAAACACCAGAAGAAAATATTAGAAATAGTTTTCACAATATCAAAGTAGAACAGACATTCCTAAGCATGATGTGACAATCGCTACCATAAATTAAAATTCAGAAAACTTTTTTAAAAAGTCTATTTTTATTTGTCAGTGGACCTTTATTTTATTTATTTACATGCTGTGCTGAGAATCAAACCCAGTGCCTCACACATGCTAAGCAAGCACTCTGCCACTGAGCCACAACCCTAGCCCACCAAGAGGACATTTTTAACAAGGTAAATTTTTGAAAGTTTGCATAGAGAAAGATACAATTAATAAGGTTGAAAAATAAACAACAGAATGACAACACCAAATCCTAGTGAGGATGCAGAAAAATCGAATACTTATATATGAGTGGTTAGAATGTAAAAAATGTGAAATAGAAAATAGTTTTACATTTTCCATTTATAATTACATTTACAATTTTTTTGTAAATTAAGCATTTCCATAGAATTAGTGATTGCACTCTTGGGTATTGATTGCAGAGAAATGAAAGCTTGTGCTCACATAAAAACCTGTATATGAATATTTATAGCAGCATTTCTCATAAAAGTTGAAAACTGAAAACAGCCCAGATGTCCTTGAATGGATGAATGTTTACACAAACTGTGGTATTATCTATTTCATAGAATACTAGGTAGCACTAAAAAGGAACAAACATTGACACACACACAACAACTTGAATGAATTTTCAAGGAATTATATTGAGGTAAAAGTTAATTCCAAATGCTTACTTAATTATGATTCCATTTATATGACATTTTTGAAATGATGAAATTTAGAATGGAGAACACATTAGTTGTTGCTGAATTTATTCTGTCAGAGGAAGGGAGGATGAATAAGGGAGGTGTGTGTGTTATAAAAAGGCAGCAGAAAGGAAAATATAGTGTCTGAACTTGATCATAATTGTGACTATATGATAAAATTAAATAAAACTATAAAAATACACAATAACAACTTTTTTTAGGCTATAGAGAAACTGTAATCCTCAATTGCTGCTGGTAGGAATATAAAATGATACAGTTGATGAATAACAATTTAGAAGTTCTTCAGATTATTAAGCACAGAATTATCATATGGCTTAGGAACTATACTCATAGGTATACACCCAAGTAAAATGAAAACATGTCCACACAAAAACTTAAAAGTTAAATTTACACAGTTTTCATAGTAGAATTATTCATTATAACCACAAAGTGAAAACAAACCAAATGTCATCATCTGATGAATGTATAATATAGTGTGGCATATTCATACCATAGAATATTGTTCTATAATATAAAGGAATGAAGTACTGATACATGCTATAGCTTGGACAAACCTTGGAAACAGTATGCTAAGTGAAAGAAACCAGTCATAAACAAATACATATTACATGACTATTTATATCAATAGGCAAACCCTGAAAGAAAAAAAAATAGCTTAATAGTCACCTAGAGCTGGAGAGAGAGATGGAGAATGATTGCTAATGAGTAGAGTTTCTTTCTGGAATGATGAAAATGTTCTAGAATTCTGTGTTAGTCAAATTTCTATCAGTATAACAAATACCCAACATAATCAACTTATAAAGAGGAAACGTTTAATTTGGTCCCAGTTTTAGAGGTTTCAGTCCATGATCAACTGGAATTGTAGTGAGGCAGGACTTCATAGTGAGAGTTCTTGGCAGAGCGGAATTGCTCACCTCATGGCCAGGAAGTGAAGGAGAGTGAGAAGGGTGTTGGAGACCCACTGTCCTCTTCAAGAGCATGTCCCCAGTGACCTCCAGTTCTCCTACTAAGTTCCACTTCTTAAAGGCTTCACAAAAACTTCCCCATAGGCTCCAAGCTCGGGACCAAGTTTTTACTACATGGGTCTTTGGGGGGACATTTAAGATCCAAACTATAATAATTTGATAATAGTGAATGTTGTACAATTCTGTGAATGCACTAAAAAACATTGGTTTGTCTACTTCAAATTGTCGAATTTAACAGTATGTGAATTACATCCTAATAAATATGACCATATTTTATAGAACTAAATACATACACACACACACATAATTTTAATTAAATATATCTAATTTATGAACACTTATATTTTTATATATTTATATACCATGCATATACTATTTAAATATATATATATATAAACACACATATATATTCTAAATTCATAGCATAATGTTTAGATAAAATCTGTATCTGAAATTGCATATATAGTACCTTAGCCAAAGTCACATTTGCAACAAAGTTTGATACATGGGTGGTTTACTCAAGATGATGATCCCAGGAAGAGGTAGTAGAGGAGTAGAAAGACTAAACAGAGGAGAGAGGGTAAAAACAGGTGAATTATAAGAGTGACCACTACAAGGGGAAACTGATGACTCCTTTCTTTCTGAGAAGCCCAGAGAACTCAAGGGCAGTCCCTTTGGCCAAAGGTTTAGTGTGCACATGTTGAGCAGTTCTTTCAGATATGTCACACCACACCATTGTGCCAAAGAAGCAAGAGGTACTCAAGAGGAGGCATTGCTGGTGACACCTATGAGAAATCAGTTTAACCTAAATAGCAGTTACTGGTGACAATGACAGGATTTGAAGTAGCACACAAGAGGAAGTTCATAAATACAGAATGACTCCATTATATGAAATACATTAAGGACTGAAACATCTGGAAGGAAATTCACTAATGCCTTAGCAGTATTTGTTACTGGGTTATGGACAATTTTGTTTCTTTCATACACGTTCTTGTGCTTCTAACTTCTCTACCATAAGTAAATACTGTTACTGTAATCACAAAATGCAAGAGAAATAATTTTTAAGAACTATATGGTTTACAAATACCAGAAGACTTGAGTCTAGATTCTTCCACAAGCTATGAAACTATCCCAGATGACTTTTCTGATTATTGGCTAGGATTCTATGACAACCTATCTGGCTGAAATACCTAGAGTAATACAGGGACAAAGTAGGTGCTCAACTCATATTTGTCAGAAGAATGAATATACACATTACAGAAACACAGAATAAGAAAACTATCCTCAGGAACTCACTGTGGCTTAAAGGAAACAAAAGAAAAAGCTTAAAAGAGTAAACATAGCCCCAACAATCCTACTCCTAGGTATGTGTTCAAAAGAGATAAAAACATAGATCCATAAAAAAAAGTGTACCCCATGATCACAGCAGTACTATTCATAACAAATGCAAATGACCATAAAAAGACAAATGGAAAGGCAAAATATGGTGTTTTTTGTATCCTTTCCCCCATTTTAATTGGGTTGCTCTCTTGCTATTGCATTGTTTAAGTTTCTTATACTTTGGATATTATCTCCTAATCAGATATATAGTTTACAAAAATTTTCTCCCAGTCTGTGGTCTTTTTACTCTGTTGTTTTCTTCGCTGTGCAGAACATTTATTGCAATTTTATTTATCTATTTTTGCTTTGGTTACCTGTGCTTTTGGAGTCCTATCCAAGAAATTATTCCCCAAATCAAAGTCATTAAGCTTTCTCCCTATGTTTTCTTATAGTAGCTTTATACTTTTGGGTCGTATTTAAAATTGTTTTTATCAATTTTGAATTAATTTTGTATATGGTGTGAGATAAGGATCCAATTTATTCCTCTTCATGTGGCTAGTTAGTTTTTCAACACTATTAATTAAAGTTTTTCAGTTTTCAAAATCCATCTTTCACCTCCTTAATGAACGGCCAATAGATATAAGAAACTGACTAAACTATCCTATGTACATATATAAAAATACCACAGAAAATTTCAGTTTCATGTATATCTATAATGCACTAATTTTTAAATCTATATATAAAAGAAAAGCCAGTAGAAGAGAGGAAAGGAAATAAGGGGAGGGAGGAGGGGGAAAAGGAAGTACTGGGGATGAATTAGAGCAAATGATATTCCATGATTGCATAATTATGTCCAAATGAATTCCAATACTATGTATAACTATAATGTTCAAAATCTATAATAATAAGGGGAATGAAAATTAAAAGTACAATGGCTATTATCAAAAATACAAAGAGTAGTAGGGACATCAAGAAAAGGGAACCATTACACACTGTTGGCAGGACCACAAATAGATACAGCTGTTTTGGAAAATAATATGGAGGTTCTGTTAAAAAAAATTAAAATAGAATAATCATATGAACCAGAAATTCCACTTCTGGGTATGTATCCAAAGGAATTTAAATTGATCATGTTGAAAAGATAGCTGTAATGCTAAATTCATTTCAGCATTGTTCACAATGGCCAACATATGGAAGCATTTTAAGCATCCATAAATGAGTAAATGGATAAAGAAGATAGGACAAGGAAATTGTATCACTCACAACAGCGTGTATGTAAATGGAGGACATCATGGTAAGTGGAGTAAGCTGGGCACAGAAAAATAGAAATGCATGATCAAACTTATATGTGGAATCTTACAAAGTCAGTCTCTTAGAAATGAAGAATATAAACGTGGCTATCAGCAGTTGAGTCCAAGAGAAAAAGATAAGGAAAGATCATATGCTTATCAAAGGATACAAAAGTCTCAGATGGATGAACAAGTTTCAGTGATCTACTGCACTGCATGGTAAATACATTTAATAATAATGTATTGGATCTTTCAAAATTGCCAAAATAATATATTTTAATATTCTTACTTCAAAATAGGTAAATTGATAAGGTAACAGGTATTAGCTTTCCTGGATCTTCCTACAATATACACATAGATCAAAATACCACATTTTACTTCATAAATATATACAAGTATTAATTGTCAATTAAACAATGAAATTATCCAAATTTTGCAATATACATATATGAATGAATATACCACAACACACTAATAAAACATAAAAAATAAAAATAAACTAATTTTTTAAACATGGTATATCTAAATAATGGAATATTATTCAGCCATAAAATGAGCTAAGTACTGACTCATGCTACAACCTTCATAAACCTTGAAAACATTGTGCTAAATGAAAAAAACTAGTTGTGAAAGGCAACATATTATCTAATTCCATTTGTGTGAAATGTCCAGAATAGGCAAATCAAAAAAGGAGGAGGAGGAGAAGGAAGAGGAAGAGGAAAGAAAAAACTTGGTTATAAAGGTTTATAGGGAAGAAGAAATTGAGAGTGATTATTTAATAGGTCTGAGGTTTCTTTTGGGGTGGAAAAAAAGTTCTGGAATTAAATAGTGGTAATAGTTGCACAACACTATGACTATACTCAAAACCACTGAGTTGTCCCATTTAAATTGTTAATTGCCATGGATTTATGTTATTTATTGAAATCTCACACTGAACTTCATTTATATGGACAATGAATACATATTAAACAAAAATGAAAAAATAAAAAAATTGACCTTCTAACTGAACTGAGATGAAATTTCAGTGTAGTTGTGATTCACATTTTTCTGATTGCTAAGCATGTTGAACATTTTTTTTCATGTATTGAGGGCCATTTGTATATTTTTCTTTTGAGAAATGTCTGTTTAGTTAATTTGCCCATTTGTTCATTGAGTTATTTGTTTGATTTTTTTGAGGGGGGTATTGAATTTTTTGAGTTTTTTTATTATGAATATCATAAATTGAATGTACGTTCATGAATTGTTGGTGGGACTGTAAATTAGTGCAACCACTTTGGAAAGCAATATCATGATTTCTTCAAAAGACTATATGACCATATGACCAAGCCATTCCATTCCTTGGTATTTAATTGCCTGTTGAAAAGTAGCTGGCAAAGATTCTCTCCTATTCTGTAGGTTTTCTCTTCACACTCTTACTCATTGATTTTGCTGTGTAGAGCTTTTTAATTTGAAACCACCCTACTTACTGATTCTAATTTTTTTTTTTTGAGCTTTCGAAGGAAGTCAGTGCCTGCACCTGTATATTGGAGTATTATTGCCTGTTTGTTTTCTTCTAGCAGTTGCAAGGATTCTGGTTTAATTCCTAGGTCTTTGGTCCACTTGAAGTTGTATTTTGTGCAGTGAGACAGATAGGGATTCTAGTTCATTCTTCTACATATGGTTATCCCAGTTTTTTCTACTGCTATTTGTTGAAAAGCCTATCTTTTCACAAAAATGTGGTAGCCTTGTCAAGGATCAGATGTCTGTTATTTCTGTGGATTTGTTTCTGTGTCCTCTATTTGATTTCATTGGTCTTCATATCTGTTTCTATGCCAGAGCATTCTGTTTTTGTTATTATAGCTTTGTGGTATAATTTAACATCAGGTATTTTGAGTGATGTCTTCAGCATCACCCTTATTGCTCAGCACAGCTTCAGCTGTCCTGTCTCTTTTATTCTTCCATATGAATTTTAGGACTGTTTTATAACCCTATAAAAAATTTCATTGATATTTTGATGGGAATTGCATTGAATCTGTATTTTGCTTTTGGTAGTGTGGCTATTTTGACAATATTAATTTGGCCTATACAAGAACAGGGGAAGTTTTTTCTTCTTCTGAGGTCTTCTTCAAATTTTTTCTTCAGGGTTCTGGGAGCACAAAGAGAGGGCCTACAGAATGGGGAAAAAAAATCTTTACCAGTGAATTTCCAACAGGGGATTAATATCCACAATATAAAAAGAACTATAAACCTAACACACATGCCAAAAAAATTCAAAAATAACTGGGCAAATGAATAAAACAGTTGTTTCTCAAAAGAATAAATACAAATGGTCAACAAAGACATGGCAAAATGTTCAACATCCTTAATAATCAGGGAAATGAAAGTCAAAACTACAGTGAGATTTCATCTTACTCCAGTTAGAATAGCAATCATCAAGAAAACAAATAGTAATAAATGCTGGCAAGAATGTAGGGGAAAATGTACGCACATGAATTGTTGGTGGGACTGTAAATGAGTGCAACCACTTTGGAAAGCAATATCATGATTTCTTCAAAAGACTAGAAATTGGTATACCATATGACCAAGCCATCCCATTCCTTGGTATTTATCTTAAAAATTAAAATCAGCATACTATTGTGATAGAAGCACTCCAATGTTTATAGCAGCACAATTCCCAATAGTCAAGTTGGAACCAGCCTAGGTGTCCATCAACAGGAGAATGGATAAAGAAAATCTAGTATATATACACAATGAAGTTTACTCAGCCATCAATAATGAAATTGTGTCATTTGCTGATATATGGATGAATGGAACTGGATAACATCATGTTAAATCAGATTCAGAAAGTCCAGGGTCCAGGTCTTTTTCTTTAGTTTCATATGTGAAAACTAAAGAAAAAAGAAGAAATTTTTAAAAATGGAGATCTCATGAAAATAGGAGGGAGAACAGTAAGTAGAGAAAAGGGATTCAGATGGAGAGAGGAGAGATGGGAAAGGGGAGGAAGTTTGGAATGTAATTGGCCAAATTATAATATTCTTATATCAATATGTCACAATGAATTCCAACTTTACATATAACTACAATGCACCAGTTTTTAAAAGAGCAATAAATAAATAGCAGGAAGCCTAATAGAGCAGATGAAAAGGATCAGGGTGAGAGAGCAAGGAAGAGAAGGGGAAGTAATAGGAACTGAAATGGAGCAAATTATGTTATATGCATTTATAAATAAAACTTACTATTAATATATAATCATAATGCATGAATAAAAACATCATATATGTATATATAATTTTTATATATGTATGTATAATTTCACTATATATGTATAAATAAAATGAGAGGACACTGGGATCAGCATCGGGGGTGAAAAAGGAACCTGAACAAAAAATATCATTCAACATAGGGGAAAAATTATAGCAAACAATTCTACATAATATACAGTATGTGGAAAATAAAGTTAGTAGACTCTATGGGAGAGTGAGACAGATCCTGTAGGTCTGAAGACATCAGGCATGACTTCTCAAAGGAGACTGGAGTTTGGACTTTGAAGGGGAAAGATAACAGACACTTTAAAAGATGTTCAATGAATGCTTGTGGAACCGAACTCAAACACAAAGCATTACAGGAAGCAGTATCCGCAAGGGAATCAAGACAGCAAGGCTCAGGGTGAGTCCTCAGGTGTCAGTCAACCTCACAGGCATGTAAGATTTAAACAATGGAGGAGTAGTGACAGATAATGTGCGTGCGCACACACACACACACACACACACACACACACACACACAAACAGCATCCATTTAAAAACAGTGTTAGACAGAAAAATCCAGCCCTGATTAATGCTTTCTCTATATTTTCCTTCCTACTTTCTTTCTTCTTTTCTTCTTTTTCTTTTTTTCCCTTGAATTTCAGAGATAATATCAAGGAAGTCCCTCTAGCTTTAGAGTTTAAAGGATCAGCCAGAAGGTCATGTTGTAGAACAAATGAATTTTTGTGGCTGATGACAGCAATAATTCATCTCTCATTCACTCTCCTGCCCACTAAGAATGGGCTGTAGGTATGGACTGTAGGTATATCTCTTCACCCTAGAACCCAAGCTGATTGAGCAGCCTCTCTCTAGCAGCAAGACCAACGACATACTGATCTTAGTCTGTTCAGAAATGACATCTCTTCTGTTCTCCTCTCACTGGTTAAAATCAAACACATGACCATGCTGAAGATCAACAGAATGGGGAAAGGGAATCAAATACACACAACTAGAAAAGTCATATGCCATGGGTTCCAAACCTGGCCCTGCTATTCAATAGCTTTTGGCAAAGTGATTTCCATTGCTCAGCTTCAGAGTCTTCATCTATTAAATGGGGATAATCATTCCTCTACCATAAAATTATTATGAGGACTAAACTAGATTATGCCTGATGTAATACTTGGCACATTGAAATTGTATAAAATGAATTGAACATCAAAGTGAAAAGCTCCTTGAAGGGAGATCATCCATTGTTTACTTAAGCACAGGACCTAGCACACAGCAAGTGCTTCCACAGCTACTTAGTAGAAGATTCAGTGAATGAGTGAACCAATATGTGCTCTTTAAAGAAGGTTTTAAAAGCATAAAAAGTATTCAGAAAAAAATTAACTTACTCTTTCATTAATGGCCAATGCACAGGGAAAGCAGGTCCTCCTTCTTAACACTGAGTCCTTTGTAATTCACATTGTTTCTTGCCCCAGCTCACACCTGATGCAGAATCAAATCTTAAATGCACAGATTCTGCCTATCTTTTGGAAAGTGGGGCACTATTTCTGAAGAACCATTCTAGGTCAGGAGGGGCCTAACAACCAACCATCTGTGTGGATCTCAATGTCTAGAAAAAGTACCAGATTGTCTTGGGACCCTCCAGGAAAGTGAGAACCAGGGACAGGGAATGGAAATTACTGCCCAACTTAACCCTTCCTAGAATGGAAGGGTGGAAGAGTGGAGCCCTTCTGTGCCAGGATACCACCTGATTGTCATCAACTTGGAGTAACAATAAGATTCTTTTTGAGAGTTTTAATTTTTTTTAATTAAAAAAATCTATGTTTATACCATATAATGGAAAAGAAGAAATGCAAATTAAAAAATTACAATTAAACCCCAACTTGACTGAATATAAAGTTCTAACTACTTCTTTTTCATATTCTTCTTTCAAATACATAAATTATATAATAAATTGGTTTTCATAATTTAAAAATTTTCTTCACTTTTAGAATCTGCAATTGACATAACCCATTATTACAAAGGTTTACGATGGCTAAGATGATATTCCCAGTACCCGCACTTGCATTCATGCACACAAATTGCCATGAACTCAAACACACCTACTCTTAACTCACACTACATATGTGAGAGCAGACATAATGATTGACGACAGTAACAGCTACTCTAAGGAATAGAAATCCTTGTTGTTTGTAGACTAATTGTTAGAAGTCACAGAGAAATGTTTTTCAGTTTAGTGGAAGGAAGACTTTTCAAATGAATGGTCTGTTAAAGCCCCTTAACCCTGAGAGGTGATGAAGTTGGTAAAAGCCTGATTTAACCTGAAGAGCCCCTGGGTAAATTGTTCTATTGTATTTATGGTTCTTTCTGCTCTCTGTGGAGCTGGTGACAGATGCTTATGAGCACCTGTGCTCTGCCACCTCTTGCAGGGAGTTAGGAGGGACACCAGAGTGAGGAATAGCTCTTCCCCCTACGGGGTCTACTTCAACAAACAACAGATATCCATGGAAAGTCCAGTGGTGTGGGAACAATGGCACCACAACTCAAAACAGCCCAAAGAGGAGGGCGATTAATTGCCAAGAAAGTTGATCTGCTGGGGAAATTCAGGAGAGGGATGGACAAATAAATTGAAGTAAGGACTTCCTAACCTACAATTTTTAGCTAAATTATACTGTTAAGTAAAGCAGAGTTTTCAGGGTTTCTGAGGCAGGTATTTCAGGGGGAAAAAAACACCCACCACCCCACTCTCAAACTCCCAGCTTGAGACCACACCAACACACACACATACACACACACACACACACACACACACAGCCGTATACGCATTCAGTGTACGCTTACACACACCATTACTCTTTGGGAAAGGCTTTGCAATGGGTGGCCCTGCACTGTGAGCCCACTCCATCTTTATATTTCTCAGGATGGTAAGATTGGGCTCCATGGACGGCAGGACTTTGAACAGGCAACACAACCCGGTAGAGGTGTGGGCTGTTTTAGAAAGCCATGAGTTCTCTGTCCCTGGCAATATTCAACCTAAGGCCTGGAAAAAGCCCAAGAAAAATGACCTAGGAGACAGGTCTATGGGCCCTGGGGATGTCTCACAGACTCTTCTACAGGTTCCCAGGAATGCTTCGTCAAGGAGAGACTAGAGTTTTGTCATGAACATGAGTAGCAGGTAAAAATTAATGGGTAAAATTCTTGGGACAACAACACAGAAAGAGCCTCAATGAAGGTCAAGCCCATTCAGGGAGAATGGAGGAATTTGGCCCATGTGTCTGACTGAGGCTTCAGAGTGGTGATCACTGACAGCCATGAAGGATTCTACTTTAGATAACCTTGAATGCCAGGAAAGAAAGTGTGGACTTTGTCTTCAAGGCCGTTGCTTACAAACTGGTCACCAAACTGATGCCTTTTTACTTGAAGTGTGAGCATTTTTAGAAGGCACTTGGTCCCAACACAAGCAGTTTAGAGCCTAGTGTCATACTTCCCACCGACTTCACACATTTATATTACCTGGCTGCCACCGTGACTGCTGCTACAGATGATGATAAATTGCTGAAGATTTTAAAGTGAGAAAGCAAAATGCGCAGTCTTAGGAAAATCACTAGAGCAAAAATGTACAGCTTAGATTTGAGTCAAGAGAGTCCAGAGGCCTTTTTCATTGTCATAGTCCAAGCATGAGACACTAAGATCTAATCCTGAAGAGTAACCATGAGAGAGGGAATGACAATATAGATACAAGACAGGTTTGAAGAAAACGTGGTCAGAGAAGAGGAGGATGCAGAGGGGAGAAAGTCTGTGCTGTGCTCAAATCCCCTTTTAGTCAAGATCAGCTGTGTGGCTTTGGGAAAGTTAACAAACTTCTCTAAGCTTTATTCCCCTAAAATACACAATGGAGATTAAACTGCCCAGATTGCAGTATTGTTGAGGATTTGCAATAGTTTATCTAAATCTACATAAAAGTTTCTAGCACAGGAATCATCACACAGAAAGCATTCACAGATAATAAGGCTTGATATAGTTGTTAAAAATATAAAAATGATAGTGTGTATGTGTATGGTTTATTATCAGATCGGATGTCCAAGCACCCTTAATTATTTCTAATAAAAATTTGAAATGCAGCTTTGAGGAAACGAGGAAGAGGTAAGTTTTAGATATTTTGAGTGAAAAGCGTTATTAATAGGATATATCCAAGTAAAAATATCTAGCTGCAAATTGATAGTATGTGCACATGGGTGGGAAAATTTTGGACTGAAGCTTCAGATTCATTAGAGGGGTTTGAGTGACAAGGAACCAAATACTCAAACTTAGTTGACTTAAACAACAAGGGAAATATAGTAGCTCCAATAATGGAAATAAAGCTCAAGATTATTTGCTTTAAAGGCTCTGTGAAGGCCTGAGGGGTCTAGGTTTTTCTCTCTTCCCCCAGCATCTTCACCTGCAGGCATTTCAGGGTCATATCATGACGTGACAAGAAGACCACTTCTCCCTGTGAGGAAACATATATCAAGAATCCTCCAATACATTTCCCTTCTTTTTTCTCTTTGGTTAGATTTAGAATAAATTCCCTCCCGTAGACCAGTCATTGGCAAGAAGAATTGGACTCAATTTGGCTTAGATTAATCCAGATTTACCTCCTGGGTCAAGAGGGGGAAGTGGATACAGATAAAGGATGAGAGCATCCACTGGGTAGAGATGCCCTTCCATCTTTCATTTCTGGCTGAGTCTTAGGATACAAGCCAGGACTTTTGATGGACTCTTCTTACTGTCATGTGGCTGATGACCCTTCCACCTCCTCCTAGGACCTGGGTTTCCAGGTCCTTCGAGGAAGACATCTGTCCCTCAGCAACTCTAGACCTCCAGATTGAAGTCAGTGCCATGAACTAATTAAATGGAGCCAAGCAATAAGTGGTAGCAGTTTCTCACTTCCCTACCACCACCTGCAGCAGCCCCTTCCCTGGCACGGTCTCTGCAGAACCAGGATGGATTGGTTCAGTTATGTGGACTGCCTGACTGCCCGCTCTGAGGCACACAACAGGCAGGAGGCTGGATTGTCTGACTGGCTGGCAGATGGTGGCAAGGGTGGCTGGCAGATGGTGGAAGACTGTCCAGCTGCCAAGAGGAACAGTAAACCTCAGTTCTAGCAGAACATAAGTCCTTTGTCTCATTGATACACATGACAAACTCACTTTCAATCAAGCGCACAATTCCTCCTCTTTCCTGAGGTCTTCTGTGTTTAATTACTGACCGGGAGGTGGCATCCAAGCATTGGGCAACATAGCTGGCCATCTAGAATTCTCCAGTTAGGTCAAAGGGAAAGAGTCCAGGTAAACTTGGGACCTTCACTTCACTTTCACTCTCACTCAGAAAACTCATAATAAGCCAATTTAAAAATGCTTGCAGGAAGAGATCACTGATCCACCTCCTTGTCTTTTTTTATTTTTAACAATAGGCAAAATATTTCCCCCCGCCACCCCCGTATCTTATAATCTCTAACTTTAAGTCATTCTGGAGTGGTGACAGTCTCTTACATCTTTCACAAAAATATCACAAACTTTCTATAGATTCTCTTGATGAACAAACTTACCACCAGTTTGTTTTAAAAGTTTGGCCTTTTGGCTCTGAAGGTTTTCACAAGTAGTTCCCTAAGAAAATTGTGAATCATTTCCCTCCTGGATCGGGGCCATGTTTTAGAAATCAGTGCCTTACAAAACAGTTTTTCCAGCAATAATTAATATTCTCTTTCATCTTATATCATGAATCATATTTGACCACTATGAAATAAAAACTAGAAACCTCTGTCGTATAAATTTCCATTGCACATTTTTAGAAACTAGATGATGTAAACTCACTGAAGTATGATACTGTATGGAAAAACACACATGCCAAAAATGTATTGCTTAATTTATCTTCACAAACCTAAACATACTCTCATAACCAGCACTCAGATCCAAAAAGAGGTCATCACCAGCATCCCTGTTACCAGCACTGTACCCTACACACCACCACCCCTGAGGATTAACCTCTTTCTTGATTTCCAGTAGCATTGAGTAGTTTCCCCTGTTCCTGGACTTCATGTAAATGATTTTTGCATTACATTTTATTGTGTCTGGCTACCTTTCACTCAACATTGGCTAAGATTCATGTCACACATAAAGATCATTCATTCTCCGTGCTTAATGGGTATTCTATTTTATAGATTCACAACAATTTATCTATCATTTTTACTATTGATAGGCATTTGGGTAATTTCCTGATTCTGGCTATTCCAATAGTACCATTTTGAACATTTTGGTGCCTATCTTTTAGGGAATATATGTAAGCATTTCTGTATCTAGTACTCATACCTAGTAAAGAAATTGCTAGGCCCTAGGGCATATGGGGATTCAGCTTTAATAGATAGATTCTGCCAAACAGAATCTGCCAAAGACATTTTTGAAATGTGTAAAACCGTTATGAACCCCACTACTTGCTTCATGGATTTCTTAGAGGTCTAAGGACACCAGTTAAGAACTTCTATTTAAAAGAAACCTAGTAAGTATAAACTTATCCCATGTGAACAGCTAACACTATTTCTCATAAAATGCACTCTAATTACTTTAAAATTATAATGAAATCATTTGTGACAACTTTATGTGTCAACTTGACGGGGCTAAGGGATATCTAGGTAGATGGTAAAAATTATTTCCAGGTAGGTCTGTGAGGGTGTTTCTAGAAGAGATTAAAGTGTGAACTGGTAGACCAAGTAAAGATCTGCCTCACCAATGAGGGCAGGCCTCGTGCAACCCTTGGAGGGTCTAAATGGTGGGGCGGGGGAGAAGGCAGAGGGAAGGTGAACTAATAGACTCTTGCTCACTCTCTTTTTCCCTCCTTCCTTTCCTCTCCCCTCCACCACCCTCCCTCCCTCTCTCCTAGAACTCTGACACGTCTTCTTCTGTACTCAGTGTATTAGTCAATTTGTGTCACCATGACCAAAAGACCAGATGAGAACAACTTACAGGAGGAAAAGTTTATTTTGCTTATGGTTTTAGAGGTTCAGTCCATGGTCAGCCAACTCCACACCTCTGGGCCCACAGTGAGGTAGAACATCATGGCAGAAGGGCGTGGAAGAGGAAAGTCACTCAGTTCATGATTGCCAGGACACACAGAGAGAGTTTTCCTTGCCAGAGTCAAAATATAAACCCTAAAGGCATACCCCCAGTGACCTATTTCTTCTAGCCACACCCCCACTTGCCTACCACCTATTGATCCAAATTATTAATCTATCAGATAGATTCATCCACTGATTAGGTTATGGATTTCGTAATTTAATTGTCTCACCTGTGAACATTCCTGAATTATCCCTCACAGGAGCTTTTGGAGGATACATCATATTTAAACCATTACATTCAGATATCAGAGATGCTGGTTCTTGGGCCTTCGGCTTCAGAGTGGGAGTCACACCATTGGCTCCATGGCCTTCTGACGAGGACTGAATTATATCGCCAACTTTCCCGGTTCTCCATATTGCAGATGGCAGTTTGGGACTTTTTGACCTCCGTAACAACGCTCTCTAGGTCCCATTATAAATTCCCTCGTATATCAACGTATGTTTGTTGGTTCTATTTCTCTGAATAACCCTGACTAATACATCTTCTCTCAGTTCTTTTACCCCTGATACTATAAAATGTTTCCTTACAGGTAAGGCCCAGACAGGCTTTATGCTCACTGGAGACCTTTCTATGTGATGAAGATGCTGAATCTCAGAGCGTTACGCTGTCACCGTTAGTAGGAGTCAGGGTGAATTCTAGAATCATATCCTCAGCAACACACAACCTCTGTGTTCAGAAGCAGGTGGGAAAGGAGGCCGAGAAGGGCCAGAGAGACACACACTGTAGAGTCACACAGGCCTACCTCTGCCTACTGACTTGGCCACTGTGTGCTGTGGAGCTGGAACACGTGAAGAATAAGAATGGTTGTCAGGCTCCATCACAAGCCTGCGGTTCACATTGCTTTTCTAGACTCGGTGCCTTCCTTCTTGTTGTCAGTTGAAAGAGGTAATTTAGAAGAAAATATAAGTTCCGTGCCTTGCCATAAGGACCCATCTGAGCTGACACCTCCTGACATCAACTCCTTCCAACTCTCCTTTGATCATAATGCTCTTGTTGTCGTGTGAGTCTTCCTTTGCCCTCTAAAAAGCAAACATGGGTATTTTACAGCCTTTGCACTTCCTCTCCCTCGATCCAGTTGTTCTCCTTGGTCTTCTCATAGCTGTCTCTTCCTGGTAATTCAGGTCCCAGCTTAAATGTCACCCCCTGCTAATGCCCTCCACTGACCCTCTACTATCTATCTCATTAGCCTACTGAATACTCCTACAGTATCTATCATTATGTGACATCATTTCTTATGTATTTATTGCCTTTTCATACCTAGAATGAAAGGTCCACTGGAACAATGACCATGTTTCTAATTCATTGCTGCATCCCCAGCACCTAGAACAGTCCCTGACCAATACTTGGTGCTCAGCAAGTGCTTGAAGAATGAATGGCTGAGGTTCAAGTAAGAAAGTATGTTGGCCCAGATTCAGCCACTATTGATTGCCTTTGGGGAAAAAAGAAAGATGAGGTCCCACTCACCATAGTTTATGACTCCTCCCCTCTCTAGTATAGGATCAGCAATTTTGCTGGCCCTTACCAAGGGCTTACTCATCTGAGGGCCCAGCATTTTTTTTTTTTTTACCTCTTCTCAACAAATCAATGTTGTGAACTTTCTACTCCATACAAACTTGCATTGATACATTTCAGTTAATCACCAATACACAAAGAGGACTGCATAACTTATCAAAAATGAAAACTATCAACTGTGGAAAATGAAAACCTGGACAATGAAAGCTCTGCAGGGCTGAGATGCTATCACTCTCAGCTCTTCTGACTCTCAGAGCCAAGACAAGATCAATGGGGGCGCCACCCAGCAGGGCAGACCTCATGCTGTCACAGGGCACTGCTTCTGCCAACCACAGTAAAGCCAAGAAGCAACGGTCTGCTAATTGTGCTGTGTGACCATGGCCAGCAACTTTGCCAGGAAGAAGAGGGAGCTTTGTTTATTGGAAGTTCTCAGATTTAAAAACAAAATGTGTCAGTAGTTTTGCATTTTCCTGGAAAATATGAATTCCCTGCATTTCAACTAATGTGGTATTTTTTTTATTTGCTAATTTCAGTGTTGGTCAATATGTGTAAAATACAATGCAAGACACAAGATGAAGATATTGAAAAGATGTCCAAAAGCAATAAATATTCTTCAAACAAAATACATCAATATATAGGTTTCATCTAACAGAAAGTGAACCCAAATGATGTGATCAAATCTAATAGGTCAGAGAAGTCTTAGGTTGGCCTTATTCAAGCTCTTTAAGCTTACATAAACATAAGCTTTTAATGCTCTCTCATTGTTCACAGTTTTGATCATAAGCCATGTGTTCCAACCATAAACCAAAGCCCAACCCACTCCTAACCCCATAGGCTTCCAGCCATACTTCTTTCCCATCAGAAAAAAACCTTGCCTCTCCTCTTGACTAAGTGCAGATCATCCCTACAATTCTTCTGCCATAGACTCCCACCAAGTATTCAGTCTCCAATGTCTGACTTCCACTGTGCTTATCTCAGTCCCAGGGAGGAAGCCAAACAGATCAGGAATTACCTATGCTGACAATTCCATCTTGAACCAACTGTTTCAAAACTCCTTGGTCACGTGCACCTGGTAGATCACTGGAGTCAGGAGGTGATTGGAAAGGCCCCACTGGGGACCCAATAGCACAGGGCTGATTGCTTTGCTCAGAAACTGTTTTGAGTTTGCTAGGCTATAAAAAAGTATCAATAGAACCTTATTTGCTCACCATTCTGAAGGATAAAAGTCCAAGATCAAAGTATATCAGTAGGATTGCTTTCTTCAGAGACCTCTCCCTTGTTCTGTAGATGGCTTTCTGTCTGTGTATGGTCTGTGTACATGATCTTCTTTCTTTACACGTCTGTGTTCTCATCTCCTCTTTGTGTAAGAATACCAGTCGCCCTGGATTATATCCTGCCCAATCACCTTTTCTTAACTGGATATTTTTAAAGAGCCTATATCCAAATATAATCATATTTTTAGGTACTAGGGGTTACAATTCCAAGATATGAATTGGGGATGGAATACAACTGAGCCCATAGTGTCCTTTAGTATGACTTGATCACAGGAGACACATCGATTGCATAACATGACTAGAATCTATACATCAATTTCCATCTCAAAGACCCTCCACGAGGTAGATGGTAAATCTGGCCCCTTAGGAGGAGGAGCAGCACAGGTATCAAGAGAAGATGCACCGGGGTGTGGGGTGGAGCCTGCCTATGGAAAGCCTGTCCTCTGGCCAGGCTTTATTTATAGGTTGGCAGCCTAACTCCTTTCAAAGAAGCAGATGGAGAGCTCCAGAGCCAAAAGGGTAACCATTTAAGAAAACCAGGACTTGCCTGTGGTCAGCTGGTAGGAAACCAGGCCAGCAGAGAGACAAAGAATGTTAAACATCAAAGACAAAAATTAGGAAGCCATCGTGGGATCCAAGAGTTTGCACGGGAGCACGGGACCAATTAGAGTGGTCCCTCTTGAGTGGCACTGGCCTTGCAATGGCTCATTAGTGAACTGCTGGTATAGAAAACCTTTGATTGGACCCGCCATCCCATGATCATGGCTTATGCTGTTATTATTATATGGTGTTCACTCAGCAACCTAAAAGGGCTGAGTCAGGGGCTATAAAAACAAAGGGTATACATCCCACATGTAAGGATTTTTTTCAATATGAATAATTGACCAATGTTTTTATATAGGGAAATGGCACATAATAAAAATCCCTAATTTCACTTTCTCTTGAGAAATGTAAATATCTGACAAAAACTGAGCCTGTACTCTATCACAGCAACATTTGGCCAGAGCAAAGTAGCAATCTTCCATTTAGGGAGACCACAAGCTCTTGGTTCATTATAATTCCTCTAGCCTGTTTCCTCATTGAGACTCCTGCCTAGTCCAGCAGGAATTTTAGCATGAGATCCCTGAGCTTATCACTGAGTGTACCAAACAGTGGGTGTCCTATGGGGTAGGATTTGGGTTAACATTAATCATGGTAGTCGAAGTTGCTGTAACCATTTTCCTTTTTGTTGTTGTTGAAAGGTTTGATGTTATTGAAGATTCTTCGTGGTATAATGCCCATTTCTGGGAGACAAGATAGGCATAGATCTTCATTGCGAATCTTTAAACCAATGGCAAGATCAACATAGGTTGATTTTCTAAGACAGTGCAAAAATTCAAAGTGACAATGATTGATGGGGCATAGGAACAGAGGCTCCATAAAGAGAGTGAGAGATCATAAATTGAGTTTCATTGCTCACTGTCACATAGGGCAGGAAAGATTCAGCCTACGGCTTCAGATACGAGACAGGCAGCCAGCCCACCTCCAGGGTTTTAGTTGTAAACTCCTGGGATGTTCATAAAGAGAGACTCTGACTCTAAAACCTGACCTCATGACCCAGGAGCCCCTATGAAGGGACAGTTTTTGAGTATTTGTATGTATTAAAGGGGGTACTTTACCTCCACTGGCTTACTGGGAGAAGTAAGTGGTAGAAATTTTCATAGTAGGCTGATTGGTTTCATATACTGGCTCCACACCTCTAAGCTATGTGAATTTGGATATCTCAGTTCTTTCCTCACCTGCAAAAAGAAATTAATAGTATTTAAGATGTTGCACAGTATTAAATTTAAAGCTTTAGCATAGTAGTTGGCTTAGGTAAAGACAGTTGGCCTCTGTATCCATGGATTCTACATCTACAGATTCAAAATATGAGGATTAAAAATATTTGGGAAAAAGGTTACATCGATACTGAATATGTAGAGATTTTTACCTTATGAATATGCCCTAAAAATATACTATAACTACATACATAGAATTTATATTAGTCATTCTAAATAAGTCAGAGATGATTTAAAGTACATGGAGGATGTGCATAGGTTGTACGCTAATACTACATCTTTTTATATAAGGGACTTGAGCATACATGGACTGTGTATTTTGAAATCCAAGGAGGGTCCTGGAATCAATCTCTAGTAAATACTAAGGGATGACTATACACAATAAATAACTTTTGTCGTTATTACTCTCACTAAGTCCCCTTTTATCAGGTGATAAAACTAATGACATGCTCAGGATAGTCAGATAATAAGCAACAGAACCAATATTAAAACACAGATCCCTCTGCCTAAAAATATCTATGGTTCTTTTTCTAATAATGTCTCAGGGCTGCCCAAACAAATATTAGGGATCATTAAATAATAAAAAAGAGAGAAAGTGTGGGTAAATGCCCTCAAAGTATAGCATTAAATCTTTTTTTTTTTTCTAAATCCCATTGTTCTGCCCATCACTGAGGCCATTTTCCATGCACATGTTAAGACCAACTCTCTGTGGAAACACAGTGTCAGTCATCCCAGGCACAAGTCAGGCTTAATAAAGAATGGCAGGACAGGGTCACGGGCAAAGCTGCCTGGATCTCTGCCAGTCCTCCCACATGGAAGGCGAGCTCACTGCCACTCAACCCACCATGTTGGACGTTCTCCAGGAATGAGTGACAGGCCCTACCATGTGGGCAGCCAAAGGCAAAGGGGCAGAGGAGATGGATTGGGAGATGAAAGAAACACATCAGGGATGAGGAAAAGCCAAACAGATGGCATGGCCTCCCTGCAGGTGGCTGAGGAGGCACAGCAGCAAGCTGACTATATGGGCATATGTATGGCCAAGTGGACCAGGAGATGGGTAAAGAAGTCAGGTCCCCAAGGCACCTCACTTGGCAAAGAACAACAGCCAAGATGTAAAGGAGGGTGTTCATGGGCTTGTGAAGAATCAAACGCCAACAGTATGAGGGCTTCAGCTGGGATTGGCGAGGAGGGGGATGTTGGGTAAAGGTGGAATAATCAGGAACACAGACCAGGCAGAAGCCAGCCTATCAAGATCTAAGACACTAAGGACAGAGAATCACGGACACAGGGTGACAGAGTTGGGAAACCTAAGTGTGCTAACACCCAATGGTTTTCTGATGAATAAGGGTGAAAGACCAGTTGTATTTCTATTGGAAGCAGTAGCCATCCCACTTCTCAGAGATAGCCATTGTGGCTGGGCACATGTACTCTGCTAGTCAACTTTCTATGACTGCAATAAAAGACCTGAGATAATCAACTTATAAAGATAGAAGTTTTATTTTAGATCAGTTTCAGAGATTTCAGTCCAGTTCATTGGCACTCTGTTTTTTAGCCTGGAGTGAGAGATTAGCAGCACATGGTGGAGCAAAATGCTCACCTCATAATAGAGAAGTGAAAAACAAAGAGGAAGAAACCAAGGTCCACACAATCACCTTCAATGCAGATCCCCAATGACCAGAAGACCTCCTACTAGACACACATCTTAAAGTTTTTACCAACTCCTAGAAGCACCCTGCCAGGGATCATACTTTGAACTCATGGGCCTCTGGGGGAACATTTCATATTCAAATCATAACATACACACACACACACACACACACACACACACACACACAAATGTACATACACAAAAATATGCATTGTGCTTTATACAAAATGAGGTATATATATATATATATATATATATATATATATATATATATATTCACTCTATTAGATCAGGGATATCTTTCCATGTTTGTGGATGTATATAAGATCGTTTTAGTGGCTGTGCTGTATCAAATCATGTATCTAAGCCAGATCTACCTTACTTACCACTTCCTTACTGAAGAGCACGTATCACTGGGTGGAGAGTTTTCCCTGTTGCAAGCAATGCTTTTCATCTGTTTCCTTCTGACTCATTCCTAGACATAGAGTTGGTAAATCAAAAGGCATGAGAATTTCAGAATTTTTTCCAACATAAGAAAAAAAGTGAAAATTCAACCTGTTTATCCTCACAGCTATTGAAAGGGCAGTTTTAGCTATAGCCTCCTCAGCTCTGGGTATTATTATCATTTTTCCAATTTTCTAGGTAAGGATGCCATGTCATTTACCTATCTGAATTCCCCAAATACTTTTACAAGGGCATTTCCATTTCCTAAGTGTAGGTTGGAACATCCAACAGAGGAGATTGCATAGAAGGGAGTAGGTGAGACCTGTTGGTCAGCTGCTCAGACCTGGTCTCAGAGGAAGACTTTTATCTTCAAGACTGCAGGTTCTGATCAAGGCCTTCTTCTCAGCTTTGCAGATGTAAAACTGACTTCTGTTCACTCATTTGGGCTCTAGGTCTGGGAACAAATATTAGCTTAAAAAAATTATAGGAGATATACTAAGCCAGCAGGCTAATTTACCAACTTATAAGTGAAAAATTAAAATCTTTTCAACAATGAGGATTCTTATGTCCAATATCTAGCCTGTTCCAGCAAAAGAATCCAAAAGTCACCCATTGAATATACTTATTCCAAGAAGGAGAGAGGAGCAGCAAGAGAGCCCTTCTAGAGACCAGAATATGTTTGCAGACAGAGTGAAAGTCCCACCCATGGGAGAATTAGTTCCGTAAATCCACTTTGTCTTGAGGACCACCATTCTCACAAAGCCAATCCAGAGACCTAGGACCCTCACAGACATAGCCAGAGAGGATTCTGTGGTTATAGATGACCCACATTATGACCAGACTGACAACTTCAGACTCAGTCATCTCCTTATATAATCTACAAAGTTAGCCAACCCCACAGGCCTGTGGACATAAAGCCAATTGCCTCAGGTATCACTAGCACCCTCTCCTAACCTTCTAGACCAACTGATATCTCCCTCTCTCTCTCTCTCTCTCTCTCTCTCTCTCTCTCTCTCTCTCTGTTTTCTCCTACAATTATAAAAACTATTTTATATTTTGTTTGAGCCTTCTTTTAAACATAAATCAACCTTTGATGTACTTCATGGGCTCTCACAATTGGGAATTGTGCACCAGAAAGGTTCTCCAAGGTATGTTGAAGGACATTTGGTGTCAAAGGATGAAAATGGCTTATCAAAAAAAATTATTTTTTTTATAAAGTACATCATTTAAAACAATTTAAAAGTAAAGAAAATGCCTAATAACATGAAGCGGCATACAGAATGTATGATCTCTTCATATGAAACATGATTTTTGAAAGAAAAATGAGGCTCAAAGAAATTCCAATCCATGCCCTTTGTGCTAGTCAGCTTTTCATCACTATAACCAAAATGCCTGGAATAAATAATTTACTTTGGCTCACAGTTTCAGAAATTTCCGCCCATGGTTGGCTGGCTTCATTTCTTGGGGCCTGAATTGAAACAGAACATGATGGAAGAAGGTGTGGTGGAGGAAAGCTGCTCAGCTCATGGCACCAAGAAGCAGAGAGAGCAAGGAAGGGGCCAGGGACACTGCATAGTCCCCAGTGGCACACCTCCAGTGACCTACTTCCTCCAACCCTGTCCTACCTGTCCTCCAACCCTATCACAACCCAGTAGTTCATTCAGCTATTGATGCATTAATCCATTGATGATGTCAGAGCCCTTATGACCCAATCACTTCTCCCCCCCCCAAAAAAAAAGCCCTATTTCTGGACATGGCTGCATTGGGGACTAATGAGCTTTTGGGGAACATTCCAGATTCAAACCATAACACCCCCTACTGCTCCAATAAAGGATTACACATCTGACCTCATCTGCCTCTTAAGAGTACATTGGTAGAAAATTTTAGGAAGCCTAAATAATCCATTAAGGTAAAGATTAGGACCATAGACCTGATAGATCCAGCTTTGAAAACAGTACCACATTGTACCAGCTGGGTGCCTATGAGTGAGTTATGTAATACATCTAAACCTCAATTTCCTCACTTGTTAAATGGGATAATAATAAAATAATTGATAGAATGCTTTATAGTCACGAGAGCCTATAAAATTCACAAAATTGATTTTTAAAAATTTATTTATAACCAATTTCAGCTTAGCTTTTAAGGCTCCATTTCTGCTGATAATAGCAAACTTTTAACCCTCCAGCATAAGATAGCTCATTGCTTTCTAATTCAAGAATTTGAGAGCAAATACATAAATTTGAAGATCCCCTCTCAAAATGATCCTCCTACGGAAATTATCTGAACGCAAGGAGATGGTTATAGAACATCATGGTATAAGTTGGGGGCCAGTGTCTATTTGCTCAGCTCATACTACAGCAAGCTACATCTGCCTGGTCCACATGCTGAAAGTTTCCAAGACAGCCATAGTGACAGCCTGGAGCCAGCAGGGAGAAAACAGCCCAACAGGGATTGTTCCGCACCTAGGTTAATCCAACATTGGTGGTGTCTTCTTTTATGCCTCATTCTAGGTGGTATGGCAGCATTCAGATGCCTTCCAGCCTCCTGTGTTGCAGATTCCTCAGTCAGACATCTCCCAGGGCCACATGCTGATAGCCACCTCTGCAACGATGTTCCCATTTTCTCCACTCAAGCAGCGGGGGTGATAGTGAGGAAAGTTTGGGGCTGGATGTCTTTGACAAAGCTATTGGATAATTTGCTAAGGGTGGAAACAGGTAGAACCCAGGACAACCCTGCTTTTCAGGAAGCAACCTCCTGGTTTGTCCCCATGTGCTTTTACCTCCCTGTAAACCTCTAACTCTGAGGAGCATGGCCAGGCAGGACATTGGACCTTGGGGGTCCCTTTGAGCCCTAAATTATTCAAATAGATGTTGTGCATCAAACAGAAGTCTTCAGATGTTCCCTGTGAACAAAGATAACAGCAAACAAAATTAAATAGAAGTCTTAGTGATGGAAAGTAAAATAGCTACTGACAAAAAAAAAAAAAAAACAGGCAGAGAACATTTATAAACTTGAGACATACAAATCATGACTTGAAATGACACTTATCTCTAAGCATCATGAAAATTAACTAATGTTGAGCTCCTGGAAAATATAAGTGATATATAAATGCTAAACAATTTACAGTTTGCTGAGCCACTTAGGATGCTTACCGAAATACCATGCAATACTGATATTCTAGAAGATTAATCCCCCCCCAAAAAGCAAATGACTTCCAAAGTAGCTTGACAAATGACAAGGAAATAGCAGTTTTATGAATCTAATACTGGTATTCTGTGCAACAATGGAACAAATATTAAAAGAGAAAAATCTATCAATATCTTGAGGACAATATTACAGTACCTGGGTAGCTGCACCTGGCTTTGCAAAGAAAGACATTCTAACAGAGCAGCTTTCCAGAAAGGGATCAGCATACGAAGAAATGGGTTTGCTATTTCAAGGAACATCTCATAAATACTTAGATGCCAATACTACCAATACTACAATTGCGTACAGTATAAAAACAAAGGCTGTTCCCCCATCTCTCCTGTGTCCTCTGAATTGACCCAACTCTCCTTGGGCCTCTGCAACTCTGGCAGTCATCCCATGCTCCTCCATCGCCACAAAATCTAAATGAGTCAACAAGACCCTGGGCCATTGCTCCAAGCCCCAGGGGTTGAGTGTTGCCCCTGAGGTCATAACTTCTCTGCACTTGGGGCTGTGCTTGCTAAGAACAGCTATTCCATTGTTATTGAAGAAGGTCCCAAGGCAGAGAAGCAGAAAGGAACAAGGAGGCCTGAAACTGTCCTCTAGTCTACCTGAAATTACAGGTAGACCCTGGGAGGTGACATGGGCACTTAAGTGTCTGCCCACCAATTGCACCAAAGAGGACCTTCAAGCAGAAAGATGATGAAAGGAGCATTAAATGGAGAGATGGTGCAGATTAGCGGTTACAGAAGGCTTCAGGAAGAATGAGCAAGAAGGGTGGTAGGAACAGGGACAGGAAGGAGATGGAAAAGGAAAAGGCAGGAATCCAGAAACCAAGGGAGCGGAGCAGTTAGGATTCCAGAAAAGCTCATTCCACCTGCTCAGGGGATCAGAATAAGAGGAGACAGCAGGTTTTCAGACAAATAGGACATCTTTAAAAGGAGAAATCAGGACACTAGCATACAGTGACACCAAGCAAAAAGTGGTTAGGAGTTCTCGGAGGCCCCTTAGTACCAGTCCAAGCATGCTTTGTAGATGATGGATGTGGGAGCCAGGAAGTGGAAAAAAACAAATAACACTCCCAAAATATAATAATATCCTAAACTGAGGGAGCTGAAACTTTGAAATGTGCAATTTCAAGTAAGGATCAGCAAAAAGAAAATTACTTAGCCCATATGTCCCAAAATGACTGGCAACATTTACTGTGGGAAAAATGCACCCCATCCCCCACCCCGCCCTGTTCTGAGGTTCGATACTGTCTGATTGGGGGAGGAGCACAGAGGATGGGGCATGGGAGAGTTAGCATCTAGTGGCATCTCTCCTCCCAAACTACCTTTCTCACAAACTCTGTGATGCCTGAAATTCACAGGTTTTGTATTTGGTAGAAGAAAAACTATATATGTGTGTGCCTAGATATTGAGTGCCTACTCTGTGCCAGCTCTATGCAGTGGATTTACATACATTATGTCATTTAATCCTCCTAACACTCTCTAGGGTAAAGATATTTCATCCCCATTTTTACAAAAGAGAAAATTAAAGCTGAGAGTGGTTAAGAAACACACCCAAGGTCACACAGCTAATAAAAGAGCCAAAACAAAAGCTGTGTAGTCTGATGCCCTAAAATTTCCAACCTCACCCCTACACAGGAGCCTGCATTGGGTTTGATGCGATATCTTTTGGAAGGAATGCAATCACCTTAAAAACGAATTGTGCACTTTTAGACATCACTAACTTCTTTCATTCATTCAACGCACGTGTATCCAGCACTTTGTTGGTTCACTCATTCAGCAAATAGCCGCAGAGTCCTACCATGTGCCAGGCACTGAGCTAGGCACTGGGAAAACCTCAGGTGTTTTCCAGTAGGAGGGGGACAGAAATCAATTAAGTAAAAAAAAAAAAAATGCATATTATAGAATGTGCTGTGAAGGGACTAAATGGCAGGCTGGGACAGAGAGGACTAGCGGGAGGACGGCCTGTATGAGAAGATGACTTTCTCAACCAGATCTGAACAATAAGAGGAGGAGCCATAGATGCTGGAAGAAAAGGTTTCCAAACAGCAGGAACAACCATGTGGAGACTCTGAGGCATCAAACAAGCCTACACAGGGCTTGAGTAAAGGGAATAGTGAGTCTATATAGGGATGCTTGAGAAAAGCAGGAGCAGATTCCTGGGGGCCTTTTTGGCTCTTCTTGGGACTTAATGCAACCTGTGAAAGAATTTCACGATGGATTTCAATCAGGATAGGAATGTGGCCCGGTTGTAAATTTAAGAGTTCTCTCTGGCTGCACATAAAAAGAAGACTCTCAGAGATCAAGGGTAGAGATGGAGAGAACAGTGAGAAGGCCACTCTAAGTGCCAGGAAAGAGATGAAGATCACCTGGATTAGAGTGAGGGCAACTGAGGTGGAGGGAAGGGACTGGTTCTGAGATCTTCCAGAGACGGAACCAAAAGGACTTGCTAATCGACTGGCTACGCTGAGTGAAAAAGGGGACCACTCTGTTTCTGCTGGAGAAATGAGATGACTTGGGGAGCCATATACTGAAATGACTTGATAAGGGAAGAAGAGGAATAATAGTTTTGATTTTGAATTCTTGATTTTTTAAATTTGACTTGTCTGTGGAGACATCCATGTAGAGATGTCCAGTAAAAATTTGTGTGAGTCAATGTCACAAGAGAGATGAGCTCAGAAGATATAAATTTTAGAGATGGTCGAGTAAGTAGAGAGAGAAAAGCCTAGGGAAGAAGCTGATGTTTAGAGATCTAATGGAAGAGGAAAGTGCACGGCAAAGAAAACTGAAAACTAATAGCCAAGGAGGTCTGAAGAGACTTCAGACAGGACAGAAGCTATCATGGAAACAAGGGGAGAGACCGCCTCGAGGCCTTTCTGAGGTTGTGGAGAAGTGAAGAAAGACACAAAATGATGAATATGTTAGAATTCTCATTCCGGGAGAACTCCCAGTCTGATGAGAAGGCCGATATGATTGATGAAGGAATAAAAAGCTAGTGTAACATTTATTGAGCACTTACTATGTGACAGGAACTAAGTTAAATGATTTACGCATATTATCACCAAAGTCCCCCGTGAAGTAGGAATCATATTATTCTCATTTTACAAATGATGCTTGGAGACAGTGAGGAGCTCATCAAAGGTCACAGAGCTCGTGAGGAGGAGTGCTGGCATTAAAAATAGACAGTCGGATGCCAAGAGCCCATGTTAACCACAAAGCAGACATAGATCCATGGATCACTCTGTTGTTGCTCTCCTTAGCTCTTCTCCCTTGCTCCCATATGCATCAGGGCCTGGAACAGCTCTTCTCCTTGCAGTGGCTTTGTCAACCTGGTGAGGATGCTCAGAGAGGCAGCCCCAGCTCTGGGGCTCTTACCACACTGAGTTTTTCATTCCCTCCACCCCCCACAGCTACCCTGCCAGAACAAAGACCACTTGTCCAAGATCCCTTTTTAGATGCCCAACCCTAAGACCTGACCGGTGGATATTTAACTTCATTCTAAACCAGAAGCCAATCGGATCAGTCTCAAGCACTTGGGAGGTGGGTTGACATGCCAGACCCACTGGCGCAGCAAAGAGAATAATCATTGCTGATAAAACTGAGGAAAATGGAAGAAAAAGCTATTTTAGCTTAAATTGCTTCCTATAAAACAGTTGTGAAGGTAAAAAGGTACTATCTTCTTGTCAGTGTCAACATTTCTCTTGCTAGATAAGTGAAATTATGTTTCTGTCAATGACTAAATCTCTCCAAGAGGGAGGTGACATTTGTGTTTGGCTCCAGGAAAGATTGAGTCTGATGAAACCAGTAACTATATGGATGTGTAAAGGACATTTGCATAGAACACCAGTGAACATCATCAAATTTCTAAAGTAGATGCTTAGGAAACACCTAGGGTCTTCAATGAGGATATGTCCAGAACCCTTTTAAGCCTTGCTGAATTAATTTGGTCCAACTGACTTGATGACTATTTTTCACTGAAATTTTACCAATTATTTGGATTATGGATACAGCCATAGACAATACATTACTGCTCTCTCTGTATTATCTATTGTCCAAACTTATCACCTGATTATCAACTACCAATATCCAGATAGATTCCTTTGATCTCTCCCACAGCCCACTACATCACCACCTCACTGGGTAAATCCCCACTATAGTGTATCATCTGTTCATCTGAGTTTTATCAAAAAATCAAAACATGTTTAAGAGATGACAATATTCAAGCCTCCTGACCAGAGGGTGCCAGGCTTTGGGGGTTTATAGCTTCACTTCCTTCCCATCTGTCTGATGGATGACATGCCAACTGAGCCCACAGTGGTTAATGTCTTTGCCTCTAAGTGGAATCCACATGCCCTACAGCTGCAGAAAGGAGTCGAAGGAATTGCTCTGAGGGATTAGAAGCAATTCCCTCTTGTGGGAGACAGCCAAGGCCCCTTGATTTCAGCACTACTGAACTGAAGCTTGCAACCCTTGGCATCTAGCATGAGCATGTGCCCAGATACCAGCTGTGAGAAATGGAAGCAGAAGCACAGTGTGGAAGGCACACATCAGTGTGTTGCACTCAGCAGCAGTGGTATTCTCTAAGGGATTGAGAGACATCTGTAGCCCACCTTCTGGTACAGATCAGGGTGCGGTTCTCATATTGTATCACAGATGATTCTTCTCGAAGCCAAAGCTGATCTTAGTTGTGATATCTTTTGGAAAGTTGCAAATGGGGTGTTCCATAAGCCAAAATCCAAAGTTTGTAGGAACCAGAGAAAGGATAGGAGAAAAAAAAAATGAAGGACCATTTAGAAGGGAGAATTTAATAAGTTTAAATTCCAAAGAATTTAAGTAGATGTGATTTTTATCACCAGTAGGTTCTTAATACAGAAAAGAGGCTCACAGTTTTGAAGGCTGAAACCCCAACATTGAATGGTCCCACTGGTTTGACCTCTGGTGAGGTCTTCCCCTGGTTGTGTCTCAACATGGAAGGTAGCAACATGGTGGGAACACGTGTGAGAAAGAAATCACCAGGCAACAAAAGAGACTTGGGTGTCAGACTCACTCTTCATAACAACCCTCTCTCTGGAAGACTAACTCACTCTGAGAGACCAGCACTAATCCCTATTGTGGGCAGGACCCCCAATGACCCCCATTGACTGCCACTAAGCCTCATCTCTTAAAGGTTCCACTATTTCAACACCACCACACTGAGGACCAAGCTTCCAACATATGAACCCTTGGAGGACAAACCACATCCAAACCATAGCATAGTCCTACAAACAAGTGGTAGAAATTGAAGTAAAAAAGTTTTTCTAGATTATGCTATTACAGAAGGCATCACATTTTCTTCTATTTCTTCTCTATTCTTCCTCCCCCTACAAATAAATCAAATTTATAATCTAAGATGTGGATGATTATAGTACATGGCATTATTTTGTGAACCATCAAGAAAGGGGAAAAAAAAGCTGCCAATTAAACACTGATACATGCCTTGGTTTCAGAGATGTTAAAAGCATTCACCCTAAAAACTTTGAATTATAGCATAGTCACACACACACACCACTTGTCAATGAATTTCTCTAGCAAGGGTAGAGACACTGACACCAAGAACCAGTTTTCCAAACAAGCTAGATTTGTGCCAACCCTCAAAAGGAAAGGGTAGGGAGTTTGAAGTTTATTTTATGGCATACATTTGCTGCCTAAAGACAACTCAGAACACCACTGACAGATAATGGACCACATTTCATATCTGAGAAATGTGTCTTATTTTTAAAACTGAAAGCAGAGAAACTCATTAGATTTGCTTTCACTCTTGCCTCAGCATAGCAGGACAATTTCCATCATACCTGCTCCTCTTTGTTTTCTTCATTTTCTATTTTCCTCTGTTCTTTGCATTCATATTTATTCATTTTCATATTCTCATTCCCTCCCTCCCTCTCTCTCTCTCTCTCTCTCTCTCTCTCTCTCTCTCTCTCTCTCTCATTTAGTTGTCTCCATAGCTCATTAATGTGGCCAGCCTCAAAGGTCCTTAATAATAACTTATTGTACATGTTTATTATACTTGATAGGAAGTAATTTTATTGCAGCCCCCTTTGTCTCCTCGTTTGCAAGTAATCTCATGTCTCCATGCCTGTAATACTGTCCTTAGGAAAGTAGTATTTTTAGCATTATACATGTTTGTTATAACCAGGGAGATCATAATGGGGATTCATGAGGCTGAAAGGCAGGTATAGTGACTCCATCTCTGAAATATCCTGGCACCTAACTGTAATGAAGATGACTTGCATTTATCTGGGATAATGTTCCTGACACCTAATAGTGGCCATTTTCCCTTCAAAACTGAGGATTTGTTTAGGTCAGCTTACTTGTTGCATTAGTTATTTGTTAAAGCCTTTAACTGGGTCACTCATATAAAAAGTTGATGCCAGTTCATTAAAATTTAATTATTCATCAAATCAACATTTGTTGTGTCAAAGCTTTACCCTGACACTCTGGCAGGAACTGAGAATAGGTCAACAACTGAGACACAGTCCCTGGCCTCAAGTTTAGCAGAAAAGGGAAACAAATGAGAAATAAACATAACACTCCTTAGTTAAATAGCACTGGACTTTCCATATTTCCTCCATCTAACTAGCCATTTCCACTTCCTTCTCTGAATCCCTGTCCCCCACAGCTAAAACAGCCCAAGCCTACATCTATAGCATATCCAGCTCCTAATCCTATGTGTGCCTACAAAATATATCCTTAAAAAAGAAAAACAACAGTATCAATAAGAGACATGACCTATGCATTATTTATGCCCTCTACTTCCTTTCCCTGAGGTCTAAAATAAATATTAGATCTTCTCTCAATTATATTTCAGCCATTTATTATGAAGTTTTCAAATATACAAGGTATAAAGAATAGAATATGAACCCCCAAATCCTTATCCCCAGCTTCAATAATCACTGACAATTCTGCCATTTTTATTTCACTCTACCCCACCATTGTTTCTTTATTGTGTTTCAAAGTCAACCTAGAAGTCTTATCATTTTCCCCATAGAAGTAGTCAGTCCTTTGTATCCATGGATTCTACCAACCTCAGACTGAAAATATTTCAGTGGGAAAAAAAAGCATCTGACTGAATGTGTTCATAATATTTTTCTTGTCCATGTTTCTAAACAACATAGTATAACAACACTTCCATAGTAAATAAGGATTGTAAGAATCTGGAAATACTTTAAAGTATCTGGAAGGATATGTGTAGGTCACATATAAGTACTAAAATATGTGTAGGTCACATATAAATACTACATCATTTTACATAAGGGACTTGAGTTATCTCTGGATTTCAGTTTGCATGCCCCCAATTTCCCATGGATTCTGAGGGATGACTATATATTTATATGTATCTCTAATTGACTGGCACTTTTTCTTTTTTATATCACCACAATGTCATTATACCATCCAACATAATTAACAATAATTTTGTAACATCATCTAATCAGTTGCCTTAATTTTCCCCAAGTGCCTCAAAAATGTACATTTGTAATTTGTTCAAATCAAACAAGCTCATGCATACCTTTTGTTTGATTAGTTTTTAAGTTTCTTTTCTCTGAAACAACTTTCTCTCCTTTTTTTTCTATGCCTTTTATTTGTTGAAAAAAAAATCATTATTTATCCAATGGGTAAATACATCTTTGGAGTATCAGCCAACGTGTTCCCTTTATTCCTAATTTATATAACTAGTAGTTGGATCCAGACACTTGATTACACCTAGTTTCACACATTTAGCATCAACATGACAAGATAATGCTGTGATTTCCTATTGAATCACATCAGAAGTCAGAGAGTGCCTAGTTATCTGACTTTCAGTGATGATCAATGAGTTCCAAAGGAAAAAAGTCTCTCCTTGAACTTTCACCCAGTGTTGGGCATTAACAATCATTGTATATAGCCTCTATTCCAAGAGGGACTTTGTTTTTATTAGTCAACTCTTTCATGTTACAAGTATATCACAGAGTGAGATAATTTAACTTTGAATTGATTAAAGCGGGAAAGAAGTCGAAAACATTGAACACCCTGTAGACAATGATTCTGGACAGGAGATTTTACGTGGTTTAAACATATATATGTGAGGCATGGTGTTGATTCAGTCTGAAAAGTTCCTTACAGATCGCTGATGCTCATTCTAGGCAGTCCCCCTCTCATACCCAATCCCTGGTATCTTCAGTCCAGCAACTGTTCACTGACCTCCTGATACCGAACCCATAGGCTCCATCTCCATGGCCATTCCAACAGTATTGGGAGCACTCAGTTAAATACCTTGTCTGCATAAATGCAGAAGGCAAACAAGCATAATTTCCCATGCAGGGGTGCTTTTCACACTAGGGGTTTGTCCCTGAGACCAACCAAACAACCCAGGACATCATCAACATACGGGACACTACTGGCCTATACCCAAGAGCAACACAAGGAGAAATACAGTGAGGAAAAAAGGAGGAACATCATTTTGCCCTAACACAAGAGAAGTAGCAAGAAGCATGTCCTCCTGGCTCTCTACTTCCAATCTCATCATACTGCCAGCTGGGGAATTTCCCTCCCACTGAGCCAAAACCACACCGTGCCTGGGTAAGCAGGGATGCTCACAGAAAACATACAGGACAATCAGGCCAGTGACCAAAACTTTGATGTTTGGAGCTCACACCCTTGAAGATTCCAAGCCCAATCCTCCTTCCTCTATACAAGAGACCATTTGACATTTCAGTTGAAAGCCTTTTATTCAAGAATGCATGAAGTAAAACTTTCACAATTTTGAAGGAACCAAGAAATTTGCTGCATGCAGGGCAGGCCTTACAGAAATGCTGAGAAGATGGACTGCAGCTTCAACCCATCAATCAAAAAGAATTTGGAAAACATCTTGAATGAGTCAGCCCCCTGGAAAGACAGCTCAGAAGAGGGGTAGGGAGCAGGTGGCCTGAAGAGAACAGGTGGCTGTCAGCTAAACAAAAATCCCCACCTCAATTCTTCACTTCAATGTTTGTTACAAGCTTTTTCAAGTGTTCAAAAATGGGAGGAGACACCTTCCATGTCTTTATCCCAAAGGTAAAGACACTCTTTTCTTTAAATCTCCTATTCCTCTTCTTTTAGAATTGCTCAACCAGAACTTACTCCTGAAATACAAATCCAGAAGTGTACACACACACACACACACACACACTCTCTCTCTCTCTCTCTCTCTCTCTCTCTCTCTCTCTCTATCATGTCAACCCTGATCCCAGCTTTGAGAAATGAATCTCAAAAAGAAGAACCACATAACATTTCTCTTAGAGATTCGGCATGGCTCTCTCTCTCTCCTCCCACATGGAAATGGACAGTAACAAAGTCAGGTTCAACATTCAGCCATTCCTTCAACATCAGTTGAACACCATTGCACTGGGGGATACAAAGATGAACAGGACAGAGGTTTCTGATCCATAATATCCTGATCTAATGAGGGAGATAGAGAACTATGCCAATAACCCCAGAGTCACATACTGTGATGAAACCTCAATAAAGGTGAATCTGTCATGTTGTGGGTGTGCCACATTAATTATTCAGTATTAGAGTTTGGATGTTGAATGCCCCTCACAGGCCTGTGTGTTAAAGGCTTGATCCCCAGAGTGGTTCTACTGGAAGATGGTGGAATCTTTGAGAGGTGAGGCTTAGTCCACATTCTAAGCAGGCTCCATTTTTAGATGTCCACTGAGTATTATGCCAGCTCTGCACACAGAGTGCTATGGCAACCCTCTTCCATCAGGGCTGGCTGCCAAGTTCCTGGGTTTCACAACTCTGTCACCATGTGGCCTCTGGTAAGTTCTAGAACTGGCTTGGGACATAGGAAGCAGAACTAGAAAAAGAAACATCAGATATCCCAGCCAGCTCAGTGGGACTTCAAGTGCAACTTGTCCCTAACTTGTCCAGCCATAACATGCCTATCACATAAGCATCCAGGGAATTATTGCAAAGCAGATTCCTGGGTCCCATCCCAGAAATTTTATCAGTCCAGAACAATTCCAGCCCCTACATTTATAACAAAACAAAGACACAAAGACGTGTGGCATAGACTCTAAGGTGGCTCAAATCCACTTTCCAGTGTTCACACTTTTGTGTAATCCCCTTTCCTTAAATATGGGTACAAACTGTGACTTGCTTCTAACCCACAGGATACAACAAAGGCGATGAAATCTCCATCTGAGATGCCGGAACACTGCTATCTTTGTTGGTTTGAAGTAAGAGGCCATCTTGGGAAAGTCCTTGTGACAAAGAACTGCAGATGGCCTCTAGGAACTGCAGGTGACCTCAGCCTCCCATCAGAAAGGTGTCAAGACCCTCAGCCCAACAAGCACGAGGACATGAATTCTGTCTAAAACCTGAGTGAGCTTGGCAGTGGATTCTTCCACAGCTAAACGTCCAGCTCAGAATGCAGGCCAGTCAACATGTTGATCACAGCCTTACAAGAAAAGAGGGGGAGAATCCAGTTGAGTCTGGAGTCCTGATCCCAGAAACTGTGAGTTAACAAATGTATGTTGTTTAAAACTACTAACAGTGGAAAATTTGTCACAGAGCCATAGAAAATGAATATACATTTCCACAGCCATAGTTAACTAACATACCAGGTGACACACAGAGTAATGAGCCCTGCCCTGGACCCCACCCTGAGAGCCCCTGACCCAAATAAAGGGGAGATTGTAACATGCCTTGAACCACACCCTGGAAGTCTCTGTGACTTGAAAGACCTCCTTCCTGCCCCCTGAGGAAGTCCTTCAATTTTTCAAGAGTATTTTGGAATTTGAATAGCAAGGATCTCCTGTCTCTAATCCCCTGGGGCATCATTCAACTCCCCTCCCCAGAGATAAGGGTCATAAATTTGAAAAACAAGCAACAATCACCACTTTCACCACCCTTTGAGCTTCTAGAGAAATCTTTGTGGTCTTCAATGCTTCTATTTAGTTTTCTAATACCTAATTGATCAAAGAACCAACTTTTAAGTGACAAAAAGACTAACATGTACAGGCACAATTTTATGTACATAAACAAAAACACATGTTACTGCCAATCTCCACACACACACACACACACACACACACACACAAACACCATAACATAAGGGTAAGAACTTATTCTATAGTGTTAACTGCTGTATCTCCAGAGCCTAAAACTTTACCTGACATATTTATAGGTAGGTAGGAAGGAAGGAAGGAAGGGAGGGGGGGGGAGGGAGGGAGGGAAGGAGGGGAGGGGAGGAGGGGAGGGGAGGGGAGGAGGGGAGGGGAGGAGGGGAGGGGAGGAGGGGAGGGGAGGGGAGAAGGGAGAGCTGAGAAGTAGGAAAGAGGGAGGAGAAAAAGGGAGAGTGGCTGGTGAGATACTGTGACAGTCTCCCAACTACCCTATTCCCTCAGGTACTCAGATGTTTTCAGCTAATCATGATTTTACCCTTTTACACCTCAAAGAAGTAGCCACTACAAATATTCCTGGGCTGCAAGATGGTGATTCAGTCAGGAAAATGTTTGAGGACAAAATGCATTCCAAAGGTAGTTTGTCTATTCCATCCCCCTTTGCGGGATAGTGGGCATCTTAACTGCATATTTATCTGTCATAAAATACCCCTGGTGCCTTCAATCAGCCACAATTTGCAGCCAATTGAAGACAGCATGCATATTTTTAGAAACTCTTACAGTGACACACCACTGTTCATCTATGAGACTCCTTCTTATGATAATCCACTTCCTGTCAAACAGTGCAGGCACACAACAGGATGGCCCATTGGGGAAGGGCCTCATTAATGCACAATAGACTTAATAGGCCAATCTTTAAACAGACCGCCCAGTATGGAAGCTGATTAATAGAACCAAGTCTAAGAGGGAAGTTTCTCTTTAACTTTCAATTTCCTTTTCTGGCTGAAGACAGATCTGTGATGTGATTTTAACATGGTTTTTTTTGCAGCTCCAGATTTCTCCAGCAGTAAAACCAGCTTTGCAGCAATATCTTTCCTCCTTCATCACTACTTTCCTAGCTTTGGGGATCTAATTCACTCATATCTATCTGAGGAGCTTATTATATTATTTATCCTTGAGTAAATTAGAAAAAAATCATTACCAGTTTGCCTCACATTTCTTGCTCAAGTCTAACCATTGAGCACACTGATGTCCTGTTTAATCAAATCCTTAGACAGACAGAATCAGCATTTCTATTCATACTACACATTTTAAAAACTTTTTAATTCCCTAGTCTTCAATTTGGAACCTGGTTCAGCACCATCACCTGTCTATTTTGGAGAAGGTTCTAAAACACACATTAACCCAACTCTGGCATGTTGGGCCTATATGTGTGCACATATGTGGGAGAAGAGTGGACATTCTGTCTATCACCACACACCTTCCCTGCAGGGTGACTTTGAGCCAGTCTCCCAGGAAGACCCTGGGTTCCAAACAGAAGAGACTCAGAGCAGTGTTGAGGTGACCCATCCACCATCAGGATTTTGGAGAATGATCTGTGACTTCCTGGCTCTGTTCATTAATCAACAAATATTAAATGTTATGCCCAAGAGATAAAATGAGGTTTTATTAGCGTTCTCTATAGAAACAGAACCAAAAGAGTGCAATTTTTATTTACATGTAGTATATGTATATAAATAGATTTCTTTTAAGGAATTAACACACAAAATTATGGAGGCTGGTGCATCCCTAGATCTGTAGGATAAGCTGGAAAACTGGAGACTCAAGGGCAATAAAGGTTTTATTCCAGTCCAAGTTCAAGTCCAAAGCCTGAAAACCAGGGTGTAGATCCACTCCTAAGGCCAGGACTGGACACCTAGGATGAATTCACATTTTAGTTGGAGTCCAAAAATGGTGAAAAAAGCAGATGTCCCAGTTGGAAGGCTGTCATGTAGGAGAAATTCTTTTACTCAGGGAAGAGTCAGCATTTTTGTTAAATTCAGGCCTTCAAATTATTGGATGAGGCCATCCACATTAGGGAGATTTAAATATTAATTTCATCTAATAACATACTCACAGTAACACCCAGAAAAAAATGCTTGGCCAAATGTCTGGGAACCCCATGGCCCAACCAAATTGGCACACATAATCAATCATCACAGAACGTTTGTGGAGACAGAAGGCCACCAGGTGAGAAGGGAGTTACCATGTGCCATACTCATATAATACCTATATTATCCCCTTTAGTTCTCCCAAGATACAGATTTATTCTCTCCATCTTACCCAGATAGAAACTGAAGCTCAGAGGAGTCAAACAATTTGCCCAAGGTCACACAGCTAATTGTGGATCCATGGCCTTCTGAGCCTAAAGCTCATCTTCCTGCTTTATTCCAAATGCATCCTGGGCCTGCTATAGCTCTTCTCCATATCTTCATTCTTTGTTTCCTTTTCTAGTCGCAAATCCTCAAGGCTTGTCTGCTTGTTTTCTTTCTTTAATGTTGCAGAAGCTGCTCTGTAGAAACAGAAACCAAAAGGCTGCAATTTCCTCATATCCCAGGTAAGTTCCGAAATACTGCTGAGTTCACCCATCAAGTTAGGCCAGATTTGAGGGAAAGAGATGATTTATCACTAAAGCATTTAACATACTCCACCTACCCAGTACAGCTTCAGTACCAAATGTAGGATATGAATGTTCACACCAAGAGCTGAAGAACAGATTTTAGTGGCTCAAACTCTTAAAAACATAACATTTATCTCTTTAATATGGGCTATTCCTTAAAAATGGGCAGATAAGCAAATGAGTAAATAAAGCTTCAGCTCAAATGAGGGGCCACAGAGAAATCCTACTATGTTCTCCCTTTGCTATCAGGGATCAATTCAACCACCCCTGGGTGTTTGGGGGCATCTTTTGCCCTCCTGCGCACCTGCCCATAAAAGCAATGACATTTGTTGATTACACCCATTTGGTTTTTAGAGGCCAAGGTGGATTGTATTCGCCTTTCCTATTAGCCTAGCAATACCTCCCTGTATTTTTTTTTTTTTTTTTGCAGTAGATTTTCTGAGCAGCAATAGGTTCTAATCAATCTTCCTGGCTTCATTTCTCAGAATCTTACAATCTCCTCAAGGAACATTTCAAACCTGATTTATCATCATTACCAGACCCTAAATATTCACCAGATTCTATATTATTTATTACACTAGTTAATTTCCCTGTTCTGGCCTTACGGGTCGAATCACAGAGCATGTGAAAGATTATCCCTGGGATGTGTCCTGAAGACTCCGCATTATAAAGAAGCATTTCACATGCCCCCACCCAGAATACGTTCTGAACAGAAGCTGATTCCCCCTCACTTCTGACAAAGATTTTGCTCCCCACATCCGGGAACAGATTTGTACAGCCTCTGAATGACATGCAGAAGCACCAAAAACCCCACACACCTTTCATCCCTGGAGAAATCTCATCTTGCTGCTGTAGTATAGAGCCAGACAAGGGGCTAAGCAGGGGAAAGTGATTCAGGCTCAGTCCAGTGAGGAGAGAATTGTCCTAATGGCCCCCAAATGATGAGGTAAGAGGTGGACTCAGGTCGTAGGACTATCCTATTGGGATAAAATGACACTGCCAGTATGACCTACACTAAAGAACAAAGATCTCACAGTGGTGACCCTCAGAAGAAGGTATGTTGAGCCCCTTGCCCCTCAGGCTTTCCAACAGGCTAGCTGAGAATCTGCCATCTATACCTCCCATCCCTTCTTTTCTCTCAAGTGAAGGAAATTGGGCTTAGCCACGGGCAGCCTGAAGCTGTGTCCCACCCATGCCACATGGCCATGGTGGAAGGGGTTTCCTTTGAATTCTTTCAGGAAAACTTTTATTGCTCACTCAGGGCCTAGGTTCTCAGAAGACCTTTTGAAGCCCTGACTGTGCTCAGAAAACAGCTTTCTGGCATATGTGCTGGGGGCTTGGAATAGGTTCCTCCAGGTCTCAAGCTCTGAGAAACCAAAGATGTGTCTGTGTTGCTCCAGGTGACAGTAGTAGGATCAGTAAGAGAAGTGTTCGCTGAGGGTTACCTCTCAACACTCCTCCCGCAGAGGAGGCCATTCTGTGGAACAGCTAACAGAGGTTAGATGATAACTATTGGAGGTGTCCCATGAGAGGCAAAACCAGACTCCTGCTAAGGCCTCACTAAGATGGTGTGACTCCAGGGAGATCTTCTGCATTAAACTCTTCGAGCCATGGCTTTCTGTACCTGGAACAGGTAGATTTCTCAGTTCATCCTGTCTAGGGTTTGAAAATTAACAGCCCCAACTGCATTCAGCCTAGGGGAAAATGTCATTTTGTTCAGAGTGTTGCTACACATATTCACTGTTTTGTCCAATATTTAACAAGTACAAGATTTCACATAATTTGAGGAGTATTGGTATTAATTCTTCTTCGTAGGTGAATCTGTCTGGTCCTGGGCTTTTCTTGGTTGGTAGGCTTTTGACGGCATCTTCTATTTCCTTGCTTGAAATTTATCTGTTTAAATTGTGTATGTCCTCTTGATTCAGTTTGGGCTATTCATATGCCTCTAGAAATCTGTCAATGTCTTCGAGGTTTTCTACTTTTCTGGAGTATAAATTTTCAAAATAGTTTCTAATTGTCTTCTGTGTTTCAGTAGTGTCTGTCATGATATTTCTTTTTTTAAAGCATTTATTTTTTAGTTGTAGTTGGACACAATACCTTTACTTTGTTTATTTATTTTTATGTGGTCCTGAGGATCGAACCCAGGCCCCCGCACATGCTAGGCAAGTGCTCTACCACTGAGCCACAACCCCAGCCCCATGATATTTCCTTTTTCATCACAAATTTTAGTAGTTTGAGCTTCTCCCTCCTTATTTTCATTAGAGTGGCTAAGTGTTTGTCAGTATATTTTCAAAGAACAAGCTTTTTGTTTTGTTAATTTTTTTGAATTGTTTCTTTAGTTTCAATTTTATTGATTTCTGCCATGATTTTAATTATTTTCTGTCTTCCACAACTTTTGGTGTTGGTTTGTTCTTTTTCTAGGTCTTTGAGTTGTAATGTCAGGTTGTTTATTTGTTGTCTTTTTCTTCTCTTAATGAATGAACTCCATGCAATGAACTTTCCTCTTAGCACTGCCTTCATAGTATCCCAGAGATTTTGATAAGTTGTATTGGAGTTCTCATTTACCTCTAAGAATTTTTTTATCTCCTCCCTGATGTCTTCTGTTTTTCATGCATCATTCAAAAAGCACATTGGTTAGTCTCTCTTTTTAATATCATCATTGATTTATAATTTTATTCCATTATGGTCAGATAGAATTGTAGGGTTGTATTTCTATTTTTTTTTTTTATTTGCTAAGCCTTGCTTTGTGGCATAATGTATAGCCCATTTTGGAGAAGAACATGTGCTGCTGAGAAGATTCACTCGTTGATGGATGGAATATTCTAAATATGTCTGTTAAGTCCAAATTTTTGATTGTATTATTGAGTTCTAAAGTTTCTTTGTTTAGTTTTTGTTGGAAAGATCTATCTAGTGGTGAGAGAGGTGTACTAAAGTCACCCAGTTGTGGTCTATTTGGTAATGCATTTCTGTACATCAGTGATGAATCCTCTGAAAGAGAAATTAGGAAAACAACCCCACTTACAATGGCCTCAAAAAAAAAAAATCAAATACATGGGAATCAACAAAAGAGGTGAAAGACCTCTACAATCAAAACTACAGAACACTAAAGAAAGAAATTGAGGAAGACCTTAGAAGATGGAAAAATCTCCCATGCTCTTGGATAGGCAGAATTAATATTGTCTAAATGGCCATACAACCCAAAGCACTATATAGATTCAGTGTAATTCCAATTAAAATCCCAATGTCTTTCCTTATAGAAATAGAAAAAGCAATCATGAAATTCATTTGGAAAAATAAGAGACCCCAAATAGCCAAAGCAATCCTTAGCAAGAAGAGTGAAGCAGGAGTCATCACAATACCAGACCTTAAACCATACTTCAAAGCTATAGTAACAAAAATGACACCAAAATAGAAATGTAGACCAATGGTACAAAATAGAACACAGAGACAAACACACATAAATACAGTTACCTCATACTAGACAAAGGTGCCAAAAACATACAGTGGAGAAAAGATAGTCTCTTCAACAAATGGTGCTAGGAGAACTGGAAATCCATATGCAGCAAAATGAAAATAAATCCCTATCTCTCACCATGCACAAACTCAACTCAAAGTGAATCAAGGACCTATGAATTAGTCCATAAACCCTGTGCCTAATAGAGAAAAAAGGTAGGGCCAAATCTTCATCATATAGGATTAGGCCCAACTTCCTTAGCGAGACTCCTAAAGCACAAGAAATTAAATCAAGAATTAATAAATGGAATGGACTCAAACTAAAAAACTTCTTCTCAGCAAAAGAAAGAATCAATGAGGTAAATAGAGAGCCTACATTTGGGGAGCAAATTTTTGCCACACACACATCAGATAAAACACTAATCTCCAGGATATATATAAAGAATTCAAAAAACTTAACGCCAAAAAAAAAAAAAATTCAATAAATAGGCTAAGGAGCTGAACAGACACTTCTCAGAAGAAGACATATATTCAATCAACAAATATATGAAAAAATGTTCAACATCTCTAGCAATTAGAGAAATGCAAATCAAAACTACTCTAAGATTTTATCTCATGCCAGTCAGAATGGCAGTTGTCAAGAATACAGACAACAATGAATGTTGGTGAGGATGTGGAGGAAAAGGCACACTCCCACACATTGCTGGTGGGACTGCAAATTGGTACAACCAATCTAGAAAGCAGTATGGAGATTCCTTGGAAAACTGGGAATGGAACCACCATTTGACCCAGCTATCCCACTCCTTGGTCTATACCCAAAGGACTTAAAATCAGCATACTATAGGAACACAGTCACATCAATGTTGATAGCAGCTCAATTCACAAAAGCTAAACTATGGAAGTAACCTAGATATCCTTCAGTAGATGAATGGATAAAGAAACTGTGGTATATATACACAATAGAATACTACTCAGCATTAAAAGAGTGAAATTATTGTATTTGCAGGTAAATGGATGGAGTTGGAAAATATCATGCTAGGCAAAGTAAGCCAATCCCAAAAAAATCAAAGGCTGAATGTTCTCTCTGATAAGTGGATGCTGATCCATAACAGGGAGTGGGGAGACATGGAAAAAAATGGAGGAACTTTGATTGGTCAAAAAGGGAGAGAGAGAAGGGAAGGTGCATGGGGGCAGGAAAGATGGTGGAATAAGATGGACATCATTACCCTAGGTACATGTATGACTGCACATATGGTGTGATGCTATATCATGTACAACTGGAGAAATTCAAAGTTGTGCTGCAATTGTGTACAATGAATCATAATGTGCTCTGCTGTCATATATACCTAACTAAAATAAGTAAAATAATAATAGATTTCGCATAAAAATCTGATTTTTTTTTAAGATTCTCCTTTTCAAAAAATCAGATCTGGCTACACAAGGCCTGTGTTCTGCCTGAATTAAATAGCAGATTGCCTCCCTTAGGTGGAGCTGCACTATGCCCCAGACCTCATCCCTTCATGTTGGCTGCTCAGCCTCACATTAAGTCTGGAGTTTTGCTGGATGTTTTATTGTTTTGTTTCCTTCCAAGTTCTTTTTCTTTACATGTATTTTCTATCTTGTTCCTGGAGGATGAGTTAGCCACTTCTGGTCTAGTGAAAACACTGGATGAGGTGGCTATGAACCCAAGAAGTGAGGTGACTTGTCTATGTTCTCACAACCAGCCAGTGCAGAACAAGTTGCAGAACCCATGATTACTGGAATTCCTTCCACTCGGCCACACTGCAGAAGCTTATTTCTCATAACTGACACGACAGTTCACACTGAGTTGTGTAATTGCTGCATTGAATTTTCATTAGTATATCCTAGAGATAGGGGTAAGTTCCGTGATGTAGGTATGGGCAAAGATCTTTGGATATGACCCCAAACACATAGGCAACAAAAGCGAAAGTAGATAAATAAAAATACATCAAACTAAAAAGCTTCTGCAAAGAAAATAACCAACAAAATGAAGAGATAACTTTAAAAAATGGGAGGCTATATTTGCAAACCAAATATCTAACAAGGGGTTAATGTCCACAGCATAAAGGACTCAACTCAATAGTAAGAAAACAAATATACCTAATTTAAAAATGGGCAAAAAACCTCATTAAACATTTTTCAAAAGAAGATATACAAATGACCAACAGATACATGAAGAAATGTTCAACATCAGGAAAGTGCAAAACAAATAATAATTATCATGGAAATGCAGATTAGAATTATAATGAGATATCTCCTTACTTATATTAAAATGGCTATTATCAAAGTGTTAGCAAGTATGTGGAGAGAAAGGACCCCTTGAAGGCTGTTGCTGGGAATGTAAATAAGTACAGCCATTATAGAAAACAGTATGGAGGTATCTCAAAAAGTGAAAAATAGAACTACCATAAAATCCAGCCATCCCACTACTGGTATATATCCAAAGAAAAGGAAAGCAGCATCTTAAAGATGTGTTTGCACTCCCATGTTTATACACACTATTTGTGATAGTGAACAGGGAACCAATTTGAGTGTCCATCAAGTGGAAGAATGGGGTAAAGGAAATGTGGTAAAATACACAATGGAATACTATTCACAATGGAATACTATTTTTCATTCTAAAAAAAAGAAAAAGAAAAAGAAAATCCTGTCATTTACTACGACATGGTTGAACATTATGTTAAGTGAAAATAAACATCAGGCACCAAAAGACCAACACTATGTTATCTCACTTTTATATGGAGTGTGAAAAAAAATCAAACTCATAGAAACAGAAAGTAAAATGATGGTTACCAGAGACTGAGGGTACCTGGGATTGGGGAGATATTGGTCAAATGACACTAAATTTCAATTAGGAGGAATACATTCAAGATATCTAATATACATCATGGTGACTACATGTAATAACAATATATTATATACTTGAAAATTGTAAAGGGCAGATTTACACACACACACACACACAAAATAAGTGTATGAGGTAATGCATATGGATTGTTAAGTGGATTGATTTAGCCCATAAATATATATGACTTTTACTTATCAATTAATATATATGGATATAAGTGTACATATATATATATACATGTATCATAGAGATCAAGTCCTCACAAATTCCCTTAAAATAAGTATAATAGTAACAAAATAATTATTCTTTCCAGTTGACTTCCCAAATAACCACATTCAAACACCAAATACCCTTTTGTATGTCCAATAAGAATTTGACCTGATGAACACATAAGATTGCAATCAGGAATAGGCCAAAACCTTATTATTTCAGACTCAGCATTGATAGTCCAAATCAATAGTGCAAACAAGATTTGAGAGAAAGGTTAAAGTAATTGGCAGAACACACTGGTGTTCAGCCACCATAAGTACTTTCAAAGCAAAGAATTAAATACAAATAATTGATAAGCTCCTTATAAATCATTCTCATCTATATAAAAGGGGCTTTATAAGACATCCTTTATAATCTAAGTTGCTGCCTGCATTTGAAAGTGATATAACTTCACATCTCTTAAAATCTTCCATAATCAGACCTACAACTGACTTAAGCTGCCTATGCTCCCAATTAGTCAGGATTTGTCAGGACTAAGCAAACCAGAGAAAAGCCTGATTGGAAACTTCATAAAGCTTTTACCAAGGGTGGGAGATCACTCTGGGTAGGACCAGGTTTACTCACTTCTTCTATGTGTTAAGTACAGTTACATTTTACTCAGCATTAAACAGAGATACAATTTAAATTCACTTGTTAGTGGGTCCTACATAGGAGGGTGTAGGACTTAGGGGAATTGGGTAAAATTCAGGCTCACCTTGTGGATGAGACTGATTTAAAGAGCAAGTTAAAAGTGAAGACTGTCTAATCACTATGGACACAGGAAACTAGAAAGATTTAAAAACTGAGGTTGGAACTACCTTAGTTATCCAGGTAGCCTAACACTGAAGTTGGCGGCAGATTTAGCATCATTGTCAGCTGCCTAGCCAGGATTTATTCTCCCCTCCTCTCTTTAGGAGAACACACCTTGTGGTTAAGTATTTAAGATGAATAATCAGCTAATATATAACAGATGACTTACTGGTTGCTTGTAGTTGTGTCCAACTGGTTGTGTCCACACTGTACTAGATGTGATATCTTTAGAATTTTGCTTCTTTCTACATACCAGTCCTGACCACAGAAGAGTCCTGACTCATATCAGCCAGTCACAATAATCCTATCCTTCTCACCAGTGATTGGTTTAGGTATCCCAGTTTGAGCCAATTGGTACCTATCATTCCCCTCACTGACTTCTATTGGTCCACAGTTAGGCCCACAACCTACTTGATCCAATCAGACTGAAGAAAAGGAATATTTGGTCCATGATTGAAGGAGATATTTTTCCCTCTTTTGCATGGACTGAAGAAAGTCACTTGTCCTATCTGTTAATAGGAACCCTTTTGAAATCCTGAGGGCAATCCAGTTTAGGATAAAGTGTATATAATAAGGACTACCAGAGGAAATACAAAAATGTTACAGAGAAAAAAAACATAGTCCAAGAATTAGGATACTGTGCTTGGAGCCTTCCCCAACTCCTGTCTTCCATTACAAGAAAAAGTAAATGTCCTCAATGTTTAAACTACTTTAGGTGGGATTTCTATTCCTTGCAGTCAAACATATCCTACATTTTCACAAGCCAATATATTCAAAGCAGGTGAGAGGGGATTTCCAGGTGAAGCCAATGTTTTAACCCAACCCCACACAGATTTTTACAAATGAAAACAAAGCATGCAATTGTTCGAAACTTCAAAGAAAATTCATAGTTTTCAATGTGTTTGCATAGACTTAAAATTAGCAAGGTAGAGAGTTTCACCAAATGCAGAATAAGAGAGGCTTGGGTCCTTCTTAGCTCTGCCTCTCATAAACTCCGTGACCACAGGAAAACATCAACATCTGTAAATTGTGGGACTGATATTGTATCTTATAGCAGCATTGCTCTGAGAATTTAATGAAGGGCAGAAGGCAACATATCTAGCATAAAAAAGTAGCTCAATAGATAAAAGACAAATTTCCTTTTCCTTTTACCACCTGCTTTCCCAAGAAATCTTTCCAAGATCCTCTGACCCAAAGTTCCTGACTCCCCAGTGCTCCAAATTCTATTTTGTCTCTTTTCTTTTCTCCTCTTCAGTTCCACACTTGCTTAATTGTCTATATGTCATACATTGGTGGTTGGATAGCTGCTTTTCATTGATTCCATTTACTGGTACTTCCTATGTGGCAGGTACAGTTATGACTAACCCTGGGGACCAACCATCGACCAGGGACAATATGATAAGCTTGTTTATAGTTGACAAAATGAAGCTCAGAGAAATGAAATACATTTGTCTATGGGTTTGTTTGTTTGTTTGTTTGTTTAAAGGTGAACTCCAGAACAAGGAATTCCAAGCCAGCAGGACTTCAAAAGTTATGCTTTGAGTTTTTCGCTATGCCAAACATCCAAGGCTAAATCTGTACACATGTGTGCCTCTTTCTGTGGACTAAGAGCTCTTGAAAAGCAAAGTTCTTGTTTGCTAAAGGTCAGAAGATAATGCAAGGATTGGGTAGTCACCCGTTCTAAGCCATTCATTGACAACACATTTTTTTGGTTGCACAGATACACAAAAGAGATACAAGACATTGTTCTTGCCATCAAGAGGCCCCAAAGCAGAAACATAAATAGGCTATCTGCATAGAAAGCAATATGATACAGTATATTTTATTTTCTCAGGGAGAAGCATCAACATAAGTACCACAGGATGCCAGACCTGTGGGAGGAGACCATAAAGAGCTGGAATGAGCAGTGCTGGAGCATGAACTGCAGGCCCAAAGAGATTAAAAAGAAACTCAAAGCAAGATTCTGTGGGCCTGTGTGGGTGGGGGTTAATGGGGACAGGCACCAGAGAAAACACAGAATGTAGGAGGTGTCAAAGGTGCATGTGACACCCAACTGGCTTTGCTAACTCACTCTAAAAGTCTACCTTCCTACTATGGCTGGTAGAAAGGAGCCCCACTTTAAGTAGGGGGAGGCATTCAGTGAGAGAATGGAGAAAATCCAGATGGTGACTGGAGCAAACAATAAATTCTTTTGGCAGCCTTGAGTTTTCTCAGACAGGCAATTTAATGGAACTAAGGTCATCCTAGGGATGTGACCTTGGGCTGTTAGAAACTATACTAGTGTTTGTTCAAATCTTTATAAAGCCAAAGTTGAGATCCAGTTGAGAAGAGGGCTCTGAGGAGCCTGGCTGGAGTTTGGTTGAGGGGAGGAGAGTCTTGGTCGGGGGCAGCCCTAGCCCAGCCAGCTGGTCTGGTGTTAACCGAGTTCTCTATGTGGAAGAGCAGTAGATTGGATAGATAACAAGGGGTAGAAAAACAGGCTGGTCATTTTGAACTGTCTCTTATGTGTAGGGTAAGAAACAGTCCCAGTTTGCCAGGGAAGGGAGGCATCCAGTACTAGAATGGAGATAATCCAGGCAAAGAGGAGCCATCCGAGTATCACCTTATTTGGCAACAATGGGAGCCTGCTAAGCTTACTGAGCAAGAAGGGTGGTGCCAGGTAATTCCTCCAGCTGCAAAGCATTAGAGATTCCAAGCCTGGCCAGCCATTTGGCAGGTCAGATCGTGTGGCATGCCCCTTGCCCTGGCACTGCTTCTGGGCACCATAGGCAATGTTTCAAAGTCTCTGAACTGAGCTGGAACTGCCTCTTTTGCTTTGGAAACCCCAAACTCACAACACTGTGCTTTGTGAATTGTCAGAGAAAGTAAAACCCACTCGCTGCTTGTGAATTCAGGGTTCTCCAGAGGAACAGAACCAATAGAATGTATATCTTATTATAAGAGGAAATTTGTTATGTTGGCTTACCCAGGTAGAGGCTGAATGGCCCCACAGGGGTTGTCTGCAGGCTAGAGAGCTGGGAAAACCAGTAGCTGCTCAATCCAAAAAGCTAGAGCCTCAGAGTAAGAGGGATCAATGATGCAGCCCCACTCTGAGGCTGAAGATCTGCAAGCTCTCTGGAGAGTCACTGGTGCAAGTCTGTGTTCAAAGGCTGAAGACTCTGGACTCTGATGTCACTGGGCGACCACAGAATAATCTGGCTTGTGCACTTAGCGAGCTTCCCCCTTCTTCAGCTTTTGTTCCAGCTGAGACCCTCACCCACTGGCAGGTGCTGCCCAAATACCCTCACAGACACACCCAGAAGTGTGCTTTACCAATTTTGGAGGCATCTCTCAATGCAGTCCAGTTGACAAATACGATTAACCATCATAGTGCCAGAGTTATATTTAAAGAATATTCAAGAACTTTTCTTTCAGAAGCAGAAGGAAGGCATTGGAATTCCATCTCCACCAATATCTGGTCTTGTGACCCTGTGCGTGGTACCTAAACTCTTAAAACTTGGTCTCCTCATCTGTAAAATAGATATTAAAATGCCACCTCACTTGCAGGGTAACTGGGAGAATTAAATGAGATTATTCACGAAAGGCCCTTATTAGGGTGCCTGGAATATATTGAGCATTCAGTAAGTAACAGCTATTGTTATAATTGTGGTGGTTGTTTCCATGTTAAGCATGAAAAAGAAGCAAGATTTTATCCACAGTGTTTAAAGGTCAGCGTTCTAAAACATTTCCACTGGGTTAGATTTTCAGGTGAAATAAACAAACATAAGGAATCTGTCACATAAATAGAAGTTGACCCTGGTTCTTTTAAACTTATGTAATAGCCACTCACAGCCTTCTGGGAAAACAAAGTGGACCACTGAAAAATACTTGTATTGCCCCTGGGTGCTATCCATCAGTGGGAGAGACCTAACCCCTGATTTTATTTTCTGTGTTAGGGGAAGGCCAAAAGAAGGAGAACAAAACCAATTAACAAAAGCATAATCGATTTCAGAAATCCATGAACATAGAGCATCATTCTTATTCCTTTCAAGAAAAGCTTTATCAGCATCGAGTGTGGTTAACACTGAGCTAAAACATTTATTTATTAATGTTAAAAATATGCTCTTTCTCCGAAGTCTCAGGCATGAAGTATAATCAAATCAGTCTGTAAAATATTGACTCTGGATTATTGCTGCAGCACTGAGCAAAATCTAAATGAGCAGCACAGCAAGGCACCTGCCAAGGTCCCCCGCTGTCCAAGGAGGCCTCTAAAAGGCAGCAGCATGAACACAGTTTCCAGACCCTTAAAATCCGGACCACATGGTCCAGCACTATGCTGACCACACAGAGTGCCTCCCACAACCCCAGGCACCAGCTTCCACCCAGAACACCCACCTCCCCAAGTCATAATCAACACATGCTGGGTTTACTTCTTGGAAGTCTTGACCTCTGTAAAGCCTCAACTTTCTCAGCTGTAAAATGGAGAACATAATATTTACCCCCCTCTCTAGGACTGTTCTGAAGATTAAAGCACAAGCACAATCCTCAGTTCAGTGCCTTCTCTTTCCTCTGAATCCTCTAGTCTAGTTGTTATGAGGATTTACCAAGTCAATGTTTCTACAGGTTTACAGCCATGATGGGCACACACATGCTGTGTGGATTAACCATCTCTGGCCTTAGAGAACTTACCCTGTCATTAGGTGGGGGGACCTACACCTGTGGAGCTGAACTCCTGAAGGCTGACTCCAAGACCACCAGCCCTACAGTACACATTGCTAAATCATGCTCCTTCTTAGAACGTCATGGTGCTGGTTTAGCAATTGTGTCTCACTCCACAGGTATAGGTTCCCCCCACCTAATGACAGGGTAAGTTCTCTAAGGCCAGAGATGGTTAATCCACACAGCATGTGTGTGCCAATCATGGCTGTAAACCTGTAGAAACATTGACTGGGTAAGTCCTCACAAAAATAGTGTGAGGTTTTCTCCTATTAGGATCAAGAAACTATTGCACAGAGGTTTAAGGAAAGAATTACCAAAAAAAAACTGAGGTTTGTCCTATTCATGGATGAAGAAACTAATGCACAGAAAGGTCTGATAACTTGCCAAGGTGGCAACTGTACTGAGAGCTGAACTCCTGAAGACTGACTCCAAGACCACCACCCCCCCTGAGGTTTTGACTTCTGTACTCCAATACCTACAGCATGAAGGGCCCTCCCCAAAGACTTCAGCAGACAAACAGCCTCATCAAGAAGTATTACTTTGCAGGTGGGGAAATGGAAACATTATGAGGTGTACCCAGAACATCTCCTGGGTTAGAAAGACAACTAGGATGAAGATTAGAGCCCAAAATAACTGATCCTTAGTAACTTCCTCTTTCTGCTATGGCTTTTTTTTTTTTTTTTTGGTGGGGGATTGAACCCAGGGGTGCTTTATATTTTTTTATTTTGAGACAGGACTTCATTAGAAGTGTGGTCTTCACCTGATCAAGGTGGTTCTTCCTTCAAAAGGACATCAGGATTGTGAGTTCAAAGCCAGCCTCAGCAACTTGATGAAAAAAAAGAGGACAGATGAGCAAACCTCTGTCTATGATCCCACACCTGGATCAGGTGAAGACCACACTTCTCTCCCCCCAGGTCCCCACCCCACCCTCCATGTCCCATATAGGGTCCTCACACTTAGGGTCAGCAACAACACCTCACTGGGTTTCACTCACTATCAGGGATGCTCAGGATTGGGCAAGTACAAGAAAGCCAGTCGACCCTGGGCACACAGGTCATGGCACAGCAGGTAAGCAAGGCAGAGGTCAGTGCAGAGGCCTGTGAGCTGCTGCTTGAGTCGGCCTTAGTCCACTTCAAGTAATTCCAAATAGATGCAATTTTCTAAACCAAGTCTTTATTCTAAAATGCTGCAAATTTTTCTTCCAGATAACCATTTCTACATCTTTTCACAATCTGGAAACCTGCTTTCTAAAAACTCAATCGAATAATTCCATAGGTATAGCCCTTTGCATTCTATGGATGTATTATTTGAGCCTCCAGGCAAATTTTGGTACTGTGTGGACCTTGCTACCATCTCAGGAGCCTATTTTTCCAGGGTCAAATATCAGCTTCAAAACATGATAGCTGTGAGCACTGCACACATTCTTCAACCCTTCTGTGCCTCAGTTTCCTTGTATTTAACAGAGGGAAATCACAGGACCTATTTTAAAAGCTTATTTCAATGATAAATGAATTTATGTGTGTATGCACATATATGTGTATAAATATGCACATGAGCCCAAACACGTATTTGTATAATACTAAACATTTTATGCACACACACATACACACATTACAATATGTAGAGTTATGGATTGACTTGTGTTCTCAAAAAATTCATATGTTAATTTCCTAACCCAATACCTCAGAATGTGACCCTATTTGGAGATACAGTCTCTTTAGAGGTAATCAAGTTAAAATGAGATAATTAGCATGGGCCCTACTCCACTGACTGCTGTCCTTAAGAAGATATTTGAACCCAAATATGTTCAGAGGGAAGACAAAGTGGAGACACAGAAAGAAGATACCCTCTCTAAGAAGATGAGAGAGAAGAGAGACCTGAATCAGATCCTTCTTCTATGGCCCTCAAAACATAGAGGGCCTGTTGTGGACTCCTTCATTTCAGACTTCCTGCCTCCAGAACTTCCTGCCTCCGGAACTGTGAGAAAATAAATGTTTGCTGTTTAAGTCACTAAATTTATGGTACCTCTTACATGTTATAGTAGTCACAGATGATTGATAGATAGATGGATAGATAGATAGGAAAACCACTCAAGAAAGTACCTGGCACGTTTTAAGTAGTAGTACTTGAATGTTTACTAGTAATAATAGTAAATATGTTATTAACCAGAAAGTGTATAGTTTTACATTATCCTTTGAAAACAAAATCCCAGACCTGTGAATACAGAATCAATCATATCAGAGGCAATACATAGCTACAGCAGCAGAGATGTTCATCAAACATGGAGCTGATCTGGCTCATCTCTTCAGACCCAGATCCAACCACGAAAGTTGCCCAATGAGGGGTAACAATGTGGAGTGTCTCTATAGCTTGTAAGTCCATAATGCTTTTTTTCTGACTCTTTTAAGTCAAACATGAACCAATGTCACCACTGATTTAACTTTGAAACAAATATTTCCTACTGTTTCTCATAGCTTTCAAATGAGTTTAATGCAAACGTATGCTGTTTTATCAAGGCAAGTCAACACAACAAAGTTACATTTACAGCTTCTTTCTGTGAGATTTGCCTGAGTGTTGTGCAATCAAATTACAATGCAGAAGTTTGAGGCCTGAGGCTGATGGAAGATTACAATTGCCATTCATAACCCCTTGCTCCACATTTTCATATTCACTCATATAGTCTTGTTTTCCCTCATTGACTATTTAATATAAGTAAATTATAAATGCAAACTCTTGAAGCAATATAGATTCTACACTAGTATAGGATCCTGATTCTTATCTGTGCCATGAGTCAGAGAAATGCAGACTGTGTTCAAAAAAAAAGAAGAGGTTTGTGTTAATTGTATTGTCAACTTTTCTGGGCCATAAGGTACCCAGATATTTAGTTAAACATTCTCTGGGTGTGGCTGTGAGAGGATTAGAGATGAGATTAACATCTATGGCTCTTTCTTGGGAAAAACCTTGCTAATACAGGGTCTGTTCTGCATCTGGTTGTATTCTCTATACCAAGCTATTTCAGAGAAACCACTCTTTGAATTCTTTTTCAAAGAAATTTTGCTTCCCCTAAGCTGCATTGCTATGCTCCCTCCTTTTTGGTTACCTAGAATGTCTCCCTCTTGTCACAATGCCCAGAAGATTCAAACACAAGGTTTTGCTCAATCACAGTGACAGTGCTGACCCTTTTATCAGGCATTTATTCTTTCTCTTTATTCTCACATGCTGCATTATAGATTATCAAACTGGTTTACTAATCTCATTGCAAATATACCAAATTCCTTCTGGAAAAGTGAGAGTACAGTCAATTAACTAATTTGGGTTAACCTCCAAATTTCATCTGCACCTACCTTCACAGAATAACAACCCAGTTATTTTCCATGAAACTAGTGGACAACATTTGGCTCATCTCCTTCTGCCCTCTTTTCCATTCCACCCACAGGTAGTTCCTTGTAGTATAAGTAATATAAAAAAGCATGACTTAAAATGTCACACCACTGATGTTTCTGAAGTATCCTCGTGTTCCTTAAAATTATTTTTAACTTTAGACTCAACAGGCAGATGTGTTGGCTTATCTCCTCCTGCCCAGGTTCCTGAAAGACAAAACATAGCAATTACTGTTAAAGGAAAGAATTACAAAAATCATGCATCTTTAATGAAAGACACAGGAATAGAAATATTATTATCTAGCTCAGATCGTTCTCAGCTTGAGCCTCTTGTGAGCCTGTCCTGCCAGTAATTCTGGATGCAGTGGAGTGAGCCTTGGGACAGGGAGTCGGGATCCTGAGCCCTAGTTCCAACCCTGCATTCAAGTTGCTAGATGATCCTGGGAAATTCTTTGTGGGTCTCCTTGGAAAATTTAGGAATATGGAAAGCATTATAATTAAGGTCAGTTAGCATAATGGTTAGGGGGTGGTACTGGGCCAGCCAAGGTGACCTTGGATAAATTACTTAACTTTATGCTTCATTTTCCTTACCTGTGACATACAATCACAGACTTCCCTCAACGACTTCTTGTGAGATTTCACCAAACTCATAAAGTACTCAGAATAGTTGCCCAGCCCAGAGTAAGGCCCTCTCTACACATAAGCTATTGCAATAATCTCTAAAGGGCCTTACAACGTTAAAACCATTCAGCTCTATGACTCCAATGCCTCCCCTCAAAATTTTTAGTACTCTTGGATTTTACTTTTGTAATAGAAAATGAATAAAGAAATACAATATTGAATTTGAAAAGCCATCTTTATCTCTGTTTATGGATGTAATAATTGTCTGAAAGAACATATATTTCTCAAGTATCAAAAACAGATCAAATAGCCCATTGGTATCAAGGAATCCATTTCACATGGTAAAAACTTTTAAGAAATGGTAAACAGATAGGAAAAAAAAATATGTTTTATCTTTCAAGAGAAGGAAATAGCATTCACTGAGCACCCAGTGTATGCTGGGGCTCTACAATTTTGTGTCATTAAACCTTTCTCTGATATCACTGTGGAGCAGATCACCATTTCTATTCTATAGATGAGAAAGCTGAGGCTCAAGGAGGCTCATGACAGTTGCAAAGTCACATGGCTCTGCAAAGAAGGACTCAGATTCCATCCAGGGCCTGAGCACAAAGCCTATGCTAACTCCACACCACAGGGCAGCTCAGGCCACAGGGACTCTTAGTCAGGACCAACGTGTCAAACGAGAAGTTAAGAAAGTTATAATTTGAATGTATGAGTAGAATTTGCTCTTTAAAATAATCCTTATGTAAGTTTTGCTATGAAATGAAAAATAAAGTGTTCTGCAAAATACTGTCTCTCTTCTCAGTTCCCTAATACCAGTTACTGGACAGAAGGAATAGTCGTCAAAGACTGGATGGAGTGGAACAGAATTTGAATCTGATGATGTGGGTTTTAGTCCTAGTTTTGATGCCCACTACCAGGATACACACACTATCTCACATCTGAATAAAGATAACTGCTGGAGGGACCTCATACCTAATGATAGGGGTGAAGAAGGAGGAAGACTCCAACGTCTGCAATGCTACTGCTAAGAAGCAGCATTCTTTCCTAACTCCTTTCAACACCAAACATAACTGGGAATTCACGTCTTGCTCCCTGATTTGGACCCATGATTCCCAAAGACCCAAGAATTGACCACAGGTATTTGTCTCATAGCAAGGTACTAAGTCCAACACCCACTACCTACTCCTTTCTTTTTTTGTATCTCCTGCTTCTGGCTCAGGGTGTACACAGAGTAGAAACTCAGTAAATGGTTGTTGAATGACTGACTGAATCTCTGAATTCCTTTTATTTGTACTTGGGCACAAAGCAAGCTACATAATTTATGGGACCCAGTGCAACATGCAAATTTGGAGCCTCTTGTTCCAAAGGCAGGGGGGAAAATAATGGTAAAGTACTAAAATATAAAGCTTTTTCCTGTGTTCTATGATCTCTCTCTTTACCTGTCAGTACCTTTTGTTATTTAATGTCATTATAAGTAAAGAAAAATTATCAGTGAAATTTTTTTATAGTTCCTCTTTATATTGTAGATTGCTGGTGAGACTATAATGGTCACAGGTCTGTGAAATCAGACTAGCCTGGGTACAGTCCTAACAAAGTAAAGAATAATGACATAATTCAAGTGTCTCCTGGTATGAACTTGCATAACAGTAGCAAGCAAAGTCAAGGAAATATGCCTATGATAGACAGAGGGCATTGTAGAATAGTGTTTTTCCATTTGTAATAACACCAAGAAAACCTTTCATTTAACTAATTGCAAATCCAATTTATTCCCATGGAGATGAAGTCCTTTGATAGTACATAAAATGTTCAAGCAAGTAAGTTTCTATCTTCTTTGAGAAAAAAAAGGAGAGAGAACAGAGAAAATATGCTATTGATATAAAGAATTATGGATGGAGAAAATTGCTGGGTTTTATTTACTCATATTCCATTCTACCTTCATGCCTGCAAGAGGCTGGCGAGATATTATAACATAATTATGGACTCCCCTAGCAGCTTGAGTATCAATGGTTCCTATTGTTCCAAGCCTTTTGCAAGCCTATGAGCTCCAAGATTGCATCACGCACACAAAAAGAGCAGGAGCTAATTGCAATGCATATTTATACTTCCACAGTTCCCGCCATTACACACATAATTCCCTATGGGTTCTAATTAGCTCAATCAGGCTGGGGGAGTGAAAATGTAAGCAATTTAAAATAAATACGGGTTTTGCTACCACCACAAAATTTGGCAAAATGCTAGCCTTACAACTACAACTTATAACTATAGTTTATCTCTCATTTCTGAAAAAAAACTGGATAGCTCTTTTGTTGTGCTTAGGTTTAATCAGGGATAATAGCTTCTTAAATAACACCAGCCTTAGTGGTTTGAATTTTGGTGTTTTCCTGGAATTAGAGGGGAAAAAAATTCATTTTGAATATAATTTTTCTTGGGCTCCTAAGTGATAGCTCTGAAGATAATATCCAATAACTCCTGCCTGCTCTCTTTCCTCTCCTGTTTTATAATCTACATGACCTAGAAGTCTTACCTTTTAATCCTGTGCAAACTATAAAGAATGGTGCTTAGGAAAAGGATTCTCCTGAAGTGTCGAACTCTGGAAAAATAAGCTTAATTACTGCAGGCGCCAATTAGTGCTTTAAAGTTCAGGGAAATAATCTCTTTTTTTAAAGTGAAAGCACCTACAACTTCTTTTAATGTAAACAAGAGCACTGTCAGTCTCTCCTGTTGCCCATCACCTCATTATTAATTCATCTGGCTTCAGAATCTCAGTTCTAATCAGGGAGCTGGCTCCTGCGGCTGCACTTACAATCAGCTCAATGGCAAAACGGCCGCATGCAATCACCCTGCTCCAATCTAAGATGACTCCTAATGAAGGAATCATTTGGAAGGCAGCAAGTCTCCTAAGACCCAGTTTGCAGTGTCTAATGGCTGGGGCTCAAAGGCTCAGATCAACTTTCCTCCCCTGAGATGTACAGTCTTGATCCTGGGGGAGGGCAAGGAAAGCAAAGAGAAGGGAGACCCATGAGATGTCCAGAGTGGATCTCAGGACCCCCACCTAGAGCAGAAGCCAAGCCTGGCCACCAGTGGACTATATGCTGACCACAGAAACTAATAGTCCCCACCACCATCCATGCATACTACTTATTAGTAGCAAACATTTAAATATTGGAAGCATTTACATAAAACTTCAGGGGCTAGTCTCTCAAAAAGTATTCATATGCTTTGTAATGAGGAGGCTGCATTCTGACACATTAAAAAAAAAATGGTGAGTTCTGAGCAAAACTGACCATCTTTCAACAAGACAGAGTCTGGCTGGCTCTTTTTTTTTTTTTTTTCACCTACCCAGATTCTGTAATCCAAAACCCAGGATTCTCCAAGCTTCTCCAGGTGATAGTTAGCCTACTCTAAAACGCCAGAGAGGTAAATAACTCCAAAAAGAGTGAAAAATAAATGAAACAGAAAGTTGCCTCATTCCATTTTACATCTAGAAACCTAATTGAAGAAAGGCTTAGGCATCATCATTTCCTCAGATAATATGTACTCACTGGGCACAACCATGTGCCTGGTACAGTTTGAGAACATGACAAGACAACAAGCAACAAGACCAGACCCCTGCCCTTACCAGGCTCCTTTTCTCTTGTGAGTCAAGCAGTAATCAACTAATAAATAAATAAATATTACATCTAGTAAGCCATAAGTGCTGAGAGAATGAATATACACACCAAACTCTACATGAAAATTGAACCAGTCAAGGAAACCAACGTACTATTTACAGTAGCCAGTCCAGGAAATCAGACTTCTATCTGTATCAACCAGTCCGGGAAGACAAAGAACAAGCCATGTACCAATCAACCCAAAGTGACCAGTACTTGATTAGTAACTGACAGCCTACTTAATTAAAAAAAAATTTTTTTTTAGATGTTGATGGACTTTTACTTTACTCATTTATTTATACATGGTGCTGAGGATCGAATCCAGTGCCTCACACATGCTAGGCAAGCGGTCTACCACTGAGCCACAGCTCCAGCCTCCAGCCTTCTAAATTTTGGTTCTCATATCCAACTTAGGGATAAGCAGAGAAAAAAAAAATCAAACATGCACCCCCAACCAATCACAAAGAATGCCCCCACTTCTAGTGTGAGCCCAACTTCATCTTCCCCAGGACAACAGGTTCCAGTCAGTACACACCGGGAGCCTTCCTTTATTCCCTTGCCTCTGCCTGCTTTTGAGTCTCTGCCAAACCCAAGTGATGGTGGCTGCCTGCTTTGCTTTAGCAAGCTCTGAGTAAGCAGCTTTGCTTGTTCTCATTTGGGTAGTCTTCATTTATTTCCATAGAGATTTAAAACAACATCAAGCAGAGTAAAAGGAGAGAGTGGTAGATGGATGGGAAGATGGGGAAGATGGTAATGTCAGAGCCAAGTCCTGAGAAAAAGGGGAGGGAGGGAACTGTATAACTTGCAGTGGAAAAGCATTTCAATCAGAAGGAACAGCAACACAATGCCCAGTACAGAAAAAGAGCCAACAGTGTGGTCCAGAATCAGCAAGCAGAATAAAGGAGGAAATGAGTTCTGGAGGAAGGGATCAGAGGAGCAAGCACAGGCCAGATGCCAGGTTGCACGGGCTTTGCAGGCCACAGAAAGACTCTTTAGTGTTTTTTTTGTTTTTTGGTTTTTTTTACAAAGGCACTATAAATTCTGACTCCACACTTGCCTGGCTGTGTGGAGAATAGACGGCAAATAGAAGCAGGAACAAAGCAGGAGGTGCAATGGATCCACGTGAGACATCATGACAACCAGAGCCAGATGAAGCAATGAGGGTGGAAAGAGGTGGCCAAATCTTGAATTCAAGTATTGGACTTACAATGTGTTGAATGTTGAGATCAGAAAATAGGTAAGGAATCATATGACCCAGTCATACCACTCCTCAGGATTTATCCTAAATAATTAAAGGCAGCATCCTATGGTGATACATCATACACATTTATAGCAGCACAATTCACCATAGCCAACTATGGAGCCAACCTAGGTGTCCATCAACAGATGAATGAATAAAGCAAATGTATATATGCACAATAGACTTTTATTCATCCATAAAGAAAACTGAAATTCATGTCATTTGCAGGAAAATGGATGGAATTGGAGACGATCAAGTTAAGTGAAATAAATCAAACTCAGAAGGTCAAGGGTCATATGTTTTCTCTCCTATGTGGAAGCTAGAGAGGCAAAGGGAAAAGAAAGGTTGAGTGGTAGAGAGATCTCATGAAAATCAAAAGGATATCAGTAAAACTGCAGAAAGGGACCAGAGAGTAAGAAGAGTGGAGGGAGGAAGAAGTGTTAGTGAGAGATATTGGCCAAATTATATTGTTATATTATGTGCATGTACAATGTGTAACAAAAAATCCTACTACAATGTACCACTATAATGCACCAATAAAAGTTATGGAGAAAAAAATAAATAGAAGGATAAAAAGAAAGGTGAGGAATTAAAGATGACTCCTCTTTCCCTTTCCAGTCAATAATATTAACCCCTCCATACCTGTCACTCCCCATTTATTTATTTATCAGTTTGTTTGTTTTGTTGCTGGGGATTGAACACATAGGTGCTTAGCCGCTGAACCACAACCCCAGCCCTTTTTACTTTTTTTATTTTGAGACAAGGTCTCGCTAAATTGGTTAGGGTCTCAGTTGCTGAGGCTGGCCTTGAACTTGAGATTCTTAGCTACCTTAGCCTCCAAAATCGCGTAACAAGCATGCGCCACTGCACTCAGCACCACCAGCCTTTTTTGAAGTCTCCTGCCCAGAAACACAAGTAGGTATAAAGTAATGCAGCTAAGAGTGGATGAGGACAAACTTGTGGGGGATTTCTGAGGAACAGAAATGGTCAAGCCAAGGTGGTCTTTGTGCAGGAAGTATTAAGGATCCTTATCTAAAATGTACCACCCCCTATACCAATTCAGGAAACTTCCAGCCTCTCAGACCACCTGCATTCACACAGCTCAAAGCATTTCCTTGTTTCTCTGTCAACATTACCGTCTTTTCCTGGTTATACCAGTGCCTATGGTCAAAGCTGTCAGTGTCCATATCCTCCAATCCCTTCCCCATGCCTGGGCAAGCCAGCCTGACGTCCAGATATTTTCCAGACTATAGGGACCCCTACCAGTCTCCCTTCTTTCTCTTCCCCAAAACTCACAGTAGCTCTGGAGCAAAGTCTGGCAGATGTGGGTGTAAATACCCCAGCCTTCTTGCCCCCAATCAGGATAGTTCTGAACAGTGCATTTTGCACCATTTTGCAAGGTGTGGTAGCCCGCCTGGCATCACCCTTCCCATCCTACCACATCTTCACTAAGCAGCACCCTTTCTCCGCTGAGTCAACAGTTCATCACTGAATTCCCAACTCAGGATCAACTTCTAGAGGATCCAAATTCAGGTAATCTATAATAGATTTTTTTATTTTTTTATTTGTTCTTTTTTAGTTATACATGACAGTAGAATGCATCTTGACATATTATACATATATAGAATACAACTTTCCATTCTTCTGGTTATACATAATATGGAATTACATTGGTCATGTATTCATATATGAACAAAGGGAAGTAATGTCCAATTCATTCTGCTATCTTTCCTATTCCCATTCCCACTCCCTTCCTTTCATTCCACTTTGTCTAATCCAAAGTACTTCCATCATTCACCACCACCACCTATCGTTGTGTGTTACCCCCAGCCCCACTGTATATCAGCAAGAACATTCAGCCTTTGGTTTGGGGGGGATCGGCTTTTTTCACTTAGCATGATAGTCTCCAGTTCCACCCATTTACCAGCAAAGGCCATAATCTCACTTCTCTTTATGGCTCAGTATTATTCCATTGTGTAGATATGCCACATTTTCTTTATCCATTCATCTGTTGAAGGGTACCTAGTTTGGTTCCCTAATTTTATTATTGTGAAATGAAGTGTTATAAACATTGATGTGGCTATGCCACTGTAGTATACTGAATTTAAGTCCTTTGGGTATATACTGAGGAGTGGGATAGCTGGGTCAAATGGTGGCTCCATTCCAAGTTTTCAAAGGAATTTCCATACTGCTTTCCAGAGTGCTTGCACCATTGCAGTCCGACTAGCAATGTATGAGTGTGCCTTTTTCCCCACATCCTCACCATCATTTATTGTTGCTTGTATTCTTGATAACTGCCATTCTGTACATATTCGGTTTGGCCAGTTTTCTTTCTGAATATTTTCCATATGAGGTTGATTGAAACCATGAATGCAGAAACCATAGAAACAGAGAGCAAGTGACCCTGATATTTAGACATCAAGTTGCAACACAATTGTAGTTTATTACCTACACCCTGCCAAAAGGTGGAGACTCTTCCCATTCCCTTTTTTAACCAATTCTGTCAGGTTTATCATTCAAAAGTCAGACTTTTTAAGCAGTATATAAGGTGCTGAATGGTGCCCCACCACCACACCCAAAAAAGATAGTTCTACTATGATAAGCCCTAGAATTTGTGAATGTTACCTTATTTGGAAAAAAAAAAAAACATCTTTTGAAGATGTAATTAAAGATCTTTTTTTAAATTTTTTTAATTAAAGATCTTGAGCTGAAGACATTATCCTGAATTATTCCTGTCAACTTTAAATATTACCATAAGTGTCCTTAGAAGAGAGAGGCAGAGGGAGATGAAACGCACAGAGGCAGTAATGTGAAGATGAGCAGAGAGAAGCAGCCACAAGCCAAGGAACCCAGATAGTCACCAGAAACTGGAAGAAGCAAGGAATGAAGTCTCCACTAGAGACTCTTGGAGGATGCACATACCTGGCCTTCAGACTTGGTCTCCAGGACTATAAAAGGATAAATTTCTGGCGTTTACAGTTAAGAGTGTGGCAGCTTGTTCCAGAAGCCGCAGAAAACTAACACAAAACGGAAGCTTTCTAGTGAAATTTTACTTTTAGGTAAACTGATCAAAGGAGAACTGTTGTGGGCCAAGGGGCAAGGGGAGCACTAGCTCCTACTTCACGTCATCTTCCCCTGAGCCCTGTCCCCTGGCCCGTCTCTCTTTGGTTTGGAACACTGAAAGTGCACGGTCATCCACCTCAGAGGACCAAGTGGCTATACGGAAGAGCTGAAAACCATTCTTCTCAAATATTCATCATAGTCATTCATCACATACATCTGGTTTTCTCTCTTCTTTCTTTTCTATTTAACCTTTTCAGTCAGTTTTCTGTTATTGTGACTAAATACCTGAGAAAATCAACGTGAAAGGAGGCAAAATTTATTTTGGCTACAGTTTCAGTCCTTGGTCATTTGGCTCCATACTTTTGGACGTGTGGTGAGGCAGAACATCATGGCAGGGGCCCATGGTGGAAAAAATCTTCACTGCATGGTGGTTGGAAAATAAACAAAAAAGTGGGGGGGGCATCCCAATATCCACTTCAAGGGCATGCTCCCAGTGACTTGACTTCCTCCCACTATGCCCCACCTTCTAAAGGTTCCACCACCGCTCAACAGCACCACAGGTTGGTGACCAAGCCTTTTACACGTGAGGATTTGGGAGATGTTTCAGATCCAAGCCTGACATCAGCTCTTTTCTTAGATGTGTGTCTTTTGGAAAGCAGGTGTACAGGTTGCACAGTTATGTTTCAGTCTCTGAGCCATACCTTTGGAACAGTCCTCCGTAATCCCAGTGGCACAGGAGGCTGAGGCAGGAGGCTCACAAGTACAAAGCCAGTCTCAGCAACTTAGCAAGGCTCTGAGCACCTTAGGGAGACTCTGTCTCAAAATGAAAAATAAAAAGTTCCAGGGATGTGGCTCAGTGGTTAAGCACCCCTGAGTTCAATCCCTGGTACCAAAAAAAAAAAAAAAAAAAATGTAGAGGACTAATCAATTGCCTTATGAAAACTCAGTGAGTGGGACACGTAGGACAAGGACTAGCTTAAGAACAGAAGAACCTCTGATTCAGACACTGTTTTAATTGACTCCTGCTGTCAACAGTCCTCTCCCCAGAGCCCTCTCAGGATTCACGTACAATCTAGGATTATGTTGGGGTGGGAGGAAGAGGTAAGAGACTCATGAGGGGGAGAATTAGTCCTTCATATCAAACAACTAACTTTAAATGCAGGTTGTGTTGCCATTAGGTCATAATTCTAAGACTGCCTACACATTCTTCCCAGCATTTTCATTGTTCAGTTGTAAATGGCATTGACACAGCAGCCACCCAAGCAGCTTCTCTCAGTTGACTAAACACAGAGGTGCCTCACCTTTCACAAGCTTGCCTTCCAACTGTCGGTATGTTCACACATTATATATTATTGCTCGAAGCCTCTTTGAATATGCTAGAATCTGATTTTCCTCCAACACCCAAGGAATGATCAATGTAAGCTATCACATAGTGGTGTCACCTGAGGGCTCATTGTCCTGTTTCAGTCCAGCAAATCTGTGCAATCATTTGGATGTTTATTGTATCTTGTCCTTGTGTTCTATAAAAATGAGTAGGAAAGAGAAAAATGAAAGTGCTGATGCGAGGGATAAGACATATAGGTCATAAAAACTTAATACAATTGAAACAAAGATGAAAATCACTAGGCAGCCTGAAGACAGAGAATCTTTCACCTTAATCAGATTCTCATTGGACTTAGACAGGTCAATTGTGTGTTCAATTAATTGTAAAGAAAAAGAACACAATTAAAGAACATGTACCAAATGTTGGCAATAAATCATAAATGACTGAACTGAGGTGTAATTAGGGATCTTATAACTTTGTACCACTCGAAGAATGGAACTCCTACCTTCTTTATATCAATTAAGTCTATTTCTGGCTTTCCCACATTCAACTCTTTTACCAATTTTTGAGAATGGATTGCATGTAAAAGGAAAGAATTACCTGTACTTATGAAAAAAGGGCAAAAAATGCTGAATCTAAACTGATATCAACATAATATCAGTAACTGAAAGGAATTTATTTCTACTCTAAAGGAAGTAGCACTGGATAGAGAAACAGTAACCATGAGTTTCTCTAAAACAGAGAGCTCCTGCACATAAGATGCAATGACAAAGACCCGGAAAATATCAACCCATGGCCAAGGTTATTTGTGACTGATCTGGAAACTCAAATGTTTTCGACAGAGGACTGGTTAAATAGCCGATGATACGCATGGAGAACCACACAGACATACCGCAGAATCAAGATCTCCGTGAATGACTATGAAGTGACTTCTAGAATATATTGCCAAGGTAAATAACAGTAAGCAATGTCATATAGAGTTTCTTGTCTTTTAAAAGAGAAATATAGGAATGAGTATACACCCAGTTATCTTATTTTTCTAAGAAATGCAAATGTTAACTAATGGTTGCCTACAGAGGGTGGTGATAACAGAATGAAGAAGAGGAACTTCTCTAAAATACACTTTTATACATAATTTTGATTTTTGAAGCATGTATGCATTTTACCGATTTAAAGATGAAATCAAAAATAAACCTTAACGTTCCATAGAAAATATGAGGTTCGGTTTCTTGGGAGGAGCACTGGATGTCAGGCAGATGAGTTCTACCCACCATCCCCTATGTTGATTTGGACAGCTGTGGCAGAGTGGAAGTCTCCCTCTCTCAACATGAGAAGCCATGAGCACCAATCCTGCTGCCATCACTCATGAGCCTACGTAAATCATTCAGTCTCTCTCTCCTTTTCTGTCAAATGGACGTAATGTTTACATCATATGGAGAACAAGTAGATAATCTGCAAATAAAAATAACCCTTAAAAATCAAGCACAATCGGAAACTAAAGAACTTAATTGCACATAAAAATGTGAACCACACAGAGAATATTGGTGTCCAAAATTTCTTTGAATTCAATCAAATTTTTTATTATTATAACTCCTTAGGATTAAATAGATGGACCCTAGCTTAAGATGGTTTAACTTAAAATTTTCTGACTTATGTCGGTGGCAAAATAATATGTAAAACTGTACTTTGAAGTTGAAATTTTGATCTTTTATCCAAACCATTCTGTGAATTTTGAATTTTGATCCTTTCTCAGGTTAGCAATGTGTCATAGGATACTCTCTTATACTACATGGACTGGGGCAGCCATGAATCCCAGCCAACCATGTGATCACCAAGGGAAACAATTGATATTCTACAGTGGACTGAGTTGATAATCCAGGTGTTCAGTAGATTAAGTAAATACTAAATGCATTTTCAACTTAAAATATTTTAAATTTATGATGGTTTCATTGGGACGCTGTTTTAGTCAGTCTTTTTTGTTGTTGTGACTGAAAGACCTGACAAGAACAATTTTAGAAGAGGAAAAAAGTTTATTTAGGGGATCATGGTTTCAGGAGTCTCAGTCCATAGACAGCAGGCTCCATTCCTGGGGGCTTGAGGTGAGGCAGAACATTATGGCAGAAGAGTATCCGTGGAGCAAAGCAGCTCACATGATGATCAGAAAGCAGAGAGAGGGACTCCACTCACCAAATACAAAATTTATATGCCCAAAGTCATGCCCCCAATGCCCCACCTCCTCCAGCCACACCCTACCCACCTTCAGTTACCTCTCAGTTAATTCCCTTCAGGGGATTAATTCACTGGTGGGTTAAGGCTCTCATAACCCAATCATTTCTCCTCTAAACCTTCTTGAATTGTCTCACACATGAATTTTTGCAGACACCGCACATCTAAACCATAATAGATGTTGACTCCCTCATAAATAAAGGAATATCCATTCTGAAGGTAAAGAAGGACAAAAAAATCTTAAACTTGCTCAGTTGATTTACCATTAACAATTCATATAAGAATTATAGCTTTTAAAACTATTTTACAATTACTATTTTGAAGAGGGATTTTTTTTCCTGAGAGAGAGAGAGAGAATTTTTAATATTTATTTTTTAGTTTTCGGTGGACACAACATCGTTATTTATTTATTTTTTTATGTGGTGCTGAGGATCGAACCCAGCGCCCCGCGCAAGCCAGGCAAGCACGCTACCGCTTGAGCCACATCCCCAGCCCAAGAGGGATGTTTTTAACCAAGAATTTTATACTCACCCAACTTATTTATCCAATGTAAAGGAAAAACCTAATTCTACATATTCTCCTACAGAAAAAGAAATCACTTAACAACATACTCCTCCAAAAAATCAAAAAAAAAAAAGATTCATATTTAAGAACTCAAAGGTGAGTCAGTTGTGGTACAAAATGATTTCTGTTACTCAGTTGGGCCTCAAACTGAGGCTTTTGGTGTTCATGTGCTCAGATGGACTTCACACCCCAGGATTCCACACTGGCCCTGCAGTGTTCCCCTCTGCAGCTTTTCCAATCTTACCTGTACCCCAAAACACCCATTCATGAATTCTCTTCTTTATCCCAGAGTTCAAATAAAAGCTCTTTCCATGTTTGACAACCATTTAAAATAACCTATATTATTCTATTCCAGCACTTGCTCTAATAATAGCTAAACTATTTACATGGTTAAGATGCTGTGCTGGGAGAATCACTGAAGTATTTTTTTTTTTTTCGTTCTTCTTCCATAAAAGTAGAGCTTTATAGAGCAACATAATAACCATTTTCATTGCCAAAGAACTCAAGTAATGATTTTCTGCAACTTTAAAACTTGTATTGAATGACCTAAGTCTCAGAGTTTTATTTTTTCATTGGTAAAAACTAAATAAAACACTAGTCTATGGCAGATATCATCTTGTTCAATCCCTCTTATCATTCTCCACCTAACAGTTACAAATGTCCCTGCATTTGCTACATTTTTAAGCTTTGCAACAAAACACATTTAAAAATGCACAGAAAAAGACTAAATACTATAATACAATAAAACAGAACAACAGCATTTATCTCTGGCTGGTGAAATTCTGTATAATTATTTTTTTTCTTTATACTTCTATGGTTTTTTTTTCAAGCTTTGTTAAGGATCAATTTTCATAATCACAGAAAAATGAGATTAAAATCAGTATATGCAATTTCACTATATAATATGATTACAGTATATATGTTATGTTTTAATGTGCAAAAAATAAAAGTAAAAAAAAAAAGTTTATTTTCTGAGTGACAGGACTATGACTAATTGCTTTCTTCCTTCCCTCTGCTTTTCTACATATCCCAAGTTTTCTGTGATGGCTTATATTACTCTCCAATGCTTAGGGGATGCTTTGAGGTTGTTTGATGGTGAGGGGGAGAACAAATCAAAATCAGTTGTTATTCATTTGAAATGAGGTCAGGGGACAGAGAAGAGAAAGAAGTGGATACATGCTTATTCCTGGGCACAGGTACCTTCCACACCTGCTCCAAAAGGAAGTCCTTAAACAACTAACCCCACTTAGGTTGCCTGTTCTCAGTCCTGCACCTTTGTGGGTCCCCACAGCTGGGGAAGCAGACTTTACTGCCACCCTCCCCGCTCCAGATTTTCTGCCCTGCCACGAAATCAACACAGCCCAACCACCCACAATGAACACTCTTTCTGCTGCCATGTGCACTGCACAGCTGAGTGCTTATTTGCAAAGAAAGACATGGTTGCCTCGTAAAGCTCAGAATTAAGTGCTCTAAACAGATTTTGAGTTTACAGGACTCTTTCAAACTGCATTACTTTTCCCCTAATAAAGTTTTTCTCCTTGCTGCCACAAAAGAGAAAAACGTTTTATGACTTGCCTTTAAAAATGATATGGCGAGAGACTGATAGCACAACAAGAAATGTGATTCCCCTGATGAAAAAAAAAAAAAAAAAAACAGCCCTAGCAGACATTACTCTACAGCAACTAATAGACTCGAAGTAAAAATATCTGTTTTTTTAAAGTGTCTGAGGGTAAATGCCTGCTGTGCATTTTGTAACAAATTGACAAATTTTCCTTTTCTACTGTGTTAGCCTGCTTGACCTCAAAGGAAGAGAAGTAGCAGATCTACTTTGGGTTTCAGAAATATTTTTAATAATATGTGCCACTTCTCTCTACAGGGTGACAAGGACCATGCAGAAGTGGGTTCCAACACTAGTGCTCCTGGCTCCAGTGTTTATTCTAGGGTTCGCTCATAATCATTCTTCTAGCTTTGCTGGGGGCAAAATGAGGTTTTCTTTTTTGGTTCATTTTCCCTAATCCCTTTCACTGTGATATTCACTATTTCTTGGGATCCTTTGGGTACTTTGGGGCCATGTCTTCAAGAAATGCCTTTCTGATGCTTTACTAATCTCATTCTTTTCAGTCATTTTCTCAGTCTCTCCTCCCACTTCGCATTTCTACTCATGATGGGAGAAAAAACCCTGAGCTCTGGGGGCAGACAGACCTTGATTCTAATCCCAGCCCAGCCATTCACTAGGGCTTAGGAGTTGGAGTGGGTATCTCAGTCTGACTAACATTCAACTTCAGAGCTTAAAAGATGGATAAAGAGCACTGACATCACAAGGTTGCCACAAAGAAAAGAGACCCTCAATGCAAGTTTCCAGCCAGCAGCAGACCTTCATCGAAACCTGTTACTCTAATCAATCACACCATTAACATTTGTCCTCACTGACCTCATCTGTCAATGTCCTGCCTTGTAAGATATGCTCAGGGCTTTTCTTGTTGTCTTATTATTTCATTGTCTAGATGACTTTTGGGTCATTCTGAGTTCTACGTATTCCCTATGTGCTTACTCTTCTTTATCACCCAAAACCTCTAGACACCTTTGGTCTGAGGACCAATGCTTGTAGGTCCCTGCTGTTAAACCTCTCCAGCAAAGATTTCTTCTCCTTTTATTTCCTCTGTTGACTAATGTATCTATTAAGCAAATATAGCCACGTCTGGAACTATCAAGACACATGAAAGTGAAGCATCTGCCTGCCCAGAGTTTGTGGTCCAGGAAGAGAGAGGTGTGCACACTCATGACTACCCATGACTACGCATGCAACAGAATGTACACACTACAACCTTGGGAGAGGGAGGCCAAAATTTTTATGAGAGACTTCATTTTACTTTGAAATCAAACAGTCATAAGATAGTACTACCCAGCATGACTTGGATGAAGCTAGAAGTCAGCCTAAAGCAGAAAATGTCTCAACACCCTCTTGTACTTCCAGATGATCACCAAAAAGGAAGTGGTGAAAAAGATGAATGTTGTATGATCCACTTACATGAAATATCTAGAACAGATAAATTCACTTGACACAGCAGAGCAAAGGCTGCCAGGAGCTAGGAAGGAGGGGAGAATGGGGAGTTGTTGCTTCAAGGTTACACAGTTTCTTTTGGGGTGATAAAAAATGTTTGGAAATAGTGGTGATGTTTGCACAATATCATAGGATGCAATTAATATCATGGAATCAAATACTTAAAATGGTTAAAAGCAGAAATTTTCTGTTGTACATTTTACCACATTAAAAAAAAACAGCTTTCCTATATACATATATGAATACACCACAGTGAATCTCACCATTGTGTACATCCACAAGACTGGAATCCTAATTAGAATAAGATATATTCCATGCTTATTTAAATATTATAAATATATCAAAATAGATTCTCCTGTCATGTATAACTAAAAAGAACAATTTAAAAATAAATAAAAGCAAAAAAGAAAACACATACAAAGAGGTCAAATTGAAACACATTTATTCATTGCATAACAACAGGGATATGTTATGAGAAATATATAATTAGGCAATTTCATTATTGTGCAAATGCTGTAGGATGTATTTATATAAATAAACATAACTATGACATCACAATAATCTTATGGAACTTATGTTAGTCGATTTTGTATTACTATAACAAAATACCTGAGATAATTATAAAGAGAAAAGGTTATTTTGGCTCACAGTTTTGGAGGTTTGGGTCTAAGAGCAGGTGGACCCATTGCCATGGGCCTCTGAGGGGGCCCACGACTGGATGGCAATGTTGGGCAGTGTATGGCAGAGCAAACTGCTCCTATCATGAGCCAGTAAAAACAAAATATAAGAGGAAGAGGCCAGAGTCTCATATCCCCTTCAAGGGTATGCCTCCAATTACCTAAAGAAATCTCACAAAGGACCCATCTCGTAAAGGTTCCACCATAATCCAATGGTGTCTCCTAGAAATCAAACCTTCAGCACATGGATTCTGGAGTAACATTACCCATATTTAAGCCATAGTAGGACCATTATTGTGCAAGAGGTCAATCAATGATGGAAAGACGATGTAGCTCATCTCATGACTGTGCAGAGTTAAAGGCAGCAAAATATCTCCTTCTCACCACATCCCAGCCCCATCAAACTGCATGTACTTCCTTATACTTGCCTTTCATAATAATTGAGTCAGTAAATGTTTTTTTGAAAGCTCACCATGTGTCAGGCACTGTGCGAGGTACAGGAAAAAGAACTGAAGTCATCTTATTCCTGTGCTCAGACTAGACTCACAGCCCAAAGTGCCACTGTCCTGTTTGTGAAGCTCAAATGCCACCTGCTATGAGAAGCCTCCAAGGCCACCGTGTTGGAATGGATTGCTCTCTCCCCTGCACTCCCACAGCTGGCCGCCCCTTCATCTGAGCCCTCCTTACTGCCTCCCTATATGCTGTCCTTTGCATGGCATCTCTGCCCCACCCCACACCTGTCCCACTCCAGCCCTGGCAAACTCCTTCAAGTCCAGAGTCCATCTTTCCCACTGTGCACCTGTCCCTTCACATAGCGCCTGTGCACAGCAGGCCCACAATGTGTGCTGGCTTCAATCACCTGCAGAGCGATGTTTTCGAAATTGGCCAACAGCTCAGTGCAGGCCCCTGGCATCTGCTATCAATCACTTAACCCTCTCACTCCTCCTCACTGTACTCATTACGAGCTGCTTCTCAACCATCAGTGAAAAAGAGGAAGACTGACCATTTCTCCTCTATGAATTAGCTTTCACATCAGGAGTGCTGAAATGTGCGCAGCATAGGTCTCCTGTCCCTGGCTGATGAAAGGAACCCACCTAGGCGTCTTCAATGCACACGAGTATTTAATTCCAGATAAGGTCAGTCTTTACCAATCAAAGAAATAAATGTGGCAAGGTTGAAAAGGGCAGAAAGAAGGGGAATATTCAATTGCACACACTGAAAGAACGTTTGTAATAAATGACCAGCATCCCTGGAGAGCTCATTTCTCTGCCATTAAGCTCTGAGACATTGATACACGTAAAGACTCTGGAAAACTTGGATATGTTTACATTTTTATATTATATTAATGTACAAGCTTTCTGTGAAGACAAAACACAGGGAAGTTTTAGACTTGTAATAATAATAACTACCATTTATTAGGTACTTACTACATGCCAGATACCATTAAAGCCAGCATATATTTGCTTATTGAACAAACGCAACAATCTAGAGGGGACATAAATACTGCCATACTGAGGACTCTGAGTGTAAATCCCTTGTCCAAGGTCACACAGATGAAAAAGCTCAAAGTCAGGAATAAAATAGGTTTTCTGATTCCAAAGTTAACATGAAGTAGTCTCTTTTAAGTCAACTGTTTACCTACCCCCAAATGCACATAGCCTTTGCCATATATTATTTTTGAAAGAATAGGCAAATAAATGATTTTTTACAGACCAAAAACTAATATGCATACAAGGGAGCTCCTTAGAGAACTTTTAGAAGAAAATACACTGTAAAAGATCTTTTAAAAAAATCTCAAGTACCTAATGTCTTAAAGTTTATTCTGAGAACAGCGGGCAAGATAAAGGGACAGTTGGAAGGGAGAGATTTTATGATCATGGAAAATGAGAGTGAATCCTGGATAGATGATTGACAGGATGAGATTAAGGATGCCTTCACAGACATGGATATCTCAGCCAGCCAACTACTATAGGAATGCACTATTTCTTTGAGATACCAGAAGATACCATCTCCTCCAAGAAGTGGAGATGGCCAAAGTTCCCTAAATACTCGGATTTTATCCCCCTGCACAGCATGGGTAAACTAACAATTTCTGATTCCTTGGATCCTCTTTCCCCGAGTCTGTAACAACCATTCCTTCTCTTGAGATCAGTCTTTCTTTGGCCATCTATTAATTGCATTAGTCAGCTCTTCACAGCTGTGATGAAATGCTTGAGCAAAACAACTAAAAGGAGGAAAGATATTTTGGGGCTTACAGTTTCAGAGGCCTCAGTCCATCACTGTGTTCATTGCTTTGGTCCTGAGGAATGGCAGAACATCATGGTGGACGGTAGCAAGGTTATAGCAGTGGAAAACTGCTCACCTCATGATAGCCAGAAAGCAGAAAAACGGAAAGGACGGACACAAGATGCAATTCCCAAAGGCATGCCTCCAAGGAACCTGGCCTTTCAACTAAGTCTCATCTCCTATGGTTTCCACCACTTCCTAAGGGTCATTTCGAATATTAATCCATCGATGGATACATCCACTCATGAGTTTGGAGCCCTCGTGACCCAATCATTTCCTCAAAGCCCCATCTCTGGATACTGATGCACTGGGGACCAGCCTTCAACACAGGAGCTTTGGGGGTATGTTCCAGATCCAAATCATAACACTCCATCTTTCAGTCTACATCGCCCATGCTCTTCTTATTTTTTTAATTGACTTTTTAAAAAATAAATGACAGCAAAATGCATTACAAATCTTATTACACACGTGCAGCACAATTTTTCATATCTCTGGCTGTATATAAAGTATACTGACGCCAATTTGTGTCTTCATACATGAACTTTGGATAATAATGTCCATCACATTCCACCATCATTTCTAACCCCCTGCCCCATCCCTTTCCCTCCCACCCTTCTGCCCTATCTAGAGTTCGTCTATTCCTCCCATGCTCCCCCTCCCTACCCCACTATGACTCAGCCTCCTTATATCAGAGAAAACATTCAGCATTTGTTTTTTGGGGATTGGCTAACTTGTACTTAGCATTACCTTCTCCAAGGCCATCCGCTTACCTGCAAATGCCATGATTTTTTTCTCTTTTATAGCTGAGTAATATTCCATTGTGTATATATGCCACATTTTTAAAATCCATTCATCTACTAAATGGCGTCTAGGTTGGTTCCACAGTTTAGCTATTGTGAATTGTGCTGCTATAAACATTGATGTGGCTGTGTCCCTGTAGTATGCTGTTTTTAAGTCCTTTAGATATAGACCAAGGAGTGGGATAGCTGGGTCAAATGGTGGTTCCATTCCCAGTTTTCCAAGGAATCTCCATACTGCTTTCCATATTGGCTGTACCAATTTCATGCTCTTCTTGTTTAGGGCCTTTCTGTTTTGATAACATGCCTCTGAAGATATCTGATCTCACCACTGTAGGGCTGGACTTTCTAGCTTGCCTTACAGAGCTCTGGAGAAACTTTACTCTTGACCCTATGCCACCTACATTACAATAGTCTGGAATTTTTATTTTCTCATTCATTAAATCTCATTGTTCTTTCTCCATCAAAGAAGGATTATTTCCCTAGCTCCCTAACCCCTACCCTTTCATGCATCTTTATTTTAGTTGTTGATAGGATTTTTCCCCTTGATCAATTGTGATTTCATTGTTTGTATAATGGCATACAGTAAGTAATCCTTGTCTCTAGGATTTTACTGGTTCTCTCTCTAAATTGCCTTCTGAGAAGGAACTGCCTCATTTCTATGAGTTGAGTCTATTTAGTCAATATGGGGTTGAAAGGCTGGGAAGTTGGGATTTATGGAAGTTCCTTCCTACAGTTCAGTAGTAAATTCCTCTAACACATCTACCAGACATTGCAAAGTTGGATTCTATTCTTCTGGCTTTCCTAACTGCAGATGTAGACAAAACAAAATATTTCTCTGCCAACACTGTATCCTACTACAATTTGCTTTTGTGAAGTCAAAACATGGACTGCTAGGGAAATTATGGGTTTTTGTTTGATTGTTTTTGCTCAACTTTGTGGGTTTAGTATTTGCTTCATGTTGAAAGAAAGAAATGGAAAAATTACCTTTTGATTGATAGCTTCTTACAATCTTATCTTTTTGCCAAAAATAACAGATCCTAGTCCAAGCTCATCCAAGTCCAGCCACTTAGAAATCATTCTTCATGATTCCATCACCAAACATTATTTCATATTCATTCTTGTCACTACCTATTCTACTCTTCAAGGGGAGTTCTAGAAAAGAGGGAATCAAACTCTCCCAGGTCTTCCTCAGTGTCAGGATTCTAGAACCTCTCTGTCAAACTGGTAACAAGAGGACAGAACATAGTAAGGAGCTACTGCCTGCACCTATGGGATTTCATCACAGAAAAGTCTAAAACTCACCATCCTAAGGTTGCCCATAAGGTAGACTCTGCCCACATAATAACCCAGACTCTGAACCATCATTTTCTGGAGACAAGATGAATCAATACACTCAATAGCCCTTCTGGAGATACTGTAATTAAAAAAAAAATGTTATCAAGCTGAATGATATGTGGAACATTCTAAGTAGTATTTCTAATGAATGAAAAAATATTCTAGCATCTCCAAGTTTACTAGCATAATCTGATTCATGATCATTGGTATCTAACTCAAGTTTTCAGCTTTGTTTGTATAGAGTAGTGATAATTCTTTTTAACATCAAAGGAAAAGGAAGAAAATTGAGATCATGAATTTAGTGTGATGGCCAAGGCACAATTTACTCAATCTACTATGATGGGTATTGTGCAGACTGGTAAAGATACAGAAATGAGTAAGACAGTACCTGTCCTCAAGGAGTTCACTATCTATGGGGAGAAACAGACACATAAATAATTAAATACAATTTGGAGCCGAAGCAATAAATGTATACACAGGAAGGTATAGAAACATCTGGAAGATCATTTCATCCAAGGGAAGGGTTTCGAAGAAGCAATAACAATTAGAATCATTATTCAAAATCCCTGCCTGAGTAGTTTATAATTCTTTCCCAAAGAAACTACATTAATTTATGCCTAGTCAAATGTTTTTAAAGTTATTTTTGGAAGGCAAGAAGATAAAGACTATGAGAAAAGGTAAAAGACTTTGAATTATCAAAGTACAGAAAAGTGTGTGTGTGTGTGTGTGTGTGTGTGTGTGTGTGCGTGCTGCATACTTGGTAAATGTAGACTTAGATAATAAAAGTATGGGATGGGACAAAGAATTAATTAAGTGAGCATTACATCCCACACAAGTGGAGTATATTTGTTTCCACACAGATTTAGAGATAATAAGAAGTTTATCCATACAAGCAAGAATCCACTCACATATCCACTCACTTTGATTTTAGCAGTGCCTTCTTTATTTCAGAACATTTGCCTTTAGGACAAATATTAGTATTTCCTAGTCATGCAGGACTATTTCATTTGAGTTCCCGCTTTTCTCATGGCTCAATCTCACTTTTTTTCCTTAATATTTTATTGGCACATTATAATAATACATAAGAGTGGGATTCATTGTGACATATTTTTACATGCACATAACATAATTTGGTCAATTTCAATCTCACTTTTTAAGGGAAAGGAAAACAACATTTGCTGAGCACCAACTGTATTCCAAACATATATTCTACCTGCATATTGTTTAGTTCTTCTCTAAGGCATTTCTGTAAAACACAGGTATCATTCCAGGCCTCACACTTGTGTCTCTACATGTCCACTTACAGACAGAGATGCACATGCACTTGCCAAGGGTATGCAGCTAGCTCTAATCTTTTAGAGTACATCTCTTGATTTAGTCAGCTATTTTGCTGCTGCAACCAAAAGACCCGACAAGAACAATTTGAAAAGGAAAAGTTTATTTGGGGGCTCACAGCTTCAGAGGTCTCACAATCCATAGACAGCTAGTTCCATTCCTCTGGGTTCAAAGTGAGACAGAACATCATGGCAGAAGAGTGTGGCAGAGGGAAGCAGCTGAGAACATGGCACCAAGAAGCAGGAAGAGAGAGAGAGAGAGAGAGAGCGCTCTGCTTAACAAAGATAAAATATAAACCCCTAAGGCATGCCCCCAGGGACACACCTCTTCCCACCTGCCTACAGTTACCACCCAGCTAATGCCTATCGGGATTAATTCACTCATTGGGTTAAGGCTCTCATAACCCAATTATTTCACCTCTCAACATTCTTGCATTATCTCACACATAAGCTTTTGGGAGACACCTCACATCTAAATCATGACAGTCCATTATTTTCTCAAGGACATAAAAGATTACCCAGTACAAGGAGTTTGGCTTCTATTTCACTAGTGACTCCCCATAGTACAACCCAGAAATAATAGAAAATTCAATCTTAGCCATATTGGGTTTCCTCAATCTACATGGAAAGCAGAAGCTGAGTACAGGTTATGGATGCTGTGTCTAGGCAAGAGAAAGTCCTAATATATTCCATAGCCTAATATATTTACAGAATTTTCCCAATGTTAAATATTGTACTAAATAAGTGCAATAGTATAATAAAAATGGAAAAATGGAACTTTCAGTGAAAATGGCCCATTATGGTTTAGATATGAGGTGTCCCCCAAAAGCTCATATGTGAAACAATGCAAGAACGTTCAGAGGTAAAATGATTATGAAAGCCTTGACCTAATCAGTGGATTAATCCATTTGATGGATTAATGGGTGGTAACTATAAGTAGGTAGGACATGGCTAGAGGAGGTAGATCACTGTGGGTGTGCCTTTGGGTATTATATTTTCCCTGGCTCCTTCACTGAAGCTCCCTCTGCTCGATGGCTGTCATAAACTGAGCCACTTTCCTCTGCCAAACCCTTCTACCATGATGTTCTACCTCGCCTCAGACCCAGAGTTATGAAGCTGGCTGACCATGCACTAGACCTCTGAAACCATGAGCCAAAGTAAACTTTCCCTACTCTGAGATGTTCTTGTTGGGTATATTGTTCACGGCAGAACAAAGCTGACTAACGTATAGTCTCTCCCATATCTTTACGGATACAATTTTGGAAATTCATACCAAGAGCAAATAAGATTCTCAGCATCAAAACCACAACCAAAAGTAAAAATATTTCCACAAAAATTTGGGACATGTATTTTAAAACTGGCCCAGTGATACCAAAGAGAGGAGCTGAAAAAGTGGGAAGATTTTCTTCCCTCTTTCTGTGCTGTGCCCTCTGTGGGTTACCAACACAAGGTCCATACCAATTAGATCTTTAAGTCCTGAAACTACTATCTGAGGCTGCCTATTATCTAAATTCTTATAAATTAAGAAATATTCGAAAATTTTAAGTTTTTTTAAAGTGATGAAATGCATCGCTGTGTTTGATGGTGTCTCCCAAAATTCGTGTGTTGAAAACTTAATCCCCAATGCAACAGCTTTAGGAGGTGATTAGGCCGTGAGGACTCTGGCTTCAAGAACAGATTTATATCATTATCACAGGAAAGGGTTTGTTAACGTGAGAGATGGTTTATTATAAAAGTGAGTTCAACTATTTCTTTTGCTCTCTCACCATATGATTCCTTCCTTCCACAATGTTAAGATGCAGCAAGAAGACCCTCCTGATTTGGCCCCTCAGTCTTAGACATCCCAGCCTCCAGAACTGTAGGAAATAAATCTCTTCTTCATAAATTACTTAGTCTCTGGTATTCTGTTAAAGCAGTATAACAATACATAGAATGTATTGTTATAACCATTTAAGTGTACAGTTGAGTGGCATTAAGTATATTCATATTGTTGTCCCACCACCACCATCATCCATCTCCAGAATGTTTTTTTATTTCCAAAACTGAAATTCTACAGTCACTAAACAATAACTCCCCATTCCCCCTGGAACCCAATTATTCTGATGAATTTGACTGCTCTAGGCATCTCACATAAGTGAAATCAAACTGTATTTGTCCTTTTGGAACTGGATTATTTCATTTAGCATAATGTCTTCAAGGTTCACCCACATTATGTATCATGTGTCAGAATTCCCTTCCTTTTTAAGGTTGATTGACATTCCACTCTATATGCATATATATACCACATTCTGTTTATCCACTCATCCATCCTTGCATAGTTGGGTTGCCTTCACCTTTTGGTTTGTATGAATAATGCTACTATAAACATGGATGTACAAAATAACTAGTGGTCCTTTTTATATACAAAATTGAAGGCTAGACCTCCCAAATAATTGCCAGTGGGAAGGTAGAAGAATTCCAAGAAGGGAAGACATTATTAGCATATCAGAATTCTGGGAAGTGAAAGTCCCTCAAGAGAAACATCAGACAGAGAAAACTAGAAACCCAGTGAGTGTATGCTCAGGTGACTACTGGCTCAAGCAGAAAAGGAAAGAGAATCCCAGCTCTTCCAGAAAAAGTGTCAAAGAAGAAAACGGGATGATATTGGGATTGAAGGTAGGAGCTATGCACATCCATCCCACACTGAGAAGGAGTTGTGATCCACACCAAAACTGAACAGACTGTGTGGCAAGGTCTGTCCTTTATATAGGTAAACACTTAGATTCTTTTTTCAGTATGAGAAAGCAGGGGAGCAGAAAGTGAGCTCTCTGAAAAATCACCACATAACAAGTGAAAGTCATGTTAAAGTCTTTGAGAAAAAATAGGTATCTGTGAAAGTGGTTCACTCCTACAGTCTCAATGTCCCCCCAAATTCATGCGTTGACTCTAAATTGCCAGTGTGATAGTGGGAACAGGTGGGAACCTTAGAGATGGTGAAGACATAAGGGTGGAGACTTTATGAATGGGATTAGTGAGCTAATAAAAAGGTTAAAGAGAAGAACAAGCTAGAATGTTTTTGTCTGTCCAGTCCTGTGGCTATTTAGGACACAGCGTTCCTCCCCTCTGGAGAGACAGCAGCAAAGCACCATCTTGGAAACAGAGAGAGCTCCCCTACCAGACACAATCTGCCAGCACACTGCCTTTGGGCTTCCAGCCTCAAGAATTGTGAGAAAAAAAATCTCCATTGCTTGTAAATTACTTAGTCTATGAGATTTTGACAAGACAACCCAAAGGAAATAAGGTAACTACTAAACCCAGCAGAAAATTACTACAATTGGCCTCCTTATTAGAAAGTCCAAAGACATAGTCCTTGTGTAAGAGGACGGATATTCCCAAGAAGAAACATTGAGACATAAGAGTACCAGAATGAGATGAAAATGATAACATGAGGAAAGATGGCAAGGACACTAGAATGCAATAAAAGAATTTAAACCCACAATAGTAACAGTAAATAACAGAAATGCATTGTATAAAATCAAATCAATGACAAAGAGAACAAACCAAGAATTGTAACAGCTCATGAAAAAAAAAACAGAATAAATGAGAATAATGAACATCAAAATCATAAAAAGAGAAGCCATTCCTAAACTGAATAGAAACTGAGATTTCAAATTTGAATGGTTTACTTTATTCAATTATTCACTTGCTCTTAATGAGTGTCTACTCTGTGCCAAGTTTCATAGGTGAATTTCAGGAAAAATAACTTAACTTTTAAAAAGATTTACTTCTAGTTTCAACATGCTAAAATTCTTAATTAAGCAAGGTTAAAATTATCATATGTACTGTAGCAGTGAGTGATACAGGCAGGAAGGAAAAACAATTAGGCTGGCTTCTAATTCTCTACAGAAACAAGCTATGAGCCAGGGAAGGTGGCACACACCTGTAATCCCAGTAGCTCAGGAGGCTAAGGCAGGAGGATTGCAAGTTCAAAGCCAGCCTCAGCAACAGTGAGGTGCTAAGCAATTTACTGGGACCCTGTTTCTAAATAAAAAAGATAAAAATGTCCAAATGTTCTCTCTGTTAAGTGGATGCTGATCCATGGGAAAAATGGAAGAACTGTGATTGGGCAAATGGGAGGGAGAGGAGAGGAGGGGGTATGCGGGGGCAAGAAAGATGATGCAATGAGATGGACATCATTACTCTAGGTACATGTATGACTGCTCATATGGTGTGACATTACATTGTGTACAACCAGAGAAATGAAAAGTTGTGCTGCAATTAGGTACAATGAATCAAAATGCATTCTGTTGTCATACATAACTAATTAGAATTAATTAATCAAAACAAAAAATTTGTTTTGATTAATTAAAACAAAAAAAAGAGAAGAGAAATGATGCAAAGTTATAAAAGCGTGGTGAAAAATAAAGTAGTATACTAGAAAAATACAAAATAGGGCTGGGGATGTGGCTCAGTGGTTGAATGCCTCTGAGTTCAATCCCTGGAAGCTATGGAATCATGGGTCTTGAATTCTAAGGATAATTTTAGGTCATGAATTTTATACCCAACTAAGAACTTTTGTTTATTTAAAAAAAAAACAGAAAGACATTTTTATATATATAGAGAAAGAGTTTTTAAAAATAGAATCACCATATCCTTAAATTTTTTTAAAAAATACTCTAGGCAACCGAGAAACTAGTTGAATAAATCTCTTCTAGTTCAAAACAGCAAACTGAATGCATATGTTTCTCCTCTTAATCCTAAATCCAATTGAAGTGGCAGGAAAGAAAAGAACGCAAGCAAGAAAGACATTTCTGGAGGCACTAAGTCTCATAAGGAAGGATACCAGTAGACCAAAGTTTCTAATAAACTTCTATAAGCTGAAAGAACTCAAACTGGATGAACTGCATCAAAAATACCAAGGCTTGGAGCTCACACAAACAAGGGCTATGGTGCAGCAGAGAGCCTTTCTTCAGGGAAGAACTCTTCCAAGTTAGCAAGCACCCAGAACAGGAATGAGGTGAGAGATGGAGGCAGGGTCACTGATTAAAGAGCTGTGCAGATGGCTTTTATCCTTAGCAGAAGCCTAAAGACACTCTGAAGAATCTAAGAAATTGGGGTAGGCTGGAGCTCAGGGAGGCCAGGAGCCCAGAGGCAAGACCTTCTGAGGTCAGGAGTTGCCTGCTTTCAGGTCCCTGCTTGTACCTCCTGAAGGGACGGCCTCCCACAGAGGAGCCCTGCCCACAGAGTGTGCTCAAGCTCTTACTGAGCCCTCTGCTGACAGAGGAAATCCCCTAAACATTAACCAACCGTCTTTCCACTGTAAATATAAACATATAACCAGGGATCGCCGCCAGACATTTGAGGAAAAAAACAGATCATAAGAAAGACAAAGATAAACCAGTTTAAAACTGAACCTGAAGGACCTGTTAATTCAAGGACATTTTAAAAGGATTAAAAATGGATAATTAGCATCAGAGAGGATATTGTTTCAAGAAGGAAAAAAAAATCATACTTCTGAAAAAGGAGCAATTTAAGAAGAGAATTAATGGAATTTGGAAATATGATTGCTGCTGGGGGTGTAGCTCAGTGGTGGAGCCCAGGATTAGCACCAAACCCCAAATCTAAGTTTAGAGAAAAAAGAAACCAGATAAATTAGGATTGACTGAAAAGGGCCATAAGTATCCAATGGGAGCTCTGGGAAGGAATTTACAGTGGAAGTTTGAGAATATAGAGGTACAAATGAATTACAGAAATAATCAAAGAAAATTTCCCCAAACTGATGAGACATTCAAGTAGTCGCAAGTCTCCTAATATTTAAGAATATAAATCTAAAAACAAGATCCAGAATGAATGGAAAACAGATTATGTGAATAAATAGATTAAAGTTAAAAACTGACAATATCCTGCTGGGCGCAGTGGCACATACCTGTAATCCCAGCGGCTCAGGAAGATGAAGCAGAAGAAGAGTGAGTTTAAAGTCAGCCTCAGCAAAAGTGAGGCACTAAGCAATTCAGTGAGACCCTGTCTCTAAATAAAATATAAAACAGGGCTTGGGATATGGCTCAGTGTTTGAGCGCCGCTGAGTTCAATCCCTGATAGGCACCCCCTCCAAAAATTGACAATATCCTATAACTATTTGGGAGACTAGAAAACAATGAAACAATGTTTTTAAAGCTCAAAAGGAAAACAGGATTTTGAACACAGAAGTCTATATGAGCCAAACTATCCATCAAGTTCAAGAGCAAAATAAAAGATATTTTGAGACTTATATTAATTCAGAAAGTTTACCTTTCATAAGGACTTTCTGAAAAACTATTGAGAATGAATGCCACTGAAACAAAGTAGAGGAAAATAATAATTAAAGAAAAAGTAAGATCCCAGAAACAGCATAATCAATTTCAAATACATTGCATTGTTAATGTGAGCTAGGGAAAGGGGTAGTGAAGGTGCTGTTTCTAAGTACAGTGTTAACGGAGACTAACCACCTGCACCCTGCCTTTCACTCAAAAGACGTTGTACTAGTTATCAATGGCTGCATAATAAATTACCCCAAAGCTTAGAGGCCCATGTGCATGGAACACCACAGAATACTATTGATTCTCAAAGGCACATCTTTCACCATGAAAAACAGGTAACTGCAAAGGTGTGAGCATTTAGCACTAGTCATCCCTGCATCCTTGGTTCATGGGGGGAACTAGCACATAAAAATTGTGTACTCTGTGGGCTACCTTCATTTCCTCACCTGCTCACTGATGTTTTAATTGCTTAGATCATAACTGCTTTTTAGAAGTGTTTTCAACATAGACTCAACAACCATCCTGTCAACATATTATCTTTAAAAACCAATTGTAAGGAAGAGGCCACTTAGAGAAGTACTGTCTGTCCCCTCTAACTTCCCCTTCGCAACTTCCCAGGCCACCAAACACCATCCCAGCAAATCTTAGATTTCCAGCGGAAAAGTCTAACAAAGGCCCTGGGTTAATATCCCAGAATCTTGGAAACAGAAAGAGTCCTGAATACCAGAAAATACCAACAAGAAGCTGCTTGAAAGTGACTTAATATTAACAATGTTGATACCCCTCCACCCCAAGAAAGAAATGGTTCTTTAATGCTTCCTCCTCTCCGCAACTCCATGCATAAGCAATTAATTCAGGGAAAGTAGACTGGGAACCTCTGGCATATTCCTTCCAGACAGCCTGCCACCCCCACAGGTACTGTTTTCAATCAGGGTGTGAGCGAATGAAGATGATAAAGTTTTTCCCTGGAGATAAAGAGGTTCCATTTGCAGAGGAATGGAAGAAGATGAGAAAAGAATGGTAAGAATCAGGCCATCTGTCCCCCAGGCAGGGTGAACAAAATCAATTAAATCCACTATTTCAAGGTTAAGGCAGGAGACAAACAGACAGCATGCTATAAATACAGTGGCCCTTTGGATGCCAAGGCATGGATCATGACAAGCCCAGAGCTAAATGGGAAGCATGGTGGGTGCCCATCGCTGTCAGGTCTGATAGATTGACAGGGAGACAAATATGAAATGCAAACCTTGCAGCCAGGCCCTGCCCTGAGTGAAATCCCATTAAAACACACATCAAAGATCTCATGGCAGGGATGCAAAGTAAAATACAGAGCAACAGCCAGCCTTGGGGATACGAAAGGATGAGTACAATTTGACACAGGAGAGTAAAAGAGTTAGCATCAGTCAGGAACCATTCCCAGCAACCTGCTGGCTGCTGGATCTTCAACAACTCTGTAGCCTACTTGCCTCCCTAAGGTCATGGGGTCTCAAAGCCATTCTGCTCCAGGCTTGGGATAGATGCATGAGACAATGCCTTCATATAACAATAAGAACCACCTCACTCTCCCTGTGTTTTGTGTCTATTCTCTCATTTCATTATCCCAGGGGCTGGAGAAAGCAAGTATCATCAAGCTCATTTCACAGATATAGCAGAGGTCTGGAGAGTTTACTCACTCATCCAAGATCTCACAGTTGGTAAAGCAGTGGTTTGAAATCAAGATTTCCAATTCCAAAACTCATGCTTTTATCTCCAATGCTGCTGCCTCAGCTCTGGCAACATCACAAGTTTCCCGGGCCCTCCTGGCCACCACCCCATGGCATCTGGGCAGGATCGGCACACTCAGGCTGCTGCTCCCCTCTCATGCTCATTAGTCATGAATTCACGGTCATAGGTCCTGCTGGGCCTGGCCTCTACCACAGACCCCTCCTGAGAGCAGTGCTTGTAAGCAGCTGCTGCCCACCCAGCTAAAGGCTGCACAAACAGACCTAGTGGATATCTCTGGTTAATGGTGTGTGAAGCAGAGAAGGGGACCAGCAAATGCCACTTTTCCACCAGAGTCTCTCAGTGAGATAAGGACACTTCTAACCCCCCTTGCCATATGTGTCCCCTCTCTTTATTCCCACAGCTGTTAGCCTAGCTCACACCGTGGCCACAAATCGCAGCATAAATCTGAGCATGCTTCTCTAGCTCGATGCTTCAGGGGCTCCATTGCCCTCAGGATGAAGGGAGTCTTTCTTAGCAAGGAATTCCTTACATCAAAGGCTCCCTTGGTCACCTCAGTTTACAAAATTTGACTCGAACATGCAGACATGCACACACTAAGCTATTGATATTGATGATCTCCAAAGTGGATGTTTAAAAAGAACAGAAGGGAAGCTGTCCACTCCATTCAGCTCTGCATTGTTTTACTTACCATAAATATTTCTCAAGACTTTGAAAGTCATGTTAGAGTCAAAAAGTAATTGTCTTCATACATTCTTTGATGCTATAACAAGATATTTGAGACCACACAATTTATTAAGAACGAAAATTTGTGGCTTATGGTTCTGGAACCTGGGAAGTCCAAGAGGATTACTGGCATCTGCTTGACCTCTGGTGAGGGCCTCATGCTGCATCATCACATGGCGGGGACAACACATGGAAAGATAGCACAAGACTGCTACTTCAGGTCTCTCTGCCACTTTTTATAAACTCACTAAGCCATCCTGGGGACCCCCCTCACCTCATTGAATCCCAATTCCTTCCCAAACGCCCCCACCTCCAACTTCCGTTAACATGCCAATGTGGGGTTTAAGTTTCTCACACATGAGCTCTTAGGGGACACAGTAACATTCAGCACTGACGATCATGTAAAGGTGGGAGAATGGTACCTACCCCCACCATCTGTTCCCCATCTGGTTGGATAAGACCCAGCATCCAGAATTCTTGACTGCTTTTTTTTTTTTTTTCATCCCTGTTAGATTTCATTGTCCTTAAAGACAAAAACTTTCTTTTACATCATTGAATCTGTGTGTGACTGTCACATATTAATACCATTTGTTAAAAACAAATGAAAGTATAAACAATGGATGAACAAGAGAGTGAACAGTCTGGAATTTTGTGTACCATGTGCCTGACATCCTTAGCTATCACAGCTCGAGTCTGCACAAGTGGCCAACCAAGGCCATCACAGAATTCTCCAGAAATAAAGATGGCTAATAAGTAGCAGTGATCTCCAAAGTCACTCAAAAGGTGACCATGAAATTATACAGGACACATGACCCATTTCTTCAATAAATAATCAGCTCAGGGTAGAAAGCATTTCTTAAAAGATCCTTAAGAAGTATGACAATCAAATGCAGTATACAAGTCTTTTTTGGATCTTAGCTAAACATTCTAAAAAGACATTTTTTAATTAATTAGGGAGATTCAAACAATGGTGGGAGATAAGTTTTCTTAGGTTTGATAATGGTATAGTGGGAATGTAAAAATGTCTGAAAATTGTTTTAAAATACATATATATACATAATATATGCATGCACATACAAATATATGTGTATGTATATCAGGAAAATCAGATGACACACAATTAGAAAAATGTGTTCCTAAGTATTGGTGCTAGAAAAATAATATATGGGATTTTCATTCTGCTCTTTATTTCTATGTCTTTTGAAAGATATTTATGGAAAACAGTTACAAAACAAATTTAAGGGGGGTGTCATATAATCCAGCATTCCCACTATTAGGTATATACTCAGAATTCAGTCAGAATGCTGAGGAGAGACATCTGCATGTCCATATTCACTGCAGTATTAGTGTTTATAATATCCAAAATATGGATATAACCTAATAGTCCATCAGTGGATAAATGGATTTAAAAATGCAGTGTATACAGACTAAAATGCTATTCAGCCACATAAAAACAGAAAGTTCTGTCATATGTGACAACATGGATGAACATTATGGACATTCTTTTAAGTGAAATAAGCCAGGAACAGAGAGATAAATACATATCTCACCTACATAAGGAATACAAAAAAAAAAAAAAAGTGAACTCCTAGAAATAGTAGGATGGCATTTATCAGAGGCTGGTAAGGGAAGGATGGAAGAGGAAGGAGAGACATTGCTCAAGTTAGAGAGAAGAAATAAGATATGATGTCCTTGCACAGTAGAACAACGACAGTTAATAATAATGTGTATTTTAAAATGGCTAGAAGAAATGATTTTGAATGCTCACGCCACAAAGAAAAGATAAATGTTCAAATTATGGATATGCTAATTACCTTCATTTATACATTACAAAATACATACATAGATCAAACTTCACATTGTACCTCATAAATTATGCAATTATCATTTTTCAATTAAAAAATTAAAGAAAACTAAAAAGATGAGCTCATTACATAATAAATACTTAAATAGATGTATATGTTATATACACATACAAATACCCATATATACATTTATATCAAATATTTTGTAAGTATATGTATATATGTATACATATACACAAACACATATATAGTCAGTCCTCTTTATCCAGTGGTTCTGAATCCATAGATACAATCAACCACAAATGGAAAGTATTTGGAAAAAAAATGCATCTGTACTGAACATGTACAGACTTTCTTCCTTGTCATGAGTCCCTAAACAATCCAGTATAACAACTCTTTATTATTTATAAAGTATTAGGTATTATAAGTAGTTTAGAGATAATTTCAAGTATACATTTATATGCAAATATTACAACATTTTATATAAAACATGTGAGCATCCAAGGATTTTGGTAATCTCAAAGAGTCATGGAACCAATCTCCCATAGATCCTTAGGGAAAATTTTGTGTGTGCATGTTTGTGTGAGAGTGTGTGTATGTGTGTGTGTGTGTGAGAGAGAGAGAGAGAGAGAGCATATGAGCATGTCCATGAACTCTGCATCAGAATCACCTGAAGGTCATTACAATGCAAAATCCCAGGCCACCCTGACCCCTTGGGAGGAAGGCAGGCCCCTCCACGCTGTGCCTTAACAAGTATGCCCACCCTACTTCCAGGCTCTAACACACCCTTGTTTCTGATAAATGAATTCCACTAAGAATGACCATATATGGTTTGGACCATATATAGTTATGGTTTGGAAATGTGTGTCCCCATAAAGTTCATGTTTTAGACAATGCAGGAATGTTAAGAGGTGAAATGCTTATGAGCTGTAACCCAAACAGTGGATTAATATAATGGGTGGATTATTAATTTTAATGGACTATCTAGATGGTAACTGTAGGCAGGAGGGGCATGGCTGAAGGAAATAGGTCACCAGGAGTGAGCCCTGGGGGATTATATTTCCTCCCTGTATCCTCTCCTAGTCTTTGCTTTCTGGCTGCCATGAGCTGAGTAGCTTTACTCTGTCACACCCTTCTGCCTTGATGTTCGCCTCAACTCAAGTCCAGCATAATGGAGTCAGGAACCAAGCGCCAAAATAAACCTTTCTTCCTCTAAGTTGTTCTTGTTAGGTATTTTTGCTGTTGCAGTGAACAGCTGACTAACATGTATGATCTTCCAGGAGTAGGCTCAGTTTATAATGGGTATCTGTGTAACTATCAATATCCCTGTTCTTCACTCTCAAGAGCGTCCCAATATGAGCGACAACATAGTCACTCAAGTCAGAGAGAGCCATCCTGTTTCATATCCTCCCCATGTGCTGCCCCCACATATAACTGCTGAGCCCCCAATCTTGTGCCAAGGCCCAGCCTTCTCTGATGACTCCCAATGAGATCATCTTCCACCCTTCATACCACCAATCTATAGCCTCAGAGAGACAAGGCACAGTCCTGGACAAATCCACCTGGACAGGCACCCCACACTCACCTGTCACTAGCCAATGAGCCCCTTACAAGCAGGGAGCATGTCTCACTTATCGCCTTCTCCCTGATGCCTGACACAGAATAGATGTTTGATAAACGTTCATTCCATGAATGAATAAACAAAAGGATTAATAAATAAGTGAGGATCATTGTGCTGGGCACTTCCGGGATCTCCTCTGTGCTTAGTTAAAGATTGACACGTCATAATGTTAGGCAGTCTTAATTTAAAATAACTAAGATGAAATCTGGGTAAAACAGTTAGAAAATGTGATCTATCATATAGGGAAAACGAGCAGACTTCCAAAATGTATGTGCACACTAATTGTAACATAAAAGCTTATATGCACATTAGTTTCATTAGATGATATATTTTAAACTGGGATTCTAGGTAGCTTTTTCTCTACTTTTAAGATAGATAAGTAGATAATCAGTCGATAGATAGATACATAGATAAACAGACAAGAAGGAAGAAAAACAGGTGCCAGGCTGTTTAGGTGTGATTGTAGGTAGCCTGGGTGACGCGGTTTCCAGCACCACTGAGCCCAACTCCCCCACCAACCTCCAGTGGGGCAAAAGCCTCAGGTGCCACCCTTAGCATTGGCAGGCTAGAGGCAGGGATGGAAAAAAGTCAGTTTTGCACATAATATACTCCTCTACCTGGCCACACCTAGCAAGACCTTCAACCCCTAGTGAATTAATCCCGTGAAAGGGATTAACTGAGTGGTAAATGAAGGCTGGTAGGATGTGGCTAGAGATAGTAGGGCATTGAGGGGGTGTCATTGGGGTATATATTTGTATCTGGTGAATGGAGTCTTTCTCTCTGCTTCCTGATCACCATGTGAGCTGCTTCCCTCTGCCACTCTCTTCCACCATGATTTTTTTTTGGTCTCACTTAAAGGAGGAATGGAGCCAGCCTTCTATGGACTAAGACCTCTGAAACCATGAGCCCTCAGATAAACTTTTCCTCCCCTAAAATCGCTCTGGTCAGGTCTTTTAGTTATAGCAGCGGAAAAAGCTGACTAGAACACCCCCAAGACAGGAAAGCCTTAATAAATTTATAGCTCTGCTCTCCCTACACAGGTTTGTGTACCAGGTATTTAAAAGAACAAAAGCTTAAACAGTCACTTTGTTTCAACTGCACTGAAGCATTCCGGGCCTTCCATTCATCCTGCCAGGAGCCTGTTCAAGTATTAACAGATATCAATCTAATATATTGTGCAGCAAGCACCATTATTTTCTTCTCAATCTATTTTACCTGCCACGTCTCCCAGGGGCAGATTGGAAAATATGTGGTAATTATATATTGATATAGTGTGGGAGCAGGTTATATACGGGGTCGGTTGCACTTGGCTTCCTTATTAACCAGCTAAAAATGTGCTCTGTGGGATTCTTCTTGGCTCTTTAAGAAATCTCCAGAGCCAAGTTCTTATTTTGCTGTTTCTGATTTTTTCTCCTTGTTGACAGAAATCACCCAGCTTTACCAGAACCTCCCAGGTACCATGCCAAGACAAGGCTTTGAGCACAACCCCAATGTCACCCTCACTTGGCAAGGTTTCCATCTGGAGCCAGCCACCAGCTTCAGTGAGTGGATGACTTCCACACTAAGACACAAGAACAGCTTCCCTGGGATGTCTTCCTGGTCCCTGCACCACCTAATTAAGGAGAAGTTAGTCAGCATGAAAAGTTCTTATTAGGAAAGGGGTCATTGGACCATATTTGTAGGCCTTCAGAAGAAATAAATTACTTTGTAAAAAAAAAAAAAAAGAAAAAGAAAAAAAAAAGAAAGAAAGAAAAAAGAAACATAGAAAGCTCTGGGTTTAATGGTAGATTTTTTTTTTTTTCACAAACACTAATAATCGAAATACCCAGTGAAGAAGACACAGACTGATCAAGCCCCTCATTGTTCTCACTTGGTTGATTTGTCTACAATACTTAAGAAGGAAGGAAAGAGAGGGATCTGGTCCCCTGCCAAAGATAAAAGACAGGTGGGAGGGTCAAGGTGGCAAAACAGTGTGATCCACAAGGACTCTGGGGCTGCTCTCCAGGATTGAGTGATACAAATGGATCTTAGAGCTACAAGAAACATGAGGAGGCTACATAGCCCAGATACTGAGGGTCCAGCCGGTTATCATGTCAATCAGAATACTCTATGAGCTTGATGACTTCAAATCCCAGCTAGGGCTAAATTCTTCTCAGTTTTGTTGACCTGTGGGCTCCCCTATCAAAGGTGGCAAGTGACAGGTTGCTAAAATAGGGGGTGGTCTAACCAGGTCCATCTTACCAGTTCTGAAACTCGATAAGCAAGCTGGCTTTCATCAGGACTCCCTTCCCTGTGTCCTGAAGGGAAAATAAAAAGAGGGGAACACACAGTAGGAGATCAATATATCGCACCCAACTGTGACCATGAGCTGCATACCTGAACACAACCACCCAAATCAGCACTTGTTTCCTAGCCTGGTCTTGTCTGTCCACATGGCTCTTTGCCAAAAGATATTCTGAGGCAGCTGAAATGAACAACTTTGGGAGGAAACTAAGGTGGCTTCTGGTGGGTGGATCCAGAAGAGAACACAGAGAAAAGAAAACTTACCTTGAAGGTGGGACTCTGCCGATTAAAAATTCAAGTCCAGAATTCACCACATAACTTATTAAATATAACTTTTTTGACAACTCTCCCTTAACCCTCCCTGCCCAAAAAAAAAAAAAAAAACCCTAGCCAGTGTAACTGTAGCAATATGTAATTAGGGAAGCACACTCTCTTCAAAATGAAACTACCAATACTATAACTTCCAGTTAAATTTAATTACTGCCTAATTTCCTTTACAATAGATGACCTAGTTTTGGGACAACAATCTCAAAAAAGAGATTTTGTGCAAGTATAAAAATCTGCCCTATCTTTGGAGAAGCAGAGAGAACATTTACTGGGGTCCCCTAATCCACCCAAATATAAATGTGTCCAAGGTAAAGGGATAAGATACAGCCCCACAGTTCTTACGCAAAAGCCAAAGCAGCAAGCCATCCAGCGCTCACACCTCTAACAAAAGACAATTCCACAGAGATTGAGAGCTGTTAGTCAGATTTGCTGACCAACGTTCAGAGGGCAACCTTGGACATCTTGTCCAAAGAGCCAGTCTGTGTCCCCATCCGTTGCTTCCTGCAAATGCAGTCCTTACCTATGCCCTCAAACTCCCAGGCCCCGGGTCAAGGATGGGCACTGACACAGGGCAGCCCTGTAACCTTGGATGGAGACTGAAGAGCCTCTAAAGTGCCCCACCTGGCAGCAAAGCAGGGAGGTAGGTTCACCCATGCTTCTGACTGGCCCTCTTTTTATCAAAGTTGCTCCAGGCTGAGCACAATGAATGGTGACCTGTGGATCATGATGAATGGTAAAATGCACCATGAATAGTTGTCAGAAGAGTAAGAATCATCCCAATCCCAGGCAGTGTCCTTGTGGACATTGTCACCTGCTTCATAATTCATTATTTTCCACATAATAGTGGTGGAAAGGGTAAAAAATACCATACTCAAGAAGGTCCACACCTCAGAAGGAAATAAATATTAAAACAGATGATTACAAAAGGGTATAATCAATTCTATGGCAGGAGAGTGCAGGGGGTTATAGGTGGACAAAACATTTGGGAGAGAAATCAGAGAAGGGAAGTCGGGCTGGCTTCCCAGAGCCCAGCACCTGAAGCCCAGATCTAAAACATAAAAAGGAAATCAGAGGTACGGAAGAGTAAAAGAGACCAGACAAAGGTGTTAGCATTTGCAAAGGCTGCAGGCAGTGGGAGGATGGAAGTTGAGGAGAAGCAAGGAGTCAGCAATGGATGTAGGAAATATGAAAAGCAACAGGCAGCTGTGAAGCCAAAACCAGTGAGGGCACAGCGCAGCGTCTGCAGCCCTTCAGCAGCTTTGGAGGGACAGAGGAAGATTTGGGGCAGGCCAGTGACAGGTCCAGGTTTGTGTTTAAGAATGATTGCACTGAAATGACATGATGGCCAGGAATTGCAAAATATAACAATGTGCCACTCAAGAAGATTACAAAAACAAAAAACAGCACCAATCTTTAAAAAAAAAAAAAAAAATAGTGAACTGTTGATAATGGTTGAAGGCTGGTGATGAATATGCATTCTTGTTTTGTGTAAGTTTTAAGTTTTCCATGGTAAAAATATTTTTTAAATAACATGAATTATAAAAAAAAATGAGATCTGAAGTGTTCATATTAAATTCATGTAATTTTTTAGAAATGTTATATCTGATTCAATAGCTAAAAATAAATGGGAGAGTATTTGGATCTTGTTTCTGTGTTTTAAAAATATCACTGCACTGCAGGTAGAAAGTAAATTGGAAGGAAGAACAGGGGAGACCAGAGCCATCAAGAGGCCATGGCAGGGACCCAGGTGTGAGATGTTGATACAGGAGACCTGTATCAGCACCAGGGCAGAGGTCTAAAAGAATGGAGGGGGTGATTAGGAGGTAAAAAGGGCCAGAATCCAGTGATTGACTTAACATGAATGAATCATGCACTGGATCATTCTTTCTGTAAATATTTTGGGCCACTTCTCTGCCAGGGACTGTAGGAAGATGACAAGGCAGAGACAAGGACAAGCCATCAGCACCGTTATCTATGGCAATCATAAGATAAAATAAACTAGAAGGATAGAAACTGTTTTGAAAAAAAAGAATAAAAAGTTAAAAAAAAATGAGTAAATATTAGCTTAAAACACACGGCAATGAAAACCAGTAAAATGGGGAAATAAATTTGATGAGTTGAACGGTGCACTTAAAATGTTAGAACTAGAAAAGATAGCCAAGATAAAATAAAAAGTAAGATCGCATCATAAAAGACAGATAATACAATAAAACTCTGGATTAAAAAAAAAGAAAAAGGTAAATAATAGCTAATGGAACATATCAAAAAGATTAAATAGTGAAATAAAATCATTTAGGATGCATAAATGTTGCTAAAAGGCACATTCTAACCAAGAGGTGATACAAGAAATACAGTCTGCAATACAGCAGGCAGCAGAGGTGAGCTGCCTCAGCCACCTGGTCTGCCTCCACTTTCTTTAACACTCTGAGCCCAGCCAGTACTTGCCAGTCTCCAAATCCACTAAATTTTCCTTAACAGATGCTGCCAGAGGAAGTGGGGATTATACCACACAACTTACAGAAAAGCTTCATAAAAATTCTCTTCAGACATCTGCCTCTCTCCTCAAAGCTTCCTACTTCCAGCAGCTACTCAAAATTTCTCCTTCTCTCGTCCTCCCTCCCTGCTGTATGGCCCATGCTCATGCACACAAACTTCTACTCCTGCAGCCCTGCTTCCGATGGGAGATGTTCCTGGCCACATATATCCCCTGGAGAAGGACAGCCCATCTTGAGCCTCTGAATACTCATCTTGCTGGAAAGTGGCTCCTAGAACTGAACGAATAAAATTCCCCACCTCATTACTGGTACGTACATGCCTTCCCTCAAGACTGGGTTCTTGGAAGAACAAGTATCATAGGCTTTCCTAAATAAAGTATTCTAGGGCTTAGCTCTAAGCCCAGCACATAGTTGGTGCTCAGTTAATATCTGCTGGAGGTGAGAAAATGAAAAAGAAGGATCAGTAGCCTTCAAGCTGACAAGGCTACTTGAAGAACTAAGACGAAGAGACCAGAGCAGAAGTACTAAGGCTTCTTAGTACTTGTGTCTAATTAGAGGTCTTTGGGGAACTTATCTTTCATGTGGGACTTCAGCTTCTCCTAAAAGGCACATAAGGTGATAGCAGAGGCACCCTCACCCAGGGACCCAGCAGGAATGCAAGAAGAAGTAGCATTCCTCAGTGACTTCAAGGACAGATGACTTCCAGGCAAGTGATCAAGGAAGACTAAATGAAGGAAGGAGATGGAGATAAGATTCAGAAGATGTAACTATGCTGTATGAATGAAGGGGCAACAGGGAAGGATGCCCGGGAAGGAAATAGGATATGAACTCCTTTGCAGAGACCATTTCAACCCTCCAGAACAAAAGCTGCACTCTTGCCCAAGTTCCTGACAACAAGCTAGCCACAGAGCCTTGCTGGCAGCATTTTGTCCAGCATGGAGTAAGGTCCCTAAACCCAAAGCAGAAACTTTTCAGCAACTGCTGGAAAGCCAGAAGAGGAAGGGCCACTGATCTTATAGCCAGATCACATCTTCCTTTACGATGCCAAAACCTACTCCTGGGCATTCAGCACCTGTTCTAGAGCCATGTTACCACTGCCTTTGCATTTGGACAATTATAAGTATGAAAAGCCATCACACTGCATTCTCTGAAAGAATATTGCAATTCCAGCTGCCTCTTCCAGAAGGCACTTCCTGACAATGGCAGTCTGAAGCATTATACTCCTTAGAGAGGATTTGCCTAACCTCTTGGATGAGCTGGCTTTCAGTTCTCACAACCACTGGGATTATGTAGATCCATGCACACACTTGTTCCAACCAGAACAATGGTTGGCTTCTCATTGTTCGATGCCAAAGAAAACTGGAATCTTCTATGTCAAAACTTTGAAGAAGCCCAGTGGGGGTTGTGTCTTGGTCCCTCCAGGCTGCTATAACAGAATGCCTCAGACTGCATACCTTCTTGTTGACAGAAGTTTTTTCCCCACAGTTCTGAAGTCTGGAAAGCTCAAGACCAAGGGGCCACCAGATTCAGGGTCTGATGAAGACCCAGGTCCTACTTCACAGGTGACTGACTTTTCAGGGTGAGAATTGGAGGAGGCAAGGGAACTCTTTATGGTCTCTTTCACTAACCCCATTAATGAAGGTTTTTCCCTCATGGCCGAATCTCCTTCCAAAGGCCCCACTTTCTCACACCATCACATTGAGGATCAGGTTTTGCTCTGTAAATTTTGAGGAGACATGAGCACAATGCTATAGCAGAGGATTCATCGGCTGCACAGGCTTGCATTTGTCTGGAAAATGATGCTAACTGGAATTCTTCCTTTCTGCTGCAACTGAGATGCCAATACCACAGATATAAAAGTGAGTGTAGAACAGCCTCCCATGAAGAATTTATAGGAAATGGCTGGGAACCAGTTTTGTGGTGTTTGAGCCCTCTCATCCAGCAGCTTTTCTTTATTGCTTTAGGAATATAAAAATTTTGAGAAAGTGGAGAAATGGGAAATTTGGGAAACAATTGCCTTGTAGAGAACTATTACAAGTGTGGGTCCCACCCCAACCCTGCCACATGTTTTCTGTCATTTTGATCCTAGAGTAGAGGTTTCCCATTGAGCCATTCAAAGAGCATGTAGGATGTCCTAGGAGTCTAAGGACACCATGCCCTGTTCAGAAAACTGAGCAGCATGTGCCAGCAAGGGAAAGTGCATATCTGAGACAGGTCTGCAACCCCAGAGTTTACTGGACAAGATATGGACCAGGAAACTGGATCCATTTAAATCCTGCCCCAGAGACTATCCGGAAGGGTGCAAAACCCCCAACAATGTGACAGTGAATGGAGGAATGTCAGAGAACTGGGGATGAGGGCAGCAGGCAGGGAAAAGGTTATATAATGTACACAAAGGGAGCTACAGTGGGTTTCGAGGCACAAGAATTCACAAGGAACTCACCAGAACACCAGCAAGAGAAAGAGTCACTATAATATCTGCCAGGCCTGGGAGTATGACCTAGAGGCAATTCAAGGAAGAGTTCTCCACTCCCTCCTTCCCCTGCTCCCTTCCCACCCTCTGCCTCCAGATAACAGCAGTGAGAAAGTCCAGAGAGAAGAGCAAACAAAGCAGGTAATGCATGCCTCCCTCTAGCAAGGGGTCAGCCACAGCAGGAGGCACGCAACCTCATGTTAATTAACTTCAGAGATGTGACTATCTTTTGAGGTCAGAGAGTCTAATGTCTGAATTGTGTTTGCAACTAACATGACCATTGGACTGTCTGCTACCTACAATTTAGCAGAAAACCATGGAGCTGCCTCGATTTTCACCAAAGGCAAGAGCAACTCATTTCCCACCCCAATGCACCTATCTCAGTCTGCTTTCTGTTGCTATAAGAGAGTAACATAGACTGGGAATATATTTAGCTCCTGGTTCTGGAGACCAGGAAGTCTAAAATCAAGGGGCCACATCTGGTGGGGGCAAGCAAGTGCACACAAAAGAAGAAAGCACAAGAAACAGACTCCCTTTACTACCACCCACTCTCACAATAATGAACCCACTCCCATCTTAATGGCATTAATCCACTCATGACTCATTCACTTCTTCAAGGCAGTTCCTCTTAATACTGTCATAATGGCAATTAGGTTTCAACATGAATTTTGGAGAGGATATTCAAATCATAGCACCGCTCAATAAAATTTAAAGAGGCAATGAGAAATAAAAATAAAGTTCTATTTGATTATATTCCCAAAGTTGACTTTGACATGCAACAAAAGCTAGGAATCACTATTGCTATCAGCATAATCCAAAAGTAATTCTTTAAGGGATTTTTTTTTTAAGCTATACACCTTTCAACCTATTAATTTCAAATCCTGAAATTATCCTAAGATAACAATTCAGATTGTGTATATTCATCAAAAAGGGTATTAAGTACACCATTGTTATATGGTAAATACTATAACTCAACCCACTCAACACCAATTTAGGCCCCTCACTTTTACCTGCTGTACAGTAAAGGTATAAAAACTAACATTGCCTCTGTTTTCTTTGCAACTAGGACTGGTCCTTTGACATAGTCCTGACCAATGAAAGAAATCCAAAGTCTACAGGTGCCTTCTGCCTTCTTCCTAATTCCTTCAGTAGATGCAGCAAAAATCTTTATCTTCAGCTTTTGAGCAAATGACTAAGACACCTGCAGCAAATTCGTCACTGATATCATGAGCCACTGCATCTGCCAACTAACCCTCTCTTCAGATCTCTTGTGAAATGTTAGATGAGAAAATAAATGCTTTTTGGTTAATACACTGTAGTTGGGTTTTCTGTCACTTAAAGCCAAATGCAATCCTAATCTGTGGGACCCAGACAAGTGTGCATGCATGCACATACACACACGTACAACCAATCAAGGGGAGAGGTGATACCAAAAACGTATAGTGATAAAATTGTGTGTGATTTTTATTTTCTTTCTCTTTTTCCATTATCATTTTTACAACTCCCTACAATGAGTATTTATTGCTTTGTTCTATGACAAAAAAAATTATAAAAATTACCTTTTGATAGGCCCTGCCTACGCTCACTAAAATATAGACATGGTTCATGGCCCTCAAAGAGCTTTGTTGTATGTTCATTGTTCTATGGCTGGTTCAGCATATCCCCACCCTAAATCATATCTATAAAGATGGAACCCAAGTCAGATCAGTTAAAATTCTACTAGGAAAAGCTAAGTATGCAATGGTAAAAGCCAAGTTTATCAGACTGAAAGGGGCAGACTAGTAACATTTGGGGTGAAATGTACAGGCCTAAGGATTAACAGGTGTTAGGGGAGAAAGCAGAGACAAATCAGGGAAGCCTAATCTTTGTGTCCTGATGATCAAATAGCAACGGAACCAGGGAAAGTGGAAAGGAGAGTCAGTTTGGGGATAGGCATCGTTGGACATGTTAAGGTCATCAACTCAGCTTTGGTAATGTTGAGTGTAAAGTTGATGGCAGGGTCTGCCAGGAGAGAAATGGGACAGGCTGATCACAGACATTTACCCAGTAAACCCTTCCTGAACAATGAATCCATGCACAGAATTATGCTGATCCCTGTGCCACAAAGACAAATACTATATGGTTTGCAATCAAGATATGAAGAGTGTAAACACAAGGTATACGGTGGGACATAAAGAAGAGCTCTGATTTACAAGGAAGAACAGTTAAAACTAACTGATAACAAAGAGTTCACAAAAATGGAAGACCTTGAACTGAAGCTTAAGGATAAGAAGAGACAGCAAAGAAATGGAAGAGATTTGCAGGTTGAAAAAAGTCACAGGAGCCGAGGTATAAAGATATGTAAGGGTACCCATGCTCCAGGCGATGAGCACAGTGTTTGCAGACAGGTGGGATGGGAATATGCAAGATGAAGAGGCCAGTGGAGGGGTGGGGGTGGGGGAAATGACATGATTGCCAAGGCTAGGACCCAAACTGTGGCCAACAGGAGGCACTCTTGAGCATAATCTTCACTCTAGTTGAGGAAGATAACAGATAATGTAAAAGTCAAACTGAAGAAACCCAATATTAGAGGTGGAGAGTCTGTTATAAAGTCATTGTAACCGTCCATGTAAGGATAAAAAAGATTTGAACTAACGGTTAGGTAAGAGAGAGCAGATACATTAAATGATAGTTTTCTGTGACAACTAGGAAGAGGAAGGGATTTTTGAGTGAAAAAGAAAGATTAGCAGAAAATGCTTAAGGTTTTTTTCCTCTGAGGCCTGAGAAGTTGAGACACTTGCACTAATAAAATCCTTGAATATTTCCTCATCTTGGCATCTATTTCTAGAAGTTCTGGACTAACACAAGTTTGAAGAAAGTATCACATATTTACCCAGCCTCTGGTATTTAATAGATATTCAATCAATAGATTCAAGAAATAAGGAAATCTATCAGTGAACATAGAAGTTTTCATAAATATTTTTAAGCCAATAAAAAGAGCACAATTTACCTAAACCCTCTATTTTTCAACCAAGTGCTCTGGTCAAAAAAAAAAAAAAAAAAAAAAAAACCCTGACACAGTCCCTGTGACCCTGCTTAGTGCTTTTTCCAACAGTTCCAGTGACTCAGACCCTTGCAAAGCTCTTTACCAACAAATTAGTCCCCTGGCACTAGAAAAGAACCCCAGGAGAGAGACTGGCAAAAGGATAGTTTTTCTGATCTGACAGCCACATGGAGCCCCAACACCCCAACTTGCTCCAGGCATCTGCTGCATTAATGCTTCCAAGGGACCATGAGACTCTCCTATGTATTCCACCAACTATTTCAACATCTTTATCTTATTTCAAAAGCCAATCTGGAGTTCAAAGCCAGTCTCAGCAGCAACTTAGTGAGACCCTAAGCAACTTAGGGAGACCCTATTTCTAAATAAAATATAAAAACGGAGGCGGGGGATGTGGCTCATTTGTTAAGCACCCCTGGGTTCAATTCCTAGTACAAAAAAAAAAAGACAATCTGAGTCTTCCACCAGCCAGGAGTTGTGAATTTATGCTTGGCATGTTGAGGTCCAGGAACTCGTTATGACACAGGAAGTTATTTGTTCAATAAAACCACAAAAGCATAAATGGAAAGAGAAACCAATGAGCCACACAGCAACAAAGTACATAAAACAGCAGGAACCACACACACTATAATCCCTTTTGTAAAATAGGAGGTGATTAAAGGGGAAAAACAAACAGCTTTAATGCTTTCATACGCAATGACTGCAATCCTTCCCTAAGCTGTTATTTATGAAAATAATTCACTTATTTCCAGCAAGCTACACTAAAAATATATATAAGGCCTGGGCCTGTTTAGGCAATCATATTAATTAAGTCCAAGCCATTGGTTCTATTATTGTGTGGCCTGGGTAGCTTCACCAAGGACAAACCTCAAGGCACAGCCCTGAGATCCTCTGTTGACCAAGGCCAACCTTCCTGCCAAGCCATCGTTAGACACAGGTGTCATCAGTGGAAAAACAACGCTGCCCCAATTTTAAAAAGTAATACGTAAACTGTTTTCTAAATATGGTGAGTCATCATGCATCCAGACCACTTCTTTTTAAATTTATGGTATGTTATGCCTGAACTGCCCCTCTCAAAATTCATGTGTTGAAGTCCTAACACCCCAGTATCTCAGAATGAAACTGCATGCAAAGATAGGATATTTTTAAAGGTAATTAAGTTGAAACAGTGAGGGCCCTAACCCAGTATTTCTAAAGGGGAAATTGGAACACAAGTATGAACAAAGAGATGACCTTTGAAGACACATTACATGGGGAAAGTGGCCAATTACAAGCCTAACGAACCTCAAAAAAATCATTCCCATGCATACCTTGAACTTAGATTTCTATCCTCTAGGACTATAAGACAATACACTTCTGTTGTGTAAGCCATCTATCTGTGGGACTTTGTGATTTCAGCCCTGGCAAACTAATACATGCCACATTTCCCTTCAACAGCTATGTAACCCCAGTAGAATGTAGGCTCCAGGAGTGCTGAGATGGTTATAGATTTGGATTACCACTATATTCTCAATATATAAAATGATGTCTTGTAGAGAACTGACAATACTTTTTGGAAGAAAAAAAAAAGAATGGTGAGAAACTTGAAACTTTCCTATTAAAATCAGGAATAAGAGAAGGTGTCCCCTCTCACCACTGCTTTTCAATATCATTCTGGAAACCCTAGTTAATGCAATAAGAAAATAAAATGTACACAGAAGACAAAAGAAGAAGTAAAACTGTCTGTGTTCAAACGATAAAATTATCTAGGTAAAAAATATGAAAGACTTGACAAAACCCTCCTGGAATTAAATAGCAATTTGAATAAAGTTGCAGGATACAAGGCTAATACACAAAAGTCGATAGCTTTCCTACAAATCAGCAATGCACAAGTGGAATTCAAAGTTAAAAATGCAATAACATTTACACTGACACTCAAAAAAAAAATGAGATACTTATGTATTAAATCTAACAAAGTATGTACAAGATCTAAACGGGGAAATTTGCAAAACTCTGATGAGAGAAATCTGAGAACTAAGTAAATGGAGAGATGTTCCATGTTTATGTATCAAAAGTCTCAATACTGTCAAGATATCAGCTCTTTCCAAATAGGTCTATAGATTCAACACAATCTCAATCAAAATTTCAGCAAGTTAATCCACAGATATAAACAAATTGGCTCTAAAGTTTATATGGGGAAGCAAAACATCCAGAATTGCCCATGGAATATCGAAGAACAAAGCTACCAAGTTGGAGAATTGACACTACCCAAATTCAAGATTTATTAGAAAGCTACAGTAAAAGAGATAGCATAGAATTGGCAAAAAGTTAAAATTTAAAAGGTCAATTTATCAATGGAACAGAATAGAAAGCCCATAAAAAGATCCACATAAAAATGGTTAACTGTTCTTTGACAAAAAAGCAAAGGCAATACAATAAAGAAAAGATAGTTTTTTTAAACAGGTGGTTCTGGAATAACTATACACATACATGCAAAAGAGAGAGAGAGAGAGAGAGAGAGAGAGAGAGAGACAGACAGACAGACAGACAAAAGAATCTAAATACAGACCTTATACCCTTAACAAAAATTAACTCAAAATGTGTCAAAGACCTACACTTAAATGCAATGGTATGCAACTATCAGAAGAAAACTCTAGGTGACATAAGGTCTGACAAAGACTTTTAAGATTCAACACCAAAAGTACAATCTACAAAAGAAGCGATACTTCACTAAAAATTAAAAGTTTTTGTTCTGTGAAATATACTGTCAAGAGAATAAAGAGACCAGGAGAAAATATTTTCCAAAGACATATCTAATAAAGGATTATTCAACAAACTTAGAGTATCCTCCAATTCAATTTATCAAGCATTTATTGAGTACCTGCCCAGCATTTAGCAATATGCAAAACAAAAGTAAGAGGATGGGAAGAGTCTAGAAAGCAGGAACCCAGACTTCAAGCTTAATGATACAGCTGAAAGCCAAGGTTGAGATGCAACAAGTAATCAAGGAAGCATGTTGACCTGGAGACTGCAGAGGGCCCCTGACTGCAGCCAAGAGCAGCTGGCCTTGGGCAAATCCTCTCCTTCAGCAACCTCACCTGCAAAGCTGGGAGGCCCAGTGAGGGCAGGCAAGACCTTCCAAAAAATCCCTTCCCATCTGTCAAGTATGAACTTGTGACAGTTAAGACAATCTGCCTCTCGGGGTTGCAAGAATGAGAAACCCAAGCAAGTTGCCTCAAAAGTGGGGATGAGTTAATACAGTTATTATTGGGTACACAGAGACTGTCCCAAACCTAGAAACCCCAGGAGCTGTCCTCTCCCTCTTTCCCCTCCCCTCCGTTGTACCTCTGATTCTCTCTGAAATACACATTCTTCTTTTCTCTCTGCCAGCAGAATCATACTTTTTGCTACCTCTTAATTCCATTTTATGTGTGGATTTGGCCCTGACTCTGTCTTGACCCTTGTGAGATGAGCAGATCACAGATAAATCCACTCATCTTTTTATGCTAGATTATGATCAAATTCCACCGTAGCCTAGTGATACCTGCATTTGGGACCCATAAGATGGGGCTAAGGCACAGGATACCCTGCACAAAGCGTGGCAGCTGAGGCAGCAGAGGCAATGGAACAGCTTCCCTTAGAAGGGGATGTGGGTGACTACAAATTTGAAGATCAAAAGTCCAAATATAGGACACAGTCACAAATGCCTAAAAAGCACCTTTTCCTGAATATGGCTGGATTACCCCCATAAGTGATGGTACTTTATGTTCTATGCCCCTGTTCCTGCATCCATAATTAGAGTGTCCCAGAAGGCATGTGGGTATATTTACCCCTTGATATAGACTACTAGAGATGGGAGGTCCCACTGCCATGAGCAACCCTAGGGCTATCCCCACTTATGGTTCATGACTCTATACACAGTGAGTCTTGGGATCAGTAAGAATGCTGGGCCATTTGTGTGACCTTGAACAAAACCACTTAACCTCTCTGGGCCTTGAGTTCTTGCTTATAAAATTAGAACACTACCTTCCTTATAGTCTTTGTAGAATTAGAATATGAGAAACAAATTCAGGAGAAAATAGGTTAGGAATTGCTTATGAAAGCACAAAGTCCTAGGTATATTTAGGTTAAAGGAATTAACAATAACTCTAAAATTTGGAGAACATAATCTATTTGGACAGAGAGAGAAAAAAGACTAGAAGGAAACATACCAGAATGGTCCATTATCTCTGGTAGATGATGGTAATTATCTCTGGGTGATAAAATGTGATTTTCATTTCTCCATCTCTTCCATCTATATTTTTCAAGTTTCCTGTAATAAACATATTAGTAGTGTGATAAACAAAAAAAAAAAATAGCCTAAGAAACTGTGCAGGTCAGTGAGAGCCTCCTCTCTTCTGTGGTTACACTGGTTGCCTTCGGGACATTTTATTGCTATGTTTCTAAATGTTTCACTTAGAGTCTGGGCAAAGGAAATAAAAGAAGGTCAGCTTCAAACCAATCAATTCCTGCCGTGTGTTAGCACTCCTTTGAAAGGATTTGATAGAAAGAGACGGCCAAGACCTCATGGCTGGAATGAGACGCAGACACGTGTCTGCATTTTGACTATTCAGGCTGCCCTTGTTCCCTGGGACTGAGATTCAGCTCTGCCCTGCTGTTTCATCTCGTAGGGGAATTCCGCATGATGCTGCAGTGAAAATTACTTAAAAGAAAAAAAATGTTCATGGATCCTCAAATAAAGAGGTGCAGTGTGGAAGTTTCATGCATATGTGATTGATAAAGTGGCATTGCATACTCTAATGGCTAATTTGAATGGATTCATGAATATGTAGAAACCTGATAAAGCATTATTTTTCAATGTGTCTGTGAGGCTATTTTCAGAGGAGATAAACATGTGAGTCTGAAGGGACTAGGTGGAGAAAACCCACCCTCAGTGTGGGCAAGCACCATCCAATTGGCTGGGGGTCTTGAGAAAACAAATTCAGGGGAAAGGTGAGCATGTATCTCTATCTCTGAGAGCTGGGATACATTTTCTCTCTCCTGTTTTGGGATATCAGAATTCCAGGATCTCTGGCCTTAGGAGTTACAATGGTGGCCCCCTGATTCTTGGGCCTTCATCCACAGACTGAGAATTATACCATCAGCTTGCCCAGTTCTGAGGCCTTTGAACTTGGGCTAAGCCATCCGACTGGCATCTCAAGGTCTCCAGGTTACAGGTGGCTTGTCATGGGACTTCTCATCTCCCAAATCATTTGAGCCAGTTATTCCAATAAATCCCCTCTCATGTACGTATGTATGTATGTATGCATCTATCTATCTATCTATCTATCTATATTATATTATATTGGTCTGTCTCTCTGGAGATCCCTAACTAATATATATACCCAGACCCAAATCTCACCAATGAGCTATCTAGCTGCAATGGTATTTCTTGAGTCCCTTCCATAGGCTAAACAGAAAATGAAGGTGATAAAGACAGACCCAGGCCCCCAGCACTTAGCACAATATTTGGTCATATAGGAGGCTCCAAACCAACAACCACTAAATGACTCTGTGAGCATCAAAGGACTTCATGACTGCTCCTGCACCCCCCAAAAATGTAGGCAGGGCTGTCCCTGAAGGGATTTGGAAACTTCAGACACCTTAAGGAAAGGGTCAGGTACTCAGAGGAGATACAACTCTACATCCTTTTCACTAACTCCGCTACCCCCAAAATAGGAGGAAAATATTATTTCTCCCTTTGGAATAAAATGCAAGATAAAGAAAAATGTCTCTAAAGATAAATTCAGCATTAAACACAGAACAGCCAATGATACTGAGGAATCACTTTTAGAGTTTTTATGGAGTGGTTTATTGTTTTGCTTATTTTTTCAGGTATTACTACATATTATATATTGAAGCATTTAAGAATAGAATAACATGAAACCTGGTGTTGTGTTAAAGTAACACAGTGGGAGAGAGTAGACAGTGGAGAAATTGGAGACCCTGGTAACAAAACCCACAAGACTGGCAAGACTGGTCACATGTGGATGGTTGTAGAAGCTGGGTGGAAGGGACGGAAAGTAACATCAGTGGCTCCCAGATTTGTCTCAACGTTGGAATCAGCCAGGGAGCTTCGCTGTGTTCTACCCCCAGAGACTGTGATTTACGTTGTCTGGGAGAATGTCTCAGCTGGTGAATTTTCTAAAGATCCCCAAGTGATCCTAATACTCAGGAACCACGAAGTTATATTATTCTTTATGCTTCCAAAGACGTGTAATAAGTTGCAGAAAAAGTTTTCAATGTAATGGTAACATAAAGGTAGTTACGTATAAGAGGAGGGGGTGAAGGGCAGCCCCTGCCCCCACTTTCTCCAGGGATGGTGGACCTGCGGGTCTCCAAGTCTTTTCAGTCTCAGCCTCAGCAGTTCTCCTCCTTTTTTTGATTCTTGACTGCTCCAGGTAGGGCTGGCACCGGCACAACCACATCTACCCATTGTCACCTACAGATGGCACCACTTTTGAGCTTCTGAAGGGAACCTTGGAGTGTGACTCTTTCCCTGAATTTGCAAGAGAGTCTGGACTTGACAATGGAGGCTCTTTCCTTCTTCTCCCTTCACTTTACCACCCCAACCCCATGCTCCCTCCCTCCCCTACTTTTATGACGGTGAACTATTCACTCTCTCCTTCTACTCAGATGAGGCCAGGGCTTCCCACAGTGCCATGATTGAGCTTAATCATCCCTGGATGGATGGAAGTTTTTTACCAACTCATTTCCAGAAGGACCTGCAAATCCCTCCCACCTGGTTTCCCACAGACCCCCCACTAAGAGGCCCTTCTTATGGAACAATGCTTTATTTTAACCAGAATATCTCAATAGGTTTCATGTTCTCAACAGTGTTCACAGTTGGGGGATGTGATTTTCCTTCATGAAAATGCTATTATTACAGAACCCCAGGCCTACCGTCCCCCAACAATAGTTCTCTTTTATTTGTGGGGAAATGGTACTTTGGAGAGGGATTTGCATGTGGTTCTCTAAAATGAGCCAGGTATGGCTGAGAATCAAAGCCTTGCATATAAACTGTAACTTCAGCCAGCCTCCTTGACACTCTTTCAACTCCTAGCTATGGCCACAACTTCACTCCAAATGTGAGAAGACCCCCAAAATGGAAAGTCTACTCAGTAGACTAAATATAATTTTACCCCTATGACTTTTTCATTCTTCTAAGCAGCCTGTGAGGCCACCTCATCCATTAAGAAGGGAAGGAAAGTAACAAGACTTAATCCCCCCCACACACACACACACAGTGTGTGCCCTATGTGCCAGGGTTCTCCATGTTTACAGCAGAGGTTGCACACACCCAGGCCCCAAAGCAGGGATTGAAAGCCAATAAGGGAGGCAGGTTGAGTTGGGCATGCAAAGGGGTATAGTGAGGACTGTGGCCCCACCTTTATAGGGAGGGCAACCACGACCTAGTTTCCATCCATTGTCCATGAGTAAATATTGGCTCAGTGTAGCCAAGTCTATTTTCCCCCCAGAGGATCTGGATGCCTAGAATTTCAAGTAAATCCACCATGTTTAAGTGATGGACAAATAATTCTATTTCTGGTGACAAATACAGCACAAGTTTAGACTCTCCTCTGCTACCTTAGCTGATGTATCAGTTCTCTCTGCTCCTTGCCTGGACAGCCCCACTCTCTACCCCTCCCTACATTTGCCCCGCTGCCTCCCTTAGCCAATCCCCCCGGGCGACAGAGCATGCTCAGTTAATTCCAATCTCCCCAACAGAACTGAGAACATCCCTCAGCACCCATGTCTCCTTACCTGACTGTGGAGAATGGTATCTAACTATCTTGGCATCCAGATCTTCAATATGTGTGTGTGTGGAGAATGAGTGAATAAATGAATCGTGTTCCATGTACTCCTCACCCGACCTCAGGATGTTGGTCTTCCTACCCCCATCACACAGATGGGGGAACTAAGCTTTAGAGGAGATGAGGGACTTTTGTCAAATACTGCAGCTTGAGAGGCTGAGCTGGAACACAACCCAGGGCTGTCTAGCCCAAGTCTGTGCTCTTTGGCTGCACTGGGCTTCCTCTTATTGAGTCATTTTTCTCCTTTACTTCACAGACTGTGTCTCCTCACTGGGTCGTGGCCTTAAGTGGGCCAGTGAGCCTGTATTTTTTAAATGACCATTAACTACCCAATACTGGTACATCTTAACTAGAGTCACCTCCCTCCCCATCCCATCACTTGGAGAGTTTTCAAACAACACAAAGTATTTCCTATTCTATCTTTGATCTTTTAACTATTTGAAAGGAAGTATAAACCAAACATTTTTTTTTTCCAAAAGAGCCAAACAAGTTGTTAATGTTATTCCTCAACACAAGGGCACTCCCACCTCGATCTGAGAATTGCTCTCAGAGCCTCAAGGGGATCAGGTGTTGGCTCCTTCCCTCTGAGAAAAAAAGAGGGAGGAAGCTCAAATCCTTTGCCTAGGAACAAACGAAGCCATGCTCAACTGACCCGCGGGCGTCAGCTCTAGCCTGGGTCTCAGCGGGAATCTTAACGCTTTTCTCCAAGAGCCCCCAAACCACTCAAAAGCTTCGGGTACCTCCCACCTCTTCTGCAAACTGCCTGTATGCTCCCTGCTGCAGCTGCGCCTGCCATTGGCCTCCGAAATCCAAGTGCCTGGCCTGCCACCTTGTGGACACTATGAGTAAAACACGTTATGGGCTGGCTCCAAAGGCCCTCTGCCCACAAATCATCACTGTGGGCCTGAGAGTTGGGAATACAGAACAGCAGCAGATTCATTTAGCAACATTAATCAAAACCCCAGAGAAGGATCTGAGGAGTATTTTTCTACATATAATTATGGTTTTATATCAGGGATGGGGCAACTTTAAATGCCCCAAATTCAATCCAAAGATGCATCTTCAAAGATGAGATGGCCCAGGGGTTTTTTAAACCTTGGGGTGTCAGATTCTCCCAGGGTCATTTTTTAAAAATGTAAATGCCCCACTCACACCAATCTATTGAAAATCTAGGTGACTCATATTTATTTTTAAAATTAGTTTATTGTAGCTAAAATAGTAATAATTTTCATAACTATTTTCAAGTGTACAGTGGTGATGGATCTCTTCACATCATGATGATATAGATCCCAGAATCTGATCGTCTTGCAAAATGGAAACTCCATCTTTTAAACCGCAACACTCCTTTCCTCTTCCCTTATCTCCTGATATAACTACCATTGCACTTTCTGTTTTTATGAATTTGGCTACTCTGGGGTCCTCATGCAATCAGACAGTATTTATCAATCAGTGATTGGTTTATTTCATTTAACACAATGTTGTCAAGCTTCAAGCTTCCTGTAGCATATGCCAGAATCTCTTGCTTTTTATAGGTGAATAATAGCCAGTTTCATGTATATATCACATTTTATTTATCCATCTGTCAATAAATATTTGAATTGTTTCTACCTTTTGGTTACTGTGGATCCTTCTGCTATGAACATGGGTATGAAATATCCCTTTGAGATCCTACTTTAATTTTTTTTGTTATGATTTGGATTTGAGATCCCCCCCAAAAAACTCCTGTGTTAATGCAGTATTCACAGGTGAAGTGATTAAATTTTGAGGCTGTAACTTTATCAGTCCAGTCTAGTTTGGATGGAATAACTGGGATATAACTATAGGCAGGTGGGATGTAGATGGAAGAGGTGGGTCACCGGGAGCGTGCCCCAGAAGGGTGCATCTTCCCTACAGCCTCACCTTCTCTCTGTTTCTGAAATGCCATATGGTAAGCCACTTTCCTCCGCCCATCTTTCCATGATGTTTTATCTCACCTCTGGCCCAGAGGAATGGAGCCAGCCAAACATGCACTAAACCTCTGAAACTGTGAGCCAAAAAAAACCTTTTCCGGGCTGGAGATGTGGCTCAAGCGGTAGCTCGCTCGCTTTGCATGTGCGGGGCGCTGGGTTCGATCCTCAGCACCACATAAAAATAAAATAAAGATGTTGTGTTCACCGAAAACTAAAAAATAAGTAAAAAAAAAAAAAGAAAAGAAAAGAAAAAAAACTTTTCCTCCTTTATGTGGTTCTTGTCAGGCATTTTGGTCATAGCAAAGAATAAAACCCAGAAATGTGACTGCTGGATCACATGGTAACTCTATTTGGTATCTGCATTTTAACAGGGACCCTAAAGTAATTCTGATACACATCAGAACCTCTAGCTTTAACCCCTTCACCACACAGGTGGCAAAACTGGAGCCCAGGGCTGCAGAAGGTCTTGCTCTATCCTTGCCCAACTGAGGAATAAACTTTGAATTTTATGTGCTAACAGCCTAGAGGAGACAGACAGACAAAGCAATTTCAAATCATGATTATTCCTATAGCAAAACCAAGCCAGGTTGCATGGCTAGGAGAGGGGGCTCTGACAACAATAATACTGACACATAACCTTGACTGTGTCTTAGGCATTGTCCTAAGGGCTTCAAATATATTAATTTATACAAACTGCACACACAACAGCCATATGATGTAAGGCTACCATGATCCCTGTCTACAGCTGAGCAAGTGAAGCACGAAGTAAAGAAGACCTTGATGAATGTTATACAGTGACCCTGAACATGGTAGAGCTGATGGAAGCCAGGCAGTGGGGCTTCGGGAGTCCCCACTTAGGGCAGATAACATCAGAACTGAGAACTGAACCGCAAATGAGAGTCACCAGCCGCAAAGAGGGTTGCACCACAGGTCTGGGGCAGAGAATTCCCACGCAGCAGATGCAATCGGGCAGAAATAAACTTTCAAAAACTAAAAGAAGCGCAAGTGACTGAAGCAGCAGGAGAAGCCAGAGGGAAAGAGGAGAGCACAAAGGAAGACAAGGTCAGATCATAGCAGATCTCACTGGCCACAATGTGGAGGTTGGATTTGGGGGCTACTGGCTCTGGGAGCTGGTGGAGAGTGTTAGGCAGGAGAGAAACTTTGGCTTTTGCTTTCCTCCTGAGAGCCTACCTCAGTGATATATTAACTATGATAACATGAAGAAAGCAAAGTCTGGTAAGGACCCTGAGGTCTAAGTTTCTGCCTTTTTGCACTTTTCACTGTGATTCCATCGAGTGTGGATTCTCTGAGGCTGTGCACCCCATTCATTTCTCTGCTTGTGAGTCTCTCACACTGAAGCCAGCTCTCCTTGGCAGCCATCACTTAACTGATGACCTATAGCATCTCAGCTATAAGCTGTGTGATGTACTTTTGCTCACTACACTATCATCACACCCCATGGCCCCAGGAAAAGCACTTGTCCTTTCCAGAGTTCTGATTTCCCACCACAGAGGGACAAGATTACTTACCCACCTAGGGAGATCTGGGAAGACTGTAATTGCAGGTGGATTCCTGATTAGGAATTAGAAACTGCAGCCTGGTTCAGGGAAGAAGCAGGAGCCAAGGAAATAGATGTGTCCGTATTTCCACCGTGAAATATCGTTTACATGGACATAAACTGTAGAAGATTAAAAGAGCTCTTTTACATGAGGCCTTTGCCCTCCTGGAAGGCACGGCTCTCCTTGTTAGCCTGTGTTCTGGGGAGGATGGATTTGTAAGGCTGCTCATCTCTGCAGTCTTGGTGCTGCAACCCTCTTTGCTGTTTATCTTGACCCATTCACCTCATCCCACAAAGCACCGGATCCTCCTACACTGAACGTGTCTTTTTGAGTTGGGGTTGGGGAGAGAAGTACTCAGTATAGTGACTCTCTCCGACATCAATCAGATTTCCTTATAAGGAGATGCCTTCACCGGCACTGAACCCAATCCTTAAGGGACCACCAATCCAGGTTCTTGCCCTCCCACGGTGGAAGCCGGAGGGGCCCCAGGAGGCTCCTTCTGCTCTTTCTTTCCCCTCATCAACTTGGGAGCAGGCTTTCCTGGCTCAGAGCAGTCAAGTGGCCTTTGCTCAATTGATCGAACACTTGCTTCCCCGAGATGATGAGTCTTGACAGAGTGATAAGAAAAATTAGGGTGCCTGGATTCCCCTGGGGCTGGGGGGGGGGGGGGCTGGAGGGGATCCATGTGTAGAGCCTGCTATGAAGTTTGGAAGTCATCTGGTGTCCACTGCCTCCAGACCTGGTTCTTCAACCATCATTTCAATCTCGTGAGCAACTCCATATCCTTCCTAAAAGATAATTAGTCCTTTGTTGATAAAGGCCACCAAAGCTTCTGTCACCTGCAACTAAGGAAGTGATACAGTGAACTTCCAGGGATCACTGTTAGGTATCCATAAGCCCCCAATATCTGCCAAGAGTTAGGTTCATCTGCGACTCAAAATTTCAGTGACAAAAGAGAGAGGTATTTTTTTCCAGAAGCAGGTGCTCCAGGGCTGAAGGGTGGTCCGTGATGTTGATAATGGCACAGGCTCCTCCTATATTTTCTTTTCTATCATCTTGAATTCACATTTCCATCTGTGAGTTCTCCTGTGACCACAGATTGTCACTGGGACTCTAGTCGTTCAAGCCATGTTCCAGACAGGAAGGAGGGAAAAGATTTCTGGTCAAGTGAGTAACTTCTATGCACCCCTCATTGACTATGCAACCACAAGGAAAGCTCACAAATAAGAGGAGTTTTTTTTCAAGTTGCACATCTTGAAAAAATGATAAACTAAGAGGGTAGGTTGTAAGTGTCCTTACCATTAATAAAAAGAAAAATAAATACGTGAGGTAATGCATATATTCATTTGCTTTATTAAGCCACACCACGAGAGTTTGGAACAACATGTTTTACATGATATAATTTTTATTTGTCAATTAAAAGTAAGTAAATAAAATTACTTAAAAATTAAACATGAAAGTTGGGCAAATTGCCATACACAAATTTATGGAAATATTACCATAAAATAACAGGAAACGTATGTTTGGTAGGCAACTCACAATCTCTTGCACACACTTTCTTGCCAATTGCTGAAGAAAGATATTCTGAGGACCCCCCCACCCACCTTTCCTCGTAGCTTCTCTTCAGCCTTTCTAGGTCAAATCTATGTAAAAAAAAATCCCCTAGTTGAAACTCTGGTTGTGAGGAAAATGACAGGAAACTTCATTTCCATAAACCTGACTTGGAATCATGGCTCCACCATGTCTTTATTACCTGACTTTGAAGAAGACACTGATTCTTCGGAATCTTGGTTGCCTGAAATGTAAAACTTCCCTTCATCAAGGAGGACAGTCCAGGTAACAATCAGCAGTTTCATCTAGGCCACAGATAAGTCAGCATTCCTAACAGTTGGAGAGTGCCCTCCCCTGCAATGAGTAGCAAAGTAGAAGATACACTGGCCACGAAGTGAATTTAAACTTTTAAAATTCTTCTCAGCCTTTGCCCCCAGGAGGAGTTTGAATTGTACCTTGATCTCAGGCAGGACTGCATCTCCCTGATCTTCCCAAGAAATCAGAGAAGGAAAGCTACTATGAACTAAAGACCGAGGAAACTCACTGGAGGCAGCTGGGAGCAAGGGGTAAATTGCATCTTTAGGGCTCAAAATATCACAAGTCCTTGTTTCAAGGGACTTGTCCATGTGGTCCATTGGGTTTCTGAATATTCTGCACACAGAGACACTGCCTTTGTTTCCAGCTATCTTTCCCAGGATGTTTGTATAGAGGACAATATTGAAAGATAGATATAGTACCTTGCTCCAGAGCAAAGGGCAAGTTTGCTTAATTGTGGATGATGAGGTCTCCCTCAGGAGCTAAGGGCCATTGTGCATACTGCCTATTATAAAAGACTTGGGTTCCCAAAGCTCTGAGCACCTTTCCTGTAACACAACCATCACATGTACAGTTATCACCTGGCCCTCTTCACATCACCCTGTGGGAATGAAGTTCAAATGCTGATTCTCTGGATTGTGAGGAATAATAATATTCTGTCTCTGACCCAGAGTCCCCAACATCCATGAAACTGTGGCAAGATCACTCATTGGCTAATAAGTAGGGTAGATCGGAGAACCTTCACAATCTTAATGCACATTTCTGTCATCACCTCCTGCCATGCCTGAGCTACCTCCCAAATATAAACACTGGGTTCTTGGTTATAAATCATCCCCTAGAGATAAGGATGTTTTTAACAATTTCCATTAAGTCAGAGAAATATCAGGAAAAAAAAAAATCTTTATGTTTTTAAGAACTTTCCAGTTGCGCAAAGGATCCCCTACAAGCACTTAGCCATCCGTTCATCCAACCCATTGGCATGACGTGGTGAAAGAATGCTTTTCCACAGTGATAGACATATTCACAGGGCACAAAAACAGATCGAGTACCCAACCCAAGAGTACCCAGAAGGGACCCAAGAGCTATGGAAGATATGTATTGATCTCCAATATTCATCTGCCCCATTATTAGGCCAAACTGTTAATGGTTGGTTTTCTTGTTAGAGAACTGGAAAGTTAAAGGAGTGGGACTGTACCAGGCTAAGCTGATGGTGGGTGAAAGAGTCCACGCTGTTTGCGTTTTCAATATTAAAAATCGTCAGCCACCCAAATTCACACAAAGAATGATCAGATAAGAAATAATCTACTCTGGGTCGTGTCAGCAATCTGTTGTCATCTCCCAGGGCAACAGCAGAAGCCAAATACTGAACAGTAATAAAACAGATAGTAATCACTGCCACTGAGTCCATTCATTTCTAACCCATCTGCACCCCGGTACATCAGAAATTCAGCCCTCAGCATGAGCAAGTGTATTTCAGCTACCGACCCCCAGCAAGCCACCTTTCTCCAGCTCCATTCTCTTCCGAGAAATAATAAAATACTTTATGACCATGAGTACATTCACATTGGCAAGCAGCTTCCTGTTTTCCCTAAAAGAGAGTATTTTAGCTAGAATTGTCAAATGTTAGAGCTGAATAGAACCTTGGAAATCTCCTTGCCTGAGCTCTCGTTTTCATATGAAGAAGGTGAAGCTCAAAGAGGTCTATGGATGCACCTAGAGCACACAGCAGTGTCTTTGTCCCCAGTCACACCTCTTTCTACAATAGTTCTACTGCTTCAGGGCCTTTGCATGTGTTATTCTCTTTGCCTAGAATATCTTCCACAGCAATATCTGCATGACACGTTCCTTTACCTCCTTTAAAAGTCTTGCTGAGCCCTTCCCTGCATGTCTTATCTTAAATTATACCCATTCACACTTGCTATCACATTCTCTGCCATAGTTGTTCTGTTGACCTTAATTGCTACCATAGCCCATAATTTTCTTATTTGCTGTCTTCCTACACTAGAATGTAAGCTCCCTGCTGACAGGGATTTTTGAGAGCATGACTAGTCATCATTGGTGTTCAATTAAAGTTTATTGGAAAAAGAAATAAGCTGCTTTAATAGACCTCCATCTGGAGGTCACAAATCCAAATTGTGACAGGGAACAGCTAGGAAATCTCAAGGGTGGAGTGGACAAAACTGAGCTCATGTTACCATCTGAGGAGATGCCCTGACTGAGCTCCAGCCAATCATTGCCATGTGACATTGGTGCTCTGATTTCCATTAAAAAACAAACAAACAAACAAACTGGAATTAACATCAAGAGAAGAGCAGGTAAAATCTACTGCCTTTTACATATGAGAAAAATGTTTTAATTGAATAATGAGCTCTTCCTACTGTTCAAACTGAGGAAATTACTTAAATGACACAGGTTTGTGATCTCTCCTTAAGCCAAACTCCCTGATAATGTCTAACCAAAGTTGGGAGGAGGAAGGGCACATGGTAAAAATTCCCCTTTTTCTTCTGGGTGACCCTGCACAACTCATATTAAATAACTGACTGCCGGGGCTTTCCCTCACCTAAAAAGTCAAGAGATTCATTGAAGAGCTGATTCAGAAAAGTTCAGAATAGACTACTGCACACCAGCAGATCCCCAAATATCATAGAAAGTCTCCCTCTCTGAGGGAAGGAACTCAGGAGCTTCCTCAATAAGTGTTGGGGGGAAACCACTCGGTCCCCACCCACCTTGGCTGAGTCCCCATCAAACTTAGTAATGTTTGTCTAAATTACTGAACAATCTTTTGTCTTATATTTTTGTCAATTTATTCCCATATTCTTCAGCCCAGATAGACTTTTTCAGATATCAACACATTAATTAAAAAAGTTTTAAACTGACAAATAAAAATTTAGATACATTTATCATACACAACATGATGTTTTGAATCCATCAAATGTTAATGGTTTGCTTAACAGTATCCTGAGAAAACAGAAGAGTCAAAGCTGTGCCTAGATGGACAAAGGGCACTTCCAGTCCCTAGGGGAGAAGCAACCAGTTTGAACTACCCCCACGTTCCCCCAGACCACATGGAAACTCCTCAAGCAGAAGATGGGATCCAAGGGCCCCCTGGGTTAGTCAGGGGCCCACAGCTGGGGCACAGGATCAGTGGGGTCATTCACTGTAAGGCTTTTCCTTATCCATCCCCAGCTTCGTCCACTTCCTCCTCAACCCAGACTCCAGCGAAGTCAGTACACTAGCCAAGAGGTTTCATCTGGGAAACTAGACACCTCCCCTTGGATCAGCAGCCATGGATGATTTTAAGGAAATCAAATTCCCGTTTTCCCTAACCCATCTCCACTGACTTCCCCATGACAATGTCATCTGTAGAGGTTTCTGGAGGTCGACTGGGCCCCCTCCGCCCTCTCTGCAGCCACTCAGTGTGGCTCACCTCATAATAAATAAAGACCAGCCTGCACACTCGGCCTACCTCTCCCCACGGTCAGTTCGGGCCCCCATAAGGGCAGAGTGGGAAACATCAGTGTCGGGCAAGGCATCACCTTTTTTGGTATTAATACTTTAAGAGCAAACCATGGGGCTAAGGATAATGTGTCTGGGTCAAGTTAGGAAGTTCAGAATTCACATCTCAGAACTTGTATTTAAGGTCTTCTCCTCTGTGTATCTCCAACTTGCATCAAAGAAAGCAAGGCTGCTGAGGCCAGGCCAGAGTGAAGAAAGAGGCCCAGGCTGTATCTCACCTGAACACCAAGCTCCAAGCAAGGCTTCGGGACCCACATAGCTCTCTTCCTATCATTCTCAGAACCAGAACAAAAGATGCACACTTGAGTTGGAAAATAAAGTTATGTTTTCTTGCAGGAAGCAAGTAGCCTTCACTGACAGGCTTGACCATGTGGACATTTTTCATAAATTAAAAACTACAACTCCACATAAATACATCTAAAGCTTTTTCACTTGATAAAAAATATTGTATTGGCAAAGGTGTTTTGCAATGACCACTATTTTTATTTTCTCAGTTACAAATATACTAAGTTAAAGAAGTTACCCACAAATAAAAAGTTAAATTTAATTAATAACAATTTGATATGGATAGATCAATACTTTTAAGCATGATTTCAAAAAAATTTTTAAAAAGTAGATAAGTCTAATTACATGTTAGATGTTATATGAATAACTTGGATAAATAAGTCTGGATTACAAATGTTTTACAATTTGGGTTATTTCCAATTCATTGCTTTTAATAAAATTGAAGGAAGATCCAAGTTGTCCAATGATATATTATTATTAAAATTTTATTTTGCAATATATCATCATTTGATTGTTGGCATATAATCACAGAGGAATTAAAAACAATATAATAACCCTCTTTCTATTGAAATTTATTTTATATGTGGATATCTTAATATATATCTACAAAAACTAGGGATATAATTGATGTTGTACCCTGTCACAAGTAATAAGTAATATTCACCCATGAATACAAAAACTATTTGTTAAATTTCCAATCATGTCATTTAGGAGCTATACTTTCAAAACTTCTAAAATTTTTTATGACTAATATCAGAATTGTGGTATTATTATGGTGTTATGAACTATATAGTAATATAGTAATAATGTATTTGTGTACTACTAATAATTATAGCAGTAACTCAAGAATTTAGAATGTTTTGTTCACAACTGAAGAGATCAATCAACAAATATATGAAAAAATGTTCAACATCTCTAGCAATTAGAGATATGCAAATCAAAACTACTCTAAGATTTCATCTCACTCCATTAAGCTATTAAGAATTCGAACAACAATAAGTGTCGGCAACAATGTAGGGGAAAAGGCACACTCATACATTGCTGGTGGGACTGCAAGATGGTGCAGCCAATATGGAAAGCAGTATGGAGAATCCTTGGAAAGCTGGGAATGGAACCACCATTTGACCCAGCTATCCCACTCCTCGGTCTATACCCAAAGGACTTAAAAATAGCATACTACAGGGGCACAGCCACATCAATGTTTATAGCAGCAAAATTCACAATAACTAAACTGTGGAACCAACCTAGATGCCCTTCAATAGATAAATTGAAGAAAATGTGGTCTATATACACATGGAATATTACTCAATGATAAAAGAAAATAAAATCATGCATTTACAGGTAAATGGATGGAGTTGGAGCATATAATGCTGAGTGAAATTAGCCAATCCCAAAAATACAAGTTTTCTCTGAGGCTGATTCATAGTCAGGTTGGGAGGGGGAGCATGGGATGATTAGTCGAACTCTAGATAGGGCAAAGGGGAGGGAAGTGAATAGAGGGGGCATGGGGATAGAAAAGACGGTGGAATGAGATGGACATCATTACTCTAAGCACATGTATGAAGACACAAACAGGGTGAATATACTTTGTATACAATCAGAGATATGAAAAATTGTGCTCTATATGTGAAATATAAGTTATAATGCATTCTGCTGTCATATATAACACATTAGAATTAAAAGAATATATAAATTGGACTTAATTACAATTTTTTAAAAAGTATGTTATGTTCAAAGGATATTTTTTAAAGTATTCAACTATCATTATTATTATTATGTTGTTGTTGTTGTTATTATTGTTTTGTACTGGGGATTGAATAAGGGATGCTTTACCACTGAGCCCTACACCTCCAGATCTTTTTATTTTTTATTTTTTAAATTTTGACATAGGTTTCATTAAGTTGCTGGGTCTGGCCACAAACTTGTGATTCTCTTGCCTCCACCTCCCAAGTCACTGGGATTATAGGCATGTGCTACCATGCTCAGTGAGAAGTATTTTATTTTAGTCAATGCATTTTTTGCATGTTTTAGAACATGCTAGGATAGTCAATAAAAAGACTTTCAAGTATACATTAGGCATAGATGATATGGAGTAAATGAAATAGGTATATAAATTCAAAGGAAAATAAAGATGTAAATTTTTCAAATGCTTAAGAAAATTTGTTTTTGTATTTATAAATGCATAGGAATGGATATCAAAGCCTTACGGAGCTGGACATGGTGGCACACACTTGTAATCCCAGTGGCTAAGGAGGCCGAAGCAGGAGAATTGTAAGTTCAAAGCCAGCCTCAGCAACTTAGCAAAGTCCTAAACAACTTAGCAAGACCTTGTCTCAAAATAAAAAAATAGAAATATGAAAAGGACTGGGGATGAGACTCACTGGTTAAGTGCTCTGGGGGTTCAATCCTTGATACAAAAAAAAAAAAAAAAAGCAATATGTCAGAAGTTACCTGCTTTGTTTTAATTTTCTTAGCTAGCTAATGGTATCTATTGCTTATGATAGGAGAAAATCCTTCTTCTTGGGAGATGCATGCTGAAATATTAGGAATGAACATCAGAATGCAACTGACTTTCAAATGGCTCATCACATGCAAAACACACACAGAGAGAACTAGAATACAAACTGTTAACGATTGTTGACTATAAGTAAATGAATCATGACTATTGTCATTGCACTATTTTTCAACTTTTCTTTAGACATGAAATTTACCTTATAAAAGCTGGAGAGAAATTATATACTTTGCAGCCTTCTAAACATATAATGAAAAACTTTTGCTATGGACCTTAAAATATACAAGAGAATTTATACTTTTCCAAAATGTTCTGGGAGTATACAAGCAAATTGAAAACTATTATGTTAGTCAGATTTCTGTAGCTGTGACAAAATGCCTGGAAAAATCAACTTATAAGGAGAAAAGTTTTATTTTGATTCATGGTTTCAGAAATTCCAGTCAATGGTCACTTGGCTCCCTTGTCTTTGGCCCTTTGGGAAGGCAGAACATCATGACTAGGAATGGGTGGTGGGGCAAAGCTGTTCACCTCATGGCATCTAGAAAACAGAGGAAGGTAGGGGTTGGGTCCCAACATCCCCTTTAAGGGCATGCCCCCATTGACCTAACTTCCTTCACCTTGGACCCAACTCCTAAAAGTCCCGATAATGTCACAGGCTGGTGACTAAGCCTTTAATTTATGGGCCTTGGGGGGACATTTATTATCCAAACCATAATAGTCACTGGGCTACCCAGGCCAGACCCTGCTTCCTAAACTTTAGTCACTTGGTCATAAGCACCTCTACATTCACTTATCAACTGGAATTTTAGTAATTTAATGTTCTTATTTTATTTGACTCTTTTTTACTTAAAATATGATTTGGAAAGAAAGCATTGTTATCAGTACAAACATGCCTCAGTCTGTCTGGGCACAAAATAACTGAGCCGCCACAACTCCCAAACTCTCACGGGCACTCTACACACACTTCCCGGGAATCCACTCCCTCCACCGGCTCGAGTGCCAATTCTCCCAGAACCCCCTGGAGAACTCAACGGGGAACTCCAAAGTAGCGGGTGCCCAAGGCAGCAGGATCCGCCCTAATCCCTGAGCCACCCTATTCCCCCGGAGCAGGATCACCTTTCAACCATTCCCTCTAGCAAAATGCCAGACGTCTTTCCGACTAAACTGTGGCTCTCAACACAAACAGAAAATCATCATTATTTGCCATAGCTAAACATCAATTAATAAATTAAAAACAATATGATGTTAAAGATGTCTGGCTAGAATCTGTCACCCAATAAATCCAAGCCTGAAACCTACTCTCATTTAAAAAGAGTTATGTGTGGGCCCACAAAAGCAATCAGTGGGCTCTCAGGGCTGGGGTGCCACATGCAGTCCCATGTCAGCTTTGTGCCAAGTGTTCACACAGGCAAGCCTCATTCACATCTGCACCTAAGACTGTTCAATCAGTCCCCAGGGATCCTCTTCAAATATGACAGAAATGTACATCCTCCTCCTTCATAACTTAGCAGAAGCATCACCTATTACTATTACCCCTAAGAAGCACGTAACTTATTTTTGACAATATTATATAATGTATTCTTTATATAACTCTCTAGTGTAAATGTGATTATTCACATCTTATATGATTTTAAAGAAAGCAAAAGAGAAGTTGAGTTACTTGCTCCAGGTCACACAGCAAGTAGGTGGCCAAGGAATCCAAGCCCACTTTTGCCTGAGCTGCTGGAACACTTCTGCTCATCACAGGGCTTGCTAAATAGGAACGCCTTGCTCAGAGTCATTCAAGGTCTCAAGATGCTGAAATGGGACAAAGTATTCAACTCAATACATCGTTGAGAGAGAGAGAGAAGCTTGACCTTGGAGTCAAGAACAGAGTTCAAGTTGTAACTGTGGTAATTAATTCACATAACCACTCTGAACCTGTTTCTCCATGCATAAAAGGGGGTGGGGTGGTGACTAGATCAGGGGTCTCCAAATTTGATTATGTACAACATCAATCTTTGTGGTGTGGTATGGGGGATTGAACCCAGGGCTTCAAGCATACTAATAAGCAAGCACTCTATCACTGAGCTGCATCCCCAGATCCACCCCACCAACCATCATTTTTTAAAAATGAGCACATATTGCCATTTTTAAATGTGCATTTATTATTTCTATGTGCATTTATTATCTATTCATTTATGTCATAAATACATACTTCAATGAAGAAACATTGCATATGTTATTTAAAAGCATAAAAATAAAATATTTAACAGCATGGGATAAAAATGAAATAGAAGTATTAATGTTCTATTGATTGTGGTGGCTTGACACTATTATCAGCCAATATCTCAAGCACAATATGAATGGGGGCAAGATTGATTTATCATAATAACCATAATAATGTTACATGATAATCTATAGTTCAAGTTTCAAGACATTTATGGATGACTTCTTGTTCAGTTTGATGTGATGTGTATGTTTTTCCCTCACGCCGGGGCCTGGTGGAGATGATGGTCACTCACACTGGCATTACAGGTGTTATCTTCAAGCGTCAGCCCCTTTGCAGTAGTGTTTATGAGAAAGAGCTTCACTCAAGGGGAAATGGAGTTTGTGCATCTAGCTAAGTGGGCACGTGCTAGTTTCCTGAGACTGCAGTAATGAGTACCACAAACAGGCTGAGTTCTGGAGGCCAGCAGACTGGGGTCAAGGTGTGAGCAGGGCCATGCTCCCTCTGAAACCTGCAGGGAAGAATCTTTGCCTCTTCCAGCATCTGTCATCTGTCATATGCCAGCAATCTGTGACACCAAAGTTTGCTGAGCCAAACAGTTGGAGCCCTTTGGCTTGTTGATGCCTCTCGCCAATCCCCACCTCCATCATCACGGGGCTGTCTTCTCCCTTTGTCTCTCCCCTGCTATAAGGTCCTGTTGGATGAAGCGCCCACCCTGCTCCATTATGACCTCATGTTAACTGGTTATGCTTGCAGTGACCCTATTTCCAAATCAGGTCTCAGGTACTGGGACTTCAACACATCTTCCTATGGGATTCCGTTCAACCTGTGCAGCATGCGTGAATATGCTGAAAGGAAGCAAAATAGGGAGGTAACTTGGTCCAGGGTCCAGGACCTCCCCCTTGCCTCAGTGACCTACAGATGCATACAGCAAGTGAGGATGCCAGGCCAACCCGCATATTCATCTTTATGTAGGGAAGAAGGATGGAAAAATCTATGAAGAAGACTCTGAAAGAGCAGCCAGAGAGAGAGAGTGTGTGTGTAAAGAGGCCACAAGAGGGTGACCTCATGCAGTTAAAGGACATGAATGCTTCATGAAGAGAAGGTCAGCAGGGACAGCTAGAGCCACCAGTCACTATGATAATGTCTAATGATTTCACATAGGACAGTCATCACGTCCCTTAATTTCTAGCATTGTACTAACATTCTTGTCCTTGATTCTGATGGATAGCCTTGTGCGTTCTGTAGAGGACAAGCCCTTTGTTTTAGAGCCTGTGTCCTGGAGACTCCCTAAGGTTTCCTCCATCTTAAAAAAAATGTAATAACCCCCATGAACATCTCTTCCCCAAAGGCTACTTCCAAAATGACTAAGAAATCGGATGTTGTAAGTTAGTATTAGATTGAGTCATACAAGAATTTTGAAAGGGCAGAAAGGGAAGACATCAAAAGGACACTTGAATCTGTTATCATTTTTATTTTTATCTTATGGCATTTCCACAAGGGAAGCATGTAGAAAAATATTGTTCATTTTGTATTGAAAGAAACTTATTACTAATAATTATTATTATATTTGCCATTTACCACGTAGAAGGGGGCAGAATGCACTGGTTAATGGCACTAAGATTCAAGACAGACTTCCTAGTTCAACTCCTGCCTCTGCCGTTTACTAGCTATATAACTTTGGGTTCTTTAATTTTTCTTTTGGGGGCAGGGGTCTCAGTTTCCTCATCTGTAAAATCTATAATAACAGTAGTATCTCATAAAGCTGTTTAGCAAATAAATATGTGTTAAGTGCTTAAAACAGTGCCTGGCACATAATAAGACCTATGTAAAAGGTTTGTTGCTTTTGCTATGATGATGATGATGATGCTTAAATTTATGAGTTTCTTTAATGATAAGCATTTCATGTACATCATTTCTCTTCATCATCGCCAAATAGCACAGTGATTAAGAGAATGGGCCAAGAAATCAGACAGACTGGCTTTGGACCTAATCCCAACTAATTGCTGGCTAGGCCACCTTAGACATGTCCTTTCACAGTTCCGCGCTTTAGTTTTCTCATAGTCCTGTTCAACAATCCATGTAACCCACATAGCATTGTACCCACTGTGTGGTCACCATTCCATTAAAGCAAGTTATTATAATTCATGACTCCATGAAGACCCTGTGAAGGAAGAGCAGTTGGATCTATCTTGCAGATATTGCTGGAGTAGGTCACATACTGCTCTGTGGGTCTCACAAGGGATGTGTACTACAATCTGACCCAAAAGTCAAGTCAGTTATCCGGGCACTTAGTGCTCTACTCAGCACAGTTTATGCTACTCCTTCAGCCTCTGCAGATGATTCTGTCATTCAGTCTGCTCTTCACATCCGTCATACTTCACGAACGCTGTGTCAATCACTGAATGACTAGGGTTTCTCAGAGCAGCAGAAGGTGTGAATATAAGCATTGATTCTTTCACCAGGACTAAGGAAGTCATTCTTGAAAGTAAAGTGCTGGCCTGACTGGGCACCACAAGGAAACAAAATTTCAAGTTTTGGCTAAATGCAAAAACAGTGCCTGGCACATAGGCACCGCTTCTAGACCCAGCCTAGGAATCTGCTAATGTGTAGCCTTGGCATAATGGATTATCTTCACACTCTGAGGCCACTTGGAATTCAGAAATTGTATACTTTTATGAATTTATCACTCCATGTAGGAATAGAAAAACAAAATAAATAACAATAATTAGAAAACAGTTTGAGACCCTTTATGATCCAGAATAAAGAGTTTAGGGTAGTCTTTAATTAATACATATCCTTTCAAGGTGGAATAATACTCTTTATGTAGTTTAGGGTAGTATTTAATTAGTGATTTAGATAGTAATTTCCAAATGCCCAATCCTGAGTATATCCTGAGGCATTGCTTTAAAAGTACAGCTCTCTGGGGCCCATTACTGACCCATTGAATCACAATCTTCCAGAGAATCTGTTTTCTTAAAAAACATCTATGATTCTGGAGCTACAGACAGCTTGAAAACATGGTATTCCATCAACGAGCTCTATCCTTAGCCATTCAGATTTAATGAGGGTGGTGGTTCAGGGAATATGTTCTTAAAGCTCTTCAGGTGGTTCTAATCTGTCCAAGACTGAAAACCACTGGTTAGATCTTTAAATTGTTGTAAATATTTTTCTTTTAAAAAAGGGATGAGATGGGTGTCTGCTCATATTCATAGCCGCACTATTTACAGGAGTCAAAAGGTGGAAACAATCCAAGAGTCCACTGAGGGCCAAAAGAAAGACAAATGTGGTATGTACCTACAATGGAGTATTTATTATTCCACCTTAAAAGGAAGGAAATTCCAACACATGCTACAACATGAGTGAAACTTGAAGACATTATGCTAATATGAAATCAGTCAGTAACAAAAATACAAACACTGTATAAAACTAGCTTGCTTGGTAGGTAACAGCTCACCTGCCCCACAGCAGACATTGCCAATTGATTACCACATACCTCCACATAGAACCTAGATCCTCATACTGTCTGATGCAGGACAGAATAATGGCAAAAAAGATGGGGAGAAAGGAAATGATAGTTATGTGCACCTCTGTCAGGAAGAGAATGTGGGGGGGGGGGGATAAGAAACAAAGGAGATTATTCTCTGTTATGGTTTAGATATGAGGTTTTTCCCTGAAAGCTTGTGGTTAGATTATGAAAGCTGTAGGCAATTTAGCAAGACCCCCATCTCCAAATAAAAAATTTAAAGCACTGGGGATGGAGCTCAGTGATAGAGCACCCTGGGTTCAGTCCCCAGTACCAAAACAAAACAAAATAACACTGCCTAGTGACTAATGAGCAAAAGGCTAAATACTCTTGTTCTCGTCCCTATTACTACACAGGGGTTTCTAGGGTCCTAATTGGCCCCACAGGGTACGGAGCCAGAGTAGGGAACCAGAGAATCCATCTCAAAGCCTGTTCTGCCCCTGGGCCACATGAGCCCCGGGTCCCTCCATCCTCTATCCCAGGATCCAGCTCCAGGCTGCTTCTGAGCTCAGCACCATTCCAGCTGCATGAATGCACATCTGCTGTTGGCAGACCCGGTATCAGCCCAGGGAGGGTGAGAGGCACCAGCCAACCGGTGAGGCTGAGAGCTGTTGGAGAATTGAGCACTTCATCAAAGACCAGGTGTGAGTGGAGGCTTTTCTGAGATGTTCCACTTGACACTTGGCTAGACTAGATTTTCCCCCTTCAAAAGGGGCCCACTTTTTGAAAAGAAGATAAACTGACACCTTTAAGCGAGTCACGTTCTCTGGAGGTGTTTGCAATCCCTTTTGTCCTTTAAAATCAGAGGAGAAAAAAAAAATGTGGTATTATTCTCTTCAATAATTAGGTTCCCCATCCTGGCCTAGGAAAGCCAAAAATCTATGGGGAAGGAAGTGCCTGTGGTGGGGATTTGTCTAAGAGGGGGCTGGGCTGCTCACAAAGTAATCATTACTATAAAGGCAAATCAGTGCTTGATTTGCTCCCTGCTTTTGTGCTAATTAGTGGTGGGGGAGGAACGGGGAGGAGTAGCAAACCACCGCCAGCAGCTGTGAAGATTTGTCATGTTAATTAACAACGTGATTAGACAGGAAAACTGGAATTGGGTCTGAGCTGTCCCGGGGTGCCCAGACTCATCCTGAAATGCCCAGGGAATGGGAAGGGGGAGCCACTGATCACCTCCCCTTGGGGCTGCTGCTCCTGCTCCAACACCAACAGAACTGGAGCCCAGAGATGAGGCCAGGAGCCTCCAATTCCCTTAAGAGGAAACCAAAATGCAACTCCAGCCTCAACCCTGAAACTTACTAGAGGTATGTAGAACAAAAAGAAAAAAAATGCCTGGTGAGGATTCTCTGTCACTTCTACACTCCTTTACTAGCGCAAGCCACCACCAGAAATCTTTCCCATAGCATCCTGACTGTATTTCATGTCACCTTTAAGTGTAGGTTTCTAAGCGAGGATAAATGGGTTAGTGAGCAGAGTACCAAGGAGAAGCAGGGAGCGGAGTTGAGAGCCCAAGATAAAGAATAATGGAGCTCTATTATTAGTGAAGTAACTCTGCTTTTAAAAAGGGGGTTGCAAGTCTGGGCCGCTGTTAAGTGCACTCAAAAACAGCTTGATGCGCTTGCTTTAAACCTCTTCATTTTTCCTGTGCCCAGAGAAGCCATCTTGCCAATATACCTGCTTCTCAGGGTACTGAAGGCAATTCGTCTACTTGCTGCCTTCCCTGGTGTGTGGGGAGGGCTGCGGCTGTCTGGGCAAATGCTAGATGCTTAAGTGTCCATGCCAGAGCCCCTGTGGTAGCCTCCCTTGCTCCCTAGAAATTGTCCTTTCAAGTACAGGCAGCTCCACTGGACGCTGGGGAAAGGAGGCACCACTGGAGTCACTGGGCTTTGTGGCTGGACAGCAGCTGAACCAGCATGCAAGCCAGCAGCCTCACCCTGGAGCTGATGGAGCTGTTGAGGGGAGGAGCGGTGCACAGAGGCAACAAAGGATCAGAAGCAGAGCTGGACTCAGAGCCTGGTCCTACCTGCTCCTGTCCCACCCGCTGACCTAAATTTGAGGGTTGGATTCCGCTCCGGTCACTGTGGTTTGCTTGGGAAGCTCCATGTCTGCCTCTGATCAGATTAGCAACCTTGGCAGGGGGCGGGGTGGGGGGTGGGGGTAAAGGGCTGTGAATCATTTATTTGTGATGGAGGCCCTCCTGAGCGCCAGAGATAGGCCTAAATTCTGGAGACCCAGAAGAGGGTATTCACAGTCTAGCTTCCGTAGATCCACAAACTAAAATTTTACTTGTAATGGCTGTGCTGCAAGAGATAGTAGACACAGGAGAAGCAGGGCTGCTCTGTGAGCTGGAAAAGCCTCCCTGGAGGAGAAGATATTGGGGCTGAGCCATGAGCCCCTTCCCCTGAACAAGTGCCCCTTCCCTGGTCTTGTGAGTCTCTCTGGGGACCTGGGACACTTTGCCTAGGATTTTAGTACTTTCGTGCTTGTCCTCTGGCAGCTCAGGGCCCACAGGTCTGCCCTCTCATGGAATGCCTTCTCACCCCTTCCCATCTTCCTTCAAAAGTTGCCACTCATCTTTTGGGGATGAAGAGAATGTTCACAAACTAGATGGGGATGGCTGCACAAATCAGTAAATGTACCAAGAACGTCATTGCATTGCTCACTTAAAATGGACGAATACCCATATAGTGTGTGAATTTCACCTCAAGAAAATTGTCTTAAAAACCTTTCCCCAACTGTTTTATCTCATACAGTAAAAAGTGATAGCATTTGTATCACACCCTGGGGTCAACTGAAGGAGAGTTAGGGTTTAGTGAGGAAAAAAATTACATTTTGCTTGTGTCATTATAAGAAAAATTGGATACAAAAGTTTCAGAAAGATATTAAATATTGAATTTATATGGAATTTCCAGCCAGGCCCAGTGGCACACACCTGTAATCCCAGCAGCTTTGGAGGCTGAGGCAGGAGGATCAGGAGTTCAAAGCCAGCCTCAGCAAAAGCAAGGTGCTAAGCAATTCAGTGAGACCCTATCTCTAAATAAAGTCCAAAATAGGGCTGGGGATGTGGCTCAGTGGTCGAGGGCTCCTGAATTCAATCCCCAGAACCAAAATTTTTAAAAAAGGAATTTCCAAGTAAAATATTTTAATAGGATAACTTTGATTTGTATTTGTGAAAACATATTTTTATGCACCTAGGACCTCCATAAAAGGTAGGCACTTATTGCCTTGGGGGACACAGACTAGAAAGGGTTATATGTGATTCATGCAGAATACTTTGTTTTGTAATGGCCATCCCTTCAAATTCCTGGTCGTCTCCAACAACAAGAAGTTTTGTTCACACAAGGAGGTAATACAAAATTTTAAATCAGTTTACAATCCTTCAAAAATCTACACTGAAGTTATATTGTGAAAATTTAATAACTTCTCTGTCATTGAAAATATTATTGGCATATTTGTGATTACCTAAACCAATTTCAAATTCAGTCAAATTTTCTGTGCCAAGTGTTTCAACATAATGATGACACGTCCAGTCGCAAAATTAATTATTAGAACACTCAGCCTACACACTATTGGTTTGGATGTGTCTAAAAAAGTACAGATGCTACAAAAATAATTACCCAGCACATATAATGACTCTTGGAACTGTGCCCACCAGGACACCCTGAGTGTCTCACCCTTTGGAAAACACACTGGACACCTGGAACACTGGTTCTCCAGCTGCTCCGTGAACATCTAGGAAGCCAGCTCCTCCTCTGGCTGCCTGATGCTCAGTGGGCAGTGGTGGTCCACAGCTGGCTGCCCAGGTGAATGTCCAGGAAGTAGGGCAAGTGGCAGGTGGGCTTGTGGCAGGACTTCGGATGTGTCACTGGGCCCCACTCCATTCAGTTGACCTCTGAGTGGTACCTGAGGCCCTGCCTATCACCCCAAGGGATGAAGGATATGATTTAGGAGGGTCCAGGCTGAGCTAATGCCCCAGAACACCTCCTGGGTTCTGTCTCCCTGATAACAGAAGAACATTTTCTTAACAGTCCTTGGCCACCCTAAGACAATATCCATTTTGAGGCCCCAGGAGGGCTCCCTGGAGAGAGGGGTTGTACTTGTTGGGAGCCAGGAACATCAGGTTAGAAACAAACTTGAGGAGAATCTGTCCTTAAAAAGTGGGTGGACAAGTACCAGCTTCGGGGGGAAATAGAAGGGAAGGAAAAGCAAATGCTGAGAGATCACAGAGTCAAAGCAAAGGAATAATTAATCAAGAAAAGGAGAGAGTCCTCAGTGCTGCTGAGAGGAGGTGGAGACGCGCGACAGCTGTGGGAAGTTGGTGGCACAGTAGCTGTTGGTGCCTTGGCCTTGGCCTCGGGAGACAGAGACTCAGGAAAGATGTGTACAGTTGTGGGTGCAGCCTGGTAGCTCCCAAAGTCCTGTGGCAAATGGAAGCATTGCTTTCTCATTAATTGGTCCTAGAAAAGGATCTTGCGAAGGGCTCTGCTGAAGGTGCTGGGGGAAAGGGGGGTTCTTTAAGAGAGCCTGGACCTAGGAGGAATGAGATTAATTAAAGTCTTTCTGGAAAGACATCCTCTCCTTCTGACTCTGCTTCTGAGCAAAGGTTTGCCTATTGGGATGGCAGGAGGCAAAGTATAGAAAGGTAGAAGGTGGTAGCCAGAAAGATAATGCAGAAACATGATCCCAAAGGATGCTGTCAACTGGGTTAAGGGTTCTGTGATCTCTCTAAGGTTCTTCCCAGTCTTTGGAATAAAGAGATCAATCTAAAGGAGAAAGTCCTTCCTTGCCCTCCTAGACTCTCAGGATGCAGAGACCCCTAATCTATAGAGAGAAACAATTGTTATTTGGATATTCAGATGATATGTTTAAAACAGATGGAGGAAGTGAAGTGTTCCAATGATCAAAGCCTTCACAAGCAATGTTATATTTAGTAGTTAGTTGTCCTAGTTATTTCCTTTCCTTACAAGGATTATACAGAACACACACATGCCATGACTATTTTTCCACAAGGAAAATTGTATTGGCTTATTTCTCAGCTCAAGAATCCTCTGTGGCTCCCGAATACCTTCCCCATCAAGTCTGAGCTTCCATGTTTGAGTTTTAGAGTCCTCCATTAGGGTCCTTTGTTTTTCATTCTTTTTCCTAATTCAGCTCTCTCCATCGGGTCTCTTAACATCAACACATTTATTAACTGCCTTAGAAGACAAAGACCCTGCACTGATGTTTTGCATGTTGTTTGAAATTCATAGCTGAAGAAAGGGGAAAAGTGTGGGACCGTTTAGGAGTTCAGAGAAGAGAGATCTGAGGAGCCCTACACCCACACATTTCTGTGCCTCTTGAAAATGCTTGAGGAATGGAGCTGATGAAGGAAGTGATATCACAGGAATAAGGAAGAATGTGTGATATTGAAGGTGGAGAGCAGGTGAGCATCACCATGAAGAACAGGGACACTGGAGTTGCATACACTAGATGGGTAACTTTAGCATGGCAGGTAACCCTTTTGAGCCTCAGTTTCCCATTTTGAATCAATCTGATGATCATATCTACCTTACAGGGTTATCATGGAGAAGCAAGTTTAAGATACGATATGCAGAGTACTCAACACGTTCAACCCAATGCCTAGCAGATAGCTGTCAGTCAACAGCAGCTGTGAAAGTGAGTCATAATAACACCTTCTGAAAAAGACTAGAACATAAGGTCAGGCGTTTGTCCCAGAGGCCCTATTACCTGCATTTGTAGCATCTTGCCCTACTACCTACCATCTCTGTGGCCATCAGCAAGTTACATAAACCTCTCTCTTCTCATTTCCATTATTCATAAAATGGGAATAATAACTCATATATCATTGAGGGAAATATTATTAGTATCAGCGTTAAGTCGAAAAAGAAAAGGAAGCCAAATTCCAAAACAAGATGAGGAAGAGAGAAGCTGTACACCTTCTCTGGAATTAAGGGTCTGCTGCCTGTCCTCAATTCTCAGTGATGTTGGCAGACAGAAGAGAATATAAAGTCCAGAAATAGACCCAAACAGAACATTAAGATATCCTCCCAAATCAGTGGAGAGAAAGAGACCATTCAGTAAATGGAATTGAGAATATGGGGACCATCTGGAAAAACTGGCTGCACCTTCATCCTCTTTGGAGTGGGGATGGGGGGAGGGGAGTGAACTGCGCAGGATGGGGAACAGAGATGGGACAGAGACTTTTGCTCTCTCTGCTTTTGTAATTTTTAGAGATTAATTTTCTCAAAAGTATTACTGACTCTAAAAAGTCAAAGAGAAAAAGATAAATTCTCGAGAAGTGATGAAAGACAAGGCTGGGGCTTGTGGTAGAGTGCTTGCCTAGCATTTGTGAGGCCCTGGGTTCCATCCTCAGCACCCCATAAAAATAAATAAATAAAGTTAATAAGAAGGGTGGGGGTGAAAGACAGCTTGTCCGGGAGAAGGGCCTGGAATCCCATGACAAGGTTGGTGTTTCTGGGAAGTATGTGCCCCTCCTTACAAGGGGGGCTACACAACAAATCTACAGTCAGGAGCCCTTGTGAAGAACCTGGAAAGGGGCTCAAGGGCAATGGGAGTTTCATTTTCCATCCCTGCCTGTCACCGTGCCTTGAATTAGGCATATAATTCAGGTGTTATCTGGGAAGGGCGTTTAGGTTCCTGTTTTCCCAGAGCTTCCATTAAGTTTGCTAGGATTGCGGAAATTGAAGCTACAGAAGGTAAAGCACAGGTACAGAGGTCTAGGGATGCCTCTGGAGTTGTGGACCTAAATAAAGCTGAATAATAACAAGACAGGAAGCAAGTGGGATCCCTCAAAGAGAAGCTCTAAGCATTCATTGAGAAATGCAGGGAAAAATAGGAGATGCATGGATTCATTTCCCCCAAGTTCATTATTTTGCTAGGACTGAAGAGTCTGGGCTTTCAAAGAAACCACAGGCTGTGTACAATGAGCTCAGAAAAATCCCTTGGGCCCTATTGTCCTGGGCAGTGATTTAAAATCAATTACCCAACTGGTAACAGCTTACACTCCCCAGGTTTATAAGACAAACATGGACCCTCTCTGCCTGCTGACTCTGTCCAGGGGAAATGTCTGTTCTAAGGCCTTCTCCCTCCCCAGTAGTGCCTCCACCGAGCACACAGGGCTTGTCTCCCTCGTCCCAACCTTTGACTTGATCTCCTCCTGGTACGTCCTAAGAGGATGCACCTCAAGTGTAACCCTGAAAGGGTTACAGTTTACAAGTAAGGGGAAAAAAGGAGTGCAAGATCAATGCAGCCCATAAACTATCACTCCCCTGCCTCTCCACACAATTCTGAAGATGAAAGCCTATTTCTATTGATATGGAATGCTCTGCTGAAAAACATCTTTATGAACTTTTATCCTGAATATAAAAGGAGAACTCGATGTCTTGACCTTCTGGATCTTGCCCTGGAGTAGACATAGTGCCAGCATCCTCACAGAAAAATCAGAAAACACAGAATAAAGATATAAAAAAAGAATTCAAACATCGATTATCCTACTATCCAGGGCAACACTGTTATGGTATTGGTGTATGTGTTTCTAATTCTTTTATTAAAGCCTGGCTGAGATAATCTGGGTGATACAATACAAATTATTAGAGACATTCATTTAGCATATCATATCCTTTGCTCAAGGACTTATATTTTTTGTAAATTTTGGTGTTTATATAATATTTCATTCTAAGGATATGCTGATATTGCTGAAATTTATTTGATTAATGCTGCAATACATAACATTTTACCCAAAGCTTGGCTCACATATCCAATCATTCCCTTAGGATAAATTCCCCAAATTTAAGATTACAAGGTCAAGGGGTATGAACACTTTTAAGGCAATATGCCAAGCTGTCTTCAGAAGAAGTCATACCCATTAAACTTTCCCAACTGACAGAAGAATTTAACTTTTACTCTCAATATCAAACACTGAACCATTTCCTAAAGGAGCTGTGGCATCTGAGACCAGAAAGGAAGTTGATGCCCTGTAAGAATGTGATACCCATAGAACTAATTCACCTGTTGGGAGAAGCAGATCTGGAATTTAAACAGGGCATAGGAATATAACAGGCATGTACCTTTTGGTACTCTAGCCTCCATTGACTCTATTTCTGACAGGAATCCACCTGAGGAGGATTTCCTCTACCAACAAACCTGTGGTATTTTTTCCAGCACCAATTCTCTGACACCAGCTGAAGGTCTAACAATTTAATTCAATTCTGACACCATCAGGAGGTAGCACAGACCCCATAGGGAGAGGGCTGAATCCCAGGAGACTGACCCACCCCCATTCAGATCCCAGTCACAAATCCAAGGTAGCCACCTATACTTCTGACTATAACAGGGACTTAGAGGCTGCTGCTGCTAAAAGACTGACTCTCACAGTGTCCTGTTTTAGACCACAGAGTGGTCCTAAAAGCTGCCAGTCATTGCGTTAAGGACCTGGCACCATCTTGCTTTTCTGACCTGTCCTTTACTCTGAGTTATTCTCTCCTACACTTACCTTGATTACTAGGAATGACGATCTCATTGGTAAATGACTAGTGATGAGTCAAAAACTGTCCCCCAGACAGCAACTTTCTTTTTGCTGCCACCAAGGCTCCACACATACAATCCTGAGATAATGACAACCAGACCACAGTTTGACCAAGACTATGTGACTACATATCTCAGGTCCCACACTTCCCTATATTATCTGAAAGTCCATCCCCCTGAAGACAGCTGAGGATTCTTGATCCCCTTGTTTTCCTCATCTAGCTATATTAAATAATTCCTTCCCTGCCTTTCACCCTTACTTTTTCCATTTGGTTTCTGGGATGAATGGCCAGACATAATTCAATGGGATGCCCAGAATCAGGCCTTTGGCTTAGGAATCTAGTTAACACACTTTCTCAGGTTCAATAATTCACTAGAACAACTTGCGGAACCCAGTAAACCTCTTTATTTATTTAACCAAGATTTTCTGTGTGAATGATAAAACGGAGTTTCAGCCAGATGGAAGAGAGTTCTGTGCTCTGTCTGGACATGCCACCTTCTCACACCTCAATGTGTTCACCAACCCTGAAGCCCCTCAGACACTGTTATATAGGTTTCATTATGTAGGCATGATTGATGAAACCATTGGCCATTGGTGACTGAGGTCAATCTTCAGCCCTACTCCCCAACTCTGCAGTTCTGGAAGCTCTGACTCTCTAATCATGGCTCAATCCGTGCAGTAACCAGCCCCCATCCTGAAGTTATCTAGGGACCCAGCAACCCGTCATCTCATTAACATATTAACATTAACATCTCATTAACATATATCATCTCATTAACATAAATTCCAAGAGTCTTAGAAGGTTTATGCCAGGAAGTGAGAACAAAAATCAGATGTTTATTTTGTACCAGACCTTCCCCATTTTCTGTTTTTATAGTTGTTGTACAGCATTACCCACCTCCTACTCCAAGGGTGGAATGTGAGACCCAAGCCCAGGGTAATCAGCCCATCAAATTGCCATTCTATGCAGAAGTGTGCCTGGCCCAGATGAACAAAGGACCGTATCAGACCCCAGTGGGCCACCGTGTAACTTTAAAATGAGAGGTTTTTATGCTTTCCCATAAGAGATGAAGCTGCAAAGACAAGATCTGGGATTGTTGTAGCCATACTTTGTTACCATAAGAAAGAAACTAGGAATATGTCATCATGAGAGGGGAAAATCAAGTGGCAATATGTCAGAAAGCACATATGTGCCTCTTTTTTAAAAATTTTTATTATTGGTTGTTCAAAACATTACATAGTACTTGACATATCATATTTCACACATTTGATTCAAGTGGGTTATAAACTCCCATTTTTACCCCCGTATACAGATTGCAGAATCACATCGGTTACACATCCACTTTTTTACATATTGCCATACTAGTGCCTTTCCTATCCTCTACTATCCCCCACATATGTGCCTCTGATCAAACCATATCCAAATCAGACCCTGCCTGGGCTTTTTTGGTCACATGAGAATTCCCATTTTGCTTTGGCAAGTGTGGAACACAGCTTCAGTAATCAAAATCAAAACACTCTTATCAGCACAAAGTTGATTCTAAACATTGATAATCTTAGAAGATGATCTGGTTCAGAAGCAGAACTCATGGACAAGGTCAGAGCCATGGCTCATGCCAGAGATGGAACCAACAGGATGGAAACTTGGCAAGCACACCTGCAGGCACCTGATATCCTAGAGGTGTGCCAGGCCCATCTTTTTTTTTTAATTTTTTTTTTTAGAGGGAGAGAGAGAATTTTAATATTTATTTTTTAGTTTTCGGCTGACACAACATCTTTGTTTGTATGTGGTGCTGAGGATCAAACCCGGACCACAAGCATGCCAGGCGAGCGCGCTACCACTTGAGCCACATCCCCAGCCCCAGGCCCATCTTATCACAGACAGGAGGGACAGGATGAGCAAAGGGAGGGAGACCTATAACCTTGTAACCACAGGGTCAAGGTTTCGAGACCTGGAATCTTGCAAAGAAAGGAGTTTAGGTCCCAGAGCAGAGGCACAGGTACTACAAATGTAGCATAAAGTTAGATTTGGGCAAGGAGCTGGGCAAGAGGGCACACGCCTATAATCCCAGTTTCTCAGGAGACTGAGGCAGGAGGATCAGAGGTTCAAAGCCGGCCTTGGCACATGGTCAGCCATTGCTCTGGGCCCAAAATGAGGAGGAACATCTTGGCCAAAGGGTGCAGTGGAAGAAAGCTTCTTAGTTCAGGAGAGCTGGGAATCAGAGAGAAGGAGAGAAAAGACAGAGGGGACAAGCTATAACCCCCAAGGGTTTGCCTCCAGTGACCTTCCTCCTCCAGTCATACCCTACTTGCCTACAAATCAGTCCTATTGAACGATTAATCCATCAAATAGATCAACCCACTGATTAGATTTTAGCTCTTGTGATCCACTCATTTCACCTCTTGCATAAGAGCTTTTGAGGGATAACCTCATATCCAACTCATAACAACTCTGAGTTCAATCCCCAATACTTCAAAAAATAAAATTAAATTAAAAAGATTTGGGCAAGAAAAACTAAAAAAGGGCCTGAGGCTTCTGCATCTTGAGAATGGGACCAGAAAAATTCAGCACTGACAGTCATTTCAGGCAGAGCTTTTGATGCTGAGGTTCTTATTCCTCATTCTCATCCTCTCTGAAGTCTATAATTCTAAGGGAGACTCCCATAATAGGAATTAAATATCCGTGAGGAGGGAGGCATGTTGGACAGGTGGGCAGACCAACAAGCATGGGAACATTAACCACAGGAGTGGCTAAAATCATGCCTTGTTGCTCTGTGTAGTCACAAACTCCACAAATACAGGCAGGAGGAGCTGGGCAGGTGCCCATTTCTGTGGACATGGATTTTGGCCTTAAAGGAGAAAAGTGTTAGTTGCAAGAGACTCTGAACTTCAGTGGACCCTAAGGCAGGGCAAACAGCCTACATGGGTACATCTATGGGCACAGGGGCCTAAGGCTCACAGATAAGCCTCTTATATCTTCAATCAGAAACAACACCCAATGGCTCTCAAATGTATGTGTGAACCTGGAAGTCTTACTAAAGCAAATGGCTGGGCCCCTTACCTAGTGTTACTGTTTCTAGCAAGTCTGGGGAGGGCCCTGAAAATCTGCATTTATAACAACTTTCCAGGTATAGTCAATGATGCTAATTTGGAGATCACATTTTGACACCTTAGAGCCATGTTTCTCAGCTCTGAATCAAACTAACACCCAACTAATGTAATGGAGGGAAAAATAGACTTCAACAAATACTGGGACAACTGTATATCCACATGAATAAAGCTTCTCACACCATTTGCAAAAATTAGCTCAATGTAGGTCAGAGACCTCAATGTAAGAGATATACTGTGTGTGTGTGTGTGTGTGTGTGTGTGTGAGAGAGAGAGAGAGAGAGAGAGAGAGAGAGAGAGAGAGTATGGTGTATTTGTATAGGCAAATACTATGTATGTGTGTGTTGGCATATACATATGTGCTATATATACACATACAGAGTCACACTTTTTTAGAAGAAAATGTAGGATCAAATCATTTGATTTGGGATTAGGCATAATTTCTTAGAAATGACACCAAAAGTACTGATGACAAAAAAAAAAAAAAAAAAAAAAAAAGGTAAATTGATGATTTTTAGTCTTTACCAAAATTAGAAACTTTTGTGCTGCAAAGGATACCATCAATAAAATGAAAAGGAACCCATACAATGGGAAAAAATATTACAAATCATATATCTGATGAAGGAATTTTATCTAAAATATATTTTTTTAAAAACTTGCACAATTCAATAAAAAGACAAAACATTTTTTTTTAAATTGTCAAAGGATCTGAAAGACATTTCTCCAGAGAACATACACGAATGGCTGATAAACATGAAAGGAACTTCAACCTTACTGGCCATCAGGCAAATGCAAATCAAAACCAAAATGAGAAACCCACATCCACTAGAATGGCTACGATCAAAGACAGATAATAACAAGTGTTGGCAAGGATGTGGAAAAGTTGGAAGCTTTGTGCACTGCTGATGAGAATGTTAAATGTTGGTCACCCCTTTGAAACCAATCTGACAGGTTGTCTAAAGGTTAAACACAGCATTATAATATGACCCAGCAGATCCACTCCTGGGTACATAGGCAAGAGAAAGGAAAACATACAATCACCAAAAACTTACACATGAATGTTTATACCAGCTTTATTTACAGTAGCAAAATTGCAGAAACAACCCAAATGTCCATCTCCTAATGAATGGATGGATAAGTACAGTACACCCACATGCCAAAGTATTGTTTGGCATTAAAAAGAACAAGCCCTGCAGGTGATTCTGGTGCACTCAATAAAGACTGAGAACCTCTGTCCTAGGGTAACAGATGGTGACTAAGTGTGGCCTCTCCAGCTTGCATCATGCAGTCCCCACTCCTCCCTCCCTCCCTTCTGCTCCTCCAATGTGCCTTGAGGACCTCCTAATGGCTGTGACCTAGTGAAGCAAAGTAGAAGAGTTTTAGTTAGAAAAGCTGCCTTTCCAGCCAGCCAGGCAGGCACAGCCCCTTCCCTTACTTCCACAACATGAAGGAGGAGGTAGCCAATGGGACACTGGCTCCAGCCTCCTTTCCATTTAGGCCTGGGAAACTGGCACTGTCCAAGGAAGAGGAGCAAAGTTCTGTTTGTTTCCTCTTCTTTTCAGAGTCTATGTCTTTATATTGGCATGCAGTCAGTCTGCAGGAAAGGGAGCCCGGGCAAAGGAAAACTCATACTATGTGGAGCAGGCAGCTGAGCTAAGGTCCCAGGCTTAACACACAGGAAAGGTAACCTGAGCCCCAACCCCAGCACAGAGGTTAGCAACTAGGGGCTGAACACACTGGGTCTTTGTCAACAAGTCCCCATCGTCTTTGTGTCCCCAGAGCCCAGCACAATGCTGGTTCAAGTAGGAATGCAATCCGTATTCTTGTGGACCGGTGGGACTCACCCAGAATTACAGGGAATGCATCTTCATTTAACTGACAAGAAAATTGAAGCCCAGAAAATCTGAGCGACTTCCCCCATCACATGACTGATCGATGGCAGAGCCCACTAGGACCCAGTCCCTCAAACCCTTGGGCCTTGCCTCCATACCTCCAGCTAAACTCCCCACAGCCAACTTTGTGTGCTTTCCAATCAGATTCAAGATATATTCTGGGGAAATAGCTCGGGATCTGATTTTTTTTAATTAATACTAAATTTTGGTCTGAAACAAGTTAGTCATTTCCATTCATGGTTATTTCTAAACACCTTGGGTCTTTGTTATCTCCAACTCCCAGTATGACAAATATTGCTGAGAGAATTGCATTGGTTCCAAGCTGGAGATGGCAGAAATAATCCATAATCCAATTTTCTGAACTATAGTCAAGTGTGAAGAGTGAGTGAGTCAAAATGGAAGGTGTGATCAGGGCTTGTTTCCTGTAAGTAGCCCCTAATTAGTGAGAACGGGCAGGGTTGACAATTCTCATGGCTGAGTTTGGGGGTTGGGGGCGGGCACGGTTTACACTAGAGAAAAGACTTGTTATTTCCTACAAGGTCAAACATGCATAAGAAAAAAAAATCTTTCTTAATGAAAAAATGGAAGAAAAACAACCTTTTGAATAAGTATAAATGTTGATTAGATCCTACACAAGTGCCTCGAAATAAAATGATTTTCTAAAACTAACTGAATACATTATCTATTGCATATGACACTGAGGTAGGAGAATAAGCATATTAGGAAAACAGAGGGTTCTGGGATTTTTAAAAGGTGGGGGCAGTTACAGAATCTCTGAGCAAAGGCCTCCGGATTCCTCTCTGAGTGCCATGAGGACAGCCTCTTTGCTAGGATGTCACCCCAGTTGCAGTAACCAATGCAGCAGCCACTACTGCTCCAGAAAGCTACTCCAAAAAGGGAAGAGTACTCCATCCAATAATAATAAAAAGCACCAAGAAAATAATGTCATTAGCAATTATTGTGCTATTCAAAATAATCTTGCTATATTTTTCAATATGTTTAAGTTTTATGAACTTTTATATTCATCAATTTGCCCTCACAGCAAACCATTGAGTCATTTAGACTCAATGATGTTCCACTTTCCTTTCTTTTTTGAGCACCTATTATGTGCCAGGGAACAGGGAACAATACAGAAGAAGATAGAAATGTTCCCTGCCCCAATGGAGCCAATAGTCTGTAGGAGGGAAGATCTTAAATGGTAATTCCACATGAAGAAAAATTCCGCTCTCTCTATTCATCATTCAACATCATACCTACTTTACACCACACTCTTATCAGGCACCATGACACAAAGAAGACTGACATACAGTCCCCATCTATAGGAACTTCCTGTCCCTGATGGTGGGAACTTCCTATTGAGTCAGAATAGACTTCAAACAAGAAAATCATGCTGCGGGGGAGAAATTACTTCACCCAAAAGGAGATATTTGAGTTAAATGTGAAGAGATTACTTTTGGTTTTCAGAGGAGGAGCCTTTTGGGGAGGAGGGAAAAGAGCATGCAGTATTTAGGTATGAGGGAGATTTGGGGGTTAGGGCAGAGGAGGGAGGGCTGCAGAAAGGTGGGAGGAGGAAAGAGGTGAGGCTGCCCTGATAGACAGGGACCGGCTTGTACAGGGGGTAGAAATCCTATGTTACAGAGATTAAACATCACCAGAGCAAGAAATCGCCTTTAAGAGTTTCATCAAGACATTCATAATCTTTTCATTTTAGAAAAAAAGAATTCCGTTTCCACAGGAGAAGATGAATTTTAGGAGGAGGGCACATAGTGAGGCTAGTTAGGAGTTATAATCTACAATAGCTTCATTCAGATAAGGAAATAAAAAACTGTTTAGTTGAATATCTCTCATCACAAACGCTTAGGAATAAATGTTTTGAACTTTGGAAATTTTAGGGGGGTAGAATATTTGCATATACATAATGATATATCTTGAGGGTATGACCCAAGCCTAAAAATGAAACTCATTTATGTTTCATGTACAACTAACTACACATAGTCTGAAAGTCCTTTTATAGAATATTTCCAGTGTCCCTGCATTTTTACTTCAACCTGCCACATGAAGTGAGGTGGGGACTTTTCTACTTGTGGTATCATGTCAACACTGGCCAAGATTTGGATTTTGGAGGGTTTCAGATTTCAGATTTTTTTTTTTTTTTTTTTTTTTGATTAGGGATGTCCAACAGGAGAGGATGATTCAATAAATTTAAGGTGATACAAATGTTTACTAAGCACACCATTTACATTATTTAAACAAGTAACTCATACAACATCTTTACTAGGAAGGTCTTAGTATTCTTGTTTTATAAATGAGAAACAGAGGCTCAGAGGATTTAGATAATTTCTCCAAGGTCACATGTCTAGTAACAAGAAAGGGTCTGAATTCAGAGTCACCCACTCATCACCACATATTGCACAGAGTGGACCCTGAGGGGCAGTTGGTCTTGGCTAAGTGGGCAAATGTTGGTTGCCCAGCAAGGAGTGAATACATGGGGCAGTGAATGTTGGGGGTTCCCAGGAGAAAGCAGTTGGTGTGATTCTCACCCACCTGCTAGAATTGAAAGTCTTTATCTGCAGTCTCTGGAAGTGTTACTCAGCCTCTGTGTCCTCCGATGGAGGAACACCTTGGACAATAATCAAAGAAAGAGCATTCTCTAGGGAGATCCACCAGCACCTTATTTACTGAACAAAAGGTTACAAGAATGGCAAGAAATAGGCCACAGGGAACAGAGACAGTGGGTTCTGGCTGGGGCTTCTCTTTCTACCCACTCTGCCTGCTCAGCAGGCCCATACATCACTTTTCTCCCAGACTGTTAATTAGAGAGACACCCGCCACCCTGACACAAGACGGTAATTATGAAAACAGAGTGCTGTGCACAACATAACATGGAAATGAAGTGACATGCATCCAATTAATTAAACTTTCACAGCTCCAATCGGTTTTAATTAGGAAAGCTATCCTTTTCACTCTCCTCTCGATCAATAAATGAGCTTTGCAATACATACATATTTTTTAATCAATTAGCAAACAGGAAAAAAAAGAGAGAGAGAGAGAGTCTATTGCCCGGGGCACCATGAACTATTCCACAAACTACACCTGTGTGCACTGTCCATTTTTATTCTCTGCTGAATTTACAAACAACACTGGGTTTGAGCCTCTGCAACTTGTTTCCAGATATAAAAGAAAAAAATGGTAAGAGAGCTGGGAAATCATAGCCCCGTTGTTTCTACTTACTCTCTATTGTTCTTGTTTCTAGACCTAAGAATGCGTTAAGGACTCCAGAAATTAAGAAAGACTCATAGTGCAATGTTGGCAGAGGAGCTCAGATTTATGTCATCAGGATATCGTCTGTACACTCTTGACCTAAGCACTGCACTTTCTCTTTTGGTCAAAGGGCATCCTCTTTGACCCAAAATACAGCTTCTGAAAAGCTGTCCACAGATCAGTGAGGACCATACAGAGGGACTCTAGCCTAGCCCCTCAGATCAGCCAGCTCAGCTGAGCCATAAATGAGCCATACATGCAGCAGCCAGCTCAGCTTCACATATGATCTTTTTTTTTTTCATATTTTTTTAGCTGTCAATGGACCTTTATTTTAGTATTTATATGTGGTGCTGAGAATTGAACCCAGTGCCTCTACCACTGAGCTACAACCCCAGCCCTCTCACAAATGATCTTGTCAGCACCACTCAGCTGATGCTCCACAAAGGCTACAGGATATTGTGTTCCTGTCTGACCTCCAGACAGGTTTTTAAATCCCAACACAAGGAAGACAGAAATTCATAAGCATGGCCTTAAGCAAAAGTTCAGCGCCCAGGGGAATCAAAAGGAATAGAGAGGTGCAGAACTGGTTGGGCACCTTGGGAAGCTAAAGCACAGAATGGCACATTCAAGTAAAGGGTATTCTTTTTTATGCAATAATTGCTGCCTACACCTTAGAAGTGCTCCTCTGTGTAGAAATGAAAGCAAAAAAAAAAAAAAGAAAAATAGAGAATCCCCACACCCAATGCTCAAGTGGGGCTAACCAGCACAGGCTGCCAAATGTCACCCCCACTCTGACAGGCACAGATAATGGATCACGACATCTTTTCACACTGATTCCAGAAATGACTTCAGAAATCATTCGGTTAGTTTGACTTCAGAAGGAGGTAACAGAAACCTTGGCTTGAACTGGCTTAATGTGGAAAAGCATTATTTCACATAACAGCAAGTCTGGAAGGCCAGAAGCAGAGTCAATTTAAGGGGTTAGTTGATTCCATGGCTCAGTGAAATCACTGAGAGCCTGATTTCTCTCCATCTGTCTCTTCTTTCATCCTCAAGGTTGGCCTCCTCTTTGTTCTGGCTGCAAGATGGCTACAGCAGATAAAATATCCAGGATGACCAGGTCCAGAGAATACAGAATCATCTTTCCCTACTGAAACCCCCAGTGGGATACTCCTCACATCCTAGTGACCCATTAGGTTGCTCGCCTTTTCCCAAATCAGTCACTGGCCCAGGGAAGGAGATGATCCTGACATCCATAGGCTCAGGCATCTGGGCTGGAATATGTGTTGGAGAATCAATCAAAGTGTTCCCAATGGAAATCTAACCTCACGACATCATGGTACCCACTAACAATGACCAATCAAGCCAGATCAGAGATAAAATGACTTGGCTAAACTTGAACTAGAGAAGAGTCAACAGTTGGGAGGCTGGAAAGTATGGTTTAGTGAGGGTAAGGGATAAAGAGAGGTGGGGGAACCATTCTGATTAGAGAAGTTTGAGAATTTGAGTTCTTGAAGTTGAGACGAAGCCTGTGCCCCCATTCCCAAAAGATTGGCTTATGAACAAAAGATTTTCGGTGGCTGTGATGCACAGCAACATACTGACCTAATTTCTTGCCAAATTACTGGCAAGAAATTAGGTCAGTATGTACACTCTCAGGCAAGAAGTTACATTGGGTTCCAACTTGCAAGAAGGGTGAAGTGGAAGCCGTGGGTCTAGAATCCAGTATTTCAAAGGGTCACAAGAAACATTCGCTAAGAGGACACCTGAAAATTTCGATACATAAAGTAGAAAACATTT